>NW_027094097.1:21121736-22606158 GCF_029207755.1 Chamaea fasciata | reverse complement strand
GAAAAGAAAAGAAAAGAAAAGAAAAGAAAAGAAAAGAAAAACACCAAACCAGGTCTTGCCTCCCCTGTTTTCTTCCCAGTTCTGTATCTGAGAAGCAAAAGTTGGCTGCCTGCTTTCCACCAAGGCAATAAACATTTAATGTATACTAAACAAGTATTTACAGAATTTTTTCACCAAATTTCTTGATTTCCAAAAGAGAAATCTGTCCTAGCTGAGGACTCCATCCACCCATGAGATGAAGCTGTATTTTGCATCATCCAGGAGAAACTTTTGGGTGAGCTGAACAGACAGGGAAAAACAATCATTAATAAATTTCCCCCAGACCTACCAGGAACTTGAAGCTCAAATCACAAAGTGACTTCAGATTAGAATTAATCCTCCTTTTCCCTGGAAAGAAAATATGAGGAGCCAAAATCAGAAGTGCTGAATTATGTCCTCATTTGTGTTTACACACTGCTGCAGCAGCAACACCAGGAACCGAGCAACACCAAATGCAGCACAAGTGCTCTCACAACACTGATATTTTTAAAGTAACAAATTTTAAGATATTGCTGATGCATCTGCTCAGTCAAAGATACTATCCCAAGTAGAAAATGCCATTTTCCAATCAGTTTTCAGGCAGGCATTTGCACTCCAGATTGTTCAGTCATCAGTGGAAATCACTTCTCACATGCATAAAATCGACACAAGGGCAATCAAAAATCCAGCCCCAGGTAGTCAGGCACGAGGGCTGCTGAAATCAGCTCAGTAATCTGGAAAGGAACAAGCAGCAGAGAGTTCAATAATCTGGAAAGGAACAAGCAGCAGAGTGTTCTCAGGAAAGCCTATTTTGATCGCTGTGCCTTGCTGGGGACATGTGACAGACACGGAGAAACACGGAGTTCTGCCCCGCCACAAATTACATCCGAAAATGCAAATAAAAAATGATTCCTCTGAGTCAAAAGTTGCACGATTTCCTTAGCCAGCTGCTTTCAGTGTCACTAAGGTTTGAGGACCTCCCCAGTTCCTGTTGTCACTCAGCTCCTGTCCCACGGGAGCCCCGGCAGCGCCGCAGGAGCGCGGAGGGGAACGGAGCAGAGGTAACAGCACAGCTGGGGACACACCTGGGGACACACCTGGGGACACCCTGGGGACACCCTGGGGACACACCTGGGGACACACCTGGGGACACCCTGGGGACACCCTGGGGACACACCTGGGGACACACCTGGGGACACCCTGGGGACACCCTGGGGACACACCTGGGGACACCCTGGGGACACCTCCCGCTGCTCCCCTGGGAGCTGGGCACAGCCATGGACACCAGTTCTGAGCTGAGGGCAGGGGGACAGGAAAGGCTGAGAGCATTGTCACTCCTGCCGCTGGCCCCTGTCAGGACACCACGAACACATCTCAGTCCTCTGTGCTCCCCGTGCCCCTTCGGAAGGGATAATGCTTTTATCTGCCTGCAGGCCTTGTCAGAGACGTGAGGAGCTTTGTCAGCCCAGCTTTGCACCGCCCTTTATGGCCCCTGGAAGGCACCATTAAGTATTCCGAAGGCTATTTTCCTTTAATAGTGTTCTGCCTGCTCACCAAAACTAAAGCACTGCAAAGGAAAAAGGTCATTTATCCCCCCTCCTGTGTTTGGTGTGTTAACTTTCTCTTCCTTAGGGCTTGCTGCATTCACACATTTGCTTTTGGTCTTTCCCATCCTATAGAGGAGAAATTAATGTTAAAATTGATTCTGTATGGCCAGGCTGTTCAGTCATTCTGCTCCCTGAGACCGGGCCAGGTTCTGCTCTCTGTATCTGCCATGGTTTTATTGTGCACAGCAATTTGGGAGGTGTTTAGATAGTGCATCAAAGTACATTTTTTCCGTCTGAAAAATATTTTTTCAGTGCTGTCTACTCCAAGAAAGACTAATTTCTTTTGTATGGGGTTTTTCATTTTCATTTACATCATTCAGATTGCAGTAAGAGAAAATAATCTTTCGTTTCCAGCCTTTCTCAAAATCAGTTATGCAAATTATAACACAACGGGCGTGACCTTTTAAAATGTGTTGGGTTTTTTGTGTATGACAGCCACTTCTAGCAAATTTCTCTCTCAGAGTGTTCATTATCACCCCTCTACCACTATTTGTGGTGTTTGGATGCCGAAAAATTCTCAAAAGTAAACATAAGGTTTTAGTATGACTGACCAGGAAAATACATCATTTCAGAGGCAGCTGTCGCTCATTTCCTAAAATCTCTGCACAGAAACCTGGTTTAACTTTTGTTTAACATACAAACACGGAACAAATTTTTTTGCCAACCAAACTAACCTTGCATAGGCATTAATACACACTTTTAGAGTTAGAAGTAGACTAGGTGAAAGGCAAATACCAGAAAAAACCCCGGAAACCCCTGAATGTTCATAAGACTATTTCATCCAATAATATCCACTTTTAGAGTTAGAAGTAAACTAGGTGAGAAGCAAATACCAGAAAAAAAACCCAGAAAACCACAAATGTTCATAAGAATATTTCATCCAATGTGGTTTCATTACATGGAGACTGTATTTATATCAGCTGTTCATCACTTTTACAGTTGATTACTTGCCAAAGCAACCTGTAAAATGCAAACTTTTAATTAGTACAGTATTGTCTGTATCTCCACCCGACATTTTTTAATAATTACTCCCAGTCTGGAAGAAGAAACTGCACTATATGAGTCATGTGTCACATAAATCACTTTGAATACCAGAATTTCTCAGTTAACTGTCTATAGTACCCTGCAGACCAAGAGTTATTTGCTAAAATAACTCAACACATAAAATGAATAATATGGGTGGGAGAACCCATCATTTACTGGAGGAAAATTTAAGAGCAAAGCAAGAAACTCAGCTGCTTGAATAAACCACTCCCTGCTGACTTTCAGGAACATTTATGGTCCCTGATTATACTAAAAGAAGCTGGAACTGTTGGGCCCATCAGCCAGGGACAGAGGGATAACTGGGGGCTGTGTGAGGGCAGGGCAGGGCACGACTGGCAGCAACCAGGAGATCCACCTGAATTCCCAGTGTGCTGGGAGCTGGGGGTCCTTGCTTGAAAGGATGCACCTAATTCCCTCCCCTCAGTCCTGGCTGCCCCAGCAGACACAGGAAGAAAGAAAAAATCCTTACAGGAAAAAGGAAAAGCTGATCCCTACCCGTTAATAATCCCCTGTTATTCCTCAGAAACGCTCTTGCTTCTCTCTCCATGGGAATGTCCTCTTCTGCTGCTGCCTCTGGCACTTCTGGTGAGAGCTGCTGGGAGGGAAAACTGTCATGGGCGGAAAGGAGAGCATTTGGTACAGTTTGTCAAGAGCTGGCAGCCAGGGAAAGTGGCCTTCCCTCCAGGACAGAGCCCTGCTCTGTGTGTGCTGCCAGGGAAGGGCATTCCTGAGCATCCTGAGGAGTTCAGTGGCAGACGACAGCAAAGGCTGCCACAGGGAGAGCGTGCACAGTGCCATGGGGAGAGTGTCCTCAGGGTCAGCCTGGCCTACAGGGCAAGGCACCTCCCATGGCCCTGGAGAGGAGCCAGCAAAGAGCTCCAGTGTGCACGGTCATGTTCCCAAAATGAGCAGCTCCAAAGATGCCAAAGGTGAAGCAGAATTCACTTTTTGCAGGAGGCTCTTCCACCTCAGTCTGGTTTTGAGCTGCAGTGCCAGAGGGCAGCCAAGGACCTCCAAACTACTGCCAAAGGAACTCTTCACTGCCCAGGGAGGTTGGACAAATATTAACAAGGAATGCATTAATTGGGAGTTAAGGGAACTCCTTAAAATCTACAAGCACAAAGATGGACATGTTGAGTAAAAAGGGTAGCTAAAGTTTCAGCTGAAATGTGCATGTATGTAAATAAATTCAGTCAGCACTTTCTGTTCTTAAACTTCCTGGCATCAGTTCAGCACTACAGGAGAGCTCCACTCAGCACAGAAGCAGGAGAAAAAGGCTCTTTAAACACTTGAGTCTGTTCTTTGGCAAAACCACAACCTGTGCTGGTTGGCATTTTCCAATGGCTTCCTTTGGTTATCATGTTTTGTAGTTTTATGGATAAAAGTCAGACTATTATGCAATCTCAATAGAATCATAGCACTGCCTTCCAGTTTCCAGTTGTAAAATGTTCATCTACACAAGGTATGGAAACACAACTGAATCATACTCATTTTTCTAAAAACATTCGAAGTCAAGCTAAGGGCATAGAATAGAAAAAACTGACTAAATCAAAAAGCTTTGTTTGAATGCAGAAAACTGTATCAAACACAGCTTATCTATCAAAAAGCAACTTATTCAGCCACTTCCTACACAGCCACAAAGGAGGAACTTTCCTCAGTTTATGTACAACAATGTGGGAGAGAGAAAAGTACAGCAAAGCAACATTTCATGGTAAATAAAATCTTTTTTACTGACATTGATGCTGCACCATGGGATAACACTGATTGCCTGGTTACCAAAGAGTAATTTTGGAAACGTCTCAGCACCTTCCTGACGAAAATATTAATTTAATCTCGCATCTAGCAGCCTGTGTGATGTCAACTTCTCATCACAATTAGCGGGTTTATTTTTGATGTGCATGCTGTCAGCTCCTAAAAGCTAATGGAAAGTCATTTTTGTGCAATTTAAAGTCTGATTACTTGAGTGTTAAAGTTCCCTGACAGTCCTTTATATCAGGAACGGGAAATTTAGTAAGAAAATGAATCAGCTTTGATAACATTAAAATAACTCCTCTGATACGAAAGTCAGGCCTAAAGTTCGCTACTATTAACACAGGATACAAAAATATGGCTTCACCTGAAAATCATTTCACAAAATATCATTTTGGAGATGTTAAAGTCTGAGAACAGGGAATAAAGGAACTTTATGTGAATCTCCAAAAAGCTTCAGAAGACAAGCAGTTGAATCAATAGATAAGCTCTTTAAAAAAAGATAATTTGCTGTAGTGTACTTGAAATTGATTGAAAATTTCACACTAATAACTTTTTCCACCTAAAAAAACCCACCAGAATTTATTCTAAATCAATAATATCCATAGAAAGATATTCACTACAGTATATTTTGTGCGGGGGCATGTCAAAATACTGCATGTGGGTTTGTCAAGCCTGAACATTTCATTTCAAGTGGAGTTAACTCGAGCTGAGCCATGGTGCCAGGCTGCCCTGGCCCTGTGCACAACGGGGACCTCGACTGTGACTCTGCTCCTCAGAGCAATGACAGCCACTCAGTGGAATGCTGGCTCTTATACCAGTATTCAAAGCTCACCTTTTATTTCATTGAAATACTTTGTGTTGGTTTTTACGGTTTTCATCCAGCTGAAACTCTTTCACAGAAGGAAGAAGCCTTCAAATTTTGATGCTGAGGCAAATGTAAAGAAACAAAGTGATCAAACTTCCCTATGGAAGGAATGTCCATTTGCACTCCTACACATGCTCCCTCTGCTGAATCTGATTCTGTTGTTATTCATACTTTTGCATTTCTATATTACTTTCTAGGCTACAGAAGAAGATGAGCCACCTTATTCTACTTTTCTCATTGTTCTTGGCTCCAGCATTTGCCGACGGGGGAAGTCAGAAATCAACCCAAAGCCTTTGTTCAAATGATGTCAGCCACAAACGCCAGAAGAGAGACTGGATCTGGAACCAGATGCACATCAAAGAAGAGATTGATACACCTTTGCCACACCACGTTGGCAAGGTAAGCAGCAAACTGGGAGCAATGGCTAAAAATAGCAAATGAGGATCTTGAAAAGCGGAATTTGTTTGCAGTCTAGGCAGGAGAAATGAAAAGGAAGTAGAAATTGGGCTTAATACCTACATATTAACATGTTAAAATCTTCAAAATGTGGGCAAAGAGTAAATGAAGAAGAGTGCCAAAGGAATTTTAATTCCTTTGAAGAATACAAATAAATGTAAGGGAATAGCAGGTCTGGAGATTCCAAATGCAGGAAGAGCCACATTACCTGCAGGTGCATGATCAGGAAGGAAGTCTGGTGCCTGATGCATGTCAGGATTTTTCTGGCAGCTCAAGACTCTTTCAGAAACCTCAGAGATCAAATAAAAACATATGTATTCAAAAAACTGCACAGTTTACATCTCTCAGGTTGTACACGAAACAATGAGTTCCGTGTTTCGGAATGCTGTTACACAATCAAAAATACTGTTGCACAAAGCAAAAGCAAATAATTTCTAAAAATACTTACAAGCATTGACCTGCTTGCAAACTCATTTTCCTCAGGGCAGTGCTCATAAGAGCCTATTATCAACTGCATATTGCCCAGGGAAAGTTATCCCAATCCAGTCTTTCAAAGGGCTGCACTGTGACACTTTGCAGATAAATGCAGCTGAGCGTTTCCCTGCCCTGTACCGCGCTCACATCTGTCAGGGCTGTCCCACCACAGTCACACAGCCCTTGCTGCCTGCTCTGGGCTTGCAGAAAGCGCCACAGAGGCCACAGGGTCCTCTCAGCTGCCACGGAGCATCTCTGCTTCATTTCAGACCAATTCAGCTCCAGATTGAGGAGCAGCTTCTATTCCTGGAGCTGTCCTAAATAAGAGCAATTCCCTTTTGTCCAGGGTGTTTCACCAGCACAACCCCCTGATGGCTCCTGCAGTGGCTGCTTGGTGCATCTGCAGTGCCGAGCCCTTGATAATCCCTTTGAAGAAAGGGCCCAGCAGCAGCGAGGCAGGGCTGAGTGACAGCTGCAGGAACGTGCTGACACATTTGGATCTTATCTTGCACCACTTCGGTGCTTTCCTTTGTGTGGTCATGCCCAGCATCAGAAAAGGCATTCTGAGAAGTTTCTGCTTTTTGCACTGAATAGGTACATAAAAAGGGAGAAAGAAGACACAGACTACCCCATCTTTGAGACAGGGGTGGGGTTATTTCTCATGTGGCATCTCCAGAGCTCTGAACTGCTCTCCAGCAGTCCCAGCAGCCAAAAGCAGGACTAAGGGATGAGGGGTGGAAATATCAATGACACATTTCGAAAGAAAAAACCAAAATTTAAACAATGCTCAACAGTAAATGACAACTACAGAATAAATCAAATCCTGAACACCCAACAGGTGACATTTAAGATAACATCAG
This sequence comes from Chamaea fasciata, assembly GCF_029207755.1. Lineage (NCBI taxonomy): Eukaryota > Metazoa > Chordata > Aves > Passeriformes > Sylviidae > Chamaea > Chamaea fasciata. The sequence goes on along the minus strand of NW_027094097.1, from coordinate 22,599,082 downwards.
TAACAAAAGGTTGGAAATACTTGGTCAAACCCAGCAATCCTTGATAATTAGCAGGCTGAAATAAGAATACTGATAGAGCGCATGGAAATTTGTGGTCTAAAGCTTCTAGCAGTGACCCTGTATGTGTGAGGGCATAGAAAGGGAAGCATCATTACCTTATCTGCAGACCAAGTAGTGTGCAAAAACATTTAGAATTGGATTAAATTATGTTTTTAAAACTGATTAATACTCATTCTTCTTATTGCATCCCTTATTCACTGCATATAACCTTAAATTCTAAAATCTGTGGGGTGGAAATTTAACCTCCCTGTCATAGCATGAGCCTATTAAAGGATTGCATGTGACTGAGCACAAGAAAGCTGTCAGCTATGGCAGGAATTCTGCTAAATGCTAAGGAATAGAGGCTAATGCTGAATAATGTCAGGAGGTGTGAATACAGATTTCCTCCTGTAATCCTGTGAAACTGAGCAAAAACCCCTGGAAGGTCCAGAAAGCTGCAAACAAGAGTAGCTCAAACTGAACAGTGGCTCATGTTATTTCAGACATAATGAAGTGAATTATTTGTAAGCGTTGGCTGCATGAACAATTTATACCTTTAGGAAATATGAGGTAGTATTTTAAAAAAGCTTTGTTCTCTATAAGCAGCAGGTTTCAGTGTGGGGACAAGTGCGATCCTGTAGCCCCAGCTGCTGCTGTGGTGCTGCTCAGTGCTGCCCCAGCCGACAGCAAAAGTCCCGAGGGCTGCTTGCTTCCCAGTGGGATGAGGAATTCCTGACAGTGTCAATCCTCTGCTGCACCCAGCTGCAGACCCCACCTCTATCTCTCTGAATTACTCTTTCCTTCCAGATCACATCCAGTGTTAGGAACAACAATGCCAAGTACATCATCGAGGGTGAATATGCCAACACCATCTTCAAGGTGGAGGAGACCAGTGGGGACGTGTACGCCTTCGAGAGGCTGGACAGGGAGAAGAAGGCAGAGTACGAGCTGACAGCTCTCATCATTGACAGAACAAACAACAGGTCCCTGGAACGCCCCTCCAAATTCATCATCAAGGTGTATGACATCAACGACAACGCCCCCGTGTTCGTACAGAAGGTGTTCAATGGCTCTGTCCCAGAAATGTCACCAGTAGGTATGTCCTCTCACTCCTCTCCTTTCATGGCTGGCATTAAAAAGCACAATATATATTAATGTGCACCTTGAAAACCCTTTTCTAGGAACCTCAGTCACCAAAGTGACGGCTGTGGATGCTGATGACCCCACAGTGTCAGGTCATGCCACGGTGACCTACGAAGTCACCACAGGAGGTGAATATTTCACCATTGATGACTCTGGTAAGTCAGACACACAAATGTCCTAACACTTTGTCCATGCCCTACCCTTTGAAGAAAACACAGTTTTAAGCCTTTTCATTCTGGAAAAGAGGAAAAATCATTCAAAATATTTTAAACATGATTTAGAAAGGTTTTTCATTCACACTCCACAATGCCACTGTCTGCATCTGGAAATGAACTAATAAAATCAGGATATCAGCTACCATGAACAAAGTGAGAAGGTAAAAGGTCATTTTTTTTCCCATTTATGGAAAGACTGACCAGGAGCTAAGATGAGTTTGTGTTTTCAGTTCAGCATAGATACTGTTCCAGTGACCAAACAGGAAAGGGGAATACACAAATTCTGAAGCAGCATTCAGTAATCAATAATCATTTACTTTCCTAAGCTTTCTAGCTTAAATTTTGCCCAGTTTTAAAACCAGTGTCCGTACCTCTTGTAACCACTAGTGTGCTAGAGCAAAGAACCCAAGGAAAGAGGTTAAAGATCCATTAAAAGAAATATTCTGCTCAAGCTCTCCAAAATATTCCATCATGCAGAAAAATTTCTAACATTTCTTGAAAAATACCACTGTAAAATTGCTACTTAAAGCTGAATGTGTGGAGATAAAAAAAGTTAAAAATTTGCTGTCAAAATTGAAGAGATGCTGGACGTGCTGCAAAATCTAATTGTATTCAATATTCCTTTTTCACAGGTGTGATTTATACAAAAGAGCCTAATTTGGACAGAGAGACCAAGTCAACGTATGAGGTTGTTGTTCAAGCCAAAGATGCTCCGGGTTTCTCTGGGGATTCCAGCACAGCCACAGTGATCATCACCTTGTCTGACATCAATGACAACTTCCCAGTGTTCAAACGCAGTGAGTGCCACACAGCCTCTGAGCCACCCTGAAAACAAAGGCTGACACAGACACAACGAGTTTAGCTCACAGTCCAGCACAATTCCGCTTTCCTTAAAAATGGCCAAAAGAACTTTACATGTTCAGAAGATCTTCTGTGTTTCAGCTGGAGCCACTTTTCCTGGGCGATGCACAACTAGAACAGAAAACAAAAATCAGTATCAATTTCATCCCTTTGCTAAAGATCTTGACAATTTGGATTATTATTTATACTTCTCCATGTCTTAGAGACACACAATGCTAAATTCTCAATGGAATATTTTGATGTGCTTCTGTCAAGTAAGAACAGTTTTATCTAAGTTCAAACTTCCATGTACACACACCTTACGTATTTTTCTCTTTTTTTAACAGCATCATTTCACTTTAAAGTTCCTGAAAACATTTCAGTAGGAGGAGAAGTTGGCAGAGTCAAAGTAGAAGATATTGATGAACCACAGCACAGAAATACAAGATACAGCTTTATCCAAGGAGAGTTCAGGGACACTTTCGACATTGAGGCAAATCCATACACGAATGAAGGCATCATTAGGCCAAAGAAGGTACTTGTCCTTGTAACAAAGATGATTATTGTGGTTTTCCACGTGTAACAAGTGATCTTTTGGTTTAGGACTAGCAGCAGGAAAAAACGGAAACGTATGAAAGTCAGTATGAAATATATTGATCCTGAACACCAGCTCTCCAAGCTCTGGGAGAGGAAGAGATGTGGATTTCTAGTCCTTTTCAACCTCCAGACCTGAAAAACTCCAGAATTACTGCAGAGTGCAGTGGGGCTGTGTCAGAAATTCAGGTTACACACTTTGGGCTTCTCACAAACTTCAAGTGGTTGGATGCTTCAAAGAGGCAGCGATTTAAGTGTTGAACCAACTGGCCAAATCCAAGAATCCTTCCCTTCTGCAGCCCACATGAAACCAAAGCAGAAAATGTAAACAAGTCCACCTGACCTCTTTTCTACAAGTCTCTTTTGCAGTTTGTCATTTGCTCCAGTCTGAGCCACAGCTCCCTTACTTTCCTCAAAAGTAGGAAAGAGCCCTAAGGAGCTCTTCAGAGTTTTCAGAGCTTCCCCACTAATTTCTTATAAGTCTTTAAGACTCTCCAAAGCCTTTATTAGGGTCTGTTCTTTGTTGGTTTTTTTTGAATTCTCAAACCCGCTTGATTTGTACCTAGGGACTGCTGCAGAACATTGCCAAACCAAGACTTCATTGATTTCATTGACTTGCTGCTTAAAAAAAAAGAGGAGAGAGGACTGTAAATCAGCTCCTGTAATCCTCAGATTGACAGGAATGTGTTTTTTCCCTTCCAAGTGTCTCTCTGTAACTGCTAAGACTGGAAATGTCATTAAGAAGAGAAAACTTTCAGACAAAACAGTACCAAGGATTTCAAGACTGGCAGTAAAATCCTTGGCTGTGGTCACACTGGGTATGACCAGCTCTCCTTCCCCTGATGCAGCTCTTCCTCAGCTTCCCAGGAGCTGGGGAATGCAGTGCCTGCCCAGAGGAGGAGCAGTCACAGACCCCACAAACGCTCCCTGAGGAATTTGGAACCTGCTCTTCCTCCAACACGCACTGGGCAAAGTTCACCTCCCTGTTTTGCAATGTGATTTTTGCCATGCACACGTCGTAATTTTAAATACACAGCCATGTGAGATAAGTCCAGTCGCTTCCCTTCACAATGTCTACTCAAAGAGAAGAACAAGAGTCACCACAACTGCTGTGTAACTCAGTGTTTTTACAATCTCAGGTGGTAGAACAAAGGAAACTTTGAAAGGAGCGTTTCTTACTGCCCAAGCTGCTGGCCTTCCTCCCATTGTGTGATTCCTTTTATAGTCTCAGGCAAGGGGAAAAACAGGGAAGAGGATGTCATTTATCACTAAATGCCCCAGCTGTCAGCCAGTGCAGTTCTGCAATCTGCCTTGAGTGCCTCCAGAACAAAAAGCTTAGCCAAGAGGAGAAACTCTTCCCTGGCCTTTGGGGGACAGGAGCTAACCGAGTTCTGGTAGTTACAGCTTTATAAAAAGAAAATTATTTAACCCAAAAGAAAATTATTTTGCCAAACTACTGGATGAATCTGTTCCATACCAGAGGTAGTTTGAGCCACGCTATGATAGAGAGGTTCAGCTGGAAAATGCTCTCCCCTGGGTCCAGCCAAGATGAAATTTGGTAACATTGCCAAACATGAATTAGAGCACAGATCTTAAATCTGCACAGAAAGCCAATGGAAAGTTTGCTTGGACATCACCAATGCAAGAATATCTGTAATTGTCTTTTTGGTTTTTTAGCCCCTGGACTTCGAAACAGTATCAGAATACAAGTTTGGCATTGAGGCCACAGACCCCACCGTGAACCTTCGGCACTTCAAACCCGGCAACCCCCGAAGCATCTCAACAGTCACCATCGAGGTCACCGACGTGGATGAGCCTCCCGTCTTCACCAAACTCCCATATGAATTTAAAGTGAGGGAAAATCATGCGGAAGTGAAAACACTTGGTTCAGTTCATGCAGAGGACCCCGACGCAGCTAAACGGAAAATCAGGTAAGACAACGCCAGCTTTAGCAATTCTCTTTAAAAGTGCAGAATCCACTAATAGTGCCAAGAATTTGACAAAGAACCCAGACTTTGGCCCTATTTTTTTAGAATCTGCATGCCAAACGAAACAAAGAAAATCCAGTTTAATTTTTCCAGCACTGCAGCCATGGATATATATGCTCACCAAAAGCTGAACATAAATTTCATTTACCCATGTAATTACCACATGGACTTACTGATAAAACATTTGCAGATTTAGGGAAAAAATATAAACCTGGATATTTTTACATGGTTATAATTTATTGTTCTATTTTTTATTGTAAGAGCTCTCTCAAACATGTGCTTAGAGAAGAAAGTAGACTTCTGAAAGAGCAAAGTACAATAATCTGGAAACTCTTCCAACAGATGTATTTCACTCTCACGGCCTGCATAGTTTTAGGGCAATATTCTCAGCCCTCCTAGTCAAGATATTAATGTAATTTGTCACACAAGAACTCTGTGACCTTCCTCTGTGAACAAATGAAGTGAAACACAGCATTATCAGCCTTGCATTGACATATCTTGTTTTAAACAAAAAACAGATATATTCAGCGTAGAGCAAGTCCTAATGGAGACTACGTCAGGGTATCCAATAATGGAGTTATTCAACTTCCCAAGCCTCTGGACAGAGAATTCAGCTCCTCATACAACATCACTGTGGCAGCTGTGGAGATCCTTGAAGATGGTAAGTGCTGCCCATTTCCCAGTTTGAAAGAAACCCAGGTACACCTTTCCAGCAGGGCTGCAGTTTATCAAAAAGGAAAGGCACAACCTGATAGCCTGTTCCTACTGAGCTAGGAATGAAAGGAGAGTTTCTCCTTTGCATCATCATCTTCCCAATCAATCAAGTCCCTACAAATAGGTCAGAGATCATTTTAGGATTTGGCCCCTGGCTTTGCTCAGCTCCAGGGATCGGGGCAGGCCAGTCCCAGCCTGGTTTGATATTTCACAATATAGAAATGGCCTGCTCGGTCCACATTGCTTTAGTGCCAGAGAACGATGCTCAATCCATGGCCATGCAATGGGAAGAATCAGGAAGCCATAAGCTACTGTCATTTTATTCCTGAAAGATCCTTGATTTAACCACTACGAGAGATTTTAGGAAAATATCTAAATCTCAGAGGAAAAGTTTAAGTTTTGAAGTTATGATGGAGGTAAAAATGTTTCATCATGTGGGAGGCACAGAAGTGGGCACCAAGTGTGGGAAGGGGAGTTTAGGCCGCACTGGAGCTCCAGACTTGTGACCTGTACCCTTCCCATCATTCCAGGCCGTCTTTCCGACAGAGAGTCACATGCCCACGTTCACGTCATAGTGGATGATGTAAATGATAATGCTCCAGAACTTGTTTCTCCTGAGGAACCCCGAGTGTGTGAAAATGCTGCCCCTGGAAAGGTGAGACAGGGAGAGCTTTTCCCTGAAACCTGAATTACTGCTTGTCAGCTCAAGTGAAAGATGTCTTCTAATAAAAGTGAGTCTCAGTTTATATGTCAAAACACCCGATCATTTCACTGATTTTCAAAACATCAGTGGTCAAGAATATCTCTTAAGGATATTGCTCTGTTGGAATATTGACTTTTATCTGCTTGCACACATGGGCTGCAGTGCCCCTCTCCCCCAGGCTCTCACGTCTGTCTATTAACAGCTGAGCCATGAAGGACAGTCAAACTCTGCGCAGCAAGAATCAGCAACTCAGTTCTATCACACAAATGCTTGAATGTGAAACTGATACATTTCAAACTAGTAAGACGACATTGCTGCATGGAACATTATTTTGTAGTCATAGCGTGCACGGATCTGCACGCACAAATTGTGTTACTACCTGCACAGTGTTGGTATTTCAGATTTACCTGTTTGGCCTCAGACACAAGTGTTCAACCCATACTGTAATATTTGTTTAATTAAGACACTTTGTGTCGTGCTTTAGGGGTGGTACTCCCCAGTTTAGTGTTCCCACTGAAACTCCAAACCACACACCCCTCGCTTGCCCCCTTTCCCCTGCAGCAGGAGGGAGGGGAGAACTGGAGGCACAAAGGGGAAAGATCGTGGGCTGAGATAAGAACAGTTTACTGGAAACAGCAATGAGATAAGAAAATGAACAGCAATAGCATCAATATAAATAACAAAAATAGAGAGAGAAAAAAAAATAGAGGGCAGAGGAGCCACACCACCCAAAGTGTTCCCTGTGGCTCAGCACCAGCATTATCCCACCACTCTGTCCACCACACCTGCTCAGACAGAAGGAACCCCTTCTCCAGGAAGAGAGTCTCTTTCCTCTCCCAGAAATGACATGAGGTGGTCAAGAATAACCACTGTGCCCCCTCCCAATACTGAAAATAAAATTAACTCTTCCCTGACTGGAACCAGGACACTCTCATTGCCTGGACTCTCTGCTGGAACATGCAAGGCAATAATTTCACCTTTAGTTTAATTTTTAAAATACCTTTGGGACATAATCAGACACATTTTTTATATTTGATACATCTAATGTACATCAGGTTGAAGATTTCAAAACCCAAGCATGTCCTTCAGGCATAAGTCTCAATGGCATTCCAAGAATGACAGTCACACTTCAAATTAGGCTGAGGACTTTAGAAGACACCATCTTAGACAGTTCAACAAGCCATATGTCTAAAAAGGAGGTGTTTTTCATGCTTTCATGACACAAAATTTTAAGAGTCAAAACTGGTCTTTTTGAAGGCCCACAAAGAAATTGCTTGCCTGAAAAAACTTGAAGAGGGGTATCCTGAGATGTCTGTGTCCTTCCTTTTACTGAAGGGTTACACAGGACTCACAGCCCAGTTCAAATACTCCACACGTTTTATCAGTGTGCACTGAAAACTGTGACCTTTTCCATCCTTGTAGGTGATTGTCAGGATTTCAGCTGTTGACAAGGATGAAACATCACCCAGAGGTTTCTTCAGATACTCACTGGCCACGGAAGACAGCAACTTCTCCCTGATAGAGAACTATGGTAGTGTATCCCTGCATTGCCCTTCCTCAGCTCCCCCGAGTGGGACCCTGGGACTCAGGGAAGAAAAGCTGTAGCACTGACCTGCAGTTGGTCTAGCTGAGCTAAGTAACTCTTTCTTTTTAAAGGCTTGACATACTGGAAAAAAAAGTAAGTTTACTGGAACCAGTGTTTCAGTGTGTTCCTGAAAGGCTGGCGGTGTGGAAGGGAAAGAGGCCCCAGTACTGGAAATCTTTGGGGACACTCTGGTAGAGATTATCACTAATGGCGTGCTGTTACTCCTTCCAGACAACACAGCTAACATCACTGTCAGATACGGACAGTTCAACCGGGAGCTGGCCAAGTTCCACTACCTGCCTGTCCTCATCTCAGACAACGGCGACCCTGACCTCACCAGCACAAACACCCTGGTCATCAGTGTCTGCAAGTGCAACGAGAAAGGCAACTTCACCTTCTGTGAGGAGAGAGCAAAGCAGGTTGGCGTCAGCATACAAGCACTGGTGGCGATTTTTATTTGCATCTTCACAATCATTGGTGAGTATCTGACTTTTGGAATGTTCTCTGCACTACAGTGTGAGGATTGTTCTGTTCTTTCTTTAGCTGAGATCTACAAAAGCTTTGTGCCTGTGAAATGGTCACAAAGCCAGAAATGCTGTACCAATTTAATTCATCTCACGTGCTCTTCCTCTCTGGCCTGTTAGAACAGCTTCAGCTGCAAAGCTGCTCACTCCTCTGGACAGGCTGAGTCACTGGAGAGGCTATTGCACACATGTATAATATACTTGATTTACTGGTGCCAGCCTCTTACACAACTGTAAAACAGGAAATTTGGGCTGGGGCAGTAACAACAGGATTCCTGGTCCCTCTAGCAGAACTAGTCTGGAAACCCTTTAAGCAGTTCAGTGAACATAAATACATTTCTAACAAATCAGCAGACCAGTACCTGTTGGCTGCGTTTGAAATCTGTCAGAGAAGGCTGAATACTTTTTTCTTGCCTGAGAACTGGCCTGATTTGCAAGTACCATATAAGTAGCATCTGATGCTTGGCATTAAGAGATTTACCAGCTCAAGGCAGTAGTTGATTCAATGACCTTGTAACACCATGCATTTGTACTTGTGATTCCAGCTCAAGAGTCAGCTGGACAATCCCCGTCCAGACTGAACTCCTTCAACTAATCCTACAGTTAAATAGAAACTTAAACTATTTTTTAATAAATATATGTTAAAAAAATGGTCCAGAAAAAAAAACAAAAAACAAACACTTCAGACTATGTTACATATCTTAAATGCAATTTATTTTATTGTCTTACTTCTGTATTCACACCCGCTCATCTAAGTTTCCTTTGCAGTGATTGTGTTGCTGATTCTGCTGAGAAAGAGGCACAAGAAGGATCTGAGCGGGCTGGGGAGGAACGTGGCAGAGATCCACGAGCAGCTGGTCACCTATGACGAGGAGGGAGGGGGTGAGATGGACACCACCAGCTACGACGTGTCCGTGCTCAACTCCGTCCGCAAGAACGGCCTCAAGGCAGAAGCTGCTCCCTGTCCATATGCACAGGTCCAGAAACCTCCTGGGAACATCACCCCTGCAGCTGGAGGGATGGAGATGATGATTGAGGTGAAGAAGGATGAAGCTGACAATGACAGGGATTTGCTGCCCTACGACACCCTGCACATCTACGGCTACGAAGGCGCCGAGTCCATCGCGGAATCCCTCAGCTCTCTGGGCTCGGGCTCCTCAGACTCAGACATTGATTATGACTTTCTCAATGACTGGGGACCCCGGTTCAAGATGTTAGCTGAGCTGTATGGATCAGAACCAAGTGAAGATTTTGCGTATTAAGCTCAAACTAGCCGTGAATTTTCTCCCTCCCACTACAGATAGATGCCAAGAGACTGCCAGTGGCCAAAGAGGGACTCACAGCACTTCCCTCAAGCCGTAGTAGGATTTCAAACAGGCATGGAAAAAATCTGCAGAACGGTTAAAAAGACACGCAGAGATCACCTATATTAACTTCCCCCAACACTACTGTCCTTGCTAACATTAATTTTTTGTCCCAAAATTCCTGTTCACTGGCCTGTTCATGTCTTCCAGGACACACCTCCTCTCTCCATCTTCCCCACTTCTGTTTTTGTCCCCAGTTTCTCCCTCATTCCTCTCCTCCTGTGCTGTTTCCATCCACATGCATCCAAGGTCACCCTCCACAGGGAGAGAGAGCTTCAGTGGCATTGGGAAGGGATGTTTTAACCCCCCTGGATCTCCAGCTGGCTGCTTTGCGTGCCCCTCTTGCAACATCTTTATTGATATTCCACATTTATGCTTACCCAGTAAAGGAGAGGAGGAACATATGGTCTATCACTTAGTATTAGAAATTATTCCATCACTTTCAAAAAGAAGCATTATTTTTTTTCCTTCTTTCCATTCTATTAATTATTTTTGCTTTATAGGCTTCCACTACATCTATGAGTTACTCAAGATAAAATTAGACAGGATTTTTAGACACACAATCTGGTTTCATCTGTCATTTTTAACAGCCTGATGACAATTTCAGGCACATTTCTGGCATGCTAGAATTTGCTCTAGCTAGCAGCAAAAATTGTTTTTTCTCTCTGTAAATGGGATCTCAGTGTTACTCAATGGAACATATCCTGCAGGGCAGGAAATGTGGAGATCAGGGGAATGTTAAGACTCCAACACTGTAAATCTCTCTAGATGGAAATATAGGTCTCTCTAGATTTTGAAAGAGGTTGAATAGGGGGTTTATTCAGCATTATTAAAGCAATAGCATTTTTTCAGGGACAAAAAAATGAAGGGCCTCATTACTGTGAAACTGTTGTGCTTTTTTTCTAAGCAGGTACTGTAAAAGTAGTATTTTCCACCTAGGAAAATATTGTAGACTCCCAAACCAGAAGGCTACACACCCACACACTCAGCTGCATAAAAGCACCAGAAATGTAAGGCGGGTTTGGAGCTGCAGCCACCACATCCCTGAAAAGGGATTGTGCTCAGTTTCCCACCTGGTGAGGAGCCACAGAATGACCAGAATGAAACTTCCCACACTGGAAGTGACCCAGCCAAATACATTTTGGAAAAAGTGGGTCCCTTAGGACCATGGCCTGTCTCTGGCTTCCAGCAGTGCAGAGTCCTGTTGCCCCCAACAGGAACAGAGCCCTACTACACAGATCTCCACTGTGCAGGATCTGTGCTGGAGTTGTATCTATTAGTTTAGTTGATTTGATTATTTAAATCTGGTAGCTAACCAAATAATATTAAATCTTGTTTTTTTTTTCTTAAACCAGTATGGTGGAACCTCACATATTTGCTTTTTACTTGTTCACATCATCTCTAATTCACACTCCCTTCCCCCAAAATGTTTTCTTGGCAGGAAATAGCAACGCACATAATGGTCTCACACAGTTCCTCACTGCTGTAAAAAGTTGTCCAATGCAATACTTGGCTGGACACTAATGCAACATCAACAACATACTCACTCTAATTTTTAAATATGAACTAAAGAAAAACTGAGGAGAATTCTGTCCACTGGTCAAATCAGCTTTGGATCCCATCCTTTGTTTTTAAAAAGTACATTTTGGGGTGACAGCCTTGGTTTTATTTTGAATGGGCTCATTCTCTTTTGTTTTATCCAGCCAGCAGTATGTGCTATAGGGGTTCCACATGTTTGTGTATTATAAAGAATGCTAACTAATCATACTTATAGTTTAAGGATTTTGTCAGTACCTGTGGTATTGGCTATCAGCAGGTAAAGTTAGTTATGAAATTATTTAGTGCAGTAAATCAAGTACTTTGGTAGGTATCGGCCAGATTCTATTACCTGGAATTGCTGTTTTTAAGCCTGATTTTTTAAAAGTTATTTTAAGGAACACTGTATCCATTTCCAATGTATATGATGTTTGCACTGGACAGTTTCTTTTTATATTCCTGTACTGTATTATGTTGTTTTTTTACTACATAAAAGCCAATCTCAAGTTTGGAGTTTCTGTGCATTAATGAGTTCCACTCAGAAGACAATATCAGGCTTTGTGCCACACTGACCTCAACCACAAAAACGCTCCAAGTGAACCCAGCCTGAGCACCAACTCACCAAAGAACTTTCTGTGAAAGCAGTTTTCTCCCTCTCCTTGCACAGCTGTTGGTAGAGAGAAGCTCTAGCAGTGCAGCTGGAAAGGTTAGACCCTGTGGGGTCTCTGCCAGTGCTGCAGGACCCATCCCATGGCCCAGCAGATGTTTGGGACTTCAGCACCCAGGCAACAGGGTGGCTTTGAACCACCCCTGAGCTTCTGCCCTGTTTTGCTGCCTCTCAGATGGGGAAGAGAGTCCCAGCTGTGGCTCAGCACAGCTCCAGAGCAGGGGAACCTCCCCAGGGGGATCCAGGAGTGGGATCCAGATGAGCCCCACGCCCAGCCCAGCCCTGCCCCTCCCTGTCCTGCTCCCCCAGACTGGCAGCAGGGTCACTCTGGGCTACAGAACCCTGCAGCTGCCTCAGGACTCACACAACAAAACACATCGGTGCCACAAAATAAAAGCACCCCTAAACTTGCCCCTTTAGGCAGCACAGCTCCTCACCTTCTCCTTTTGCTACTGCTAATGACTTCCCCAATATATTCCCAAGATCAATCTAGCATTTTAAAAAAATCACATCCATTTTCCCCAGATATGGCACTTATAATTTATAAAGCCTGGGATAAAGCAAAAAAGTTCAGTTCCTTCACTGCTAATTGCCATGAGCAAACGCCAGATCAAATACACTTTAGCACAAGTTGTATTAAAAACACAATAGATGTGCTAATTATGTTATAATGAAATGCATTTTTCCATAGAAAGAATTTGATTAAACAGCTACTTGCAACTTGTGGGAGAGAATCTCACAAAGGTTTTCATTATTCATTTAATTAATATGCACTTTAATATCTTATCTCTAAAAATATATCATAAATTATTATTTTATTACGTTCACATCCAGAAGTTCATGCCATTTAATAAAGGGGTTTTTACTCCCATCCCATTAGAACTTTTTATGAAGCAATGGCTTGTGATGAGAATCCTTGATATGTATCAAAGCAACAATGAAAAGCTGTTTGAATGTGAACACCTGGCACACGTGGAACATCCCAGGCAGGGCAGGTGAGCTAAGGTCCCCTTAGCAAGGCAAATTTACACCAATCAGTGAAAGAAAAACTAATTCTATGATTTATTATCTTATTGCAGTCCAGGGCTACTGCAACAGCAAACTCAGTGAAAACAGAAGGATTGGTTATCAAAGGAAAATGAAATAATCATTTCTGAGCTCTTGTTCTTCAAGAAGTGCATTCTTCCCTTTGCTCCTTTCAGCAGCAAGGGCTTAGAACAGCCCCCGGAGGGCCCAGCCAGTCTGGCAGTGACACCTGCCCTGCACAGGAATTGTCACCCTGCCAAGACTGACTGCAGGGGAAAGCCTGCAAAGCCTCACTGGTTTTTGGAGCTCAGAGTTCAGGGTACGGATCCATCTCTGTACATTTATTTTACATCTTTTCACTCCCACGTATATGTCACATGCAGGGGAAATGCTCTGCTGGCAGTAAATATGGTGACATACTCTCTTATTTGGCTAGAAATAATAGTTACACTTATTTTCATTATATTTCAGGTGGGGTTAGGACAAAAATAAATAATTATCATCTTTTCTGACCTATTCTTCCTTTTTTCTTTTTTTTTTTTTTTAATAAAGTTTCAAGTTTGAGAGAGCAAGAAATAAAACTGTTGGCTTTACTTCACAAACTTTCTGGAATGAAAGACATCACCAAGGTGATATCTTTCCCATTGAAATCTTCCCATTTCACAATCGCAGTGTACCACAAGTGATCATTTCCTACCAGGAAATGAATAAGAGTCTGATCAGAACACAGTGGAAGATTTAGGCTGAATCTTGCCCTTAGAAAAAAACACGGCAGAAAACGAAACAGCAAAGACACTTTTCCAGGCTGCATCAGAACAAAAGGAAGGAAAACAATAGCAGAAAAATGCTTTTATGAGCAATAAATATGCATGGATCTTTTCTGACTTCTCTCACTTTCCTGACTTTGTTCCTGCCTGACCTAAAGGAAAAGGGGAAAACAGCACTTCCTTCCACTTATCCTCAGTGAGGCGCTGCCCCACCTGCTTCCCCTCAAGACTTTCTTAATTCATCCAGTTAACCCTTTCATCAATGCCACAATCAGGCAGAAATCTCTGCAACTCTTGAATTCCTCATTTTGAAAGAACCTCCACTTGAAAGTCAGTGCTCCTGGTGAAGTCACCAGAACAAAGCAGGACAGAGCTCCCCAGGCAAACACACCCAGCAAACACAACCCCGGTAAGCTTTGCCAAAAAGCCAGAAACAGCTGGGCCGCAAATGGTCCCAGGAGCTCCTGTGGCAGCCTCAGGAGCCCCAAAGCCCGGCCGGCAGTGCTCCTCCAAACCTGAGCATCCCCGAATGGCAGCCCCAGGTCCCCCTCTGCTGTGCCCCCAGCAAACCCCGGGCAGATGGAGCTCAGGGACAGCGTGTGGCACCACAGACTGCTCTGAACCGGGGCACTGCAGGGAGCCTGAGACGCGATTCCAGCTCCGGCATTCAAAAATGGCTTTTCTAAACAGCTGTCCGGGCTTCCCTCTTCCCGTGTGAAGAGCAAACCTGAAGAACCTAAAATTGCCAAAGGCCTGAGCTGCACTTGGTGTGTCCCACAACACCGATGTGTGCAATGCAGGCTGGTGCCCTGGCACTTCAGGGGACTTGAGCCTTGTCCCTGCTCTCAGTACCGGGACACAGCCCTCGGACCCGGGACACTGCTCCTTATCCCGTATCTCTGCTCCCGGGACACTGCCCTCCATTCCTTATCGCTGCTTCCGGGACACTGCCCTTTACCCCGTGTCTCCGCTCCCCGGACACTTCCCTTTATCCCTTTATCCCTCTATCCCTTTGTCCCTCTATCCCTTTGCCCCGACACAGTTCGCGGCCCCGCCGCAGCAGCGCGGGCTGCAGTGACCGCTGGTGGCCGCCAGGTGGTGCCCGATGGCAGCGCTGGGCACGGCCGCGCCCGGCGCTTCCCGATGGATCGCTCGTGGATCCCTCATGGATGCCCGCTGCATTCTCGCCGTATCCCTGCTGGATCCTTCATGAATCCTTAAAGAATCCCCACTGGACGCCTGCTGCATTCCCGGCGCTGCCCGCTGGATGCCCGCTCTGCTTCCCTGTGTGTGACATCACGCCGACCACGGGCAGTGAATTTAATAACGCCCCGAAGGTCATTCCATCCGTTTCATTCACTAACGCTGACTCCACAGTAATTTTCTGGTATCTGTGGAAGCCAGGAGGGCTGCAAGGCTTGGATTTGGAAGGAAAGGCAGTGATTGGTTCAGGCAGCAGTTCTGAAGGGCACGAAGGGCAAGGGAAGGGCTCTGGGGAGAGGATGCAAGCTCCAGACGTCTCCTTTAATCAAACCTCGGTCCAGACCATCCTCCCTGGGGACGTTTCCTGTTTGCCAGGAGGAGTCAGCACCAAATCCTGCTGCTTTGTCACACCACACTGCAGTCTGGTTTTGGTGATGATGATGTCCAACCCTACTTCTCTAGAATATTCTCTTTCCAAACCAAACTACAACTACTAAATGGGATTTTCTGAAGCAACACCAAATATTTTTTATTTTCACTGACTCCTGGTTCACCTTGAATGAGAATATTTATTTATAAGCACACACCTTATCCACTAGTTAAAATTTGTTAATTATTTCTATGTTACAACCATGCAGCAAAACATTCCCAAGTAGTCACAAAAACAAGCCAGTAACAAAAATTTACCAGGAGCCTTTCAGCGATCACCTAAAAGTTGGAAGTATTCATAGAAATCCTGTCACACAGTTACAGATTAATAACTACCTGCAAGTAAAGCCTCCTTGCAAGTGGATGCAGTTCAGCAATTTAATCGGCCTCCCTCCTGTCTCCTGCCCCTCCTCTGGACAGATTACTGCAACCCTGCTGATCCTGCAGCTCTGTGGAGAGAGCACAGTGGGAGAGGCGGGCTCTGCCTTTGGGACCCAGATCCACCTGCACACCATCAGGAGGCACTCCAGCTGGTCAGACACAAAGAACAACAGCAAACACCCGGGTCAGTTTAAGGTCTGTTTATGACATTTCACCGGGCTGAGGTAATGACAAAGGTTACAAATTAAGTGACTGTGCACACTGACAATCTGTCCCAAACAGCCCTGGACAGGAAGCAGGATGAGAAGGGAGGAGGAAAGAGAAACGGCAGCAGGTGAATTTGGAGGTCAAAAACAGGAGAGGGGGAAAATGTTATGTCTCCCTCTGATCCAAAAAGTTCTGCTATACACAAGCAGCAAATTCCTTGTGAGCAGAACCAGTCTGGAGGGGCTCAGGTCCCCCATTGCTCAGCTCAGCAGCAGCTGAGCCACCTCAGCCTGCTCAGCTGACACCTCTGCTGCCCCACGGGTCCCATCCTGCCCCCACAGAGTGAGCAGAGCCTGTGACCAGCACCTGACTGGGTCCCACCCTGCCAGGTCTCCTCTCCAGAGCAACAGCAGTGAGGGTTTCCCCCCAGAGCTGCTGTCCAGCACAGGGACAGCACAGGTGACACCTCCAGCCTGGCCACAGGTCCTGCCCCTGGGAGGCAGCCTGGCCTTGCTCTGAGGGCACCAAGGGTAAGTTCTCTGCACACACTCCCTGCAGCTGGGATTTGCCATGCCTTGGAGCGCAGCCTTCCTGGCTGAGGAATTCCTGCTGGAGCAGGAGGGAGGATGGATAATGAGGGATGATGTGAGTGTGTAACACAGCTGGGCAGGACAAGAAGCTCTCCTCTGTAACACCCAGCTGGGTAAGAGCCAGCCACATGGATGCTGAAACTTCCCAAATGTCACTGCTGGCTGCTCCAGCTCTGGGGGTCGGGTGGGCTCCCACTCCTGCAGTGTTTTGCCCTTGCAGACACGGGGCAGACACAAGCAGGGCCCTGCTCTCCATGGATTTCTGAGCCTGGGAATCAGGTGAGCTCTGCAATTGCAGCCAGGTGAGGATCCAGAGCAGCAAAACTCACAGCCTTTGTGACCAGTGCAGCCAGGACAAGGCTCAGATAGCCATGGCCAGTTCTGCTGCCTCCTAGAACTCAACAGCAACTGCCAGCACAAGCAGAAGGCCAGACCAGCAGGGATCCACCATGAAACTCAACTGTGTGAAAGAGCTGGCACCAAGGAATACACCTGGAAAGCCAAGGGATAGACGCTGGACAGTCAGAAAGGCCAGGCAGCATGCTGGCAAAATATCATTTTGTCATTCTGTTTACTTGGCAGTGCCCACTTGTTCCCAGCCTGAGAAACCACCTCTTGAACAGCCTCAGATCTGCCTCTCAGGGCCTGCCTGGATCTGGCAAAACCGCTGCTCGAGGCAGGCAGAGAAATCACTTGGAGGAAGAGCAAAGCATTAAACCCTTCCTGAAGGGCCATAAAAGAACAGCCAGGCCCCTCTTCTTCAAAGCTCTAGATGAGCTTTGAGTGAGCTGGAAAAATCAGTGATTCTCTTCAATCCTGGTAAAACAATCTCCTCAATTAATTCCTTCCGATAAACAGGTGATTAAGCATGAACCCTAATCAGAACTGGGCTCCTTGGATCTCATCACCACTTCAGGATTTTTGTGCACACTGATACAGGCAGTGGGTGAGCAGACAAGGCCACCTGTGGGCAGGGCTGTGTGTGACCCCTCTGCTGTCACATCAGTCACTCCTGAGGGAAGTGGAAGCACCACACAGCCTTTCAAGAGAAGGGGATCTGGCAAAATATTAAATGGTGACCAAACTGACTATGTCAAGCTGGCTGCCTTTGGTATTTTGGGAGGAAATTAGGGCCTATAAACACCACTAATAAAGGCTTTTTGCAAGGGCAGAATTCCGGGCTCATACCCTCACAGACTTCCTTTCCATCTCAGGTATGTCACGTAGGCCAAGTTTTGCTTTTTCACATCAAGTGTTCAAAGTGGGATTCCCTTCTGAAAGGTCCTTCCCCTTCCTGTGCCACAGGAGCCACACAGACACACTACAAGGGTTAGTTAATACACACCAAAGCATCCTGAATAAGGAATATTCCCTTACGTTTACTCATTTTACAGATGCAAGTTTTAGTACCACTCATCATTTTAAAGTAATTTCCAGGGACAAGAGAATTTTGCAAAAGATCTACAAAAACTTGTAAGTAAGACACCCTCCCCAGCCCGTATTTACAGCCCTGGGTGGAATATGCAGCATTATTCCACTGCAACCAACAGAGAACCTGTAACATAACACAGGAGGGGAACCTGCAGCTCACAGGTCACTGTGACCAAGGGTGAGGGTGAGGAGTTCACATCAGGGAGTGTTAAACAAGGCAGTCACGCACACATCTGGAAGTTAAAATTACTGGTTTAGGCATCTGTAATCCATGGCATAGCCACAAAGAGTATTTACTGTGTGCAGAAAACACTGGTGAGAAATAAAGCTTAAGTGTTATTTTTTCTGAGATGCTAAACATATGAACAGTACGCCTCACGTGGTTCCATATGGGAGGGAAGATGATTCACTCTTATTCAAGGGATTCAAGCTTCAGGGCCTTTTCACTACCTTGGTTCTTCCTCTAAGGATCATGGTTATCTTAGCCATTTGTGGTACTCACATCAGACCTTTAGTACAGCTGCCCAAATCACCCTTTTTCAAACCACAACAAATAACCAAGATTCGCCTGTTTTTCTTGCATAACTAAGGTCTGGATTTTTTGGGGGTTTTGTTTGGGTTTTTGTTTGTTTGTTTGTTTTTAATTTCTACCCACCCCTGATGTTTTCAACCACCAGGTTCAGAGGCCTTCTGTGATTTTCCTGCCTTCCTCTGAGCACTGAACAACGACTTCATCCTGCAGGAGTAAGTCTCCTAGTGAACTCAAAAATATGAGTTGGCTATACTGGTGTTCAGCTGCCCATTTCCCCACACAGGACAGTCAGCAGAGAGCCCACAGGGCCATGGGCCTCTGGAATAAATATAAATATATAGACATATAACTCTACACAGCTCTGATCTGAACAAGGCTCCACCACTAGGAGGGCAGTTTCACATCATGACGTTTGGTCAAATGTTAAATCACATCACAGCACATTGCAAGCACCAAATGAAGAATTGAAAGCTGAGTTATAGGGCTGTGAAGATGGGTTAGGCCCAGAAATGCAGGTGGAAGCTGAATTACAGAGATCCTACTGTGTGCAGCTCTGCTGGGCAAGCTATTCCAGTCCTTCCAAGAATCTTTGCTGCAATGGGAACAGCCTGAGCTGCAGTAGCAAGTTTGCAACATAGAGAACATTACAGCAGCTGATCTTATTCCTTCCAAAAAACTCATTTTAAAATATTTTTTTCTCCTGATCCACCAATCACTTGCTCTTATCTCTAGAGAGCACAATTGCCTTTTCTCTGCCATTTTCAGTTAGTTGTGATTTTCAGATTCAGCTCAGAGGAGCTTCATGCAATATAAATAAATGTATTATTTTCACATATAAATAAATTCACAAATAAATTTCATTTATTTGAGGAAACTAAAGGTTTCTACTGAATACTGTGCATATGATGGCACTGCACGCAGGAAACTCTTCTCTTCCTAGGTAACAAAAAGCTGAAAAACTTTCTATACCAAAGAGTCTGAAAAAACTAAACTCTCACCAGATATTTCCAGAGAAGCAGCCAAAGGAAGGAATAAGACAGAATGAATGGGGGGCATCAAGAGAAGCACATTTCTCAGCCATGACATTTGGCACTTGAAAGCCAAAAAAGAATGAGAGTTCTCTTTTCTGAGAACACAGTTTGGGCTTGCTCAGCTTCAAGTTTGTTATCCCTTCACCTTCCCAAACTGGGAACTGTTTCCTCCACAGAGGCCCCCAGCACATTTCTCCTCCCTCACACCCCTACGTTTTCCAAACAAGAGCCCAAACCCCTCTTCTTGTTGCACTCCACCTATCCCAATGCACATCATAAAGGTTCCTATCTGAATTAATTAAGTCTGCTTTGTTTTTCTACATTCTACAGAAAGACACTCCCTACAGCTGAAAAATGGCAGCAGAGCCACAGGGAAACCCAGCCCTCTTTGGCCACATCAGATCCCCAAAGTCAGTGACAGCAGCACCTGATCAGAGCCTCCCAGCACAGATGTGACCTGCAGACAGCAGATATTTTCAGTGTCCATCAGCTTTAATGTTCCAATGGACTCATCTTCAAAGGCAAGGCATGGTCTAAGCCAATTTGTATACAAACCTTCTCATCAACTGTCTGCATTTATCCTCAGCCTCTAATGTCATGTCTCAGTATTAAGGCATTTTGTTTAATCCCATCTCTAGCTACAGCTGCTCTCGGATTCTGATTTTTCTCACAAGTAATCCTGTTTTTCACTTAACAGTCTAGTGCTCTGTAAAAAAAAAAATCTGCTCAACTCGTTGTTTCTTTTTTAATAAAACATTCTAAAACATAAGTAATGATCATGGTGCTATATATATACCTAAGGAGTAAGTAAGGACATATCACTTGAATTTTTCTGGACTTAGCAAAATACAGTGAAAATACATTGTTCATATATCATGTTGTCTTCTGTCTTCATACACCTTTTTTTGTCATTAGCAATTAGTTCCACTCAGTGGCAGGAAGATAATTTTCATAAACTGATCACTTCAATGAGGATTTCTCAGTGAATTAATGGGTCTTAGCTGTCTTTATGTAATAAAACTTGAAAAATTAAATGTCAAACAGAAAGGTGTATTTTCCTGTGTCTTGTGTAAGCTGCTAAAACCATGTGCAATCCCACATAACAATGCCTGGTCTCCCCCTCTCTGAAGCCCGTTTCAAGCCCTCTCAGGGAAGCACCCAAATCCAAGTTCATGTACAGAGCCCCTTGAGGGTGGGTGGGCTCTGTAAATAGATCTCTCCACAGCAGCACTAATCCCTTTCCAGCAATAAATTCCCCTTCTTCACTCCCAACCCCTACAGGGCTCTGTCTGCACCATTTAAATGCAGCCAAATTTTGGCCTCCAGCAAGGGTAAGATCTACACCCAGCCCCTCATGTAGGGCAACTAAAGGGAAAAGAAAGGAAGAACATGTACAGAAAGCCCTAAGTGGGTGGGACATGTTTTCATTTTGCTGTCAGTTCACATTGTCAGATACAAAGTGATTTTGAAAGCAATAGAAAAGCAGTGTAATAACAGTGTCCTCAGCATGGCTCCCAAATCCATTCCTGGCAGCCCCACAGGTTCTGCACATTGATCATTGCAGCCAAAGCTGCACTTAGCTCCAGACTAAACACCATCAGGAGGCAGGATGGTAAATAATGCATTACCCCGGGGCTTTGGACTGAGTATGCGATCATTTCATGCATTTCATACCCTGAGAAACAGCCACCCACACAGCAAAGTGTCAGCTGAACTCGCCCTGCATCCCTGGGGCTTCACTCAGCCCCAAAGAAGCAGCATCGGGCAGGGGAACGAGGACCTTGGTGCCCCAGCAGCACAGTTTGAGGTTTCCCTGCTGTGCTCTGGGCAGTGCTGGCTCCCAGTCCTTGTGTTTATTTTCCAGGAGATCCACAAGCAGGAGCCATGGGCACTCTGCTGTGGCACTGCAAGCAGCCTTAGCTCATCTTGCAAAACATAAACAAGGCCTTCTCACCTCTTTAAAGCATGCACCATGCACCTCTTCTTCCTCAAGGACAGTCTCTCTACATATTCACAGATAGGTGTTTTTAATTTTGACTTGAATATCAAGGCCCAACATTTGTTTTGTATCAGTATTTTCCAAGCCAGGTGCACATGTGTGTCAGCTGGATTGGTTTTCTTGCTGCCAAAAGAACCACATGTAACATTTAGAGGGGTGATATCAGCTATTCCTGGAGAGCTCTCATGGGAATATTCCCAATTCAATCTCACATTTCAGAGCAGAGGGGAGACATATCCATTTTAAGGTGTGATCACTGGAAACTGGCTGGGAAACCTGACATTGCACCCCCTGCATTTGATGTTATTAGTATTTGTTGTATTTATAAGAGAAGATTAAATTTAATTAAATTCAATTAAAAATTTTCTTTGCCAGGACAGCAAATGCATCTGGAATTTACAAATCCACATGTTCTCTTTCCTTCTTAAAACTTGGGTATTTAAACCAAATATTTCTGGTGGTAAAACATGCTACAATTGCTCAATAGATATTTATATTATATTTCAAAATCTAGCAATAGAGATCATGTAGACCCATTTTTATATTATATATATATATACATATATGAATAAATGTTTTCAGTTCTAAGATTTAACAGCTATATGATTTTGATCTTGACCCTTACTCAGTAATAAAAGGAATGTGTTATCAACCTTTTGGCCACAGATATTGCTTTGAAGATGGACCTGCAATTAATTAATTTCATATAAAATACCAAAGTCTAGCATTGTTTAAATAACTTCTTCAGATCCAAACTGTTACTGGTGGTATCAGCAATCCAAATACCCCAGAATAAGCAAGACTCAACAGTATTATATTCTAGCACCTGACCAATTGTGTTGGATTTTTTCTTTGTTATTTTTTAAGGCTCTCAAGCTCACAGAGTATCTGGAAGCAGAAGGCAGCAGAAAAGGTTGAATCCTTTTCATTTGCAGTATGGGTTGAGTAAAGGTGACTTTCAGAATCAGTAAAATGAGCTCTGAGTGTTTTAGTGGCAGAAGCAGGGACCACAGTGAGATAGTTTTAGACGAGCATGAAAATCAGCTGCTCATAATATTTTTGATGTAGTTTTGTTCCCTCTGCATGCTCATATTCTTAAGCAGATCTTCACCTGCTGGGAAGAGATCCAGATGAGGCATTGGAATCGAATTCACGCTACAGTACAAAAACATGTGGAAATGTCATATTCCTGGTGACTTCTGGGCACATCAACACTGGATAACATCCTTGTTTCTGACGCTGGATGGTCCAAAAGGACAAATGCAGTCATTGGGGCAACAGCTTTTTTCCCCTCAGACACTTGCTTACATTGTTGTGTAGCAACAATAACCGGAAAAACTAACTGCTGGCACACAAATTTATAATTTAGCTAAAAATTTCAAAACCAAAGTAATATTTTAACAAGTCATAACACCAAGGCTCAGTTCTGAAGCTTCTTAGGATAAACAGATTACTTTAGTATTTAACAGGTGCTATTTTTGGATACTTTGTAGACCTTGGTAAGGGTTCATTTGTTAGAGATCTGGAACAAAGTAGCATCAGAGCTCATGGGTGAGAATCTGCACGTTGTGTTCATGCTATACTTTAATGACAGATAGGTTAACGATAAGAACTTTTAACAACCAGAATAAAGGAGCCCCTAAATATTAACCTGTTCCAAATAATAAAGTACAAAGCATACACTGGAATTAAAATGAAATTTAAAAACCAACAAAACAAAACCAAATTTGGTCACTTTTCAAGCTAATAACCAATCAAAAATTTAAAAGTCTAACTGCCCTTTACTTTCTCCATCCCCTGTTTGACACTCAGCACATTTTCAGTTAAGTTTGGACCAATGTGAGTTAGTAAGAAGGGCATGCTCCTCTGTCCACCTTGTGCTGTAAAGTAATGAAAGCAAGAGTGGCAGAGACACAGCTCCAGTGCTTGTGTTGTAGCATTCAATTGTTTCTGTTGGGCTTCTGATAAAAGTCAATTGTCCTTTTAAGTACTAAGGAACAAAGAAGTGGCTGTGCTAACTACAAATCACCAACTCAGGCAGCCTGTGGCTTCCTTTCCCTTCAATTCCTTTCTCTTTTCCCAGCCACTCCATCATAATTTCCCTCTGCAGACAGTTGTACTGACTCTGGCTCACTTCTACCTTAGACTGCTCAATTCACAACTGATCCTTTATAATTTTACTAGCAATTTTGGGAACTTCATGTTCATTTTGGGAACTTCAAGGCTGACCAGAAATCATTGCAGTCTGAGGGCTGCAGCACCCCAGCACCTCTGAGTTGGTTTCGGTATCTCTTTCTCAGTTTGTGCCACCCTGTTTGCTCTTCCCACTGCATTAAACACCTGCCCAGGCTGTCCAAGTTTTACCCCAAACCCCAGTACAACCTTTTAGTGTTGCAAACCCTCAGAGTTTGCTCCTCCTCCTTTGCTTTGCTCTGCTCCCTTTGTGCCCAAGCCTGTCTCTCACTTCTCTGCAAAGGAATTCCACCATGTCCCTGACTGCCCTGGTGTCCCACCTCTCCACATCATGTATCACAGCGCTCCTCTCTCCTAGCACGTGAACTCCTCTGCTCTTCAGGTTTTAAACTAATTGCCAGATTGCTTATCCTACTGCACATTTATTCCCACAGGGCAAAAGTGTTAAACAAGAGAATAGATTACACCCTTACTTTAACTATTAATAGTTTATAAAAATACATATCTCGTTTCAGAAGTGGTGCCAGTCTGTCAGGAAACCTGGAGGACACTGATTTTTCTTCCCCCCCCTCCCCACCCCCCCCATGTTTCGTATAAAATCTGGCTGTATTTGAATCATTCGCTTTTCTGTCACTGGTTTCTGCATCTCATGGCAATTCCTCTAGGGCAGGAGCCTTCCCAGGGCCTTATTCTACTCTCTGTTTTGCCGGCCCAATGCCATTTAAACCAAGCTGGGATTGAAACACAAGTGTTTCATGAGCCCTAAGGTTCCTCCCCGAGCATTTTGATCTCCAGTCTGGTTCTCTTCCTCGCTACCATGAAAAAGTTCACAGTTCTGGTGAGGAACTTTGCACCTCTGCTTATTTATAAATTTTTTATCCCCTTCAGAGGCTCTGCAGATTCACAAACACTTCATAAATAAACTAGTAATAAAATGGGGAGATACTGACTTGTGCATTCATTGGTAAAATACAAACAATGAATTATGGGGTTTATACTTCAAGGTGAAAGAAGTATTTCTTGTTAGCACACAATGGTGTCAGAGAGATAAAATCAATGTTGGGTCACGGTTACATTTTGGGCTGCTGCCATGCTGCCTTTTCCTCATTCGTACTTTTGGTTTAGGTGAACAAAGGCATGGCTGGATTCTCATTCTTGCCTGCACTAACAGCACTGCAGGGCTGCCTTCTCTGCCCTCTATCAAAGCCTCTTTTAAAAGCCTTCTCGAGAGTAAATGACGAAAATCTACTTCAGTGCAAAAAATAAGAACTAAATCATAAAACTTATAACCTCTCTGAGGGTTATACTCACCAGCAATCTTTTAAATCGTCAATAAACTACTCTGTAGTGTGGAGCTTCTCTTCCCTTTTCTTTTCTCCTTCCTGTGACATCTGATGCCCACACCAAGCTCTGTCAATACAGAACATGGACTCTGCACAAAAAAACCAGATTTTAAGTCTGGTCCCCCAGAGGGGGATGGATAGCCCTCACCTTAGGAGCAGGTATATCCATTTCTCATGGGATACAGATGGATCTGGTCATCCAAACGGGATTTCCAGCACCAAGTGCAACACCCATGTCAAAGGTTGGACCTACAACATATAAAATGTTTTAAACTATTCTGACATACAGATTTGGTGTTCGTGCTGGTGGTCATGGTGTTACCTAGTTTTAAATGCTATGTATGACATAATTCAGTATTTCTTTCTATATATTTCTGTATATTTATAGTTCTGTATCTCCAGGGACACATGTTACTATTTGCTAGTAACCCATTGGCCATCCTTAATTCCAAAGCGCCATTAGCCTTTATAACAAATTCATTCAAGGACCCATGGAAATAAACACTGAGACTCTACATTCACCATCAGATGCTCTAGGGTCTTTGAAAGGTCAACACAAAATAAATTGCATAAATAGCTCTAAATTTAATTAAGGAGTCAGAGAATGAGAGGGAAAAGAACACTGAGATGAAATTTTCCATTCTACATCCTTAAAAATTGGCATCAGGAATATTGAATGCAGTTAGGGGAAATATTGGATTTTCAATAACAATCTTGGACCAAATTATTTCTTAGCATATATACAGATATTAAAAAAAAATGTACAGCAGACAATGACAGAATAACTCACCATCTTCCTCAAAGGTCTGCAAGAAGATGAATAAATAAGAAACTAAATCTGGCCCCAGAGCACCTTTTGTTCCAGAGGAAAAGACAGTTGGCAAGCTAAAAATCAGAAAAATAGTGTTTGAGAATTTGGGCATGACATAAAATTCCTACAGAATCTTTTCCTGCCGTGGCAGTTATAGAAAGAGAGCCTCTTCTTTCCAGGTCTCATTCCTTTGCATGGCAGGTAAAAGAACAGGACTTCTGCCTTTGGGTCTTCAGGCTGCTGTGAAATATTTTTTACTGATAGCTTCATCTGTATTAATAATTTAAAACAATTTTTCCTCTTGACAGATTTTATGCTTAAAGAATAAAAAAACACTTGATTTAAAACTCTGGAAAATATTATTCAAAATAAATTTATGTCCTATAAATGCCAGCTGAAAAATGTTCTACAGTAAATGTATATATTTAAAATTCCACCCTTTTCATTAAAATTGCTTTTAGCATGGAGGAAATTCCTTTGTTAGTAATTCTACAATAAGTCCAAACTCAGAAAATATCTAAAACCTGGCAAACATCTGTTCGTTGGGTTTTTTCAGAAAATTTGAAAACTTTTCCTTCAAAGGACTCTTTTTATTACATTTCAGAACCCAGGGAGCTGTGAAAGCACAAGATGCTTCCACAGACTCCAGAGCCTCTTTTCCTGACCTCTTTTGCTCTCAGCAGCAGGCACAGTTTTATTCAGCCAGTTCCACCACACCATGGAGACTCCAGCAAGGAATTCCCTGAGCCCAGGGCCTGGTGTAATCAGCTTTTCTAGCAGTGCCAGAGCACTGGGAATGCCCAGCACGGGGCAGGATGAGCTGGCCCGAGGTGATGCAAGGGCAGAAAGCTCTGCAGACTCTACAGCAGTGATGAAATCTCACTGCTCCCAGATTTTCCATGCAGAAAAGACTTTCCTGTTCCTATAATCGATTTTGCTCATCCTGAGGCATTTTATCTACGACTAATTGTATAATCCAGCTGACATTTATTTCATTACCACCTTTTCCACTAAGCAAAAGAAAGATGTGGTGAACAGTATCCCCCAAATGTCTTGCTACGAATACATAAAATTCTCAGTCAAAAATGATCTCATTATAGCAAGAAAATTTATTTTGCCTTACAAAAATTGGCTACCAGACTGCAGCTTCCATTCAGCTCCAAGGATCCCAAAGCAAACCCCAGGAGATGGAAGCTGAGCTGAGGTCTGTCACTGTGCTGACGGCAGCTTTATAATTAAGTCCCTCAACTAGAGAAAATGTAAAATCATCCATGAATAATTATCTGTCTTCACCAAGGGTTCCTCACTGGTTTTTTTTTCCTTATCAGTAAATTGGGCAACAGCCACTGTGGACAGCAACTCCGTGCAGCTCCATCCATAAGGAATACCACTCCAAACTTTACCCAAATGTGCTTGGGCTCCCAGTCAGTCACACTCCCCATTTTTGTAGACTGGGAAAAAATGAGAAGATGGCAGAATTCAGACTGGAGACACTCAGGTTCACACATGCACTGCCTTGGTCTCCCCTGCTCTGTGATGTCCCAAGAAGAACAAACTAATCCAAACTCAATAGATAGGAGCAGCGGGAATACTGAATAATTTTTATTTTTGTTCCAGCTCTCCCAAGTACCGTCCATAAGCAAGCTCCTATGTGTTAAATCATTTATTTGCGGTGAATTTTCTTGGAATACAAATCCATTTTACCAAAACAGAAAAGCAGATGCTACCAGAAGAAACAGCCAAGGATGTAAACTACCCACAGAATCACCATGACACAACACAGCACTGCTGCACTGGGTGTGCAAGTACGAGTCTGGCCCAAGTCCCACTCCAGAGCCAGGTTCCACTCAGCTTCCCAGCTGAAGGAGCAACACAGGAAAGTCTAAAAGCTGAAAAACACACAGGAAAAAGGGCAGAAAAACTACCCCATCTCCACATGCATGTGATGCAGATTTGGCAATCAGTGGGGTGAGCTAAGCCCACACCATTGCAGCCCATTGCAGCTGGGCACAGCGCGTACTGCTGGGACCAAGAGATTCCTGTGGGGATGTTCCTGCAGGCTCTGATGGATCTTGTTGGGCACTGTGTTATCTGACCCAGAAACAAATGTTCTCTGTCTCAGAAGCAGTTGCAATTCCTACTGCAGCAAAAGGACAAGACTCTCACAGAAACGGCCCTAAAGCCAAGCTGAGAGAGAGATTTCTTCAGAACTGCAAACACTGAGAAATTCTCCAGCATCCAAAGTCAGTTACTAAGGCACTTCCCATGATTTGTGAGCTTATTTAATTGTCTGAACATGGATATTTCAGTCAAACTTAAGACCCCAAGTCTGCCAGGACTAAACTTAATGCTGATACTGTGAGTAAATGTGAGATGAACAAAGATGTCATCACCAAAATTTGCAGAAGTACTAAACATTAGGAATTCCTGAAATTTAAAGTGGAGAAAAATATTTTGATATCCTTAAATGCAGTGTTACACACATATATGATTCTTGACAGGCAGAATGAGGCCAAGGGGCACATATCCAAAACCCAACACACAGAAAATCCGATTTTCTGATGAATGCACAGATTCACACCTTCATGCCACAACCAAATAGCAAAGACCCCTAAAAGGAAGCCATGAACTTTCCATTTATTGAAATTATAAATGTCTTTCAAGGAATCAAACATTCTGAGGGGTTGAAGAAATTTATTACAAGGTAACTTCTGCAGCAGCATTCTAAGGGATTTTAGGGTACCAAGGTACTACAGTTTTGGCAACAAGTACAGGTTTCTCTGACCCAAAAGGAAATGCACCTGTAAATTCCAATAAACCTTCATTTTCAATTGCCTTAGACTCACTTAATGCTTGTCTGGATTTAAAAAGAAAAGAAAATGAAAAAAAAAAAAAAGGTGATCAGTGACAGCAGGAAACTTTTTACCAGGGAGTTCACATGTTTTACATCGACTTCAAACTTCATCACACCCCTGCATCCATCACTGCTAAACCAAGGAGAGTCTGAACAGCCTAAATACTGACTGCAAAGCTGTTCTGATTGTGAGAACTTGCTCTCCAGGCTACAAAACCACCCAGGGACAGGGAAGTCAAGAAGGCTGTGCACACCCGTGGAGCTCCAGCTCCATGTCCCTACAACCAGGATCAGCGGGACCGCTCCGCAGTGTCCTGCAGAGCAAACGAGTGCTGCTGACAGAAACTGCCAATGGAACTTGGATCATAAAAAACCCCTAACTGCTGACTGCACATTCAGAAAAGGGGCCTTATTTCATTCATCCTTTACCTTAAAAGCTAATGATGCTTTTCGAAAGGTAAGCAAGCAGTTATAAAGCTCATACTCATCAGTACCTGCTGCAGCCCTGTTCCCTCCGTATCCAGCACAAGGGCATTTACCAAGCACAGTGAGAAACGTCCCCAAGATCCCCGGTCACAAGTAGATCTTACTACTGTAAAGCGGGTTTAGCCGTCGCCCGGACTACATGACTACATCCTCCTCCTAGCCCCCATCCAGCCCCACGGAATTATATCCTCCGCACAGCCAGATAATCCCGTCCATCCCCGTGGCTTTACTCCAGGCAGTCCCTCCCTTTCAGCCGAAGTGCTGGGCTGGACTCGGCTTTCCGGAGCCGCTATCCGCCTACAGCTCCTCATGCAGGCAGCGAATCCCCGCGGCAGCCCCGGTAGCGCCGCTCGCCGCCGCCGGGCGCTGCCGCCGCCGCAGGAGGGATGAGCGGCGGGGTCAGCCCCGGCAAGCGCGGCCCCGGCCCCCCCGCGCTGCCCCCGGCATGTGCGGCCCTGCCCGCGGGGCGGGGGTCACCCGCCCGCCTGCCCCCAGCCCGGGGCCGCCGGCTCCGGCCCGGCCCCGCGCACGGCAGCAGGCGGCGGGGCCCCGCCGGCCCCCGGGGAGCCGCGGCGGGGGCGGATGGAGACAGCGGGCACGGCGGCGGGCTGGGGTAAGGCAGGGCAGGGCGGCATGGGGGAAGGTAGGGGCTGAGCCGGGCTGGGGAGAGGCAGGGGCTGGAGCCGAGCCGGGATGGGGAAAGGCAGGGGCTGGGGCTGAGCCGGGCTGGGGAGAGGCAGGGGCTGGAGCCGAGCCGGGATAAGGAAAGGCAGGGGCTGGAGCCGAGCCGGGATGGGGAAAGGCAGGGGCTGGGGCTGAGCCGGGCTAAGGAAAGGCAGGGGCTGGAGCCGAGCCGGGATAAGGAAAGGCAGGGGCTGGGGCTGAGCCGGGCTAAGGAAAGCCAGGGGCTGGGGCTGAGCCGGGCTAAGGAAAGCCAGGGGCTGGGGCTGAGCCGGGATAAGGAAAGGCAGGGGCTGGGGCTGAGCCGGGATAAGGAAAGGCAGGGGCTGGGGCTGAGCCGGGATAAGGAAAGGCAGGGGCTGGGGCTGAGCAGGAATGGGGAGAGGCAGAACCGGAACCGAGCCGGGATGAGACCGGCTGAACCGAGCCGGGGAAAGGCGAGAGCTGAGCTGACTCGGGCTCGAAGGAAAGAATCAAGCTGGGGAAAGGCGTGAGCCGTGCCGGGTGGGGCAGGCTCTGAGGGACCATCCGTGCCGGGTGGGGCAGGAGCCGTGCCAGTGGGGCAGGAGCCGTGCCAGTGGGGCAGGAGCCGTGCCAGTGGGGCAGGCTGTGCGGGGCCCATCCCGGCCGGGTGGGGCGGGCTGTGAGGGGCCGCGGGAGCCCGTGGGTTGTCGCCCTGCCGCGAGTGCGGGCTGAGAGGATCCCACAGCCCAAAGGACCGTGGCCGAAACTTTGTGTGGGCCGGGCCCCCTCCCGAAAGGGGAGCAGCCCCTTGCCGGCCGTGCCCGGGCCGGGCCGGGCCGGGCAGCGCCGAGACCCCGAGCCAAAGTCCGTGACACAGCGAGCGACTCCCGCGAGTCGGGCTTTAAATCCGTCCGCAGTCGCAAACGAGCTCATCTTTTAAGAAATCTAAAGATTTGGTTATTTAGGACACGTTTTACTCGTGTGCATTTTGTTGCCTGTAAATATAAATCTTTGAAGAGCAAGTTATAAATATTAATGCCTAAGTGCATAGGGGGAGTATGTGTATCAAATTTTAGACTAAATTTATTCCAACGCAGTTTGGCACACACACGCCCGATGCATTCAAGCT
The DNA here is from genome assembly GCF_029207755.1 of Chamaea fasciata. Taxonomy (NCBI): domain Eukaryota; kingdom Metazoa; phylum Chordata; class Aves; order Passeriformes; family Sylviidae; genus Chamaea; species Chamaea fasciata. The sequence goes on along the minus strand of NW_027094097.1, from coordinate 22,568,113 downwards.
GCACTCACACAAATCAGGGAAGTTATTTGGTTTTCAAGTGGTAGGTGCCTGTTTCAGAGACTGGTGAATGTCTTACCAATAATTAGCATATTTATATAACACATTGTTGTTTATACGTGGGGTTTGGAATCTGAGAGGCATTAATATCATTTCCTGAACAGGAGGGATTCCTGGAAGTATGAAACAATGGCTTGTTTGGTGTTCCCCCCCCCCCATTCAGGCTACCTCTATGTGTGCACTCAGGGTCTCAGATGTGCAATCCTGCCCAGAGAGAGCAGGTGAACCTTAATTCAAAATGTTTTCAACTCGCATCTGGTACCAAATAAAACCAAACTGCTATTAAGGACCTTTCTCTTCATTTTCCCCTTTTTAGTTATTTTCTTCCATCTTCCTCTCATCTCTGGAAGCTCCATCAATACTGGGATAGGCAGCAATTATTCCAATCTCCGTAAGTAATCTTTTTTCTTTCTTTTTTTTTTTTTTAACTGCATTATTGGCATGCTTTGCAGTCATGTACAGCTGCAGGAATATTATATTTAAAGTTCTCTAGCAGATAAACATCAATCCAGTAAAAAGCAAATAGCTTCCTGACTGAGAAAAGACTGAGTTAACAGAAATGTCTTTAACCTTGTCATTTAGGCAGACCAAACTCACAGAAATGACAGAATTGTCTGAAATAAAGGATCATAAAATTTAGTGTCAGGTACAAGTACTTCAGTATTTTATTAGAAAAATAGAAAAAAAATCCTCCTTTCAGCATTTTCTCCCACAACAGCAAACAAGCAAATTGACAAATGGAGCACACTGACATCAGTCAAAATTTATATCATTTTGGCACTCACTAGTGAAACAAATGTGGCTAAAAATTACTTCCAGTCATTGAAATAAAACAATTCCTGACATTTGACTTCCTTCTGCTCTCCTTTTTATGACTGCCTTTTGTAGTCAGTACATGAAGGCTTTCTGGAAAGGAGATACAGCATTATAGGAGCCAATTATCCACGTGTCACTGGTCCTATTTTGGCAGAAAACCACGTGCACGCCGGGAAGCAGGGCAGCATGTCCAGTGTCTTGGATGGAAGAATGCATAATGAGAAAAATACACTCACAACAATTAAACCCACCAAGAGCCCTCTTGGAGCAAGGACTGCAGCTCAAGGAAAGCTGTGGTGGAGTGTTATAATTAGACTGTGACTTTGTAACGCTGTTCATGCCCATCATTGCTGAGAAATCATACAATTAAAGGTGCAGTTTAAAGGAAGAACAGACAAGAAGTTCCCTTAATTTACTTTGGAACATACATGGAGGAACACAAAGTCAGACAGTTACAGTCATTCACAGACTAGAAATCATAGCCATTTTAATGTTTTCTGCCACAACCTATTGTGACAGAAAACTTGGGGAAATTATTCATACAGTCAGAACCAGCTTCTGGCCACAGTAGGGATTTTTAGGATCTATCCCTCAGATAACTTTGGTCATTGAGAGCAGAGTTTGGTTGGTAAAGGTGAAGACAGTGCAAAACCAAGTAAATGCCAAGTGCTGTCTTTCAGATTGCCTGGAAATTCCTTAAACTCCTCCAAAACACCACATTAAAGCTGGGCTGAGGAGCAACTGCAAAACTCTTAGCTGCTGCCTAAGAGATGCCCAACTAGCATCACCCGAGTCACAGGAAATATGTAATTGCAGGACAAAAATGTGCACATTGGTATTAGCTACACTGGCAGTCTCCTCATTTGTTAGTGAGCTGCCTCTGGGCTTGGCAAGAAAATCCCTGTGTTGTGCGGATGTTGTTACAGGTCAATATTGCAAAAAGAATGCTGAGATTATTTTGCCCCAGAAATGCTGGGTTTATATAATGCACAAAGTGATATTTCCTAGCACTTCATTGCAGGACAGCTTTGTATTGCATTGGGTTTAGATCAGCAGAGTTCTGTAATAGAACAATTGCAGCAAACCTTTCAGTGGAGTCTGAGGACTGCTCTGATTCCCATGCAGGTGCCTACAAAATTCAATGGTTTAGACCATGGTTTTCCTTCAGCCTCAGCTGAGCCCAGCACAGGCAGGCCTGACTCTCTGGCCCTCTCCACAAGGGCTCTGAGCTTTAATTCCTGCAGTGCCTAGGCTCTGAAATGTTCCACTGACAGGAACAGGTAATGTTAACACAGCACCATGTGGGCATTAGCCAGAAACAAAACTGTGCCTCATGGGATGTTTTTACAGCAAACGTGGAGAGACCCGAGCTATCCCACCCAAGCTGTTTGGAGGTACCACACGAAGGAGACTCCACAGTGGCCTCTACAGAGCTCATGTAGGCCAGGTAGCAGACCTGGTTGCTCTCCAAACACTGGATTTCCTAACCAGGGGCAAAGGGCCAGGAGCAGGACTGCAGCTCTGCCCATACAGTCAGCTGTGCCTGGAGAATCCTGCTCTTATCCAGGACAAAGGGAAAAGTCACACGAGCAACGTCCAGGCAAGAGAATATTCAGGGATGGAGCCCAGTGATTTCAACCACACAGAGCCAAGGTGGACTGACAGGGTCAGCATTTAACAGAACTTCCTAGTCAGAAATAGAATTTGTTTTGACTTGCTTGCTTTAGATGTTTTTTTCTGAGAGAAACATTGGATTTTCTTTGCAAAGTGTTTCTAGGGTTTAGTCATCTGTGTTTGGATGGTTGGTTGGTTTTCAGAATAAAAAGTCAGATTTATCTCTAGAAAATAATGACTATAAATTGTTGATCAGCAGTCATGAACCTCAGTCAGTGTTTCAAGTGTTTAAATGAAGGGGTCCAAAAACTGTCAGAGAAATAAAAATGCAGAAAAATGATTCTATGCAAACTACCTCCCCTTTCTGCATGTGCCTGCCTCTTCCACCTGCTTCCCAGCACTTCTGAGATTTATCTCTGAGGAAACTGGTTGTAGACACAAGTAAAAGCAAACAAACCAACGGATTATTCAATCAATTATCCAGATCACCAGTACATATGTGGTATTAGAAAATAGTTATTTCCAGTTATTTAGTGACTCTATAGTTATGCATTCAAATATTAAGTATTTATGATAATTCCATTCAACTATATCCTTGCTTTTATATCTAAGAGCACAAGAAATGTCCAGAGATCTGTAAAATGTTCATTTGCATTCATGAATGACAAAAAACCAAAGCTTTAAAAAATACAGACTGCATTTTCAAATCCAGCACTAAGATTCCTGTCTTAGAATCTTTAGTGAGTCTACAAACTTACCCTACCTAAACAAAATTCTCTCACCAAATCCAGAAGGGACAGAAGCATTCCTACTGGGGCTTTCTGCACATGAAAACCTACCCAAGACAGGCACAGGGGCACCTCCCACAAGGGAGAACTGCAGAAAATCCTCCTGCTGGAATCCATAGAGCCACCTTGGAGGCTGTCCCTCAGCACCTGGCTCGGGGACAGCAGAAGAGCTCCGGTGGCTGCCAGCTGCGCTGCCACTGACTTCAGCACTGAGAACTGCACCCTGAGACCCCAGGACAGCAGTGAAAGGATGAATAAACTTCTACTTATATACAAGGAAATCTTTCTGCCCACAGCAAGAATAAAATGCTCTCTCCAGTGCTGAAGGCTTGGGGCTCTGCAGCTCTTGATGGCAAATCCTGTCTTTCTCCCACTCCAAACTCAGCCAGTCTAGTGCAGTTTTCTGAGGCATGGACACAATTCCCAATGACAGGGAGCACAACACCAGCAGGAGCATAACTGCATATTCCCAGGCATGAGTGGAGCCCAGTACCTCAGTCCAAACCAGGGAAGAGACTGGGTGATTTAGGGTCTGTGCAAGCACCTTCAGGAGTTCTCTTGGCTGTCCCAGATTTGAGATATGCAGAAAGACAGGAGATTGCTTCCAGCTTTGGTGGGAGCTGCTGGCCTGGAGAGGTACAGGATGCCAGGAGTTCCAGAGAGCCTGACAGATCTGCAGCAAGGCTTGTGCACAGCACAGCAGGACATCCCCTTGCACTTGAGGGATGCCTTAAGAAGAGTCAGTGATCAAAGCAGCAACATCCACCACCCATTAGCAGTCTCTCTATCAAAAATGCCAGATACCACATAGGTCTGTGGTGCCAGACAGGAGACAGCGAGGGACACGCACTGCAGTTTCCCCCTCTTCTCTTAAGTGCACAGTAAAATTTCATCCCCAGAATAATCTTCTCTTTTCTTCTTTCACTCTATTTCTCCTCCAAGCGTGGATGTTTTTCTGAAGGTGACGAAGAGGTTCCCATCTCCTTTCCCTTAAGGGCATGCCCCATATCTCCCTACAGTTTTCCGCATTGTACTTCATGTTTTAATAACTCCAGGTGTGCAGGAGGGAAGGATGCTCAAATACCTGGAGAACCACACCTCGGAATCCTTTGTTCCTCTCTCCTACTAAATAATAGCCAGCATCTTTCTGCCATCAGTTCATTTTATGATGGCTTGAAATCATCTGTTAGATGAAGAATAGTTTCTTCACCTTTTAATTTTTTATCAGGCTGGAATCTGCACTGGGAAGGAATCCATTTCTCTCCAAGCCTGACAGTTTCTCATCCTCCTGTATGAGGATGTAGGCTGACAACTCCAAGTCATTCATTTACATTGTACCTACTGACTTAATGCTTTCATTTCAAGCAGCTTCTCCCAACTCACATTTCTCCACTTGAAATAATAGATTAGGAAATAATAGATGCATAGTTCCCATGCACCTGCATTGCAAACACACAGAGTCTAGTCCAAACCTGCTCCCTAGCAAATAAATAAAATGATGCTTCAGATTTTGGAGGGAATCTCATTAAGCTGCTACAAGCACCCCCATAAAGAAACCGCTGAGAGGAGGGTAGCGGGAGGTTTGGTTTAGATCCTGTTTGAGCTGTGTGTGTTCAGGCACATGCCCAGATACCTTTATGCAGAGCAGCTCTCCAGAAGAGGTGGACTCCTCTGTAAAGCTTCCTTACAGTCTCTGTCCTCAGATGCTTTGAAGACTTGGCCTCCAGCTCAGAGCTGGCAGAAGCAATTCAGCTGGCTTTGACAGCATTTAAGCAAACAGGGATTTTAGTTCCAAGACTTAATACATTTCTTGCTGGAACTTCCTGAAAAACCTCTGGCTTCTTGGTTTTCTAATGACATTACATGAATAGGGAAGCCTACAGTCCTCAAGAACCTGTGTAAAGATAATTCATTAAAGGACATTCCAGCCAAAGCCCCATGATCTCTACCCTTAATGCAAATAGTTCTTTTATGATACTTTGTTTCTGTGGGCTTTTTAATTCCGAGTTTCTTATCTTTTAATTGCTCTTTTTAGTTGCAAGCATGTTAATCCCTCTCTTTCCATCTTTAAAATGAGGATTTTTCTTTCAGCAATTGTTTTTTCCTTCGTTGACAAGTCATCTTTATCAGTTTTATGGTTTAAGAAAAGCAGCTCTGTAAGCATCTGCTCTTTACAGGTTTTCAGCATCCTAGCTTTATTTTGATTTAGCTGCAAAATTGCTACAAGATTACTTCTACTTAAAAGTCCCAACTAAAACTGGAGCTTAATCACTCTAGGTTCTGCACAAAGCAGCTGGCCTTGTCCTTTCAGATGACAGGTATCTAGAAAACACAAAAGGTGAGAAGATGAAAAAAACGGCTGGCAAAAAAGTTAATAGCTTGAAATTACAGAGGAACTTAAGGAGAAAGTCAGGCTCTCCTGGCTGCTGGGTTGGTGTCTGTCCATTACCTGGCACTGACTCTTGCTAACAAGAGAGGAATTCTCTGAATTCAGTTTCCACTTACTGAGGACCTGCAATGTTTTAAATGGTTAGATGACAAATGCAGGCAGGTCTCCATTCCACTGGGGAAGGGATTTCTACAGCAAGGCCTCAGGATTTAAAGAGATGAGCTTTACAAAAGAGATCCCAGATCCTCTTAGGGAGAGAGTAATTGTGAGCTCTTAAATCCCAGTTGAAAGACTGGTTCTTACTAGGACCCACTCATATTGAATTTTGTTTCTAATCCACACTTTAACATCTCTTCTTATTAGCAGAGATCATTATTTTGGTTATTTCCAAGCTAAACTACTTGAGGTACAGGCTGACTGTTTTCACTTTCCAAACACACCCAGCACACAATTCCTTGGCCCAAAAAATTGGCAAGAAATACCAGCCTTTATTAAAGAAGTTGGTCACAAAAAGCCCAACACAGAAGACCAGAACTTCTAGAAATTTGCAAACCAGGTTTCCTTGTTGTCACCTCAATGTATTGCCCTGAAACTTACTCCAAGGGCAGTGGTTACACAGGGAAGCACAGGATCCTCACTCCCTGGGCAGCAGAGAAAGGGTAAAGCCCTGCTGCCTTGACCAGAAAATAAAAGCTCTGAGAGGTAAATTACTGGAGGTTATTTTATTTTATTTTATTTTATTTTATTTTATTTTATCTTATCTTATCTTATTTTATTTTATTTTATTTTATTTTATGACAAATTGCTGCTTTATTGGACCAGCCATGTCGACACGTAGCCCAACAATATCTAGTCACTGGATATTGTAATTCCACCTCTGCCTCAGAGACACATCCAGAGAGGAATGTGAATCCAAAGTGATTTCTGGTTTGGCCTGGAACCTGGGGCTAAGGGGAGAACACACACTCTGCAAAGAAGAGCAAAAAGGAGGAGCTATTTGGGGTGATTTTTGTGCATCATCTGAAGAGTAGATCAAACTGCACTAATGATCACTCTCCTCACAGTTAAGCACAGTCCTAAATGGAAACATGAGTGGAAACTGTACTTTTGCCATTTGATCTTATTAATCAATCTGAAAGATATCTAAAATCCTGATAGATAAAAATAGAAAAAATCCCTAAATTCAGAGCATTATTTCCATGCTTCTGGGAAAAAAAAAAAAAAAAAAGAAAAAACAAAACAAAACAAAACAAAACAAAAAAACCAACAACAACAAAAAAAAAACCCCACCACATTTCTACTGAATGAAGCAAGCTGTAAATTGGAAATTTTCCTAAATTTGGAGACATAAGATCTCCAACTCTTCGGGAGAGCTGCAGCATCCATAAACGTAAAGCCAAGATTTTTTCCTCAGATTTTCAAATTATGATTCCCAAGTACAGGCAAGGACAACATGGTAAAATGTAGGGATAAAGGTGGTATCAAGGTGCTGTAGTTGTCATTTCTGTAGGATGTCACACAAATGACATCCTGTGTCTGTCCTCTGGCTTAAGGTTATTGTACATTTCTTTATTTGCCATCAGTACAAAAATAAAGGAACTGGTGGGCACAAGAAGTCACCAGAGAGATAAGAACTGTGTTCCTTATATTGTGTTTGGCACAGATTTCTGTGTCATACTCCTCTAGATCAGAGATACAGAGCGTTAAATGTCAACTGAGCCTGGGCCATGAGTGGTTCGTTCATTATCACTCAGTGGCTGAGGTGACAACTGTGTTCCCACTTCAACAGAGACACAATTCAGGGGTCATGTGGCTAAAAAATTTGATATTACTGACACAGGAAAATTAGCTGCAAACTATTACCTTTTATTACTCTGTTTTAATATTGATGCAGATTAGTTTTCAACTTGTGGGTCAATTTTTTGCATCACATTCATAGAATCCTGCCCCTTAGCCTAAATTTGACATGGCCATTTTGATGTTCTTAAGTTACCAGTTTCCACTTGTTAAATCCATGAAACGTGTGCTGATTTAGAATCCAAACCCTGCACCCCATTGTTTGGCCCTTTCTGATGGGAACAGGTGAAGAACCAGAAAGGCCTTCTCTGAGAGAGGCTTCTTAGCTCCCTGTCATCCACAGGAAAAATGGGTTTCAAATCAATTTTAGTTTTAAAACGTGCTTTGAAGACACAATATCCTGTGGCAGCATGTACTGGGACAGAAGGATCACCTTGGGAAGGAATGCATTTTTTCACCAGTGAAACACTCAGTCTCAAAAGAATTTTCATTGCAAAGAACTGAAAGCTAATTATTTGCTCAGTCAGTTTGTTGATGCCTCTTTTCCTGCCTGTTGGCTGTGCCTCACTCTCTTCCTCAAAAGAACATTGACATATTTTTAGTCTTCATCATTTTGGGGATTATTTTACAGCTCCCTTTGAGAACAGATGGGAGATGTGTATCATCTGGATTCACAAGACACATAATTTGCACTTGCTACAGCTGGGATAGGTTTGCACACCCATTTTTTTAACCATCATTGTACCCCACTGCTTCTCAGTCCAAGGGAAATTGGATCTGCCCATGTAATGTTTTACAGTTTACAATCTGAATGGTTCTTCCTGAGGATAACAAAACATCACTGTGTGTTTGTGGTGTTCTCATAAAGGCCAGATCCCAAAGTGACTTCCCCAGCTCCACAACAGCTGGCAGAACAAAAAGCACAGCATTACCTCATGGAAGATGAGGTGTTTGGATTAGAGTGACCTTCAAAGTGGAGACAGTAAAGTGGTGATAGGTAAAACAGGAATTTTATGGTGCAGAAACTGTAGAGAACTTTCATATGTCCAAAAAGTGGTGACATCACAGCCAGTGGTAGAGGAGAATTGTGTTGAACTGGTAAAAAAAGGCTCAGTGAACAAGATACAAAAGGATGTAAACTGGAGCAAGTTCATAGAGGATTAAAATAATTAGGGCAACTTTAAACTAGATTAGGAATTAAACAGATTTATGGAAGACATGAGATATTACCAGGACCACTTACTCCAATAAATTTCCTAAAAAAATTATTTTCCCTTTGCATAATTTTCCTGTTAGACATCTGCAATGATTGTGCAACCAGTCCAACACCAATAAAAGTTGTTCCCATTTACATAAGGACTACCCTTGGCACCATGAAGTATTATTGCTTAGCTGCTGCTTCTATCATTTTTTTAACTCCAAAAAAAACCAAAACCCAATAAAACCACAAAAAAAAAGCCCCAATGCCCTCAAAAAACCCCACAAATAAACAAACAAAACAACCAAGGGAAGTCCATTCTATTTTACCTGAAATTGTCTGAGATGCCTGCCAGAAATGCAGAGGCCATTTGGGAGGTGCACCACGATGTTCTGAAGGTCCACGATGATCCTGGGAGGTGGCAGAGCTGCCAGGTGCAAGGGCCCAGCCTGAGATTTGCTGTGGCAGTGTGTTGGCAATGCTGGTGATGTGTATGAATTGGGGACGCTGCCATCTTACCCTGGAGCAGCTGTGCAGGAGGGGAAATCAGGAGCAATTACCCGAAGTGCAGGATTTTGCAGCTGTAAAGGGTGACAAAAGGTTCCAAATTAAAAATACTGGGGGGCTAACAAACCTCGTGTAGCAGCAGTGCCTGTGCCCTGCTGGGTGCCAGCCTGCACCTCTGAGCCTGTGTGCTCCTGAGCTCAACCTGAACCTCTGTTTGCCTCTGGAATGTTTTAGATTGCTCACATAAAGTGGCCTGGATACAACCTGAATTCATAATACTCTGCTGAAAATTAAAGCTGATTTCCAAAGAATCTTTCTGCACAAACTTCTTCCTTGCCAAACTTAAAAATATTTAATTTGATCATTAATGGAGTATTTTCTGTCTGTTTTACTTCTATTTCTTTTTATTGGAAGACTCTACATGTCAGTGCACACTCAGATGTACTTGTCAGACAATTATTTGCTTTTATGTACCATCCAAACAAGATCACTTTCAATAGCTCTTGTCATGAAATGGGAAAAAATTATAAAATAATATATTCTTTGACTAATGTAGGATGTTTCTACCTCTCTTGTCTTGGAGAATTTTCTGACTTCCTGATCCCCATAATTTTGTTTGTTCCTTGTGGTATGTTGATAGATTCATAACCTAAGAAACTGGAATATATTTACATGACAAGTTCTTGTTTCAATGATTTGCTCAGTGGTTTAGATGGTTCAGTGGGACACTGAAATTCCGTGGGATATACACAAGAAAACCCCGTAATACTTCCTTTCACAGAGATGGCCCAATTCCTTTTTAAACTTTGTGTCATGCAGCTGCTGTTTGAATGTTGATGGACATGAAAAGCCAAACTGCTGCCGCTGCAGGCAAACCCTCAGAGCTTTTGCCCGGGAAGGGGTGGCAGATGTGACACCAGATATGTCAAGTGCTCAGATGTGACAAGTGACACCAGTCCCACCCACACTCCCATTTCTCGTGCAAATATATTTTGTACAGGTGAATATTTGCATGACCTGAAACTGCTTTTCTGGCTGTTACCATCTCTCCTTTGAGAGCAGGAAATGTCTGTTCACTGCTGTCTGTGTGCATAAAGATAAAAGGAACCCCAGTGCACTATCAAAGGACAAGAGTAAATTACTTTTTTCACCTCTCTAGGCAGAGAGGGATGATTAAATTTTCTACTCACCCCCCCCAAAATGAACAGTAGCCCTGGTACACATCTTCAATCATTTAACTGAGGGGCCAGTAAAACATTTGGCTTCAGGCAGAGCTGCAGACCCTACTGGATAGGATTTCATGTCTCTGCAAACCAACCCTGAGTTTATGTCTCCATAAATTCACCCAAGGCTTTATTAGGAGTACTGAAAAAATTTCTTCCCCACTCTGTCAGACTCAGTTCCTTCCCTTAATTGTCAAACTGGAAAGAGACCATGACAGAGTTATACGTACAGCTAAGGAGGTCTTAATCCAGTCCTTCAGGTTTATGTAAGATAACAGATATTTCTTTTTTCCCATTTAACCATTTTGTGTGTTCCACTGGGGTGAAGGTACATTGTTTTGGTTTGGATGTTCAAGCATCTCAGGCAGCCAGAAGGCTCAGAGACCCCGCAACCTTAGGATTTCTCTGGTGTGCTTCACCTAGACCTCATCTGGCTCAAACCCAAGTGAAATGCCCGGAACAACAGGACAGGATGTATTTGTTTCAGTCTGAGACCCTTTTCAGGTCTGACAAAGCAGAGAGTGCTTTCATCCAGCCAGGCCTTTCAAAAGCAGCAAGATTGACTTTCAGACGGAATTGCTTGTTACACAATCATCTATTGTTTCTCCTCCTCTCAGTTGAACTGAGCCTTTTGGTGAGTAAAAAAGAACCACACTGTGGTGACAGACTCTGCTTCTTACACTGGCTGTGCTGTCACTAGAAGGGGGACTGTGGCAGAGTCCCCATGTCCTTGAAACTCTGCTCAAGTGAGTTACCCTTCAGTTTCCTGAATCATGCCCCCACATTCTGTGAATGTGAATCTATCTGCTCACCAACTCAGTGTCTGCAGCAATAGGCTGCTCTGAACAATAGCTTTGCTCTGGTTTTGCTGTTGCAAGGACATGGGTATTTAGAGGCTTATTTATTCATCTGTCTAAATCATTTGTACTGGATGCTGAGTTCAAGGACCGTGTGTGGTTCAGGCAGCAGTGGGAATGGAAGATGTGGTCAAGCTCAGAGTGCATTAAGCTAATGTATTATGAAAGCTATTGCTCTGAAATGCCAGTTGAGGAGGGAGAAGGAAGAAAAAAGGCCTAAGAAAGGCAGTTGCCATTGCCAGAAACAATTAGGCACTGGCAGCTCTGCAGAGCAGTGGCTGCTGGCTGGGCCTCTGCATCTGGAAGTGGATTGTGAATAACCAAACCACCTCACAGCTGATTCAAGTAATGCTTGGCCAGGGGAGAGGGAAGAATTACTGCCAGGTCAGAGATATCCAGTGTATTTAAAGGAGTCATGGGGTACTTTTTATACAGAGTGCAGACAGTTTTAGCCATTTGTTTTAAAACCAGATTTGTTGCAAAGGAGTTGAAGGAGGTGTTGGCAGATATGAACACAAGGGTGCTGCAGTCTCAGCTGCTGTTTACAAGTAAACTTGGAGGTGTAACCACCTCAGCTTCTTCAGTTCCTGCCTTCTTGTGTTTACATGTTCATGTTAAGCTACAGTTTTAACACTGAACTTTTCCTTTTAGCATACCCACTTTGTGACTAGCAACATTTAAGAGACAAACTACTTTTAGACCTCTATTCTACACTCTACAAATAGCATTGATCACATGCTGTCACTGATTAGAAGAAGTGCTTGGAGACTTTCAGTTACCATGACATTTTACACAGAAGAACGTAGCCTCAGTTGTACAGAAGGACCAGATGTTACAATGGCAGAGTGGACTGTAAAGACACTTCAGGTGAAAGTGACTCAAAAAATGAGATTCAGGAGTGAGCCTGATACACCCCATCCTCGAATGGGTATGAGATACATGGAGGAAAAATGCAAAGTAAAACCCTCTGGACATGCAGAGTGTGGGCAGCAGGCCCTCACCACCATCCTTGCTCAGCATCACCAACTCCCAGGCTGCCCAGACCAGTTCCAGCCCCACACAACACTCTGACAATAGAGCAACATCCAGGTCAGATCTGTGGAGCACAAAAGATTATGACTTCATACTGAGAATTCCTAAGGTTTACAGTTAAAGTGCATGGGAGGCACATAAGACCTGAATTTAGGCGAGATCTCGGGTTCTTATACTTTGAATTCAGCAGAGATTACAGCTACACATGGTTGTGGTTTTTCCTCTGAGGAAACATGTTGGGTGTGGCTGTGGAAGGTTTGATGGGAACACACCAGTTTGGATGATCTTGCATTTTGCCAGGATCCCATGATAACCTTTAATCAATTTACACTGCACATAAGAATGTGTTATTTTCTGCCCTTCTATAAAGGTGTGCATAAAGTAGTGACTGGCAACAATCTTGATAATATATGTAAATATATTTTTTCTAAATGCAAAGCTGTCACTTCAGTGCTAATAAAAACCTACAGGATTGACAGCTGACAAAATAAGAGTCAAGTACTCACAGGTTGTGCTCTGAACACATTACAGTCATTAAGACTCCAAACCAGCAGAGCATTTGCAACAGTTACAGGTGTGCACTGAACTCAGAAATTGCTGGGAGGAAAATTCATTATTTGTCAGTGCAAGGACTGATGATCTTCAGTCTTTACACACTGACTCTTCACAAGTGACCCTGGGAGCAGAGTGTCAGCACTGAGACAACGGTCACCCCACAGACACACAAACACTCCAGACCAGGAGGCTGCCAAAGCACCTGTGCAAGGCCTGTCAGCAGAGCAGCAGCCACAGCAGAGCTCCCTAGGAATTACCCCTGGTGCAGCATTCTCTCAGGGCCAGCCTGCCCAGAGCAGTGCTGCTGCCCAGGAATGCAGGCCAGAGCCACATGGCATCCAAAGGCTGCCCGGCAGATTTCCATAGCAGTTGTGTCCACATCAGGAAGTCAAATGAACATGTAGCTAAATCAGCACAGGAAAAAATACTTGTGTGTAAAACCCCACCTTTGTGACTAATGTATAGGTAACATTATGGAATGTATATAATTCCATAACTAATATCTCGGGGATGAGTACATATCTAAATATAAATCATCTGTATGTATCATATTTATTACTTCTCCTCCTATCCATGTGCAGGATAGAGGCACTCCACTTGAATCATTCACCGTTCTTATTTCTGGTGTTGTAATACTGACATCTAAACATTTAGCCCATAGGGTAGAAAACACCTTGGCTCCTTCAGAATAGATTTAGTATTTGGTATATTTGATATACCTGCTTCATACTAATATATTTTAGGACATTTAGGACTTCCTGGCAGGATCCAAGACCCTCTGAAGACAACAGTCATTTAAACTACTACATCCTTGAGCCATAAATGAAAATACCTGACTTTTACATGTTAGTTATCATTATTCTTTCTCATGTTACATTTGTTAAATTTACTGTTAATGGCATCTCGATTCAGAAATTTAATTTACTTTTTATTTTGGCCAAGAAAAACTTCATCTACTTCATATGAAACCCATAAATAATAAAAACCAAGAAGGTACCAAGAAGGCGGTATAGTTCCCTTATAGCAGGTTTTCTGTTAAATCATTATTAATAGATACCTTGAAAGCTTGTGTCAGTTATACCACTTATCCATTATTTGTGTGTCCTTGGACAGTTTCTCATGCTGCTTAAGGACACTGAATAAACATGCAAATAGATATATCAGCTAAGATTTATTGTTGTTTAATTATTTCAAGGTTTCCAGAGACCATGGGGGATTGTCACCTTTTTTTAATCGAAAAGGATTTTATTTGGATAACAGCAGGAATAGATAGATAGATAGATAGATAGATAGATAGATAGACAGATGAAATTTACTTTCATGTTATTACTTCAACACCCTAAAAATCGTTTGATAAATGGCTTTAAGTGACTTTAAACTTTCTTTTTTAACCACAGGCAAGTGCGGCACTCTATAAAGTTACAGCTATGAGAGTGTCAGTACTAAAACCCTATGGCCATCATCTCCCCACATTTGTTTAGAGGCTACATCTGCATCCCCCACACTCACACACACAAATTCCCACTGGAAATTACAACCTTCTGCTAAATAGCCATTTCTTCAAGGACAAAAAGTGACACAATATTTTTTGAATCCCAGTGCTGATAGCCAGCAGTGCTCCCACTGCTCTGTGTGTTTCTGACTCACATTAGCAGGGTGCAGCAGGACCTCTTATTGACTGTAGTTATGATGAATTAACTGCAAAGGAGGAGGAAAAAGACAGCTGTTGTTTAGGCTTTTTTTTAAACTCAAACCTGTAGCCCAAATCTCTGCCATGCAATATGGTGTTCCTTGACTGCTAGTGCCTCAATGGATGCTAAGCAGATGTTCTGAAATTAATTTCCGCTGGGCTGGAAGTTTGTAATTCTCATAATAAATCATAATGTAAAACTAGTGCATAGATAGGTTAATGTTTCCTTTTTCAGTGTGTTACAAATAAATAATTTCTACACTGTAAAAATCTAGCAGAATAAAGCCATGTTCCACCTTTGGAGCTGTCTGTGAAAACAGCCCTTGTCAAAGTTCTTCATCACCAGCCAGGAAGGACTGCTTTATATTTGAACGGGAGGCTGAATAGCTCCTCAGATTTTCCCTGCAGCTTATCAGGAAGTTTTCTGTGAACCTCAAGAATTCCAGGGAGAGTAACCCCCAGCAAAAGGGGAAAACTATCAGGTAGAAGATCTTCACCAGCATCTGTTCTTGCTAACAGCTTGACCCTGACTAAGTAGGTTTGAGATTACTTCCTCAGCTTAAAAATGTGTGAGCACAGGAAGCCCATACCTTGTCCTCTACAGAGGGGGATGTGTCCCTAAGTGCCACTGGGATCACAATCCCTGCTTCTCATGGAAGGATTGGACACACAAATATTGCACAGCACTCACCAGGCCAGCGGATGAACCCTCCAAGTGCTACTACCAGACTGTGTTCCATCTAATTAGCAAAGCAATTTTGTGATAGAATTTATTGATTACAGTGCCAGGCAGATGGTGATAGAGCCACACAGTGTGCAGAGCTCTGTCTCTTAAATTAATTATCTGGAATATTTATCAAAGTCACAAAGCCTTTCAATGCTGATAACATGCTTTACGGTGTTATTTTGGTCTGCTCCATTTCAATTTTTATTCCAATTCTTTCCCCCACCTCTGGCTTTCCAGAAACCCAGATATCCTTCAGTAAGACTGAAATGGCATTTACACAACTGTTTTATGTTATGAACAGTAATGGCAACTGGTGGTTATGCAGCACCCCAAAGAATTCCTTTATCTTTTGGAACCCTATTGAAAACTCTGTGCAGTAATTTGACTTTCAAACATACATGAAACTGGAAAATGAGAACCATTTCAGGTGCTTCTGACAAACAGTTCACCCCCCAGTAAATGCCTACAAGCAGGACTTAGGTACTTTTTGGTTTTATTCAGAAGCAAATCTGTCATTAGCTTTTGAGATCATGGAATTTTTGGTGGACTACAGCTGTACAGGGATTCCCAGGGAAGCTGACCATGTGCAAACTTTATTTGTAAAAAAACACCAGCAATTCAGTCTCAGCTATCAACTAACAGAACAGACCAGTCACTCAGAAAACTGGGATACAATGTAGCCACCAAAGTACTGGGATGTATTTCCTATTGCCCCAAGAAAACTTCCTCATCAGTCTGAAAACTGGTCAAGCATTCCTGTCAGTGCTGGAGTTCTTAAAAATGAATCACAGAAGCATGGTGGGGTTTTGCTTTGAACTGGATCATCTCTGATGGTACTCAGGTTTAAACTACAGCTGTGGTGTGATTATTCAGGTCCTTAAACAAAACCATAAATTCAGATTGTAGACTCCCAAAGCATGGAAGATTGAGCTTCGTACAGGTTTGAAAACAAAAAGCTTTCCCACTTTATACTCATAGAAAGTTATTAGTCCAGTTCTGGTTTTGGTCTGAGAAAAGCTTTTTTCTTTAGACAGAGAAATAAATGCCCAAGTTCCTCAGTCTGTTACATGTGCCCACAGTGCATTCACTGCAGGGTCTTCTGGACTGGCCTGTCACTAAGGAATATTCATGAG
The DNA here is from genome assembly GCF_029207755.1 of Chamaea fasciata. Classification (NCBI taxonomy): domain Eukaryota; kingdom Metazoa; phylum Chordata; class Aves; order Passeriformes; family Sylviidae; genus Chamaea; species Chamaea fasciata. Next base: position 22,551,730 of record NW_027094097.1, on the reverse strand, counting down.
ATCTGCTTCTTAACACGCTGGCAGCTCATCAGCCAAGGAAGCAGATTAATGACAGAGGGAAAGGGAAATGACTTTCAGAAACCTCCTGCCCACTGTGACATTAGTGCCTAATCCAATATCCTGAATTCCTGTTCTTGGGCCTCGGAGGGAATCAAACCCTTTGTTCTGGCATTGATAAAATCAGATTCAGCAGTGTCTACAGCAGTGACCAGGAGGCCTCAACACGCATTGGATAAGAGATCGCTTTGTATCAGCCATGCAGGATCTCAGAAATGAGAAGGGCAAAGCAAAAAGAGATGCTAAGGAAGGAGTTCAGAAATAAATATTGAGGAAAGGGGAAACCCAAACCTGGAAACTCTTTCTCAGTCATATCACACCAATTTTACTATCACAAAACTCATGGAAATCTCAGGCCGGAGCTGTGAGAATGAAGTCACAGGGTTCTGAGGAGACCCACCACTGTTGTGGGCAGGAGTGAAGCCGTGGGGTTCTGAGATCCACCACTGTTGTGGGCAGTCTGGTCACACTGGGGCTCTTGGCAGTGCTGTTTGAACAATGAACAAATGGCAGAGACATCCCATGTGTTCTGTTTGAGGCAGGGAGAGAGATTCCCCAGGGCTTACACACAGAATGGTGCTTGTAAAACAAAGAGGATTCCCAGTATTTCACACATCCTTTCAGACCTAGGCATATGCAGAAAATGCTTTGTAGCCAGCCATGATGAAGTGAATTTTCAAGGAAGGAACAGAGGAAAAACTTAGGTCCTCAAAATCAACATCCACAGCGTCTACTGAGAGTAGGAGTGGACTTCCCAGGGAGGCTGTATTCCAGGACAGATTTCCATCATATGTTCAGCATATTGCTGCAAGGTGGAAAACATCTGTGCTGTTGCCACAAACCAGCCTGGCAGGAAGAGCCTGAACAAGTGGTGATCAAACAAGAAGAATGTGGGAGGAGGGAATCTTTGTTCTTTTTGTAGCACCTGGCACATGCCACTTCCCAGTTGTGGCTCCTGGGCATTATAGCTGTGTAAGAATATCAGTTGCCACAGCTCCAAAATTCCTGAAAGGCTCTCTAGGGCATCACAGTAGCCAACAGGCTGAGAAGCCACATGTGTGATTCATGGAGAGGATTCCAACAGCCGATGTGTGCACACACAAACACACACAGCTCTGCACAGGAGGGGCTTCGTGCAGAAAGAAAATATCAAATGTAACTTGATTCTTCCCATTTTTTTAGTAATTAAACACTGCATAGAAAAACTTAATTCTGTTGTGAAGATTTTACTTAAAGCTCACGTTAACAGGAGGTTTCTGTTCTAAGAGCTGCATCTCCACAGCCAAGCCCCCAGATTGGCTCTCTGGGCAGCACCTCAGGCCTTTGGGATTCATAACCTTCATCCCTCTTCAGGAGCTTTATAGAAAATCACATACATAATCCTGCCTATGGAAAGTCCCCTCTAGGTGAAAAAGATAAAGGAGGGAGGAAAGGGGAAGAAAAAAAAAATAAATTAGCCTGCAATTCAGGGGCAGCTTAGGAAATGAATTCTTATAATCATGCTGACTAATTTGGAAAGAAAAAATAATGTCAAAATAAAAAATAAAAATTTCATACTGCAGGATAAGTCCCCAGAATTTAGTTCATTTTTACCCTCCACAGCTGTCTTGGCTTTCAGAAACAGAATTGTTACTTCCTAGCTTACTCTGAGAGCTTAATTTTCGCATTTAGGAAGCAAAGCCCTGGCATAAAAGTATTACATTTAATGTGCACCTACCGTGAAATTCAGCCTAATGGGAAAGATCATGAACTGTTTCAAGTGTATTGCAAGTATGAATATATTTGCCTATTCCTTTCTGGCTCAGTCAACCAGAATCCCCAGATGAAAAAAACACATTCTTGTATTTTTCATCCTCTCCCTTTCCCTTTCCTGTGCTCTCTTTTCTAACTGAGGGTGGGTTTTGCTGTTAAATCCTCTTGGATGGGAAGTAGAACCACTTCTAGGACTTACCAAAAGCATTGGCCTGCGTGCATTCAGGGGAAGCTGCCCTGAGAAGCAATGCATGGATTTGTTCCAGTTGAGAAAACAAGCTAAAATTTCCCTGGCTGGAAAGGGAAATCAAATGTATGACCTTTGCTCAAGGGTTAGCCAGACATATCTCAGAAAATACTCTTGGAAAAGTGGTGCTGACCTGTAGCACTTAAGATATTCTTGCCTTCATCTCCCCTTTGTCTCCTCCTGCACCACTCATTTAGCATGAAGCTAAAGCACACGAAGATTTGAGCTGCCTTTTAGTGTCTCAGTTTACCTATCTCCTTTTTTTTAAGCTGTATTTTCTCTAGAGACTTGCCTGAGACCATGAGAAAGTAGATTGAAAGGGTAAAATTCTGCTTCAGGTTTAAACATACATTTTCATGGGAACCAACGAATTTGCCCCACTGAAGCCAAAGAGAATCACAACCTGTGTAATCATTGCTCCAGTCCCAAGGGTTACATGAGTGGAGGCTTTAATCTCAAAGAAATTCTTTTATGTAACTTGACACTTCTCATTTTATTAATAATTAAACACTGCACAAAAGTTTAGAATGATTCTGTCATGCAGATTTTACTTAAAGCTCAAATTAACAGTAGGTTTCTGTTTGTTCCAAGCGCAGCATCTCCACAGCCAAGCCCCCAGAGTGCCTCTCTGGGCAGCACCTCAGGCTTTAGGGATTAATAACCTCCATCCTCCGTCCCTCTCCAGCAGCTTTATAGAGAATCATGTATATAATTCTGCCCATGGAAAGTCCTTTCTAGGTAATCCTGCCTGGAGTCCACCAGGATGGTAAACAGAACCAAAAAACAAACAGGAGACTGTTGAGGAAAATATATTTGAACACTGTCCAAACTTGGGTTTTGGACAGTTCTTGTCTGAAAAGCTGATTTCAAGAGAGGCATGGTACTGTTATTGAAACATCTATTGCATAAACATAGCAGAACTTGAAATATTAAATACTGAAAACATTAAATGTTAACCTAATGACTGCATTCTGTGTTTCCGTTCATTTCATTGCACGCCCTTTTAGAGCTGGCACAGCTGAAGAAAAGGAATTTGCAATTTCACAGCTCTCTTACAAATTTGTGCCCAGGCGTCTCCCAGTCCTTGCCAGCAGTTCCAGGGAAGGCACACAGACCTTCTCCAGACTGTCAGAGACAGGCAGGCACTCAGGAGGGGCATTTCAGAGAGGTTCAACCTCCCTGCAGGTGCATCCAGGCTCTTCTTACTGTCCAAATGGGAGAGCAAGAAATTCCTGAATCAAGCTCCAAAGTTTCCAGAAGTAGGGGACTCTTTGCTATTAATCTGTGGGATACTGTCACACACCACTGACAGAGATGGGAAAACCTAGTTTTAAGGAACCACTGAAGGATACACAAATGGGAGGGTTCTCAGAGGCACTGACGGCAAAGAATCCCAACTCAAGAGGCCCAGACTGCCCTGTGCCTGCCATTTTCCTTCTGAGAAGTCATTTCTGCTTCCTTTAGCTTCACTTCTTCACTCAGCAAATGAATGTAACTGTACTTGTCAGCTTGGCAAATTGATTTATCATAGTACTCTAGCACTTCTCTGAAGCAACAAAATTATATTCCTTATATTCAGGAATATCTTTATTATACAATCTTCTCTATTAGGAAAAATACTCAAACATCCCAAAGAAAAATATAAGGGATGGGAGAAGGTAAAAAACAACCCAACCAGCATCCAGTTTGGGGGCAAATTAATAAATCAGTTCTTATAAACTCGCTGACCAGTTCTGGCCTCTTAAGGTGTCACATTGTGTGTTGTACTGATAGTTTAGGCAGTCTTTGTCAGGCAGTTAAGTTCTGAATACAATTGTAACTCTTATTTCTTTTTCACTTGCATAGTCACAGGCTGTGACCTCCAGACAGGTTTCAGTTCTTTGGAGCATTCACAACATTTATCAGTGTTCAGTGTGAGAATTTAGATTGCTGTGGAAATCACCATCTACTGTTTCCCTGCCACAACAAAATGCCTACAAAAATCCTGCTGTTGGGCTGGTTATAAATTTCTTAGATTACTTTAGTCTAGATTATCAATGACAACTAATGACAACAACGTCTTTTTCTTTTACAACTTTTATTTATCCTTTCTAAGGATTCATTTGGAAGACTGATTTTTCCAGTAGTTTTGTGTATTCAGCATATTCTTCCTCTTTTATTTGCTGGCATTGGACTTTATTTAATGAGTATTTTACTGCCTGCTGAGGGTCAGTATTTGTTGATCTTGCCTGATACAGAAAATCCCACTGACACACTACCAATTTGTGTAAGCAGAAATGAACAAAGGACATAATTGCAATAGCCCTCGAGTAACTGTTAATTGGAGCAGAACTTTTATCTGTTTTTGCATCTCTGATTTGACGGCTTATCTTTTCAGAGGCTAAAAGGAATAGAGGGCTTAGGAAATAACAACTCTGAGCACAGAGTTCTGGTCCAAAGGAAGCAAGAGAGACAAACTTGCAGGGCTGTGGCCCCTTTGCCTCCCCCCTGGAAGCTCTGACATTGGCTGAGGGAAACCAGGAGCCTTAACACAGGGGGAGGAGCAGGGACAAGGAAAGATTGCAGTGCCAGCTCCTCCTGAAATGGGACAGGCACTGTGATGCTGATTCCCCTTGTCCCATGAATTTAGAAAATGCTCAGTTCTGCTAAATACAGCCATTTTCAAGACACATTTAACAACAGTAAATTATCTAACAGGATATAAAGAATGATCAGTTCTGTTTCATAGTGAGAAATGATCAGTAGTATTCTTATATTTTGAAATACATTAACATATTTCTCTGAATGGCTGCCCTTTTTCAGGGGAGAAACCATGGTTTAAAAGTTTCTATCAAGGCAGCCTGCAAAGGCTGCTCCATAAACCCACAAACACAGCCAAGAAACTGTTCTTGTTAAAGGAGTTGCCTTGCTATGCCTTTTCCTTCTGTTACATGAATCTAAGAATTCCAGCAAAAGCGCTTTCAAACACTCTGGTAATTTTGATTTTAACACTTCTAACATACAAACTTTGAAAACAAGACAAGCCCATCAGCAAGGCAAAACCCTCTCCCACAGTCTAAAGGGGTGGAACAGTGACAGTTTTAGAACATGAATCTCAGTGCCTCCTGAATTGGGAAATTTTGTAGGAATAAAATCAGGGATGCGTTTACAGAGCACAAACTATGCACATAAGCACCTTCCTCAACTGAGGCCCAGCTTCAGTATCTTTATTAAAAATAGCAGACTCCAGTTTTTGGCACATTATCTTTATGAAATGTGAGTTAGTGGAAAACACTGTATGCTGTAGAACTGAGAATAAGATGAAAAATACAGAGTGAGCAGAGTGAAGAGAAAACAGCCAGCAGGGCCAGGGGGCATAACACCTCCTTGAAATCCTAAATTCAAATCTGCCTTGAGTCATAACTGAAATAATGTGGCTGGTTTCATTTGAGTGGCGTCCAGAAGAGACTTGTTCCCATCATTGCATAGCAAGAGACGTGTTTGTAGGCTTTGTTCCCCAGAGGAGAGTGACAAATAAATGCATATTACATATAAATACATAAACAGGGCAGGAGAAAAGTATATGGAATGGTAGACAAGAAAATATTCTGATATCTCTAACTGAGCATCATTGACGACTCCCATTAACAAGAGCAATTCACAGAACCTGTAAATGATGTTTACAAATGAAGGAAACCCTGAGGACGCCCTCCCTGAGGAGGGAAGTGGAACTGCCTCAATCCTTTACGTGGGATGGCCAAGGGAAATGCACAAAGCAGGATGTAGGAAAGGAGGACCAAAGAGTTGAGGATCTCACTCAGGTAACGCTCCTGGCACTGGCTCCTTCCCCACCTTTGTAACACACACTTGTTGGGAGGTAGACTGGAAATAGAGTCTGGGAATTCAGCACCCTTTCAGTGCAGCTACAGGGATAATAACAACCTTTCTTGTCCATGGATTCAGTTGTCTGGCCCCAGGAGTGCTGGATTAATCTGAATTCCTGTTTGGCGTTGGAGCTGCTTGGTGCCGTAGGGAGCTCTGTCATCCTTGTGGTGACGTGTTTGTGCCTCTGCCCCAGAAAAAGGCCTGGGACCTGCCCGTGGCTGCTGCAGGAGCCAGCTCCAGGTGCCGATCCTGCTTCCAGAGTAAAACGGCTTTGGAAAGGCTCCTGTTCCACCGGGCCATGAAGGGTTGTGGAGGCAGAGCTCGGGGAGTGCAGCTCGGCGGGATGCAGGCGCGGCTGAGGCTGGCACCGCTCCCTGTGTGACTCCACGTCTGCCACCAGGAACAAACAGAGCCATTCTGGGGATTCTCCGGCAAAGGGAAATGTCAGAACTGACACAATGTTTGCAGTAATAAGCTGTGTTGGCAAAATTCTTGTAGATGTCACCCGAATGTAAATGAACCCCGGTGACTCAGGGAAGCAATCTCCCGAAGAAAGAGACGCAGAACTTATTTGCATTTAGCACTGGATTACAAATACCACTGTTCTCTCTCCTCCTCTCAGACTGAAACTGCTGGCTCAGTGTCAGCAGTGCACAGATGCATTTCTCCTTCTTGTTTTATAACTTGTTTAATACCAAGAGGATAAAGTGTGCATCCCTGAGCTTCTCAGGCAGCTCTTTTGCACACACTGCTGAAGGACTGCTGATTCTCAGTACTGGGAATATTTTATACAGCACAGCAGAAACATGAAGAAGTGAGTAATTGGTGCAGAAACACAGAGATCAGTCAATGAAAATATAAAATAGATCAATCACTTCAATAAAATACAGAGAGGTCAATCCACAAGTTTCTGTTGGGCTTTAAATGTTTTCTTGTTCTAAATACCACCCTGGAGACTGTAGGCAGCAGGGCTTTGCAAAGTTCTACAGAACCCCCATCCTGCAAATACTCTGCAATGTGAGCTTACAAGAAGGACAGACAGTTTACCTGAAAAAAAAAAAAAATGCATGAGTGATATGGGCATAATGCAACATCTTAATTTTTGTTGCCTGGAGAAAGGAGACATCATCACAATAAAAACAAACTACCCAAAGATTGTACAGGAATGTCATTTACATTTCTCATTTTTTTAAGGAATATAAAGAAAAATATGTAAAATCTAACAGACATAACTGTCATATTTTCACCATAAAGAATAAATAGCACAGTAATCCCCACTGCAGAAGAGATGAAAGCATCAAAAAAAGAAAAGTGGAAAAAACCCCCGTTTCCATAGCAGGTCTCTTTATTCCCACTTTCTAACTTCACATAACCCATGTAATATTCATTCAAAGTAATTGCTCAGCTTAAGGAAACAGCATGCTGGTAATTCATCGCTCTTCACAGGTCACAGCAAGTGCAGGAAAAATGTGCATGAATAGGATGTGACTGAACACAGAGCGTGACAGAGATCATGTGCCACAGAAAGGGCCATTGGGGTTTAAATTAAATCCCAAGGCAATCCAGGGAAGAGCAGAGCTAAGTCATGAGCCAAAAGGACGATCCCTTGGGAAGTGCCTCCAGTCAGAGCCCCACTCACACAAGGGGGACTGTCGTTCCTGGTGCCATCAGTGCCCCCCTGTCCCTGCAGCCCTGCCAGAGCCTGCACAGCAGCCTGTCCCCACCACACTGCACCCTAAGAGAGGCCAGGGTGGGATTTCAGGAGTGAACAAGCCAAAAAACTCTCCATGTGCTAAAATCCTGCACATTTAGGTTATTGTATGTTGCTTGAGCAACTGCCTTGTCTCATCAGCTAAACATCCTCGTGGATCCAGTGTGGGTTGGTGCCGGGCTGCTCCAGGGCACTCATCTCATCCCCATCCCTTCCTTCTGAAAAGGCAGAGAGTACTTGGATGCCAAGTTCCTGGTACATCCTCTGTTCGACTGGGACAGAAAAAGCTCTGTTGGCTCTGCAGGTGATAAAGTCCTTTAGTGTAGTCCAGCAAGGGACACCTCCTCCCGCTGTGTGGGGAGCTGTTGAACAGGAGAGCTGACAATGCGAAATAAGCCCGGAGATTTTCCTCCTGCAAGCCAGCAAAAGCCATTTGACTGGTTATACAGGAAACCACAGTGGTCTGTTCCATACTCCCCAGGAGAAAGGGCACCTGCAGCCCCAGAGCTCTGTGGGGACACCTCTGCTCCCAGCACACTCCTCCAGGATGTTTTGTCCTGGCAGAGGGAAGGACTGGGCCAGCAGCCCCCTCTCTCTCCCACAGGCAAACTGGCATCCAACAAATGGAAATAAAACAAGCCTTAACAGCATCTGTCCTACCGCGTTATGGAAACTTGAAAATCCGGCTGCATTCTGCTAGGTCACAGTGGAAAAAAAACCCTTAATTTTATCAGCAGAAATTGCCTACAAGAATTAGAAGAGCTCTTCATTAAAGGCAAAATAAGGCCGACATTAGACAAACTGATTTTGTATTAGTCTTGATTAGGGATCATACCACAGCAACTATTTGTGATAATGTAGATCTGTACACATTTGTAGGAGACACAGATGTGCTCATATTGAATTATCTTGAGTCAGAACCCAAAGGACAGTGTTCATAGAGTAAATAAAACCTTTAAATTTGATTTCTCTGCTGAAAGTTGCTTTTAAAGTTTAGGGGAACTACTACTAAGAATAAAAACAATTTTCCAAAATTTCAAGAGAGATTAAAACTTCACTGAAAAAATGCAACCATAACAAAAAAAAAAAAGTGTAATTCAAATCTAATTAAATAAGATGGCAAATAATAATTAAAGATATGTTCCTAACTTACAGATGCATGCATGGATGAGTAATTAATGTGGTCTCACACCATGATCATTCTGCACCTACATTGCCTGCCCCAGGACCAGCCTTCCCCCAGCTTATCCTGGGGACATCCTGCTCCCTTGGAATCCTTTCTCAGTGAAGTGGCTGCTGCTCTGTAATTTCATCTCTGGGAGTAACTGGGACATGAGCAGATAACTGAGCCCATGCACCAGGTAATTGAACCAGACACTGTATTGATTCCTCCTGCAATGACTCAGGAGCTGCTGGTGAGGAGGACTTGTTTGGAGAGAGGAGTAATAGCAAAAAACATTCTAGGGAACATGTGCTTCATCAGGAATATCCGCCCCATGGGCAGAGAAAGAATAAAAGAAGGAATCTTGTACTAAATTAATCAGAGGAAATAAAACCATCATTCAATCAGTAATCACCTTGACAGATGTAAACTAATGCATCAGTTGTTGTTCATTCCTTTTTTTTTCTCAGTCACAGAGATTTTTCTAGGGGTGACATGTTCATGGTTCTCTTTGCAGAGCTTTTGGGTAATGGAACACTGATAAAGGGCAACATGGGGAATACACACCTTGTTGGGCTGTCTCCAGCCTGTCTCCAGGCAGGGTTTATCCCCAAAGGACTCAGGAGGGGAGCAGGAGCAGTGAGTTTCCTTTCTGAACCACAGAGCTCACTGAACTCCCTCAGCACTCCCTGAATCACCAGGGCTGCCCACACCTTCTCAAGGCCGCAGGCTCAGGTATTGTTAGCTCATATTGTTGCAACCAGGCATCAGTTTGTATCCTCAGCCCTGCCTTCCTTGGCCTAGCCTGAAATCTGGGGTTTCAGGAAACTCTGCAGCAGCTGCTACTTAGAAAAATCTGTGATCTCATTCCCAGAAGGATTTAACAGGATAGTATTAACAAATGACACAGTACATATGAATCCATTAATTATGGTAATAATACAAACAGCAGGGTATTTCTTGTCTCATGTGCTGTCAGCACAAGGACATCACAGTGAAAGTCCCTGCTCTAGGTGCTGTTGAGAAGAAATTGCAGCAGGTCAGCATGTGCTGGCTGAACATTCTAAAGCTGTAAATGTAGCCCAAATAAACACAGTGATCACCCTTGTTAACATTTCCAGCACATTTCACCAATTAATCCCGATGCAGGAGCCATCCAGAAGGCAGGAGGAGTTCAAACAGGATTTTGTTGTTGCAGAGAGTTCATACCTTCCTTGGCCAAGCATTGCAATCTGTCCTTCATCTTCAGCAGCTAAAAGAGGTTTAAAACAAACCAACCCCATCAAAAAGAAACAAAAACCATACACAAACAACCAAAAACCAACCCAGAGAAGCCATCAAACCATAAACACCTGACTCCAAATCACGTTCCATTTCCAGCTTGCAGTGGAAGGCAGGACCCTCCCTTCCCCAGGTCAGGAGCCCACATCTCTGTAGCACAGTTAAAGACACCACCACCACCCTCACTGGGACCCCTCAAAAGGACCTTGTGATGCACAAGTCAAGAATGAGGATTTGAACTGTTTGATACATGCAGAGATTTGAAGCTTTTCCCATTTTCATGGTTTTCCTCAAGCTTCAGGACAGCGGGCATTTTGAGTTTTTAAAAAAACAGAAATAACTAAAACAATCAAAAAAGTATCCACTTCCCATTGCCATTCTAACAGGGCATTTTGCCAGTACAATTATATTTAGGATATATTGTGAAGTTCATGGGTTTATAACTTTGACAGGGCAGGTGAAGAACTCCTTCTCAGAGGTAACACAGATCTAAACTTTGTTTTGAGGCAACAGGTCATCCTAAATTCACAGCTTCTCTGCAGAAGATCCACACTGACTGTCAGCTGAGGCTCATCTCAGCTGTTTTACTCTTTCCAGTTACGATACCCACAAGAAGTCCATGCTGACATTAGAGCACAGGAGCTCTGAAGAGAAAGCAGGCACCTTTTTTAGACTGATATTTGTTGCAGTCTCAGCAAGCTGTCATTGCACTGCTCGTGCTTTAGGCAGCTGAGGTTCAAGGCTCCCACAATGTCTCATCATTCCTTGGCTCTCTCATTCAGCCAACCCTCCCTCGCTGGTGACCTGCTGGAATTCAGCCACTCCTGCCAGCCTCTGCTCAGGGGACCTTACATGGCTGGGCTAGAGTGAATTCCTGCTCTGGGAGTTGTTCTTGGTCCCCTCCAGGAGCTGCTGTTCAGAGCCCTGGGACTCCGGTCCTGCTGGACGGGATTTTCCCCAAGTCTTTCCCTGTAAGGTCATTCTGTCCAGCACAGACCACAGATCCCACTGTGCTGTGCAGGGGTTTGACAGTGCTCTAGTAACCCTGGAGCACCATTTCCCCCCTTTAATTCCTTTCAGTGCTCCATCACTTCCATGAACAAGCCTTTTTCAGAACAGCACTCACTTTTCTGCAGCTCACACACTTGTGCTTCTACAGTGTCATATAAAATAGGAGCTATTTTCATGCTGTCAATTTCTTCACGAAAAAAAACTCTTTGTCTACTAATGCAAAGAATAGAAAATTGCAACTTGTTTTTAATCTGAATGTCTCTTAATCTGATTGTTCATGCACCAGAAACTGAAGAGGTTGAGCCATTCCCACCAGAACTGAAGAGCAGCATATCCAGCAACTCTGGGACCTCCTAAGAGGAGGAGAATACCATTTATAAATCTAAGTTTATCAGTCTCATTGAGATGGAGTTTATCAATCTCCTGACGCAAACTCTTTGGATTGCCCTCATATTGAAGGACATTCTGATTGTCCTGTAATGCAAGATTGCCTTCAGGTAGGGAAGAAGAATGTTTAGGTAATTTGGATAGAACTCCTTAACTGGCCACAGCATGTGGGTCCTCTCAGCCTCATTAAGCACCTAACAAGGTAACCCTGATCTGCAGCATGGAGTTAATAATTAAGGTGGGTGAGAGGAAACTGAAGAAGGGGTTCCTTTTTTTTTTTTTTTGTGTGTGTGTGTGTGTGTGTGTGTGTGTGTGTGTGTGTGTGTGTGTGTGTGTGTGTGTGTGTGTGTGTGTGTGTGTGTGTGTGTGTGTGTGTGTGTGTGTGTGTGTGTGTGTGTGTGATTTTTTTAAATTTGTTAATCCACAAGGTAAAAGCCCTTGCTGTTAGCAAGCAGTGGATAAAAATCCCTTTGCCATCATATGTGAACAGGACAACAGGGACAGAAATTACTTCCTTTTCTATGACAAAGTTGTTTCTTTCTCCATGTGTCTACCCATGCACTTGAAAGAGGATGGAAGATTACATCAGCCTACATACAGGTTTCTCTACCAGAATCCCATAGCTTTGTTCAAAAAGTCTTTTTTTCCCCCCAGTGGGTAAATGGTAACAATTTAACAGATACATTTCCACTGTGGGTATTAATAGAAAGCAGCAATAGTTAGTGACCTTTAACATAGACTGAACTTCAAGAAGGTAGGAGCTGGATGGCATCCCTGGGTATTTCCAGGCAATATCCCTTCAAGAGCTTTTATTTAGACAGTTTTATTAGAACCACCCCTGCTGGGCACACTTATTTTCTGGGACTGAACCATTTTCTCATCCCTTTTGTTCGAAAGGCCACAAAACCCAGCCAGGTTAAGGCATTGTCCAGAGCACTCCGAGGGCATCACAGGGGTTCTCATCTATGTGCAGCACCATTCATTACAAAGGGATTTATAAATTTTTTGGATTCAAAATTTAATCAACTTTCCCATAGCATATAATTATTTAAATTGAGTATAATCTCCAGAACAGTGTACTCACAGAAAAAAGCCCAAGTTCTTGCTCCAGCCTGACTCTGCATCCCTCCGTTTTGACTCTCTCTCAGTCTCACTGGATGGAAATGCTGAACAATGCACACTGCAATTCCTGTTCCTTTAGATATACTCCCTTGTTTAAATCATCTTTGAAAATAATAAACAGCTTCCTTTTAAGAACAGTTGGGAATACCTACAGCCTGGACTGTCAGCTGCCTGGAGAGGAAAAGGTGCAGCAAGCACAGCTGGTGCTGGGGGTACCTGTAAATCTCAGTCTTTCTCTGCACGCCTTCTCTCCAGAGACAGCTCAGAGCCCTTTGGACTTCTCAGCACACGTGGAGCTGCTGGAGCTGCTGCAGATGTTTGTGGTAGCTCTCCATTGAAACGGGCCTTGGAGTGAGAACTGCATTTTCTATTTTAAATATTCACATATACACACTGCAGTTTATATTGAAGGTGAATAAATGTCCTTTCCTAAAGGCTGCACTTGGCTTAGGGGGAGGGTTTTTTTCTTGGTTTTAAAGTCTTTCTCCTGCCACCTCAAGTGAAAAGCAACCATCATTACATTATTTAGAGGAAGGAACTGTGTGGAGCCTGTAACAGGAGCTCTGTGTGCAAGGCTGCAGAATGTTCTGCTACCCCAGGAGAAACCCCACAGCCTGGCAGCTCTCCCTGCCAGCTTTCCCAGCCCTTCAGGGTGTGTCCTCTGCTCTGCCAGCCTGGCTCAGCCCTGCTGGACACACACAGCCCCAGACACTGCAGAGATCCAGCGAATGGCCCGTGGCCCTGTGACCAGTCCTTTCACCAAATGGGTGTTCTACAGTAGCAGTAGGGATTTCCCCCCCAGGCTTTTGCATAGTAATGTTCGAGTGTTTCATTTCCAGAGATCTTCCAGTGTCCTTGTATTTCAGCAGCTCCTTTAGCAACAAAGAACCCAGGTGATTGAAATTGTCTCCAGAATCAATGTCTGACTTGCCATTATTGACATCCCTGCATGTGTCTATGCAGACATCCTAGTCCTGTTCAGATAAAATCTGAAGGAATTAAGTAATTTCTTAATGGTATGAGAAAAACCCCTTGATTTATGCAGGCAGATACTGCTGGAGCTCTCACGGATACAAATGATGATGTAAATCACACAATAGGCTTTGTGTACTCTGCAACACCATCATCATAACTCATGTGGGAGTGCAGAACTCCACTGCAAACCATTTTAATTATTTTTAAAATTCATGTCACCTTGAAAGAAAGGCTGAGATAGATCACGTGTGATACCACCTCCAAAAGGAAGATCTGGGGATGCCAGCATTCATTAACAGGTTTCTATCTCAGCACCCCGTTCCTTACACAGCTCCCTGGATCAGTATTCCAGTCATCATTATTTTGTAAGCAGTAAAAATCTGTCATTACTCTATGTGCTTTTTCAGTAGATTACTTCTACTGAGGACTGGCAAGTAAGCTGGAAAAAGAAATGGGATTAATTTTGATAAATAAGAAGCAGCACAAGGGCACAAGCACCGTAGGACGATGCAGGACGACCCTGTTGGGGGTATGTATGGAAGGTAGATCTGGTCCCTGAAGCTCAGTTCAGCCTTAATATTTAGTTGCAGATGGATCTTCGTTACAGAGCTTTGAACCCCGTGAGCAGGGTAAGGATTGCTAAAGATGATGACTGATAGAGCCAGTGGAACAATTCATTGAAACACCAGAAAAATACAAAACTCCATCATTTAAAAAGTTGTAAATATGAGCGAGTTTAATAGTGATCAGAAGTGGATTACTGATTTGGAGATTCATAAATGCTAATAGTGTCAGGTGCTGACCAGTTGTGACTATTTGACCTGGAAAGTATTTCATCATTCCTTTACATTTTCTCTGTGGAGGTTGAGAGAAAAGTTTGTAAGGAAAGGAACTTCTCTGTGGAAGGGTTTGGACTTTTGGTTTGGGATTGGTTTTTTGTTGCTCCAATATAGATTATGTTTCCTGCCTGGGCTCCATGTCCCATGAGCCGCCACCTGCCCTCTTTAGGTTACATTAAATACAGTTCAGACAGAGCTCAGCCTCCTAAAGACAAGACGTGAGACATCCAGATCACAGTCCAAGCAGACTGATAAGGTAAAATATAAAATAATTTGCCCATTATATTTTTTCAAACCTTAAGTTATCACTATATTGCAACATTTTTTCCAAAGTTTTATATCAGAAAGTTGTGTGCCAAAAAAAGCCCAGAGTTTCTCACACTAAAAAACCCCAAAATTATAGGGTTTGTCCTATTCAAGTCACTACCAAGCTAGGTTGGATCTAAGCTTATGAAGGTAACTTTACTTTAATGGATAAAAGAGAATTCTCATCATACTTATTTCCAAGCCCTAATACAGAATTTCTGAGAAAACTAATAGCTTTGGGTCCTGCTTATAAAGCTGTATTAGTTCCAAGTTGTTTGAATATGAGAAAATAGAGGAAAATTATTCCTTGTCCATCAGAAAGTGGGCTGTTATACTTCAGAGTGATTTGTTTCCCTGCAGTGGTATTTATCATGTTGATAGAAAAGACCATGGATCTGAAAATTGGAAGATTTTTCCTGTTAATTTGAAACAGCACCTATACAAGCTGCTGTGACATCAACATAATACCCTAAAGCCACAGCAGCTGAAAAGATTTATTTCCTGAGCCCTTCTGCAGCCACATTCTCTTTGCTTCTGACATTCTCAATTTGCAGGCTGCTGGTGATCCAATCTTCCTCGTTCTGGCTCTATAATAAGGATGTCAATGCAAGAAGAGAGAAAGTCATTATCTGATAGGCAGCAGACGGGATGAAAAGGCAGAGTTTGCAGTCTCAGGGGAAAGGCCACCCTGTGCCATGGAGGAGCTCCTCAAGGTCACGGGCAGCTTTTGTACCTGGAAGGATGTCCCACATTCACCTTCAGCTGTGGGATCAGATAAAGCTGAGCCATGCCTAGCACACAGTCTCAGGTCTGAAAAAGGTTTTCATTTTTTACTATTAATCAGTGAAAAAAATTAATTTTGATTAGAACATATATATGCAGTAAAAAAGTTCAAAGAGTCTTTGAACTGCAGAGAGCTGCAGAGAAACTGAGTGTGAATTCACGGGTCCTGCCTGGTTAATGGCATTCGTGTGGGTTTGGATTATGCCGAGGTATCTCCCACAGCAGCAATGAACAGGCAAGATTAGTTAACCATTTGTATAGGAAGATTTACCTCAAATTTAGAAATAATAATGGATATCATCTGTTTTGGGAACTGTTAAAATGTCATTGGTGCAGCAACTGACGGGAAAAATTTCTTTATTCATTGATTTTGTCAAATAACTACTAAGTGTCAGTTCTGGAAGTTAAGAAGATAAGGGGTAAAAGCTTGAAGCACTCCATATAGAGTTATTATTGAACATCCATTGTAGCTTAAGAGACAGCTTAATTTTCTGTGTGGAAAGCAGAAAAGCCTAAAGAAAGGAGAGCTGTGTTTGAGAGAACTAAACATGCTCCTGGGCCTCCTGAACTGCAAATTCCTTTCCCCATACTATTTGTCTGGCCAGTGTAAAAGTGCGTTATAGAGAAGGCATTTCCCAGACTGTTCTGGTCACTCACTCATTTCTCAATTTTTCTACAAGACAATAAGAGAAATACAAAAGGACAAATAACCTGCCCTGTTCTGAGCATCTTCATTGCTTTCTTTTAATCCCATAAGCAGATGACACCCTGGTATTTATCAAGCCTAAGTGAAGTTTCAGCCTTCCTCAGGATTCAATGGAATAGATTTGAATCCAACAGAGACATTTCTTTTTAGTTAATTTTAAGGTTCATCTCCTGTGGGCCCTTGTATTCAATGCCTGAGCAACATCCCTCTCCCCCTGGCTGCAGGAATGCTCCTGTGATCCAAACCCTTTCCCAGAATGTTTTTGTGCTTTACCTCCCTTTCTCCTTTCCTGTGCCACAGAAACAAGCAGTGCAATTTCTGCTATTTTCAGAGATTTATTTCCCAGGGCAGCAGCAAGAGTAGGGTCAAACTGGTCACTCTTGGCCAGACTAAAACATCTTCAAACAGGAACAGAATCAACAAAGTCTTGGATCATTCCAGAGATTCAGTGTATCTGGGTGCTCTCAGCTCCTTCCTGACATCTGTCACTCACCTTCCCTGGATAAAGAGACTGCATAGTCCAGGGGACTGAGAAAGTAAGAATATCAGAAACCTGCTTTAAATTGATTTGGTGTTTGAGATGCTTTGCTGCAATTATTTGAAGACCAAAGGGTTATGAAGGGTGCTATGCACTATCCTAAGCTGACCTTCCCGCCACTCCTTCCCAGTCATGTACCCTGTGTTAATGCAGTGCATTTAAGGCTGCTGGGAAGGGCTGGATCACCATCCCAAACAGTTTTACTGACCCAGGGGTACAAGGAAAACTCTGTTCTGTCCATGTGCTTCAGCTCTAGTTCAGCAAGTCAGCACCAAGCCCACCTGCCCTCAGGAAGGAGAATCCCAGGCTGGCAGGGATGAAGAGGTGGATAATTCTAGACACAAAATCTTTCCAGAACAACACATCAGCACTCCTTCAGGAGCTGGTCATGCACTTTTCAGCCTGGGAAACAAAACCACTCCATGTCTCATCCTCTTCACCAGTCATAACATGAATTATCATCTTCATTAAGATGATAAACTGGAAACCAGGGGAACAGATTTGGTTACCTTAGCAGGATCCAGCTGTAAAATCATCTCAAAGCCCATCAGAGGCCATTGCAGCCTCACTGGAGCTGATGTGCCCTCAGGAAAAAAGGAAACGGAACAAGACCCCACCACCACCACCAAACCCAACTCAGTGTGGAGAAATGAGACTCATTCATGTGTAGGCGCTTCCCTTCTCTCTCATCTGAGGTACAGGCAGGTGAACGGCGCTGAGGAAGACAGAAGTCACTCCTAATAAAGGGATGAATGTTGGGTGAGCCAAGCTCCCAGGACATGTCTGCACACCAGGACATTTCACCCTGCCAGGATCTGACCCAGCTGAAACTTCCCCATTACTTATGGCCAGGTTAGAAAGGGGCAACTGTCCCTTCAAAGGCAGATTGGCAGGAGTGAGAAAGAACAATATGCAGCCAAAAAGTCAGGCTGTTCTATACCTCCTTCGGTTACTTTCCAATTGGTGATGCAGGAGCACTGAGTAAAATAATATAGTTTGATATTTAAAGGATTTTTCAAAGTGCAAATTTTTTGTCTGACACTGAGTGGACAGTCCAGGCAATTTTGCATTGGTGCTCTCTCTAAAGTCAGTGTTCTGCCAGCCCTGTGCCAGTTGTGCTGTTTCTTGTTACTTACACAGCTCCCATCGTGAATAAAAGCTGCCGTGTGTACATCCAACATGATTCATATTTAGAGGATTAGATATAAAATATTCATATTTATGTATGTATTGTTTATAATTTGCAGTTTCAGATTTACAATTTACCTCAAAACAAAAGCATTAGCACTCTGTTAGTGGTGGTTTATTTATGGGCTTCACATACATTTGTAGATGCTTCTATTCTGAAGGGGAAAACATAGCATTTTTATATGGAGAAATACACAGTTTATCAAAGATGATGATTCTGGATAAGAGGAGAAAATTTATATTGAGGTTTTTTGCCAAAAGTAATATAAACATCTCTTTTTTTTCCCCCCACAAAATTCAAATCCAAAGAATTTATATCAACACAGCATCTCATTCCGCTGTTGTTTGTCACACTAGTAAGTCAGTAGTAAAGTCTGGAGGATCAGACTCACGGTGTCAAACTGAAAATGATGCCACAGGAGAAGTTTATCAAGTACATTTTGTGTTAGGAGCAGGGCTAAGGGGACTCATTCATTCCTTCTAATAAAAGCAATATTGCACTATAACTTGTCTATATGAGGGACTGGGTTCAGTTAGATTAAAAGCATAAAAAACCCAGAAAGATTCAAGCTGGTGAGAAGCAATAGATAAAACAGACAAGACTTGGGACAGCCAAGGAAGCCCTGAGAGTGTGGTGGATAAATGGGGTGTCCTGAACTAAACCACACCACCTCAATACCAGTGCAGGAGCGTATTTTCTGTATGAAGCCACTCAAAGCTGTTGAACTTCCATAAAGCAAAACAGGTTCAAATATCAGTGCTCACACTGGGTAGAAGCACAGGAATCTCCCAAATAGTCAGTGTGGATATTCCAGCTGGCTTCCACAACTGGGAAAAAAAAAAGACAAATATCCTTACCCAGGCCCTTCTTGTTTAGAGGATCATTCCAAATTTGTCCCAAGTTTTTAAAGATCTGAAAGCACTCACTGCAGCCTCCTTCCTCCCCACCTGACAGCAGTTTATCACCAATTCCATTTCACTGCTATTAGACATTAAATTGATGACCACAAGCCTGACAGTATTTGGGGCAACCTCACGCCCCAGGCTCATGTTATCATCATGCTGACAACAAAGTTGACTCTTCTTTTACCTTTGCAAATCAGCCAAAATTACCAATAAATTACCTGCCACCACTTCCAGTTCAGATGTTAATCCCTGCAGCCAGGACTTAAACTGCCACTGCTGTGATATTTACATCTCTCAGAGGCAGAATTTGCAAAAATCTGAAAAAAACAAGGCCTTGGAAATCCAGTGAGGGTGTGTTGGACACATTACCAACAGAGATAGCTAAAAAACTGTACAAATGAGAAAAACAATTAACATTTTGTAAAGTTTCAGGAATTTGAGTTCTAGCACAAGGGCCTTAACATATCCCATACCCAAAACTTCTTTGCACTGAATATTAAGTAGGACACTTGTCCATAACTTTTGATTTAATGCTACAGCATCAGTTTAATTCTCAGAAAATTCAGTCTTGGTTTTTGGCACAAGAAACTTGGTAAAAGCTCAGCACATTTCTTGGCTGTCTGTCCTAAATGCCTATTAAGATCCTCAGCCAACAGTAAAGTGCTTCCAGAAAATTAACAAAACTCCACTGCATGCTAATTGCCCTGGTTTCATGTGTATGTTTCTAGTTGGTTGTCTCAATCTCAAGCATCAGCCAATGATAACAAACACTGGCTTGGAGCCCTTGTCTTTTTTCTAAACTTATTGTGACTGCAAAACATCAAGTGGTGTCTCCCAAAGGAAAAGAGCTAACATTGCTGAGAACTCTCTGATAACATCTATCCTTGTAAACAGCACACTGCACTTCCTAATACACATACTGCACAAAATACTCTAAAGAGAAAAGTTTGTTAGCCCTGATTTCAGCAGGAAATAAAATCTGTATTTGTTCAGCTGGCACAGAGCCAGATATAAAAATATATCCAGGCCAGATTCGACAGCCAGGTTTGGGGATTTTTTTGCATCAATAAAATGTTGGTTTATTGTTGCTGAGTAGCTAATGGGAGGCTTTGTTTTAGTTTGGGGTGAGAGGGGGATTCTATCTGCTAAAATCCTGAATCCTTTTCCCCATAATTTCTTCTGTTTACCTTCCCTCCATTAGCAAGGCAATCTCCCATAAATACATCTCTGGGCAATTGATTCCCATGTATAATCATGCCATCAATCGATTCTCTAAGGGAATATTATTGTTTAACTTTTGATACTATCTCTGTGGCTTGTCTCAAAAAGATGTTTGACTTGGCAATAAATTACTGGAGTCATTCTCCTTTAAGAAGATTTATTACTGAACTCAAATAATACGTTTATAGATTTTAATTTCTTTTACCAGAGTAAAGCAGTTGCAACCAAACAATCCCACTCTGGATGAGTCTCTTCCTGCACTACAAATTAATTTCTTGGGATGCTGACTCTCCTCACAAATCAAAACAAGCTCTGTGCAACAAAAGCAGGCTCCTGTGGTTCATTCTTGCTCAGAACTTTCTCTGCAAAATCTTGGAGCCTTCTTCTCCCCCTGACCACAGGCAATTCCTCTGTTCCTCTTGGAGCTCACCTTTTGGAATTTCCACTTTCGTCCTTGGGCACTTCAGTTCTTTCAGCATCAATCAGTTCCTGGTACAAAAAGTCCTGGCGGGAAGAAACCATCAGAGTTATGGGTCACACAGCACAGGCTCCAGCAGGATATTCCCAATAAACAGGGAAGCTACAGCCAGTGTTCCCTGGAGACAGCTCCTGGCAGCCCCAGGAATCGGTCTGGAAACTGCGTTTCCCCAAGGCCGGGAGCGGTGCAATGGCTGTGTCTGAGGCTCTGTGGAACCCCTGGGACAAGTGACACGTTTCTCTATCTCTCTCTGTCTGAGGCTCTGTGGAACCCCTGGGACAAGTGACACGTTTCTCTCTCTCTCTCTCTTTGCACAGCAATCGCCTCGAACCAGAGCAGCACATCCAGCGCCTTCCCCAGCCCCAGAGAGCACGGCGGTGACAGCAGCCTGCTGGTGTCCCCGCTGCTGGTGGCAGGCGTGGTGATCGGGCTGGTGCTGTTCCTGTCGTGTGCCACCATCGTGGTGGGCAGCCTGCGCAAGGACAGCCGGTTCGGCCGCCCGCAGCGGGGCGGGGAGGCCGCGCACGGTAAGGGAGCGGGGCACCACTGCGGGCACACAAAACACCCGGCCACGGGCAAGGCATCGGACATGAATGAAATGGAATGAAACGAAATTTAATTTAATAATGGGATAAGTCGGTCACGGGCAGCCTGGCAGTGTAATGGCATCCCCGTGCTAGGACAGGGTTCCCACACTACAGCCCATAGATAATGGTCAACAGAACCCAGCCAGTGCTGACAGCAGCTCCTAAACAGCTTATTTCCCTTGGTATGGGATAAGATTTGTTCTCTGTTGCATTTTCGCATCCCCCTATAGCCTTGGTGCGGCATATGCTGTAATTTCTATTTCTTGGAAAGGCAGAGCTGTTCTCATTTCAGTCGCGTGCACCAGACTACAGCAATCACTGGGCAAATGCTGTTTGTGCGAGTGCAAAGGTGAATATCTGCCTGGAAACAGAACAACAGGGCACCCAAATATCATTAAACTGTCACCATCATTTACGGTGTCATTGGTGACATCGGTGTCATTACAACAGTCATCATCGTTAGAGAGTCGAAAAGGTGCCAATTCCTACAAACAACCAAAATAAAATCCATGAAACGAAACCAACACACAACAAAAAACCTTAAAGATAATTTGGGAATATCAGTGAGTTAATTTTAGAGTAGCGTTTTCAGCCCTTTTGGGCTTTGCTGACACAAAGTCACTTTGTCAAGGAAATGACAGAAGGTTGTTTCTATTTAAGGAAAAAAACAGTTTTAAAAGTTACCGTGTAATTGTTCAGGCAGTAAAAATTCGAATGATAAATGGTGGAGCATCAACAACCACGTCGTCTGTGAGCAGGGCTCCTCTACCTGCAGTTTGTTATGGGTGAAGTTCTGTGCGTATCGTTGAGGGGTTTTTTATTTATATAGAAAAGCCAATAATAGTGAGCCCATAAAAATGCATTGGCTTAAATCTTGTTTTCACTGAGGCAAATTAAGTATCCATTGAAGCCAATTGAACTTCATTTAGTTATTCGGACCAGGAATTTTCCTGTCTAAACGAAACAAATCTCCTCGGATCAGTTTGTCCCCTTGAAGCAAGGAATAATTTCTTTGTGGCTTTTCCAGAAATATTTATCCAGGTAAGTGAATAACATCTATATTTTGGAAATAAAAGTTAGAGTCCAAAAGAATTGAAATGCAAACTTCCATGGCAACCTACAGAGGGAAAATAAAAACAAAATCCAGAAAACTAATGTCTACTATGACAGTATTATCTATTTTCCTAATTTCAGCAGCTACATTGAGGATTAAATAGTTAAACCCAAACTGAGTTACTGTTTGACCCAATATTTTGGCATGATCAAATACTGACCATTAAACTTTAATCACTGTGTTTAAATCTGCTACTCTGGTAATTTCATCTCATTGAAAAAGCCTAGAGCCAGGCAAAAACAGAAAGGAAAGTTTTCAAACTCCTTATCAGAAATAATAATACTAGAGAAATGAAAAAGAAAAGCATATTTTGGGAGATATTCAAAAGAATGATCCTAAACTAAATTGTGCCACACTATGTTCCATGGACACACACACTAATTATCCTCTAACACAGAAAACAGCACTAAACTCATAATATTTGTGGAGCTGGGAAGCTCTTGCATGGAAGCATTAAGAAATCCCTGGAGCAGGCAGCAGGAGGATTTTTCTTTGCTGTTTTCCAGCTTTTCCCATTTTTGCCAGTGTTTATTGAGAACAGCATTTTCTCAGTGATCAATCATTTCCCTTCCTTTTACTCCCCTCCCAGAACAGACAAACTTTCCAGGGATGCAACTGCTGGGACGTTCAGTTACCCCACAGACATTTGAAGCTGAACATGGTAGAACCCACACTCCTTTTCAGCCTTGGAGGCACAAGAAAAGCTTTGGAACTCCCATCTGCCTCGCAGGGCAGCAGTAAAGGTACAGTCCCTGTGGCATAGCCTAAAACACCACAGTTCATCTGCAGATGGTGTTCATTTACTCTTAAGGAAATAAGAATATCCTGTGAAACCTGATTGTTCCAAAATATCTGCAACTCCTCTGCCTCAGAAAGGGTTTGTTTTTTGATTTATGGCAGTGTTATAAAAAGTGACAGAGAATCCAGCACGGAGGAGAACAGCAGCCAATATAAATTCTTGTTTTGTAGCTCCAGATGGTTTCTCTCCCGGCGGCTCCTCTGCAGAGCTGAGATCCACCTGCACCGAGGAGTTCCCCCCAGCCTGTGATTTTGACTCCTACCTGGATATACTTTCTCAGGTGAACATCATGTATCCTGATCCACCTCCATGGTAAGCACTTGCCTGAGATTCTCAGGGTTACAGTCCTGCACTGGCAAAGCCCACTACAAAAACTCTAAATACAGACAGACGTACCTTAGCTTGAGTGTAAGCTCAAGTTTTCCTCAGCAGAATACGTTTTTACTAAATAAAGGTATGAACAGGAATTCTTATTCAGTGATATTCACCTTGAAATTTATCATAGTGATGACATACTAATGAAACACACAAGTAGAATTACTTACAATCTTCTTTCTTTGAAAGAAATGCATTTACAAATCAAAGTTTCAAAGTCAAAAATACATACTTTTTCCAAGAACTTCCATGTTACATTTATTACTGACCTTGAGAATGTTCAGAGCAGAGGAGACTGAAAAACAAAATTCCAGAAATCATACAGCAGCTCCTAAATTGCGTGCCCACATTCACAGGGTACAGGAACAGCCTCATGAGCCACAGGAGCTGCACTTTGGGCCATGGGCATCTCCTTTGTGTGCCTCAGGCACCCTGAGGTCCAGAAATGAAGGAATTCAGTTACTCCCTGCGGTGAACCAACAGAAATCATTTTAAGCAGAACATCACTTCAAGCTTTCTCTAGTGCTGTGTCTTACGAACAGCAAACAAATGTTGAACAGCCATGCCCCCCTTTCTTTTTATTTTTTTCTTCCTTTTGAGCAGACTGTGTTTAGAGTTAAACCACTATAAGAGCAGCCCTTTCCTGACTGTGATATAGAGCAACTCAGCACTGTGAGCACACCAGACATGGATCTTTGCTTTGTTTATTCTATGCATGTTCTACAAGCAGCCCGTTATGGATCACAAACTCATCCTATATAACAAATGGGCTTTTAGGGATTGTGTAAATATTTTAGCAGAAAGCTCACATGTGAAAAATTACTCTGAGCCTGGCATCTAAATGTGTAGAACTTCATATAAATCCACCTAGGAATTTAGACTGGATTTTGGGCCCACACCCACGAGTCTTTACTAATAAAAGGCAGCCAGCTGACACCTAAGCAAGACGCTGAGTGGGCAGTTGGCCAGATTCCTGAGAACAAATTGACAATATATTTCTTCAGCAGACAAACCATCAAAGGCTCTACCAAAGGATGCTTGCATTTCCAGTTTGAAACAGGCACAAAGAATTTTCCATCTCTATGGAGTTCTGTTTGAAGGAGATAGGAGTGACACAGGATAGCACAAATTATCCACATTTTGCAGTAAATTCTGCAGTGGCCTCTGTAACAAGCTGGGCAAGGGTTAATTATATTATGTCCTACCTTCATGTGTCCAGCCACTGCCTCCTCCTGGGCAGTGATTCCCTGCTGGGCTGAGTGGACTGTGTCCCTGAGGATCCACTCTGCACACACACTGGAAAACGCTGCCCATCCCAGTAATTACAGCCCTGCATCACAGGTCCAAAGTAAAGATTATTGTTAATGGTTTGGCTGTTTTCTCACTGCTGCTGCAGTTTAATATTTTTTAAAAAGTAGCTTTGGCAAATCATCAAAATCTTAGTAAATTTTGTATCTTAGCAACACAACTTGGGGAACTTCAGGGAAAGCAGATGGCTGAAAGCAAAGCTACATGGAGACTTCGAAAGTTGCTATTAATGCGATCTCCAGACCATTGTAACTTCAGAAAGACATTGGGTGAGAGGCACTGTCTGAATTACTACATTATGTAAAGCCTGAAAAATTCCTGTGCATCTCCTTTTATATTCTTCTGCATGGTATAACACTGCAGTGTCTATTTTTAATTAGTAGAGCATGGACATTATTTGAAAGCTGACTGTCAAACACGGCCTGGAAGCAGAAACAAGACATGCCTGACCTTGTGCATTTAAAATAAAAATCCCTGGGATCAATCTCATTGCATGTGATAATATTTTGAAGAGTAGGTTTACTGAAACATAGCACTGCCTAAATGAGTGTAATTCCTCCTCCTAATTCCTGGAGGGCAAGATGTAATTTAAAGCTAAACTAGCGTGGCCAAAAGCTAATAATGCAGCTGTGGCATCAGCAGAACAGAAATGAAGAGCAGCAAGGAAAGCAACTGCACTGGTAAATAACTCTTAAAAATCTTTGAAATTAAGGAGTTCAGTGAGTTAAGAGCAGTGGGTGCTGCCAGGATAATTCCCTTTATCCACCTGGTGCTGGCAGAGCCTGCAAGGCCACCTGCATCCGAGCACCCAGACAGGAGTGTGCAGCCCAGGGCTCCTCACACCATTCCTGCCAGTCCACACGCCAGAAATGGTTTCAGTAGAAAGGACAACACCTTCAATTGGCCAAGGGGTGGTTGGTCGAGAATGTTTTAGTTAGATTTTGTAGCTGAGCTTTAAACCACAAAATGAGTGCAAAAGGGATTTAAGGGGAAGCTGATGAAACACGGAGTCAGTCCCCGTGTCTGTGGCTGAGGGAGAGCTCCCAGTTCAGGCCTGCCCACCCCCAACTCTCCAGCTGGATGTCCAATAACCCTGTTTATATAAAACACTGTTTATGGGAAAAAATGTTATTGGTAAATTAATCCATGAAAAATGCCTTGGGATATTAATATTTGCTCTGATCTCTAAATCACAGGTTTCATTGGAGACTCAGTCTGATTGTCCCCACAGACACTTCCACTAACCCCTTTCTTGCATTAGATTTCGAGGGACACCAGGCGTGGAATTTTGTCATTAGCCTGCCGTAGTTGGAAGGTGGTTACAGAGATGCCATTTGGTCAATTTGTTTTGACAGCCCAAAATATACAGGGCTGCTATCCATAAATATCCCTTTAGGACAGTTAATAGTTTTTTAATGAATCTCAGATCTGTGCTAGCATCTGTCACATTGATTTTACATGAGGTGTAGATGGGAAATATAAAAACCAAATACAGGGGGTATGAACCAAACAGTTTCAGAATATGAGAGGTTTGTATTTCAGAGCTATTCCTGATACGTACAGATACTTGCAGCAGGGCTGGAAGTTAATGTTCACAGTCTGTGTCACCAGACATGGAAAAGCCTTTGTTTCTAAGAAACTCAGTCTGAGAAAGACAATCTAAGTGATCTCCCAGCAATTCCAAACCACAGAGTTCTAATCCCTCCAAAAGAGCAAACTGAACACATCCAGCCAGGACAGAATACAAGCACAATCTCCCTGCCACACCTTAGCTGTCATCGCAGTCAATATGACATGGAAAGAAACACTGGAAAGCCTGTAAATCCAGTATTTGCCATTTTGCTCAAGGTTCACTCTGCTGGTGTGTGTGAAGTCAGGCTGTTGACACTGTGGGGATGAAACCTTTATAGACAAATCATGAGCTCATGTTCACTTGCTGAGCTCTTTGTAACACACACTTCTAGTGAGCAGTGCTAATTATCTTCTTACAAATATATAATAAGAAAGCTGGTTAAAAATAAGTTGAGCTCACATGTTTGAAATTGATTGAGGCTCGTGAGTGTGTAACACAGACCATCCCTGAGGAACAACTGCTCAGGAGGATGCAGGGATTTTCCTTCAGGAATGGTTTTAATGGAAGCCACAGAAGCCCTCTCCAGAGTTCACACTGAATGTTCCCCACAGGGCACATGAAGATAAAAAAAACATTCAGCCCCCTCTATCCCAGTATTCATATTAAATCACATTGTGTGAGGGCTTGTTTGTGGGCTCACTCTTTCTCAGCTGGTCACTCTGCCTAATCTACACAGGATCTGTTCTAGAGAAAATGTTCTTGTTTGGGCTTGATAGATCCCAGTATTCTCAATAACCATGTTCAGCCTGCATTGTTTAAATGAGCAAATCAATTTAAAAATTACTTTAAAATGGCAAAAGGAAATGCTCCTGTCTTAAAGTCAGACACTAATTTTCCTTTAAATATATATTTTTAAAAGCCTACTTAAGGGACTTTCTTTTTTAAGGCATTCTTTTCCATCCCCCACTTCTGAAGATGCAAGTCAGCCAAGCCAGCCTCCTGGATTTTCTTGAAAGGCAGAATTAGGCTTGCAGGGAACTGACATAAAATCTTGCTAAATCTGCTGTATTCCTTTGCCAAGGTTGTTTTCCTGAGAGCAAACCAGGTGAGGAGCTTTTGCCACATTACAATGACAGCTGGCAAAGCATGAGGTGGACATTTGGGGTTAAGTTCAGCTCTTACTTCAATACCCCCGCAGAGATTTTCACTTAGTAAGGTAAAAAATGCCACTGGAAATATGACAGGTTTATAAGTCCATTAGATACCATGGCATGAGCTAAAACTCTCAATTCCTTTAACTCCAAATTCCAAACACCCTAAAGCCCCTCCCTTCACATCCCAGTGCTATCCCTCCTCAGTATTAGGGATAGAAAAAGTCAATTCCTAATTATTCTGGCAAACTTCTTATTTCAAGCTTAACTTTGTTTACAGCCATTTCATGAGAGTTTCTTTCTGTGGCATTTCCATTCCTCTAAAATATCCACATCTTTCTCTTTTCTCTTGTCTTTGTAGTCAAAAACACTCTCACACCACAGGCTGTGTTGGGCAGCTGAGGCACAAAATTCCCTTCACTTTCTGTCATTAAAAGTATCTGTGGGGAGGCTGCACCTTCTGACCAGCCTCTCTTTACACCTGCTCCAGTTCCACTCTGGAGGTGCAAATTATTGCTGCATAAAAAACCTGCAGCAGTGAGAGCAGCAACATCTGATGGAAGGGAAGCACCAAGGATCTCTGAGCAGAAATCTGCAGTGCCACGCAGAGCAACCACAACTTAAAGCTGTCAAATCTTTGATGACTGTACTTAAAAAACAAAGAGGAATTTTCCCTGATTTCCCAGCTGTCATACTTTCTGTTGCATATTGCAGGCAGTATTTCCTTCACCTGCTCAGAATTCATTCCTGGAATAATTAAAGCAAAGCCCTTTCTAGGAATATTATCCTAAACCTTGTCAAATGGAAAACGTCCTCAAACATCAGCAGGTTCCGGTGACATGCAAGAATTGGTGCTGTAGTTTAGAATCCTGTTTGTGGATTAACTCCATGGCTTGGGAAGCTACAAATTTTTATTTTTCTTAACTGATTCTTGTTACTCAATCAGTGCCCAGCATCCTTTACTCTATAATGATGACAAAAATCCAGAGAGCAAACACTGCTGATGACCAAGTAGTTCTTACTATGTATAAAATTAATGTCAGGCTGTGTCATATGAAATCTTCATCCTAGAATGACTTGTTTTATTTAAAACATTTATTTCAATCATTTAAAGCTCCACAGTTATGATGAAACTGCATTATATTAGTTTCAAATGTCATCTGATATATGTTCTCAAGAAAACAGTTTACACTGAATTTCATTTCTCCTCTGGAGTATTTATCCATCAAAATCATAACTTCCTCAAGATTATCTTGACACAGAGAGCTGAATAAAGATGCAGCCTTTCAGTGTTCATTAACACAGATAGTCCTCTTGTAGTTCTGAGGAACTGGAAATTCCAGAAATAACTATGAACAGAAAAAAAGACAGAAAAAACCCTAAATTCCACCTTTCCTGTCTCGTCAATGGTTAAGTTACTCAAGCCCTAGATGTTTTCTTGAACAGTACCTTGGGTTACATTTTTTACTATTTAAAAACATTAAAATAAACATGTATATAAATATGTGTATGATTAAAATCTCAAATGGGAAGTGTCAGGACCAAAAATAAACCTAGGAAAATGTCCTGGCTCATGATACATTTCATTAGAGGAGCAGTTCTGTCAAAACTGATACATTTCCTCATGGTAATAATAAATCGCCAAAGAAAATATGTATTCTAGGACAACACACCTCAAAGGAAACATGGACAGATTTCCAGGCTCCTCTCCTACAAACTTGGCTGTGAGCAAATTGTGCCATCACAGAAAGCAGAGTTCAGCATCATCAGCTCACAGAAAGCAGAGTTCAGCATCATCAGCTCAACTGCCTACATGGGCATCAAACACACCATTTTCTTTTTCATCTGAACCTTCTTGTAGAGAGTTACAGCACAATTGTGCCAATTTCAGCTTTTCTGTTAGGTAAGAACAGCATCTAAACATCCTTTGTGCTGTTTCATAACAGCTCCAACCTGTCAGCACATGGATGTTCCAGATCCAGGAGTTCTGTTTGCCATTATCAAAAGAACACAGCAGGTCACCAGCAAAATGGAAACAGCGCAACAGGAGCAATTTTAGCAGAGTCAGAACGTACAACAAATGAACCATGAGACATCTATTGCACGACAAATTCTTCATTCCCAGCTCTGCCTTTTTTCACTTCTTGCTGTTTGCATCTTAAAAAGTTCTGTCAGCAGAACCTTCTTCCTGCCCCCGAGAGGGGCTCCTAATTTATGAATGACAGCCAGTTAAAGAAGCTCTTCGGAGTTTCCTTGGCAACAAACCCATCTGAATACTCACTGCAACAAGACCCAACAAATTCACAAAGTTATTGCCACTCCTGCCATGCTCTGAGTCAACAAGGTCATCTAGGGGAGCTGCTGCCATTTTTGAGTACTATTCCCCTCTCTGCAGATCACATTTACCTGCAGTAAGATGCTCACAGACATCAGCCTTCCTTGCTTTTTTCCAGGGAAATTATCCCTAAAGAACTCAATAGTGTGTCTACAACCGCAGCGCAGGCATTACAACAGAAAACAATGCCCAAACCCATGCAGACAGCAGCACATTTCATGGTCAGTAACCCCTTCCTTCTCATCACTGCCTGCTGATACTGAACCTCCACATAAAACAAGTTTTAGAAAGCAGTGGATTAAAGTGGATTCACCACAAGTACTGCAGCCAAGGATTTTTTCAGGGCTTGTATCCACAAGATGCAGTGTAAAGAGTTCCTGTGCTCCATTATTTACGTTATGGTAACACAACACTTTCCAAAAGCATTTGCTTTCCTATCTAAAAGGGTTTTCCTGTAACTGCTGTAGTGAACTTCAAGCCTGAGCTACTTTTTACATTTCACAGAAGTGAATCTGACAGATAAAATAAAACTATTGTGGTGGGTTTTGTAAAAGATGAACAAGTATTTTTGGTTGTCCACTTCATGGTCCTGCATTGTCAGTTGCAAAACACATATATATATATGTAAATATATATACAAACATATAAATATACCTATACACACACACACATATATATATATGTACACACACACATTACACACCTCTTTGTGGGTATCACTCCCTTAGCAGTTCCCGAGGTTGCAGTTTGATAATTTCTGCCTGTGAGCTGCAGTCTCAGACCTCCCCCCTTCCTCTTCCTCTCTCCCATTTCCACTTCCCTGGTGTTCCTGGTGCCCTCAACTAAACTGGGAGCTTCTGACTGAGGCAGCCAAACCAGGAGAAATCTGGCCCAGGAAAAACTCACGCATAAAATACTAAATAAAAAACCAAACCAAAACAAACCTCCCAACCTCCACCCCCTGCCACCACCCGCAAATCTTTCTGCCTATTTAGCTCCAGATTGGGGATCAAGGTTTGCCTTTATTTTAAAATGACAGGAAGGTTTTAGTCCAGCCTCACTAACATCAATACTTGCTATCACTTGCAAGAAATTGTTGCCGTTGCAATTTTTCTAAGTAATCCTTCAGATCTTTTGAGGAATAATTTTCCAACCACCACCATACATGGACAGGGGATGCCAGTCCAACCGGGTATCATTTCTTACAATAGTTGCTTAGATTCTCTAATAAAAAAGATCTTGTAAAGTCATATCAGTTTACATATTAAAGTCTCCTTGAAGGAGAGAGTGCAAAATAAAATTCATGCTTGTGGAGTTGATAATGCATTATCTATCCTGCAGGAATGTCTCTATAACAGCAGTTAGAAAGCACAACCAAAGTACTAAAGCTGTTAAACAGAGGGGGAAAAAATCACATCACAAAACAAACAAAGAAAAACAATCCCCCCCCCCAAAAAATACATTTAAAGAAATCCACAAAACACTTGCAAACAAAAGAAAAAATACAAAGTTGAAGTCTCTTTCATGACCTTAATTCATGTCCATTCTGCCCTCACCAGAGAGTGCTAGGAACCTTATCTGCAGAAACAGAGCAGGAGCTGTTTGCAATGCCAGCTCTACAAGTAAAGATCCCTGATATCCTGATGCATAGAAAAGAACACAGGAAATGAACATCAAGATCATAAACTGATAATGAAATACAAAAAGTTATTAAAAAAAACCCCCACAACTATTTGAATTATTTGTAATTCTCTCCATGGCCACAACAATCTGTAGGCACAGCTGTGAATCTGTCAAAAAGGTGTTTAATTGAAAGTCTGGCATGTGTTTTTTACTACCTTACTCAATATTTAAAATATGATCTTAATTGCCAAAAATGAGGGGGAAGAATATTAATCGCTTTTGGAGAAAAAGAAATAATGTATGAAGGATAAAATACCCTAACACAAATACATTGTACATTGATACTTGGAACTGAACACTAAAATGCCAACTCTTCAACAGCATAATTCACACCCATTTACTTGACCCTTACAGGTCTGCTTCCCAAGGGATCATTTCCCTGTTTATCCCAGCCAGCAGTTCAGTTCTACAAAGCTGAGCTGTGGTCCAGGAAAGGCATTAAATTAAACCCAAGGCAGAGAATCATCTGCAGATGATCCGGTAACCGCAGCAAGAAACAGTTCCCATTGTGCCTATTTCTCCTTTAGGTCAGTGGCAGATTTCCCAGAAGCAGGAGACAGAAGCTTCTTCCCTTTTGTGTCTTGGCAGAAGAATTCCAAATTTTCCACTTTGAAACTCGCATTACTGTGGGTTTTTCTGAATGGAAACTTTTCACCTGTGCTAACAGAACCAGTAAGTGCTCTCTGTTAGCCTGATTAAGTCAGTCAAAACCTGAAGAGAGATTTTAAATAAATTCACTGGGCTCTGGGTCAGCAAAATGTAAATTAAGTAAAGATGCAGCTCATAGGAATCCTGCAAGAAGTGCCTGTTCCTTTACTCTCACAGAGCTCAAGGAGAGTTGAGGGCATCAGGTCCTCAATGTCTGACTGAGGTCTAAGAACTTTTCAAAGGCTACCACATATATTTGAAAGCTTCAGTGTGTTCAGTAGAGGCTGGAGTAAGACCTTTTCCACATGCTGTAGAAAAAAAACAATTCTACTTCCTAACATGCTGGGACTTTTCTGAAATATCTAGCAGCCCTATTCAGGGTTTTCAGAACAGACTTGCATTCTTAAATATCATTTTCTGATGGGGAAATCAAACTTTTCTAGTCTGAATTTAAAGCCGTTGTCCTGATGAATATAGAAGTAAGATAAAATGGGGGTAAAAATAAAAACACCCATGGATATTTGAGTTTAGTTATGTAGCACTCTGATTTCACTTTCCTACCTCTCCTTTCCTCCCAAGAACCATTTCCATCACCCAGACTGCGGTTTGGGAGCTTAGTTTAGCCTGGCAGTAACACAGGGACGGGGACACAGTGTGTGCCTGCAGTCTGCTGAGAAGACACATGCTCAATATCCCAATTTTCAGGAAATATCCCAGATCTTAATTGCCCAGCAGTTACTGTGGCTGAGGAAATAGGTTCTTAATTTGTCTGGCTCCAGCAGAAATATTTTTCAGGTTAACTCAGGAGGGAAAGGGGTTCGGTTTGGTGGGGTTTTTGGTGGGGTTTTTTGTGTTTTGGGTTTTTTTTGGTTTTTTTTTTTTGGTTTTTTTTTTGGGTTTTTTGGGGGTTTTTGGGTTTTTTTTGGGGGGGGGGGTGTGGGTTTTTTTTAACAGGAAACATTCCCTTCTTCAGGACTGGATTTAAAATGACCCTGGAATGGTTAAAGACCAGCCACAAAGCAGGTCTAACGTTTAAGATCATGATGCTGTGACTTTTCTGGCTCTTGCCTGTAGCCAGGGAGCACAGAGCAGAGTGAGGAGGGAACAGTTTCCCTGGCACCAGCCCGGTGGCGCAGACAGAACCACAAAGCCTGGGTGCACCCGAGCTGGCTCCCCATGGAAACCCCCCCAACCCACCTGCCCTGCATTCCTGCTCTTGGCAGGAACGCGAGGGGCACTGTGCCCAGTCCCAGAGTGCCCAGCACGAGTCTGCCCAGGCTATCCAGTAGGTCTCTGCAGCTCAGCAAGGAATCCTGCTGCCCCTGGCAGCACACGCCTTCCTGCAGACTGCCCACCCAGGCAGTGCTGGCTGAGCTCCAGAGACCTGCAGCAGGACAGCACAGAGGTATACCTGCTAGAGACTCCCATCACAAGCTCTCCATACCTCATTTCACAATTGAAACAGCAACACCGCCTCCCTTCCCCCAGATTTTTCTAACCTGGCTCTTACAGGCAAGTGAGAGCAGGAATGAGCCCTGGCTGCACTGCACTTACGGTGACTGTGCACCCCTGGGATTATCTCTGGGCGTTTTTAAGTGCTATATTCTTGGATGTCTGACGTGGCAGGGTCAGCAAGGATGCAGACACTCCAGACACTCGTTTTCTTCTCACTTTACTTGCCTCTCTTATGCTGAAATAATGTACTGTGGCATTTTTCCCAGGAATCTAATGAACATTTCTTTTTTCCTTTCAGCTACGACGAATGTGTGGGGCCAGGAGCAACACAAATATATATTCCCACAGATGATCCCCCCCCATATTCCCTCACGGACCCTTGCCAAAGAAATGAAACACCTATAAATATCTGTATCAGCCAGGAAGAGGAAGCAGCACCGGGGACTGCAGGATGGGCTGCACATTCCGCAGTGAGGCTGCAGGACTTGCAGCAGCCCAGCTCGGCCATCGCCGTGATCTCCCAGTGCTGCTCCCCCGTACGGGACAGCGGCGTGTGAGCACAGCCTGCTCCAACAGAAACCTGGAACATTCTCCCACCGGCCATCAGATCCCAAATCGTGTCAATCAAAGTGGCTCTTTCCTTCAATTCTTCTCAAGAACTCAGACCAGTGGAAGAATAAAACCTCTGGAAGTTTTACCAATTTTTTATCTTTAAACAGGGATACAATGGGATTTTTTTACAGTGGGTTTTGCAACTTTACCTAAATTTCCCTGTTTGTGCTTCAAAGTGTTCCATGGCATCACACAGCATCAGAGCAGCAGAGACAAGCAGTGCATCTGACTTTTTTGAAGCATTGCAAAACCCATTGAAATCAGCTACTCATAATGAAGATAAATGTTATCCAGTCAAGCCTACTTGTCGATTTTATGATACTTTGCATGTTTTAGAACAGAAGGAAAAAGAAGAGCATTCTGTTGTCGTTGTAGGTGTCACTAGTACATCTCATTCAGTGTATTGAAAACAAAGCATTTTTAAATAACTCTTTGTCTAACTATGTGTTTCAGTAGGCAAAGCACTGCCTAAAAAAAAAAAAAAAAAAAAAAAAAAAATTATTATCCGTACCATGTAGAAGAAAAAAAAATAATATTTTATTATTCACATTATTCCTTTGGTACCAGGCTTTCCAGGCCGTTACAAAGCCTGCTGCAAGTCTTCTTCAGAAGAAACCATGCACAAGTGGTGGAGAAGTGGCAGTGGGTCCCCAAAGTGCAGCTGGCTTTACCTGCGGAAGCTGCAGCACAGCTGTGCAGGCTGCACCTGCATGTCCTTCACGGGCCTTGCTGTAACCAAGAGAAGGGCACAGGAATCCTAGAGGATGCTTCAGGCCAGTTCCCACACACGGCTGCACTTCCAGGCACAAACCAGTTTGTTTTTCCATAAGGAGCCTGGATGTTACGGTGTGACCACAGTGACCTCTAGGAATGAGTGTGATGCAAACGAGGGACGCTGTGCTGGGCTCAGTAAGAGAGCCTCAGCTCTGAACCTCAGGAGCCTCGCAGAGTTCCCAGCTTTGAGAGGAGGGACCAGGGAAAGGAACCCAAGGAGTGAGCCCAGGACACTGGGATGGGAGTCCGTGGGCTCCCGGCCGGTGTGCCAGGGCAGTGGGAGCTGGCCTGGGAGTTCAGCTCAGGCACAGCAGGGTCAGGGCACGGCAGCACCTTGTCCCCAGGACAGCGGGGACCCAGACACTCCCGGGCAGCCCTTGCTCCTCTTTCCCTCCCGGGAGCCGCTGGCGCAGCCCCAGGCACCTGCTGGGCACAGCTCCCAGGGCTGGGTACGCGTTTAAAGACTACACATCCCCTGAGCTTTTATCTGTTCACCCCGAGCTGGGGAAGATCCACGTGTGGGACAGGCAGATCTGCTTCCCCCACGTCATTTTTATGGCCCAGAAGAAAAAAAAAATAAATTTAAAAAAAAAATTTTTGCAAGATTCAGACTAGAGGGCAGCCCTGAAATCCAACAGCTGGCGGCAGAGGAGGTTTCCCTCTATGGCCTTTAACAAAATATAGTTTGGATTCTGTTGTTCACTTCTGCCTGGAAAGTCCCATTCCTCATCTGAAATAGTCCCAGTCCTCATCTGAAAGCTTCTGTGTGTCTGCCTGAGGACACACAACCCACAAGAGAGCAAGGAGAGCTCATGCCCGTGCTTTCCTTGGGACTTTCCCTCGAAGAACTTCTCTGCTGTGTTGTTTTGAAACGTCTTGCTGCCGTAAAGTCAAGCTCTTAGTTTGCACTCTACATTTTAAAGTAGTTTGAAAGTTCTGTGTCTAATGGAAAACCCCTGGGTGAGTTTGGGTGCTAGCAGGAAGCAGAACTGACTGCCAGCACATCTACAGCAGGGATGGAGCTCCAGCCAGCCCCTGGGGCATTCACAAGCCTGGATTCCCTCTGGGACCAGGGACAGGAGCCACGGAGCTGTGGCAGGGGAGCAGAGTTATCACAGGCTCATCTCCAGGGAATTTCTTAGAGTCATTTTCACTAAAATACAAAAAAAAAAAAAAAAAAAAAAAAGCCAAACAAACAAAACTGAAGTTTTTTACACTATGAAAATGGACTTCATTTTCTATCCCCACTAAAGGATATGTAAAGCTGAGTATAGTAAAAATATAATGGTCTTTAAAAGGAAACAGCATCCAAATTATTAAAATTGCACTTGGATTTTCTGTAAGTACTGAATAATTTTCAACTATAATCATTTAACACTCCAAAGATTGACGCAATTATAATTAATACTTAGATGGGAAGTAATTATATGGTTCTTACTGCTATATAAATTATACCATTACTGAGTCATATGCATATGAGATATAAGGTAAGCATGCATTTTTTGCTAAGTAGATGACAGCAAATATGTATTTTGCTAAAATGAGACAATTCTTCTGCAGTTCAGCAAGATTTTTAATATTCTCAGTATTCTATACTCAAAATAACAAACATTTACCCTCTTCCATTGCAGAACTGCTGGCAGACATTGCTAAAAGGTAGGCTCTATTCCACATTTGTGTTTTTAAAAGAGAGAACTGCTCCTTCCAAAAAGTGTTCATTTAAACAGTTTTGTGGTATGCAAAATACCCTGCAACAAAACTCTACTGCACCTCTGAGGGGCTGGAGATGCACAGAAGTGTCCAGTCAAATTTACTGGCAGAAGAATCAGAAGAGAGGGGAAGCACAGGGTGGTTTGTGCAGAATGGGATTTGCTTTTAGGGCTGTGTCTGCCTGCAGCTCCTGCAGAGCTGCCTGCAACAGAGCAAGGGCTTCCTTTGGGCTGCTGCTGGGGAGGGCCAGGGGCAATCTAAGGAACCCAGATTGGAAGGGAAATGTGATCTTTTCAGATCACATTTCAGGGGAAAAAAGTCCAAGTAACATGACCAAGCTGCAGGCTCTTCTGCAGACAGGCACAGAGGGCTTTTCACATGTGACAGACAAGTCCCTTCTCCATTACTGATGCTCAGTTTCTCTGCATGGTGGGAAACCCTTTGGTTTGGCTTTTAACTTTTTAAACTGAGATTTCCTGCCCTTCCACCAACTCTGTATCTGCGGTTTACAAAACAAGCTGGCTTTTAGTAAACTTCTGATGAGAACGGGAGATTTACATAATACCTCACGTTAGCAACGCATTGGTAAAATTGTAGAAAATCAATCCAAGTCTTTCTTTCTTTCTTCCTTCCTTCAGTAACAGTGAAGTGTCCCTGGCACTGTGCTCTGGGTTTGGCAGCATTTCTTACACACGTCTGCCTGCTCCCTCTTGTGGTGTGGACCACTCCATAAAATCCTGTCATCCTGTTATCACAGAACAATCCAAATAATCCCAGCTGCTCTGTCACACGGATTTTCTACATTTTTCTAAGTTACCACCTGAGTTGTGTGATTCATTACCGACATATATAATTAAAAAACAAACTGTGAACTGAAGGCAGAGTGTGCTGTCTTCTGTGATATCTTACCACTATCACTTGCAGGAGTGGTTTAGCATTTTCTGTTCTTGTTAATCTTTTTAACTGAGTGATATCCAACAAAGCTGTGGAGGAGGAATAGCTTATAAATCCAAACAGACATCACTAGAAAGAAAAAAACCAGCTGTAAAGCAGTGCAGAGTGAAGTTTGCAGCTCTGAAGCTGCTCCAACAGCTTCCAATGCTACTACTGCAAGTGTTGAAATTCCTTGTAATGATGCAATAAGAACATGCTTTCATTTCTTGAAAATATTGCAGATCTTGGATAAATCTCAGCAAAGTTGGCAAAGTGATGTTGCTTTTGAGAAATTCATCTCCTGCTATCAGATATTACCCTAAACCCTTGCATAATTCTAATACCCGTGCTAAACATAGGCTTAACACAGGCCTTCGCTTTATTACATACGCAAAATCAGAAAGAGAACTGGACATGCTACTTCTTGCTACATGATAAACAACCCTGTATTTCTGTAGTCACCTCTTCTGCTTCAGTTTTTAGTATACTGATCTTGTACAGAACCTTAGTAAAGAACACACAAGTATTTGGGTTTGCTTCTGTGCTTTCTATTTCACATCCCTGGGACCACCATGAGTGAGCAACTGCTGAGGAAGCAACACTGTGCTTCAGTCAGTTACATTTGGATTTTACCTTTGTCAGAGGTCACAGGAACAAGCACTGGAGCAGTCAAGTCCCTCCTGCTCTGGGGAACAAGTCAGTGTCTAAGCTCCAGAAGGGCAGAATCAAATTACTGAAGTCAAGACACTGAAAACAGCAACGTATCACCAAGGGAAAGCATGAAAAGCCAGGAAATAATAGGCCAATCATCCTAGAAAATACTCAAACAGATCATATTTTAGCACAGCTAGTTGAGTAAAAATATATTCCTTGAACGCAAACCACATCCAACTGATCTAAGTCGTCTTGGTACAGTCTGACAAATTATTCCCCTCTTTAACTACAGAAAGAATTTCTACGTGAAATTATGACCATAGACTTCTGTGAATGAAAATAATAATCATCATTTGAGAATATATTTATCAATTTGTGAGGCCACACAGGTGCACAACATCATGGTGGCCACTGGTGGTGACTTGAAAATTCAGATGCCAAAATTCAGGGTTAGAAAAGCACGTGGATCACAGGTGTGTTTCCCAGCTGCTGGATCCAACTTCCATTTAACCCCGCTGCAGGACACTTGTCACCCCCACAGCAGACACAAACCTCTTCCAGCTGTTACCCAGCCCAGGGATCCAGAGGCAGCTTGCAGCAGGGGGAACAGAACAGACCCAGGGATCACACCTTGTCTCGGGGGGGTCTCCAGCAGGGCAGGCAGCAAAGGCAGTGTAAATGCTGTATCCTTGGCTGAGCTTTTTAAAGAAAGGGAAGACAGCCCCGAAAGGAATGGGCTGTTTGGCCAGGAGGCAGCAGGAGCGATATGAGCAGTACAGGGGGAAAGGGAATTCCAGCAGTGGGAGATCGTGGCCAACTCAGGGATCACCTGCTGCAAATGAATGGACCCAGAGCCCAGTGACGGGACCGCCGCCCCCGAGGGCCGATCAGCATCACAGGCATAGCCAGCAAAGAGGGGTCTGAGTACTAATCAATGCAAAAGTTATACCATTTGTGACCCATGGCTGCTGGCACCGCTGTTAAAAAATGTACAAATAGTGTAATCTTTCGATGTTCAGGGAGCTTTAGGTGGTTTACCATCAGCTTTGTGCAAACCAGGTTAAAGTAGGGAAACATCGCCTAGTGCGTGCGAGAACTGGCGCTGCCAGCCGGGAGCCACCAACGCCTCGAGACGCCCCGGGACATCGCAGGACACCCCGGGACATCCCACCCACGCCTTGATCTCGCCTCAGCGCCCCTGTCGCGACAAGCCGCGACAAACCCCGCCCGCTCCCGCGCGCAGCCCGAGCGCTCCCCGCCCTCCCGCCTTTCACTTTCGGTTCGCGGGGCTCCGCCTCTCACTCTGACTGACGGGCGGGAGCGCCAATGGCCGCCCGGCGCGCGGGCGGTGCCGGCCAATGGCGGCGCGGGGCGGGGGCGCGGGGCGGGCCCGGCGCCATGGCGGAGCCGGCGCTGCTGAGGGAGTACGTGTCGCACCTGGCGGCCCGCGCGGCGCAGGGACAGCTGG
Source organism: Chamaea fasciata (assembly GCF_029207755.1). NCBI lineage: Eukaryota > Metazoa > Chordata > Aves > Passeriformes > Sylviidae > Chamaea > Chamaea fasciata. The sequence goes on along the minus strand of NW_027094097.1, from coordinate 22,512,017 downwards.
CGGCCTGCGCCGACCCCGCCATCAAGGCCCGGGCGCGGCGGCTGCTGGCCCCGGGGCGCCGCGGGGCCCTGGACGTGCGCGGCGTGGCCGAGCGCTGCCGGCGGGCGCGGGGCGGCCGCGCCCTGCGCGACCTGCTCAAGGCGCTGGAGCTGCTGGAGCTGCTCTGCGTCAACCTCCTGCTGTGCCCTTGGCGCCGGGAGATCCGCTCCCTCAAGGTGAGGCACTGCCCGGGGCTACGGGGCCGCTCCCTCGGCCCGGGGCTCCGCAGCGGCCCCGGGAGGTGCAGTGGGGACAGGGTGCTGGGAGTGGGGCCGGGGACACGTCCTGCTCGGGACAGGGAGTGGGGCCCGTCTGCTCAGGGCAGGGTGCCCAGCACGGTGCAGGGCTGCTCAGATGTGTTCACTGGCCTTCGCAGGCCTTGTCCTCGCTGAGGCCGGCCGTGCTGAGCAGCTCCGGGGGGTGGGAACGGAGCCTCTCGTTGCGGTGAGATAGCAGAGAAGGTTAAAGCTACTCTCAAAGGCTTTGCCTTTCATCATACTGAGCTCTGACCAAAATCTGCCTATAAGCAGGGATGTTTTTAGCAGTGGCCATCTCCAGTGGCTTGGTGCCAAAGCCAGGCGGGCCGGTGTCTCTCCGGTCCCCGATCCCAGCTCGGCGCCTGCAGCTGGCGGTGGGCAGGGACAGCCCCTTGGACAGAGGAAGTGCTGTTGTCTTTTGCAGCAGGGTGGTCACGGTTACCCCACCTCCCCAGTGCGCTGAACACGTCTCATTGCCCAGAAGACACAGCCATCTTCACATGTTCTAAATTCAGACAGACTCCCCAAACACCCAAATGTAAACTTATTGCCCTTGCTTTGGCAACGGGTACTGGTGAGGAAAAGCCATTTCTTTGCTTCTTCCTGCACTTAGGTCTCGCCTGTGGATTCTCAAACAGCTGTAAATTCCTGTTCTTCTCATTCATCTCCCTAAAACAGGGCAAAGCATAAGATAGTCAGGTCTACACTTAGTGGGTTCAGCCTTTCCTAACACAAGAATCCTAGGCTGCATTAAAATTAAACTTTGAAGACCATTGTGGGTAACCCAAAGTGTGAGACAGCCTGCTGCAGGCCTGAAATAATTCTACTGCAGGGCAGGAGTTGGAGAACAAGCAGTACCTTGTGCATGCACAGATTTGATTAAAAGCTACTGAAATACATGGAATAGTATTTCCCATGTCCTGCCTCTCACCTGCTCTGATGTCCCTGCAGTGCCTGCAGCTGCCCCCCTCCAGAAGGAGCAGAAGGTGAGGAGTGCAGGGCACTATTGACAGATGTCTCTAAGAATTATACTGTGGCCATTCTTTAGGTCAGTTTTGTTCTCCTGAACCTTCTGCTTGTGATAGTGATGCTCAGGGCTCAGCCTTGGTCTGGCCCAAGCTGGGCAGCCTGGAAACAAGCTACCCGACTCCTGGAAATCCTGACTTCACATTCCCCCCTCTGCTCTGTTCTGACTTGCCAGGAGTTGGTCATGCTCAGCTCAGAATAGTCTCTCCTGTCACAGGGTTTCAGACAAAACCAAAAACCACTTCCAGGTTACAAACTAGGCCTCATGCCTGGGGTAGCTCTGAAACCAAGCAAAGGTTGAAGAGTTTTTTTACGTTGTTGCACAGCAGCGTCATTTGATTGGTGTTTTGCGGACAGGTTGTGCAAAAAGAGCTGTTTGGACAATATTTCTGTTAGACTAGTCTCTCTTCAGAAAGGTGCTTTCAAAATATGGCAGTTCAGTTCAAGGGCAGTAAGGTTCACAGCAGAGTCTGAACCGTGGAAAAAGAAAATGTCGACAGCTCAGAAATTCACAGTGAGTGGCTCACATCTGTTTAGGAAAAGATCTCAGCGATTCATGAACCTCTGTTTGTTTAAAAAGCTTAGGTTCAATCGAATACATACGGTTTGTTTCTGAGCTTCTCTGGTTTGACTAAAATGATTTCTTTACTCTCTTCCTTTTTTGGATACTGGTACTTTTAGCCAAGACCCCAGCAGGTTTAAACTGGCACAACTTCACTGAAACTGATGTGCTGTAGCAAAGCTACAATGCTCCAGAGGCTGCCAGAATAGTGCTGTTAAAGCCTCACTCACTGCAATTCAAAACTCAGACTTGTAGAAAACAGTTTTTTGAAAGCTGTAAGCAAGTTTTGAAGTATTTTTGATCTTTAGGAAATCAACTCTTTCACATTTCCCTGCACCCACTCCCCCAGTGTTCACCAGCTTTTCCATGTTGCATTCTGTTCCAGACCTTCACTGGGAATTTTGTCTACTACATCCAGCCAGTGCTCCCAGAGGATATTGTGAAAGCAGTCCTGGAGAAAATAGGTTATGTTGCAACTACAGCAACAGAGTTTTCACTTGTCAAAAAGAGAAACAATGAGGAAACGAAGCAGACTGCATTTGAGATATTCCTGGCAAGAATCGAGTGTGAAGCCATCCTCGAGATGACAAATGAAGAGAAACATGGCAATTTGGAGAAGAGCCTGCTGAAGGGAACACAAACACATCAGCACCCAGGAGAGGAGGATGAGGAAGATCACACACCCCAGAGAAGAGACACGGAAAGCCTGGAAAATGAAGGGACCAGTGAGACACCTTTGTGCCTTGCTCCCCAGGAGAAGTGTTCAGCTGCCTGTGCTGCATCCTTTGAGTCTGCTGGGAATGCGAGGATCAAAGGGGACGTGGCTCAGGCAGCAGCTGCTGCAGCCCCTGACAGCCTCCAGGAGCACCAAAGGCACGGCATCAACACCACGCATCTCCCGGGCAAGTGCTCAGATAGCGAGGACTTCCTGATCAAATACAGTGACATTGTCATAGGACAAACACCCATCTTCAGTGAGAACCTCTCTCCAAAGGCTCTGGAGAAGGAGCCAAGAGCCAGGCTGGGTGGGGAGTGTGCCCTGGCAGGGGCTGCAGAGTTGGCTGCACGTGCCCCGGCGCCTCTGTCACCGGGAGCCAGTGGCCCCCCGGCCTTTGCCATGTTTGTTGACAGCTCCTGTGACTGCAAAATCGCCTTGGAGTTTGAAGCTCCAGGAGTCCCAGAAGGATCAATTGAAGCAGAAATCAATGATGCCATAAATTGCATAGACCCAGCCCCTGGTGATGAACCCACTGAACTGAAGTCTCTGCCCTACACGGACTTTGCCTCTGCCCAAAACTGCAGCATCCCCAGGGAAGAGGATGTTTGTGAGCTGTCTTTAACCTTCACAGAACTACAAATCAAGGATGCTCAGGAAAAACTTACGTATCCAGTAGAGGAAACTGGGCAGCCTGAGGCAGTGGGCTATGCAGGAACAAGCGACAGGCACGTTAGAGAATTTAATCACTCCCAAATAAAACATGCATACCTGACTGATGCTGAGCTGCACGGGAGAGCAGCGTCACACACTGAGCCACCTTCAGGTCTGTGCTGTTCTGCTGGGCACATGGAGGATTCCACTACTGCTTCTGACAGCAAGAGACTGTTCATGGACCCTGCTAAGGCACACCCAGCTTCTGAGGGCTTCAGGCACATCAGAGAGCCCCCCAACCTCACCTACATCCCCCCCCAAAGCATTGATGTGCGGCCCTCACACCAGGGCAGGAGCAGCACACAGGGCCGGAGGAGCCTGATGCAGCCTGCAGGTGACTCTGCTGGAGGTAGAGAAGGGAAGCTGGAGAACTGTAATTCCCAAGAGACTGACACCCAGGAGCCTTATGTCATCATTGACAGAACCGACCAGGCAGTGCTGTGCCATCACACCTGAGCCTGAGCGCTTCATTTGTAATACCTGGGAGGATTGTCCTCTCACCTGTGGCCTTGATCCTGTTGTCAGGGACATGACTGGCTTTATAAAAACAGTTCTAAAAAACTCAAACCACATCACTGCTTTCAGACAGTAAAGAGCAGGAGTTACACAAATTCTTAATGGTTCCTTTCACAAGGAAACCTGAATGGTCACCTTTATAAAGGATAGGCAAACTTCTGTAAATTTAAATCCATTTAATTCATCAGTCAAATTCCTTCTGGCTGTTTTTAATGCCAGACAGGTTTCTTCAGCTGGGCATCCTACTTTTCTTTTTTTCCTTCACAAACCTATTCCTGGAATACTCTTCTAGGACAAGGTAAATTCTTCTAAACCGGAAGACCCAGCTTTAGAAATGCCCTACTGGGGTGTGCTCCAGTTAACTCTCTGCATTCCTTTGAAGCTGTTTGAGCTAATCTTCCTTCTGACTTCAGTTGAAAACAGGTTTAGAAAGTTTGATAACACTCCTTTAGCTTTAAAGAGGGAAACAGCTCTGTGAACACTTGGTTTTGTAGAGGCATTAACCTGTGTTACAGGTTTTATATCTGCCTCCATTTGTTACCAAAGTATTTTGTGGCCACCACCACAATTTCCAAGAGAAGCCTTGAGCATTGTAACTGTTAACTGCCTCCAGCAGAGAGAGGTCCAGCTAGGGCTGCCATTTCCTGTGCCTCTGCTCCTGACACTTCATTCTGCACCAGAAGTTCAAAAAATTTTCTGCAGGCCAGTTGTCCTCACTGAAATGAAGGGGAAAAGATCTCGTTCTTCGCCATTTTAGTGGTAGGAAGAAAATCTGCTCAGAGAAGGATCCCAGTGAGCAGGAGAGGCAGGGTCAGGGATATCCTCCAGGTGGGAGTGCTGTGTGGAAAGCTCAGGAGTGTTGGATCAGCTGGAAGCTGGGGCCCCAGCACTGCGAGCCTGTGTCACACACAGCTCTGAAGTCATTTAGGAAAGCACACTGTAGTTGTGCTTAGTCTCCAGTGCTTCTTCATACAAATGTCTCCGAGGGTGTCAGAGGGTGGTGCCCAGCAGCAGGACAAGGAGCAATGGCCATAAACTAAAACACAAAAAGTTTCATCTCAACAATGAGGAAGAACTTGTTTTCCTGGAGGGGGCAGAGCCCTGGAGCAGATGCCCAGAGAGGCTGTGGAGTCTCCCTCTCTGGGGCATTCCAGACCTACCTGGACACACTCCTGTGTCACCTGCTCCAGGTGACCCTGCCTGGGCAGGGCTTGGACTGGGTGACCTCCAGAGGTCCCTTCAGCCCTAAAAACTCTAGGATTCTGTGATGCACTTGTTACCAAGAAAGGCACTTTATACTGCTTCAGGTAGCTTTTTCAGTAGCACTGAAATGTGTGCTGGTTAGGGCTGGGGTGGAGTTAATTTTCTTCTCAGTGGCTAACATGGAGCTCAGTTTTAAATGCTAAAAAAAATGCCTTTCATGTACAGTTAAAATATTAGCTGAAATTAATTTTGTATGAATTGTTTATAATTGACTTTCATCCCTGAAAAAAATCAGAGGAGCACACATGATTAGATTAGAAAAACCTCAGGTCCTAAAATACAAAGATTTGCTTTTTGAACAGCTAATGGTTGAAACAGTGTGGGAGAAACAGAACTTTGCCCAAGGTAACACTGGGGGACAGACAGGACTGCCCTCAGCTCTGGGTGGGGTTGTGAGAAACGAGTTTTAGGAATACAAAGCGTTCACAGGGCTGTGTCCTGACAGGTAACAGTGGCATCCTTTGGGCTCTGAGATTCTCTGTACTCAACCATTAAGTGGCATTTTCTGTGCTGTGCAAAATGTATGTCCACAGTGAAATTGGAATTAAGAACAAACTGCAGATGACTGAGTTTTGAACGTATAGAACCATTTCCAAAGAAATCATTCTTTTGGACTCTTAGAGAAGAAAAAGTTTTGGAAATTTGACAGCAGGTATTCCGAGTATCTGGTATCCCCCTACAAAGAAGCTGCAATAAGTAAGATTACTTAGCACACAAAATCTTACTTTTAAGCTTAAATTCTAAAGATTTACAACAGAGCAGCAGAATGGCATTCCTGGGATCACAAGCTTTAGTACTTGACTAGGAAATGCTCTCTCTGTGCACTTATCATTATTAAGTTGCAGTGATTTAGAAAAGAAACAGCTCACCAAATGGGAATAACAGAACAGGAGCTGCAGCTCCTGACTGGGTGTGGTTCTTTCTGTGCAATGGGTTTTAGGCAAACCACAACCCTGCAAGAGCAGTGATGTCCAAAAGCAGCACCATCAGATATTGTTGAAAAGCCACATAACTGAATGTTTCTCTCCTGCACTAAGTGCCTGACAAATGTCTGTACAAAGTGATCAAAGTGCTAATGAAGCCTTGCTTGTTCCAGCTAAACCAACCAGAACCAGTAGGGGAAAAATACATTCTGTACTTCTGGGATCATTCCCCTAAAATCACCCAGAAAATCAATGTCAGAGCAGTCTGAGTACTGCATTGAAAGGATTCCCTTGAAGGCAACACCCAGAGGGTAAAGCACGAGTGAAGGGCAACTCAGCACTTCCTTTAACAAGTCCAAGAATGAAACCCCCACTGGTTTTCTCTACTCTCCAAGTACTTACAGGTCATAATAAACTGATCATGATATAAACCCAAAAGAACATCTGTGTTTTTCTTTACAAAAAGAAGTAAAATCAAAGAATGCAAACCAGTTAAGAAATAATTAATTCTAGGATTTTTTTAGAAACATTTGAAAAGAATAAAACAGTCCCATGCACCCTGTATTTTCACTATTCCTCAGCTCAGCCAGAGCAGGACTGGGGATCTCATGAACACAGAATCAGCTCTCTATGAAAAGCGAGTTGAAAAAACCCTCAGGGCCATTCTGCAATCACTTACGAAAACTGTGTTTTGAGGGGTTTTAAAAATTTTTGCACTGAATTCAGTGGGACTACCAGTGCACAGTTCTCTTGAGAACTAAGCTATATTGTGATGTCCTGTTGAGCAGAAAAAACTTCTGAATTCAATGAAGTTGCATTAATGTGGGCAGGACTAGAGCAAAAAGCCATTTCTAACTGGTAAGATCTGTTTAACAAGGCCACTTTATCCCAATGCACTTCATTTGCTTCCTCCAATAGTAAAATAATGAACGTCCCACCTCTGGTGTGAAGAGTGTGAAGCCTGTGCAGGAAGGAGTCAATTCCTTGCTGTGCCTCAGGCACCTGATGGCCACTCAGGATGTGCTTGGAAAGGGGAACAAAGGAGCAGAGGGTAGGGCAGCACGTTCCTGGAGCCAGTTTCCTGCTCAGGTCCCTGGTGCCCACACAGCACAGGAGCACGAGTGGGCAAGAGCCAGAGGGGCATCGAGACCACCCAGGCCTCAGAATGCCCCTGACTCCTGCCAGGGAGGCTCCACCCAAAGGCTCTGCATGGCCCCTGGTGTTACAGCTGACAGAGGACGCATTTCCCTGGGGAGGGATACAGCAGTTCCCGTGCTAAATGGAATGTCTGCAACCCTCTGAACCTTCGGTTTGGTGGGTACCACCCCAAGGGATCAAGACTGAACGTTAACCTGACCACGGACATCAAAATGCCAACAATCCAGCCACGTTCCTGTAAGATCTTTCCATTACCTACTCTTACCCTTGCCTTCCATACTTTGTGGTACTTTTGTATTTGAATAGAAAAGAACCCAAAGAGCTGCACCCCTCCTTTCTATTGCAATTCAATGGTTGGAGAATCACTGAGGTTGGAAAATACCGCAGAGGTCACTGAGTCCAGCCTGTAACCACCCACTCTGTCACCCTGCCCAGAGCACTGAGTGCCAGGTCCACGTGTCCCCCTGGAGCTGCAGGGGGTCCTTGTGGCCGAAGTGCAGGACCCGGCCCTGGAGCTCATGGCAGTGGCCATGGCACATCCCCCCGGCCTGGGCAGGCCCCTCAGCAGGACCTTTCTGCCCCACAACAGGTACCACCCCAGTCAGCTGAGGGTGAACTCGGTGTCCTCCTCCAGACCACCAGAAAAGTGTTCAACAGGACTGGTCCCAGCATGGATCCCAGGGGAATCCCATTCCCACCACTCTGGGCCTGGCCATCAGTTCCCATCTCAGCCAAGGAGGGCCCTGGCCAAGCTGGGGCCGCACCTTCTCCAGGAGATGCCACAGAAGAGGGGCTCAGAGGCTCTGCTGCATTCCAGGGAGGCACATCCACAGCCTTTCCCTCACCCAGCAGGAGGGTCACCTGGCTGGGGGAGATCAGGTGGGCCAGGCAGGACCAGATCCCGGGGTTATCCCGGGGTCATCCCGGCCGTGCCGTGTGCTCACACTCAGGATGATCAGCTGGGCACCAGGGCCGGGCTGACAGCTCTGTCATAAACAAACCTCCCTCACACACACCCCGGCCATTTGGGCTTGTTTCACCCCATTCACCCCAAGGGGGTTATTCAGAGAAACCTCAGATACCCTCCCTCAGAGGGGTGTTGTAATAAATTGTTTATTTCAAACTACAAAAACAGGGTTGTCTTTGGGGAAAAAAAAAAAAAAAAAGACATTAAAGTTACTCCTAGGAAGCAGCAGTGAAGTGGGAAATGAGGGAAACAGCCATATTTTAGCTGAACAAAACTGACACAGTAAAGCTGATGAAAAACCTAAAAACACAAAGGGAATTGGCTCATATTCTGTTCCTGACTGGTATCTGATAATTTCAGAGCTGTAAGTCCACAGCATTCTACAAAGCATAGTGCAAAAACAATAACCGTTACGTTTAAGTATTAAAAATACCAAATCAGACTTCAGTAGACAATTTCTGATACAACAGTCACAGGCTTCATAAATGGTGCTGTCTGTTAGGTGGGTTGAGTATTTGGTCCCGGTTTTCTTCATACTTCTCTATCATTTTCTGCATGTCATGGTCAGCTCCAATAACCTTGGAATAAAGAAGATGAACACTGGAAAGAACTGACACCACAGAACTTGGTTTCTTTTGAACAGAACAGGACTACCAGTGCAGCCAAACTGGGATACTCCTAGAGATCTGCCCAAGCTGCTTTCTGCTGGGAATTTGGCATTCCCTAAAAAGCTACACAGCTGATCCTGCAAACAATCCCAGTGAACAGCCCTTCAAATTCCACTGCAGAGATGGCAGACCTCACTTTTATGTCATACACCAACAGCCATCACGTTTGTCTGAGGTTGTCCTTCTCCAAAGGTTATCAGAAAAGCAGATTTAGTTACTTTTACCACTGAACAAGGCTCCTGTAATTTGGAAAGCACAATCCCCCACATGCCTAATTGGTTATAATTAAAATAATACTCACAAGTACTGGGCAGGAAACTTCAAACAGTGCACGTTTAATGAGCCACTCTTCGTAGAGCTCATGAATAGCTTCTAAATATTCCTAGAAAAGAGGCACTGGAATAACACAAATGCCCAGGGATGGCACACACATTGCAATCTTTATCCATTTGGGAAGTAGTTAAGAGACACATATAAAAGCCTGCAACACAAATCTTCCACTAACAAAAAATAAAAAAGCATCAGAAGGTTTTTGAGAAAAATTAATTCCCAGTACAAAGTTTAACTCCAGGAGGACCTCAAAGGCACAGCTTACAGGAGCACAGGGCTCTCAGCTCCTTTGAAGATCAAGCAACCATGATTCTCTCCCACAGGTAAGATGTGGTTCAAGATTTTTACAGAGAAAAATACAACAAAGTAAGGACAAAAAGGGCAAGGCTGCAAAGAATATGTATGGGAGGCACTTTCTGTGTCAATACATTTCCCTAAAATTCCCAGTTCACTTTCTCATAACTCAATTTCCTCTAAAAGCTCTTCTGCCTGCCATCAATTGCTTTTTTTCTTCATGGAGACCACTTCACATTGCTCATTCATAACTGCTCCCCTCCTCTTCAGCAGAGCTGCAAAACAACACAAGAGCTCTTCAAATCCATTACAGGAGGATTTATTCTCAAGGCAAAATTTCACATGGCCCAAAATTTAGCTCCTTGCACAGATGTTCCACTGACAATTGCTTCTCCTGAGCCACCCACCCAGAGCTGCAGAGGGAACTGCATTTATGTCTGGTCAGGCTTCTTTAGAAGCCTTGTGGCATGAAGGGCCATGCTGTAAATTGGCACAGAAAGTCACTGTTCCATCACCACAGTTTGTTTTGAAGCAGATCCCGAGGTTCACAATTTTCAAGGAGTTGCTTCTTTTCAGCCACAGCAGAGACACTTTTCATGCTCAAACATCCTGGTGAGAGCAGACAACAAAGTGCCCAGGAAAACCTCAGCACCTGCAGGCCCAGGTACCCGAGCTTCACCTGGGTGCTTTTGTGCCATTTAATGGTACAAAGGCAATTGACTTGTACATCTTAGAGAAGATTACCAGTTGATTAATACTGCACCTGAAGTCAGCTACAGTGCACTCATTACTACAACAGAACACCTGGGAGAGTCAGCGTGCATGACAGATCGCTTTTTAAAAATAAATCAAAATTCAATATTCAGGGTTTAGTTTGCACTGGAAACAGCTGCGCCACATTTTGGTAATATACTCAGGATACAATTTTGGTATTTAGACTGGAATCACTCCATTTTCAAAGCTGTAAGCACATTTATCAGAGGAACTCCTTACCAGAGGAATGACTTTTTCCTCTTCCCTGCATCGTGTCTTTAGCCTCTCATAACAAACTTTAGGAGATGTCTGCAAATAAACTGCAGGAACAAAACTTTTAATAGTTATGTCCAAGGATCAGCTTTAAAAGAAAAGAAGTAACTCACTTCACAAACTACAGAAGAGAAGCATCCTGGCTTGGGTACCACCACTGGACCTCCCCTTCGGCACTGCCAGGAATCAACCCATGAACCACCCACCAACCCAAGCTGTCTGATGGTGTTCACTTTTATACTGAATAATGTGATTATTTATGAGCCAAAAAACAAGAGTTATTTCTTCTCCCAGAAAGGAACCCCACCCACAAACACAGCCCTATGTTACCTATCAAATCAACTGAAACATCAGTGTTGTTCTGGATCCAGTCAAACCATTCACTTAGGACAGCATAATCCACCTCTGGCATTTTCCCACTGAACAAACACAAGAGACATCACTCACTGAGCAGCACGCAGAGATCAACTCCAAACTCTCATTCTGCCCACTTGACCAGAATCCCTCCCCATTTACTCCAACATTTATGAAAAGAAGGCCAACATTATGCCCACCCAAACTGAAGGCCACACAAACCATTGTTTATAAAATGCAAAGACCAAATCCTTTCCATTTTTTTTTTTTTTAAGTACTCAATGGTACTTATTGCTCAGGTTCTCTATATCAGCATCTGTTCAAATCTGTCCCAGGGCATGTCACCAGAAGAGCTGGATTTACTGAGCAGCACCAATAATTCCTTACAGAAGCCACAGTAAAAGGCAGCAAAAATATAATGTCAGTGTGTCAATAAATTTACTCCCACTGTAAGAAATATTTGTGGAAAGAGTAGTGAAATATCCAATACGCTTAACTGGAACTCTGAACTCAGAGCACAGAATGTTGGAGACAGATGTCCCAAAGTTATCTCAGCAACAATAATAAAGTATCAGACAACTCAAGTAAAAGGGAATTACTGAGGACATGTTAAGAATCACACATTATGTTTTTATTAGTGTATCAATTTTCACTTGTTACCATATTCTGATTGTCAAATATTACTAATTTTACAGTATCCTCTCTTCAAAACTGGTGACAGTAACCCATACTCCATACTCTTTCCTAAATGGTTCTGCAGTAGAAAAATTGTAAAAAAAGATGGAGTTGGGAGGCTCCTGTGCTCTCCAGCTGAGTAATTAAGACCAGTTATGCCATTTTAAATAGGACTGAAGAAAAATATTCCACAGATTTCTAAACCAGTCCCCTGGCAACTTGCTCTGATCACTTGCAAAACTGAGCAAAAGTAATAAAGATATTTCCCTAAGTACAGAAAAAAGCAAAATCCCTGTTTGTACCACTCCCCTCTTGATCTGCCATCCAGAAATGGGGTAACACTGGTCACGGCTGCTCTTCTAACACATCAGTTCTGGGCAGCAGGGATCTACATCAGCCAAACTCTGATTGTGCTACTTTTCTCCAGGATAGATGGGGGAAATGGGAAGGTTGCAAGGAATTGGAAAAAAGAAAAAGCTCCATTGTTCTTACCCTGAAAGACAGACACATCCAAGTCAATTCTGCATTGACCTGCCCTGCAGACAACACACCTTTGCTTTCCCTGGGTAATCCTGGGAGGACTCTGGCTCAAGATCCATAAAGACACAGGGAATATAAAAGGCACCAAATGGTGTTTAAATTTCCAAAGTTTGCTGACATTTGACTCCTACCAAGTCACGTTTTTACTGCCTAAGTCCAACATGACCAGAGCGAGTTTTCTATCATAACTGGTGATAGATTGAGGGACAATGAACTGCAGTGCTCACCTACAGCACACCCTGCACACACGTAAAACTCACCTAACACAGCTACGCTGACTCATTTCTAAATGTGTCACAAAATAGCTACTGTCATACATTCCTTAATTGCCCCTTGTTTAATTTATAATCCTTTTACACATCCTTTTCTTTAGGCTTGCTGTTGGTACTATAAGCTGCCTTCTAGCTTGCTGTAACAAAACAAAGCAAATGCCTTTTCTCCAACATTTGAAAAGTGCTGAAGCCACAAAACATCTTAGATGCCCTTAAAATTGTTATTATTAAATTCATTCACAGAGTTGACACAAACAGATTTAGCCTCATAGCAACGAAATCTTTGGGAAAAAAGCAGTTTGCCTATATTAAAAAGAAATCAGTAACTAAAATGGTGGATATTCTAGGCTGCTTGCACTGTGTGTGGACTGGGATGAATAATGTGTGTCTCTCCCCACTTCCCAAGGCATTCCTGTGGCAGAGAGGTGCTCATGCAGCATGGATGACACCTTGTGGCACAAACTGGGTTTGTCCCACAAGGCCACTGAAAAACCCACTAAAACCCATCTGTCACAGACACTCCTGACAGGAGGTCAGCATCCCAAACAACCAAACAAAACCCCGAACCCTGCACTATTTCAGTTAGTTTGGGATGGCTGAGTTATACCTAGGGCAGGTAATAGGTGATTGTTCTTTCTTCACTCACAACCTGCCAAGTCTATTTTGATCCTGTCAATCCTGATTCTGAGCATGAGCACAGGACTTGAGCCCCTGCTTGCAAGAAATGCCAATCCTGGATGCCAGGCTGGATAACCCTGCCCAGTTCTCTCCCTCCTACCGTCTTATTCTTTATATCCTCATGGTTTTTTTACCTGTCCAGCATGTGTTTGATTCAAGCAAGATTTGGGTATTCAGCTGGAGAGCAGATAACTTCAATAGATGGTGTCTAAACAATACTGAATTCTAAATATTCAGGAGCACTGGTGAAAAAGGTTTTCCAGAGTCCTACAGGAAGTAGGCAGCACAGCCCATACCAAACACACTGCCACTTCACTGGCATATTTCACAGGCTCTTAAAATGCACATTACCAAAGAAATTATCATTTGATTAGATACGTATTTAAAATAATTATTCTGAGAACGTAAAGTAGAAAGGCACATCCCATACCTTCGATAGAGGTTTTCCACAAAAACGTGTTTTGCACTGTGAATCGATCGCTCCATCATCCTTACAGGGGAGATCTGCAACACAAAACCTGACCCTGTACATTTTCATACTTGTTTCTTTGCAGACTCCTACGGCACTTATGAAATACAGTTTTCAGATCTCGTGAGAAACAAACTTACTGGGAGAGCGGGAACCACAAAACAAACAAGGACTCCTGATCTTACTCTAATTTTTTTATTCAGACACCAGTTCAAAGCTCAGTGCTCAGCATTCAGTCGAGCAGTGGGAGGTAACTCAGGGTACAAAAAAGCAGCAATCCACGTGAGATCTGCAGGACAGTGGGAACTATTGCCCCCCAAACTGCTGCTCCATCCCATGCATTGCTGGGTCACAGCACAGGGCTGACATCGGACACTCAAGAAAGGAAACAGGACTTTTAAAAGAAATAACTGCAGCTGACAGAGCCCTGGCCTCAGCCAGCCCTGCATGTGTTCTACCAGCACTTCATGCTGGAGCAGGGAGATCCTCTGACACTCTCAGGCCTGGCAGAGCAACTTCTCACCCAGGTTTCTGCACATTAATGAAGCAAAAATAACTCCAGCACGGCTCAAATGACAAAAAACCTCAGGCTGAAATATAGGGAAATCCTCAGGAATTCTTGAATTAACTTCTCCAACAGAATAGGATTTCTACTGTCTTGGAAAAACACTTTTTCCAAAAATCTAATGATTATATGTGCCATTTCCATATTTGGCACTGCTAAAAATTTGCCCTGACACAAACTCAGAAAACAGGACATAAGAACAGTCAGTAAAATATAAGCATGGCATGTAAGACCAGGTCTTGTCATCAGGGAACGGACGAATGTAACAAAAGCATAGAATGTAACAAAAGAAGGAGAAAAGAATAAAGAAATCTTGATGAAAACGTAGAACCTGAAATTTAATATTAAAAAAATAATATTACAAGGGAAAAAAAGGATGTAAACCACCCGAAAAAACAATAGAAAACAGCAGTGGAAGTATTTTGCATAAACAGAAGAAGCAATGGCTAAATTTGTGCTAGACAGCACAAAGCAGTACTATGAATCCTAACATGAGATTACTTGGTGTTTGCCAAAGATTCAAAATAATGAAATCACAGACAAGCCACTGACACAAAATGATGAAGAGATTTGTGCAAGCCTAGCTCCAGAAGGTTTGCCCAAACAGCAGGATCAGTCTGGGGAAGTTGTGAGCAGGCAGGAGACAGAGATTTTATCCCCAGAGCACACGCTGAGCATATCAATGTCTGCACCAGAGAAATCCCTACTCACTGCAGGAACAAAGAATGAACACACACAGCATCTTAACTCTTGAATACAAGGTTAAATGGATTTAGCACTCATAATCACATCTAATTACTCTTAAAATTAAAAGCAGAAGTTTCCTTACCATGGGCCTGGTGTGCTGCTCCAGCATGGTCAGCTGGACATAGGTCTGCAGAGTTATCCCCCACCTCGATGCATCCTGGTACATTAAGCCCTGGGGTCAGAGATGGAAGCAGGACAGATGGACATTCGTTAGGACAAACAGCTCAACAGGAAGTTGGGTAATTAGGAAGCTTTTGCCCTACAACAGCATTGCTCTAAGAAGTGCACTAAAACAGCTGACATCAGGTTTGACAAGAATTAAGAGACCATTTGCTCTCCACAGTGGAGATGTAGAATTATGGTGCTGTCCCTACAGACACTGAGCGGGAGGCTGGCTGAAGTCAGCAGGAATTAGTTACTCTGCACATGGAACATTCAGAACCAAGTAATGAAAAAAAACCTGTCTACTACTCTGTTTTTGTGCACTGATGGACTCTCAGTACACCCAGTGCATCCAGAAACCATACAGGGTTCTAGGTGTGGTCTGGGCCTCAGAAAAGGTGTCCTTTAACACAGGCAACTGTTCTTCCCAAAGGATCCTCACAGCAGCTCTCAAGTAGCTGTTCCACTTTCTGACTGCTGCAATTCTGCACACACACACAACTTACAAGCAACAATCTATCCTGCACAGCAGAGAAAGGATCTCACTCAAAATAAAACATCATTCAGTGTTGGCTGAGGTGACAAGTTTTAAGCCAGCAGCACAGCTTCAGCCCAGAGGTCTGACCTTCTCCTTTTCTCCCGGCCAAGATCAGACTTTCCCAGTGCTCCAAGGCTGCTCTGGTGTCGTGCAACACGTGCCCCACCCTTTAGTAACAATCAGAAAGGCATCAGCAACTCCTAGGAGGGACAATTTACTGTCCCAGAGGGCCTGCGCTAACACTGATGGTATTTAAGTTAGGGCAAGTACGGTTTGGGGTGTGTCCACAGGGCAGATTGCAGAGCCTGAGCACAGGCCCTGCCTCAGCCACCGTGGGGTTTCTGCAGAGGGGCCGAGCCCCAGGCACAGGACTGAGAGCAGGGACCACTCCCAGCACCCCAGCAAGGCCGGTGTGCAGCTGCAGCTGGGGCCCAGGGACATCCCTGCGGGAACAGTTCCGAGCAGCCTCGGCCACCCAAAAGACAACAGAAGCCCTCAACACCTCACTGGGCTGGATTTTCCTTATCTGCAGCAGCCACAGGATCTCAGATTCATACAGTGTTAAGGGGTTGGACCCTTACAAGGTCACCCCTGCCATGGCAGGGACACCTTCCACCGTCCCAGGCTGCTCCAAGCCCCCATGTCCAACCCGGCCTTGGACACTGCCAGGGATCCAGGGGCAGCCACAGCTTTTCTGGGCACCCTGTGCCAGGGCCTGCCCACCCTCCCAGGGAAGAGCTTCTTCCACACATCCAACCTAAACTTCACCTCTTTCAATTCGTCCCCTTTTCCCCTGTCCTGCCACTGCAGCTCCTGAGGAATTGTCCCTCTCTGGTTTCCCTGCAGCCCCTCAGACTGGGCAGGAGCTCTGGGGTCTCCACACAACCTTCTGCTCTCCAGGCTGAGCAGCCCCAGCTCTCCCAGCCTGGCCCCACAGGGGAGGTGCTCCAGTCCCCTCAGCACCTCCGTGGCCTCCTCGGGACTCGCTCCAACAGTTCCACGTCTGTCTTATGTTGGGGTGCCAGAACTGTTCACAGAACTCCAGTCAAACAACATTAACTGACTGGATCCACCCCGCACCTTGAGTTACATCCTTCCCTTCTTTGAAACAGGCACAAAACATTTAGAAACAACTGCCACACTCAGGGCTTACCTTCCTGGGAATTGCTTTAACTCCCACCCCACTGGAAACCCAATCCTTGCCAAAACCACATTTTATATGCAATGCTTCTATTACATGCATGTCTTAATCACAGTAGAACTCTTTTGCTTCGTGGAGCTTTAGTTTTTGCTGTGTGACATTTGGATCACACATTTTGTAGCAGTTTTGCTGGCTGATTAAAAGCCATCATATATGTCTTGCTAAAACAACAGTCACTGTAACTGCAGAAATAATTTCTGCCACTTACCAGGATATTATGACCTCTAACATTCCTCCACTTGGTCAAAGGTTCCTTCAAAACCTGGTTAAAAAGAATTACTCCATGTTAGACACATCTTAGATTCAAAATACTTAATGACCCTACTAGTGTACAACTATTTTAAGGAATAGTTATGCAGTAAATCAGAGTATTCAGGACTTGCATTGGAAACTCATCACACTTTAAAAAATAGTACTGAATTCTGTAGCATAAAAGGTTAATAATGAACACTGCTAAAAATAGAGAAATGTCAATATCCAACATCTTCTTAGCATTTTTAAACACTGATTAGGCTACCTCATAAGCCTGGAAAGAATTTTTTTTTTTTTTGAGCCAGAATCAGTGCAATGTAAGGGAAAGAAGAGCTTAGCAGAGTACTTAGCATTTCAATGACAAGCCCACCACCTTACAAATTAATTTCTCAGACAGGAACATTTGCCAGCAAAGGAAGAGAATCAGACTGCTACCACATTCCTTTTCATTTTATTTTTGTGTTCTAACAAACAAAGTGTATTCGAATCTTTTACAAAATGAATCAGAAAAGCTTCTACCCTGAATAGGTAAAATCACAAGAGACCTGCCTGGTTCAGACAGGGTCTAAATCTGCAATAATACTGTAGAGTCAGGCCGAGGAGAATCTCATCAGCTGGGGAACTTAAGTAGCTACTGAAAAATGCAGCATGGTATGCAAATTAAAGTCTGTTATCCTTTGGATTAACAGTTAATTACTTCATAAGGACAATTCCTGTTGAATTACTGAATAATATCTGGCAACCCAACATTTCTATGAGGACTCCTAAAACTTATTACCTAATGTGTTGCCAGGTTTGTTGGGGAAAGTATTAATATCTGTTGTATAAAAACAATTGTCCACTGAGGTTTGACCTTGATTTTGTTTAAAATACAACAAGCCTGCCCTTCCCCTAACCTGGTTCTAAGCAACACAAAATCAAATACCAGAGCAGTCTAAGAAATCTGAAACAGTTCTAACAGATTTTCCTTTTTTTAAAAAAGCCATCTATTCACTGGGATCTCTGTTACATGGCATAAGTATTTTTACATAATAGTTCTTTACTTTGCTTTTACCAGACCCATCTAAGACTTCAGTGACATGAAATGGCAGGCAGGCAAGTCCAAACATGCCCATGCTCTGTGAGTTGCTGTTACTTTATATAGGTACAAACTCTGATTCACAGGTTTTACTGGTATTTTGGCATCCAGTACATACCACATGGGATCTACATGTCTCTGCTGCAATTTGACAATAAAAAGTTGGGTTGGTGCCCCAGCAGCCCCCTCCTGCTCCCTCCTCACACACCCAAGGACATGCTGGATCTAAGACAAGCAGCTGCTCAGTGACAGAAATAAGGACAAAGAAATGTGCATCCAGTACCTCAATGCTGGTAGTTTGTGCAAAATAATCCAGGCATGTTGTTTTTCCACTCGCAATGTTGCCCTCGATACAGATCTGGTGAGAAACAGAGTCACGTTGAGACCCACACTGTGGCAGAACAGTGAACGGTGTGTTAGAAATGCACCCTGCCCATTCCAACGTGCCAGCTCCCTACACTGGGAAGGGATTATTTCATGGGAAGGCACTGGGGATCTGTTTGGATGTTGCGACTCTCCCAGACAACGACCTTTCCCCCCCCGCTACCCACAGCCAGCCCCTGCCCTGCTCACAGCTCCCTTCCCCTCCCCAGGGGCTCCAGTGGGTCACCTGCTGCTCCTCACTCTGCCACAACCCACCTCAGAGACCCAGCTGAAGAAATAATTTCAACATCCATTATATAGACAGTTTAAACCTTAGGAAGGGTCACATTTTTATTTTCAGAAACCTAAACAACTAAAATAAACGAAGAGAATTTTTTTCAACTGCCTTAAAATAATTTATAGCCCAGGGGAGTTACATAAGGCAATGGCAAGGCTACACATGCAACACTGAACCCAAAATGCCACCTGTCCTGACACAAGCCCTCACAATTTTATTCCTCACAACCTTTGCACAGATCTCTCACAATTTTATTACAATTTTCAGAACTAGACCAGCATAGCCTTGCACAGAGTAGGACCCAGTGACACACCCACCACTACACAGTGACACAGCTATGGCCAATACACGCACACTCAAATTATAACGCAATTATAATGAGAGAGGCTGCACTGTTTACTTTGTTTTCTGAACAAAATGCAAATACTTACAATTCTCTTTCTAGCATCTTTTTTAATCAGATGCTTATCTAGAATGGAAATAAACAACAGTTAAAATCAAAGAGGTCTTAATAACTTAGTTATACTGAGCCTCTTAATGTGAGATCATCCAGGACATTTTTAGGTTCCCTATGGCTTCATATGACTATTTTCTAAATTACCAACCTGCGAGGTTTTCGGTAATTACTGGGTCATGTAATAGACACATTGTGGCACCGACTGACACAGATTTAGCTGAAGTTCTCCACTGTCCCTGACAGTGCCAAGTCCAACGGTGAGTGATCACACTTCCACCAGATTTTTGCTACATCTGCTGCTCCTCAGTGGGTTTGCGCAGGGGAAAAATTAATTTTGGAAAGACTGGTTGGAGCAGCACCCGCTGGCTTCACAGGCCCGGTGGGATAAGAGTGAGGATTACAGAGCAGCTCCAAAACCTTACACCTCAAAACTGCGGTAAAAAAAAAAACAAACACAACAACCTGTCCAAGCCAAGCCGAGCTTACTAAATCCTTCGCCCAGCCAAGCATGACAGGAAGGCAGGGACGAGCTCGGCGGTCACCCCCGGCCAGAGCTCCAGTCTGACCCCGCTCCTGCTGCCCCGGAGCCGCTCCAGGGGCTGACCCCGCTCCTGCTCCCCCAAAGCCTCTCCAGGCTCTGACCCCGCTCCCGGGTCCGACCTCTCTCCTGCTGCCCCGGAGCCGCTCCAGGGGCTGACCCCGCTCCCCCGGAGCCGCTCCAGGGCATCCCGAGGGCTCGCAGGGAGCCGAAGCCGGGCCCAGCCGTGGCCGCCGCCCCGTCCCGTCCCATCCCGCGGTTCCGCCCCGCACTTACGGCCGGCAGCGGCGCGGGGCCCGCCCGCGGAGGGGCCGGGGGCGGCTCTGCCCGCGCCCCGCCGGCCCCAGGCCCAGGCCGCGCCCCGCCGCCACATGGCCCATCCCCGCTGCCGCCGGACCCGCTCCGGACCGGCTCTGGCCCGCCCCGGCCCTTCCGCCGCCGCGCCATCACTTCCTCCGCCCCGGCGCTCTGAGGCGGGGCTGGGTCAGCGCCGGCGATGGCCCCGGTGTCACCTGCGGCATCGGCGCCGGCGTCTCCCCGGCTCCAGGCGCCGTCCCGGGGTCGCGGTCCCGCCGGGCACCGCCCGGCCGGCGTGGCGCGGCTGGAGGTGGACCGGGCCTTCCCCCGCTCGCCGCGGGGCGTGCTGAAGATCGCCCGCACGGTACGGCCGGCGGCGGCCCCGGGGCCCGCGGCAAGGCCCGGGCCGGCGCTGACCCCGTCCCTTCCTGTCCCGCAGCTGGTGGCGCTGGCCGCGCTCATCTGCTTCGTGGCCTCGGGCGCGCACGAGGCCTACACGGCGCTGGCCGGCATGGAGACGGTGATCACCGTCCTCTTCCTGCTGCTCTACCTGCTGAGGCTCGACGCGCGGATGCGGTGCGTCTTCTGGCCGCTGGCTGTGAGTACCCGTGGGCTCCGAGTGCCGGGGCGCTCTGGCTGTGAGTACTGATGGCTGAGGGTACCCGTGTCCCCCGGCTGAGGGTACCAATGTCCCCTGGCTGTGGGTACCCGTGTCCCCCGGCTGAGGGTACCCGTGTCCCCCGGCTGAGGGTACCCGTGTCCCCCGGCTGAGGGTACCAATGTCCCCTGGCTGTGGGTACCCGTGTCCCCCGGCTGAGGGTACCCGTGTCCCCCGGCTGAGGGTACCCGTGTCCCCCGGCTGAGGGTACCCCTGTCCCCCGGCTGAGGGTACCCGTGTCCCCTGGCTGAGGGTACCCGTGTCCCCTGGCTGAGGGTACCCGTGTCCCCTGGCTGAGGGTACCCGTGTCCCCTGGCTGAGGGTACCCCTGTCCCCCGGCTGAGGGTACCCGTGTCCCCTGGCTGAGGGTACCCGTGTCCCCTGGCTGAGGGTACCCGTGTCCCCCGGCTGAGGGTACCCGTGTCCCCCGGCTGAGGGTACCCGTGTCCCCCGGCTGAGGGTACCCGTGTCCCCTGGCTGAGGGTACCCGTGTCCCCTGGCTGAGGGTACCCGTGTCCCCCGGCTGAGGGTACCCGTGTCCCCCGGCTGAGGGTACCCGTGTCCCCCGGCTGAGGGTACCCGTGTCCCCCGGCTGAGGGTACCCGTGTCCCCCGGCTGAGGGTACCCGTGTCCCCCGGCTGTGGGTACCCGTGTCCCCCGGCTGAGGGTACCCGTGTCCCCTGGCTGAGGGTACCAATGTCCCCCGGCTGAGGGTACCCGTGTCCCCCGGCTGAGGGTACCCGTGTCCCCTGGCTGTGGGTACCCGTGTCCCCTGGCTGTTGCAGCGCTGGCTGTGAGTGTGCACAGGAGGGATCACCTGTCCCAGGGGACAGTGTCAGCCAGCTCAGTGATTGTCTCTGTACAGGTAAGGCAAGCCCCAGTGCTCTGAGGAGGCTGAGGCAGTTTTTCCTGACGGGGCGTTGTGTTCCATCAGTTCCTGGATGGCTGCTGGATCTGGTAACAGCCCCTCCCAGCACAGGCACTGACTGTTTGCCTGGCTGTGTAACACCTTCACATCACAAATTAGTCACACACTTTCACTCAAATACTGACGAGTTCTCATCTTATCTCCCTTTTGTACGTGTATTTGCTGCTTCACCCTAGCAGGTGTAGCCAAGTTGCAAAAATCTGACGCAAAAACAGAAGAAAGGTAAAACGAGGAAGTTTTACTATAAACGCTCTTTTTGCCATCAAACCACTGGGTGTCAGTGTCCTCTCACACAGCTATTACTGTAACTGTTTTCATGGCAATCCAGCCATTTTCAACCATCCCTTCTGTGTTGGGAGCTCTCCACCTTCTCCTTCAGGCCTGTATTTCTGAATAAATATTTTGCTTCCACTACCTGTTTCAGGATATTTTCAACTCGGTGGTTGCAGCGTTGTTCCTCCTGATTGTGGCCTTGTTTGCAATAATAATCAAGACCAACAAGGGGACATTGGCTGGAGGAGTAAGTAGGAACATTGTTAATGAATTTCAGTTCTTAAAGTGCAGTGATTTGAACCTCTTGGTACACTCACATTGTGGAAGGACCATGCAAACAACTGTCTTGGAAGAACACTCTCAGCAGGAGCAAACAAGATACATTCAAGTGTATCTCACAAAAAGAAAATAACCCTCACATGACTAGTAATTTAAAGATGCTACTAGAGTTAGGAATTACTGCAGAGAAGTACTGAAACATTGAAAATTTGACGTTTTTAAGTAACCTACCTTTGCTACCATAGCTTGAATCCTAGATGAGGAGATCCCTAGCTCTTTTAGAGCTATCCAGTTTGGTTACACTACTTGAGAAAAAATACCAACAATCCTGCTGAAAAGAGTTGAAACCTTTTTACAGACATGCTGGTACCTCCCTCCTGGCATGTACATTCTTTTTTCTGACACAAACTGAGGTATTATGTCAGTTGAAAAGGAGTTTTGATCATACTGTGATTGTAAGAATTTCGTGTCCTTAAGATCAAACCAAATTAATAGTTTAAGTAACTGGTATTTTTAATTCAAATGGCAACTAATATAACTAACCTTAATAAACAATAAGGAGGGGAAAAAACCCCTCAGCTTTGAAAGTCTCTAGAAGTACAAGATACAGTACAAGCTGCAATGTGACAAGCAACCAAAAGAAACCTAAAACCTGCCACAGAGGTGTTTCAAACTCAGTTTAGGAGATGGTGAGGGGGAAGGCTGCTGGCTTCACTGGCAATGTCCTCCTAAAAAGGAGACTTCCTGATGGAGTGACTGTGCTGGCATAGAATTTATATTCTCAGTTGTGAAGTTCACAGAAATTAAAGGTGGGAGCAGGAGACTGAGCCGGTAGCTGGGAACACAAGTTTGGGTGAACATGTGACATCTTCAGTGCTGGGAGGGACAGAATCACCCCCAGCCTGTTCTCCTGAGGCACAAACTGCTTTGAGCTGTCCTCTCCCAAGAGCTCTCCTGAAAATAAATCCTCTGATCAGATAATTCAGTGCTTGCATAAAAAACCCTGCGTGTATGTGGGATGGAGCTGAAGGGCAGGAATTGAGTGAGTTTACTCAGTGGCTCTTCTGCAAACAGATTTTTCCAGTTACCTGCCCGAGGTTGTCTATTTTCTAAATAATTTAGTACATTTTATTCAATTTGGAATATGTTTTCCTTTCAGAGGAGAAGAGCATTTCCCTGCTGGGCTTGTTTCTACGAAAACTGACTTTTCCCCTTGACTTTTCTCAGAGCCGGTCCCATTAATTAAGCAACCCTTAAAGGGACAGAAGGGCTTTAATTTAGGATAAAAGCATTGTCTGGCATAATCCAGCATTAGCTTAGCTTTCAAGGAGAGCGCCACACTATCTCCAAGGCCTGACACAAACATCAGACAGAGCAGCCTGTAGACAGCGCTCTGAAAGGCTCATGGGATGTAAACGTGGGTGTTATTTGATTTGTCAGCTGTCTCAAATCGCACACATTTTCAAGGCCAGAACCAAATTCAGAAGATGTATTTACTGCTACCTTGATGAGTCACTACAGTAAAAGCTCGAGATTGATTAGGGGAACTAATTTTATGGTAATTTTTATAGGTGTTGGGTCTTATATTGCTTGTTCTCTGCCTTGTCGACATGGTTCTCCTTTGCAAGAAGATTAGCCTTGATAAAGCAAGAGGAAGGAGTGCTCCTGCCAAATAAGATTGATGTGTTAGTGAAAGAATGAGTTCTCCATTCCGTTTCCCCACTCTCTTTTAAAGAATTTGTATTTTCACGTGCTCACTCTCAAATTTCCTGTGCACTGATGTTTCTGCAAGTATCATTCATAAGGTTTCATACTTTTCCAAATACAGTTTCAGTGTTGCAATTTCACCAGTTAAAGCTTCAGAGAAAATTACTGTGTTTTTTTAAACTTAATTGTGTTTTTACCTGTATGAAAATTATTTTCGTGGTTGTCTTCTTTCTCTAATAAAAAGAAAAAAAATGAGCTTAAGTGCATTATTTAATCTTATTTATTTACTAAGTGTAAAAAAGCACATTAGAGTAAATGCACATTTTAAAGTAAAGTAAAAATGTAACGATCCAGTAACCACCCTTCGGAAAGATTTTCTTGTGCCCTGTGTATTGCACGTTAAAGCATTCACCGAAGCATTTGGATCCTGAAATTTCAGCCTTGAGCGAGGTTTGGCCTGGGTGACCTCCAGCGGCCCCTTCCAGCCCCAAGGGCACGGTGGTTCTGTGTTCAGAGGGGCAGGGACAAGAAGCTCCTGGTGTCGCTCCAGCCGCACAGCTCCATTGTCCCGGGGCTGGGGGCGGGCGCTGGGGCCGCCCCCCACAGCTGGGGATGCTGAAGCTTTTTTTTCACGTTTCCGCAGTGTCACGATTTCCGCTTCCCTCCTTCAGAGAGAAAAAAAAAAAAAATTAAAAAAAAAATTCCACGGCCAACCCCCCACCCCCAGCCTGAGCCTGAGCGCCCGAGCCCGAGCCCGCGCCCAGCCCGAGCCCGGCTGGAGCTGAGGCCGAGCCCAGCCCAGCCCAGCCCAGCCCAGCCCAGCCCGCCGCCGCGGCCATGGAGGACCCCGAGCCCGCGGGGGCCCCCGCAGCGCCCGGGCTGAGCTCGCTGCTCCCCCCCCGCGAGTTCCTGCGCTCCCGCAAGGGACAGCTGCTGCTCGCTGAGTCGGTAAGGAGGACCGGACAGCGGCGCCGGGGGCTGCCGGAGCCACCCCCGGGGCGGGCGGGACCCCGCGGGCTCCGCCGGACCGAGCTGCCCCGGCCGCTCCGCCGGGCGGCTGAGGGGAGACGGGGAGGACAACCCAGGGGAAAACCGGGGAACAACAGCCGAGGGGAGACGGGGAAAACCGGGGAACAACAGCCGACGGGAGACGGGGAAAACCGGGGAACAACAGCCGACGGGAGACGGGGGGGAAACAACTGTGGGAAAAGCTGGGGAACAACAGCCGACGGGAGACGGGAGACAACAACCGAGGGGAGAACGGGGAAACAGCCCCACCGGAGTGGGGGAACTGCAGGGCTGACAGCTGATGGATTTCGCGTAGCTGAGGCAGAGCACGTTAGAGACAGAACTTGAAACGTTAGACTTCCAGTGCCTTACGTGTGTTTCGCTATCGGCGACCTCTTTTCGGTAAAAAAGCGCTTTGATTTCGTTTTAAGCCATTTGCAGTGGGAATCCAGTAGCCACTACGGCTGCGGTTTGCATTATCGGCTGGTGCCAGGTTGGAGGACAGCCCGTCCTGAATGTGTCACGAAAGACTTTACTGACGAATTTAATGTGTGTGGCATCAGGCTGTGCATCCCGGTCACTCGGCTGCTGTCCCGAGCCCTCCGGAGCCGTGTTTGTCCCTGCCCTCGGAGGGATGCGCTGGCTCGCGGCCGTGGAGCCCTTGGCTGGAGAGCTGCCCGCAGGGAAAGCCCTGGGGTGCAGGGACAGCGGCCGGGCACCGGCCCAGGAGGGCACAAGGATCAGCAGCAGTGTGACAGCAGGACCAGGGCAGTGACTGGTGTGAGACTTTGTGGAATTTTACGTGTAAAGGCTTAAAACCTGACAGCTGAAACAGAACCCACGTGATGGGGAAGGACATTGCTCGCCCCGTGGGGAGTGGGTATTTCACACCAAAATTTAGCTTCTAAGTAGGAAGCTCATTGATTGAAGTTAGATGTCCAACGTAGTTTTTGCTAGAAATAATGATAAATTCAAACACTCAGTTAGCTGGAGTTCTGGCAGCAGATAGTCAAATATCAAGACAGCCCAAACTAGCAGTCCGGTCCACGGAGCGCTGTTCAGATGTGCACGGTGTCTCTGGCTATCCACTGTGCTAGCTCAGTGGAAGGAAACAAGGATATTCCAGCAAAAGAAAGATAAGGAACTGGCAGAAGGAGGCAGAATGGTCTGTGACCAGCTGGTGGGGAGCAGCTCTGAGAGTTTGTGAGACTGTGGGCACTGCCCTGTGGCAGAGAGACAGGGAACAGCCAGATGTGAGGCTGGCTTTGAGAGGAAAAGCATTCACTCAGGAGGTCAGGATGACTTCTGTGGTGGGGAAAACCTCGGGCTGGGTAGCAAGAGGCCACGGGCTTTGTCAGCTCCACCAAAAAAATGCCAGCTACCCTATCCCTCCTCCAGGTACCCCATCACCCACACAGCATCTGTAGTTTACAAACCCACACGTTTAGAAGATACCAGAGCCCAGCTAACCTGATTCCTTTGGCACATATTTTTGTTACATTCTATAACACACACTGGAATTTCCTTTACAAGCTTACAGCCACTAAATGATGGCTTTCAGACAGTCTGGCTTTTTAACATCTCAGAATGATGACATATTGGAGGAGTACTGTTCTGGTCATGGGATCAGACTCACCCTTTTGTTGTCATAGAGAAGTACTGACGATGCCTCCTTGGAGTAATAAAAAGTGCTCTGTCTTGACAAAACAGGGATTTATCCTTTGTCAGGCCACTGGGGGCTTCCCAAGGGCTTGGCTGGCTGAAAGCAGCTCTAAAATCCCATCTGCGAGAGCTTTCCTTGTGCTCCTTGCAGGCCAAGCCCACGTGCTCAGGACGTGGTTTCCTGGCAGACAAGAGGCAGCAGTAGTTTCTCTCCAGTTGTCTCAGCTTTGCCAGAAGAAACCCTTGAAGACAACACAGGCCCCAGAGTATGCAGCCTGTATACAATTAGAGAAATGTGGTGCCAAATAATTGAAGATGAGTCCAAGTGAAATCTATTGTGGTTTGAATCTGTGTTTCATCTTTAGCTTGGTATTTCTCATCTTGAGTGTTTAATTTTTCCTCTGACACAATGCTAATGTGGGGTGGGGTTGGGTTCTGCATAAATGTATGGAAATAACATTCAGGGATACACGTTTTGAACGGTGCCTTTTGTTCAGAAGCAAAGCGGGGTCCTCATTACTCTTACAAGGGTCACATTATTCAGCAGCTTGGCAGTTCCCCAGAAATGCACTTTATTTCTGCAGCTCTCGAGCCATTTTTTGAAAATAATATTTCCACACAGAGGATCTTTAGGATGTTCAGGTGCAGTACTGATGTAAATGGTGCAGTGCACGGTGCAATACCCATGTAAACTGGGCATCCTGGTGCTTCCCCCTGGAACAGGTCAGGCTGGTGGTGGAGCTGATTACTGCTAGAGGCTTAATTATAATCTCAAATTTTCTTCAGCCAAGCAAGTTATCCTCCCCCCATTCCCTGCTCGTTTTTCTTTTGATCTCCACAGAATCACAGAATGTTTGGGGTGGTATGGGACCTCTGGGGAACATCCCGTCCACCTCCCCAGTAACCTGCCTGATGAATGTTTTATTCCACCTTGGACAGCTGTAAAGCGAGAAAGAAGCAGTAGCATCGAATACATTTATAAGCTTCACTATCTCTCCTAATTCTGTTTATTCTCACTGCCTTGTTCCCTCCATTTTCTAACCATCATTTTTAATCTTACAGGTTAATCTTTTTTCCTCTCTATTCTCCCCCCCCCCCCATGTCACAGTTTCTTCCACACATTTTAACACTCTTCTTAAGCTACTCATTTTTCCTAACCACTCAAGTTGCTGTGTTGAAGGTCAGCATCTCATCCCTGCTCTTTTCCACCCTTCAAGAGATGAGCTTTCGGTTCCCTGTGTCCTGTGTTGGAATCATTTAACAGCCACTCTCACACTGCCACCAGAGCTTGTCCAGGCAGGATCCCCAGCTGTGGATTGCCGCTCACCTGGCTGTTCCACTCAAGCCTTTGTGGCTGCTTTAATTGGCATCTCCTCAGTCTCCTCAAGCCAGCATGCAGTGGCACTCCATTTTATTTTGTTTTTATAAAAATGCAGTGTGAGTAGGTAAAGTTGTGCCGCCTTTGTGGTGACATAAAGGGATGTAGAAATCATTGTGCCTATTTCTCTCCTCTTTTCCTGTCTTTCTCCTGTCTTTTCAGTCTCCTCTGCACTGACCTCCGTAACTGAAACTGCAGCTGCTCGGTGCAAAGTCTCCTTTGAAGAGGCCCCTGTGCCTTTCTCAGGGTCTGTAGCCAGAAGGCCTCTCCTGCAGCCAGTTCTGAAGGAAGCAGGAATTTCACCTCCACAAGTGCAACAGAGAAGTAGTAACTGAACAGCGGAGACCGCTGAGTGATGCACTTTGTCTGACAAGAATACAAGAACAAAGTGCACTCTCGTCCAAAAGATGACACTGCTACCCACTCGTAAAGCCTTTGGCAGAGCTGTTCTTTCCTGGGGAGGGAGGTGGGAGCAGGAGGTGAGGGGCAGGAGGTGGGAGCAGGAGATGGGGAGCTGGTGCAGTGATGGCAGAGCCTTCCCAGCATCCCCATATTCCCAGTGGTTTCCAGCGGGTCTGTTCTCCCTCCTCAGGGGAGGCAAACACCTCTGGAGCTGCCATGACCTCAGCACTGCTCAGGCCTCCCTCCCTTCAGGGGCACCGTGCTCTCTAACCACTGTCCGCATTATTTTTTTAGGCCTTGAACTTCAAGCCAGTTGTACAATAAAGTGTAACTTCGTAATGCCTGGCCACTTTAAGAAGGCCAGCAACACAATATTAAGTAATAATTACATGGGTTTAAATGGGAAAGTTGCTTTCTGAAACACAATACTCAAGAAGGGTTTTGTGTGAATGGGAGTGTACATAAAAGGAGCTCAGTGAATAGTCAGGCTGCTTTTTTTGCCACGATTTTTTATACCTTTACAACTGCCAAGCTGTGAAAGGTTCCTGTCCCGCCCTTTGCTGCATTAGAGTTGCCTGCATGCAGATATTCCTTCGCAGTGAAGCTGGCAGCAGTCACACCAGCCTGTCATCAGCAGCTCAGGGAGAGCTCAGACTTGGCTGCTCTCAGTGTTGAGGGTGCAATCCCAAGTGAAGGGAAGAGAAAAACCTTGTGTAAATACAAATGGACAAAACTGATAAAACACTGCTACTTTTTTTTTTCTCCCAGAAGCTGCAGTGCTTTCTGAAAGTGCTAGAAATGAACTCGCAACTGCATGGAGCCTCACAAACTTCCTCTCTAGCTGACTTTTTTTTTTTTTTTTTTAAGCATAGATACAGAGCTGTGAGAAAAACAACAAGGTCCCATTGCTTGACCTTTCTCTGAAGTGACCCTGAAAAACACAGCTCCAGGATAAGAGGTGCAGAACAAGTCTGATGTGCAGTGGAACATTTGACAGTCCTTGGAGGGGTCAGGATATATTCTGAAAGGTGCTTTTGAGTTTTTGGAGCCTGTTTCAGTTTGCAAGATGTTTCACAAAGACTTGAAGTCTGGAAGAGTACATAGGTAGATGTCATTATTTCTGGGTGCAGACTGGCACTGCAGTGTTTGTATTGTGCAAGGAGAGGTGTATTTTTAAAATTTTGAGATAACATCAAATGCTTGTGTTAGTGGCAGTGCACTTAAATGACCAGAAAAGGCACCTGCTCACTTCTGTAATTCAGAAAAGACAGTTATAAGTAATATCCAATATTGCTCAAGGAGCCTGTGCATTCCACATGCCAGAAGAGGAAATGAGCTCTACACAAGGAGAAATGAGAAATGTCATCAAAACCCTACAATTTGTGGGCTCTTGTATTACACAGGACTGTTGCCAAGCTGCCAAGGAAGTTTGGCATTAAAATCCGTGTCAGGAGACAGAAAAAAAGAAAACCAAAGAAGGAGGTGCAGTACCAAGGTGCAGTGCCGTGGTCGTCACCTGACAGATGATGCACCATCTCGGGCTCCTCCTTCCTTTTGTTCCTCTGGCTCTTTCCAAGGTCTGCCTCCCTTCCTTTCCTGTGCCTTCCAGCCTTCCCTCGATTAAGGTATCCAAAAATATCATCTTTCAAATCTTCATTCTCAAAATCTGCTCCATTGTTTTATGGATGTTTATTTCACATAAAATCTTCCTTGGGCCCTTTCAGTCTCAGAGTGCCTCCAGGATGAGGAATGGTGGTTAACTGCAGACCAATTACCACACATCAGAGTCTTTCCCCTTTCCTAATACCGTCAATAATCTACTGAAATCAAGTGGCTTCTTGTGAATCAAAAGGTGCTCTTTTTTTCAGTGTGCCTGGAGGTGCAGCTCTCCTCATTCAGGGGATGCTGACAGGTGGAGAGCAGGACAGGCTGAACTCAATCCCACCGCTGAGGGTGGGGAAGTTGGGAATACAGTTACTGACCTTCAGGGCTAAGGAGCAGGCAGCAGGACACTGCTGTCATCTGCCAGTCAGGCAGGGCTTGGTTTGAACAAGTAGCTGGCTTGGTAACCAGATTTTAAAATAAACAACTAATATTTCTCCAGCTTCTCTGGGTCAGACCCAGTTAGAAGGTTGAAGTGCTGAGACTGATCTGTCTCTTCAGCAGCTTCCCTGGCACAGAAGCAGGGATCCCCGGCACCTGGGACTGGGGACTCCTTGGTGTGTTCCTGCCACAGAACAGCTCCTGTTTCTCCCTGAGTCCAGCTGAGCCTCACACCTGCCCAGGGCTGAGAGGAGACAGCAGGAGCCTTCCCTGGCACAAATTGCCATAAAGCTGATAAGAACAGACCACAAAGGCTCTTCCTTTCACTTTACACTTCGACAGGAAAGCTTTTTTCTCAGTGCAACGGCAGTCAGAGCCCAGGAGTTACTGACTCAAACAGAACTGAGATCAAAGGTATCTGCTGTGCAGCATCACTTCACAGATCTGGAATTTGCCCCTCCACCTCCCCTCACTGCTCCAGTAGGATGTATTATTTAATACTGCACGTATTCCTTTCCTAAGAGATCCCCAGGTTTAGTTCAGGTTTAAGGATCTGCCGTTGGATGGGTTGTGGTCAGTGGGACCTGCCCTGAACCCAACTAACTCCCTGCTGCTGGCCACGCCTGCAACTCAACCATCACACATGGCTGCATTTAGCCACAAAAAGGATATTTTTTCAACACAAGAACCAAAAGAAAATGTCCTGTATAGATGGTGATTCCTTTTTAATCCAAGAAGACATAGAACTGTGTCTAAATTATGTTCCAGAAATGCAAGTGAAGTGGATTCACAAAGCAAGCGCAGTCTGTTCTTTGGGGACCACCTTAAGGTGCTGTGGTAGGAAGAAGGAAGTCTTTCTCCTCTTAGGAGTTGTCAAGCTCTGATGAATCCACTTCCCTTCAGAAAGTTCTTGTCACTTTTAGCTCATAGAAAGAAAATACCACACTAAGGATGAGATGCAGGGAATGAGCTCCCTCCCCTTTATGAAAATGAGAAAAACCTGCAGAGAGGCTCTGTGAGCAATAAACAAATCAGAATGGGGTAAACACCAACAAATGGGGGCAGATATTACAAGCTAGCAGACCCATGCAGAAGTGAGCTGTTTAAACTATCCCAGCTCAGTTTCTTAGAACCCAGTGAAACAAGAACAATGCATAGACGTTTTATGATAAATATAGTCTCTTACTAAAAATGTCACATCCTCTCTAACCTCACCAGCCAGTCCTAATGGATGAAAACAGTTTACTCCAGCTGTTAGCATCCTGCTCAGGCACTGACTGCTTTCCCCAAAGCACAGGCTGAGAATAAAAGCTGGATAATTAATTACACCAAGAAATTATTTCAGTGGGATTGAACTGCTTAGTTGCCCCCGAAACATAAAAGGTTTTTTTGATACATGTATTTGAGGGTTGACTGATGTCTCATAGGAGTAATTACCAATTAATAATTATGGAAGCCTTATCACTCAAATGTAGTGATGGTTTTTTTTCTGAGGTACAGGTGGTCCCCAGGAACCCATAGTATCAGCAAACAAATCCGCAGAGCTAAAATGTAATGAGGTAAATGCATTGACTTCCTTTGCAGGAAGCTACATCTGCCTTCAGATGTGCCATCTGGGGGAAAATAATCCATTTATTTTCACTGCTATGTGAGTGGGAATGTCAGTGTCTGAATTTGGAATTAGAAGTTTAAAAAAAATCTTTGCAATCTAATGCTCAGTCTGTGCTGACCAAAAGCATCCCTGAGCTTTGGGAAGGCAGAGATTTGTCTCCAGGAGGAAAGGCTGGACAGAGCAGCCCAGGTGTAAACTGGCACACAATAATGTGTAATTCAGCACCCTGGCTACTTTTGTTACTTCAAGCTAATTTGATTGAAAAAGCAACCAATTCCCATGCAAGGCAGTGGAAGAGGAGGACTGGAGCCTCTTTTGGGGGGGTGACCAGCCCTCAGTACAACAACTGAAAATGCTCTTGAGCTTCTCCATGGTTCCCTCACCTTCCACTTTTACAAACACAGTCCAGGAGTGTAGGGCAGCACTCTGGTACTGCCTGGTTTATGTGAAAATGCATTTTCTTCAGTTGTTCCACCATTGTGAAACTTTGTATTTTGAGCCATATTCTAAAGGCATTTCAATTGAGTGGGGAAAAAATGCTGGTTTTTATTATTTACTAGAGTTAGGAAACATTATGGAGATAAAACAAATCTATGGGAGTTATCTGTCCTATTACTCTCTAAAACAGCTGCCACGCTGGAAAACTGGAACCAGACACTTCCAGAAATCGCAGAACAATTAATTCTTGGCCCTTTTCTATCCATCATCATCAGACTTTATTCTTTCAACTCCAAGATTATAAATGCTGAGTTACTTCAGGCTGTCTGAGCACTGCTTTGAGTTTCAAATGAGAGCTGTCACGGCTGGAAGCTTAGAGCTCTGCTTGCTTGGCAACACCCCACTCTATTTTCAGAATTATGTTGTCAGAGCTGTTTACAATCCAGAGCAAATTACTGACTTCTAGAAGTGCAAATCCACCCAGCACTCCGGAAAAGCGATTTCACACACATGGAAATAAACACCATTACTTCTTGCTGAACAAGAAAAATCATTTGGCCCAATGAAAAATAATAATAATAAAAAAAAGCAGGATGGTGAAGCTATGACAGCAGCAGCACAGACAGAAATACACAGGGAAAACAACCCTTCAAAGCTGCTCAGCTGACTGCAGCCCTGCTATTCCATGCAAATAACTACGAGTTTTCCCTTTACTTTAGGTGCTGTCATTTATCATCTTTATCTGCTATATTGCATCTCTAGCAGCTTCTTTCATGATGGCACCACTCCTAGAGTTTCTGCTGGCACTGTTTCTTTTTTTTGCCTACGCCTCAAAGCTTAATGAGAAGTTTAAAGGAGTCTACTGGCCTTTGGCGGTAAGTGCGATGTGCAACAGAAACCTTCAGATCGAATTGTGCATGTGAGGGGAGTGAGAGGGGCTGGGCAGGAGTTCAGGGGGACTCTAACAACTTTACTGCCGTGCTAGAAACTTGTCCATGCTGCCTCTAGTTCAGAAGCACACTGAACCATGCTCTGCTCTGCACTGCAGCTTTTTGGGTGCTGACACAAAGCATGGCTTTATCAAAGCACAGAATGTATGCCCAGTTCCAGGCAAATGCCTTAGGGCCAGCATCAGCCCAAGTCTGCTGAGGGCTCCTTATTGCCACCTTTGCAGAGGGGGAAACAGGTGTGTTGTTGATAACAGGCAGACTTTATCAGGCTGTGATCAAATTCTCGGGTAGAGTTACACCCTCAGGCAAACTGAGCTGCTCTGGGAAGGGGCAATTCCAGCCAGTTCATGCCCACACGAGAGCCCAGTGGCTGCTGGAGCAATGCTGGGGCTGCAGGAGAGCCCTGGCCACTGGATGGCCCTGCAGCCTCAAATATCACTGCAAAGGGAGCAGCTGCTTTGCAGTACAAATACTTCAAAAAACCCCGCTGATCTTATTAATCCGGATTCTCTTTTGGTACCATCAGTAGTTCATTGCAGTGAGGTTTGAATCAGAGCTCTCAGTGTATGAAAATAACGTTAGCAAGGCCACTGGGACATAAAACAGTATCAGTGACTTTGGCTACAACTGTGCACAGCTCTCGGCTGGTAATCTCAGTTCCATCATTTTCCCATTTTCTACATGCATCTGGTTCCAGAACAGAGACAAAAAAGGCACTTGTGTGTTTATTATGGCCATTACTATAACATACTGCAGGCACAGAATGTAGATAACTGACCTTGTCCTGACTTCAGAGGAGTCAGGTTTCTTGCAGGATTTGTGCTTTGAGACAGGATCTTACTCCTCCATCTGTTCTAGAAAGGCAGAAGAGCTAATTGTGAGCAGAGCTGAGGGTGCCCTTATTGCAGCCCCCATGAGTTGCCTGTGCCCTGGGAAGCACAGCTCTGTGCTTAAAGCTCACTGCAGAGACACCCCTGCTGCTGTGGCAGGGCACAGCTCAGCAGATCATATCCCGGGGATCACGCCAGGCACCTGCTCCTGGGGCAGGCTGCTGGAGCTGGCAGTGGACATGGGAAGGATAAATCATTCCAACACTAAACCAAGTGTTTGGTTCCTGAATGAGGAGTTGCACAGACAGGTCTCCCTGGAGATCACCACACAGCCCTGCACCCACAGAGGCACAGGCACCCGTTCCCACAGGAGCCTGGACCTCCTGAGCCTCTGGTTCCGCAGGAGTTCCCAGCGCTCAAACATGAGGTTTTTATGGCATTTCAGACGATTTTTCCATTAAAGCCCTTGTTGTGCTCCAAGGCAAGTGGCCCACACAGCCCTTCCCAGGCTGAAGGAAGGTCTGCCTGACACAGGCAGGGTAGAAGCAGGATTTATCCCAGCATCGTTGAGAGCAGAAGTTTATGCCAAGGTTCACGTCTTCTCCTATTTAGAAATATTTCAGAGATGAGCAGTTCCTCCTCTGCAGCAAACCAGGATGTGGTCACATGCCAGCAAGGCCACTGATGCAACAACAGAGGGGCTGGGTGTTCGTTTCCAGAGTGGTTTTTAGAGGAAATCCTTGGCCAGTCTGAGAATGCACCGTTGCTTCTTCCACAGGATTTCTTGCGCTGCGTCACTGCTGCCATTATTTACTTTGCCATTTCAATTGCTGCTGTCTCAAAATACAGCGATGGAGCATCTAAAGCAGCAGGGGTGAGTAGGCACGAGCTTTCCACCCAAGTGTTGTGGTGAACTCAGTATGGATGTACTTAAGAAACAGTTCAAATATGACCCCACGACCAGTCACAGAAGTTTCTTCAATTAACTGAGAGTTAATTTACCCAAAGCAAAGAAGAAACGGTCCCTTATTCAGAAAAACATGTCTTGAACCAATGAATAGGTTTTTCATGCTAACAGAGCTGCTTAGTGTTAACTATGCCCTTAGGGAAAGCACCTATTCTGCTTTTTAATTTTACTAGCTGCTCCTGCAAGGAGTGTCAAGATCCTCGAATGGAGGGAATAATAATAGTAATAATAATTCTGATGATGATGATGATGATAAAAAAAAGAACCCAAACCTATAACTGCTAAGGCCAGTCTAAATTAAGCAATTTCAACCTCCTGCCTCTCCTGCTTAGTTTTACTTGCATGAGTTGAAACAAGAGCAGAGTCATTTTACCCTTCAGTACAAGGACTGCCCAGGAGAGAGCCTTCACATTTTGTGGCCAGAAATACAATACAGACCCTGCATCTGCAACTTGACTCTAAGCATCAATAATGTATGCAACATAAATAAAATTTGCATAACAATTTTTTAAGCTTGGGAAGAACAATGCCCGGTGGTGTCAGCCAGCAGCCCTTCCCAAACCATCCCACAGTGCAAATCCAAACCTTGTTTAATCTTTGTCCCTGCAGTGAGACATGGAGCAATGGAGTGTGCTCAGCCCAGGCTCCCAGACCAGCACCCAGCCTGTGCTTGGCACAGCTCTGCTGCTCTGACACTGGAGAGGGAACTCCAGAATCGTTTTAATCTGTCTAGTTCACTCAGCAATAGACACATCTCCTTGCAAACAAGTGGAAAATTATTTCCCAAGAAAGGGAGGTGATTTCTTGGTGGCAGAGGTGCCCTGGGGCAGTGGAGATGCAGAGGGTGCTGAGGCCCAGAACGTGCCCAGAGCCCGAGAGGCCTGCAGCCTAGGGGAGGGGTAAGGACACTCCTGGTCACTTCTCAGGCTCCCAAATCAGCTGTGATTCAGTTGATACCAATGTGTCACAAACCATTTCCCTTCCCTGCCTTGTTGGAAAGGCACAGGCCAAAACAACCCTGGAGTTT
Organism: Chamaea fasciata; assembly: GCF_029207755.1. Taxonomy (NCBI): domain Eukaryota; kingdom Metazoa; phylum Chordata; class Aves; order Passeriformes; family Sylviidae; genus Chamaea; species Chamaea fasciata. Next base: position 22,475,913 of record NW_027094097.1, on the reverse strand, counting down.
TTCCTGTGTGGGTTTGGTTGGGTTTGGTTTGTCCCTGGCAGACAGGAGCTGTTGTTAAGGAGAGTGTTATTTTGCCCTTCCAGGTGTTTGGGTTTGCAGCCACCATCGTGTTTGCCATTGATTTCTACATAACCTTCAATGACCTGGTCACTTTCCTCAAGCAGGGCAGCTCCGATTCCCCCGAGGGGTGCAAGACAGAAGGTGGGTAAAATTCCTGCTTGTTACACGAGCTGCAGTGTGAGATTTCCCTCTCCAGTTCACCCTTTGCAGGGAGCAAGAGCTCATGCTCAGTGAGAGCAGTTTCTATTCTTGGGTTTGTCTGCCACAGATCTGCTCAGTTAGGAAGCTGCAAATGGAATTCCAGTGATTTATGAAGATAACCTGCAAGCCAGGAATGTGAAGTTTCTCAGAGTTTCACAGCATGTAACTTTGAAAAGCCCCAAATCCAACTGTAGAAATCACCATGCAGCACAGATTTCCTTTCCCTCTTTATCATTTCCTTATCATGATTGCCTCATGATCAGCTTTGACCATCTGTGGGCAAATGGCCTTGAAACCCAAGGGTCAAACGGCATAAAATTAACAAGGTTGTTATCAATCTTTTTTCTATTACAGTCTACTTCAGATCAGACAGATCCCCTTAGAAAAAGGTAAAAAGAAGGTGGTGGGTGTTTAAAGCCAGTTCAAGACAGGACAGGGGTAGTTGTTTTGCAGTTTCCAGGAGCCCAAATCAGGCATCATGTCCCTGTGACTCCTTATTGCATGTGCATGGATTAAAAAAAAACAAACAAAAAAATATCCCAAACACCCCATTTTAAACCCCCACAACACCAAACACCCGAGGTGTGAATAGAATCCTGGGAGGTGAACAGCAGCACTGGCAGTCTCTTCTGGGGATTTTAGCAGACTGTTACGTGTTTTTCAAGCTTTAGGCTGAAAAGAGACAAAGGAAAAAGAGAATTAAAGGAACAGAAAACAGCCTGTAAAAGCTAAAAACTGAACTGCCCTCAGAAGATGATCAGGTGGCAAGGGTGCAGAATTAGGACACAGATTAGATCTATTTCCCCTGGAGATGGAGACACAAACACATAAACTCGCAGCAGTGCAGTCACAGAGCTTCTTGCTGGTGTTTGTGACCATGCAAGGAAGGTTCAGCCCTGCAGCCCCAACTTGTGCTCACACAGGGGCTCTCAAGCGCTGAGGCCAGAGGGATGGAGCTCTGTGGGCCTGGTGGGATCTCTCAGCATCTCAGAGATTCTCCTCTCGGGGGTGTTGAGGTGCAGAGCACACAGCAGTGCTCAGAGCAGCAAGGATACCAGCAGGGCCTCTCAGCAGCATCTCCCAACTCCTTCTAACACCATTTCAGGTCCCATCACGTCAGCAAGAGCTGCCATTTCACAGAAGTGTTCATTCCCAACCCCACTGTGTCCTTTGAAGCACTCCCTGCCAGAGCAGCCTCTTTCTCCCAGCCAGAGCCACAGCTGGGGGGGATTTCCACTTTGCATTTTCACTTTTGTTCCTTGTTTCACCCCTCAGATGAGGACTCCGACTCTGACTCAGACTGAAGAACCAAACACCAACCAAGCATGAAGGGAAGATGATCGAGCACTTTCCTCTTTGCTGAATGCACTGCCAATTGAAATATCCCCTCATTTCAGCTTCTTTCCACCTCACTGTTTATGGAATCCCCAGAGCACAGACAGGGCAGTGATGTGGAAAAGGAGACTATTCCCAGTGCCCTTAAACACTCCTTGACAGCTACAGATCCTACAGTAGTTCTGTCCGAACAGCACAGCATAATTCTCTGTTGTCCCTCCCCACTCAGCACATCATGTCCTGAGTAAATGGGAACAGCATTTTTAACATTTGCAGCTTTTAATGTGCTTTCGTAATTCCAAACCTCGAACACTTAAAGCTTTTAGACTTCTTGACATGCCAAAGAAGAGAGGTTTGGATGCCTTTGTTTGTATTTTTCTTGACTAACTAACAGTATTTCTTTATCCCAAGTCTGAATGCTCCCAAGCACTGAAGGCATGGATCACAGTTAACGCATTGGTCTCAATACTGTCATATCTCCCGTCTGTCTGTGACAAGGAAAAGTGATAACTGGAAATCTGCAGCAAGAGCAAACCTCCAAGTACAATGGTGCTGCAGGGCAGCTGGCTCATCAAGCATTCAGTATCCCTTGTTTTAAGCTGCTTGGATGGAGTCACATCCCCTTTGCTGCAATTTCATCACAGGATGGGGCTGGAACAGGTGAGGCAGCTCTGGGCGGCCCTGTCCTGTTCTTGTGGAAGCCCCTGGGAGTGTTTGCAGAGCCAGGGAAGGCAGGCTTGGCAGTCAGCTCCCAGCAGGAGCTGCCTGGGGACCCTGCAGGTGTTTGTGTCCCAGGCACCAGTGCCTGATGTCCTGCTCTGTGCTGGGGCCATGGTGCTGCTGTGTCACCAGCGCTGCACTTGTGCCGCTGGTGCTGCCACACTGAGGGTGCCCAGGCCCCAGGAGGGCAGTGCCTCCTTCCCACTGTGAAAAGGCCAAGAAACCAACCCCAAACTACAGAATGTCTGCGATGAATTCATCCCCCCAGCCCCCTTTTTTCAGTGGGTGTGGGTGGGGTGGGCTGGTTCTTCGCCTCTGGAAGGATGTGATTTCTCCGGTGGTGGTGTGTTCCAGGGGAAAAGCCCTCTGAATTGACAGGCTGTTTTCACAGGCAGCACAGCCTATCTTGGAATATCTGTGTCCATTTATAAACACTTGGGAAGAGCGTGGCACGCTCCTCACAGATGGCATTAGACGGATCTGTGGCAAAGAAACCTGTATGGATGTTTTAAAAATGAATACAGTACCAGAACAGGTGTGATTAAAATGAGAGCAGATGGTACTAACAGAGTAAGTGAAAAACAGGGATAAAACAATAAAGGCAGATTTCCTTTGGAATAAAATCAGCACCTGGGTTCCAGTTCCCTGTGGCAGCTGCCAGCAGGACAGGGGAGCTGGCAGGGAGCAGGGAGTGCTGGTCAGGCTCAGAGTTGTCCAGCAGGCAGCTCCTACATCTCCTGCTTCTTGACCACTGACAGAGTAAAAGCAGAACAAGTGGTTGCTTCTAAATTTGACAATCTTTCATTTAGAGAAATGTCTCTTTGGACCTTTTCCTGTACCAAATCCCGTGTTTCTTTCCCTTGTCATATTTTACTGGCACACACTGTGATGTTCAGGGGACCTGGGCTCATTTTTATACTCATTTTGTATTCTTTTTTTTTTTTTTTAAAGTAAAAAATGTACTGCATGTACAGCTGGTTAATATTTAGAAACCATGCTGATTAAACCTCTTTTAATAGAAGTGTTTGGCGTCTTTACTTACTTGAAGCCTTGATTTTGCTGCTTTGCCTCTGCCCAGCATGAGGGACAGTGACTTAAGGAATCCTAAATCTGTGCTGGGGAGAGGGCACAGCTCGGAGCCAGCCCTGGGGATCAGCCACAGGACAAACCTCTTCCTTAGGGCATGAGATGAAAAACATTAACTAAGAATTAGTTCTAAATATTGAGTAGACATTGGGGATTCAATGCTCTCTCTTGGCAGCCAATAATCCTGTAAACAACAAAGTCCCTTTCGGGTTCATACTTCACACCCCCCAAAATATACTCAAGTTTCCTGGTCATTTTTTTCATGTTGGGTTAAAATAAACAGGCAGCAAACAAAATGTTCATTAGTTGCTTCAAGACTGCTTTAGCAGCTTGCACTGAGGTGCCTGCCCAGAGAATTTCATTACCGGCTTTTAAGTGCTTGATAAGTTCATTTATTTCAAAGCAGTTTGCTCCCAGGGTCAAGCACTTCTGTAAGATCCCAGCCTTTTATTTAAAAAGATCTGTTCCCATGACTGAAAGAAAACACAGTTCTGTATTTTAGGAATATATTTTCAGAAAATTAGATTTAAAATAAGTATTTCAAAGCATGTTTAGATTGGGCTGGCGTGGGCTGACTCTGGGGTCTTCTGCCCGTATTGTGCCACAAATACTGCTCCAAGCTCGGAGTCTGGGGCACGTGGAGGAAAAGTCAAGGTCAGCTTGGCTTTTGGGGTTGGTTTTTTGCTTGTTTTTCCTCAACTGACAACATCAAAAGGGTGCTGGGAGCGCTGGCTTCTCTGCAATTCAGGTCTCAGGAGACAAACACAACACTGCACCTGCAGTGTGGAGCCTTTAATTAAGTCCTGATTTCGGTGACCTCGTCAGACACCTCTTTCCAATCACACTCACTCGTGTCCCGTGGAGGAGCTGCTTCCAAAGCCCCCAGAGCCCAGTCCCTGCCCTCATTGCAGCTCCAGCACAGCCACTGTCACCTGGATTCCTGGGCCTGCCTGAGAAGGACTCTCCAAACCCAAGTGTGGACAAATCCATGTGGAAACAATGCCAGAAGTGCCATGACCTCCAAGCCACTGCCAGGAAGGGAAAGTGGCACCTCAGGTGAGTTCACACGGCTCTCAGCTGCCTGAGGGGCTCTCTCTCTCCTACCAAGCTTTTACATTTTTCTGTGGACTTATTCAGACTTGGGCAGTGATTTTTGGGCAGGTGACGCTAAGGAATTCTAAAGACCTTTCCAAGGAATTCAAAAGGCCTCTCCAAGGAATTCAAATACCATTTCAAGTAGCTTTTTTAGATTCTGACTGAAGTAAGAGGCTCTCTTGTCCTTTGAACACTGTCCATTACTCCACCTAACTGTGCTTTTCACCTGATACTGTTCAAAGTTCCTCAAGTCTTCAGTTTCCATCTGACAGAGTCACTTCCAGGATAGGAGGAGCAGAGCATGTCAGCTGCTGTGGTGGTGGAGAACAGCCTGGTGTGCTGGAAAGCAGAACACAACTGCATGCTCTGCTCAGCAAGCACCTGGTTCCACTCACTGTCCTTCTGCTAAGGATGTCCACTGGGCACAGTTCTGATCAGAAATGATATCACTGCATGGTTTCACTCCGGATTTGCACTAGGGGACACACTGCCCTCAAAGGGCAAACGCCACGTGGCAGCACAGGCACAGCAGCCCCACCTGGCCACCCTTTATTCCTCTGACAGAGGATGTGTCAAGGAAGCAGAAGAAATTTAGGCAAGCACTGCGAATGTGGATCTTGTTACAAGATGCTTGAGAGGCTTTTTTGCATGGAGTATTGGCTGAAAAGTCCGGATCTTTAAGATGGCAGGAATTAATAAACAGGAATGCATCAAAAAATCCACACTGCAACACAGACAGTCACCCTAGGACACTCCTTTCCTGGAAGAATTCAGTGTTCAGTGTTTTGTAAACCTTCCAGATCAGAAAGTAAAACAATGCTGCCCAGAAAATTTAAGTGTGGTTTTGTTTGGGGTTTTGGAGAGGAGGAGTTTGGGTGGAGGTTTTTTGGTTTGGGGTTGTTAGGGATTTTTTTTTTTGGTTGGTTTGGTTTTTCGGTGCTGTTGCTTTTGTGGGATTTTGTTGGTTGGTTTTGGTTATTTTTTTAAATAAGTCAAATTTAAACTCTATTTCCGTGAAGAGGAAAATACCAATTCCAACGTTAATTTTTGCCAGGAAATACTTGTCCTTTCCTTTTATGCATTTTGGACACAGCCCATCACATTTTGTTAGCCTGATCCATCAATAAATTAATTACACTCTTCCCGGGAGACTGAAGGAAGACCCAGTATCTGCAAGTTAGACAACATAATTTTTTTTGTTTGTTTAATTTGACAGCTGATGAAGCTTCTCCTGACCGGGACCGCCACGGATAACGCCGCACCTGGGGAAGTAGGGATACGCACCTGGGTAATGCCACAGTGCTGCCGGCAGCCCCCACAGGCAGAAGGAACTGGCCTCTTGTCACTGCCTCAGGGAATCCTTCAGGCCACCACCTGTGCCCCCTCCCCACACGCCCCTGATCCGTCCCCAGCGTTCTGAGTGCAGCGTCCACGTTCCCAAAGCTCTTCACAAACTCGCCCATCCCTCCGTGCCTTTCCACAGGGTCTCACCTGTATTGACTCAGTGCTTCCACCTCGTGCCTAAAGCACCTGGAAACCAAAAATCCCACAGCATCACTTGGAACCCCCCCAGGCCGTGAGGCGGCAGAGTATTACCCCACTCCCTGGGGCATTTCAGCCCCCAAATCCCTTTCCAGTCCCAAACGGGCAGCTGCAGACCCCAGGACGGAGCACGGCAGCCCGTGGCAGCGCACCACAACCACTCCAAGAGAATTCCACCACAAGCACGTGAGCAGCAGAGCAGTCCCACCTTCTCTCTGCTCCACTGTCCTCTCCCCAAGGCCTCTCCGGTGGTCCATTCCTGCCCCCAGGAGTGTTCCAGGGACAGCCCCAGCCAGGGCTGCCGGGCTGAGTGTGTCACCCCCACGCTGTCCCACACCCCAAGGGCGTTTTGCAGCTGCCTGGCTGAACCCAGGTAAGGAACCCAGGAACGCCCCTGGTGCTGCACCGAGGGGTTCTGCTGTCTCTGGGGGTGGTTTCACCCCCAGCCCCACACTGGATTTGCTCTTTCAGTGAGATGAGGCAGAGAATGGGGAGTGGGAAAAGTGAGAAAACTCCAGTTTGATAGGGAAAGCAAAAGCAGTGCACACAAGCAAAGCAGAACAAGGAATGAATTCCCCTGGGCAGGCGGGTGTTCAGCGCCTTCAGGAGAGCAGGGCCACGTCCCCTGGAAGGGTGGCTTGGGAAGACAAACACCATCACTGCAAATGTGCTTCCTCCTTCTTCCCCCCTTCACATTCTGATGCCATAAGGCCTGGGATACCCCTGTGGTCAGGTGGGGCCACCTGTCCTGGCTGTGTCCCCCCCAGCCTCCCTGGCAGCCCCAGCCCCTCCCCAGCACAAGGGGCAGGAAAGCCCTTGGGGGAGCTCAGCAAGAACAAAACCATCTCTGAATTATCAACACATCCAAAACAGCCCCACACCAGCCACTGGGAAGAAAATTATCCCAGCCCAGGCCACGTTTACAGATGAAGACACTCTTTTAGTACTTTAATATCTCCATTTATTAAACAGGAAGTCCTTCACAAATGATTCCGTACTATATTGATTGGGCTAAGTGTTAGAAAACTACCATTTCTCCTACATACAAAAATACAGACTTTTACCACTATGAAGAATGATCAGAAGAGTACCGTGAAAACCCAGAGAGCTCAGATCTTCCAATACCAGAAAGGACAGAAAGACAACTAAATTAAAAAAAAAATTACAAAAAGTATCGTGCCCATATACAAAAGACTGGAAAAGCGAAATGACATTTGAAACTGATAAATACACCATTTAAATTATGCTGCGACAGCATGGATTCTCAAACCAAGACTGCTTTGCGTATTGCAGGACTTCACAATTCTTCAGCTTGTGTTTTTTGATTAGCACAGACCCCAACAGAAAGAACACAGCTGAAAGATGGTTACTGGTGTAGAAACAAGCTGGAGGTTGTGTTTTCTTGTAGAGTACCTTGCCCTTGAGCTTGGTCAAGCATTCCCAGGACACCTTTCCCAGCCAGCTGCTGCTGTGCCAGCAGTGAGTTCCCGTCGTGGGCACGGCAGGAAGGTGCACCCCCAGGAAGGTGTCCCCAGGGGAATGGGCTGCCCGCTGGAACTGCCCAGTCCTGCAGCAGGAGCCCGTGCTCGGGGGAGCCCTGGCCTGCAGCCCCTGGGGCCAGGGGGCACGGCCGGGGCAGGACAACAGCCGGGAGCTGCCCTGGCACCGCACCGGGGGCTCTCCGGGACAGAACCTTGCAGGGTTTTGTTCCAAGAGCAAAGTACCGAGGGTATTGCACAGCAGACTTGTGCTCACGGTAAAAGGAAAACTGCATCTCCTGTGCTCAGCCTGAATGGAATTCTAACCTGGTATTTCCATAATACCTCTGAGCTGTTTGCAATTACAAACTTGTCGATACAGCACCTGGAACCCAGAGGGATAAAGTCTTTTGGTCAGGCATGGATGCTCCCTCCTCGGAAGCTGTAAGTCATGAACGATGAGCTAGAACTGGAATGTTTGGATTGCAGAGCCTGTCTAGAGGAGCCAGAGTCAGCCCTGAGAGTACAGACACCCCACACGGAGCATCCCTCCGCCAGGCCCAAGGAAGGGAATCCGGAGCACCAGGAATGTGCTCAGGGGGCAGCTGAGGGCAGAGCAAAGGAGACACAACCTGTGGTTCCCCAGGGGTCAGATTTAGTGCACACAGGGGGGGGAAGGCAGTGACCACAGCAGCCATAAACCTGGTGTTGGTGGGAACAAAGCACAACGAGGCCAGAGCTGCGTTAGTGACTCACATTACAAAAATAGTGTTTACTGGATTAATAAATTTACATCTCTGTTCCTGTGAATGACAAGTGTTTGTACCACACATGGAAGGCACCCCAGGTGAAGCAGTTTTTCGGTATTTGTTTACAATTCTGTGAAAAGACATACAAAGTGTCGACTTCTCCAAATCAAATTCGAGCATTATAATGAGAAATAAATACATACTTTACTATTTTATTGTGGGTTCCTGAACCCTTACAAACTTCAACATATACAAATAGTTTCCAAATGACACTAACACAGAAGAGAGTAAGTCTAGACAGATATAACGATTAGCTAAGTCATTCGTCCTATTATGTCATAAATGTTGTGTCTAAAGTATAGAAATCATTTTAAAATGCAATAAATTGGCCACAATATATAATTCAAAGTATTTTCTTACTCCAGGACTGTGATGTATGAGTTAAAGCTGGATGAGCTGTAGTGCTAAGACACTCTCCCTCCACAAGATCCAACAATAGAAACTGGTAAACATTCAAGATTAAAGTAGAAACAGTAGAAAAATGAAGGTAGCAATTGTTGTAATAAAAGGGTTCTAGCCAGGACCATTTGAACCTGCAGACATCAGGATAGCTGGAACATCACTAAAAATATTTAGACAGCACTACTCTTGGGATTGAAAGGGTACCAAAAGTGATAAATCAGCCTAGTTAAGAGAGGATGTTTTCTTTCAGACACATGAAGGTTTTAATTAAATATGTCTATTGAGACATTTGTCCAAAGCAAAACAATACAATACCCTGAAATTTCCTGTGCTCTAGACAACAGCCTGTGACAGTCAGAGGAGGCAGATGCTCATATTCCATTCTGTTACTCACATCCAGATGTTATGAGAATAGCTGCAGGGACCAGCCCCAATCAAAAAATAAGAACCCCCCCAGATACTCTGTAAAACAATCTGGCTATTGCCTTTTAAATCCTCCTATGTCCTCATTCTGAAGCCATGAAGAAAGTTCCCATATCCTTCCCTAAATGCTAACTGGCTTTTTAAAGTTTTACCCGTGAAGTCCACGGGATACAAATAAAGCCTTCATAGTAAACACAAAGCTCTATGTTATAAATATGTCAATCAAGGTAACTATGTATATTGTATATAAAATTAAATATCTTCTGTTTGCCAAGTATAATTTAAAAAGGAATATCTGTGGCTAGTTATAAAAAAATATTTCTTAACCCATAGAGATTAAAAGGCAATTTCACTAACACATCCATCCAGCACCTACGAAAGAGCTGCACTGGGATTCTGGATGGGTTACTTTATCTAATCACATTCCTATGATAAATAGACAACTTTCCTTTCTGGGCATATATAAGAACACTTCTGAAAGCTGCATATCCCAAAAGAAAATTAGATTGTGTTGTATACTCTAAATAAAAGGCTACCAGAAATCACAGTGTAAGCAGATTTTTTTAAAGATTACTTTTAGCATACAAATGGTTAAATTTTAGACAGATTTTTAAAATACAACAGAAGAAAAAAAAAAAAGTCCAAAACAAGGGAACCCTTTCAGGTTGGACAGCACCACTCTGACTTGGTCAGGCAAATCTATCAAGGTGGCCAAGTGGCTGACAGGGAAAATAATATACCAGGAAAACCCTCTAAAATGTCATTCAGAGATTTCCTGAGTATTTGTTTAAATTCATTTTAACCAACTCCCTCTGTCAAAATAAAGAGAGGAACACGGCATAATTTCTGTGAAGTATTTTCACACATTCCGTGCATTTTTGTACCGATTTCAGGATCATTTTGAAATGCCTTTGTTGCCATTAAAACTCACACAGAGAACACCTCTATCTGCACAGTAATTCTGAGCTTTGCTGGCCCTCCAGACAATGAACAGTCCATAATTTCTTGCTACAAATAACAACACGAGCCAAGTGCCTGATTTTCAGAAGTGCCAGACGTTGGCTTTACTCCTTCCCGGGGGACTGAGCAGGGACCAGCCTGGATCCCCCTCTGGACCCTCTGGATGCTGAGCCTGGACAATCCCGGACAATCCCAGCCCTTCCCAGCCCCCCTGAGATCACCACGGCTGCTGTGGCCACTGTTCATGCCTCACTTTGGAAGCCCTGGTTTGTCAAGCTTCTCACATCTCCAGTTCCTTATCAGACTGTGCCTCTTCATTATCCTGAATGCCTGCTGAAGGTTTTTGGCTCCAGAGCTTTCAGGACAGGAACTGTTCTTAATGCTCCTCTATGGACAAAGCTGGTCAGTATCCCAGCTGAGTAGGAGAGAGGATATTATTTCCTACACTACATGAAATGCTATTATTTTTGGTTTCATTTTTTAATTATGTCCTGGAACTGTTATTCTTGCTTATTTTAGATTTTTGGTGAGGTTTTTTTTTCTCCCTCATGAAAAAAAAAAAAAAAGAAAAAAGCAGAAATGATTACAAAGCTGACATGAGACAAGAAAAGAACAGATACAGAAAGAGGCCTAAGGAAGAGGGAGGAAGAAAGGATTGCATTAATAAAGCCACAGATTAGGTAAGCATTTGCAGTGCCTGCACACCCCCGAAACAGCAGAGAGGTGACAAATACCAAATTCATTTAGGGACCTTAAAGCTCCTGAAAAGCTGGTGGTAACTGACCCAGAACAGTCCAGTGCAGCCTGCAGCAGATCCACTCTGCTGCTGTGTCCACAGCACTGCAGGAACCACTGACCCGGCCCTGCTGGGAGGGACAGTCAGCACACGGGACTTCAATTCACAGGGGGGGAAAATAAACTACTGCCTTAGGGAAGGCTGGGAACCTTCCCCTCCTCTTTCTGGAAGCAGCAATGAAATGCAGAGAGCTGAAACAACGCCAGAGCCAGAGCGTGCCATGAGACAGTGACAAACAGACACTAGGAAGGGTTTGTCACAACACGTGACAAAGCCTAAAAAGGAGCAACACACGCTGCTCCTTTACCGAAATCCCATGGAAAAGACACCTTATAACTGAAAGGATTATGAGGAGCTGCTGCCAAGGCACAGGTCTTTGCTGATGCTGTGCTCCTGAATGCAGTGAGCAGCACAGATCTCAGATCTCTGGAGCCAGGGCCTGTCTCTCAGAAGGCACAGGGAGATCACTCGTGGCTCCTACCAGGAATCTCACACCAGCACCAGCTTTCCACAGCCCCACGGGAAAGAACACCCAGCCCAGCCTCCTAAGCCAGCAGGAAAGGGAAGAGCACCACCGCTGAAATCAAGGGATTCTGATCTTCCTGGCACTGCAGCAGACACTACCCAGCCCAACAAACAAAGCTCAGCAAGAATTAAATATTAAAGCATTTGATCCATGAGGCACGAATATTCCAAATGAAAGGAAAAGGTGGAGAGGAAGAAGGAATTGGCTTTACTCAGACACATAAGTGAGTTCCTCTGTGGCTTCAGGAGCTCCTGCTGGGGCCGTTTGCACAGCACAAGGACGTGGCCCAAACCTCAGCTGAGGCTGACAAACCTGAGCAGGGAGAGGCAGACTCTGCCAGCACTGAGAAACAGATCCCATGCTGCTGCTCCAGCCACAGATTCCCATGTCTGTGCACAGGCTGCAGAATTTAGTCACTTCTACACCCAGAAATACACAAAGATTCCAGGTCTAAGGGCTCGCTTTGACCAAAGGGGACTCATCCAAACCATTATTGTTTCAAGCATCCTGTTCCTACCAACTTCAACTGTTTGCTTTAATTTGGGGTTTGAGACCCTTTATGGAGCTAAACAGCACCTTTAAGGACTAAAAGAAATTACTCCTATGCACTAGCAATTACAATCAAGAATAACTGGCTGAGAGAAGCAATTTAATGTCACTTTTCTAAGCAAGTTTAAAAAAAAATTAAACTTTCCACCCTCTTTTCTTCTTTAAGGGTTTTTTGTGTGACTGCAGTTTAGATAACAGTCTTTTAGAAGCACCTCTACAATACACTGTGTAAAATTAACTCAGGGGAAACGAACCATGTACACATCAAATGATCTTAATAGTTCAAATGTAGTCTCTCACAGCTACTTTATGTCCCTTCTATATAATCCAAATAGTAAATAATGTCTCTGCAGAGCAGTAAGTGCTTAAGATTTTTTAGAAAGTATATACTGTACAATACTAAAATCATCTTTGGTCCCAAAAATAAGGAAATTACACATTTACATTTGCTTTTGTTTCACAAAGTGAATCAGATAGTGTTTTTAAAATGACTGTTCTCTTTTGGATTCCACCCTGAGAGCTGTGCTGGGCTTAGGGCATGATGTGAGTAATAAATCCTGGCATTGCCAGCTGAAGGAAACTCACCCCTCCTGCAGCAGCCCCAGGGTCATTCCAGCACCACTGCCCAAGGATCCCACTGCAGGTGTGACTGCCCCACTCCGCTCCTGTCACTGCAGCTCAGCGGGGGCTGGGACCTCACTCCAGAAAAAACCCCGAGTTTCTCTAAGCCAGGAAAGGTGCAGGGGTTTGAAAGGTACCAAATTCATAAAGCCAGAGAGGCACAAGAGCTCCCAGAGCTCTGCCCCAGTCACAGTGAGCTCAGGGAGCACAGGAGAGGATTTGGGAATGCTTCTTCAGCCCTGGCCAGGGACAGAACACTCTCCTGACAAAATCTCTGTGTGACACCATCCTGTTCCCTGATTTCAGATGGCAGCTCCACTCTAAAAGCACGGATCTTCTGGAGAACTGTATTTTACATTTCAGTAGGTGGGTTTGGCTTGATTTTGGTGTGGGATGTTTGGGGGTTTTTTGGGTTTGTCTGGTTTGTGTTTGCCTGGGGTTTTTTACAATCTTTAAACAAACTGCTTTGATGGCAGTTTACAATGCCAGACTGGGTATGCTTGTGCTACTTTTAAAAAGTCTTTTAATAATTGACATTGCAAACTCTGCCAGTCCTGGGAAGTGCTTGCAAACAGCAGGGCTGTCACAGCAGTTCTGGCAATAACAAATTGTTATTTCTTACCACCCTGGTCATGGAACTGCTCAGGGAATGCACCCAGGTGAGACAGCCCTCTGTGGAATGTCTCTGTTCTAACCCAACAGCAAGAATTGGTTCAATCTTCTTTTAAACCGGTGTTCCCTTTGGCATTACATCCAATAAAGCACAATAAAATGTTACTGTAGGAACTGGTAAACCTTCAATCACTAAGAAAATGCAAAGTTTTCTTAACCTCATCAGTAACTCTGAATTTTAATCTCCATCTTAGCCACTAAGGTGAAATGCACTGTAGAGGTGGTCAATACACTGAAAATGAAAAGGCGTCACCTTTGTCACCTTTTTTTCACTCACCAAAATAATCCTCTGCTGCTCAATTTGAATATTGCAGCATTAGGCTCACACTTGGACTATCCCAGCTCCCTCTAGTATTAGAAAAGCCCAGGCACTTCTCCTGATCTCCTGTTTGGTGTGGCTTGGTTTTCATGGTTAAATAACTTACCCACACTACACTGCCCACTGTTCTTAAGGCTCCAGGTGCTGCACTCACCCTGAGCAGTGCAGCTCCAGCAGGACACAGAAACTCAGGCATACATGGCAAACAGTTCCACCAATTGCACAGATTTTCATTTTCCTCACACCACAAAGGAGTCCAGCTCTAGAGATCTCCTCCCACACCCACGGTCTTCACACAGGCACACAAATGCCAAATAATGCACTACAGAGATAAAAACACCAAAGAAACAGAAAAATATCAAGAGATGTCTTCCTAATAATATTGTGACATTGTCTAGCCAATTACTGTTGAATTTGAGTTCTGAGCAAGTAGAGAAAATGTAATTCATTCACTGGAAGTACAAAGAAAATAAAAAAACCCTTCAGCTAAGTAAAACTATTTCTAAACAAATCAATACAATCAAATTATTTTCCAATTTGCTAAATTCATTTTCCAAAGAAATGTAAGGAGAATAAATCTGCAGAATCACCCAGTTAAAATAAAAATCAGGTTTACCTACTACCAATTTAGGTTTAATTTTTGAACAACCACCCTTCCAAAAAGAAGTATTTACCTTACATGAATCACAACAATGCAACCCTAGGAACACTTCAAAAGCACATAGATTTTTGCTAGTTCTTGCTTACCCTGAGCTTAAAGGGAAAGCAAGTTCCAGCAAAAACTTTTGGAAATGTTAAACCTTAAAAAAAAAAAAAAAAAAGAAGAAAAGAAAAGAAAAAGGAAGCCATGGCTGGAATGTAAGCCTATAGGATGACAACCCCTTCATTCTCTACTGTGCCCCCCAAGCCCCTTTTCTCCACCCCATCTCCTAGACATATTTATTTTCCCACTTTGGAATGAAAACTGGAATGTGTCCCACCAACAGGAGCAGACAACCACCTGCTCACACTCAGTGCATCCCTGTGGCCAGCAGGAACCACCCCAGGCTCAGGCCAGTCTCGAGTGGCCCGTGGCCATTTCCCAGCAGGCTGCACCCCTGGGAACACGTGGAATGGGTCTCCAGCAGGCAGGCAGGTGTGCAGAGGGAGCGGGAGGACAGACAGACAGTCTGGGATGGACAGGCCCCGCTGCCTGGCACGGCCATGGCTGAGTTATTGCTGAGTGCCCCTGGCTCCTTGGCACGTCCTGGGCTCCATCTGCTCTCGGGGATGTCCCTCCTCCCTCACCAGCCAGGGCAGGGCTGTTCTGTCTCTGGGGCAGGTGAAGGAACACCGGATCTTCTTAGAGGGAAGGAAACTGCTGTGCAGTTAGTCCAAAACAACGACATACTTCAGAACAGACATATATTACATATTATATGAGCTATATAATATATGCACATGTATATGTGGAGGTCTTGAGGGGATCTTCCTTTCGAAGGACCAACATTTTCTGCCTCCATGACAGCAGCTTCTGGCTCAACGCATCTCTGCACACGAGCAGGGCTGGGCATCCCCCGCCACCCTCGGATCCTCCTTCTCCTCCTTAAATAAAGAAAACCCCTTATTCCATGAGGGAGCTGAGTGCTTTTTTCCCTTTCAGTCCATCTGAGGGTGGCTCTCACGCGTCCAGGCGCTGGATCTCGGGGCGATGCACCACCTCCCTGGACTCTGTCCGGGCGCGGATGTAGTCGCTGCTCTGCCGGCTGCTCTGCTGCCTGCTGCTCATCCGCCACTTCTGAACTGCTAAAAACGTGTTCACAGCATACACTGCCATTGCCAGGAAACCAAACACCTACCAGGAGCACAAACAGTTGTCACAGACAAGTTTTGAAAACAAGAAGAAAAGTAGTTTCACAGCAAAGTCCTCAGAAGTTCAGTTTCCTACATTTGCACTGACAAATCATCGTGGCCTGGGAAATTATGCTTTTCTTCTCAATGAACTAGAGAATCTGCAAAAGTGGCTAAGATCAATGATCCCAGAAAACAGAGCTGTCTAACCACCAACAAGACAATTAAATCCTGCAGTGCAGCCCCAGTGGAAGACGCTCTTGTAAAGAAACCAGCTCTTCATCCAAAAGCTCATTTATTCCTCAGGGTGCACACAAAAAGTGACAAGTCCAGAGCATCGGCCTGGAGAAGCAGCTGCTTTGGAGATTTTTGTTAATGCTTCTGCAGAACTCATGTGATTTTTAAAACTAGGTTAAAAAGAAAATAAAAATGAAAATAAAAAGTGGTCGCCAACTCACACACAAAATTAATTTGTTTGAACTGACTGTTGTAGATTTAAAACCCTGAAGTGCTACTACACTCACTCCACAGAACAAAAAATCATCTGTACTGAGGAAGAACTCTACAGGTTATATGTAAGCAGCTTCAATTCTGATTCTCTGGCTCTGTCTTTTCCACAGGCTTTCAACATAGAGCAGGATCATGTAAGGCACCAAAGAGAAAGGCAAGTTCAATCATGAAGTGTTCTCTGCAAGTCATTTTTCTGCTCTTCTTGCCTCAAGCCTTCAGACAAAGCTCCAAGGCTGTTAACACTCTTAAAATAAGAACTGTCTCACAGCAATTTGTGAAAGTAGAAGTAAATTGTGATGGCAAAGGCAACGGGTGTATTCAATCAATGAGTAAACGTTAATTTTAATACAAGATAAGCGTTAGATAGAAACAAGTTTAAATTCTTACCACAGCAGCAATTTCTGCTCCAGTTTTATGGTTTAAAGCAGCCAGTACTACAGAGGCAATGAAAAAGAAGAAAGTGCTGAGTCCAGTGTTGACCAGATCCTAAAAAAATAAATTCAGTGTCATTACTAAATGATGATCGTTTGCTTTCTCAGAAGTGATGACACAGAAGGTTGGAACAAGAAGTGCAGCAACCCTTTGCCAGTTCCTCTGCAGCTGCCCAGGTGTCTCACAGGACCAGCAGGAGTGTGAGCTGCAGTCCCACAGCACCCAGAGCACCCTGCAGCCCTGGAACATCAGCTCTGTCAGCACAGGGACGGGCTCAGCCTGCTCCACCTCAGCTGGTGCTGAAGCAGCCAGGCTGGCTGAACTTCTGAACCCCTGCTCCTCACAGCCCAGCAGAGCTCCTGCCCTGCCCACACACCAGCCAGGAGCTTTCCTACCCATTCCTTGAGGCCTGCATTGAACAAAACTGCATGTCCTGTGCCACTCCTGTGAGTAACAGCTGCCAGCAGTGTAAGAACAGAGATTTTTACCTATTTATTGCACTAAATGGATGTTTTCAAGCAGACATTTTAGAACATACACACGGCAACACGCTCAGGGAAAACGGCTTTGCTCTGAGCAAAAAAACCAACTTGCTACACACAACTCCTGCCTGCACATGTCACTGGTGTTCAGATGGTGATGCTGCCCTGCCTCACCTCCAACAGGGTCATTAACACGTCACTGGAACCAAAGGGAGAATTCTGAATGGCAGGTATTTGCACCAAAATAATTACATCAATACAAGACTAACTGATCAGACTTGAGGGAGAAAATATTCAAGGGTGTAAATAATAGAAGAAACCAAGTCTAGATTCATGCAGGACAAGGTGTTCAGTGTGCCAGCAGGACAGCTTTCACATCTGACCTCTATGGACACCGCACTGTCTGCATGTTCCCACTAAACTGGGGAACACCATTCCCAAACCACAAAACCACCACGAATAAACAGATGAGGTCAGGGTGGAGGGACCAAGAAAGGACAATTCAGCACAAACATCGAATCAGGGAGAAGTGAATACTACCATAGACAGAGGGGAGGGAAAGAAAACCTGCCTTCAAGATTGCTGTGCAACTTACAGGCTTGAGATAAAGAAAAAAACCCAAAAAACCCACAGAAAACAAAACCACAGTGAACATGGCAACTCCCAGCATATAAAAGCAATCACAATAATTAGAATTCAAGGACAATTTGTTCTACTTGACTCTCTTCTCCCACATGCAAGGCAAGCTCACTTCCTGTTACAGCTCCTTCACTTTTTCCATTTTTTTAAAAAAAATATTTTACTTTATTTTTTCCCCAGAGTGCATCTTGTGAAGTGCAACGAGAAGTCAGGCTTAGAAGACTTAAGATACAACTCTAAACTTACTCTGCAGGGTAGGAATGCTACAACTATGTTCCAGTTACACAGCACAAGGACTTTGAAGGGAACAGTGCCATCCAGTCAGCCCCAAAACATCTCTTTTCCCAGCCACGATTACAGAACGCTGCGGAAAGTAACTGCACAAATGGAAGGTTCTGGCACTGTGTTGTTCACAGAAAACAATCTATTTTGAGGGTACTGACTCAGCAACAGCTGCTTATCAAAACTGAGTGTCCAGACTGCATGAGGCATCACCGTGGCCTGATCCTCATCCCAAACAGGGGCTTTCCCAAGGACTCGGAGAGGCTGCCATGGCTCATGGCCACTTCCACTCTCATGTCCAGATGTCACGAGCCCAGTCAGACCCAAACCCTAATCAAACAGTAAAGAAACAAAAGCAAACTGTGGGTCTCACAAACTCCTACCTATTTTTCACCTGCCTGCATACAGAGATGTTTTTAAATTCCTGCTCAAGCTCACTGAGATAGATGCTACCTGGCACTTGGGACACCAAACAAATCCAAGTTCTATTACCTAGCTTTTGCAGTTTTGATTATATAACTTTTGCTTTGCAGAGATAAAGTTTAAACTTTATATAAATAGAGGTATTAGAAAATAAATGGCATTACACAGTTTCTCCAGGCATGCTCCTCTGCAGCTCTGAGTTTACAGCTCTAACTGCTCCTGCAGTTGCCAACACAAGCTGTGGTTCTCACCTGCACAAACCTTTTTCCCACTAGAGGGGAAGTCTAACTATATCTGCAACACATCCAGCTTCAACACTTCCACCAAGTCACTATGTAAATATATGTGTGTCACCAGGAATGGGGAAGCTAAATATTGACGATATTGAGGCAGCCCTTGGATAATTAAAAATACATCAATTAAGTCAACTCAAGGTCAAGTTGTGTATTTTACTACCAGAGTACATCTGGTATGTACAGGAAAGACTTGCAGAACAGAGACAAAATCCTAGAAGAAGTAATTCAGAAGAACTTAGCAATCACTGTAGGCAAGCATCTCAAGAGGTGCTGCCACGACCAGAAAGAGGGAGAAAAATCACTTTTGCACTCCTTTGGACATATGGACACGACAGGTGGTAATCTTACCTTTGCAAGGGACAGTGGAATGCTGCGTCCTGTTCCAGTATCCACGCTTTTAAAAGAATGTGGAAAAATTGGACAGGGTACAGAGAAGAGCCACAGAAGTTATTGAAAGGAGAAGAAAATTTCTCACAGTATGAATCAAAAGAACCTAAAGGGCTTTGAATATTAAAAAGATGGAGCTGTGTACATGAAGACTCCAGTGTTCAAACAATTAAAAATACTGGTTGTTTTAAAAGCTTAACATCAGAAAGCCAACAAAATTAACAGCAAAACAAAATCATCAGCTGCCAAGTTAAGGCAGATGTCATATTCAAGATGAAGCTAAATAATTATAGGAGACCGAACCATCAGAACAAGCAGCCACAGATGCATTTCATATTCTATCCTTTCACTTCTTATAATCTAGGTTATGCTTTTTCAGACATGCACATTTTGTATTTCCTTAGTACCATACTTAAAGACTACATGGCTGGCACGTGATGGTTTATGATTTGTGGGGCCAGATGTACTCATTAATTAACCAATCCTGCTGACCTCTGACATTTAGAATCTGTCACCTTGGGGACCTTCCCAAAGGAGCACAGTGTAAGCAAGAGGGCCAGGCCTGCCCACGACGTGACACATTTATCACCATGCTACAAATGAACCTGAAGGCTTCTTTCAGGCTGCAAAATACAAAATCCTGCTGAAATTAAACTGCCAATGCCTTTTCTAATGTACTTTGATATGAGTACATCAGAAACTTGTCATCATCATTGGCATTTTATTCTAGTTTGCTTTTTACAAAGAATATTGAATTCCATACGGAGAATTCAACAACTTAAATCTAAAGAAGTGATTCTATCTTGAGGCTGCAATTTATTCATCTCTGCAACTCTGTTTTCCCTGTTTAGGTCAAACCTTTCTAATGCAATTAACAACTGATTCACATTCATATGATAAGGCTGGGTTTTGAAAAAGCTAAAATGAAAATGATTTTATACCCCCAGAGCAGACTGTTTGGAGCTTAAGGAGCAATGACAGCACTAACACTGCCATACACACACGTAATGGTAACATCAGAGATGCACAGAGCAGTGGAGGTTCTTAATGCAAAATGTGGGAGCTACTACTTAGAGCGGAAAGATAAGAAAAGCAAAAAAAACCCCAATAGTTTTGGGTGAAGTAAGAGGAGAAATAAAAGAAAACAAACTACAGCAAAAAGCAGAGGACACTCCCTAAAATACTGCAAGTTTTTTCCACGTAAGAGAAAATGAATAATCGTGACAATAAGAAGAATAAACTAATTGAAAAAAGATGAGCTGCTTCAAATCTGGCCATGATGGAGCTGAAGTTCTTGCTATTATATTTATAGACAAAGTAAAACCACATCACAGAGGTAGAAGAATTTCTGCTGAAATTACAGCAACCTCATGAGACAGTATGCGGTGCCATAAAATACTGTACAGAGCTGCCATCCATAACAGAATCAAATCTTTGAGCTGAATCAAACTCGCTCCAGGCTGCTGCTGCTCCCTTTCTCCTTTCCAAAATGATTCCAAATGAACAGATGACTTCTGGTCACTTGCGAGCTTATTTGCAGGTCATTCTGTTTAGTCCCCAGTGGTCCTGTCAGTCCAAAGAGAACATCCAAGGCCATGGATTTGCTCTCTGTCCCACTCAGGGGGAGGACATGGCAGAGGAGATGTTGTAACTCGTGGATGAAGATGGGCTTATGCCAAGATAAATATTTTTGTGCCAGAAGAGGGCAAATCAGCTTTTGTTCTGCTGATTCTGCTGTGAAGGTGGGAAGCCCCATTCCATGATTCTGTGACCATCCCACACTCTTGTTTTTAAGTGTCCAGGCAGGTATAGCTCCTGGATTAATGAGGATGGAAAAGCTGAACTGGTGCTACAAATGAGAGCTCTGTTAACAGACTGGCAACTGCCACCAAGTCACTCCGGAAATGTTCCAGGCTGCTGCTCAGCCTTTCAGGTTGGGACATCACCAGGAGCTGCCTCTGACACTCACAGCCTTCAGTACCATCCACATGTCTTTATCCACAGCTCCCCACAACTTCACACAAGCTTTTATTCAATCTAAATTCCTGCCCTGCCTTTTTACCCTGTACATCACCCTGCACAAGTGACCAGGTACTCTTTAAAAGGCAGCCAGTGCCCTATTGCAGCTGACACTCGTGTAAACAGAGATAGGACATTTAAACTGGGGGCTGCTCTTGTCATTTGCTTTCTGAAATCCCGAAGTTTACATCTAGATGGAGATTAGAGTGGCTAAACTAATGTACTCTGGAAGAAAAGCCTGCACATTTCAACAGCCTGACTTTGCTACAAAAGGTGACGGAAGTCAGTGGCCTGCTGGTGTCTGATTTATCTTCCAGAGGAGACAGAGCTCAAAGTAACACTTCCTATTAGTTTGTTTGGGTTTGCTGGTTTGTTTGTCGGAGAAGGGGGGAGAGTGTGGTTTGGGGTTTTTTTGTTTGTTTGCTTGTTTTTGTACAATGACCTTAATTTTTCCTCCAACCAGTACTTTATTTGCAGGTTTGGGAACATCTTTCCTTGCTTCTATATGAAGTTACCGAGTTGAAGGTTACAAACAGTCCTCTAAACCAAGCACCTCTGGTCAAACTCCCAGAATCGTTCTATTATTAAACACTGAGTACTTTGCACTACAATTAAAAATGAAAACATGGTTCATCAAGCAAAAAGAAGTGCTAGGTAGAAAGAACCAAAATAATCATTTGAGCATTAATTGCCATCTTTTTTTCCCCTCATATATTTAGAGTTACCTAGGTAAACACAAGATACACATAAGCACTGCTTCCCCAATGGAAGAATGCATGAACATAAATTTCAGACAGTTACTGTCACAAAGCAAGACACCGAGAGACCATACCTGCAATAACTACCAAAATACATGATATTTATTGTATTTAATACTTTAGACTGCATTTATTACAGAGTCACATTTACACCATGCACCAAATGAGAACAGTCCATGAAGAGGTCAGAGGAAATTAATTCTAACAAATGTGTTTAAATTTATAAAGCGTTCATTTTCATCCTTAATAGGTACTGCTATTTTGGGAGCAGTAAACAAACGTCAAGGATGACTGATTCAATTTTTCATTCAGCAGCTAAGGAAAGCAAGATGTGTGTTCAAAACAGAAGGGGGAAAAATACACTAAAAGTAGAAGTAAAAATCAAGATTGCCCTGTGAAGGCTTTGAGCTACAGCTTTGTAATTACACTCTGCAGAGGCAAGGCTGGCACAGGACAGTTTGTCATTGGGGCACCACAAGAAATTTTCTGCCAACTCCTTCAAGTGTCAGTTGCTTTGCACACAAATTTCCACTGCTGCAACAATGAAAAAAACCCAACCCTGCAGAGATGATGAAATCAATGTTCAGGCAGCACAGAACTCCCCAGCTGGTCTGTGTGTTCTAACACACACACCTGGGCCCCTGTTTGCCCCCTGGGACTGAGTCCAGCCCGGTGGAACTCTGATTTTGTGCTGTGCTCAGTTCTGTGCCGCACTTCTGAGCTACTCTACGCCGAAAAGCTCTGCAGTCAGAACTGGACTCTCCAAAATATATTACCATAACTCCAGTGAGTGCTTAAGGAAAATAATTTAGAACAAAAAATATCAATGGTCAAAATGTCTTGGAAGATTCTTTTTTTCCTACACTCGAACAGTTCATTCTGCCGGCTGATCACGCAATGATTTACATTGGTACTCAGACAATCAGGTGTCCCTGTCACACAAACTCCCACCCAAAGAGACATTGCCAAATTCCAGCGTTCCCAGCTCCTTGGCACCACTGAGGTGTCTCCCTGAGCAGGAGAGAGGATCCCAGTCACACCACACCTCTCATGCAGCAGATCCCAGTGCAGGATCCCAGCCACACCACAGCCCCAGGACTCCGGCATCTTTCCTGCCCAGCCCTGCTCCTACAAGGCCAGCTCACACTCACCCCTTGGATACCAAACCTTCAGCTCTCCCTGCACATCACATGAGAAGGTAAATCATGAATTCTAGAAAAAAGGATAATTTAGGCAAAGACAAAACCATAGCAAAATTCATTAGCTCTCTCTGAAACAAACGTGCCCAGGCTCCTGGTGGAGCAGGAGCTGCTGAGCTCCCCATTCCCCTGGGCCACTCCTGTCTCCCTGCAGAATGGGTTCCCTTTGAGCTGTGAGGCATAAAGGAAATGGAAATTTCCACTGACAGGTTCCCCAGCTTTTGCATTTTTGCATAATATTGATAGTGCTGCACAACACAGACAAGGGACTGTTCTTTCATCTTGCTGGAACAAACCAGCCTCTCTCCAGCACACCCAGACAAGGCTCTTTTCTGCCCTCACCAGTTCCCTGTTTCTTGCATGTTTACCTCAGGAAAATATGAAAATGACTGGCAAGTCTCTAATTAGGATCAAAACAAATATCTTTTCCCCAAACGGCTAAAAATAGATATTTAAAAATAATTTAGTAATTTTGCATATCTGTTAGATCCTAGTCTATACTGATCCACATTTATATTCCAGCCAGGGAGAGGGGACATCTGCCAATATACACAACACATTGGAAAGAATTCTGATTTAAAAAAAGCTTTTAAAGGAAACAATCCTGTGTTGGACAATAGCAGTTGATGGCCAGGTACTTTCCAATGCACAGGATCTTTTGAAAGCAAATGTTTTCAACGGTTCCTAGGAAGAAGTGCTACTTTTCAAGAAAGATTTCTTCCTGAATTTAAGTCGATTAAATTTCTTCAAGCACTGCAACAGCCTCTTCTTCTCACACAGCTTCTAAAAGCAATACTTGAGACTTTCCATAAGGGATATATGCATTATAAAGTCATACATGTTTTTAAAAGCATGTATCTTGATATATTTATACATAAGTAGGAGTGACTTCCTCCTCAAACACACAGGATGTGAAAGACTGTTGTTCAGAAAGCAACTCCTGTAGTAATTGTGTCATATACAGGGGCTGCAAAAGTATAAAAACCACCATCAAAACACAGGGAAGTAACAGATATTGAAAGAGGCGGATAACGTATGAATGTACATTTAAATTGTAAAGAATAAAATGCCAAAATAAGCAAAAGAAAAAAAAAATCAGCCAGAACCCTACATTCTTAAATTTCCTACTAACTTGGCCAAAGTAATATCCCACAGGTGTTTTATCAGCAGCCTTTGATCTCATACCCTGTACTTGCAGGAGCAAAAACAGCTGTAGAATCACAGAATGGTCCCAAGCACTCTGAATAATGAAGGTACTTCCCTCACTCCTGTCAGAGGAACAGTCCCAACTGTCTGTTAAAAATCAAATAATCATAAATAAAAATCAAATATAATCAGATTGCAGAAATCTGAGAAACACCAGGAAGAAGGATGGTCTCATCAGTTCATGGAAGACACAAGGTGCCAATTCCCTTCTCACTTCTGAAGAACTCTGGTATAAGGAAGGGAGAAGCATTTTATCTTCAGAATGAGGCTTGGGAGATCATGGCAAATTCCTCCTGCCTCTGGATCTGGCAATATGAACTAAAGCAAAGCACTGCAGTGTATTCCATGTGCCCTTTGCCTGATCTCCAACCTGGTTGTGCTGCTCCAATGCTGTTTAGGCAGCAGGTGCAGAGCATGACCAGTGCTCAAAAATCAAAATACCTTTATAAAACTAAACAAAAAAACCCCAAAGCACAACTGATTGGATTTTTAAACTCCCCCTTCCCCAGAATATGTCCTAACAGGTGCTATGCAGACACAATTGATGCCACCACAAAGGGATAATTTCTGGGCAGTTCACCCACAGCTTGCAGAACACCTCATCTATCTATCAAGCACTCCTAGAAGGAGTTCATCAATTAACTATGCAGTCCCAGGGTAGAAAGGATCATCTAATTCCACATTCCAGTCTCTATTTCATTTAAACAAGTCATTTAGGCTGGAAAACTAAGCAAACTGCAACATTAATAAATTATGTTTTAATTAAAAAAAAAAAATCACACTAAAGCCCAAAAACCTCTGGGACGCCGACAGGACTTGCAAAATTACAGAAACAGAACACTGGCACAACTGCATCTGTACTGTCCAAAGAAGTTGGTATAAATGTCCTCGAAGCTGACAGATCTTTTACTAAGAATGACTTAACATGTCAGAGTGACTGAGTTGATTTTGTGACCTGTGTTTATGCAACCCAGTCTGCAAGTTTAACTCAGAATACAGCATGAAAATAGAGACTTGTACAAAAGGAATGTGCACCGCCAGCAGTTCTCTCCCTCAAACTCCTTGTCTCTGAGAACACATTAAGCATTGCCAGTCGATGTTTAATAGCTAGGTGTGTAGGAAATACAAAACACCCAATTTTCACAGAAAGCACTTAATTTTCTACACTACTGCCCAATGATTGTATTAGTCGATGTAAGAAAATATATGTAGCAAATCTGTCCTAATATAAAAACCCCTCAGGTTAAGAGAGAACAACAGGCTGCTGTAAATACAGCATCTGTCAAAGTTAAATAACTACAGGCTGCATTTTTATCCACTTCATCCACAAAGCGTAATTGCTGGCATTAGCAGGAAGTTTGTCCTCCCAAAGACAATCCACCACAGCACACAATTTTAGTTCTATTTAGTGTAGTTTAATCTTGCTACATTTCACAGCTCATTCTGCTGTTAGCATACAAAATAAATATAAGTAAAATGTATACTTTACTCAGCGTAAAGAACACTCACACACAATATTAAACAGCAGGAGAAAGCAAAGCCCAAAGACCCAACTTAAACCAGATTTGCAGCTATTTTTAACAGAGTGAGAATTCAAAGGAACTTACAGTAAGATTCCAGTTGATCTGGGGTATTCTTGTGTGAAGGTTCAGACTGAACAGAAGCAGGAGAGCTCCAGTAACCACCAGTGCACTGCAGCTGACAAACTCAAAGAAATAAAGGCCCTCACAAGGGGAGCATTCCATGATGGTCTCTATGCAGATGAACGCCGTCAGTGCCAAAAGCTGGGAAGAAAAACAAGAGGAAAAAAAAAATAAATAGATTTCCACATTTTGAAAGTAGCCACAAGTATTCCTGAAATTTCCATTGGGAACATGATCGGTTTACACTGAGGAATGTGTGATTTTAGTTTACAACAGGGCACTGTCTAGGGAGCAAAAACAAAAGCAAAGTAATGTAAGGTTTTCTGGATTTGTCCCGTTCAACAAAGAACACTTGAGCAACATTACAAGGACTCTAACATCAAAATGACCAAGACACCCCAAAACGCATGAAACTCCTGCAGGCTACAGGCTTAACATGCAAACAGCACCTCAAACATTTTATTTCATTTTTCACTCATGATACACTATTCCAAAACTAGAAGATGGAATGCATTGTTAACCTCAAGCACAAATACAGAGTATTAATGTTGTGTGGTTGTGAAAGACATTTCAATAAAGATTATTACTTAAATTCTTTACCAATTGAGATCGAAATCAATTTAAAATAGAGTAGATAGGATTTCTATCAGTTTCCAAAAATGCCCGCCTTTTTCACATTTATCATCATCAGTACATTGTATTTCATATAAAAACATATTTTATCATTCCCTTACAGCACAATAAAACAAGCAGCTAAGAGATGACGGAAAATCCCCTGGTGCTGCAAACACAAACATGGAACTGGGATAATGATAGGTCACACTAAATTCAGAGGGTTTTTTAGAAGAGTTAACACGTGTGCATTCTGAATTCAACAAGAGCTGAATTCACCATTTAGGACAAAACCCTGACACTCGTTGTACTTGAAAACAAAGTCTGCCCAATGGACAAAATTAAAATATTCCCCCCCCCCAGAGCCCAGTAGCAGCCAGCAGGGACAGGTGCCATCGCAGGGGTGGCAGGGGACACCCTGACACCTCAGGGGCACACAGCTCACACCACATCTGCCCACCACCGATCCCTCCTCAGACACAAGTGACACCAGAGAGGCAGCTGCATGGATGGCTTGGGGGATTTTGTGGTTTTGCTGGGGTTTTCGCATTTTCCAGGACAAGCAAGGAAGGCCTTAAGAGTGTTTTGCTTTGGTTTTCAGGACAACCACCCCCATCCACCCACTGACATTTTTTAGAAAGAATTCTCTTCTTGCTGTGCCACAAAATTCTACTGAGGCTGCAGTAAGCACTTCAATCTGAGGATGAGGAACTAAGGGAGATACTTTCCTCTGAGCCAAATATTCAAGAATCTGAATGTTTTGCACAAATGTAAGTTTAAAAGACTGACAGAAGCCAGGATAAAAACCAATTTCTGCTAAATCCTTCTTTGCCAATTTCAATGTTTTGCAGATAAACTTCCTTCAAGCACTTTTTGTGCTTCATCCTTTGGTTTGTCTTTGCCTCCCACAATGAAACTTGCAAAATGAAGAAAAAGGATTCTGAAAGAAGTCACCAAGAAAGAATTTTTGCCACTAACACGAGCAGTAGTTCTAAGAAAAGGACAATATCGCTCGTGTTCATTTGCCACGTACATCAGAACACAACAGAAAATGTCAATTTAAAACCAGATTAAAACTCAGCAAGACTGCTTTAATGAAAAACCTCACACTTGGTTGGAAAACTTCTCACACTTCACTTAGCACATGTTCATTAAAGAGAGCAGATGTTACACTAATTTTTGTCAGCTAACAGAGCAGGCCAATTCATATCAAATAAATTTGCAATAGATCCCCAGTGATGAAACACTTCAGGTTTTATCTTTTACACTGAAGAGCTTTAGAAAGAAAGATCATGCGTGAAATGGAATATTCAGAATCAAAGCAGAATCAAAGTATGTTTTCAGCAATGACACACATACCAAAAAATTACTGACCAGACACAGCCTCATTTTAAAGTATTAGCATGTGATGAAGTTCATGTTCTCTGTAAACACAAGCCTCAAAACTGAAGATGACAACGCAATTTAAAAAAAAAAAAGGCTTGAAAAACCAATCTTTGCTCTTTCAAGAAGGATCAACATCACATATTAATGCTAAATGTTAGTCAGTAGAATTTCTACTTCTGGATTTTCCAATATAATAAAGTTTCTATTTTTCTTGCCACTATTTTAATATATTATGACACTTGTAATTTTTTTTTTCTTTTAAAAGATATGGTTCTGCAATATTTTCTAGAAGTACTACAAGCTCCAAATATTAGGTTAATTTTCTCAAAACATGGACAACTCTGAATTGTGCCACCAACATTAGGCTCAAGGAACCGAAATCTCTGGCACATCAGTTGCTGTGCTGGGCAACAACTCTGGTGTCTTGCTGATAAACTCTTACAGTGACTCTTCTCCACACCAGGCAGCATTGCTTCTTCAAGGCCAACACACCCACTTTGGCTGGCAAAGCTCAAAAGAGACCAAAGAGTTTCCTGCAACAGCACTGGAAATTAATTATGCACTGAAGAGGCACTTGGAGCAACGAACTCAAATAATCCTGTGTTATTTACATATTCCCAAGACCAGAATTAATAAACTCCAGAGCAACTCCACATTTAGATTTCATTTTATCTCTAAAGAAACAATAAAATACATTTACCTGAGACACACCCTTAGAAGAAAAAAGCATTAGCTGTGTATACTTAGGCCTGACTTAACCTTAAGCATTTCAAATGGAAGTAAAGATGTGCCATCAGTTCAGGACATGCAGCAGCAGTGCAGTGGCCTGGGGCGTGGCAGCCCAAGTCTACTGATGAATTCATCAGGGAGGCTGAGAGAAAACCTCAATTGCATCCCTGTCTGATGGAGGGAAAGACAATCCTCCCATACACAATTTATTTCTAACTCTTTGGTACTTCAAATAAGATTACAACTAAATTTGTTACTATCTTTCTTGCAATAAAAATATATGTCCTCCCTCTCAGACTGTCCATGCTGCCAGTGCTACAAGATAATACCCTCCTGCTACCTGCCACTCCTGCCTCACAGCACAGCCATGACAAAAAATGAAATCCACATTAATCACTACATCAGAAAAAAGCTGTCCTCCTACAGAAACTTCCCCTTTCCTAATCACAGTAGAAATCTCAGTCCTCAATACAAAATACATTCTCTTTAAAACATCAGGATAATCTTGTCCTCCTACACATTTATAAACTCTCCAGAAACATCATTCCAACTTGTAGTTACAAGTTATATGAAGCTTCTATAAAACATACTTAGTATCTTCCTTTGGCCATTCATCAGAGAGGAATCCAACTTTGTTTTCAATAAAAAAGCAAACTACTCAGAACGCATGAAATGAAAGAGAAATACACGGGGTTGATTCCACAGCCCCATGACTTATTCAGAGAGCTTAAAAGTGTTGTGTAAATGCTGCCACATGAACCAAAGCTGCTTCTCAAAGGCCACGGCTCACCCAGTGATAGGGTTCATTAAAAAACTCCAATCCTGTGTTAGCGTTCATTATCTTGGTGTTTTTTAATGTATGAAATAAATAACTTAGGAGACAGAGTACAGAAATGAGGCGGGGAATTGTCACAGATCACGCTTGGCTGGCACGGCCATGAGCAGAGTGCGTGCCCCACTGCAGCAAAGGCCCTTCTCCAGAGCTTCCTTGGCTCTTCCCCCTGCCACAGCTCACATCCCAGATAAAACTGCTGCCTTGCCTTTCCACGTTGACTACACACACTCTCCTGGGAAGAGGAAACAAGGATCAAGTCCCTCCAGCCCTCCTGGGAAGCTTCCACCCAGGTCTGCACTGCTCCACCCAGGTCTGCACTGCTCCATCCAGGTCTGCACTGCTCCACCCAGGTCTGCACTGCTCCATCCAGGTCTGCACTGCTCCATCCAGGTCTGCACTGCTCCACCCAGGTCTGCACTGCTCCACCCAGGTCTGCACTGCTCCATCCAGGTCTGCACTGCTCCACCCAGGTCTGCACTGCTCCATCCAGGTCTGCACTGCTCCATCCAGGTCTGCACTGCTCCATCCAGGTCTGCACTGCTCCACCCAGGTCTGCACTGCTCCATCCAGGTCTGCACTGCTCCATCCAGGTCTGCACTGCTCCATCCAGGTCTGCACTGCTCCACCCAGGTCTGCACTGCTCCATCCAGGTCTGCACTGCTCCACCCAGGTCTGCACTGCTCCATCCAGGTCTGCACTGCTCCACCCAGGTCTGCACTGCTCCACCCAGGTCTGCACTGCTCCATCCAGGTCTGCACTGCTCCATCCAGGTCTGCACTGCTCCAGCTGACTGAGACACAAAGCTACAGAGAAAAGACCCAACTCCTCAGCTGCTAAAGCTCAGTCCTAGCTTTGGAACACTCAAAAACCAGGATCCATCTTCTGCCTCCCACAACTGCAGCCCCAAGACAAGCTTAAAAAACCCAGAAAACCAGGGGAACAACATCGTATCAGAGCACAGGTCTTGGCCAACAAAATACACCATGACATCTGTCCAACACAGGAGGCAGCCCCCACATTCAAATCACACCTCTTTCCATAGTTTAGGGTGATGAGATTTGACGAGTCGTTCCACAAGCAAAAGTTTCAGGGCTGGTTTACCAAGGAAAACTGAGAAGTTGAATGTGGTGGAAATCTCCTCTTACATGAATTACGGCTCTCCCCTACAAATAACACAGCGACAGCTTTCTCCAGCCCAGGCAAGAGAGAAAGTTTTCTCTGATAGACAAAACAAACTTCTTCATCTGTTTTTCTCTGCACCGAGTACTTTCGAGAGTTTTCTATTCCACTCGAATTCCTCCAACACCCTAAAATTTGTATAGCCTTCTTTCACTACTAATCTTTCTCTTTTTTAGCAGTTGCTTTTGGTTTCTTTTCTACTTCCACTCTTCTTAAAGTAAGTACAGCGAATATTGCATTAAAATGGAAACATCTGCTAATTCCGAATGCTCAGGTGCATGCAGAGGTACCCCAGGCTACCCGCAGTAACGCCTTTCTCCTGTAAGAATCTGGTCAACAAAGCAGGCTCAGAAGGAACAAGGAGTGCTCAGGGCAAGCTGAGGAAAGGTCTGGCTCTGCCAGTGTGTGCAATGCAGCTCCAGGGCCGTGACAGAGCATTCCCTGCCCTTCATCCTCCACTTCCCACCACCACATCTCACAGGCAGGAGGAAAAAGCCCCAAGCAGAGGATTAAATGTGAGATGTGCTTCCCAATTATGCCATTTTGTGCTTTTAGCTCCGAGGAAACTGGCAAGCTGAATAAACCGGCCAGTGTTACTGCCCAGGGTGTGCAGCACTGCCGAGGGAATTCCTGCACGGAACAGCCCTGAGCCCCCAGAGCAGCTCCACGGAGCCACCACAAACTGGGGCCACGGAACTCCTGAGAGAGCCTCCGCTCCGGGATCCAGCGTCCTTGGAGTCAGCCACATCAGCCTCCTACCATCAGTGCATCCATCTCAACTTTCCTGCAAATTCCCCTGGAGAAGGGCCCTTAATGAAGAAATCATCTGCCTCTGGGCTATGTAAATGGCTCATATTTACATCACCATCTTGGCAACACAGGCACATCAGACATAAAACACTGTATTTCCCCAAAATGGAGAAAACGTGCTGTGACAGGTACCAACGCTGAAAAAGAACTTTTAGGAGGTTGCTAATGGTGTATTTTTCCTGTCAGAATATGTTGTGTTATATTTTTGAGGAAAATAATCAAAGAACTTTGCACTAAAAATATATATGTAAAAAAAAAAAGTTCTGCAATGAAAACAAAGTAAAAAATGAGTTTTCCTGTTTATCTAAAACATTACCACAGAAAGTCTTACTGTGTGGTTAAATGACATAATTACGCATGATTTCCAAAAAACCACAAAATGGTCAGCATTTTTTCTGCCTGAAAAATACCCACAGAATTTTAGTAAGAATGTCACACTAGCAAGACATTTTTACATCCAGATTGTTTAAATTAACGGTACAGCAGAATACACAGGCACAAAATAGGGAAGAACATATTGCTTTTACACCGCTTAAAGTATCTGAAGACATTGAACTTTCTTGAATTAAAATCTAGATTTATTGTTCTCATTTACTTGGCCCAGCAGTCCCAACTTCATGCATGAAATGAAGTGGGTCTCATTCCTTGCAAAGCACATGCATTTCCCACATCTGAAACAGCTGGCACAGATATGAATATCTGGGATCATATGGCTCAAACACAGTCCTGCTTCTCCAGCAGGAAAACATCTTTTACCCTAAGCAAAAAATGACTGATTTCCCGCCTGCTCCTGGTCTGCATCCTCAAGACTCCATGAAAAGTGTTATTAACTCTGGTAAGAGGCTTCAAGGGCTTTAAATCACAAAGGAGCATTAAACTTTTCCTGTAAGACAGAAAGTTTAGGAAAACAACACTTAGCAGAGTGGGAAGCTCAAGCACCACCAGTGATTCAGCACCCAAATAAACTAAATTGTGCTTTAATGGCACAAATACAATCAAACAAACGCAGAGAAATTCAACCAGGCCTCCCAATTCACCTCTGATCTGGTCTTGGTGGCGAAAGTAGAAACAAAAGCAGAAAATATGAGCTTCACAACATCACTGCACCTCCAGTGTTTCACATGGAGCTGCAAAGTTTTCATTATTTCTTAGTTCACTTTTGGCTGTAATGTGGCAAAACTTCAGTGCATTAAATACCGTGGAACCTTTACTAAATCAGCTGATCTTTCTCCACTTCCAGCAGTTTTCTCTAACCCTAAGATTCAGCTACTGCTGACTTCCCCTTCTCAATTTAGGCAAAAGACCAATTCTAAATACAGAACATACTGCTGGGGCCTGAAACATTTTGATGGTGTATTAGGAGAAAGGGTCATATTTTAGAGTGAGGGTAATCAACACTCAAAATCAACAACAGAATGATAATTGTTTTGAAACACTTATGACATCAAAACTAATGCTTATTCTACAAAAAAAAAAAAATGAACTGAACTACACTGAACAGAAGAAATTCTCAACTGGCTAAAACAGAAACACATCCATTTTTAAAGTGACCCTAACCATGGAATCTAGAACAAAAAAAAGCTATAGACATGATGTGGTGACTTATTTCCTGCTAACTGCATTTGTAGAGTTTTGTTATTGCTTCGACACACTTATACAACAAACATTCTTATCTGCTAGATAAATGCAAAACCAATTCCAGCTCAAGTACCATTAAACACATAGTAGGTTTTGGCAGATAAAATAAATACAGTTCTTCCTATGAAAACAAAAATGACAATGAACCCCCCCCCCCCTTTAAAAGTCTGATTTAGATTTAATTTAGGTTTTAACCAACAAGCAGATGACCAAAAGAACCACTGAACAGCCTCTGAAGCCAAGGCACGTTGCAAAGCGGTTTTTGTTTTAGGCGCATGACATTTCCCCTCTGAAATCTGAATGAGATTCAAACAAACCTTCCAGACTGGACAAAAATGAATGTAGTGTGCCACCGGTCCCATAAAAAAAAGCCCATCAACAGCTTTTTAGCAACCCCACCCTACAGGAAGGTTCATTTGAAAACCATACAGAGAGCCATGCTTTAAACAAAGGCAAACAAAACATGCAAAACGTAACTGGTTTCTCCCACCAATTCCTCTCCACAGGAACCTGTGCCTCCAGTCCCCAGAAACTACAACCCTTGTGTAACACAAATCAAAATATTTTCATAAGCAACAGGTCCTTCAAGACAATAATGAACAAAATCCCAACACAGAGTCTCACATTTCTAACTTCCCCATTCATATTCTCCATTAATCACTTCATTCCTAAATAATCCAGTGAAGTGAACAACTCATAACTGGAAAGGTTTATTTTGTTTCCACGGTACATCAATTGTGCCAATGGCTACAGTGAGTGTCATCAAAGAGAAAAACTAAGGGAGGTAGATGGTCCTTCACTCCTTTTTCACCATATCCTGACACTTGAGGCATAATTTTCCCATTCATTGTCTTCTGCTCATTCTGGTAGTGTCTGCAAGCAGAGTTTATACAGCCATCTCTAATTCCCACGCAGGACAAGCTGGTCTGGTAACGATGCTCCCTGGTGCCAGACAGGGCAGGTTCCTCAAGGCAGCTGCAGCTCACCAAGGTCAGGCACTACAATCCTCTCAAGAAGCCT
The DNA here is from genome assembly GCF_029207755.1 of Chamaea fasciata. Taxonomy (NCBI): domain Eukaryota; kingdom Metazoa; phylum Chordata; class Aves; order Passeriformes; family Sylviidae; genus Chamaea; species Chamaea fasciata. Next base: position 22,442,004 of record NW_027094097.1, on the reverse strand, counting down.
CAGTGTCCCCCTGCCTGCCGCAGAGGAGCAGGGAGGGACAGGCCACCAGCCCAGGGAGCTCTGCACACAAACCGCTGCAGTGCGGCCAGACCTCAGAACAGGGCTCCAGGGTGCTGATAAAAACCATAATTAAAGCACTCACACAACACTGAGTGGGAATTCTTAAACAGCAGGACTACCCCGCTAGGTTTTTTTCAAGTCCAATTTTATCACAATCTGACCAGCATTTGCATCTCATGTTCTTCAACAAGACAGGCAAAAACAGGTCAAAGAAACCATCATGCATTTCTTCGGTGCCACGCTGAATGTAATTTTGTATGCATTGAGTCATCTGCATCTTCCTCAGCCACTGCCAGCTGCAAGTAGTGGGGGCAGAAGGGAGAATAAAATACTTTCCCAGTAGCCCCATTTGCTGCTATAGCCCTACTCATGGCAGGCTTTACCACAATAGTAACACAGAGTAAAATCTGGCTACAGGTAACAAAATGGAGAATAAATCCAATTGAACTGCTCTGTTAGCAAGCCTCACTCAGTAACCTGAATGTTTGCAAGCCTCACATTCAGGCACCAAAGCAGGGAAATAAAACCTTCCTTAAAAATCACTGCCAAATCCTGTCAGTCTTACAGACTAATTCAATAGTTAGTGTCACTGAAGTCAGCAGTCACCAGTTTTGTACCAGCATTCAGGAGCTGTCAGTAACACCTGTCTGGGATGCTCAGGAGGCACCTCCCAGCACCTTTCCCCCCCCCAACCTCCCAGCAAGGGTGAAGTGTCCTCTCCACTTCCTGGCAATTCCCATTAAGTCAAGCTGTAAGAACGCAGAGCTTATCGTGTCCTTGTTATTTAAACAGAATGGGCAGATATAACTGCCCTGCTCTTGTCTTGGGGTTCAGACACACACTGCTGGAATACAGCACATTACTGAGATCACACTTGCATGGTTTTTAAATAAAATACAAAAACCCCCCCATTGCTTCATTTATGAGAATTCTCTATTCAGCTTTTAAAAGAGAGAAAAATCAACACTTCTGAACTGGCTTCGTGTTCCCATCCGTGTTCACAGGCTAGCCTGCGCTGGAAACCTGGCTAGTCAAAACAATATTAAAACACAGTACTGGAAATCTGGTAACAAACATAAATTAAGTAATTTATTAGTTTTAAGAAGTAAAAGGCGTAATCATAAATTTTGTCAAATACTTGGTCTGCACAGCCTCTAGTTTTACTAGCCTGTTTGGCTATTTTAAAAAGAGAAAGTTCTCTTTTATCACTATCAGAATCAGTCTGTATCCTTTAAAACCCCATTTAATCCCAATTACGAGTAAACATCAAACATCCCACAAATACTAAAACAAGAAAAGAATTTTAATGAGAAAACAGCGAAGAATTTAAAGCAGTCCGACGGAATCCATTGAAATTTTGGGGGGTTTGTTTTTTGTTTAAAGGAAATGGTGCAAAATGTCCTTGCAATCCCAACGCTCCCAGGGCTGTAACCCTTAGATGCCATGCCTTAAAAGGCAAAAAGAGCCCAGACATGCTGGCGAAAGAGAACATTAAACCGGGAGATGTGGCCAGGCCGTGCGGAGCACTGCCAGCTGCGCTGGGGAACGCCGCTCGGCCCGGCTGACACGAGGGATGCAGGAGTAACTCCACCAAAACAGCCGAGCCCCCAGATGCCATTGCCTAACTGCAGATCCCGGGATTTTTTTGGAGCGGAGAGCAGCCGTGGGCCAGGCTGCAGCAGCCGGGAAAAGGCGGTGAGCACACGGAGCCCGGGGCTGCGCACCGAGCCGCGCCTCTGGCCCCGGAGCAACCCAACAACCGCACGAACGACGCCGGCATCTCAGCTTTAAACACCGCTACGTTCAACAAAAAGTTTCGTCCACATTAGATAAAAAGTTTCTAAGCTTCAAGTGCAACAATTAGTTTCTTTTAGAAGAGGGTGCGATCAAACAGCTCATTAATCTATTCACAACATTCAAGAGACAGCATCAGTTTCTAGCATGAAAATAATTTCCTGAGACAGAAGTTACTACAGATTGTTAAAGACTTGGAGAACTTCAGCATTCACAACCATGCTCGTTGCTTTCTTGCCACAAGCGTTTCAGTTCAAAAATGTACGAAAGTACAGAAAATTCCTAATATGGAAATAGTTGTAGTCAATTCATAAAATAATTTGGAAGAAAACTGCCGGACCTGTTTTGAGTAGCGCTGTATCACGGGCAGATTTACAGCATTTGAAAACACCCTGGGATAGCTCCAGTGAAGTCAAAGCAGACGCAGCACCTTGAGCAACTCAGACATGGCACACGACGTGCTCCTGCTCACTGGCACTGCTGGGCTTTCAGCCTCTCTGGAATGAACCAGACAATCCCAACCAGCTCAGCTCACCTGCAGCCTCAACACTTTGGGAACACACGAGCTAAAGAAAATTCAAAGATGTGCAAGAATCACCACCTGAATATCAAGTCAGATGTTAACAGAAGTTTAACTGGATGCTGGAATACTTGTGTAGGTAAAAACGCATCATACTCTTTCACAAGCTAAGGCATTACCCACCAGAGCCTTAATTACAGTTCATTAAACACCACGGTCAGGGATCGGATACTCTGAGTATAGTCCCCAGTTTAATTTGCACAAGGTGAGATTCAAACATCAGAGGATCTCTGCCCACCTGAGCCCCCACTGCAGACTGTGAGTGGCCCTCTGGGTGAGAGCTACACCAGCTCTAGGACCACTCTGCCCATTGTCAGCAATATTTCTGCCCCATCTTTTCTCCACTCCTGGCTGGATGTTCTTACACCTATTCCACATGAGGCTGCTGTTATCCAGCTTTTGCTTCCCTCCTCCCGTATTCGGGATTTGATGGTACAAGTTCCAGGGAAACCTAAACATTACTGCCACGTTTTGGAAGCAACTACACAAATCATCTGAGAATTAGGTGACTTTTTTTTTTAAATAAGAATGTATTTTTAATAGCAGCTCTAATAAATGGCGACTTCAGCACTACAAAACAACAGCAGGTGACCCATTGTTAAGAGGACTGCCTTGGACCGGCTCCCTGGAACAGAGGCTAGACAAGGTTGAGAGAATAAAAGCAGGTATTAATTAAAGAACTTCAACAGGTACACCTTGGGCAGTCAGAAGCCTCCAAGGGGGCCTACACCCAAGATGGATGATGGTGACCAGTTTTTCAGACAATTTTAAGTTTGGTCCGTTTATATATCAGGGTTTAATCCTCCCATTACAGCTTCAGGTAATGGAGTCAAATTCCCCCTGGTTTGCTCCCCCCTCCATTCACTTTCGTTTATACTTTTCAGGGCCTGAGGTTTTGTTTTTTCTGACAAAAATGTGAGGAGAGTTAACTAACACTCTGTATGGAGTTTATACACTAATGCATTGCAGGATTTGAAAAACACAAAAGCTAAAATCCTAAGGCATCAAGATGCCCCTTCGTTGTGCACTTGGTTCTATTTGTTTCAGTTGTGCATTTGGTTCTCTCGAAGTTTCAGTGCCAAATTATTTGCTGAGGTCCTGAAGCCAGAGAGATTTTGATGAAATGCAATTTTGAGCACAGGAGGATGATGGCTACCGAAAAGTGTGCAGGTTGATTTGACAAAACAATGCACTAACTCCCACCAGAACCAGCAGATTCCTCCAACAGTGATTATGTTACAAGAAAAACACAACCTCTTAAATTTCTAGTCCTTGTCTTCTTATCTCAAGATGATAATTAAATCACTAGGGAGCCTCATCAACAAAAGACATTACCAGAAACATTACAAGAAGTAAAGGTAGCTTTCCAATTATTAATACCATGAGAACGAATTAGTGTAGTCCGTCTATTACTGTTGCACTGGTTCATAATGGAAGGGAAAAAAATACAGCATACTTGGTACAGACATTGTAGGAATTTCTTCAGAAATCAGGATTTAAAAACTATCCACCATCTTAAGAGGAAATTATTAACAGGAATTTGGAGTTTACTGGCAGGAGGATATGATACCATGGCCAGATGACAGTTAAAGAGACACCACGAAAGAAACCAAAACCTACTTACCTTTCTGTGGGAAGACAGCCACAGTCATTTCTTTAGTTGTTCACAAGAAAAAAAAAAAAAAAAAAAAAAAGAAAAAAAAAAAAGAAAAAAGCAAAGCTAAACAGAGTTATCTAAATATTCTTCCACAGAAAATGTGAGGATAAAAATATCACCACACAGCAATGCAGATCTACAACCTTTAAAGAGAAATCTTTTTGAAGAAAAATCAAGAGTTTCAGAGGCACTGAAGAGACACCTGAAGAGGATTTCTAAGCACATTTGTGCATTACAAATTTGATCCTCTCAATATGATACGATAACAGCCTTTTTCTAAGACCAAATACCAGAGATCACCAGTATCAGCTGTGATACTCAGCATCTTCTGAACAAGCTACAAACAAACCACCAAAAATCAAAGCTCAGCACGACACAGAAAAAAAAAATCACAATGGTTTCTTACGGTAACGCACATTCATCGTTTGGAGAGCGTAAAGAGAATGAAAAGGTGGACGATGCAGCTCATCAGAGAGTGACTACAGATTGCCAGTGTGATCCTGGGATGAGAGAGGAGAAGTGTGTGGACAGGTGACATTGCACAGGGTGGTGGGAGGCAGCCCAAAGGGCAGCACTGCTCAGGTGCGGCTGCCGAGAGCCCGGCCCCTCCGGCACACGGGGCACAGCCCCCCGGCCAGCGCTGTCCAAACCTCCCCGTCCTGCCTCGTGCAGCAGGAACAGGCTGGATGAGGGCACCACGAGGACTTGCAGCAAGCGGCAGCGTTAACGCAGGAACAAAGAGCGATAAATCGCTTGAACTAAATCCACAACGAAAAGGAGGAAAGCTTCTGCCCCTTCAAAGCGCAGAATAAATGAAGAGCACTAAACCTGAAGGTGAAACTGTCACCTATGAATAAACTAGGCAGGTACAGGGCTGCCGGGGACCCAAAGTCCCCTCGGAGGCTCGGGTGTCTCCTGCAGTGCTCTGCTTTTCACCGGGAGCACCGAGTGCTTCCCACCAGGACTGATGGCCTGACTGCTGTGACCTCGTCCAGAACATCACCCCCTGCCCTCTACCAGCTCCCTGGGACTGAATTAACGCCCCACTGACAGAAACCAAGCAATGCAAAAGCAATCCCCTTTACTCACACTGATCCAGTGGTCCCCGGGTAACTTCCCTGACGCAGATGGAGCTGCCTGGGAAGCACCCAGCTCCTGCTCCAGCCACCCATGCCCAGCTGGGAATCACACCCAGAGCACCGCAGGGCCAAAGGAGCAGGCAAGTCAGACGTGGCACATCACACACGGGGGGGGGAGGTCAGGGGCTCCATCTAATCCTCCCCTCCAGCTGAGAGGCTGAGCTCAAGACACAAGGCAGCAATAACTAGATATGAAATTACTGAACACCTCAGAATAGCTTTCAACCAGATTCTAATAGTCAGCAATTAGCTAGTTCCTTGGAACATAAATGTTATTACTCTAATTTTCTAATATAATTAACAATGAGAATCCTCAATGGTCTTATTATCCATGTAGGCATGCATTCCTGGCTTTTGAATGTTGTTTTTTCATTGCACCAGAACCTGACAGCCAAGAGTTTCACTGTAGTCCTGGCCTCAGCAACCCATTTCTGAATCTGGAAACGGATAATGACAGTAAGCCACAAAACAACTTTTTTTCAATGTTCAACTACTCTCCACCAATGACGATGGAACTTTTTATTCCGAGAACTGTGAACATCTGAACTGCTATTCCCATCAGATTTCATTTAGCTCGACTGCTGCCTCCCCTGGCAATATCAAATGCTACAGACAAGAAGACGAGAGCGAGCACAGAGTGATACTTCCCAGTGCACTCATCAGCATCTCACAGCTCAGAGACCTCCCAAGCAGAAGTATTATCTTCTTTAAAAGGAATCTCTGATGGATTTTTGTAGCATTTGGAACAAACACATGAGGAGAAGAATGTCTAGGGCTGTCTAGCCACAGGAGCCATCACCAACCCCCACAAATGCCATCTACCATCTCTCAGCCAGCACAAGCTGAGAGGTTTCTGCCTCTTGCTGCTTCCACCAGAAGGCTGCTCCATGACCCCACTGCTCCAGGTGAACCATTCCCAACTGCTGCCAATGTCACAGGAACTGACCAGGCACAATTCTTCACACCCACTGGCCCAGCTGTTAAAGGTGATGCATGTTACTTTAAATCGGGTGCCTGTGCAGACCTGGCAGGATTCCCATGAGAACCAACAGGATTCCCAACAGGATCCTGCCTGGTTTTCCTTTCCTTAAAGCCTATGAACAGTCCATCTGGAGCTACACTCCCAGAAAAACTGAGCAGCGGACAAAGGGCAGCCACAACTGGCCATGGAAATTTCAGTAGGAAATCTGTCTATGCCCAGCTTTAATGACAGTAAGATCCTTGGAGGTGCAGAATTACAATAATCAAAGAATAATAATAATAATAATGTATTTTGACAAGCTGAAAACTAAAATGAAGAGGAGAAAAAAAAAAAAAGCAGTCTCATCTAAAATGAATCTAAAATGAAACTATTTCCAGCGAAGAGGTAGAACCTGCTAACCAGCTCATCTACTTTGCATGACAGAATGGGCCCCTCCTGACTCCTCACACAGTAAACACCTTTCTTTAGGAACCACACTCAGGAAAAAGGAGGACTGTCCTTAGGAAATTCAAGGGAATGGAGAGAAAGTACTGAAATAAAACAAATCATTTGAGGACATCTACAGCAAAGTTTTCCAGTGACATCCATTTCATTATTGTACAACAGTCTCCACGGGAAGTAAAAAGGCCTCGAAAACATGAGAAACAAATTCATGCCAAAAAGTAATGCGAATAAATTCTAAAGAACATTCCTGCTCTGCTCTCCAAGGACAGCCACCTCTCTCTCACACTTTCCATGAGAAAAGGTACTGCTCCTTTTAAATGCCCAAAAGTCAACAGCGACAACCTCTCCGAAAGAAAAACATTTCTTTGGTTAGCACACAAGTGCACTGACTTCTCCCTGACTTCCCTTTTGAGTTCAAAGTCTCATTAGAACAAAACCAAAAGGCACGAACCAAACATGAAAGCTCCAAGCTACCTAAAGTCCTCTCCTCTCTTCCATTTCCCTCTGTGTCCTTCGTGTGTCACTTCCCACCTGCCTGGAGACACCCTCACGTGTCTTGGGCACTCCAGGAGCCCTGCACACTCCTTTCCTGAGGTGGTCCAACACTCCCCATCCTCCTCCAAGCTGCTGCTGTAAAGAGGCTATGGCTGCATCCCCAGTACAGCAGATGTTCCCTCACAGATCCCAACAAAAACACACGACTATTTCAACAGGACTCGGAGATCCAGGCAAAAGACTCCTTTCTGAAAAGCTCACCTACCTGGCAATAACACTGTCAGAATCAGGGAAATCAGTTCAATGCTAAGCTGATCCACACGGGCCCTTTCCCTCACTCCCTCACTGTTCCTCACGCTGCTATTACTGACCACTGGCAGGCAGATCCAAGGACTGGGAACTCTTCAGCTTGGCCATAAAGAGGAGCTGTAAGCCCTAAATTGTACAGTTTTCCAGTCTGCAACCCAATCTAAACTTAGCAAAAAACCAAAGCAAGGCTCAGAAATAAGCTGCACATACACAAAACATCATCACAACCCATTATGTTGGTGCCCCTTCAAAGGACACTTCGGGGCACATTCTCTTGAAATATTAATGAGTTCAAACCATTGTCCCCTCTAACAGCACTTACATTACTCCACATGCCTACAATGTCATCATGGTTTCTCTCTTCTAACAACCCCTTTATTTGAATCCATAAAGGTAAATCTACAACAAATTAACAGAGCCTTACACCTATTTTAAGTGAAGTGGGGTTTTCCCCGTTCCCTGTTCCTTCTGCTTCTGACAGGCAAAATCAAAAACGGGCATTTGTAAGCAGGGCCATCCAAGCCCTTTTTTCTTCTCACAGCACCACAGGGCAGTTTGTGGGAAGCCCTTCAACCGAAGACTAGAACAAGCAGCAGCAATGTTTGCCTCGAGCTGATATTTTGCCTGCCAATCACGAATGTATTTTAAGACAAATCCCGATGCTAAATGAAGCACATGCATTGTAATCTTTCCTGTAACATTCTTTTTTACTATTATACATTTAGAGACTTTTATCTTAACCAGTACTTGTCTTTTTCCACTTTGTAATGGTTTTTTTTTGTGTGCCAGAGTTCCTTTTCGTCTTTAAGAGATGGAGTTCTACACCACAGTAGAACTTGTTACATTTAGGTTCCTTCAGTATTTTTGTAAAAGCGTTATTTATATTGTAATTGAAATAATTATACTTGGCAAATAAGCAACCTAAGTACACGGTGGAATGTGCTCTCTCTCCTTTCTTTTCCAACACTGGCTCAGCTTTCCATTGGTTTGCAAATATCACTAGTCTGCTCTTCCATTACCATGAACGAGGAGTTTTTTTGAGTACAACTAACCAGGCTGAGGTGGGGCACAGCCTTCCTACACGAGCTGATTTAATTTCTTCTTAACTGCTGCCCCTCTACGTTCATACACTCCTGGGAACCACAAGCAATAGCTCAGATCACTGTTATGAAAAGAGCACAAAGCATGGCTCAGTTCCAGGGAAGACACTGCTCTGCAAGTAAAAATCTTCCCTCCGATGAACTGGGAGCAGCAGCGTCTTTGTCCAGAGACAAGGAAACCTCTCTACCTCCAGCAGAGCGTGGTTTCCCCCCATCTTTATTTACACGACTTCAAAACTTATGAGGTGTACTCCATGTATCTTTGGGATTTGTTCCAAGCAAGTCAGATTTAATAATAAAGGATTCAGTTACGATCGGTAATTAGTCACGTTAATGACAAGTTTTTAACAAGACTCGCCACAGTTATTAGCGTACTGCAGAAAGGATCTGCAGTAGGAACTGAAACAAAAATCCCGAGGGCGGATTATTTCAGTGTATCAGGCAGCACCACGCCAGGATTTCCACCACATGGACAGTTTTTAACAGCTCGAAGACAGGTAGATGTTGCGCAGTGCTGACAGATCCCTTGGCTCCAGTCCTGAACACACACAGTGCACACACTGCTGGTCCCTGTTGTTCTACTGGGCTAACACGCTCACTGCTACCACTCGCAGAGCACAGCTCCTACCCTGCGCTGAGGGGATGAGAAGAAAACAAATCACACTTCCAAATCCTGCATTTTACTGGGCATTCATAAAACGTGAACTCATCACCAGAGTCCTCTATAAACTTGTGTGCAGCTGAAGCCAGGATACTTCCAATGTGTTTTTCATGAAACCTGTATGTGCAAGTTTTGCTTGTACTAACCAGCAGTGGTTTTAAATGCCAAAGTTATATATATGAAATATTAAAATGTTTCTGGCATCACTCATTTCAAATAACTTACAGGAATTTGCAGGACCCTGTAAGAAATTACTTCAAAATCTATTTCAAGGTGATTGCCATTTTCATAAAACACCTCTTTTCCTAATATCCTGAAAAACACACTTGTTGACTTGAAAAACATAAATATCATAGCGACTTGGAAAACAGATCAGATGAAGTCAAACATCAGCACTAGCACCGCCGAAACTGCTGCAGCGCTCTGGTGTTTATTACGTGTTCCACTGCTGGGGTGGTCCAAGCCTTGCACGGGCTCCATCAAGCTGAACCAGCTCAGGTGTCCAAAGTACACGAACGAACGCAGCTCACGTTTAATTTCACAATACAAAATCTCACGTTTGCTGTTCCGGGGTTTTTTAAGGGTTTCTTTCTTTTTACTCGGTGGATTTCAGAGAACTCCAGCCAGCTAAGGGCAAGCCGGCGAGCGAGGGCTCTGAGAGGTGCGGGCGGGTCCGGCGGGGAGCGGCGGAGCCTCCCCCGGGCACGGCCGGGGGGCGCCCCGGGCACCGCGACGCCCGCTCGGGGCCAGAACGAGCGGCGCGGCCACCGAGCGGCGGCCGCGCCGCCCCGGCCCCGCGGCGGCGACCCGCGGGCACACGGCCCGGGTGAAAGGCGCTCCCGCGGCCCCGGCAGCCCGCACGGCCCGGCCGGGCCCGCCCCTCACGCCGCCCGGCCGCAGCCCCGCTCCCCGCCGCGGTACTCACCACCTCGGCCAGCTTCAGCCTGCCCAGGGTGCCCCGCAGGTAGTCCAGGTCGCAGCGCAGGCCGCCCAGCCCGCGGCGCTGGCTGACGGGCTCCGTGGTGGGCTGGTAGGGGCTGCTGGCCGCCGAGATCATGGAGGCGCTGGACGCCTCGCCGTCGAAGCCCTCCAGGTCATCGCCGTTCCTCATGGTGCCGGTGCCGCCGGGGGGGGTGGCCGCGGGCTCCGGCCCGAGCGCCGCGCTCAGCTAAGGCAGCGAGGGCTGCATGGCCGCCCCGCGCCCGCCTCAGGCGCAGCGGCGCGGGGAGCGCCCGGGCAGCATCGCGCGGAGCGGGGCCGCGCTGCGGCGCGGAGCGGTGCCCCGGTGCGGGGCGGTGAGGCCCGGAGCGCTGCCCCGGGGCGGGGCGGTGCGGAGAGGCCCGGAGCGCTGCCCCGGTGCGGTGCGGAAAGGCGCGGAGGGTGCGCGGAGCGGAGCCGCGCTGTCCCGGTGCGGAGCCGTGCCCCGGCCGCGGAGCCCCGAGTGCCGCAGCCCGCCCCGCCGCTCCGGAGCGCGCTCCCAGCTCCGCTGCCCTGCTTCTGATCCCGATGCCGGTTCGGGTCCCGGTCCCGGTCCCGGCAGAGCAGCCCGGCTCCGAGCAGCGCCGCCGCACCGCTCCTCCCCCTGCGCGGAGCGGAAAGGGCGGGCAGGGCCCGCCCCGGAGGGCGCGCAGCCGGGCGGTGCCTGCGCCGCGCCCGCCCCGCGGGGAGGGCCGCGCACCTGCCCCGGGCTCCGCGCCCCGCCCGGCCCGGCCCGGCCCGAGCTGCTCCCGCTGCCCCGCCCGGCCCGCCGCCGCTCGGCTTTCTGCACCCGCTGCTGGCGCCGGCAGCTGCCCCGGGCTCACGGCCGGGCCCCTGCGCTGACACCGCGCCCGAGCGGCTCCGGCAGCAGAAACCTCCGCGCCGTTCTTCCACGAGTGTTGTGTTTCGAAGCAGTGACAGTTGCAAGGTAGCTTTGACTGGCTGTGAATCAGGTTTTGGGGGTACTTTTGCTGTGTCACGACGAGTAAGGACAAATTGCAACATAACCTGGCAAATCCAAGTGAGTGAAATGCAGCTAGGTTATTTTTTTTTAACACAGCCAGACCGCTGTGTACCACGGTGAAGTTCAAGTGTTCCGTGTCGCATCCTGTGATCTGCCATGGTTATCAGGCAGGCTCTGCCACACCCGTGCTCCTGTTCTTGTCACTGACAGTCTACACTGTCACCTGTTCCACATTACAGGACTTGAACACGTTAACAATTCTAGCGTCTTCCTCTGGCCTCCAAGAGTCTGACTGCTACAGCCCTTCTGTTTTCTGTGATCACTGTCGATTATCCACCTGGGGTTTCCTTTCCAGTTACCTGTGTGTTCTACTTCATGTCTCCCTTTCAGTTCCTTGAAACTGCTTTGATCCTTCTTTTCATAGGTTCTGCCCTGTACACTGTACACGTGATTTTTGATTTCAAGATACTTTTCTTCTTTCGTTTGGCCTCTGAGTAAACATCCCCAGAGAAGGAAGCCCAAGGAGACAGCCTCGGAGAGAGAACCAGGGAAAGAGTCAGGGGCTTGTTCACCACTAACAGTCGTGGCTTGGTTAACTGGAGCCACAGCTGACAGCGCAAAGTCCTTCCGCAGCTTCTCTGCTACGCCCTGGGCCTGGAAGAGGCTGATATTCTCAAACAAGGTGAAGAGTTGGAGACATGTAAAAGAAACTCATCGCCCTTTTGTGAAGGGTGAGTGGCAGGGAAAAAAAAAAGAAAACATGAGCAGAGCATGGAGAAGGAGGGTAATTCTTGCTTGGGTCACATGAACCTGGCCTAACAATATACTATCATATAAGTGTAAGGGGAAAATACTGCTGTGGAACAGGGCTGGACCAATAGGTGTTTTCAGTCTCTTATTTCAGTTCTTGTGTAAGTCTGGGGAAATCACAACTCTCACAAAGCTCTTTTTCTTGCAGGAAGTATCACGAGTATGTGGTTGTCACTGGGGAGAGCATCTCTGGATTGTAACTTAAGGCTCCATGGCTGTTTCAGGAAACAGGTTATGCATATTTACCTGCAGAGACATTTAGCCTTTATTTTGAAGAACTGCTGTGGCAGTTCCAGAAAACTATCCTGAGAAAAACAAGGAAAATGTTCCTGAAACATCCAGTGAGTATTATTTTGGTCAATCTTTTGCAATTCTAACCAAAACACATCAATGTGTTGAAAGAGAATCAAAAGCTGGCGTTGAAGGACAGAGGGTTGAGTGGTTTAGCGAAAGGTGGGGTGGTAGGAGATCTTTATTCTGGCTGTTTGCTTAGTGCCTCCTGCACACCCTTCTGCAAACTTCTTAATAACTTCCTTCTCCCATGGAGTGGAGAACATGAAGTGTAAATGTATTTAAATCATGAGAACAATTCGGGGGTGCTGGGAGATGCGGACACACCAAACCCCTCTGGTTTTGGGCAGGCAATTCCCAGGGTAGGGAGAGCACAGTGAGCGAGCTCTGCTCCAGCAGGGTGTTCCTGGGGCAAGAGGAGGGCTGGTCCCAGCCTGTGCTGAGTGTCCCATCTCCTGGGACAGCAGCTCCTGAGCGTCCCATCTCCCAGGGCACAACCCTGCCAGGAGGGCCCACACCAAGCCCAGGCCATGCCGGGGATCCCTGGCTTGCTCCTGCACGGGTGGGTGGGCTGGACTGACTTGGCAAGGCTGCTGAGGCTGCTGCCAACATTTAACAAAGGAATCCTTTACACACATTCTTGCCTGATACGGCACCTTTTCAGCTCTGCAGCAGGGAAAGGAAAAAAATGTCTACGTTTAATATGTAAATAAAAGTAGTGATCCAGGAAAAAAGGTCACTGCATTCATCCCGGGCGGATCAGATCGCTCTCAGATAACTTTGGCTTTACAAGTTTCCAGCACAGCCTGCCATTCCATTGTGTGCCTGCTCATGGAGACCAGGAAAATGGGGAACTGGGTCAGTGATCAGCACTCAAGACACCACCATAGTATCGAGCTAATCAGATCAGGGAATTCATCACTGAGTTCTTCGCATCCAGCTAAAATATGATTGAAGAGTGAAAACAAGGAAGAAAAAGCACTGAGGAAAAAACAAGTATGCTGTTCATAGACACTGTAATTAAATGATCTGTTTGATAGAGAATGGTTAAGTCCGCTTTGACAGAATTAAAAACTCCCCATCAGAAAGAATCACCAGGACACTTGTCATAAATTAAAACCAGCTGGTGATTTAGGTGTAAAAAGCAGCTGAAAGAGAATCTTAAATATTCTCAGTGAAGAAACTCAACAAAGAGACTTTGATCTCTCAACCTTCATCTCAGCTATTCCTACAACCTCTCATAAACTTGTGAACCAGTTGTGGGTTCTTTTCATTAAGCATATTTGAGTGCTATTTCCAACATTAAAACCTGTGATTCTATTCCAGCAGAATAGGAATATCAACTCAAAACCAGATTTTTGAAGTCCATTTATGTAGTTTTAACACACTTAAAATATTTTAATGCTTAAACATAAAATTTTGTAGATCTGAATGGTGCTTATTAGGAACGGTGGTTTAATGCAGTTAGGAGTGTAAAAGGCATCAGAATCCTAACAGGAAAGTTACATCTGTGCAAGTACCTGAAAAGAGCTGAGAGGTTCTTTAAGAAAAGGCTCCGGTATTTCCACATGACCTACCAAAGGGAAGGAGCACTGGTATGCTGCCAAATTCCAGGAGAGCTCAGCAGTGATTAGAGTTTAACTTTGGCATCAGACAGGAGGCTTTTTTCCCCTTGAAATTTTCAATGTACAAAGTGCTGAAGGTTTTTCCCAGCTTTTCACTTGGGGGGAAAAGAAAAAAACCAAGCTCCACCCTCAAAAGCTAATAAAGAACTTGCTTTCGGAAAACATCTGTTAGCTTTGAGTGCCTTAGTGCAGGGAATTGTGTGTTTTCCCAGTGTGGGGGTGTGGTGTGCGCACTGGTTCTGAAGCCATGAGCAGCATGGGAGGTGGGCAAATCATTTTGCTGAGTCAGAAGTAGGAATTAATACAAGAAGAAACTGCAAGTTCTGACAAAGACTTTAAGCAGAAGGAAAACTGTCTGGGATGGTGGGGAGTCTTGAGGTCAGTCCTCTAATACTGCTGGACAATGTGACAATTCCATGTCACCACATCCAGCCACAGCTGGGCGCTGCAGCCTCCCAGCCTCACACCACTGGGAAAGGCACCTCAGGAACATCTCCAGTGAGGAGCCCTCACATCCAGTGAGGAGACCTGGATTCCGCAGCTGGGAGTCAAAAAACAGTCCTAGCAGCTGAGGAAAGGAGTCAAAGCACGGCCCTGCCAACTGAGGAAATGGGTCAAAGCACAGCCCTGCCAACTGAGGGAAGTTCAGAGAGAAGCAGAGAGGAGAATAGAAAGAAGCTGAGGTGAAGGGGAACTTCTAAGAGCTTCTTGCAGGTCCCACTGGCTGAGAGCACCGTGACTGTTTGTCCAGGGTCTCTTGGGCACACAAGCACAGTAAGGGATTCCTGGGCTTTTCATCTTAAAAAAGTGCAGCTTCAGTAGCCAAAAGTGGTATTGAGTCCTACTCCTCTTCTCAGCTACAACATTGGCCCATGCAGACTTTCACCACCTGGGTTCCAGCCCTGAGGCCTTGGAAAATAAACAGAGCAGCCCTGGAGCTCCCCAGGCCTCAGCCACTGGTGACAGTCCCCAGCCCCAGGGGTGCCACCAGCTCTCACAGCTGGTACCAGAGGCAGCAGCAGCTGAAGTCCCCACAGGACCCTGCCAAGAAGATTAAGAGGACAGGTAAAAGTGTCACTTCTGGAACTTCACCATCACTATCAGGAAACAGTATTTCCCTTCCAAAAACAAACCAAAAAGAAAAAAATCCTCCCCCTCCTCCCCCCCCGCAAAACCAAGAAAGGCAATGCTGCCAAACGAATCAGTCAGACCCTTACCTTGCAGACATGAACATGACTTCATGTGCTTTTAACAATGAGCTATTCACAGAACCTTTTTTTTTTTTTTTAAACTCCAGGATTAGGGACTGACACTTCATTCTGTGTCATCTACTGGTCCAGTTTGGTGGTGAAGAAGTCACTGGCTCCTTTCACCTCCAAAAACTTCCAAGGGCATCTGCAATCTGCAAGTGCCAGAAGGAGGTTTACCGTGCGGCCACAGCTGGGCTGAAGGGCAGGAGACATTCTACAGAGCACAAGGTGAAATGAATTTCTATAAACAAGAGAAGCAAAATGCCAGATTCTTAAGAAAAGTGCCAGCAGACCTTTAATGGTGCTGGGAACCAGCCAAGCCTGTGAGTTCCATTTCTTTTGAAAGAATCCTGTATAATGAAGCTGAAAAATATGCAGAGAGACTGACAGCAGTGTTTATTTTATTCATGGCACTACATTTATCCAGGGAACAGAGGGGAAAAAAAAGCCATGGACTGAGAAAAAAGGTGGTGGTCTTCCAATAACACCATAAACCCACAGATCTAGAGCAGAAGGCCAGAAAACTCTTGTTCCCTCTGCATGGATATGGGGATGCTGCCCCTGCAACATCCAGTAGTTTTATAGCAAGTGATGGAGCATGCAGGGTACAGCAGACCTTGGAGGGAAAGAGCCAGGGTTTATTTTTTGAGGAGGTGGGAAGCTGAAGGGGAGGATGAAAAAATTGTATGGACCATGTTTTATAAGCAAAGTTTTAAAGGTCCCTTAGTAGGCTTAAAAAAAAAGATGAAGTACACTCACTACATTCTTTCTTTCCACGGACGGAACGGGCCAGCGAAAACAACTGACCTCAACTGTTTGAATCCAGTGTGTGTTGTTATGCAACAACCCAGCCAGTCCCCTGCACTTCTCCTGGGGAACTGCACATGGTAGAAAAGTTCATTCTTTAATTACCCTCCTGAATTTATTTTACTTACAGCTAACCTGCAGCTGATTGCTAACATCAGCAACCATAACAGCAGTACCAAGATTATTCCCTTTTGCAACGGCACCTAATTTCTCCATACGATAGAACTCTGTATTCAGCTAATTTGGCTCATTTGCTCAAAGAGTATTTCTTTGGTTACATGGCTCTTCCACATGCAAGGGAAAGTTTTGGCTTTTTGGCTTTTTTGCTTTTTTTTCAACAGGAAAAATAATTTCAAGTCTTCCATCACTGGCTATAAACCCAAGGCAGGCATATGGCCCCAGCTCTCCAAAGCCTTACACAGAGGAACTAATAAATCCTGATTCCTTGCAGGCTTGTCTTCTCTTCCCACCTTCCCTGCCTCACCCCTCCCACTGAGGCCACTGCCCCAGCCCCCTCCCCAGGGTCCCCTTGCACAGGCAGCAGCTTCGCTCCTATTTCTGTCCTCCAACTACTGCTTGAGCAGAAGGAAGCCAGCACTGCGCCAGGTTCCGTGTGTGCAGACCACAGATCTTTGTTTGGCCTGGCTCGCCTAGGAACCAGCCAAACTTCCTTGGCAATCCCTGCCTAAAGCAGAGGAAATCTTTGGATTTATCATCTCCACCAAGCCCTTAATTTTCATGCAACTAGGATTAAGTCAGCTGTCTGTGAGATCTTTCTTGTCACTGAAGCTGGCCAAAAGATTTAAGTTATTTTTGAGGAGGGGGTAGAACAGGACAGAGCACAAATGCAAAAGCAGTGGAAGCCATGCAAAAAATACTTCACATATGACAGAATTCTCTTAATAGTTGTGTTGTACTTCTGTTCAGCTGAAAGGTGACTTGGGAGAGATTTTGACAGGCTTTTTCTGTTTTTAAGTATTTCAGATCCTGCCAGTTTCTCTGGCAGTTTCTCAGCATTGCAAGATACTCGTCAAAACACCCTGATTCACCCAGTTAAGCACAGCTAATTATAGTCACCTGCTCACAATCCAGTGCTGTTTTGGGGCATGTGTGCTCTTCCCAGGAAAACAAACCTGGAAGTAACAATTCAGGTTCACAGCATAAACAAATCCCAGTATGAATTCAGTAGCCCCCATCTCTTGCACAAATCAAAGGCTGATACTCCATTGCTTGTTTCCAAACCAGCCCATCACCACAGGAGTTCCCAACTCTTACCATAGCTTGAGCCCAGCTGGAAACAGACTCCACCACTGACCTCCACAGCTGAGTGAGAAAGAGCCACTTGTGGGTTTGGTTGGAAGTGCCCAGAGCTCTCCCTCCAGGACTTCCGCCTTTGTTTTGCATTCAAGAGATTTTCTGTGCAGTTGACTGGTCTTTAATGAAATGGAATTCTCTCCTACTTCTCCCTCTCTGCCTGTAGGCACTGTAACTGAACTCTTTTAGAACATCAGAAAATTTGGAACACTTTCTAATAATCTCCAGAGCATCATCAGTATACCAAGTCCTTTGTGGATAATCGTTTTTCTCCCCTGGGAAGGTTTTAATTTGGTGCACGCAGGGCACAGCACTGTCCTGCAGTCCCTCTCACTGAAGCCATGGACAACACAGAGAGTGGATCTGACCTCAGCAGCCCTCTCCATCCATCCCTCCATCATTTCTCAGTGGTCTCACTCCCTCCGTTCTGTCAATTAAGTCCATTCCAGTCCCTCTCTACAAGGCAAGTCCTTGGTTTTTGGAATGCTGTCAGACTGGTCAGGCGAGTGCCAGAGATTTTCAATGGCATTTTCCTTCCTGAACTTCGATATTTCACTGCACATGTTTGCAGGACTTGCAACTCCATTTCTGGCATGTTTTGAGGGATTGTTTTCGGTATTAAGCATTTGGCAAGCCAAAGTTAAAAGATGACATTTTTATGCCATAAAGCTACACTGAGTGTTACACACAAAACACTTGTACTGAAAACTCAAGACGCTTTTCAAAGGCAGCTTGTGCAAGCTAATTCAGCTTTCTTGTGGACAGATACAACTGTTAGCTTTCAGTGTGGGACACTGCTAGTTTCGCTTCTGTTCTGAAACAAACAAACCAGTCAAACCAGTGTCAATTTAGTCACTTTGAAGTTAGAAAGGGGAACAGCTTAACTCATATTAACAAAATTCATAGAACTGAATGAAATCACTTTTCTTTGGGAAAAAATCAGCAGCTCACTCTTTGGAAGATATTTAGATGATGAAAATAATCTGCCAAACAGGAGTTATTAAGGGAAGCTGACAAGCAGTGCATCTCACAACGGCACATGCAGCATTGTTACCTTCAGACACCAGTCCCACGCCTGCCACCTCCTGGGCTTGGAATATTTCAGCTCCAGAAACATTGAGCAAAACATAATTGTAATTAAGTGTCAGGGAAAGGGGAGTGAGGGATCTTTTCCTTCAGATAGTGTGTTACTACTGGTAGTGTTGGTTCTGCTGCACAAAGTCTGCTACCAAAGGCAACAGAGAGAAAAATTAATTGCTTCCCTTGGTTCTGACATCATCTCACAGACCTCCTGCATGTAATTACTAACGTACTTCCCATAAAGCCCTCCAGGAACTCGCAGCCTGGGGCTCGGACTCCTGGAACAAACCAGGGATTACACAGCTCTTTCAGAGGGTGACAGTGCTGCAGGTCCACTCACAGTGCCGGGTCACATCGCTGGCATCAGTCACTGCTGGCCACGGCAGCACTGCGCTCCCGGGGCACTGCTGCACTTGGCACAAGACACGTCCGTGGTGCTAACTGCGAGCCTTTTTTAAGACAGCTGAAGCAGAATTAGGTGCCCTATTCTTCAGGTTTTTGGACACATGCATGATTTGGAAGCATTGTAACAGAATATTTATACTACCACTTGTCAAGAACTTCATTTGAGAAAATTCTTTTGAGTTTTTTCCTAAACATTTGAATTTCACTGAGGTACATGTGGAAGTACCCGTTGCTTCCTTTCACTCTTCCAGGGACCAGAAGTCCCACTCGATCCCATCCTGCCCTCACCTGCTGCCTGCAGTGCCCATTCTGTGGAGAGCTGCTAACAGACCACTTTCAGGGGGTGCAGGAATCTCAGAGGAGCCAGCAGCGTCCCAAAGCAGCAGCTGGGACTGCTGGCTTTTGTGATTATTTGTGCTTGTCTTCTCCACACAATCTGAGTGGGTCAGTGAAGAAGCTCATTACTACGAAGGCTGTAGCATGTCAGGCTGGAATTTTTATGCCAATTCCTTGAAGGGAGACCGAATTCCAGCGAAGGAATGCCTTTGGAATTAAACTGTGTCTATCCTATGAATACATTATTTTTTTTTAAATGAAAAAGACCATATAACAGACAAGTTTGGTTTGATACCGAACACTCCATTCAGCTCTAAACACAGACCCAGACAAGCAGTCTTCTTCAGGTCATTAATAACAATGTAACCTCCAGCCTCTGTGCAGGTATTTGAACTGCAATGACTCAGAAATTCACTGTTTTGTTAAAGCAAAGGCTCTTACCTGAGCAGTTAATTCTATAATCAACACTACCACACCTGAAAAGCCAGAGGCCTTAATGTCACCATTTTGCCTTCAGAGCAGCCTTCACAAAGATATTTCTGCACCAAAGCCTGATTATCCCAATTTTTTTCCGAACTTGGGGACGTTTTGCTTTGAAAAACAAAATTACAGTTGAAGAGCAGCAAAGTAAATGTTAGTTGTAAGAAGTTCTTCTCCTTCCATCCCCTGTCACCATCTTTTCAAAGTCACTTTCAACTTCACCTCATCTGAAGTCTTCACATGGTTTTCTCCCAAACAAATATAATAAATATAATACAGTAAATAAATATAATAAATACAATATAGTAAATATATTAAATATAATAAATATAATTATCTTCATATACTCAAAAATATTTTCTAAAGCCCATCTTAAAGGGCTAAAATTGATTTTTCACATTAATGAGCTAATGAAAACATGGCAATTCTAAAATGATAATTGTTTCATGGTCTCATAAGGATTCTCTTCTGGAGAAATTATATTCCAGAAAGCCAAATCTTAGCTGATTTATATTCCAGAGGCAGGTTGACGCAATAAACATTCATACCTAGAGCTTCAATCTGTGCAAGGGAACAGAGGCATCCAGTTGATATGAAATGAAACAATGAAAACAACCAGCAGAATCCTAATTAAATGCTCACTCCTGTGCTTACTGGGAAGTTCTTCTTACACCCACCCAAGGGAGAACACTTGGCTATTGGCAGAGAGGAGAAATTTTCAACACTCCAGCAATCACTCCTTAAACTTCCCATAGCCTGGATTTGAATCCAGCTAATTCAGGACCAGTGCTGTGCTTGGGACCAGCATTCCACAAAATATATCTGAAGCTGGTGAAGCACACAGCTGTTTCCCCAGCCCCATGAAATACATTATTTTGTACCAAAGCAGTTGTGCTGTGAGCTGCCACCAGCACAGCTCTGCTCCGCTGGCACAGGACACAGCTCCCAGCTCCAGAGGACTGGCACTGGCAGAGGCTGGGCCAAGCCCCTGCCTGGAAGCTGTCACTAACCCAGGGACAAAATTCACAGCCAACCTGCTCCTCCTGCTCACAGAGCTCACCCACACCCTGCTCCCACACAAACAGCTCCAGGAGGGCATCTCCCAGACAAATGCACAGCAGAAAGCAGTCTGGATTCATGTTTATTGAAGCCAGTAATTAAAGATGTCCTCGTTTTGCCAGCACTAGAAAGCAAGGTTCCACATGACTGCATACTGCACCTGGTTAAAGCCATACAACTGGACTAAGGTTTGTTTCATACATTTGCAGTCCTAATTGTAAGTTGGAAGAAAAACCAATAAACTTAGTATACAGGACAGTGAACTTTCATTTACAGCATGTATATTGTTAAGTTCACGATGTACAGAGCAGTCACTTTCAACGTAGTTAAATTAAATAAAATACGAAATTCTGTTCAGTTTAAACAGGTTCTTTTTTAAATGCCAATAAAAAAAGTGCAAACTTAAAATCAAGCAGCATAACCACAGCATTTTTATGGAGGGCCAATCTTTAAAGTTTTCTATTTGCTTCAAGTTGAATGCTTTCATCTTTTGTTTTCTTAGTTTAAACATGAACAGTAGATGCAGTCACTATAATGCATATAAATATAGGCATATAATAGTTTAAACAGTCTACCATACAAGTGTATCTGCAAATAAAATGAAGTTTCACTTGAAAATGTAAAGGCTGTTTGCATTTGGCCTTTGGTTCCAATGCTTGAAGACACCAGAATAACAACTGTGCAGCTCGCCAAAGCCAGCAGACTTTGGCACCCACAGGATGCTACATTACTTACTTACACCTCTTGTCAGTAAACTAGGAGCATTCACTTGCAATTAGAAACTGAAAATCTGTCCCTGTTTTGTCTTTCTGCAAAGCTGGTAAGTTTTCACACAGTAACAGTTTTGATCAGTTCTAGTATTTTCAACATTTTTATACATCTGGAAAATACTTCAATTGTAAGTTTTAGCCATATTGCTAGAAAAGTGCTTATCAGGTTAGATGACAAAAAAGGCAGTTTCAGACTGAGGTTTTCAAACGATGCCATTACAACCATACAGTTCAGTTTTCCTGTCCAATTTTTGATGGTTTAGTCTCCAATCTCACTTCTCAGTGTCAGGAGGACAGTGTGTAATTACTTCTGGTGTGGTAACTTGCAACTGGCACCCGTTACACCAGGAAGTGCATCCACATCAACATCAGCCAGCCACAGTCTTAGTCTAACTGTTATCTAGACAACAGTATAAATTCAGGTCATACCATTTCTTACAAAAAGTAAAAAAAAAGAAAAGAAAAATAAAGTATTTTCAACAACAAAAAAAACTGGCACAAGTAACATACTCGTTAATGTTTGTCGAAGAGGCAAGTAAATACTCTTAGCTTTCTAGATGTCTAGACAGACTCACACGAACAGCCTCTTGCTGTAACATAGGAGTTGAGGTTAACACCCAGCACTGTGTTAGTGGTCAGTCTAATTCTGTATATTTAAGTAACAATATATATTAGGGAAGTTATATCCAGACATCAGATTTAGTACAACAAGTTCATATCAATAAAAAGTAAACTCTGTATAATTCAAATTGTGGTTTTTCCCTTCAGCATTAAGAGCACAGAATATGCTTGATATTTTAAATTTCTGGTAGTGTGTCCACATAAAACAAGCATACCGTGTATAAAATCAAAGTGCCATTTCCGTAACCACCGCAGTTGTGTTTGTTTGTACAGAATGAGGGTTTATGTGACCATGGACAGGGCTCCCATAGAGCAACGGGGACAACCACAACCCATCTTTCCAAATGAAATGCTACATGAAAGAAAATACAAAACAACTTCTTCAGGATGTCCATTGTGTACACATTCATACTTTTTAGGTTACCTTCAGAATTGGAGTTGGCTGCACCTGCAGCAGATGTGATTGGAACTAGGGCCTAGAAAGTTTTTTTAAAAACCTCCATAGGTGTAAGGCAGGAAATCCATTTTAGCTTGGTAGCTAATATTTAGTTATAAAAGAAGTAAGAAAGAAAAATACTGAGAGTGTTCTGTAGCACATTTCATTTTGGGAAAATGATCCGTCACCCACCATTCTCCATAGGTCAGCCTCTTGGCATAAAAAAGGCAGAAGCTATCAGAAAACAGGATTTAAAATTAAATACAAATTGCCAAACTACTGTTTTTCAAATAAAACCAAACAGTGACTGTTTGTACTACAGTGCACAATAAGTTCAAGCACCTTCTAAAGACACATCACATACTGTGCCAGGCACTTGGAGCTAAACAAGTTTAGTTTCTCCCTTTGTCAGCTACACCAGAAAGGGCATCCACACTCTTAAGACTTCTTTAAAAACTAAAACAAGATTTATAACAAGAATAAATTCCCATGGTTCTTAGTGTTTGGCCTGGAATTCTCCAATGTAAAGTAGTCTTTTAAAAACAGTGACTATTTACCCCCTGTGAAACACAGGATTTGACAACATTGCTCCTCTCCAGTCAATCCAACATTCTGGTTTCTCGCTGTCCCAAATCCGTTTCCCCTTTTAGGGCTCCATTCCCCACCTCGGCTTCTTTCCCCCAGTTAATGCTGTTCCACCACCACCACTCCAAGAATATAATGCATTGCAAACATACAAGTAGCCAATTCCAGTAACTCTGAAAGAGGGTTTCAGTTCTCTTTCTTGCCTCATGTGCAGTCAGTAGTACTTTTAAGAGAATTCTCCATTTCGCTTCTCTGTGTTCTTCACAACAGGAAATGCAGCTGCACCTGCTTTACCTCCAAACCAAAAGAATTGCCCTATATAAACTCTAAATGGTTATCTTATACAGAGGGATTTTATATGCAAACTTCCTGAATGTGCACTTTTTACTGGGACAAGGCAATGATGTAGTAAGCTCATTTTCCCTGCCCGAGAAAACTGATAGCATCTGCCATAGCAGAAAATTCCTGGTCTTATCAGATCACTATACATAGTTATTTGGTCATTTACATCTGCATTGTTCTGCCCTATCAAGCCTCGTTCTCTGTTGGAGGAGAATTTGTTGTTACCATGGGGTCAGGCTTGCGAGTGATCCTGTCCAATTCCTCCTGAGCATTTGCCAAAACTGTCTTTTGTCCTGGAAAGAAGGAGGACACAAACCAATTGAGTTTCAATGAAATGTTTCAACCAAGAAGCATGAGTGTTCAATAAACCACTTTTAGATGACAATATATTATTTATTTCTCATTATTTTGCCACCTCCACAAGGCCAAAGAACCTGGCACAACGTACAGTATTTTTTGTGTAAAAACTGATACTCAGGTTTGATTCACTTTAAAAAGATGAAATGCTGAACTACACAGCAGCAAAAAAAACAAAGACAAAAAAAAAAAAACCCAAAACAAAAAAAAAAAACCCCACCACCACCAATGATATGTTTATAGCAACTAACATTTAAAAATAACCATATTTGGAATTTTCAGTAAAAATCCACTATACACAATTCTATTATTAGCATTGATAGCAAGAACTTTATTTAAACCCAACTTTTAAGCACAAGGTATGTAGGACACCTGCTAAAAAAAGAAATCCCATTTATTTGGTCGCATTTGTACTCACTGCATTTGAATATGAAATGACTAACAGGAAGAATGCTCATATCTGCAGCCAATGCTTCCCTTAAAAAAGGGACAGGAATTGCATATTCATGTAATATCTCCAAGCAGTCATTTCAAAGGACTTCTTCAATTGGAACCAGACACACTCAAGTATTTCATGGAAAGGCAGATCTTACATTTCTATATTAGACTCAAAACTTTTTAACAATTCCCTAACTGAACCATCAGCTTACTTCAGTGTTTCTGAAAATTATAAACCCACAGACAAATTCATCACCAAAATTGGAACAATGTATCCTAATGCATGGAGCATACAAGCATTTAAGATTAAAAAGCTGTATTTTTAGACAAAAAGTAGATTATATAACCATGTACAGCTTCCTTACACAGCCAAAGAATTTAACAAGCATCTGTTTTCCAGCTCAAATGTGTGTGAAATATTAGGTGGATTTTTTCCAGGGTACATGCTGAAAACATTAAGAAGGCAAGATTTGACTGTTAGAGATTCAAGTGGTTTTTTTCCAAAGTACAAAGACATAACCGAGTTAAAAGGTTACCTTTAATCACTAGGAAGGTTTCAGACCTAAGCACTAGTCACAAGCCACAGCACTGTACACAGCATCTACTCAAAGTAGGAGTATCTAAGCAAAACTTAGGAAATAGTACATTAATTAATGTACTGTAAAAGAACTTAAAATACAAAACGCTTCACATGTAGACTGACAGCACCTGGGAGTTAAAAAAGCCTGAACCCTAAAATAATAAAGGCCACACAAAATCCTCGCTTAAACAAGAGCAGATCCAAAAAAACACCGTGATTTTGGTTTTTATGCTGGATGAACTGTCTCCTTAGGGCTCCAAAATAACACCAAGCAGTGTCCTGCAAATACCTCATGTGGACAGGAAAAACTCTCCCAATGCAGGGGAACACATTCCCCTTAACCACCATGGGGAGCACCTTCCAAAGGTGAAGAGAAGAAATACAAGGAGCTGCTTTTAAGAAAATAAAGAGTTTCCCCTCAATTATGAATGAGAGTGACACTTGTTTTCAATTTCCCTAGAAATCTGTCAAGGAGTGATGGCCTCATTCAGTGAGATGTGTTCTGGACAATTACATGCCCCCAGTTCTGTACAATTAATTCCCCTTGCTAGATCAGAGTGAGACCAGGGAACCCGAGTTCTTTATCCTCTGTACAGGAATAGAGAGGGAAGGAAGCCTTAGAATTTGCAAGAATCTTCTGGTGAATATAAATGAAATAACTGTGTGACTATAAGAGTTAAGATGTAGAAAAATAAACCATCACGGAAATAACCAATTGAAGTTTTTTGAAATATCATGGTCAATATCATCCTCAAAGAGAGTCCAGAAACAAGGGCAAGCAGGAAGCACTGCACAGCAGCAAAAATGGACACGACACTACCCAGAGGAGATATTTCTCTCAGGTAAGAATTGTCACAGTAGAAACCAATCCATCAATGAGGCTGACCAGTATTGTTGAGACCCACAGTGTCGCTCTCAACCTCGGACAGAATCTCAACGTTTCAATCTCAGGCTATTCCTAGCTATGAGAAAAACAGATGGTCTCCTTAAAGCTAAATATTTTTGTCATCAACCTTCTGAAAACGTCAGGCTCTTTAAACAGTTTAGACATTTGAAATGCCTACAAAAATAATTTTAGCACATTTACTCGCACAGAGGGTGCTACTGGAAATAATGCTTTCTCCAGGATGTTCTGCTCAACTCTTCCACAAAGGAACAGGTCATCTCTTCTCTTTTCACCAGCACCAGGTACCTCACAAACCCAACAAGAGCTTTCCAGAGAGCAGCATGAGGAGCCCTTACCTTCTCAGCACAGTTTAATCCTACACTGGTTCATGTAAGGTGTGAGCACAGCAGGTGACAAGAACAGGCCCCTTCTCCTGTGAGTGAAAGCCAACTGTTCTGTTCCCAAAGTCAGGAACGGAACGGGAGCTGCCAACTTAATGCAGCCAAGAAAAGCCAACCTTGAGATTGTTCAGGAGAAGCACTTCTACCCAAGAAAGAGAACTGCAGGAGGCACTACAATCTGCAGAGCTGAGTACAAGATTCTAATCATTTGTGTTCAGGACAAGAATAAGCCAATGATGGGAACTAATGAAGAAACTAGTGGGGAAAACAGAGCTCAGCCTCTAGCAGGAGACTAGAAGAGAACTTGTCTAATTTAGTCTATCAAAATCAAGGCAGTTAAGGAAGGATGTATGATTGCTATCTCTACACATTTCAGGAGCAAAATTATCTATTCTAATTAGAAGTTAACGCTGACACAAGGAAAAAAAAGTCAAAAAAAGCTTGTTATCTTCAGAAAGTCCTGGAAAGGACAGAGTGTTCTACAAGACTGAAAGAGGAAAGAGTACAGCCCATTACAGACTAGTTTAGCAGTTTTTCCAGAAATTGCAGCTATGTTTTAGGTGCTTAAAACAGCCTACCAGCACAACAACCAACAGGGTCTGTCCCAACAAGTTCTGCCAAGCCACCCACATTTCTATGAAAGGATAACAGGTCCTGTGGAGAAGGGAGAAGTGGTTGAGATCACATCTCACATCACCTTCACAGAAATAAACTTCAAACAGAAAAAAAAAAAAAGTCTTGATATTTCAGAGAAAATGGATTTTAATTCATAAAATTACCCATTAGTTATCCATAGCACTGGTCAGCACTTTTATTCAGCTATCTACCCTGTCCAGCTGTTGAAGAGAGCAGATATGTAGGTAAGTGTGCCTGAAGAGACAACAAAGAATTCGGAAAGATAGGATTGGAGGGAAAAAGTTATTTACATAGATTACCGAAGTGGTGCATGATGATAGAATGGAAAACAATGATTAAACAAACACACAAACTTTTGAGACACTGAGGGAATTTGACACAGACAAGAAACCCTCCTACCAAGAGGCAGAAAATGTATTCAACTGCCTGAATTGTTATAAAAATTCCTGCTCAGTGTCACACAGATGAAAACAACCCCGTATCCCCCTGAGAGATGTGAACAGAACACATCTGTAGCACAGATCAGCTCACCCCTTCTCAGGGCAGGCAGAGAGCCTTGTCTGCCACACCCAGCTGTTTCTGAGCACAAAGCAAAGGGGGTGAGCAGAGTGCCAGGGGGACAGAACTGACACAGCCAAACAACATGGCCTGCACACAAACCTGTTCTTGCAGGCCACACACAAGTCACAGGCAAAGGGGAACAGCTTTCAAACCCAAACACTGCTGCAAACACAAAGGGGCTACACCGAGCTCCACTGCCACCCAAACAAGACCAAGAGCACTGAGATGCAGAAATACTGGGCAAGGTAACAAAATAACTGAGGAATTAAGTACTGGAATAGGCTTCCTGGAGAGATGACATTACAGCTTTTTTTTCTGAGTTTGTTTGCTTTTTAATCACTAGCCAGGTACTCCCTAACTGACTTTGCTTCAGATAAATGGCATGAATGAAATAACACCTGAAAATATTTCTATTTCTATAAGTATTACTTTGACCTTGTGGTGAGTAAAACATGAGGCTGTATTTGATGAAGCGGGGGACACCTTTCAGTGTTTAACTGAAGAGGGCATTACGGATTATGAAAGAATTAGTTCCATGTTTTTATAACATGGAAATGATATTATTAGGGAAATAATATATAATACAAATCCCTTTTGTTATTATCTTCATACTAAATAAATTTAATAAAGACAAAATAACAGAATTCATCACGCTGAAAGAACACACAAAAAACCCACACCTGACTTGCTCTAAGTCCAATCCTAGCATTTTTGAGCTTCCAGAACATGACATGCCATATATAAACCTTCCCAGTTGAAAAGAAATTAAAAAATACCCAAAGTCCAACTGCCTTGGCTCTCTGATTGACAGAACCATCAGTGTGGCTGGAAGCAGATATTTCTCATTTCCTGTTCGGAATGTCTGGGCCTTACCTTCCCCTCTCAGCACGAGGAACTCTGGGTTTGGCATCACTATTAACACCCACAAGATTGCACCAGCTTGGGATCAGAAGTAGTGTATCTATCCATAATTTAATAGTGAAAGAATTCTGGAAGGAAAGCTCCTGAACATTCAGTGTGATGGGAATGCCAGTATTGAACAGAAACAGTCAAAGAATCAAAGCAGTAAATTCCATCTGTCAGGTGGACAATGCATTTTGTACCACCGAAGTCTGGGTAGGTATCAACCACTCTGACAGGTTCCTTTCACTTTCACTGAACTGCTGCAGTATTTATTAGCAAGGATCTCCCACAGTGCAGTTACAGCACACACACAGAAAGCACCCATTTGTCAGTGTTATCAGCTGTGTTGGATTGCAATAAAATACTAAATAATTAATGAGTGAACAACTTCAAGCTATCACAAGCAGTAATTCATTTCAGCTTGAACTCTGGGGAGATTTCAATAGTTTCACTGCAAACTCCAGTCCAAACCTAAAAACTGCATCTCATTTCAACAGCAAAGCATCAAGAAAAGAAACAAATTAATTCTGAAGCTGAGGAAGAAATCAGCGCTTTCAGCATAGGATCAAGACTCAAATGTCACTGAAATCCCAGCAGTGCAACTTCACTCAAAGGATTAAGTTATATCAGGCTTAAGAGAAGCCCTGGAGTTGTGAAGTTGCAGTAGTTTAGTTCTTCTTTTAAAGACATTTTGGTACCGTCACCTGTCAAGGTCTGTCACTTTTCTGACCAGTGTGAGACACACCCATGGACCAAGAAGCCAAACAAACTATTAAAAACAAGCTGCAATAACAAGTCCAATACCTGATTTCTTGGCTGTACTTTGCACTCCTCCTGCACCAGGACTTCCAGGAGAGCCAGTCTTTTTGCTCAAGAGACTGTTAAAGAAACTAGCCAAGACACCTTCACTTGCAGCATTATCTAAAGGAAAACACAAATATAGATCACACAGAACACATAGAGCTGGTAAATCATAACTTATTTTCACATACATACAAACAAATCTCTTGCTAATCAAGGAAATAAACCTCAGCTCTGAGAAAGTCTGTCCTTGTTCAGTTTGAAGACCCCAGTAATTTGCATACTTTGGCATAGGCAGAGACGGCTGAATGCACATTCCTGCTTTTCTGGAATGATTGAGGGTAATGAAATTTTCATCTAAATATTTGAACGTTTTTAAGTTTTTAATACATGTAAAAGCCAAGAGCAAGATTATTAAGTATGGACATGAAAATCAAAGACTGATAAGCCCATTAACAACCTGCACAGATGTTCCAGTACAGCCTTTCATGCCACATTGCTTTTAACAAATCAAAACTTGGCAATTCAGCAATGAGACAGGATCCAGGGGGGCATTTTACCCCCTGGAAGTGAGGCATGGCCCTACAGTGCACAACAAAACACAACACTGGCCCTGCAGAGCTTCTTAATGCCCAGAGGGGAAAGAAGCCCCTCAATACCATGGAGCTGCATCTCAGGGAAAGATCTAATTTCCAAGTGACTCCATCTGCAACAGCAAATGACCTTCCAGAGAGGGTTTAGCGGAACAAGGTTCGCTGTGGATTCCAGAATAAGGGATATGAAGTATAAAACTGTTTGTAGTTTAGATCAGTCTCCACCCTAATAATCCAACTGATGCATAATAAATGTATTGAGGTGATTTAGGGAAATTAGAATGCATTTGACCTCTATCTGACTGCTTGGCAGTAACAGAACTCTATTCCAAGTCATATAAATGATCAGAAAAGAAAAAAAACCAACCCAAATTTATGTCATAAATGCATTTCTGTTATTAAATTAACTATAACATTAGTGAATAAATCCCCACATCTTTCTACAGAAGAGATTCACTTGAAGGGAAATAACATGATATAGAACAGTAAAATGCTCATTCATACTTTTAATATTTGGATCTGGTTTCTTAACTGATGTGATTGGTGAGGCACTGGGTACATTGGCGGGACCAGCTCTGCCTTGAGTTCTTGGGGATCCTGCAGGGCCTCTTGCAGGAGACTCCTTAAAAAGTCCAAATCATACAAATCAGAGAAGAACTTCACAGGATTAGTTACATTAAGCAAGTTTAACACCACATACTTTTTCAGCCCTTCTACTGGCACTATAGTGATGCACACTGGAGAAAGAAAAAAAACAAGCTCCCAAAACATCAGTTATTTTAGGGATGTGCCTCTACTACAGGAAAGGTTGAATCACTGCAGGAAATTTTCAGTTCAACAATCTGATGTTTCCACAGTGAATTTATAAGCAACATTTTAAAATATTGCCTCATTATTTATTTCCTTTCTGCAGTTTGGGGAGATTATGTAGGTTAGATTTAAATATAAAAAATGGATCTCTGCAGGTTAGAATCATTCCCTTTTCCCTTGAAGGAAACTAAACACCTCCTACTCTTTTCCTTGATCTACTTACTGATGCTCTTGTAGGCGTTGCTGGCTGTTTGGCAAGGAATGACTGCAAAAACAACATATTAAGCATATTAAATATATTTCAAAGAATACAGGGGAATAAAACAGTGAAGCTGAGTAACCATTAATTTTTTTTTCCTGATATTTACAGGATTCCTCTGATATTTCCATTCTTCCCCACTCTGCCTCTAGAGGACTGACTGCAAGGAGTAAATAAGCTTTGGGCCTTTGTCTCACACAGCCAGTCCAGAACTCAAAGCCACAACCACAGACACCCCAGTCTGCAACCTCCAGGACATTTATAATGACCTGGATAGGGAAGTGCTGTTATATTTTTTAAACTATAGAGTAATAAAGAAAACAACAAGTTACAGCACAGCCAAATTTGACACATTAAAGTCTTTCAAGCCTCCTGCTGTAAGGAAACTGCAATGCTCAGATGTTAGGTTTTAAAAGTATTTATATTTCACAGATACAACTCCGTGGTGAAATATAAAGTCTCTTCCTCTTCTCCTTTGACATGTAAATTCTTTCTGTTCTCAGCATATCTACCCTTCAACTTGCCAAGGTAAGTGACCATATTTCCTACTTGCATTTGTTAGAATAAGGCCTTACTTCACAAATACATCTGAATTTGTAAAGTTGAGAAACAGCTACCTGGTGATTTAAATGAGAAATGAAAAACTAAAGGCAATAACAAGGGAGAAATTGAAATGAAATCTTACATAGTATGGACTTATTTTCATTCTTCCATTCTTACCTGCTGCTTCATAAGAAATACTTGCTCATCTTCTGCTGCCAGCTCTTTATCATGGACTAACTGTTGAACAAAACATTTTGTTGTTATAGTAAAAACTGAAATTACTGTAACTGGTTTTTATGCTTTGATGATCAAAAGGGAAGAGAGAGAGGCAAATCATTAAGACTATTGCTCACTTTTTTTTAACTGTTCTTTCATGTTTAAAATAATGGTAACATTAAAGAAGTTGCCATTTAAAAATACTGCAAAATAAAAAAACATTGGAGCAGATGAACAGTGATGCCAGCCTGTGAGCACTGTCCTGTAGAGATGAGTGCCTGGTGAGTAGCCACATTCTCATAAAATCTGAATATTGATCTCATCAGCATCTCCTCAAAGACTTGAGATGACCTTGCTTTGCCTTCACTTGGCAACCTCAAAGCCATGTGAGTACAAATGGAAATGTCCTACAAAGAGAATTCTCCATTTTCTGGTTGTGTTTCTGCCCCATGCATGCAAAAATAGTAAATGTAAAATAGCTTTTCCTGGACTGCCTTTCATTCAATAAGGTGAATGGTTTCTGGGTTTGCTTGCAATATTTTAAATAACTAATGAATGAAAGCCTGATGTTTCATATATTTTGATTTTAAAAAAGTTCTATTTATATTTGGAGTTCTTCAATATTAATAGTCCTTAGCAGCCATTCAAGCAAAGTATTTTTGGAGGGGTACAGAAAGAAATAACCCTTTTTTACCTTTCTTACAGGAGGTTTTACAATGAAGTCCTCATATGCATCTTCTGGTTTTACTGTTGTGAAATTTTCATGTAAAATGGCAATTTTCTTCTCATTGTCCCAACCAGCAGGTCTGTGAAAAAAGAATAAAGCTTTGCCTTTTCTGCAACTTCTACAGAGACAATTCGTTTACTGCCCTCTACTTAAATGCGGCAATTTTCTTACAGATCAGCCCTATTTCTCAGCTAAATTCCAAGGATACAAAAACTGGAATGGTATAGTCTGAGTCAAGTCATATGCACTAAAGTTGGTGTTTAAATTTGGGATTCCACAAGACTTGCATACTAAGCTTTTGAACAACAAACCATTCCATTTATTTTTATATCAATGTTACATGCAGTGCAGTGCTCAATAAAAACCCCTCTGACACCATGCTGCTTGTCCCAGAGACTCACATAAAAACTGCATCCTTCTCTACCACTAAGGCAGGCGTGGTAAACTGGAAACCGTAGGTTTTATGTACAATGTACTTATACAACAGGTCAAGGTTCTTCTCCTCCTTAACTGATGTATAAATCAAGGCAGCCCCATCTGGGTTTCTAGTTAAGGAAAATCAGGTAAGATACAGTTTCTAGATTACAATAAGAATGTCAACACAGGAGTAATAGATGTACAGCTACTAAACTTAGCTTTGAGCAGTAGTTCGAGGCAAAACTAGAGACATAAAGTATGCAGGGCTGGAGGGGATATAACAGGGCAAGGCTCAGGGCACTTTTCTTTGACATACACAGAAGTTATCCATACTCCCAGGCTTACATGGAGAAAGTCAAAAACTTAATACACAGATGAGATCTCAGGCTTACATGGAAATTGCAAATTCTGAGGGGAAAACCAAGAAAGAACACTTCACAAAACGCAAGAACAATCCTTTGTAAAGGAACAAAAGGTCCAAGTCCCATGCATGAATTAAAAACTATAAAACATTTCAGGCATCTCTCAACGTTTTCAAAACCACAAATGCTACACATACCTACCTAAGGTTAGGTATGTGTAGCACATAACCTTACCAATAACTAAATACCAAGCAATCTTGGAGAGCAATTGCTTGGATTAATGTTATGTGCAATTCAACATGAAAACACCTCTTCTTGCTTCCGGATTAGAGGCAGACTCCTCAGAACAGAAAAGGATACACTGTAAGCAGAATCTGCGGATGTGTGACTGAATGAAGTCGAAGTGTTCTTCCCTGTAGTCGTGCTCCTTCTCCAGGACACTCACTGCATCACACTGGGAGAGGCAGGAAAACAAACCAGAAAAACCCAGGCATTTAAATCCAGCACATCTTAAAACACCTTCCTTAATCTTACACCCTCCCATCACATTTACTTTGAGTCTCTGGTTCTAAAATAGCACCAATAAACCAAATGCTAAAGTAATTAACATATAATTGATAAAAAAATATTACTATTCCATAAAAGTCAAAAATGATGTTGGTGGCAGAAGCTCACTTGTAAAACAACTCCCTCCACTGTTAATCCAGAATTGGTTTTGCATGTCTGTAGAAAGCATGCCTTTAACAGAGAAGTAATGAAACCCTAGCATAGCAGCAAAGAGAAGCAGAGCCTCACTTTTGTGCACACCACGAGCACGGGAATGCCCAGGTTGTGAGTCAGCACGTTGTCTCCGAGGGGCAGGGAAACATGTTCATCCTCCTGGCCAGAGGGGCCTCTCCTCTGTGGTGATCCTTGGTAGCCTTCTTCAGGTTCTACATACTCCTGAAACTCCTTGATAACTATTAAAAGAGAGAGATTCTTAGGCTACAACAAAGGAACTAGTTCATTTTAAACCCTAATTAATCTATAACTAACTAGAAATCTCAAGGGCTTCTTGTTGGTTTTTTTTTTATTTTTATACTACTTGAGAACGGAATGCAAATTAACTCCTTGTTGCCCTTTCCAACACCACAACACTCCTCCATCAAAATTTATAGGAAGCTAAATCAAGTGGGATCTGGAGCCATTATAAATAATCACAATTATCTGCAAGAGCTATAGTGTGTACAAATGCATATTCCTAAATGTTTTATTATAGGGCAGTTGACAACAGAAAACATAAATGTGGTGTAGCAACACAGCCTATACGCAGCACTTTGTACTTATTGTGGAAGAAAGCATGGTGAAAAAGTAAATGTACACAGGAAACACCAACCTGAAACAGCCACTTTTTCTTACAAACCGTTTCTTTATTTCCTATTACTCTACATTTCTGATGCAGGCATCCAATACCAGAAACATAAAACCTACCTGCATAAGCACAAACTCAAGGGCATCTGCAGGCTACCTGAAGAGACTCAGTTGTATTCTGGAAAACTACAGTGGGGTCCAGAGGAAACTCGGTGCCTTTTATGTTTCCAGTATTTTAATTTTATGGCAACAGTGAGTGTTCCTATATCCTGAATACAATCCAATACTGAAGCACCTAAGGAACAGTATTAAGGCCATTTTGGAAATGCACTGTGATGCCACACATGCTTTATCAAATCTGGGCTGTAATCTACACTTTAATATCTTTTATTCAAGACCAAAGCCACAGAACAGCCAAATCTGGATGTGGCTGCTCCAGGCACACACTGCCCTGAGGCCCAGGGCTCTCCTCCTCACTCAGCCATGAGGAACCCTCACAGAACGAGCCAAGCAAACTCCATGATCTACCCCCACAAAGGCTCCTTTATTTTAGAAACAGTGGGAGCAGAGTGACTGCAGGGACAGTGAGGAAAACTCCTCAGAAAAGCCACCAGTCTCCAGCCCAGCCACACAGAGAGGCTGCTCAGAACACGCTCCGTGTGCCAGGGAAGGGACTGCAATGCACTGCAGGCCTGAGCTTTAGGAAGTGGTAAAACCTCCGGGAAGTTTCTTATACCAACCTTGCAAAAAGAAGTCATGGTACCTTTTCAGAACAGGAACCATTCCTGCAATGGTATGGGTGTGTGGGAGGAAGAACAAATCAGAAAAGTCTTCTGTCTAAAGCTGCACAATCTACAGTGTTTAGCTGAAACATAAAATTGCTTGATTCTTGTGGAAAAGAAGAGAGCTCTATTCCAGAGAAAAGCCTAAAACCCCCAAACTAAATATAGACCATAAGACTTCCAATCACCAATTCAATATACGTCAGGGTGCAAGGAAATACAAATGAAAATGAAATGCAGTTGCTTTTAACACGGCGAGGCAGTGCCTTCTTGTGGAGAGGAAACAGCAGCGCTCCAAAGGATGCTTCCTCCAAGACTGTTTCTTAGTCAGTCAGAGCAAATTAAAATTCCTCACCAAAAGCATTTAACTAGAAAAGGACTTTTCTGAAGTACCTCTTTATTAGCTTTCCTATTACTATTGAGGCCAAGTGTATTAGTGCAGTTTCAAGAACACCATCTGCATCTCCCACAATGGTTCACATGAGCCTCTCTGACTTACAATCACACAGAAAAGACTATTTGACAATACAGGTCTCAATTCACCACAGCATTACAATCAAACAAGATTCCTTTCCTGGGTTTTGTTCATATCAAAGCAAAAATAATTTTTCTTTACTGAGATACTTGGGAGCGTAAACCCCTTCAAATTTGGGGAAAAGGCCTCTCCCGAAAAGGAGACAACATGAGAAAGCACAAGATGCTCTAAGAATTTCAGAAATGTAAATAAGAGCAAATGCAATGTGGGAATTTCAGAAGTCTGATGGCTTCAGCCTCACGAATTTCTGCTGAATGGGAATGAGGGGCACAATCCCAGAGAGCCACAACTCTCAGCTCCCCTTTCCCCTGGAGTCAGCAGGACCCAGCAGAAGCACCACAGCCACACCTCACACACGGAGGGAGAGAAGCCTTTCAGCCTTTCGTGTGGAGCTGAGCTCTGTGTGGATTCCCAGGGATGCACCTGGCCTGGCATTAACCCCTGCCAGACACGGAGCAGTGGGAGGACACAGCACTGGGGCAAACAGGGGCAGCTCTCAACAAACGACTGCCCGAGTTACAGCAGCAACCAGGCAGAGCAAGAACCTCTGACTACAGCACCCTGAGCACACAGACACCACTTGAACTCAGGAACAAGTGCGAGTGCCTGTCAGCAACAGGCTCTTAAACACTGCTCCAGGCTCCCACTCAGCCCCCATTCCCTTCAAAATCTAGTCCTGTTTAATCCAAGTGAACCTGGACTCCACGCACTGTCAGATGCCCCGATGAACGAACTGCACTCTCACAAGGTAATAAAGCAGCTCACTGAGGTTAAAACATTTCTTTGACACGCAGCAATTTCATACTTTTTCTTACCTCCCACAGCTATGTCTCATTTGCACTCCACTCTCAGGCTTTTAATGGATATGAAGTATCCATATTTAATGGATATAAAGTTGTGCGCCCAAACAGCTCATAAAATCTTTTATTTTTCCTTTTTTCCTAGTGAGCTATGAATATTATCTCCTCCACACAGTTCTAATTGAGGAATCATCTTCTATATGGTATGGAAAACAACTCCTTTCTTTATTAAGAAGTAGCGAAAATGACTTTGGTTTAAGGTTTTTCAACAGCAAATACCCCTAAGATGAAGCACATAAAACAGGAAGCCAGAAAAACAACAGGTCCTCTGGAAATCTGTAATATTCTGCCACCCATCACTAAGGCTGAATACTCAGAATGGCCTATTTTGTTTAAAGAATTCTCACCAGGTGATGATGTGCCATTAAAATCACACCCCCACTACAGAGAGCTGATTTATCGACCAAACTTGTGGCTCTTTGCACTGAACACAGCAAATCAAAGTGAGGTTCCAGCAAACTGGTTTGTTGCTGTAGCTCACACAGCAGGCAAGGTAACCACCAAAAACTGCTGCATCACCCAGGACATGCATTGACTGAAGGCACCACCGAGACAGCAATCCACAATTATTATTAGGTTTGGTTGTTCCAGCAACAGTAACATGCTCAGGCTTGGAGTGTTCTTTAACTGCGGTGTGGAAATGCAGGCAAATGCTACAACTTAATGGATAAATCCCAAAGGTCCTGAAGAGCAGAATGAGAAAAATAAAGAATATTTTTCTGAGACAATCATTCCGTATTTACACTCTTTAAAGTTTCACAATCACTTTTAGCTTTTTTGTGCCCTACCTTTATTGATCATTAAAAATTTTAGTCTTGTGAAAATAATTCCTAGACAAAAGATACCTGGATAAACTATTTTTTTTAAAATCTTTTGGCTTACAAATCTTTCAGCTCTGTGTCAGACCAACAAACCAAAAAGGCAGACAATCTGAAACTAATTCAACTTAAATGGGACAGTACACAATTTGCAAAAACATGTTATTGTGTTTCAATTCTTTTGCTTCAAACACCCCAGAGATCAACGGTGCAATTGCTGTTTTACCAGTACACCTCCTTTCTGCAGTTCTTGAATTCCTGACAGCCACCTTATCTGCTCGGTTGTCTTAAATATGGGGGTAACATTCACATCTTTCCTGAAATAATTATTCAAATATGTGTTATTTAAATCATGATTTATCACAATTAAGCCTGAATTAAATGGGCACAGTTGGCCATTATGTACCTGACTTCACATTAGCCAAGCTCTTAGCAAGGAACCCCCAGAGCAGCTCAGTGATGGGAGTGAGTGCAAGCAGGCCCTGCTCTGGCTACATTCCCAAAAAGGCAGCCTGTTGCTTCCATGTGT
This sequence comes from Chamaea fasciata, assembly GCF_029207755.1. Classification (NCBI taxonomy): domain Eukaryota; kingdom Metazoa; phylum Chordata; class Aves; order Passeriformes; family Sylviidae; genus Chamaea; species Chamaea fasciata. The sequence goes on along the minus strand of NW_027094097.1, from coordinate 22,404,266 downwards.
GTCCTGCTGCCCATTCTGGAAGCTCTTTAACTCCAAAGGGAAGTTTCTCACCCACCCAGGCAAGTCAGAATCTGGAGCAGCAAACACAGGAGCAAAGACTGGGTGCAGAAAGGCCTCCCAAGCCCCACCAGCTGAGACAAGCAGTCCAAAGTCCAACTGCACTGGCAAGGGTGAGCTAACAAAGGCATCTCTGGAAATTCTTAGGACCTTAGCAATGGAGAAGGAACAGCCTTGCAGCACTACCAATGGATGCCAGTGGGACAGGACTGGGAAGTGTTTCCCCAGGGCCCCTGGTGCTGAGTGTGACAGCCAGGGAAAGCACTGTGGACATTAAGCTTGAGATGGAGGAGCAGGAGTAAGGGCATATTCTGCAGGTGAAGTCAGGAAACACATCCATCCACCCAGTGGTCTTATGCTGCACGGGCACATTAAATTCAGCACATCCCATCACTCTGCACTCCATTTCTATGTTTCAGCTGCCCTCATGTACACTTTATTATCCTGCTTTTTACATATTTGGGCTGTTGCAACCCAGTGACTTCATTTCCTAAGCGGCAGCCTACCCCAGGGGGCACAGGCAGCAGGATTTCAGAAAGCAGAGCTTTGCTGTGTAGCTTTAGGATGGGCAGCAGGCCCAAAGCACTCACCAGGCACGTGTGCTCTGCCCTGCCCAGTGCATTACCCTGACACAGTTACAGGGGGCCTTTCCTCAGCACTGGCTGCTCAGAGAATTACAGGCCATGGTGGCCAAAGCTCTGAGCACAGAGCTGGCCCTAGGGACAGTCTGCAAGAAGCCAGAGATGTGTCCAAGTGACACGAGGAGGTGGGAATTTGAAGACATCAGAGCCCTGTGTGCCACAGCTGAGTCAGGGGATGGCACTGGAGCCAGGCACAGGGGAACTCAGCCCCTCTCCAATCTCCTCTTCCCTTGACTCCACGAGAGCTCAGAACAAACCAGGAGTTTGTATGATACTTTAATTTAGAAGATACCACTACTGGAAAGCCTTCTAAGTTCCTCAGACAGGGCACTCGAGCTTTTCCACAGCTCCTTCACAGAATGCACTCTGAAGGGAAGGCTGAAAAGCTTCTCTTTTGAAAAGGAAAATTTAGATGTACAAAATCACCCTTTATTTGGATTGCCATAGCATTTGCTGTGTCTCAGAAACGTGCAGATTGGGTTAGCTGTTGATACTAGAACTGCATTTCCCATTCCCGAAAAATCTCTGACACACACAAAATCCCCCAATCATTTTCCCCTAAAAAACTCTCATATTTTACTTTTTGCTTAAATGTAACCTGCTGATCAAACCTGGGTGGCTTCTATAATTAGGTTTAAACTCCAGCTGGTATGCTGTAGGCACTAGTCTTCTGGGAACATAATATTTAACATTCAGAAAGGATTATCAGCTGTACAAATACACCTGAGTGCTCACAGGTCAAACAGATCACACCAATCCCTAAAGGTAGCTCAGGAAACTACCAGATCATATTTGCAAGGATTCCAGACTCCAGCACAGAGAGCCACCAGCCTGGAACAAAAGTAGCAACCACAAAGAATCAGTCTGAATCTACTTCATCTGAAAGGACTGGAAGTTGCTAAGGTCTTTTCCACAACAGGAATTTATTTTGGAGTAATTCAATATGAAAACAGAAAAAAAATCTCAAGAAACATTCAACATTGCTTTAGGAATGCAGCTGCAGGATCCAATATTGCAACAATGACTGCCTGCCAGTGCAAAGATTCTTTCCTGCCATGGATATGCCAGGAAAGAAGGTTAATTTATACAACATTCCTAAAGTCACAGGGTAGGAATGGCTGTAGTGAGACACAATTAGCGGCACCAGGTTCACAGCCTGAGCCACCAGAAAAACAAGGGCAGAGAGACCTTCTGTAAGACAAGCACAGTATGGGAACGGGACCTGGCTGAGATACCACAGCAAAGCAGACAGCTCACTTCACCACTGAATTTTGTCACAGTCTTTTAAAAAGTGAATCTGTCATTTTATTGAGTTATTTTTTTAAATTGCCCTTTTTAAAAATCAAATCAAAATCTCATTATTGCCCAGGATCTAGACCAATAATTCACCTGATGTTTTGTCAGCACAGCAAAACTGGAGAAGAGTTGTTTTAAAGCCTATATGAATTAAAGTTGCAATCACAACTTAACAGTAATTTCTATTCAACCCATTCTCAAAACACTGATCCAAAGAAATCCATCAAAAGTTGTGAGAGCTAATTTAAAAACCAACAGCAGTGTATGGATGCACAGACTTACACTTCTGCTCCATGTGCCTCATCTCTTCTGGAGGAATTTTCATCTTATCAATGTGTTCTTGCAAGACACTGGCCCATTTCTGTAAAGATTCCATAACAGTCCAAGGTCTAGACATATCTGCAACAAAGACCACGATGGTGTCTTGCAGGGATTCAGCAGAAACTGCAAACTTCAGCAGCCCTTTGTGGTACAAGTCTCCATCCAGGATCCAGACATTGCAGCGAGTGTGATCTGAAAGGAAAAGGCACAGTTGGAAACCAGCAGATGCCAGGGTTTGCTTTGCCAGGCTGGGAGTGAGCAGGTGAGAGCATCAGCGCTCAGTGGAAGGAGCAGGCCTAGCTACCAGCACACTTTACCTGCTTGTTTATGAGACAGGTTCCTGTAAATATGTATTAGCCTATTTTAGTCAGAAATGCCTTCATTTCTGGGTTCAGAACACTTTCCTTTAAAAAAAGAATTTCTGTTCTTGAGCTTTTACTCAGGACAGCTGTCAGGACAGTTTTTAATGGCTGCACAACAGTCCTGCATTAGACACATGCACACTGAAGCCAGAACACAGGGGATGTGTAAATGCAGGCCCAAAAGGGTGGCCCTGCCCCAGCCCAGCAGGGTCTGAATGCTGCCCTGGTGTCTCCCAGACACATAAGCTGGATTCACACACTCAAGACACCTCCCAGCAGAAATAAGCTGCAAACAAGATACCAGCAATAAGCAGCTTAAGTTTCTAGCACAGGAGTGGGAGAAGCAAATACAGGATGAACTTCCCACCTTAAAACAAGGTTGTGCCACCTGCTCTTAACTCACTCCTGACAGAATGAGCACTGGAGAAATGACCTGGTAATGCAGCTCCTGTGTTTCTCCCACAAGTGCTTTGAGAGTGGCTGGATACTTAGTTGGAATCCAAGGCAGAGTAGAGAGGGATCAGCTGAGTCATACAGCTGGCATTTTACCCCAAAACTGAACTCTTAGCAACAGTATAAGAACTGAAAAAGGAGTTTCCTCCAGAAACGATGTATCAGGTACCATGAACAGTCAATTCAGAAAGCCAGAGAGCGCAAGAGAACAATAACATTATCCTCTGAACTTCCTGCTGAAGAAGAGCAGCTCCACTGTTTCTATCTTCTAGACTCTTCCTAGTACTTCCCCTTTTCCCTATTTTACTACAGCTATCCAGAGGGAAGAGCGAGTCTCTCTTGCACTACATACACAATATGTAACTTCTGAAACACAGAGCTCTGCAAACCAGCCACTGCAAAACCCAGATTTTCAAAGCAGCTACTGAGCTTCATAATTACCTTACTGTACTTCCGTGTCCTGAATCTTTCAGCTTCGTAAAATAAATCCAGTTGCTATGGCTATCATAACTTTATTCTAGGAAGGAATCCAGCCCTCCTGACTTCAGAAAAAGGCAAAAGCTTGGCTAAGAAATCTGGAAGTAGGAAAGATGACAGATATATACATCCTACCTGTTTAATCAGGACTTGGACAAAATCACTGAGCAGGCCAGTTTCAGACAGCTCATCGAGGTGCTGTATGTGGGCAGTCTACGTTTAGCATTTGCTATAATTCTGTTGGGCTGTCCTAAGACATTCCTACATCAGCACCACACAAACAGGCCAACAGCCACGCTGTGACCTTACAGCTCCTCTCACTGCCACCTGCGCCCCTCGATTCACTCTCCAGACATCAGTGAGGGTAAGCCCTGTGGAGTTCAGAAATGTACCTGTGCCCACCCAGCACTGTTCCCCTCCACCACACCAATCACTGGCATCACAGGGACACCACAGCACCGGAGGTCTGAATCTAAAGCTCCCAAACACCTCTGAAGACAGAGGGGAGGTCTAGGAAAAGCCTGGAAAAACAGAGAGCAAGGTAGGACACAATGTGAACACATTTATATGTCTGCTATTGCACAACAGTAAATGAAACATCTGTGCAGGACTCTCTGCATTCTAGAAACATCCCGTGTACATGCCCTAAAGCAGCAGCTTCCCAGTAAATAAAAACCCCGTGAGCTTTCTATGAGCTAAAGGTTATTAATAGACTTTTAAGGGACTGTGTGTATGTACAACTGTCTCCTTGGAGCATGAATGGGAGTTTTGAAAACCTAATGCAAATCTATCCATAGTTTATGCAAGTTTACAGCTCTCCTCAGCACTGATGGATTCCCTTGTGGGGAATACTCTGCAGAAAAAACTTTCACACCTTGTCAAGTAACAAAAAATAATAATATACAAATTCACTGCTTGCAAGTCATGTTTTAAAGCCAATATCTAAGGTTAAAATTATTTTGTTTGCTATGCACCTTTGCTCCCCTAAAGGATTTAATTTTTCCTTAACATGTGGAATGCAGACTGGAACTAGAATACAGGTGGAACTAGAATGCAGCAGGAACTACCACTCAAAATCAATCTGCTAGGAAGCCTGAAAGCCTTGCACTCACACTAAAATGCACTTTAGCACAAAAATGTAACATTGTATGAAAAGGAAAGGTTTTGCTCCTTTCTAACAGGAGAGAGGAATATCTTGTGATTTACATTTGCTAAAACATAAAACACACTTAAAAATACAGCACTGGGAGCTCACAATTTGGCAAGGACTTGATGGTAAATTCAGCTTTGTCAGCACCACACCAAGATCCTACTTAGTCACGAATGAAAACCGGGCCCTTCTTACTGGCCACGACACAACACACAAAAACAGAGCAAACAATTACCAGATCCTGGTGAAAAAGCAGGGGCTACTTGTTACAGGCTATTACTAAAGCTGCTAAAATCACATCTCTAAATCCTGTCAATATTTTATTACCCCTTTAGTCCTGAAAAAATCTGCCAGCTTTGATGAATTGTATTGCACATGGTTGATTCTGTGAACTGCAACGACATCTGCATCTATTCAAAAGATATCAGTGGCAATTAGATATCCCTTGCTCAAGCTGTGAAGAGAAGCAAAAAAAGAGAAAATTTTTAAGAGAACCACTTAAAATATGTTGACAAAAAAAAAAAGACAACTTTCCCATTAGAAACCACTGCAGCAGCAAGACTTGGCTCAATCTGGAACAACCAGTTCAGCTGGAATATGCATATGATATGGCTGAGGCCAGTCCAAACCTGAGGCAAAACCCAAGACTGCTTGATTTTGTTACAAGTAAGAATGCAACCCCTGCACACTGGGCACAGCCGAGGTGCATCTGCAGTCTGGGCAGGGCAGAAATGTCCCTGTGGTGCTTGTGGCTCCAGCTGACACACACAGCACAGAGCAGGCCATGCAGTCTGGCTCCCTGTTCTGCTCTACATCCCCGCTGTAACTTTGCCCTAGCCCTGCAAGGGCCTCTGAAAGCTACTCTGAAAACACAGATCCTTTAGGAAAATTATGCACAGCTTCTCTTCCACCTCCAACAAATTCAGATTCTCAGTCCTCAAAAGCAGATTAACCAGCAGAGACAAAAAACATCTATTCATCATAAAGACAGGCAAAAAATTGAAACTTGCCACACTCCCTGAGAAATTCCACTAATGGAGGACTCTGGGGCCTGAGCTCCAAGATCAGTTAATATTCCAAGCTAAGTTTGCAGGCAGTGCTATAAATGCTTTCATTGAGAGGAACTATGGCAATGACACCATATGCAGGAGCAGCCATATGCTCCAAGGATAATGTAGCTGGGGATTTAGGAGAATCCTCTCTCTCACAGGATTGCTTCTCAGGTCTCTCAAACCTCTTCTTGAGCAAATGCCTTGGCCTAGGCAGCATTTGGGATCGTGATAAAATGTATCTTTAAAATAAAAAGATATATTTTCCCTAGGAAAGAGACTTTTCAGACAGGGATTCAGCAGCAGACAGAGCCTAAGTGACTCTGAGCCCTGGGGACCAAAGGCCACATGTCACACTGAGCAATGACACCGGGACACAGCACCATGTGCATCCAGCTGCCAAGAAGCCAGCAGGGGACAGGGACAACCACACAGTCCATGGGCACCTCTGTGAGCCAGAGAGGGCCTGCAAGGCAGAGATGTTTCCTGGACATTTGTGAAACTTTCCTACAAACTGAGAAGAACAATTTAATTGCTGAGCTGATCTTTAGGAGGAAAGTAACTGAAAACTAAGACTGCAACCAGCAATCCAGAAAAATGGATGGATTTGCTTTAGATGTAGGAGCAATCAGGTTTAAACATCTCTTGAAGAGGAAGGGGGAGGTGAGATCATGACATCACCGATATTCCTTATAATTTCCAAGGGGAAGTAGGAAATAGATAACGAATGACTCAGCACTACGAGGAAAATATGTCTCCCGGACAGAGTAAACTTTTCTGAAAAACAGAGGAAATAAATCTTCTATCACCTGGAAGCTGAGATCATGTCACTCCACTGCAGAGTTTCAGTTACAAGTGTTGATCTGGCACCCCTGGAAATCCTTGTGATCTGGTCTGGGCTACGCTGGAGTCTAATAAAAAGCAGAGACCCTCAGAACCACTCATCTGCTCCTGAGCTCTTGAATGCCTACCCTGAGCTTCTTTCATGGCTTCCAGAATTGCGGGTCAATTATAAACCCTTTGTTCCCAATCTGTATATGAGCATACATCCATCTGAAATACGCAGGGAGTTTAAAAACCAAACCCAAACCTGTCCTAGAGAACAAAGAGCGTTATCTCTGCCTGCTGGGAGGTCCTGACCCACATTGCTATTTATTTTGCTTGTGGATGACACTAATGAGACAAAAAGGAAAAAGGCATGTATTATTAGCTCCTAACACACCCATTAGAGGATGCATGAAGACATGAATTGGCCAGCTGAGCCCGTAGTCAGTCAAAAAGATCTCTTTTCCCTGCTGGTGCTGCCTGAGTTCTTATGACAGGCCTTTCCAAGTCACTTCAAATACTTATCACTTTCAGTCACTCAGGAATAGCCCCAAAATATTTCCAGCATAAGGATATACTTGAAGTTTGATAGATAACACCAGGAAAAATAGCACAGCAAATATTTTTCTCCTTGTAATAGCATCCCCTTTGAAGCTGCAAGAAGCCCGATGACACAGGCTGTCTCAGCCCTCCTAATCACAGGAGCTTTTTTGCCCATGAAGTGCTTATGCAGAACTAAAGCAGATTGTGCATGGTGGAAAAGCACTTACATCCAGAACCTGAGGAAGCCATGAATGGCTCAGCACTTAAAATTACAGCCCAAAAGATTTTTAGGAACTGCAAGGAGGCCCCTGGAAGACACGGCAATGTACTCATCCTTTCATTGTGCCTAACTTAGTATCCAAAGGCAGCTTCCTGCCACGTGAGTGCAGGCCCAATCTCCATAACAACCAGTCACATATGGCACTTAATCACTCCTGCAAGCTTTCAGTGCATCTCCAGCTTCAAAATACCATTATCGGATCTTCCCAGTCTGCTTGTTCCCAGGAACAGGGATGAACCACCACCACTGCTTCTCTCTTCTGAGCTCTGAAGGAAGTCATGAATAGGAAGACTTACACTGCCCATTTTTAAAGACAAACCAACCCAAGGAAGTCTAGCAGCTTGGCCAAAATGAGATAAGCAGAGGCAGATTTAGGAGCAAAGATAACGAACTCACTCCCCATCTCTTCCTGACCCCAAACCTCCCAAAAATATGAGTAATCTGATCATAAAAACTGCTTTTAAATGGTCTCTTGGCATAATGTCCCTCCATACAGCAGAGACAAGCAATCAGCAGCAGCAACAAAAAGACAAGGGGCAAAGAGACCAGCTCCAACTTGAGAAAAGGAAACGCTAATTCTGACTTTAAGTTCTGCTCTTCACTCAGTCAACTAAAGCAAAACATCTGTCACAGCTAACCAAAATTCCACACACAGCCCCTATGAGAAACCCCAAATCCCCGTGCCCAGAAATCCACGCTGAGCATGAAATTCTCATGGATGTATCCCTCCCTTTCTCTAGTCACAAAGTAGCCACAGCTACACCCCCTGCAGCTGCTACAAAGTCAACAGCAAGCAAAGGGATCTCCCCCAGCAGTGAAGGGATCCCCAGAGCCGCCCTGCCCCCGGCACTGGTCAGGCTGTCAGAGGGGCAGGAGGGAGAAGGGACACTGACAGTGAAACCTTTCCCCCCACAGGAATGGACACAGCTCCCAAATTCCCAGCACCACGCAGAGCCAGCTACTGGGGCGTAGCCCAGAACACACTCATCAAACCACAATTATTAAAATAGCATGTCAGCTACTTAATTAAAGAGATTGCATTTGAAACGAACTTACCATCTCTGTCTTCGTCATGAATGTTCAGATACAAGTATTCCAGTCCTCTTCCTTTCTTGCCATGCTCTGCTCCCTGTATTTTAGCCATAAGTGTGGTTTTGCCTGAACCATCATCACCTGCCAGTAAGTTTGTAGAGGAAAAAAAGACACCTTCAGAATTACATTTGACTTCATAGAAAAGATTTTTCACAACTTGCTTAATTAATGAGAAGCATCCTTGTACACTTCTGAATCACAGATATTTGCTGTTCTCTTTCAAGCATTTCAGCTAAATCCCATGGCTTATCCCAGAACAATAAGAATGAAGAACTATTTCATTCTCTATTATTACTTAAAAGAAGCTACAAATCTAACAGTGGAAATCAAAGAGAAAGTAGATCTAAAAAGGACGAAGACCACAGATCAAATTACATAACCCAGTTGCGATCCATGTGTCAGTTTCCTCCAATCGGTGTTTGAAATACACTTTGTTTCTACAAATAAAAAAGCAACAAACCAACACCCAACTGGTTGCAAGCGTTACTTACCAAAAACAAGAATATTCTTGCCCGATGGCAATTTAGATCTGGACCGCGTAGAGACTTCGCTGAGGATGGAGGACCTGGGGAAGCAGCAGAGCGGCCGCGTTATCCCGTCTGTGACAGCACCATGAGCTCAGCACATCCGCACCCACAGCCCAGCACATGCGGGCTCTGTACGAACAGGGCTGTCACCGCCAAAGGCCGACTGCACTCTGAACCATCACAAGCATCCCACCTTCTAGAGAAGAGCTTTTATGATTTCTAAACCACAGGCAGGAACATTTAAAGTTCTCCTTGTAAGAGGCCACAATACTGCAGAACATTACTTTTTAACTAACTCTTATCACAATCGATTGCTGTATTCGATATACGTTTTTTTTGCCACCATAAGTATTTTTAAAAAACCCTCGTTAGAAATAAAAGCCGAAAAAACCACGAGATCGCCTTGGCCGGAGCCGGCCGCGCGGATATCCTGCAGAGCCGCGGTCCCGGGGCCCCTCCCGCGCTCCCCGCCTGCGGCCGCGGGGCTCCGGTCACGCACGCCCGGGTCGCCCAGCGCTGCCCCCCGGCCCCGCCGCCGCCCGCGGGGCCCGAGCGCGGCCCCGACCCGGCCGAGGGGCCGCGCTCCGTTCCAGCCCGGCGGAACCCGGGCTCGCCTCGCCGTGCGAGCCCCGAGCGGCCGCGGGCGCTCACCAGAGGTTCTGCCCCTCGTCCTCCTCGCCGGGCAGCTCGGCCCCGCCGGGCCCGTCCGGCCCCAGCAGCTTCTTCTCCGCCAGCACCGGCGCCATCTTGGAGCCGCCGCCACAAAGAGTGACCTCACCGGGCCGCGAGGACCCCGCCCCGCCCCGCCCGCCCGCCCGCGCGCGCCGCCGGCCCCGCCGGCCCCGCCGGCCCCGCCGGGCCCTCCGCCCCGCCGGGCCCTCCGCCCCGCGGCCGCCCCGCCGGCCCCGCCGGCCCCGCCGGGCCCTCCGCCCCGCGATCAGGCGGTGCCCGGGCAGCCCCGGCCGCGGCCCGCCCCGCGCGCCGGCCTGGGCCCGCCAGCGCCCCCTGCTGCCCGCGGGAGGGCACCCGCCCGGGTACCGCCCGCCGCACCCCGGCACCGCTCATACCGCCCGCCGCACCCCCGGCACCGCTCATACCGCCCGCCGCACCCCGGCACCGCTCATACCGCCCGCCGCACCCCCGGCACCGCTCATACCGCCCGCCGCACCCCGGCACCGCTCATACCGCCCGCCGCACCCCGGCACCGCTCATACCGCCCGCCGCATCCCCGGCACCGCTCATACCGCCCGCCGCATCCCCGGCACCCGCTCAGGCACCTCCGGCTGCATCCCCGGTACCTCCCTCCTGACGCTCCTTACCTGGCTCATACCTTCCTCAAGTACCTTCTACATCTCTGGTACCTTTTCCAGGACCTGCCAGGTACCTTCTCCTGATCTTCGGTACCTGCCCCAATAGTTTTCCTGCCCCCGTACTTCCCTGCACCCCCGGCACCCGCCCTGGCACCTCCTCGCAGCCCCGGTCCCCGCCCTGCCGTGCCCCTGCCCGTGCAGCCCCGGTGCCGGTGCCAGGCAGTGCCAGGGTCACACCTGGATGAACACACGGAGTAAATTGTTGCTGATTGATCAAGGTGTCGTTACCATCCCTCTGTTTGACCAACAGAACTAGAGAGCACGTCAGGATTTTTACAGACTTTCCTGGGTGGTGTGTCAGTTATTCCAGCCTTTCAAAGTGATGAAATACTGCCCTGGGTGGCCCAACCAGCCTAAAAGTGACATCCACTCTCATGCAATTTTGGTTTTGTGGTGCCTTTTATGTGTGGATTTCAAAGCATTCGTGCAAGAAAATTAAACTGATCAAGTCTGTACAGTCAATCCAAACAAGAGCAAAAGACTGATTTGCACAAATTCAAACAGAATTTGTTCAGGTTTCTGCCTGGTCCATGACTTCCCTTCTGGATCCCAGCAGAATGTTCCAGTGATGTGGTTCCAGCCCTGCCTTCCAAGAGGAGATGAAGCACCAGCAGAGGCTGTCCTAAGAGGCAGCAGGAATTCCTTCCTTGAAGGGTCTCAGAACTTGATAAGGCACTGAACGACTTGAATAGCTTTGACCTCAGCCATGCTCCAAAGAGGAGACGAGACCAAAGGTTACACAGGGCCTTTTCCAACGTGAACTATACCTAAGGTGAGGTAAATTGTCAGTATGGCAACAATCTCACCTTGTGGCAAGTAAAGATTTACACCTTACATATTTTAGCCATATTTCAGGCCTTGATAATGTGGATACTAATACACATTCACTCAAAGAATGAAGCAACAGCTTGTCTGGACTAGGCTGGAGTCCCTGGAAAAACAGCTGGAGTGGTGTAAGGGACCCCAGTGTCCTCCTTGGGGACACCACCTCGGGAGCCCTTTTGGCTCCCACTCTGCCAATAGTTCCACTGATACTCAACTCTGCTACTGGCAACAGCTTCACTCAGAAACATTTTTTATAGATGTTTCAATATTTTAATAATAAAAACCCCCCAAACTTCAACAGCTGAAAACATTGGAAGATGTATTTATTACATCATAGGTATCATCTTTATTGCAAGTCTCTCAGGTTTTGGTTACCTTGCCTGTTTTCAAGCATTTAACCCACATCATAGTGAAAACCTATTGCTAATACAAAAACTAAACCTTTTCCATAATAAACGACCTATTGATTCATCATTCCTTTATCAGAACAAGTAAAAACTACAACTGAAATACTAAGGCTATCACTGAAAAACCAAGTTACCAAGGCTTTCAGTGAAGCTTCCTATAAAAAATGTGTAACTAGCAGAAATGGTGGTTCTGCTCACTTACATGAAAAATACACCAGAAAACTGTCCAACTATAAGCAGAAGACAAATTCTATCAGTACCTATTCAGTCCAACAGTGAGTACACAATTTCTGTAACAGTAAAAGATTTGCCTCCTCTGTGCAGCGGTATTTAACCACATTCAGTGTTTTCTGTCACAGAGACATTTTTCTGCACATGCAGCATATTCAACGCCTGACAAAATGTTCCACCTGCTTTAAACATTTCACTTATTAAGAGGAAACAGATTCAGACACAACAACATTAACAGCAGTTTCAGACATAAAGTATTCATTTTAGCAATATTGCCTTTTCTTACAAATGGTATAGAGCAAGCTACAAAAAGTTAACTCAAAAGTTGCATAAATCAAATGCTCAAGAAGGTTAAACTAAGTTCCAAATTAATGTAATTTTTACTGATAGAGATTCTGTTGCCTATGATAGCATTACTGAAAGAAATTGTCAAGTTATGGTAAATTAAATTTACAATGTGTAACATTTCTGTCAGCTGTCACTGGAAAACAGGAGTCCAAGCCAACCTAAATTCTCCAAGGGCCTGAGTTGTTCTGGCAATACCTCACTGTTACAAAGGCTGTTCTTGAACACTCTGCAACAAAATCTAAAGCACTCTCAGATGATGGCATTGATGTCCTTTGTGGGCTTTTTTCATCTATAAAATGAAGATAAAAGAGAAAATATCAAGATAAATGTTGCCCCAAACCACTGCACTATTACAGAGCAGTAGACAAAGGCTTGTCACTTAATTGCTCCCGTGGTCTCCAAAGCACAGGAGCAATGCTTCCTGTGTGAGGGTTGGATGGATTAACCACTGGGAAACTGCTGCAGAGCCTCTCACAGATCAGCAACACAACAGAGGCTGAGCAGAGAAGAGAGCAACTTCCTGAGAAGCACAGGGAATAATTCAGTCTTTAGTGACACTCTCATTCTCTTCGTACCTAGTCAGGGGGTAGTGGAAGGTTCCAAGGCTTCTGGTCTTTCCCTACTTTAGTTCTCTCTCTCCAAGCACCGGCCCTGATGGAATTACACCAGAGACCATTCTCATGGGCACTGCACTGACACGAGACACAATCCATGGCTGCACACTCTGAAAACCTGTCTTTATTTCTGCAAGTCAGCGGGCTAACGATGAAAACTGGGCTCACAGCTTTTGCCAGCAGTAGAAAATTCAGTGATGAGTACCTGCATCTGTAACCTGTAGTACTTCTTGGAAAGGTCAGCACTTGTCCGTCCTTTCTGGAAAGGGTAAGACCACAAAATCAAATTCCAGTGGTTGCCCATTTTTTGGACTCCTTTCAAAAGCCAGTTGATTTCTTCAGTTGTGAAATCTTTTCGGGCTCTCCTCTTGTTCAAAGGTCTCATGCTCATGGCCAGGGAACATGTTTCATTGCCCTGCAAATAATTATTTTGGTATCATTAAGAATTATGTAGATGTACATACTATTTTGCACATGGAAGTACCATATTGCTGGCAATTCAGCATTAAATAGTCATAAAGAAATGGTCACACTGGCAAGGGAACCACGCTTTTTCATGGTTTCTTCACTGTCACCACTTACTGAAACACAGCATTTTTCTGTGATCTTCATTTCTATTGTGCCTACATATTTTATTCTTTTAGCAGGTTTATTCCTTTAGGTTTCTGTTACTTCTGTACTGTGCAAATCTTCATCAACACAGGAAAAATCAGACCTCCAGATCCAGCATTCTGAAAAGATGTCAGCTGAAAAATGCTGAACTCAATTCAGGGCTAAATCAGTGTGACTGGAGTAGAATCAACACAGGAGTATTTTTTTAACAAGGTTAATTTTGCTACTGGGCTCCTGTTAAAAGTGGCTAAAAAAGAAACTACGCAATTCCTAGTGCTTCTATTGGCCATTTACAAACATGTCAGTGCATGATTAGGCTTTGCATAACTAACCTCATCAAGTGAATGCATGGAAGTTTCTTTTAAGTGGTGACATTTCTGGCTGCACATCTCTTTGACTCTCTGTCTCTTCAGGTTAGCATCTTGGGTTTTTTGTAAAGCTATGAAATTGTGAACAAGGAGGCCACTTAGTCACTTTAAACTAACTAAAACCTACTGAAAAACTGAATATAAATCTGTAAATGAGCATTTATTCTAATGAATCTGAATATGGAAACGTTGCTTTTTTAGTAATATCTCATTCTCCTTAGATCTTTTTCTCATAATCCACATTAAGACATAAGAACTACTGAGGAACCAGAAGCAAATAAAAGTATTGTTGATGTTCAAGAGGATTTCTGTGAGAGAAAGTATAGCAGTGTATTTAAATTCATAGTCATTTATCTCCAATAGCAAGGACAGGTGCTTCTCTCAATGCCATGACCTAAATGCAAACACTGATCTTTCAGTTGTGCAGATCAGAGAATTCATTTTCTAGTAGTACTCACACTTTTCACATGCAGGTGTCAAGTTATAGTTCCTAGTCCACCTAGCACTTCTACTATGTTCAGGTCTCTCTGAAGTATTCAATCTGTCTTTCCTATTTGGAGTCAAAAGAATGCCTTAAAAATAAACAATAAAAACCCAAACAATAAAACATTAAACATCTTTCTTAGAAAAAAACCCAAAACATAAAACACAGGTTATGTTTTAGGAATTAAAATTTAAAAGAGAACCATCTTTTGAGCCACACCACTGGTAGAAAGACTGGAAAATTCAGTGTACTTCAGCTTACAGCAAATGTGTACTTGCTAAAGATATTATATTATTGTAATGGGCTTTCAAGATGAAATACAGTTGCTTTGGTTGGGTTTTTTACATTTTAAAATACCTTTGTGTCTTTCATAAGACAAATGAATCAATTTCTGAATCTGAAGGGGAAAAACACAGGTTGATTTAAAAATCAACCTAATCGCTTTTACTGAGCATTAATTAAATAAAATAACCAGGTAAACAAGGCTTTTGAAAATAAGAGTACTAAAAATAAATTTCTGGTGGGAATTTCAAAATTCGAATTTCAATTCTCGTTTCAAAGAAGAATTCATTCTAAAGGATTCCCCTTGTAGTTGTTTATCACAAGACACAAGTCCTCAGCAGAGCTTCCAGCAGGAACAGGAATGGGTCTAATGGAATTACATAACTGGAAGTGCCTAAGGAGTGGTGCTGAATCCAGGTTCAGGCAGCTGAGCTCTGCTCTGAGCCTGACTAAACCTCTCCATTTTAGAACAGAATGCCACAAAACTGAGAAATAGCAAATGCCATGGAAAATATGCCTAACAGGATTCAAAACAGGATCAACACAGCAAGTGCCAGATAACTTTGCAGGGAAATAATGTGCATTACACAATTTCATTATGATAGTGTATGCATTTTCTGACCTAATAATATATAGATTATTCTCAGAATCTAGAGGAAACAAAAGACAAGGTTGTTTTGTTGTTTGGTTTTGTTTTTTACCAGAGTTTCCCATGGTAAAGTTCTGCAAAAGAATTAATAGACGGTAAGGGCTTTTCACATCAACTTCCAAACCAAGCCCTTACTTTGGAGAGTATCCTTCTTGCTGCTAAAAGTCGGTATTTCTTTATGCAGCCTGTCTTTCTTCACTGGGGCCAGCAGCATCTCTAGAAAATATAAGGTAAACACCAGTACAAATGCCAGTAAGTAATAACTGTTTAATTTTCAGAATTCCTCCTTTAAACCAGAAAAATATAGGATGTGCTTCTATTTAATTCATTAAGATTTCTAAGTATCCTAGACCTGCAAGTGTGTAATATTGACTGAAATTATTTTGGTGTGAGGTCATACATCTACTCACACATATTTCAACTTAATACATTCCTTTCTCTCAGGACTTGACTATTTCTGGCAAATGTGAGAGTCTTATCAAAGCCTCTAATGAGCATCTGTCACCATGGCAAGAAAACACAAGATCCTTCAAACCAGAAGTGGCCAGTTCTGATCTCACTTAGTACAAATCACTGTAAATTAAAATCCATGAGTGAGTTTAAAACAGCAAGATAATCAGAAGCAAATAAAAAGTTCAGAATTTTAAATGCAATTCAAAGCAATGGTTCCAAGTACTGAAAATAAACTCCATACTCTGGTGAGTTGCAGATCTGCTGTTGTTACCAGCTGCCACCCTGCGGAGTTCCCCTCGGTATCTTTCTTCAGCCTCCAGGATGACTCTGTGGTGCTCACACCTGTGCAGGCAACTCTGCAACATCTTGGTGAAGGTTTTACTGTTCAAGGACAGCCCTCCTGCTGTGCAGCCTGGGAAAAATAGTATACTGCAGAAATAGCAATCACAGCTTCTGAAGAAGCCGCCACAAAGTTCAGTGTTTCATTTTGCTCACTAGGATCAATTTGACTCCAGGTTTTTCATACTCATGTCATTTTTATGTGTCTTCTTGAAATATTTTGCATTGGATCTCCTAAAGTTTTTTTTTTTTTCAGCATTTTATGGGACTAAGTTATACTGCACTTCCACTCCAGAAGTACTGAGTGAGGCACAGATCCTCTACAGAACTATAAACAATGGTGGGATGGGAAGACACAGGACTCAGTTCCGTTTGCACATTTATCCAGGAGCCAAAAAAGATATATATTATGTACAATGTATGTATTTTTTGAAACTCTGTAATGTAAGAGTTACCTGTATTAAACTGAATCAATGGTAAATCTAGTTTAGGCATGAATTCCCTCACAGAAAGCTTTGCTGTTCATTTTTGAGGACATTCCTGGGATGATTTATGGTTTAGATATCCTTGGATGCTCTCATGGTTAAGTTACATCAGCTGAAGGAGAACTTGTGTGAGGAGTCACAGGAAGGGCACAAGTCCATATCTGTAACATTCTACCTTAAGATAAAGCAGTGCTAAAGCTCAGCTTGAATTTGGTTTGACAACTGGAATGAAAATGATGTTCAGAGGTGGGTTATAGAGTGCTTTAGGGGTTTTTTGGTTTTCTATGGGTTTTTGTTTTGTTGGAGGTTTTTAGATAAAGAAACATTGGCTTGATTACAAAATCCACTCACAAATCCAGAGTACCAGCAGCATTCTCATGACCTACTGATGGAGCAGGGGAGGAAGTAGAGCCTGGGGTGACTGAGGGCTGTAGTCATGGATTACCATAAAACTGCCTGCCTGTACTTCACAGCAGTGAGGCACAGAGAGCAGAAGGGCTGCAGAACACCGAAGAGGCTTAGCAGGAGAATAAATGAGGGAAATGAGCAGGGCTATGTGTCCTTCCTCCCTGTCTGCAACCAGAGAAAGGAGGAAAACACCTGCTCAAATATTCTTCTAATTAGGGGTTCAACTTTTAAGTCACTGTATGTTCTGTTGTCACACTATTACATGGACCGAAACTGCAATTTGTCATCTTTATTTCAATATAGGTTAGGGGGGAGGGGAGGGGAGGGGAGGGGAGGGGAGGGGAGGGGCGGGGCAAGGCAAGGCAAGGCAAGGCAAGGCAAGGCAAGGCAAGGCAAGGCAAGGCAAGGCAAGGCAAGGCAAGGCAAGGCAAGGCAAGGCAAGGCAAGGCAAGGCAAGGCAAGGCAAGGCAAGGCAAGGCAAGGCAAGGCAAGGCAAGGCAAGGCAAGGCAAGGCAAGGCAAGGAAAGGAAAGGAAAGGAAAGGAAAGGAAAGGAAAGGAAAGGAAAGGAAAGGAAAGGAAAGGAAAGGAAAGGAAAGGAAAGGAAAGGAAAGGAAAGGAAAGGAAAGGAAAGGAAAGGAAAGGAAAGGAAAGGAAAGGAAAGGAAAGGAAAGGAAAGGAAAGGAAAGGAAAGGAAAGGAAAGGAAAGGAAAGGAAAGGAAAGGAACTGCTGACTCTTTAAGGCTTCTTTATGTACTCTGAAAAGAAAGAAAAAATGACCTAAGATAATATTTACCTAAACACCTTAAATCTGCCATTTTATGGGATGATGATGTAGCTGAAGTACTTTTGACTCTCTCAGTTTCCTCTGAACAGAACGAATGTTGATCTAAATGAGGGAGGAAAAATGTCACTAGGAAGAGTAACCTATCTTTTGCCATGGTAATCATGCATCTGCATGATGACATTCAACTGCATTTTCTATTTGTAGATTGTTAAAGTTTAATTAACATAACAGCAGAAAATCCAAATGAAATGTCTCAAGTTAAATGTCTCACATTCACATTTCTGTAATTCCAGAATAACCATGTTCAATTCAGTGGTTTTTCATCATTCTCCCAAAAAATATTACTTCAACTTGAACACAGCAAATTAATCCTGTAAACCCACACTGCTTAACTAAGCCCTATAAACTTTATTCCTGTTTGCAATCAGATGCTGAAAAATGTGACATATTGGAATAATACACATTCTCAGTTTAAACAGGTGTAACCTGGAGATCAGCAGGCCACCTGTAAAGCTCCCGTTCTGGCAAATTCTAATCTAATGAATACTTAGCAATTTTATAAATTAGCAGAAAACTAAATAATTAATAAATATTTGATTGAACATTTCCCAGTTGTGAAATAAATGTATCAGACTAGGATTAATGCAAATCTGAAAAACTTTTCTCTTAAACACATGTTCACCCTGTAGGGACAGCATCAGGCAAAAGTCACTCTCACAGGCAGGTTCTATCCCAGCCTTACAGGCACGGGACCAAACCTGCATTTTCTATTGGTGGCTTTCACTGGTCAGTACAGATTGAACACTAAAATTAATCTCTGATACATTCATTTCAATAGTTAAAATCATTTTTTAAAGTTAAAGCTAAAATATGTATTAGAAGGAAAGTAGGATAAATGTTGTCATGGTAAAATTGTGTACAATATAAAATTCCAACACTATGCAAACCAGTTAAAGGATATTACACATAAGGCACCTCTGTCATCTAATGATACAAAACAAGTGATAAAAAGTAGTGATAAACATACACAAACCTAATTAAAATCTCATTCAGAACAAAATCAGCTCAGAAAGGACTATGTGTAGGTGTTTGTACCTGATGTCCATCTCTGTTTCATATTTCTAACAGGCTCTGCTGGTTGTTTAAATAACTGTTCACTGGGAAGATCAAAATGTGAACAAATTAAAACAAATAAAACAATAAAAACAACATACAGCTACCTGCAAATAAATATACACATTCCAAGGGCACAACAAAAAAGCACATTAAATACATAAAAGAGAAAGCTCTACAAGAATTATTCTAATTATCCCAAGTTATTGAACTTACTGCACCCAGCACGTAATCAGTGCACGTTAAAACTTGTTTCCCAGAGATCTGATTGGCATTTCTTGCAGTCTGTTCAGCAGGGAGTGCAGAGCTGTCACTGGCTTCCAGAGTAATTTGCAATTCAGATTCACATAAAGATTACCAAGTGCACATAAAGCTCTCACAAAGTCTTCAGAATATTGTAGCCTTCACCATTTGCATCAAATTCTCTAAAAGGTAATTGCTTTTCTTCTTTTCTCACACTAATTAACTTCCATGCAACCAACACACTGCTATGATACCATGATTGAGCATTTTATGTCCCTGACTCCCTCTGAAAACTGCAGGAGCAAGGAACCTAATCCATGGTTACCTTACAGTAACTCCTGTGTTCACACACACACATATTCAAAAAGAGATTTTTTAAATTGATATTTTAACCGTTTTGTGCATCAGAGCCCAGAAGAACAAGTAAAGAAGCTGTGAAACTAAACTAACCTGCAGTAAATCAAAATTTACCTGAATGTACCATAGAAAATATCCAGGCTCTTGGTGATTTCTGTGGTAGTTGCAGAGTAACAATATAATACCAGGAAACTGCACAGAGCAAGGTGCAGCCAGACACATAAAAAAAGCACATTAAAAATGTGGAACTCAAAAAGCCCAAAACTAAACATAAAGCCCACCCAAAATGTAGTTTGGCTCATACTTTTCTGTTGACTGTCTTGAGGAATATTCCAGATTCCCTTTTCCCTTTTCTCTTCCCTTTATCCTTCCCTTTATCCTATCCTATCCTATCCTATCCTATCCTATCCTATCCTATCCTATCCTATCCTATCCTATCCTATCCTATCCTATCCTATCCTATCCTATCCTATCCTATCCTATCCTATCCTGAAATAAACAGTGAGAACTTTGGGGCAAAAGCCATGGATGATTTTCAGCACTGTGCTGAAGACACTCAAACGTGCCCTGAAAGAGGCTCTCTGTACAACAGCAGCACTCAGAGATCAGCAGCTTTGTTACTGCAATGACTGTAATCTTTGATCTGTGACCTCAAAAACAATCTCTAGTGGGCCACCAAAGGGCGATGTCTTTACACTGGGAAAACACCGCGCAGATAGTAACAGATGATTTAAAAGCCTGTCAATTTGGAATGACTAAAGGAAAGCAACTTGGTATTTCTGCTTAGGTGTAAGAGTCTTACCCTGCTTGAAGACCAGACCGACTATTTCCACAAGCAGTTTTTCCATTTATATTGTGACTTGGAGGTACACTGTCTGTTTGCAGCTTAGTAACTGAACATGGAATGTTCCCCTGTTCAGTTTGTCTGGTAGAAGCTGTGTCCATAGTGTTCACTGTTTCATTTTTTTGTGGAGCAGAAGTTACACATGGAGCAAGAACCTGATGATTCAACTTTGAGGTCAACTGTGGACAACAGACATCTTTATGTGTTCTTTCTGTGCACTTCTTTGGATCAGCAGGATTCACTTCATGGGATTTCAATGCTTCAGAATTGGCTACTGAAGATTCGTCTACAAATATTTCTACTTGCTCTCTTTCCTGTATTGAAAAATAGTGGTTAGTGACTGTGTAAGCTCTATAAAAATGCTAAATAAATCCATTAACAGGATTAACTAGATAGTCTAACTCTGAGGGTAAAGCAAGTTCCAGAGAAGGTTCAGAAAACCCCCTGACTGAGCAGAGAGCCAACAAGACAGCAATGCCCCTGAAGGTGTTGAGGGGGTACTTACTAAGTGCCAATTTCAGGCTGAAGCAAGAAATTTGCTACTAATGCAAGGCACTGCTAGAACTTAAGAGCCATCCAAATAACCCATAGACTTGCTGTTCCAAACCCACAGATACTTAGCACCTTTAAAGCACAAGGAAAATATGAAACAACTTTATCTCAGCTTATGTTCACATTCTACTTTATCATCTATCCCACCACAGGCATACAACCCTGGCCATTTCATGCATGCAAATATTAAAATTACAGGTTTGAACCCAGCAATTAAAAATAAATTCAACTTCTTTCTCTATCTCATAGAAAATCTGGGTTTACAATAAACTAGAATAATTCGTACAATACAGATGCCGCCATTCACTGCGCACCTGTAACTCAGTCTGATCTATAATAATGATAAAAGTTGCAGGTTGTAGTTTCACAAAAATCCAATGTTTTTCCTGGGTTGTTTTTTTTTTTTTTGCTCACATTGAAATTGTCTTAAGGATTTACTTTGGCTTGCTCTTTAAACTCTGGAAAGATGTGATTAGTTTTATCCTATTTTGGTAAATAGGCCAACCTCATCATGCTGTTTTTCAATCGAGTTTATTCTGTGTAAAATTTCGTTTGCTTTCTTCCAGTAGTCTTGTAGACATCTTTTTCTGACTTGCACATCCAATTCTTCTGCATTGTTCACATTTAATGAGTTATCATGTAATTTCAGAGACAACTGTTCAGCTTTATAAAATAGAAAACAACACTGATATTTAAAATTTTATCAATTAACTTTTTAAAAAGTATTTATTATATTTTAGTATGCTGAGGATCAGCCCCAATAATTTAATGCAAAATAACAATTTTTGTAAAACCTAATACATGAATGTTAACACACTTGAAATATAAGCTGCAGTTACAAGAGGTGAGCTTGCAATTATAATTACTATGATCTGTTTGCAGAATGATGCTGTGAAAAAAAATTACTTTTTCATTGACTTAACTCTGGGTTTTTACCAGTATGAGTCTCTGCTTTTTCAAAAAACAGTTCCATATTAATGGACACTATAAATCCCCACACCCTCTCAATCTTACACAAACCTCTCAGTTATGTTTGCAGCACAAAAATGTAGATAGAGGTTTGTTTTTTCCTAATTAGCAATTGCACACCCTCCATGCTGTACAGATTAGAAGCCAAGGTCTCTCTGTTTCATGAGTGATATTGTACAGATAATTAATTTTAAAAAAATGAAAGAGAGGACCTAAAAATACATCCTACTTCAGAAAAAAAAAGATCAAGATTTCTTAATATTAGAAATAATGTAGTCACACTGATTTCAGGCTTGATTATCTCCTGGTTTATTCTCTCTCTCTAGTGTTACATTCCCAGGAAGAGAGTATCCACTGGGTGGTAAATGACAATGTTCATATTTTTCACAGAATTTATAGATGGGAAAGCTTTAAGAACTGGCCCTACATGGAGAGTTTTCACAAAAGCATTATTGCAACACTGTTGGAATTTTTACTTCTCTTTTTTCTGCCTAAGTCAGTTCTTGATGACAAATAAGTCACTTTCTGTGCAGAAAACAAACATCTCCTGGAGTACACGGAATTACAAAGCTGCTACAGTTAAAATCACATAGGGAATTAGCAGAAAACAGATGGAAATAATCACTGTAATTTTTAAAGCAATAACAGCAAGCTTACTCATTTGTTTGCAGTTCTGGAGCACAAAAGTAGCAGCTTTGATGAGTTCCTCGTCCTGAGATTCTGTCAATACCTGAATCATAAGTGGCAGACCATTGTGCTGAAGCAGCTCCCACTGGTTTTCTTCTAGAACAGGGCACAGCAAAGGAAAAGAGGTTGGTTTCAGCTTCACACACCTTAACCTTAGAGTAATTTTAGGAGCCAATACTGGCAATTTTCTGTAAGTTTCTGTAAAAAAAGAGATTTTCATTACAGACCCAAGCCTGCTGCAGTGGCAGCAGGAGAGCTTTACATTACACAGGATGATTTGACCAGAACTCACATTTCTGTAAAAAAACTGAAGGATGACTGAGACAAATTTTAGGATGGAGTTCCAAACTCATTTATTTGTGGCCTAAAACATTTGAATAATGACTCCTGTATTTCTTTTCTTCCATTACCTGCTCTTGGAGTAGATATGCTACATTTCTGTGAGGCCTGAGATGCAGAAATATCAAAATCTCAAGGTTTATAATCAGCAAAATAAAATTAGTAGTTTAATCCTGGTCTAGCCAATCTGTTCCTCCTCGTTTATAGTGCAATTAGCTAAATTTTTATTGTGATTTCATTCACATATCTATTCATACAACTGATAACTTGCTAAAAATGGTTCTTTTTTGTTTAAAATTAATAAAAAAAGAAATTTAAGAATTAAACATTTTTATTTTGACCGAGTTGATATTTTAAGAGAAACCTTTTTTCTGTGGGTTTAACCATTTTTCTATTCAAAAGACATTTTCCATTAAGTCTTGCTTCAATAATTCTTCATGAAAAAATGTCTGTTAAAATATATTTATGACCTATTGAGCTAATTATTGAACATGTTATTGGCAGTCAGAGGATGAAAACCAACCAGAATTTTTGAACATAAGCCCTTTTTCTTGTTTACCTAAACATACATGAGAAAAAACAGTAATACAAATGAACTTCCCTTTCTATTTACTTGACTACCACAAAATACCAACTGAAGTGCTGTACTTTCACCAGATATGCTTGGGAAAGTCCTGAGTTCCTCAGGACAAAAACATTTCAGGGCTACCTACTACTTATGTGTCTTGAAAACCAATGCTCTTGCATGGCTCTTACAAATATTACTGGCCTTGTAAGCAGTGGACAGAAGCCGTACGTGCCAAGGACCATGAAAAGAGAGCTCAAGACAACTCATTTGCTATGTCTGGATTGTAGCAGTTTTCAGGTCTGGATTAATTACTCCCTGTGATCCCCAAGTCCAGCTCTGAATTCCTGCACATTAGTCTATTTTTCAAAGCTACTAAAGACACTTCCTGCTAACAAGCTTTAAAATTTAAAGATAGAACATTATAGAAAATTTTTTTCCAAATATTGACATCCTACTATTTAATAGAACTCTCCCTCGTGTTCCAGTCTTGATGAAGTGACACCACTGGAGGAGTCAGTGAATGAGAATTTAGAAGAATCTGACAGACAGGAAAAAGAAAAAGCAGATCTTACCACAAACTTCAGTACAGTGTCCAATTGTCAGAATAATACTGATTTTTTCTCCTGTGCTCAGTGTCTCATTGGACAGCAGCTTCAGCAGCTCTGACACAGTGTGATACTTTGCCAAGACAACACCCATGGCAGCTGTTTGTTAAAATAATTGGAAGGAAAATAAACTAGATAATGAGTATACAGGAATGATCCAAATGTAAAACGCTGGGGTTTGAGGAAACTCTACAGACCCCTCAAAGCCTTGGGCCTGCTCAGCCCTGCCCTGTCCTGCTTTTAACAGTTCAGATTGCCCCACCTCTCCTGTGCTGCTCCCAAATCCAGCCCTGCCCGTCCTCCCAGACTGTGATCCATGACATGACTCAGAAGATCTTATGAACAAAGGCTTTGCACTGCGCAAGTTTTGGAGATCCCTGCTAAGTTTCTCATCATCCTTTATTAGCCCCAGCATGGAGCCAGAGAGAGTTGAACAAGCTTTGAGAGACAGAGTATCTTCCATAAAAAGAGCAGGGGGCAAGCCCTTCCTGGCATGGGGAACACCACTGCAAGTCCATCCATGCTGAGGCCTAGTCCTGTCACACGCCGATTTGAAACTACACTCAGAACTAGAGCAGGTTTATGCTTTTAAACTCCTGTGAACTTCCATCGGAAGCTCTTACGGCAGAAATGTGAGATACACCAACCATGGCCACAGCACAGGCTCATCAGGAATCACAGGTTTCTCCAAACCTTCTGACGGAACACACAGGACCTCACTAGGAGAGCAGTACCCAGCCAGCAAACCAGAGCAGAGGTGTGCTGTGCAGAAACACATTTGTTCAGCTTCACCTCTGAATTACTAGAGCTGTCTAAAGGTACACAATTTATTATTCAGGCATAGGTCTAATCCAGGATCCAAACTGACTGGGCAAATCCAGGCTCAGAGCTCAGCTTTACTTACCCAGGACTAGCTGTAGCATCTTATCTTTAATTTTCATTGGGGTTTAAATGTCACTGTACTTATTTTAGCAACAATGGGACAGTAATCCACCTCAGATGAACCGAATCATTCCCCACTTACACCTTTGAATTTTAAAAAACACGGCAACATCCACTGGGATGTATATAACTTAACTATCACTAAGCGTCCATTTATATAATTTTTCCACCAGCACAAGACTTCAAAAATTGCATTTTAAAGTTACCACAGATAAAAAACGTCTTTTCACTCACAGTTATTAGCAATGCAGGCATCCAGAGTCTTTGTTACTACCACTGCAAGTTTCATGCTGGAGTGACTTGTACAGGAATCATGCATAAGCTCAAGGAGAACTTTGGCTAATGTATCCAATCCTCCAATAGAAACAAAATATTTCTGCACATATGCTTAGTGAAAAAAAGAAAAAATGTGATTAAAGCAACAGAGTTTGCAAATTATTTAAGCATTTCACCAAGTAAGTCCATCACAGTTCTTCTGTGCATGTGTTAGTCATTACATTTCTTATACAACAGAAGCTGGATATATATTAATCTCAAGAAATGTAGTAACTGCATATAAATTAGTTACAGGAAAACATGATCCTAATATGTGCACACAAATGGCAAACATCATGCTTGAGTTCTACATAAGTCATTGTTTTCAGTCATGCAATACTGACTTTTATTTAGAAATACTTTTAATCAAAACAGCTTCCAAATAGTTTTACTGACCTTCCGAAATACAATCAGTTTGTGGCTATTTGTGGACTTGAGCACAGTGTAGTGTAAGTGAAGATGGTGGAATACAGTTGTCAGAGTAAAAGTTGTAAGAACAGCAAATGACTTTGTAGAGATTGACAAGAAAGAAAAAAACATTTTACTCTCTAATTAAACGTACTTTTATCAAATGCAAAACTGTGCAAAGCTTGAGTTGCACTTACAGTTATTTGCAACTGTGAGACCAAGAAATGAACAAATAGGACGAACTATCTCCGGCTTTGTGCAACTCTCGAGCCACTCTTTGGCACAGGGAAAAACTGAACAGCAGATGTTTTGATTATCTTCTAGAAAAATAAAAACAAATTACCCCAAATCAAAATGCAATGAAATGAAATTTCAGCTGAACAGTAAAAATGAAACCAAAGTTTTACCAATTTGGAGAATATCTTTAAACTTCTCATACAATTTTCAGAGCAACACGTACCATTCTGGGGGTTGTTCACACAGGCACAGAGAGTGCTGCACACTGAGGACCAGAGCTGATAGCAGGGATCAATGTTTTCGTCTGACAGATTCTTCTCAGAGGTGGAGAGAGTTGTTCTGTTCAGGACAATGCAAACAAGTCCCAAACAGTCAAGGAAACATAGCTGCTAACCAGTCTATTATTTGCCTGTTTAAATTTCAACCCTGTTTACCTGAATAACTGCAGCAGCAGGCTGATGCAGCCTGTATCTCTGACATAGGTTTGCCCATCTTCTAAAAGAGAACACACACAAGACTCTAGAGACAAATGCTATTGCAGACAAAATCTTAGTATCGAGTTTAATTTACATACATACATTCCCTTGCCCAAGCACATCCCCATTAGTAAATACAAAATCGTATCAACATATTGGTAAATAACCTTTCTATGTCTCTCTTTTTCTATAAACTCTCAGAAACTATGAGTTTGCATTTGCAAACTATATTTTTAGAGCTAAACCACGTTCTGATGTTTAAGGAAAACCCAGTGAGCAATGACCTACTTAGACAATTCAGGTTCAGTTACATGCAAACATTCATCTTTATAAGTTAACTTCACCAAAACATTAGTTATTGAATGTTCCAAATTTTGTACTGCAGATTGGCAAATAGAAAAAGAGTGTTGCTGTAACACAGAAAAAAACCCAACTTACTATTATTTGAAACCAGTACTAAGATGACATAAACAGACATTCTTTTCAAGTTCACACCAGAATCCTTTTTAATTAAAAATAAAATGAGGTCTTCAAACAATGCAGAAGTACACAAAGTCTGTTGACAATACACTGAAAACAGAAAGTGAAAACCATTAAGTCCTAAAGTAAGGCACTCATAATCCTAAATTATGAAGTCTCAATTGAGGCCAGTATGTGGGGAGTGGAGACAAGGCAGGACTAGGAAGTGACTGAGGGTTCCCCTCTGCAGTGAGTTCTACCACCCAGGACCCTGGCAAGCTTTGAACAATCCAGGGGTCATTTCACACTTGCTGCTGAGGGAGAGGAGGAGTGCAGGTGTCTGGTAACTTAAAGATACCCTGTGTGCACAAATCAACAAGGCATTGATCAAATCTGGGGATGGAGAGTGCAACTGCGGCACCTTCATTGCCCCTTGCTCTAACTGACAATCTTGTAGCCTCATTCTGTGAGACTGAGCAGAAGTAATGACAGGGGGCCCTAATGCACTTAGAAATAGAAAAAAATTAATTTTATTACCATTACTCTCCATAATAATCCCCAGTGTAAATAAAGCTGCTTCCTTTACGATGCAATGAACACTCGACTTGGCAAGGTCATTTATAAACATCAAACCACCAATTTCTCGAAAATATTCACTTGCTTCACCTACAAGAGGAGAAAGAACAGAAACTTTTGCTTTTGTTTCTCTGCAAAATGAAAGGCTTCTAAGACTTTTCCAGCATCTCAAACCTTATATCCTTTAGACAACATTTTTACAGTGCCCACCAGTTTCTTAACACACATGGTGAACATAAATGACTGCATTGTTTCTAAGGAAAAGCCTTTCTTACTGTTTTGTTGGCAAATGGAATAGATAGTGATCAAAGCCTCTTTCTGAGACAGAGGGCAGTCCATCTGATATTTAAGGCATTCAAGCAGTAAGTTCAGATCTGTTTTCACATCTAGGAGCAAACACAAAAAACTTCATTAAGATTGTTAAATTTCTATATATTGATCTAGTCAGCATTAGAATAAATCTGTCCAAAATGTAGTATGCACATGTATTTTTAAAAAGGGGAAAAAGCAAGCCAAAATGGAGCTACATCACTTCTATTCACTCACAAACAATAAACCCAGAAATATTTCTGTCCACAGTTTGTTATTAGAGCATGATTTCCTTTGTAGAGTAACAGCCTCCTTTTAATATTTCTCACCTTTAGTTACTAGTAACTGCCACTAATATTAAATTCACAATTGCAAGGTGCATTAAGTGTAAATCATACATAACCATTAAATATTCAGAGTGCAAATACAGTTGAAAATCTATGGAATAGTAAGGAAAGAGATGAAGAGCACAGGGCTACTCCGTGGTACTGAGTTACAGGAGACATAAATCATGCACCACAGCAGCAAAGCCCTCAATCAGGTGGTTAGAGACATAACACAAAATATTCTCTCAGGACCTACATACAATCCCAGGTGGGTAAACAGACTTGGAAAATATGTTTCTTAGTCTTTGGGGTATAATTAAAAGTCCTATTTGATAATTATTTCTAATTGCAACAGAAGATATTGTTTGTTGTAAACTCTTACAAGGTTTAGGGGTCCTTAAAGAAGTTAAAATACAATTAAAATGTGGATAAATATTAGCAAATTAAAAATAAAAAGGTGACTTTGTGGTGGTGTGCTTCACTATGTGTAGGTTATTTGTTATTTGATCTACTGTTTTCATATCCAATACAGTATTCAAAATTTGGCAACTAGGAAAAGGCACATTTTCCCAACTGCCCACCACCCCACAACAGGCCTATCACCGTCTACTAAAACTTTGTAAAATTGATACAGACAAATTATAATAGGTATCTTACCACACTGATTTTTCTGCACCTTTTGAGTGTCCATTTTTGGTCTGTCTCTGTTCTTGTTCTGCAACAGCAAGGAAAACGTGTCTTTGCTTCTGTTCAGATCAGCAGCGTTTATAATATCTGCAGCATAAATGACATAATTTTTCTAAAATGCACTCTTTCCAGTTTTCTGCTTTTACTCTGTCATCTCACACACACAGAGTTTAATGTATTCTTGTATGGCAAAGTTTTCCTTTGGAAATGCAGTATTTTGTAATAACCCTGCATTCGTAACTACCAGGTTATCTTTTGAAAGTGGACATTCTGCAGAAATCAGGTAATACCATGTTACCACTGAGGGGCACTGTCGATGTCCCTGTCAGTAAAGAATATCCCCTGCTCTGTGCCACTCATCACAACAAAGCTGACACAATTTTCCTTAAAGGAGTGGCCAACTTTGCCATCAGCCAACAACTTGCACTAAGACCAAGCAATGTTACTTACAGGGTGAACACTATAAAACACTCAGCGTCCTGCTGCTCAAGGTGCCACTAAACCATCAGTATTGTTCTAGTAGTATTGATCACACCAAAGGCAACGAGCACAGAGACATACTCCTTACATTAAGAATTTATTTAAATTTACCAAAGACATTGTCACATTACGTGAGCCATGTAACCCACAAAACTCCACAGCATTGATTCTTCACAAACCCAATGTGGCAGCCTCTGAGAGCAGAGCAGCAGAGTGACATTCCGGTTTGGAAGCAGAAGGACGGTCCCTCAAACATGCCCCAAGTGCCAAACACAAAAGGTTGATGCAAGGATCACAGTAACCTATTACAATTTCTCCAAAAATTACGTAGCTCCAGGTACAAACTTTGAATCAGTGGCAAATTCGGCTTAATAATAGATTAGTTTTCCTCCTCAAAGTGGAGCAAACTGCTTGAAACAGTATCCTCATCTTAATGAAGATAGCCCTGCTTTCCCTTTAGTGACTGATCACCTCCATTCCTTTTCTTCTTCCATTAGAGAGGGAGAATTTAGACAGCTCATCTCCCTTTAGCCTTTCAGAAGTGATAACAGACATGCATTTCATTTTCCTGCAAATCCAATTCTGCCACAACAGGGAAAAGCTTTCGAGCTTTCCTCACCTCTTTTTGTCCTACTGCTACCACCCCGTCAGCCTAAGAAAAAACAAAACCCACCCAAACAAAAGGAAGACTGTAAAAATGAGCTCGTTCTGGAGCTAATTGCATTTCAGAAGAGCTTTATTTAATACATTTATACCATTGTACAATATAGGAAGCACAAGGGGTTTTAAACTGTATGTATACAAGGATACATCTTGACCTTACCTGGATTTTTTACTTTTGCAACCTACAGAAGGTATACAAAAAAGTATTTATAAGCCAGCCTACATTAATTAGATGCAAATAGCTCACCTCTGTTGTTGCATCACCGGGCAAGGTGGAAAGACAAGCAACTAGATTTGCTTCAACAAACATCTGGCAAATGTTGCATATAAAACAGATTACCTCTTCTCCATCAGTTATGGAAAATCACCCAGTAACATCCCTTCAAAGCTCAAATCACTCCTGCAGAAGTGCAGATCTCTCAATGTGTGTGTTCAGCAGCACTATAGAGCACACGGCTGGCACGGTCAGTAGACCAGCCAGCCTAGGCGGGACTTATCCTTTGAAACCCAGGGACCAAACCTCAGAGGGGAGAAGTGCGGATTGTTGTCGTCCAGTGGAAGCCAAACCCCACAGCAGCAGCTGGGGCCGTGAGGCCGCTGTGCTGTGGAACAGGACTTGGGGGTGGCCTGGCCTATTTCAGCTCCCTCCCACCCTCCTCTCTCAGATGAGCTGTGTGTGATTTACAGCTCATTATCAGAGCTACACTTTGAAGTCTTAGCAGGCACTCCAGATCAGCTCGAATATAAAAAGGAAAGAACATATAAAAATTTTAAAATAAAAAAGGGGGGGGGAGGGGGGGGGAGGAGAAAGGCAGCAGTCTAAAGATGGAACAGCAACTGCATTCTTCTGTGAGAGGGCTGGGGAATCCCGAGGGGGGAAATGGGGCACGGCTCAGGTACCTGTGACCCGGCGGCACGGGTAGCTGCGGGCAGACGCCGAGGCGAGGCGGATCCCCGCTGCCCGCCGGGCTGAGGGCTCGGATCTCCGGGCTGCGGGGCAGCGGCGGCCCCGCCGGCCTGAGGGCAGCGCCCGGCCCGGCCCGGCCCCTCAGGAGCCGCCGCAGCCCCAGCGCCGCCGCAGCGCCTCAGGGAGCGGCCGCCCTCGGACTCGTGACAGCCCTGAGCCTTCTCCGCCGGACGGGAAGCACTTGGAATTCTAGAAGCGTAAGGGGTGGAAGAGATGTTTAAGACTATCCAGTTCAACGTCAGCCCAGTACTTCCACTGCAAACCCTAAACCAATAAACCATTTCCCAGCGTCAGGTCCAGAGGCCTCTTTAACACCTCCTGGGATGGCAACTCCACCACCTCCGTGGCCAACCTATTCCCAAGCCTGAACAATGGAAAATTTATTTTCTAAAATCTAACCTGATTTCCTCTCTCAACGTGAGGCCAGTTCCTCTGGTTCTTACTGCACGCCCAGTGGAACAGACCGGCCCCGCCTCACTGCACACTCCTGTTAGTGAGTTGGAGAGAGCGGTGAGGTCCCTCCTGAGCCTCTTTCAGACTGAACAAACCCAGCTCCCTCAGCTACTCCTCATGGGGCATTTTCTCAACCCTCCATGAGCCTTGTTGCCCTTATCTGGACACACTCCAGCCTTTAAATGTCCTTTTCCACGAGGGGCCCGGAGCTGGGCAGAGCACTCGGCTGTGGCCGCAGCAGTGCCCAGCACGGACGGGCAGGCACTGCCCTGCTCCTGCTGCCCACACTGCTGCTGGTACAGCCCAGGTGCCATCGGCCTCCTGCCCCCTTGGGCACACCTGGGCTCACACTGAGGCGGCTGGTGACCTGCAGGATGTGGCACCTGGCCTTGTGGAACCCCATGCCGTTGCCCCTGACCCACTGATCGAGTCCGTCCAAGTCTCACTGCGGAGCCTTCCCGTCCTCCAGCAGATCCACACTCCCACTCAACTAGGTGTCCACAGATTTTCTGAGGATGCTCTCAGTCCCCACATCCAGACCATCGGTGTGATAAATGGGTATGATTCGTGCTGACAAAATTGAAACAGTAATCAATATTTTAAAAACAGTAGTTAAAAATGTAACCTTTTTTAGGAGAAGGGGGGGGGGAAGTCTCCCCCCCTTCTCTAGCAGATGTTTAGTAGAGAGGAAGAGACTGAGATAAGGGAAGCTATATTTATCTGGAGATGGGAAAGTTTTGAGGAAAATCCAGAAAAACATTAATTAAAATAAGTTTATTGCCTCAGTGTTCCATGAAATTATTTGAATGTGCAAATACAGTATTTACTGACATAACATAGGCTTAGTACTCATGTGTAACCAATGGGTTCATTGGAAGGACACACGAGGAAGATGAGAGCCTTCCTCCCCACGACCCCTGAAGGTGGGGAAGACCACCTAAAAGGGGTGGTGGAGTTTGCGCAGTGGAGATGGAAATGGGTGGTGGTAAGGGTGGTGAGACAGATCTTACGTATTGAAAATAGCCGGGAATGGCAGGTGACATACGGTATAAAAAGGCTAAAATTAGAGCTTTTTCTCTGTACATGAGGCTGAACAGGTTTTGCTTATGTACCCCGCGGCATAAATTTGCTTATGTATTATTTTTAGAACCAATATTATCTACTATTAACAAATTATTGTAACTTTTAAGCTGCTCAAATTGAACTTGCTGCTACATTTAATTTTGTTTGGGTCTTTGTTTTTGATTGGAAAATTAGGCAGCACATTCATTTATAACAATCAATAAAGATGTTAACCAGGACCAGGCCCAAAACTGAGCCCTGGAGAACACATTTCAGTGCAGCTCAGTTTCCATACTCTGTAGCTGGAGGCTGCAGTGCCCCCACAATAGAAAGAGCTGCCATCCCTTGGCATTGCACATGGATTCAGAGCTATCGTACACTGTGTGTCTTTGGAGTTACTTTAACAATGGTACCTACTGTGAGGAAATGACACCGGGGGAGTTTTTTCCCAACCCTTTACCCACCTCTTTGGGTCTGCCCCACCAGTTTTGAAGGGTTTAAATCTTCTCTGAATGCTAATGATATCATACAATGGCTGGTGCTGCTAATAGGCGTATTCTATTTAGCATTCAGAGATAAGGGAAGATTGACCTAGATAACCACCCTGATGCCTACCCCACAGAATAGGGATGATACCCCAGAGCCTGACTCTGCCCCACAGCCTGCCTCAGAAAGGACCCACCCGGATTGAGTTGAAGTTCTGGTAAAAGAGATGCATGAGATGGGCCAGATGCTGAGGGAGTACATTTCCCCAGCTCATGAAAAACCCTCCCCCTGCCCCGAGAAGGCAGAGACTGATGGTGCAGCAGTGGAATCCACAAATGTTACAACTGTCCAGGTTCCAGCTGAACCACAAGGGCAGCCACAGCCAGCAGCAGTCGCCCCTGTGGAAACAAGGAAGTGTAAAGTGAAATCGTCAGATCCTGGTAGTAAGGATAAGAAAGGAGGGTCCTCACAATCCACAGAAGAACCACAGGTTGAGATCATCACTGAGTCCCTGACGTATGAAAGTCTACGTAATCTGCAAAAAGATATTGTACGACGAGGACGTGAGGCTTATACAGCCTGGCTACTTCGAGTCTGGGACCTTATGAGTACAGGCGTACAACTGGATAGTGCTAAAGCAAGGAATTTGGGACCCTTGACCCAGGACTCAGGTATAAATCAGGTATTTGTAAGAGAGCAAAGGCCCCTTCCCCTTTGGGAACGACTTCTAATGAGTGTGAGAGAGAGATTTGTTCACAGAGACAGAATGCAAGAGCACAACAATAGAATGCGATGGAAGACCCTTGAGGAAGGAATCCAAGAGCTGAGAGAAGTGGTAGTATTGGAAGTACTTTTTGGGAGGACCGGACAGCATGATAATGACCCCGACAAGGTTAAATGCACAGGGCACATGTTGTGGAATCTGGCAACTCATGGACCATCTCAATACGCCACATTCATCGCAACAATTAATGCCAAGGATAACCGAGAGACAGTGGGTTCTGTTGCCAACAAGCTCAGAAATTATGAAAGTATGATCAGTGGCCCAATGCAGGCTCATGTCTCTGCGGTGGTGAAGGAACTCAAAGAGGAGATGAGGGAAATGAGAGAGGAGATGAGAAGGAACAGTTCCCATGTAGCACCGGTGCGAGTCACAGGCCCCAGAATCAGAGCCCAACATCCCCCAGTGAGAGAGAGAGGGTACACCCCTCGAGCTGACCTGTGGTTTTATCTGCGGGACCATGGGGAGGACATGGGAGTGTGGCATGGGAAACCCACTTCTGTCCTGGCAGCACGGGTACGTGAGATCAAGGAGAGAAACACTAACAGAGGGAGTTCCACTAGAATGAAGGTAGCCTCAGCCTCCCATGAGCAAGCTGCCAGGTATTACGGAGGTGGGAATGCAGTGTTGGATTCCCTCGAAGGAACCTCTACCATGTATGTCCAAGAAGGGAATAATACCCAGTGCTAGAGGGGCCCTGCCTCTAGCCAGGAAGAGGCACGGGAAAATCAGGTTTTTTGGACTGTGTGGATTCGATGGCCTGGCACATCAGAGCCACAAAAATATGAAGCTTTGGTAGATACTGGGTCGCAGTGTACTCTAATGCCATCGGGACATGTGGGGGCAGAACCGATTTCCATTGCCGGGGTGACGGGGGGATCACAGGAATTGACTCTGGTTGAAGCCGAGGTGAGCCTGACCGGGAAGGAGTGGCAGAAACTTCCGATTGTGACCGGCCCAGAGGCTCCATGTATTCTGGGCATAGACTTCCTCAGGAACGGCTATTATAAAGACCCTAAAGGACTCAGATGAGCTTTTGGAATAGCTGCCGTGGAGACAGAGAACATTAAGCAGTTGAACACCTTGCCGGGACTATCAGAGAACCATCTGCAGTGGGACTCCTGAAGGTAGAAGAACAACAAGTACCTGTTGCCACCTCGACGGTGCACCGTCGGCAGTATCGGACAAATCGAGATGCCGTGATCCCCATCTACAAGATGATCCGTGAGCTGGAGAGCCAAAGGGTGGTCAGCAAAACCCACTCACCCTTCAACAGCCCCATCTGGCCTGTGCGCAAGTCTGATATAGAATGGAGACTGACTGTGGACTATCGTGCATTGAATGGAGTGACTCCACCGCTGAGCACTGCTGTGCCGGACATGCTGGAACTTCAGTACGAGCTGGAGTCCAAGGCAGCGAGGTGGTATGCCACTATTGACATTGCCAATGCATTTTTCTCCATTCCTCTGGCTGCAGAATGCAGGCCTCAGTTTGCCTTCACCTGGAGGGGTGTGCAGTACACCTGGAACCGGCTGCCCCAGGGGTGGAAACACAGCCCCACCATCTGCCATGGGCTGATCCAGGCTGCACTGGAGAAGGGTGAGGCTCCAGAACATCTACAGTACATCGATGACATCATTGTGTGGGGGAAGACTGCAGCTGAAGTGTTCGAGAAAGGAGAGAGGATCATCCAGATTCTGCTGAAAGCCGGGTTTGCCATCAAGAAGAGCAAAGTCAAGGGACCTGCCAGAGAGATCCAGTTCCTGAGAGTAAAGTGGCAAGATGGACGGCGGCAGATCCCCACTGAGGTCATTGATAAGATCACAGCAATGTCTCCACTGACCAGCAAAAAAGAAACACAAGCTTTCCTAGGAGCCATAGGTTTTTGGAGGATGCACATTCCTGAGTACAGTCAGATCGTGAGCCCTCTCTACCTGGTTACCCACAAGAAGAACAGTTTCCACTGGGGCCCTGAACAGCAACACGCCTTTGCCCAGATCAAGCAGGAGATTGCTCATGCAGTAGCCCTTGGCCCAGTCAGGACGGGACCAGATGTGAGGAATGTGCTTAACTCCGCAGCTGGGAACAACGGTTTGTCCTGGAGCCTTTGGCAGAAGGTGCCTGGAGAGACCCGAGGCCGACCACTGGGATTCTGGAGTCGAAGTTACAGAGGATCTGAAGCCAACTACACTCCCACAGAGAAGGAGATCTTGGCCGCCTATGAAGGAGTTCAAGCCACCTCAGAAGTGATTGGCACAGAAGCACAACTCCTCTTGGCACCCCAACTACCAGTGCTGGGGTGGATGTTTAAAGGAAAGGCTCCCTCCACGCACCATGCCACCGATGCCACATAGAGCAAATGGACTGCCCCCATCACACAGCATGCCTGTATTAGAAACCCAAATCGCCCTGGGATTTTGGAGATAATTACAAACTGGCCGGAAGGAGAAAACTTTGGTCTCATGGACGAAGAGGAGCAGGAACAAGTGACACGGGCTGAAGAAGTTCCTCCATACAACCAACTGCCAGCAGAAGAAACACACTACGCTCTTTTCACTGATGGTTCCTGTCGCATCGTGGGAATGAACCGTAAGTGGAAAGCAGCCGTATGGAGCCCCACACGACAGGTTGCAGAAGTCGCTGAAGGAGAAGGGGGATCAAGTCAGCTTGCTGAACTCAAAGCTGTTCAATTAGCCCTTGACATTGCTGAAAGAGAGAAGTGGCCAAAGCTCTACCTCTACACTGATTCGTGGATGGTAGCCAATGCTCTGTGGGGCTGGCTGGAAAGGTGGAAAAAGGCCAGCTGGCAGCATAGAGGAAAACCAGTCTGGGCTGCTGATGAATGGAAGGACGTTGCCACTCGCGTAGAGAAGCTGCCTGTGAAAGTCCGCCATGTAGATGCCCATGTTCCCAAGAGTCGGGCTAATGAGGAACACCAAAACAACAAGCAGGTAGATCAGACTGCCAAGATAAAAGTGTCAAAGATAGATTTAGATTGGCAACACAAGGGAGAGTTGTTCCTAGCTCAATGGGCCCATGATGCCTCAGGTCATCAGGGCAGAGATGCCACCTTGTTGGGGTTTAGGTTTGTTCCTTCTTTCTCTAAAGAATTTTTTCCCCATAAGTTACCAAGGAGACCAAGCGTTGGATACTTGAGAGTACTTTACCGAAACAAAGAGGTGGACAAAGGTGGAAGGGGGAGATAATGCAGGTAAAATACAAAGCTTGAGGCAGCTGCAGGCTTTTCTTTTTCCGGCGTTCGTTCAGGGAGGGAGAGAATGGCTGTTGCTGGCTGGAGGAGTTTCACTGTGGCCAAAGGGATCCAGTCCTGGGAAATCTACTATCACCGGTTCGGCCTGAATCCTGAGTTTTCCCTGCCACCTGCGGGAGCTGGTCCAGGCCCTGCCTCTCCTTCGGCTTCTTCGGCGCTGCTCCTCTTGCTACAGCGTGACCCTGCACCCCCTGCGCTGCCAGGACATCCTGCCCCTGCCTGCCGGGACACCCTGCCATCCCAGCTACCAACCCGGGACTTTTCCACTGTTTCAGCTTGGTGCTCTGAGGATCCTGCAGGGACACCGAAACCAAACTGCCCTGGGTTTTGTGAAACAAAACCCTCAAGGTTCTTGGTACTGTTTTCGTTTGTTATTAATGCTGTAGTTGTTTGGTGGGGTTTTTTTTGTGTTTGTTTGCTTTGTAATACATACTAGTAAAGAACTGCTATTCCTATTTTCCAAATCTTTGCCAAAGAGCCTCTGATTGTAAATTTATAATTGAAAAAGAAAAAAAAGGGTGGAGGGGGGGTTTACACTCTCCATTCCAAAGGAAACTCCAGTTGGTTTTTTTTTTTTTATTACCTGGCAGATACCTGTCTTCCCAAACCAAGACAATCATCGATTCCTAGACAGCATTCAGAAGTATTAAACTTCCCACAAATTCCACCCTCATCAGTGAGGAGGTAATCTACAGCTAGCCAGATTTGGTACACTACTGTTCGGGTCTGAGAAAGCTGGTCACTTATGTGGTCAAGGGCTAGGGCTGTTCTGTTAGATACTATTTCAATTACCACTTGGAGCCTAATTATTCGGTTTAACATGTATATTGGGGTCCTATACCCCCAGGACCCATCCTGGGCCCATGTTGCTGGCCCATAAACTCTTATAATTTCTTCTGGGGTCCATATCCTTCCTTTCCATTTTTGGGCTCCTCCTGCGTTTATGAGATCTCTTATTTCTCTTGATGGACTTTCCTAGAGTGTCATAAAGTGCTACCCCAAGCCCGGAGCCAGCTTCCTTAGGAAGTAAGAAGAAAGCTGGCTAGATCAGTCCGATGGTACAACTGCCTGGCCAATCACCCAGTAGATGGGTATAAGCAGCATCCCCACAAATCCAGAGAAAGTTATCTGGGGCTTCCCAGAAATCTTCTCCATCTTCATATGATGATTCCCAGTATTTCAATGAACTTTTTGTCTCCCAGAAGGGATTAATTCCCTTGTCTGCACATTCGTAGAGGTTATACCCCTCATGGTAAATACATCCCAGTTCTTTTCTCCTTAAGGACCAATATCGGTTGGGTTCTTGAGGGACCCACTTAGTTCCTAGATTTTTTGTTATATCTTTTACACGCCATTCGCCCTACTGGGGTTTTATATCTTTTCCCTGTTGTTAAAATACATTCTTCCCAGATTACTTTAGTTTTTAATTCCCATTTTTTCCCTTCTTCTGTGTCTGGATATTTTTTGGCTTTCCCCAGTCTGTTCCATGCTTAAAATCTCCCGAGGTTTTAAACTGATTCCCTCCCAGGGCCAAATATCTGACATTTTAGTGTTCCCACATACCCAACAGTTGCTTATATTTAATTCTTTGCTGATTTTTTCAACTAAGTCGATGAACAAATTTTTCCCACTTGAATTTTCCCATTCTTCATTTCCCACCTTCATGTTTACCCTTTTTTCCTTTACCACGTCAGGGTCACCTTTCATTAATACATTCTTTTCTAAGCAGAGCCAGGTATCTCCCATGGGGCAATCTCCCAAGAGACATTCTCTAAAAGAGGCCGTGTTTTTAGTGATCCAGTAAGTTTTTCCATTTTCTTGGCACTCCTCTAGTTGTGATTTGTTGTAACATGAGGGATTCAGGTTTGTGTGGACCCTTATTAAGGACTCTAAATTTTCCCCATTGTACAGGGGATAATAGCATTTTATGCAGGAGTCCATTCCCCTGGCGTTTGCAAGGAACATTGTTATCACCAAACCTGTCATGAGCCCTGAGATGATTCCTTTGGGCTTCCTTAGGTTTGTGACTCCCAAGAGTCCAGTAGGAACCATGTTTGATCTCCCCTGGTCTTGCCTCTTGGAGCTTTCCTTACACCTTTCTGGGTTTCAGGTGCAAGTTTTTCCCTCTGTTTTTCCTGTTTCTTTGTCTCCCAATTTCTGCAGTTGGCCTCGAGGGGAATTACCTAGTGAGGGATACTATTCTGGCTGTGCAGCTTACAGCTTGACTCTGGACAACGATTGGGATAATTACAATTTAACTTGGAGGGGGTGTACATTCACAAACAATTAGAAAGCACTTTAAGATTAACTTATTATAGATTAACTTTTTCAACTACTAATATTACTTTTTGAAAGAACTTTCAATTATAACAATAGTAGAACTTGCAACTGTTATAGCTCTGTACCTATTATAACTCTGGTTTCTGATTTGAGCTCCTAATTCCTCGATTTCCTTTTCAGGATTATCTTTAGGTCCTTGGTGTTGGGAACAACAGTCCAGTTAGAGTCCTTTTCCCCGCTCAGTGGTGTTACTGGTCCCTTGACTCGTGTCACGTGTGTCCACCCTTTTTCTTGAGTTCTCACAGCCATGTGTGTGTTGAGTTGAACCTGGTAGGGTCCTTCGAACTTTGGAGTGAGAGGAGAATTAGTCCATTATTTTATCAACACCCAGTCTCCAGGGTTAATATGATGTGTGTCTACCTCTAAGGGAGGAGTTTGGGGGAGGTATCCTCTTTTTCTGAGATTTTCTAATGCTTTTACAACATTCTCCAGATACTTTCTTGAGGTCTCCTCTCCTTCTGTATTTTGAGCCGTGCTATAAGGGGTGATTAGGAATGGGAGCCCGAATAACATCTCATAGGGGGATACCCCCAAAATCTGCTCGGGGTCGGCTTCTTATCTGCAACAAAGCCAATGGGAGACATTTTACCCAATCTAATTTTATTTCTAAGGTTAGTTTGGTTAGGGTTGTTTTGATGGTCTTGTTCTTCCGCTCTACTCAACCAGAACTTTGGGGGTGCCATGGGGTGTGTAACCTCCACCTTACCCCCAGGGCATTGGTAGTTTCATGGAGGACACGGGCTGTGAAGTGAGGGCCTTGATTGGAGTCAATGTTATTGATTAGCCCATACCTAGGGATGATATGTTTTAAAAGTACTTTGACTACCACTTTTGCAGTTTCATTTCGGGTAGGAAATACTTCTGGCCAATGGGTTAAGTGATCTACGATCACTAGCAAATGTTTGTACCCCTGCGCTGGGAGCATCTCATTAAAATCAATTTGCACATTTTGAAAGGGCCTCTCAGCTAGTTCTCTTCCTCCTGCTATAGGCTTTCTCATGACTCGCTGGTTCACTCTTTGACACGTTACACACCCCTGAGTTATGGCTTTTGCTATATTATACACCCCTACACAGATGTTTTCCCTTAAAAAGTGATCACATAGACCCTGCGTTCCCCAATTTGTGTAATTCCTCCAGTACTTGGCGAGCTAGTGGCTTGCTTAGGAATTTTCTCCCATCTGGGAGAACCCATTCCCCTTGAGGTCCTTGTTTTAATTCAAGTTCTTTTATAAACCTCAATTCTTGCTCCCTAAATATAGGTGTGTTTACTAAAGCTTTTTCTTTTGTCTCATCTGGGTTGTTAGCAAGCCTAAGAATTTGTGTGGGTTCTCCCAGGTCTTGTGATGCCTCCTTTGCTGCTAAATCAGCAACCTGATTTCCAACTACTTCAATTGATTTTCCTTTCTGGTGACCCCTTATATGGACGACTGCAACCTCCTTTGGTGTCATAGAGCTTCTAGGGTGGTTTTTATTAGCTCTCGGTGGGCTAGGTCCTTTCCTTTTGAATTCAAGTATCCTCTTTCTTCCCAGATTTTTCCGAAAGTGTGGACGATTCCGAACGCATACTTGGAATCAGTATAAATGGTTCCACACTTATCTTTAAGTAAATCCAATCCTCTCTTTAGTGCGTAAACTTCACATAATTGGGCTGACCACTTACTTGGTAATTTCCCTTTTTCTAGGACCTCTGTGTTCCCTCCTCCAGATACTGCTGCAATTGCGTAACCGGATGCTCGCTTCCCGTCTACTACTCGTGAGGACCCATCTGTGAAATATGTTTCTCCATACCCTAAAGGGACATCATTTAGGTCTTCTCAGACTTTGGTTTGTAAGCTTATGGCATCTAGGCAGTGATGCTCTAGGTTAGGTGCTGGTTCTCCTGATAAAAATTGTGCCGGATTTAATAATTTTGTAGTTGCTAGTTCGAGGTTATTTGAATTCATTAATACAATTTCATATTTTAGGATTCGGGAGTCAGAAAGCCATTTGTGCGCACCTTGACTTAGTATGCCTTTTAGGTCGTGTGGAGTATACACTTTGATCTTTCCCTGAAATGTTAGTTTCTGGGCTTCCTCAAGTAGTAAGGTGGTGGCAGCAATAACTTGCAGGCAGGTTGGCCACCCTCGAGCCACAGGGTCTAGAAGTTTTGAGAGGTATGCTATAGGTTTTCTTCATCCTGCCCCTTCCTGTGCTAATACTCCATATGCAGTCCCTCCTTCTCCATTTACAAAAAAATAGAATTCTTTATCCAGATCTGGTAATCCTAATGTTGGTGCTGTGGATAACTGAGTTTTCAGGCTTTCTAGTTGGTTTTCATTCATTTCTGTCCATTCTATCGGGTCTGGATGAACCAGCTTTTCATATAGAAATTTAACACTCTGGGAGTAATTTTCTAACCATAATTTACAGTAGCCAAATAAACCCAATATTTTTCTGATATCCCTTTTTGTTTTGGGGGCCGAAATAGACATAATTCCAGAAATCCTTTCTGAACTCAGTTTTTTATAACCATTTCCAATTATGTGCCCCAGGTATGTCACCTGGGATTCTACAAACTGCAATTTGCTTTTAGAGACTTTTAAGCCCATTGTACCCAAATAATTTAGTAATTTGATGCTGGTTGCCCGGACTGACTCCTATTCTTCCCCAGACACTAAGATGTCATCTACATACTGTAAAATTTGTACACTGTCCTCAGGGGTGAACAGTTCTAGTATTTTCTCTAAAGTTTGCCCAAAGAGATTTGGTGACTTGCAGAACCCCTGAGGTAAGCGTGTCCACCTTAACTGGACTTTCCTTTTTCCCTCCGAATGTTCCCACTCAAAAGCAAACCAATTACGACAGCTCTCAGCTAGGGGCCAGGCCAAGAATGCATCTTTCAGATCAACTGTTGTAAACCATGCATGTTTGTTTGGGATTTTACTAAGGAGCGTGTATGGGTTCTGCACTATTGGATGTTGAGTAACTGTTCTTTTATTCACCTCCTGAAGATCCTGCACAAGTCTATACTTATTTTCGGCCTTTTTAACTGCGAGAATTTGGGTATTATGGGGGGACATACAATTTTCTAGAATGCCGGCATTCAGTAGAGACTCAATGATAGGTGCCAACCCTTTCTTACTTTCTAATGAAAGAGGGTACTGTTTTACCCTAATAGGTGGTCCATCTCGGATGTCTACTTGTATGGGGGGAATATCTATAAATCCACATTTACCTTCTTCTGCCCACACTTCTGGGTCGATTTGTCCCAAGTCTATCTCAGTTAACTTAAACATTTTTACTACCATCTTTCCTTTTTCTGGAATAATGCCAACTCCCAATTGGACTTGCAAGTCCCTCCCTAGTAAATTGCCATCTGCATCTGGAAGGTAGATTAGGTCCACCCAACAACACCAAGAATTCCCTCGGATTTCTACTCCCTCCAACACTTGGACCGTAAATGGCCTTCCCTCTGCTCCAACAGCTTCACAAGTCCTTGACCCAATTGTCATACCAGATGGAATTACTTTAACACTCTACCGGTCAGCACCAGTGTCTACTAAAAATTCAACTTCTTGGTGATGGGGACCCACTTCAAAATTTACCAAGGGCTCTACAGGATAACGCATTGGGTCCCCCAGAGTGTAAAGCCCCTGACACCCCTAGTCCTGGCCTCTGAGCATCCTCTCCAGGGCTTCTTGTTCCCTGGCGACTGCATCATCAAAGCCAACTTTCTTGCAATCCTTCTTGATATGCCTCACTTCCCCGCAATAATAGCATTTCCTATCTTCATTGGGTCTAGGTCTGGTCTGCCATGGGGGAAGGATGGGTTTTCC
Source organism: Chamaea fasciata (assembly GCF_029207755.1). Classification (NCBI taxonomy): domain Eukaryota; kingdom Metazoa; phylum Chordata; class Aves; order Passeriformes; family Sylviidae; genus Chamaea; species Chamaea fasciata. Next base: position 22,361,201 of record NW_027094097.1, on the reverse strand, counting down.
TAGTGGTCTCTTTTCTGAGGGTTTTTGACTATCTTTTCCTTCTATCCCCCCTCTATCTGTCCCTAAACTTTCCCGTGCTACCACAACCATCATCCTGGCCTTACTCCTTGCTTTTTCTTCTTCTCTTCTCAGGTATACCCGTAATGCCTCTTTCAATAGTTGGTTAATCCCTTTTTCTTGCCAGTCTTCAATTTTTTCTAATTTCCCCCTAATGTCTGGCCATGCTTTTGTTGCAAACTGTACTCTCAACACAACTTGTCCCTCATGGCTCTCAGGATCTATGTTGGAGTATTGTTGGAAACTTTTCTTTAATCTATTTAACCATGCAGCGGGTGTCTCATCTTTCTCCTGCATTAAGTCAAAAGCTAGTTTAGCATTACTTCCTTTTGGAACAGATTCTTTAATCCCTCGGATCATTAGGGTTCGATACTCTTCCATACTCCTCCGGTTCTGAGCTTGACTGGCGTCCCAACCCGGATCATCAGTTGGTAATTTCTGGTCAGCTGGAGGACCAGCCTGGTTTTCCCTATCCCAAATTTTTATGCCTGCAGCCCTGATCAACTTGATCTCTTCAGGACTAAATAAGATTTTAAAGATAGAGTTTAGCTTGCCCCAAGTATAAATATTGGGTCCCAAGAACTGATCTACTTGTTGGGCTACCCCCGCTGGATCTTCAACTAAGTTCCCCATTTCCTTTTTGAAACCTCTCACCTCTGAGGAGACATGGGAGGCGTTTACATAGCCAACTCCACTAAACACTCTGCCCATTGGAACTTCCCGCAAGGGGAATAACCGGTCTGCACAGGGAGCTTTGGATCTGGTGTTACAATACGGGCCCTCATCCTGAGTCTCGCCTCGAAGCTGACTCGGGGCTTGCGAATCCTTAGTACAGACTTCACTATTAATAGAGGCGATTACTCCCTCTCACTGTGAAGGGGGTTTTGGGACACTCTCTGGTGGAGGAGATGTTACTATCGACTGGAGTGGGGTGGAGAGTGTAGTGGTCTGGGGAGAAAGAATGGGTGCAGAAAGGGAAGGAGTTTGAGAAGATTGTGAGACTGAAGGGGTAGGAACTAAAGGACTCGGGGAGTCTCGGGGAATCTGAGACGGTGGAAGTGGAAGAGGGGTACAGATCTGGGATGGCGGAGGAGATGGAGAAATAGGAGTTTGAGTGTGTGAAAGTGGTGAGGTTACAGGACTTTCCAAAGGAGGAGGGGGTGAGGATATGGAAACTTGTGAAGGGGGGAGGGGAATAGGGGCTTGGGACAACGGAGGAGGGAGAGGAATGGGAGCTTGAGGTGGCGACAGAGATGAGGTCAAAGGGATTTGGGAAGGAGGTGACAGTGAGGGTATGGAGACTTGTGAAGGCGGACGGGGGATAGGGACATGGGATGTCAGAGGGGGTAGAGAAATAGGAACTGGAGGGGGTGAATGAGATGAGATCAAAGGGGTTTCGGAAGGAGGAGACAGGGAGGTTTGGGCTGGGGGTTTAGACTGAGGGACCAAAATAAGGGGTTCCACTCCCATTGTTGGAATTGGAGGGTCCGGAGGAAGCCCGGGGTAGAACGGGGGAGGTAGATAGTTAAGGGGGTCCCACTGCTCACCCCGTGGCTCTCTTTCTCGTTCAGCTTTTTTACCCTTTGTCTCCTGTAGCTGACAGACCTTTACAGTTTTCTCCCCTATGTTCACACTTCTCCAACAATTAGCATATACCAACTGCTCCTCATCTGGTTTGGACTGATTTCGCAAATGTTGTTTAAGTTGTGCACACATCCATGCATCTTGGGAACCAAACCACGGCCATTCTAATTCTAACTTTGGCCACTCTTCCATACAAAAATGGATCATTTTGATCTTATCAAGCTCTCTAGCAGTCTCATTATCCTCCCACCTATCCAACATCTTTCCAAGAGGACTATTCGGAGAAATAGCCCTCGCCTTCCTGCCCCTCTTTTTCAGGGGACTTTGCTTACTTGTGCACTGCCCCATTTTCTACTGCTAGGTCTAAGTAAAAAAACATGCCCCTACCTGAACGGAAAATACTGACGGGCAAAACAACAACAAACGCACCTAGTCTTGATCTCTTGAACTTAATTACCAGAAATTATAAAGATTTCCTAAACCAAGACTCATTACCGGAAACAAACTATCCTAAAGAAACACACAACTTGGAGTCCAGCAACCTCCCTTCACCTCAACTGTTCAATATCAGAGGAAAAAAAAAAAATCCTTTTTAAACTTATATTTAAGGTACACTCAAAAACTTAGGGAGAATTTCAACCAAGGAGTTGTTCTCCGTATTTTAACCAAACCACCTCCACCCAACGTCAGAGGCTACACACTTAACTAATGGAAAGGGGAAAACGCTCAAAATAATAGAATAAGTGGGGAGTTTGGCAAGGTCCTCACAGGGCCTCCCCCTGTTAGCCCCTGCCTCTACCCTTATCCCTTTAGGGAGTTTGGTGGGGGTCCCGACGAGCTAGTCTCTCCCCCACACCCTTATCCCTTTTTCCCGAGATGCCAGGGTTTGGTTCCAACGGGTTAGTACTATGCCCTCCCAACACCCTGGGTCTCGATCTAAAGGCCAGGTCCCAGCGGAAACTGTGAAGTCCTCCCTGCCTCGCCCTCCCTCCTGAGGACAGGCCCTTACTTCGCTTCCTCCCTGTGCCTTATCCCAGGAATCAGTTCCTAGGGGTCCGGATTCTCCCTCCCTATCCCGGCACCTTAAAAGGGGTCTTTTAGTCGTCAGGGGTCGCTCGTGCGCTGCCCTTCAAAACCCCCCCAAGAGGCGTCTCCACGCGTTCCTCTGGGCCCTACTTGGGCCTCACTCACTTCCTCCCGTTCCCAGCCAGCCCCCTCGTGGGAGTCCGGAACCGTGGCACTAGGGAGTCCACACTCGCCTCGGGGGTCCAAGCTGCCGGCCCCCGTCTCAGGCACACAGCCACTTGCGCGCCTCCTGACCGATCCCGCCACCAGAGGTTCTTACCCAGTCCAGCGCTCCTCGTCGTCAACTCCCTCTAAGCTGTCCTCTGGTCCAGGGGTCACCAGCTGTCCCACAAAGGTCCGAGGTGGATGGCCAGTTTGTCTCAGTCTTCGTGGGCGTGGCCAAATCCCAGACGAGTCCCCAAATTGTTGTAAATAAAAGGGCCAGGAGACCTTCTGCTCCCTTTTATGCCTTGATTAGAGGAGGGCCTAGAGGTGGGGGCTCGGGGTGCGCGCTGCCGCCGCTGCTCCCAATGGTCGACGCCCAGGAGGAGGATCACGCAGACCTGTCGTCGTCGGCAGGGCTGGAGCCTCTATCCTCACAGGGATCGTCCAGAGACCTGATGTCAGCTCAGTAGTCTAGGGGGTTCCTCTCACTTGGGTGCTGTTCAAGTCATGACGACCTACTCGCTGAGTTGAATTTGGCATATTTGGTCCCCTTGGGTCTTGGTTGTCTTCATCTTTTGTCCTTTTTGACATGGCTTGTTGTTTAGGGTCGCTTTTTTTTCTGGTCCGTAATATGATTTTTAATATGCAAATTTGCGCAAGGCCTCATGGGAGTCTGGAAGTTGGTTCTAGGGAGCAGCGACTGATTACCCGACAAGTTAGAAGGGGGCAAAGGGGTACAGAAGACTAAAGGTAGGGGAATAAGCATATAAAACAGGTGAGAACCCTTTAACAATGAACTTTTGGGGGAAAGGGGTAAGTACATCAACTAGGACTTGAACTGGGGTTGGAACTAGAACCGGCAAGTACATAAATCAAGGGGTTTGAACTGGGGTAGGAACGTTAATTTTATTCGTAACACACTGAGTATGAAATGCTAAGTAACAGGCAATTATATCACACAGTACATTTAATTAACATCACAAAGCATAAAGAAATGTACAGTGAAACTCAGAATCACATACACTAAGTGAGCCTTCTGACTGCAGAATGACAGATTCTGCAAGGGATCAGAAACCAATGAGATTCCTTCTTGCTCTTATTTATTAAGTTATGTTTTGGCAAGAGGCAGGGTTAGAGGGATAGAGGGGTTACCTAATGGCCCTTCTTACCATAACTACTTTTTTTTTAAGTAGAGATGATTTAACATGTACTGCTGTAAGAACTGCATTGCAATGGCAGCCTTCTAAAAAACCAGATGAATACTGTAATGCCCAACACACACATAAGCACTCATAATAAGTTCTTGAAAAACAGAAATATCTCCAGGTTTTCTCTTTTATATACATGAATTTCTGCACAGGCTGACTAGAAGTGATTTCTTTTCTTAAACAGATCGTCATCTAACCGTAACTGCTGGAAGCCGTGACTCCACAGTTGGGTGCCAGCTGGGGCCCCGCGGCACAGGCCTGCTGGGCACAGCGGGCCCCTCACGGCTGCGGCGGGAGCCGCCCGCCCTCAGGGCGGCCCTCAGAGCGGCCGCCATGGCAGCATGCCTCAGCTGTGGCTCCCTCCGCCGTGCCGCCGTTCACACTGTCGGCCATCGGCTCCTTTTGTTCGGGCAACGACGAACTTCCCTCCGGCAGGGACGAAACGAATTGTTTTCCAGCAGTTCTCTGATATGAAAAGAGGGCCAGGAGACCTTCTACTCCTTTCTAAAGCCTTAATTAGAGAGGGGCCTAGAGGTGGGGGCTCGAGGTGCACGCCGCCGCCACCGTTCCCACCGGTTGAGGTCCAGGAGGAGGATCATCACAGGCAGGGCTGAAGCCCCAGTCCTTGCAGGAATCGTCCCGAGACCTAATATCGGCTCTGTAGTCCAGGGGGGTCCTCTTGCTTGGGTGCTATTAAGGTTATGGTGACTCACTCGGCGGGCTGAAGCCGGCATATTTAGTCTCCTTAGGCCCTTGCTGTCTTCATGGTGTGGAGTCCTTTGTTCTTTTTGGAGTGGCTCGATGTCTAAGACTGTTTCTTCCTGGGCGACAATATGATTTTTAATATGCGTGCATGCACAAGTCCTCATAGGAAATCCGGAAGTTCGTCCTGGGAAGCAGCGGCTGGATTACCCGACGAGTTAGGAGTGGGCAAAGGGGTACAGAGAACTAAAGGGAGGGGGATAAAACAGATAAAACAGGTGAGAACTTTTTAATCAATGAACTCTTCGAGTAGAAATGGGTAAGTACATCAACTAGGGGCTTGAACTGGGGTTGGAACAAGACTAGGTAAGTGCATAAACAAAGGGGGTGAATCCTCATGCGGTTTGAACATTGATTTTTATTCATAACATTCTCCATAAAACTGAACTGCTGGGAATAAAAAGAACGTTTCGGTTTCTCCTCACCCAAGCGTGCTTTAAACTAGTATAAATGCCCTCTTAAAAGTGACTTTCATTATATCACTAATAATGGTAAACTAGCAACCTAATTATCAAATATATATGTAATAAACGCTCATGTAAGTGTTAAATAGCAAAGGTCTGATTATGTGAGCACTCAAAAATACGGAAGTGCCAAATGCCGAATCCCTGCACATTAACTAAAAGCATGACCAAACCCTCACATTCAACCACACCACTTATCTTTAATTAGTTTTGTATCTTACTAGTAACTTTCTTTTTTTGAAATAAGCCTTAGCATGCGTTTAAATATCACAAAAGCCTATTTTATCTCATAGCTAAAGAATAGAGTCTGTAATTAATTTTTCTTACATTTTCTCAACTGACCAATGGCCCTGGGGATTTGTTTGCATGAAAAAGTGCAAAGTGTAAATACACATATAAAACACTTCTTCAGATTTAAAGCTGTATCAGCATACTATACCTATAAATGCCTTTGCAAACAATAATACAAAATACAGGAGTCCTTTAAAATCACTACATTCAAAATAAAAGTGCTTAGAAATAGATTTTAGTAGTATTCAGGTATAACAAGCAACTAGTAAGAGAGAACTCTTTTAAGTTTACTTTGGTTAGGAGTGGTGCTCAGGTTGAATGATACATATTCTAGTTCCTCCCCAAAACTGTGGAAGAATTTTAAACAAAGATTGCCCAGGGAAAGAATTTCCCATTAGTAAATGTGTGACTTGTGGAATTGCAGTTTTACTAACAAGCACTTAAATTATTTTTCTGCTCAAAGTAGATTTTTGGACAGTGAAATCCCAGATGGGAATCTAAATAAAGAATGGGTGTTTTGAGTTAAAAAAGTACGTCCTAAATATCCAAACTAATGTCAATTAAACAGTGTAGGATGCACAGTGAGAAGCCTGGTTTTACTGCAAATCACCCTGTGGTTGAACCTCTGTTAACTTTTGTTTTTTTCAACTTGTCCAAATGGTTGATTCGATTCAAAAATGAACACTATTTACATTTGCTAAAAGGAGCAACAGCTGAATAATAATAAACAATCATGCTTAAAAAATAATGTTTAAAGTAGTGAACTAAAACCAAACAGCAGTTTGAATCTGTACAACATGTACAATTTCTGTACAGATCAGGTTGTGAAATGAAAAAGCTGGGAGCAGAGGAGGACTGTAAGTTAATAATGTCTCTTGGTACCTCTTTTGTTAACTGTTATAAATGTATATTATAGGGTTGGCTTTCCACAAGATGTGTGTTATATGAGTAATAATGTTGTGGTAAGGATTTAAGTTTTTCTTTTATTTCTGCTATTAGTAAAGAGAACTAAGCATATTGGTATTAGCTGATATAGTATGCTTGACCTGTCTGTTTGGTCGGGATAACATCCAGTGAACATGTAAAGAGGACTCTGCTATTTGCTTGACCTGTCTGTTTGGTCGGGATAACATCCAGTGAACATGCAAAAAGGGACTCTGCTACTGATATACCAACTATCAAGCATCTACCATCTGAAGAAAGCACGGACCAAGGCCCAAACTGGAGGTGATAATGAAGACACGGGCAAGAAACACACATGCTCTACAAAGGTGGACCCAAGTAGGGGCCGTGCAGAACAGTTCCTGGAATATGGAAACTAGTTTATGGAAAAATATGAATTTTCAACAGACTGATGCAATAGAAAAGGTATTTAAAGTATGACATTGATATAGCAGAGTGTGTACTTGGCTCAGTGCCAAGTCACCCGGCCGGCCGTATTTTGCTTTTTTAATCTCCCTTGTCATATAACTTTATTAAATTTATTTTTTAAATTTTACACGGAAAGTGAACCTCGTTTTTCACATTAACCAATCAAAAGTCTGATTGCCTTGCTCTAGTTTAGTTAAAAGCGTGCTTATTTTAATTACTTACTTTTCCTGCATACATTAGTAGAGAGAGAAAGCATTGAGGGTGCACCTAATATGATGAAAAGCTTAAAATCAAGTTTTAAAAAATGTTTTAGTAATGTCACAAGTGCTTAACACTGAAAGAAAACCTGTTCTTCATACATTTGGCATCTCCAAGGATTTCATCCTAGACAAAAAAAACAAGTCTTTTTTTTCTTTTAACTTAAAAAGGCAACTGATATCAAAAATAATGAATGCAGGATATTAACAACATAACATTAGCCCCAAAGAGCTAATCTGGGAATACGAAAGGTTTGATGGCAGTTACTGCACGTGCACAGGAACCACTTGTTGCATCATGTGGCTACAGCCATCATCGTGTCCAGGGAGGTTACAGCCGCCGGCAGGGAAACAGATGAGACAAGTCTCCTTTGTTAAGCACGAGGGCCCATTTTATGTGTCCCCCCCTCCACCCCGAGATGGGGAGGGAGGAGAAGGTGAAGAGAGAGACGGCGAGGGGCGAGAGAGAGAACCCCACTCCCGTCTCCCCTTAAGCAGAGGGTCTGGGTGCGCGGCAAAGGGCGGGCAAGGGCATTGACTTGAAGCCAACGGAGACACACCGAGGGGGAAGGAACCACAAGGCCAAGGTCATTGAGGGGGAGACAGAACCAACCAAACCATTGTGTCCAGAGATTACATTGAGTGGCTGAAGGACTCCACAACCACCATCAGCTTTTATATCACACTTGCATCTGTTAGCGGCTGGAGCAGGGGCAGCACAAGTGCAAACACCCACAGAAACAGCTGAGGGTTTTCTTCATCTTACTGGAGCCTTGCACTCGGGCACAAGATTCCAAGAGACACTGAATGCTTTCAGCTCATCGTGGGATTCAGACCAGCTGTTCAGGCCTGGTGACACCTGGAGCTGTGCAGCAGATCTCGAATCCAGACTAAATCACTCGAGCTTTTAAAAACGTCACCGTTTGCAGTAGAGTCCTGACCACTGGGAATGAGGGGCTAGTTCAGCAGCAATGAGGGAACAAGGATTTCCAGCACAAGGAACACCACGTGTCTGACACTGCCAGGGTGCCTGGTCAACTACACATAAGCTTTTCTGTTCTCCTGAATTCTCACCTCCACTTTTCTTTCCTGGAGAAGAATCCAGCAGCTGAGTGAGGTTTGATAACAAGATGGTGAGGGACAAACTTCAGTCCTATTGCCTGTATCCTAAGTTTTCCATGGCCTACAGAATTGCCTTGTGAGAAATGTTAAATTGACCAAGATTCATTGCACGTATTAAGCCGCCCTCTTCCCACCACAAGCCCAAGCAAAACAAAACAAGATTGCAAGCACCCAAAACCTTTTGTACTTTTATTGTGCATTCTGTAAGTGCTTAAAGACACCACACAAAACTGTATGGATCGCATTGTCCACATATGTATGGCACATATAAGAGACAGACAGACCCCAAAAAGTTTTCATAGGTTAACTCAAAGACTCACAAATGACATCAATTAGTATTATCTCATTATAGACAAGGCAAACTACAGAAAGTATCTCCAATCATACAGAATAAAGGCACTGAAGCTGAGAAAGAACTCAAACAGACCTTTTAAAAGTGTGTTTCACAAAAAATATTGTGTGCTTCTCGCAGCTCTTAAAAGAGATTAAAATTTGTATTAATCTGGTTAGGGATTGTCAACCTGAAGTTCCCAATTCAGAAGAAACTCAAGTTTAGCCTTCAAAAAATAGGTACAAAGGAAATAAACAAACCTCCTTTTTCCTCTTTCTAAATAAATTAATTGCCAGATCAAGTTGTCACAGATTACTCTTCTTTCTTTCATATATAGATGCATACAAATTAATGAAGTTATTCTCAGAGGATGAAATTAAGTTGTCAAGATCATAATCCACTTCAAAGGCAGGTCTCTCTCCAAAAACAACAAGAGCAAGAAATACAGCAAAGTGCGCAGTCAGTCCCCATATCTTGAATGACCTTTTATGTTCTTGGTCATCATATGTAAAGCAGTGTATCCGAGTTAAATAACCTGAGGAGGTTTTATAAGAGAAGGTCTTGTAATTTAAGGGCTTGACAAAGTACTCCAAAGGCACAACAAAAACCTCGCTCACTTCATCTGGATTGGGAGTGACCTGGAATGTATCCTCTATAAATCCTACAACGGGTGTCACCAAGTTATTCATCTAAAAAGAGAGAAAAAAAAAAAAAAACAACAAAAATAAGCAAATTTTAAAAAATCAACAAAACTCTCAGACACGTTTGTACCAAGTAAAAATGTTCAGTATTTAAAAAAAAATTTCATTGTTACAAAATGACTACAAGAAGCTTATGAATTATTTTTAACTGCACCGCAATTTAGTCCCCCTAACAGCAAGCTATTTAGTTTGACTTGAAGAATTTGAAACCATATTTTTGTATTTGTCAAAAATGATTTTACAAATACTCTGTTCATCCTGTATAATCATACATCAGTTAAAAAGGCTTGCCAGTTTGGTACAGAAGTGAAAAAGCATGCATGCTTTCTTATGGGTCTTCCTTATTTACTTTTTAAAATTCTGATTTTAATCCAGATTTTCCATATCCTTCATCATATTTCTGTATCATTTTCCCAGGATATAGAAATTCTCCAGAATATGAAAGTATTTTTCTATAGGTGCAGAAATATTATTGCAATATATTTAGCCATAAAATACAACTCTCTTTGAAACACCTTATTTATGGACATTTTTTGGTCTAAATGTAATCCCTTCTTCCACAGGAAGACAAAATCTACTGAAATCATCGTTTCCATCAACAGAACATCAACATTCTTTAGGGTACATTGCTAGTTCTATTTCTTCACACTAACAGAGACCAACTGTTCTGCAGAAAGGAGGAAGAGCAAAACGGTGTTTGTGGATTTTGATTCAAGTCTGGAAAGACTCCATCCAAGTGGGAAGCACCTGGAATGGATATATTGAGGAGACAAAGTATAATCTGACATGTACAACATCTGTGGCCCAAAACCCACATCATCTCTCCTACTGACGGAGGTAATTGGCTGGAAAACAGGGAAAATTCGATCCTTTTTACACACTGCCTCTGAACTGCGTGGCTTTAAGGGTAACTGTGCAGAAATTACAACTTAAGAAGTTAAATAAAGCTTTTTGCAATACAGTTTCAAAAGTAGTTCTTTCCTTTTTTAATGGGGAGAGGATACTGCTAACAGATAGAAAAACAGGAGGCATAGTAATGAACTGTTACCTGGTGAACAAAAATAGTCTTCAGAAACAGCAATTCCTCTGTTCTATGGGAAAACTGATCCTGTGTAATTCTGAACACTGCTACTGAAATTGAGAACCTGTTAATTTACAAATGGTGACCTTCACTCCAAAGACACCTCTGGGAGTCTCCCTGCTAGAGCTCTCTGCACAATCCCGGTGCACATCCCCTCTGGTGGTCCCTCTCCATCTGCACAGCCCTGGAGCCGGCAGACACCGAACGAGACGTCTGCCAGGCTACAGCAGCCTGCTGGGACCCTGCCTGGGTGAGTGAGCTCTGCACAGCTCCAGGGATGGAGATTATACAGCCTGTCAGGAACATCTGCTCCAGTTTTGGGCTGACCTCATGGTCAGAAGAGGATTTTTTTCTTGTATCTCATCAAAATGTCCATGTTGCTGCTGTGTCCATTGCCTCAAGAGGAGTTCCGGTATCGTTCTCTCTACCACCACCCAGGAGAAGAAAGCAGCCCAATCCCCTGGTAGCTTTCAAGCTGAGCAAGCCCACCTCCCTCAGCCTCTTTGCTCATCATCCACTTGCTGTAGCCCCACGACTGCTCAAGGCTCTCTGCTAAACTCTCGCCAGCGCGGCACTGTCTGTGTGGTACTCCAGAGCGTCCCTAACTGGTGCCCCAAAGCTGGTCTCACAAATACCAAACACAGAGCAAGAACTTTTCCCTGGGCTCTGCTGGACACATGGGCTGCACACTTGAAGAAGCGGCGCCTCTTGGCAGTTACAGGTTTGAAAAGGTGCCGCCAACCTCACAAAAGAAAACCACTTTAACTTCTTACTTTGTAATGATATGCTTACTTTATCAATTCCAGGCATCAGCCTACAGATGACTTCCACCTTCTCTGGCTGAAGACCCACTTCTTCTTTCGCTTCTCGGAGAGCAGTGTCAATATCATCTTTATCAGTGGCTTCACTTTTACCTCCTGGAAAACACACTTCGCCCGGTGATCTTCTCAGCTAGAGTGTAAAGGAGTACTACTGGTAAATATAACAAGGTTTATGTTTCTTACTGGATCCACACGGACGCATGTTGGTATTGCAGCACCCCTTTATCTACCGAGTCACAGAAGCTGGAAATGGTGGTTAAGGTTTCTGCAGACCAGAAGAAACGTGCCTTAGCAAGAGTAGCTACCTAAGGAAATGGTGAGCCTATCCCCTGCTAATCCATAAACCCTCGCTATCAGAAGTACACTGCGCCTGTACAGCGTTGTGTAATTCATACTGGAACTTCTGCTTTAGTATGTCAAGGTTTACATTTTGCATCATCTTGTTTGCGTAAATGACTGACACATTAATCCAAACAGATAACTTGTAGAGCAAGATTAAAATAGTCTAAGAGCAATAACTTCTGAAAGACACAACTAAATAAAGTACCTGTGAGAGAGGAAATGACATTTTGCTTCAGCCCAAAAAGGCTATGGAGCAAAAGAATAAAAATGGTTGGTTCTATTTCCTATTTGTTGTTATCTCTAGGTGGGATGTGTTTTGCTTAATCTGCTGGGTGGTGTTGAGAACTGGGAGAGGGGCAGGGTTGAAGACATGACCAAAACAGGAAGAAGGATGAGAAGGGAAGGGACAGAAGAGCTGGCAGTCAGGAGAGAGTGTAAGTTCCTGAGTAGCCATTCAATGGGAAAAGGGACAGGGACCAACCCCAGCCACAAAAAGGCAGAAAAAATTGCCATTCTGTCAAAGTGGGTGTGTGTGTTTTCGCCTCTTGGGAGGGAGACGCCTCCCACTCAGCTGACTTCTTATAAATTAACAGTTGTTTACTTATTGCCTCGAGGACTCTGTCCCCTCTTGACTGTATCAAAAAGTGAATTATTTCTGAGATACCTTTAAGTACATTCCGGTAGTAGGCTTGTGCATCATGGATCAGTAAAGAGCATATTTACAATCAGTTGTCAGCTATGCAACTGTGATTATTCGTTTTTTTAAGCAAGACCCAGCAACATAAGAAAGTAATTCCTGAGTACAGGCAGTTGATGTGAGACAGGGATGGAAAACAGGAGTTGTAAAAGGAAACAAAATGCTGGCCAAAGAGTTCTGGGAGCCTTAGGTTGTTGCCTTTTATGTATTACAGGGAGAAAAGAGTAATATTAACTGCAGACTGAAAAATCTCATTCAGTAAAGCTGCACTGCATCGTCAATTTCCTTATTTAAGTAAACGATCGTTGCCGACTCTGGAAATTATTCTTTCCTGCCGCGGGTTTCCAGGGAGCCGGCATGTTCCGGGCACGCAAACACCGGAATCCCGGGAGTGGCAAAAACACCTGGCCGTGCCCTTGGGAACAAGGGGCGGGATTGGGGGCGCGCAGCTGCCGGGAGAGCGCACACCCATGGTTTCCCGGGAAGGATCGCGCCCCTCGGAGCCCCCCGGTACCTGCATGGACCGGACGGTGAGCAGCAGGTGCAGCCGGTCCCCCCGCACCACGAGCGGCAGCAGCACGGCGGCTCTGGGCAGCGGCAAGCGGGAGAACTTGTCCCCGATATCGAACCGCCTCAGGCGGCGCCGGGCCTCCTCCACGACGCCGTGCCTCGGAGCGGGCAGGGCGGAGCACCGGCACCCTCCGGCCGCGCCCCGCTCCCCCGCCGCGGCTCCCGGGCCGGGACAGCGAGCGCGGCCCGGCTCCTCGTCCCGCTCCGCCGCCATCTCCGGCCCCGGCAGCGGCTGCGCCCCGCCCGGAGCCCGCCCCGGCAGCGACGCGCCGCCGCCAATCAGCGCTTGATCGTTCCCGTGTCCTTCTCCCTTTCGCGTTCCCGAGCGTGTCCGTGTGCCGGGAGCCGCGGGGCCGCTCGCTCGCCGGCAGGCGCGGGGCTGCATTGCCCCCGACACGCGGCGCGGGCGCTGCTCGGCTCCATCGATTCCGTCCGGTCACGGCTGAACTCCGGGACCAGAGCAGCTCCCAGAGGGAGAAGGCCCGTGAGGGTGCTGCATTCGCGCCCAGTCACAAAATCACAGAACATGGAAGGGACCTTCAAGATTACCTTATTCCATCGCCGTGGGGTTAGAAACGCGCTACTTTTTAGATACAACTCAATGGGGACAAATCGTCGAAATAAAACTCTTTATTAGTAACGATTCAGCTGAGCCAGGTGCGTACCTCCCTTCCCCGAGAGACGAGCACGCACACCCTCCGAGAAAATGGCTTTTTTGATACGCTTTCTTGGCTGGAGCAGTCCCTGTCCCCTTTCCCATTGGATGGGTACTTAGAAACTTCCCTTCTCTCCTGACTGCCAACTTTTCACGGAGTCACAGAATTGATTACTTTGGGAAAGACCTGTCAGATCATCTAGTCTAACCTATGACCTAAGAGCACCTTATCAACCAAACCGTGGCATGAGTGCCACGTCCAGTCTTTTTCAAACACGTCCAGGGTTGGTGACTCCACCACCCCCTGGGCAGATGACTCCAGCGTGCAGTCACTCTTTCAGTGAAGAATTTTTTTGTAACATCTGACCTAAACTTCCCCTGGCACAGCTTAAGGCTGAGTCCTCTTGTTCTGTCAGTTGTTGTCTGGGAGAAGAGACCGACCCCACCTGACTACAGCCACCTTTCAGGGAGTTGTAGGGAGTGAGAAGGTCACCCCTGAGTCTCCTTTTCTCCGGGCTAAACAACCCCAGCTCCCTCAGCTGCTCCTCACAGGGTTGGTGTTCCAAGCCCCTCTCCAGCCTTGTTGCCTCCTTTGGATGTGTTCAAGTGTCTCGTTGCCCTTCCTAAACTGAGGGCCCGGAACTGGACACAGCACTCGAGGTGTGGCCTCACCAGTGCCAGGTACAGGGGAAGAATGACCTCCCTGCTCCTGCTGGCCACACCATTCCTGATCCAGGCCAGGAGCCATTGGCCTTCCTGGCCACCTGGGCACACTGCTGGCTCATGTTCAGCTGCTGTCACCAGCACCCCCAGGTCCCTTTCTGCCTGGGCACTGTCCAGTCACGGTGTCCCCAGTCTGTAGCGCTGCAGGGGGTTGATGTGGCAAACGTGCAGGACTTGGCACTTGGACTCGTTAAACTTCATGTCATTGGACTCTGCCCATCCATCCAGCCTGTCCAGGTCCCTCTGAAGAGCCCTCCTATCCTCCAGCAGATCGACATACACTCCCAGCTTGGTGTCATCTGCCAATTTACGGTCCCCTCCCTTCTCATCCTACCTGCTTTTTAATCACTTCTTCAACCCCACCCCTCTTCCAGCTCACAGCAACACTCCAGAACAAATCCAAACAATCCAAACAACAACACACAGAACCAACAACTTTCATTCTTTAATGTAATTACCTTTTGGCTTCAGCAAAATATCATCTCATCTCTCACAATCCACCCTTTCCTTTTATTATCCTTTTTTGCCAAAGCCCTTGATTTACTCATCCGGTCCGCTCAGCATAAACTGACTCCTTTTGCAAAGTAGTTATAAATAAGATTAATCAGTCTTTTATTAGGTCAGTGTTAAATTCAATCTATTTAAAAGTTCCTGAGTTGTCAGTTCACGTTGCTGTCCATAGTTCCTCCAGCTCAAGAGAAGTAAGTTGTAGATGGACTTGTGTGCAGTGCCTCCCATCAGTTCCACGGATGCTTGGATGAAGCAAACCTCAGATCGGAACTGTGGCAACAAAGATTGCCTTCCTCGGTGTCCATACCCGCTTCCTAAGTTCTGTGCACTAGAACAGCACGCTGTGGGGACATAGAGGTGAAGTGCAGAAGCCGTGACACTCCATCCAGCAATTTCCAGAGTCTTAGAACGTAATTTCCTATTTTTCTTTTGTCAAGGTCTGGTATGACTTATATTCCCAATGCTCAACACCCAAGGGATTGCAGCAAAAGTCTCTCTGGTGGCAAACACAGAGGTCAGTCCGGTCTTGCCCTTGACTGTTTACTATGAAATCATCTTTTGAAGATTAACTTTAAAGGGTCACTTCCTTGTACCACTGTCCAAGTTTGGAGAGGAGCTTCTACTGGTCCTTTGACTTGAGAGGCGTGAGACCACTCCTGTTCTGCAGTCCTGAACACTGTTTCAGTTGTTAAAAGTACCTGAAAAGGACCTTCCCGTGCTGGTGTAAAGGTAAAGAAGCAAATCTCCTGGTTTTACCTGGTGTATATGAAAATCTAGAGGTGACGTTGAGGGTAACAACCCTTTTCTTCCAAGACCCATGAGAGAAAGTTTAATTGCCTGCAAATCATTTCTGAGATATAAGTCATTAGTTTCAGCCAACCCCTCCTCCCTTCCCACCTGAGGTAACCCAAATAACGTTTCATATGGAGAAACTCCTATGTCCTTTCTTGGAGCAGTTCTGATCCGTAATAATGCTAATCTGCTTTCAAGCATTAATTTGGTACTTTGGTTCTTAAGGATAGCATTCAATCTCTCCACACATCCAGAGCTTTGAGGGTGCTACAGGGTATGACATTTCCAATTTATGTCTAATACAACACATACAGAATGAAAAATTTTTGAAGGAAAGTGTGTTTCCTTATCTGAGTCCATTCTTTCAATTATCGCATATCTGGGAATGATTTGTTCTAAAAGCTTCTTGGCCACTTTGGAGGTAGGAAAGGCTTCTACCCAGTGGGTGAGGTGATCAGCTATTACCAGAAGGTATTTCCATCTCTGTATTTTGGGCAACTCGGTGTAATCTACTGGCATATTTTGAAAGGGCCTAAGGGCTAGGGCTCTTCCCTCACTAAGGTGTTTTCTCATCTCTTTCTTATTTATCTTTTATCAAATCAAGCATTGTTCAGTCACTATTTGGCTATTGTATAGACTGCCTCACAGCAGCAGCAAGTTCTTAAGAACTGATCACACAGTGCTTGAGCTCTGCAGTGCATCCCGTGCTGCAGCTTAATTAAAATTTCTCCAGTAATTGCTTTATTTATTATTGGGCTCCCTTCCCTGCCTGGCTGTGACTGGAACGACACCAAAGAGAAAGTGTCTGCAGCAAGAGAAGGCTGTGGTTGGGTAACTGGTTCTGTTTGTTGTTGCTGCTGGTGTTGTTTGTTTCCCTTGTTATACATACTAGAAAAGAACTGTTCCTCTTTTCCCCGTATCTTTGCCTGAAAGCCCCTTAATTTCAAAATTATAACAATTTGGAGGGAAGGGGGTCAAATTCTCCATTCCAGAGAGGCCCCAGACACCTGTCTTTCCAACCAAGACAAGCTGACAATTAACCATGTATTGCTAATTGTTTAATAACAATTAGTTAACAATTAGTAGAGACCATCAGCAGCTGCAGCAGCAGCAGACACAACGTTGGCAGCTCCTGCCAGATGCTCCAGCTGACGCAAATGCTGTCACTCAGGTGGTAAGTTCCAGTGCAACTGCTTCTGGGGTCTCTGTCCTTTCTCTTCCTGCCGTAACGCAGAGCGTTTTGGTTTATCACGACTCTTCTGCTCCCGGGCTCTGCCTTTCACAATCACCCGCACCTTCTTCTGAGTCGCCTCCAGGTTAGGGATCCTAGGAAGAAAGGGCCCGGTATCAGCCAGACGAGCATTTCCAGCACGCCACTTTTCTGTCTCCATGCAGAGCACACAGTGTTGTGTCCTCTCTCTGTGCAAGCAGCAAGCAGCAAATTAAACAACTGCTCTCGCTGCATGGAGGCTGCAGAGGTGCAAGGGCAGGGACAGGAGCAGTTAAGTGCCTGGGGACCAAATGCAACACACAGGATTCCATGTAGAGAAGCAGCCCTTGCTTGTCCCAAAAGAAGCAGAGCTCGGTCCAGGGTGCTCCCTGCGTCTCTTGTTACAGATTTTGCAACCCTCCAGGAGCTTCCTATTTCATTCAAGGTCTTTTCCCAGTGTCTCCCTACCAAGGCCAGATGATCTTTCTGTGCTCCTGTGGGTGTGTGTGTCTGCTGCCTCTCTGGGATTGCCTGTCTCCAGGCCCCCCATCCCAGTCACAGGGACTGAAGGGAGGGTGTTAGGGGATGAACCAGGCTGCGCTGGGTGATGCCCAGCAACAGGACAAGAGGCAACGGGCAGAACCTGAACAGGAAACTCCACCTGAAGCCCAGGAAGAACTTCTTTCCTGTGCAGGTTGCCCAGAGAGGGTGTGGAGCGTCCCTCACTGGAATTACTCCAGAGCCCTCTGGACACAACCCTGTGCCATGTGCTCTGGGATGACCCTGCTTCAGCAGGGAAGCGGGAGCAGATGACCCACTGTGATCCCTTCCAACCCGCCCCAGCCAGTGATTCAGTGATACCCGTCAGCAGCATGAGTTGCCAAGCGTGTAGACGTTTCCCACCTGCACAGCATGGTGGCCGTAAACTTCCCCACGCTCTTCGGAGAGAACAGGACGTGAAAGGTCTGCTTCTCGCCAGGAGCGATGGTGCCGTGGTAGGGGTTGATGGAGAACACTGGCAGGTCATGGAGGGCATCTGGGAGGATTTCCAGGGAGGAACTGACGCGCTGCAGAGGGAGGTGCTTTTGCTTTGAGTGGTGTGGCTTCTTGGAGCGGTCCTGCTGCTGCTGAGAGAGGTGCCGTTCCTTGGAGCTGCGCCGCTTCTGGGAATGCTTCTTCTGCTTTGAATCCAGCTGCTGCTCCTCAGAAAGCTGCTCCTCCTCAGAAAGCTGCTCCTCAGAAAGCTGATCCTCCTCAGAAAGCCGCTCCTCAGAAGCCTGCTCCTCCTCAGAAAGCTTCGTCATGTCATTAGGGTCTATCTCCGGAAACTCTGCCTCGTCCTCATAAAACGGCTCCTCAGAAAACTCCTCCTCCTCCTCCTGGTCTGTGTAAAGGCACTCCTCCTCAGAAAGCCGCTGCTCCTCAGGCTGCTGCTGCTCCTCGGAATCCTCCTGCTGCTGCTGCTGCTGCTGCTCAGAATCCTGCTGCTCGGCAAGCTGCTGCAGCTGCCACAGCTCAGAAGGATGGATCTCAAAAGGATGGTCCTGCTCCCACCAGAAACGACTCACCAGCTTCTTCTGATGCCTTACAGTAGCAGAAGACAGGAAGCGCCCTGCAGAGAGGAGGAAGAGGACACCTTTCAAAGACAAAACCCTGTGTTGCCAGCAACTCTGCCTCCTGCTGCAGGTAGGTGGAAGAGAGCTGGGATGCACTTGGAGCATCTCTGGCCAAGTACTTTCAGCAGGAAATAGAGCGTCTGGGAGCAGGGTCCCTGCCTGCAGCACACACTCCCGTGCCAGAGCAGGAGAGCTGGTTTTAGACAATGACTTTGCATTTGCCCTGGAATGGGGAACTGCACACGGACAGGGGCTGTAGGGCAGCTCACGCATTACACCATTGTTTTTCCCAGTCTCAGACTTCTCTCAGAGATGACCTGATGTCCCCTTCCCAGCCCTGACCCAGGCACGTGGCTTTCCCCAGAGTCTGCCTCAGCTCCTTTGCAGAGCACAGGTGGCAGGGCGAGAACAAAAGGGGCTGAAAGGCAGAGGGGGGCAAGGAGAAAACTCCAGCTGCAGCTGGGAAGATGCTGATGAAAGTGGATGTGTGGACAAGGATGAAAAAGCAAGTCATGTTTTGGAGTGAAGTGGCAGGGTGTTCTCCCCAGGCCCTCAGCTACCGAGTGAAATGCCCTTACGCATCAGAGTGGTTGAGAATGGCTTCTTCACTGCTTCACTATCTGCAGCTTCCTCCCAGGAGTATTCCAGGGCTACCTTCCCTGTGTTGTGCATCCTGAAACTGAAAAGCAAGGAGGAGGAATAAAAAAAAAGGTCCAATAAATATAAAGCAAATAGTACAGTAACATGGCCTGATGGACTCCTGGTATCAATTTCTCCTGAGGAGCATCTTCTTCCCCAGGCAACCCTGCCACGTTCCGCTGTCCTGGGTGGCCCAGAAATGTATTTCCAAGTCTGGAAGTTTAAGAGGAAAGGGCCAACATGGTGCCCAGGACATTGAAGCTGAGGGGCTTACTCTGGACTTTAGGTTTTGGTTTGACTGCAAACTTATTCTTGAGCAGATGAGGACAGGTGACAGGCAGTGAAAGCAAACCCACGGCTGTCCTCAGCAGAAGGGTGTGGCAGCACTGAACCTGTCCTGACCACCACCTCCTGCCTGGCTTTGTGTGCACGTGAATGGGCCTGTGCTGGTTTTGGCTGGGGTAGAGTTCTGGGAAGCAGGCACTGGGTCAGCCCTGGGCAAAGGCAGCTCCCGCTCACAGGGCCCTGCCTGGCCTCCAGCACTCACGTGGCTCTCCTTGTCTGGAAGGGCAAGGTATCCTTGAGCTGGACCACAGTCGTGTTCAGTTTTAACTGGCTGTAGGCAACAACGGCGCTGAGGTACAGCTCGGCCTCCTGGCTGCTGTCCTCCAGCACAGCGTGAGCTGGTTCTGGGACTCTCTTGACCACCTGCAAACAGAGGAGGGAGGAATCACTGAGCAGAGCCCAGAAAGTCAGGCTGAGAAGGGAGTCTTTTGGCCTCCGGGATCAGCCTCATAGAGGGACTGGAAAGGACCGTTCACTTTCACTTCCCTGCAAAGATGACAAAATAGAGACTGCTCTGCTACGGTAGTTGTTTCTACCCACTGATCAAAGCAGTCACTACTACAGCTGTTAATATACCCATGGCAACTTGTGGAGTCCCTCGTGCCATTAAAGGAATTTCCAACTGCCCTGCCCTGGAAAAGCTAGGATTAAAAATACCCCAGGTGTAAAAAAAGGCTTCTCCCCCGTGGCTCCTTGCAAACATTGTGCAATCTGCTCTTGGGGTTTTGCAAGTCCATCACTCCTCCCATGGTATCCCCTCTTCCTGTTTCCCCATTGGCTATGGGGCCTGGTGTCCTGTTCCTCTCTTCCCTACGGTCACTTGCCCTCTGCCCTGTCCCCGGGACCACTCATGAACATGAGACCCTACATAACCGAGGAAAACCACATGGTCACTCTCTTTCTGGCCTCTGATTCACCTTCAGCACACGGAATAAACACTTGCTGGAAATTTATCTGGGGCTGGGAGCCTTCTGCCTCTCTTGCTGAGCTAGCCTGGTAACGTGGGTGGTTATGTGAGCTTGAATTGCTGCCTGAATACTTCTCAAGCAGTTTCTCTACGGAGAGGCTGACTGGGATTTAGAAAGGCTCTAAGTGCACTCCTAAAAGGACGCACTGCTACAGAGACTATAGCTGCATTCCAGTGCCTGTACATCAACCTTGTAGAGGGACTGGCTTTTTTCCTGGTCCCCTATAAATACAGCAGGTCTCAAAATTAGGGTTAAGTTCCCCTGCTGGAGCTTTGTGGATGGAGAACCCAAAGACTGAAGAGTTCTGGAAAGCACCTTTTTCTTCTTGTCTTAGGAGAAAGTGCTCTCCACATGTCACGTGTGGAGCAACAACCACACTGCAGGGAGCTGGCAATGGGCATTTTGGGATGGGAAAGATCTCACTAGGAAAGTCTCCAACTGCAGATGTTCTGATAGAAAAGAGGATGGTTTAGAGGCCTTAAAATGGTCCAGGAACTCAGAAAGAACCTTCAGCCAAGACGAGTGTGTTTGGCAATAATGACAATAAAAGCAAGAGCATCTGGAGATGATCCTTCTCCAGACTCCTCCATACTGTCATACAGTGCCTGGGCTACTCCATGCTGAGATATCCCACACAATACAGAGATCACAACTAAAAACTCTGGTATCCATGCAGACAAAACTTGGAGTTCACCAGCACGTGCAGGAGAAGTATACTTCTCTCCACTTCCATAGAAGAGACAGAGTGCAGCAGACTTAACTCCTTGTTGGTGAAAAGGCACCAAATCAGATGAAGAGATTTCAAACACCATAAAAGGGGATAAAATCATGAAACATTGTCTCCCATTCAACACGGGCTGCAACCCTTGTGCTTGTTGTGGCACAGACTCATAGTTTGTGTTGGCTAAAGGTCTCTTGTCAAAAGGCCTCCCCCTCTCACGTGAGTGTGTCCGGTCACTGTGCATCCACCTCTCCCCTAGAATGCACTGCTGGTGAACCTCACGGCTGTCCAACGTCCAGAGCAAGCAGGAGCTGCTCAGCCAGCAGTGATGGGGGTTACCGTGGTTCTTTTTGTAGAAGCTGGGTTGTCTTTTTTTGCCATTTTGCTTCTCACCTTCCTTTTTTCAGGCCACCTGGCTGCCGGCTCTTCCCTGGTGGTTTGATTCCATGTGACAATGCGCATTTTGTTGTCGCAGTCCTGAACCTCCCCTCCTGGCAGCTCAGAGTTGATCTCGGTCACCTTACATTTCACAAGGTGCCTCCTGAAGGTGGCTGGGACATCTGATTTCAAGGTCACTGTGATGTCCTTGGCACAGCCAGGATGGAGATGTCCCACCTAGGGAGAATCAGGGAGTCAAAACCAAACTGGAAGCACTGCCAAGGGCAGGACTGCCAGCAAAAGGGACTGATGTGGTGAGCAGCTGTGCCAGGAATCTGCGCGTCGGAGTGGATTTATGTGAAGTTTGATAGACAAAAGTATGAATGGAAGGTGCCACCTCCCATAACATGAAGCCTTTTCTGCAAGGCTGGCAGCCATTGCCAAGCCAGGGACTTGGCATCTCGGCATCTCCTACGTGGCACTGGAATGGGCTGTCACTGGTACGTGAGGACTGCCTGCCAGCTCCTGGGAACACCAGGGCAGGGCTTGAGCAATGGGGAAAGGCAGAGCCGTCCACGCTCACCTTGGGAGAGAACTGGAATGGTGCGTTTGCCTCCCACTCAAAGCGCATGACCTTCGTACAGGTGTGGTTGGTGATGGTGAAGGTCCTGTTGCAGGGCTCTCCAACAGAACAGTCCCCAAACTGGATGTGATTCGCTCGGACAGCTGTTGAGGAGGAGAACAAGGCAACCTCAGCATGCAGGGAGCTCCATCCACCCCCCTTCACGTGCACAGACACCTGTATGTTCAATGCTTTCTTGCTCCAAGCCTTCCTCCCTCTGGAAGGGAGTTTCCCAGGCGGCTCCCCAGCCCACCACTTTCAGGGAAACACCCTGACACACCCCTAAGCCAGCCACATGAAGCACAGCACACACTGCTCTGCAGGCATGGCTGCCATGCCCACAGGCCACCAAGTCCAGTGGGTGACAGCCCAGGCCTGGCTAGAGAGAGGACACACATGATCAGACATTTCCCTCTTCCTTGCTCCACCTTGGCAGCCTCTCCTCTCTTACCATCAATGATGTCTTTCTTCAGAATGCTCTCAGCATTCCGCTCCTGTGTATCTTCCTCCAGTCCGTCGAGGGTGAATTCATCCTGGTGGCCTTCACCCACCAGCTCTATTAGGGTCTTGTTAGAGTATTTGTCCCCCACTAAGGCACGAATCCTCCCTTCCAGTCGTTGAGCCAGGGTGGGTTTGAAAATGACATCGAACTCTGTCGATTCCCCAGGATGCAGAAGCAGGAAAGGCTTTGGGGGCTTGCTCTCTGCACAGCAACGGAAATCAGAGTTAAGTGATACAGCGGTACAGAGGAAATATTTCCATAGGCTGTTTGAGGAATGAGAGGTTGAAATCAGCTGCCTCCTAAGCACGGGTTCTACCCCCAGTGGTTCCAGACCCTCTTCCTGTGTTCACAAGACTGCCACCTCCAGACACATCACCGCTTAAGCAGCTTAACCTCAGGTTGATGCCCAGCCCGCATTCCATCTGCTTCCAGCCAGCTCCAGCCGTGTGGAAAGCGGAGCCAGAGAGTGCTTTTGGCTTCTGCAGGTTGTCTGTGTGCTCAAGGGCTGTGTCCATTCAGGCTGGTGCCTTCCCTCAAGCAGCAAATACCTCAGAGGGTCCACTGAGGTAGTGACAGTCCCGCACAACTCAACCCACCTTGTCTAGAGGAGCCAAAGAACTTCTTACAACTTGCTAGGAGAAAGTCCCCAAGAAAAGCTTGGGGGACAGAGAGCCCAAGGAAAGAAACTGTGTCTAACATCTGGCTGCTGCTCAGAGAAGCCAAGAGCAGGGCACACGTTTTCCCTCTGTGCAGGATCACACTTCATGGTTAATGAATTTACCGTGTACAGCAGAGTCGTCTTCCGCATCTTCAATGTAGAATCTCTCAAGTGTGGAGCTCCTGCCTTTCAAGAGGAACGCTCCGTGCTCATCCTCCAGGTGTAACATGAACTGAGAAAAGGGAGCACAGAGCACATTGACACTGGTGTGAGCACAGGGTGGGAACACAGGGACTGACCCCGCAGTGCTGCTGGTCCCGCATGGGAACCCAGCACCTCTCCCACTACAAACAGCACTTAGCACAAAAGTTAAGTCAAACCAGCTGGGAAAAAAGAGCGCTCAGAGGCATTTGGATGGACCTGACACAGAATCAAACAGGACAGAAAGTAATGAGCAGAATGTAATCAAGCCACAACTAAGTTTACTTAAAATGCAGTAAGCTGGGATCAAAAACAATCTAATGGAGCTGGAAAATCACCCCATGTCCATGAGAACAAAAGGTGACCTGAGAGATGGGGGGAAATACTGCACCACCTTTCCTGTGTTCAACTTAAAGAAGAAAGGCTAGAGGCACAATTTTCAAGAACTCCCTTCTTGGAGAACACATGTCAGTCACTTGCTTAAAAAGAATTTCTGACACCTCTTCCCAGGTCTGCCGTGTTTTTTGGGACCCTTCCCCTGTGCCACAAGCACTTGTTCCCAAACCAGACCATTCCTTGAGCAGGTCCTCACCTTGACAGGTATTATGCCCTTGTTTTGGATGACCAGGGGGAGCATCTCTGACTCCCCCAGCCGGAGCCTCTTGAAGCACAGCACGGAATTTCCCCTCCTGCTGCAAGCACTTGGGCTCACGACTGTCAGCTGCGGCTCATGCCCCTTCCCGCTGATGGTGAAGGTCAGGATTTGAGGTTTAAAGTTCGTAGGGCTGCAGGAGAGGCACAGAAACAATTTCAGCTGGCACTAACCCATTTCTCACTGGGCGAGTGAGGCAGCAAGGGCCACCCACAGTGTTTTCCCTGCCTGATGCTCCTGAACCACACAACGCAGCCCCCACCAGGCTCTTCCCAATCCACTCAGGGCCATTCACAAGAGGACTCTGTTCCAAAGCGCCCTCCACAATAACAATTCAAAATAATTTCAGTTAATTGAATCGTGCCCTCCAGGAGGTAAATAATGAGGCACCAGATGAGACATGGCAAATCTGCTGGCTGCAGTGAGATGAGACACATGCAACAAGCAAAAGCACAGCATGAAAGCAGTACAAAAGCAAGTAGGCAAAAATAAATCATTGTCACCATCAGTAAAGATCATTTCCAAGCAGAGTAAGAAAGCAATTGCATATTAGCAATTAGACTTCTCTTGCTCCAATTCAGCCACTAAAAGGTTGAGGAAGGGCAGGTCAAAGCTGCAGTACACAGGTCCCAGGGCAGAGGAACTGTGCTTCTCTTTCATACCAGCTCCAGTCCCTTACATAAAATAGCTTAATGAATACCAGGGAATCACAGTGATCAGAGGAGCACTTAATTTTACAGGTACACAGGAAATTGTGACTGCTGACCTGCTGGCACAGGAACTGTTTCATCTAAGCCTTTGTCCCTGGAAATCCCCAAGTCAGCTGCAGCACATCTCAGTAACTTTCAGCTGGCTACCTAATATTTCCCTGTCTTCATAATTCCTCATAAAGGATAAACCATCAGTCTCATTTTTTGGCTTTCTCTAACAGTTACTGCCTCCCAGATCATCTCATGCCAAGTACTCTGCCTATGGCTACTGAAAGCATTAGAGCTAACATAACAGGAGGCCTGTGCCTGCCCAGTGGAGAGGGAGCTATCACTGAAGCCTTCCCCAGTATTTCACAGTCAGTTACCCTTCTGGGATGACAAGGGAAGCCTTGAAAGTGCAGTCGTAGGTCTGCTCATCTGGTGGGGTGAAGGTCACCGTAGCAACAGCACAGGATGAGCCCTGAATGGACATCTTGACCGGATGCAACTTGAAAACGTTGTTGACAGGGCTTTCATCCTTGGGGGAACGCAGAGAGCAGTGTTAGGAGAAAAGACCTTTCAACACGACACAGTTTTATTCATAAATGCATTACTGAGAACAGCCCCAGGCAGTGTGTCCTCCTCCCTGTTTCCCTGGGCAGGCTCCCTCCCTCCCAGGGAACGCTGACCTTGTGCTAAAGCATTCTGTGTTTTGAGCCCTGGCCGCTGCCCCAGCATACATGGGAGGTGGGCACTGCTTGGAAAACCCTGCAAATAACCTGGAACTGGCCTTCAAAGTGAAGGAAAAGCCAGGGAGCCTGAGGAAATGCCTCCTTTGAGCCCTGGCATGTCAGTTCATAACAGCCCCTCTCTGAGTGTGCTTCCAGGAGAGGTTCAGAAGGATTCGCTTCTCCCACCGAAGACCCAGAGGTGTGAGCCAAAACCTTGCCCGAGACATGCAAAACTCAACACAACTCTTCCCTGGCTCTGCTGCTCTCCCCTGCAGTTTGACCTGCACTGAGCTAGACTAGTCTGGGCCCCAGGAAGCAGTGCATCTGGAGAACAGAACGGACTCTCACACTGCCTTTAGAGGGACACCATCACCTTGGCCTCCTGTTCTTACCTTTCCACACAGGGGTCTGATGGAGAGCACCACATCACACGGCAGGCTGCTTGCATTGTAGATACTGAAATGAGCTTCAGCTTCTTGCGCAACCAGAACCTTGTTGAAGATGAATTTGTTCTCATCTCTGATGAACAAGCCCACGCCTTCCACTGACCGCAGCTTGCGGCTGAGGTCAGTGCTGCGGCAGATCGGGTACTTCTCAAAGATTGACAGGACATCCTCAACGAGTCCTGTGGATAGACCAGAGGGATGAGCATGGAGGAGAAGCCTCGCTGATGAATTTATCTGGACCCTGCTGGCCTCTCAGGAGGCTTTTCCTCTCAGTCACCCTTTCTGCCCTGGGTGACTGCTAAACCCAGCCTTGGGTGGGGGAGCTGGCTTTGAGGATGGAGCTCAGTCAACCTCGGTCTTAGAGAGCGCTGCTTTCCTTTTATGCTTCCATGCATCCCTCTCAGCCTGGGAAGGATGAGTCTGCTGGTGGACTTGAAGAGGGCTGGAACCTCTGAGGATTCTAAGGTGGGACACCAGGGCTGGCGTGCCTCTCTACCCAAGCAGCAAGTTTAGGTGCTGATCAGCAGTAGGTGTGACCAAGGGAACCTGTGGGCAGTACGTACCTGGGAGGCAGGACTCGGCAGTCAGGGTAAAGGGAATGCCAAGGGGATTGTCCCTGGGGTCTCTGCCCGTGATGTCAATGTAGAGCTGCTCCTCACACGTCCCCTCCTGCCCTGCCAGGCATTCCACTGTGATCTTCTGCTGGCCCCACGGACTGATGGAGCCGGAGCAAGGGGACACCGTGAACATGCCAAGACTGAGGGGACCCTGCAGAAAAAGTTCCAGGAGAGGCTGATGGCTAACAGCTGTGCCTTGAGCACCCCAGCAAAGAGTGTGTCCCGCCTTGGCCTCCAGCTGGGCCCAAGCACCCCAGTCCCAGGGCAGGGAAGGATGACTCCATGGCCCAAGGGCAGCCCCAGGCTGAGACCAAGCAGCCAAGAGGAGCTGCAAGCCTGTCCCAAGTAGCAGAGAGAAAGGAGTTTGAGTGTAAAGAATGAAGGTGGTAGCTGTGATCCTTCAGCCTCCAGAGGTAACACAGGAGAGCAGAAATAGCTGTGAGAAAGGACAGGAGAAAGGTAGATGACTTGGAAGAAGAAAAAGCAATGTTTGCTGAGCTCTGCGGACTGGGAGTTCACTGAGGCGTGTTTTTGCTTCTGTGGTGTTCACAGACATATGCTGGCTAGCAGCTACCAAACACAGGACCTGCTCCCCCCTGTTGATCCCACAAGTCCAGGTCAGAGCCAAAGTACAGGAGTGTCAGTGGGACTGAGCAGATCCTGGGTTCCATCCTGTAGACCATGTCCCGCCCTGTAGCCATGAGCCCCCAGCCAGGGCACAGCAGCATCTTCTCACATCCCTCTGCAGCAGCAGCACTGTTGGGGAGCAGGAGTCACCCACCTGTGTCAAGGAGCTCGATTTCCTTTCCGTGGAGTCCTCTGCAGCTGATGGAGCAGATTCCTCTTGCATTGAACTGAGAGGAGAAAGCAGAGGTATCTGTCATGCTGAGCTCCCCTGCCTTTCTCTGAGGCCAAAGCTGGCCTTCCTCCACACGGAGGGAAGCCTTCCTGCTCCTGATGGCTCCCAGAGTGCAGCACCCATTGCTGGACAGGAGCTCTATCACCAGCTTTGTACTACACCTGGGGACACTGCGGTGTTTTTTTGCTCCCTCTCCCCAAGCCAGGGATGCAAACGGATGACAGCCCAGGTCTCCTGGCTGCCTGCCACATACCAGCCATGGGCTGGTGCCTCCTCAGACAGGAAAGGTGGTGCAGGGCTTCTCGTACCTTTGGCTTTCCCATGCAGATGCATCCTCAGGTGCTTGGTGGATGTAGAATTCGAAGCTGAGCATGCCTTTGTTCTCCAGAATGACAGTCTGGGTCTTCTTGGTGCCCTCGAGCATGGCACCGAAGTCGATGGGTGAGGCGGGCTCAATGCTGTACTTGCTGTACACAGCTCTCGCCGACACCCTCAGTGGGATCTCGGCAACAGTCTGGCCTCCTTCCCCTGAGCTGCCGTCTATCACCTGTGTCCACAGGAAGGGGTGGTAAACACAGCAAAGAGGCCAGCCTCTACCCCAGTCCCCAGTCTCCACCCCAGGCCTCCAGCAGTTTACCCCTCTCTGTTTAAGCACCTCCTCCGGAGTCAGATGCTCAGCTCCACTTAAGAAGCCTCCCAAATGGTTTTGAAAGACTTTGTTTGTGTACGTAGGAGAGAGGATTCTCCAGTTAAAGCACTCCTTCCATTCGACACCTATCCCGTTTACACTCCCAAAATGTCGAGTGGTAACACAGCCTGGCCCAAGCAGCTCACCTGGCAGTACAGGATGGGTTTGTTCTTGAGGAAGATTTCAGTTGTGGGGTGGAAGAGCATCTCAATATTCACACCAGGCTGGGAGGCAGTCAGCACGCCCGACCGAGGCTCAACGCTGAAGTGGGATGCCAAGTCTTGCATGCTGGCACCTGCACCCTTCAGCGTGAAGCTGGGGAGAAAGGGAAGGAATGGAGATCTCTGCAGTTAAAAGTACAGGCACCACCAGCACAGCCAGGACTTTGCATAGGACCAGAAAAAAAACAAGAAAAAGGGAGAGTTCAGCTCTGCTCAGAGAATCCTGGATCTTGACAGAGTGCAGACAATCACAAGGTTAAGGCATGAAACCTTGACACCAAAATTTTTCATTCACTTCTTTACAGAGTCTCAGAAAGAGAAAGGAAGTGACCATCAAAGAAAGGCAATGAATCTCATCATTTCAGTGGCTGAAATTTTTGGGGCTCTCCTTTGGGTTCATGCTGAGCTGTGAAGAATTGCTGGTTTGTGGCTGGATTCTCTAGTAAAATAGTTGAGATTAGAGAGTCCAGGTTTTGTATTTCCCATGAGGTAGCCAGCATGAAAACAGGTTCTAGCCATTGACAGAGGGAGAATGCAGGCCTGGGAATCTGAAGAAATGCTCACTACCAGGCAGCTGGACTCACCTGTACTCAATGTCATATACCCCTTTGTTCTTTAGACTCAGGACTTTCTTCACCTTATCCAGGACATTAATGGTTCCAAATTCCAAGCTTCCATCTGGACCTGCAGAAAACACGCAGAGCCAGGTCAGAAATGGTATTTGTCAGCTGCAGAACATGCCAGGTCACAAACTACGTGGAGGTCTTGACACAAAACCCTTTCCAGCAAGTTTCCCTTCTTGACAGTATTTTCCAGCTATTTGTCTGCCCTTTCTCTTCTTACTCAAAATATCTGCAGGATTAGTAGCTAAGGAAATTACTTTATATGCTGTGCTGAGCCCGTGGGAGTTGCCAACTGCCTGTTCACATCACTGTTGTTTCAAAGCCCCCAAATCCAATCTGCACATGAAGCTGCACACTTCAAAGTTCAGAGGGGAGAAACTTAAGGCTGTCAATGCCCTGACAATGCATTATTCCACACCACTTGCAGGGTATGTGCTTCATGTGTCCATGCCATCCTTGCATGCTATCCCATCCCATCCCATCCCATCCCATCCCATCCCATCCCATCCCATCCCATCCCATCCCATCCCATCCCATCCCATCCCATCCCATCCCATCCCATGGGCTTTGGTCGCCCGCCCCCCAAGGTAATGCAGTGCACCTGGACTGCTTTGTTTGGGAGGCGTCCACTGACCTTCAGGCATGTCGATCCTCAGAGAAACATCATAGACCTTTGCAGAGATTTTGATGTTTTCAGCCTGAACAATCCCCAGGATGTTTTCTGTGTCTGAAACCTGGGGCAGCAAGAAACAAACACTGTTCAGATCATTCTTTTGGTAGACAGCCTCTAAGTCCTTGTCTCTGCTGGCTGCTTCCCCTATGGCCTCCCAGGCTTCACAAGCGTCGGTGGACTCCCAAGCTTTGCTAACCTGTTCACCTCATGGGCTGCCCCAGTGGGATTCAGCTGCAGTAAAAAACCCTATCAGCCCAACTCTGCACTCCTACAGCAGGGAATGATGCTGCTAAAGCATCCTTGAGAGGCACAGGGATGTAAGAACAACCACAAGAAGTGTGAGGTGTCTCAGAGCAGGTGCCATTGACAACCCTCTGCCACCACCTAGCACTCTCTCGGAAATGCAACCCCTAAAGCATGGGGAACAAAATCCCAGGGGGAGAGTTTGTTGCACCATGCAGAAGGTTCAGGCAAAGTCCAGGAGGAATGTAGAGATCACGCTGCAGTCCGTACAACCAAACAACAACCTTCAGCCGTTGACAGGGACAAGGTGGTTGTGGTACAGGCTCAGGATGCAGCGTCTGGTTATCTGGGGGGATGTGGATGCACTGCAGGTTCTGGCAAACGCTGTGTAGAGGCAGAATTTGGGGTCACAGCACCCTTGTGTCTGTCAGGTGCAGCTCTTCCTGACTCTGTCCCTAAGAGCGCACGGCTGCTCTGCCAGGCAGGGCACAGTCCCTCTCACCTCAAGTCGCAGGATCTTTTTAATGCTGCCAATCTGCCTGGCCTTGAAATTCAGTTTCACTTCAAATTCTGAGCGGGGAGCAATGATGCCTCTATCTTGTGACACAGAGAAGTCCTCAACAAGGTCATCCAGCCCACGCAGCTGCCAGGCCATGGGCAGTAGGGTGTCGTTTTTCAGGACCAAGGTCCTGCTGTCAGTCCTGCAGAGACAGGAAGGCACCTGGCATCAGCTGCTGGATGGTCACACCAGCCTCACCACTGAATGCAGCTCCATCCACGGCCCTTGGAGCAGCTCCATGCCCTGGAAACCAGAGTCAAAGGTTTTCTCTTTGTCACCAGTCTTGGAGTGCTTGTGGGATGACTGACCTGTGCAGACGGAGCTTGTCAAAGGACAGCTCCAGGGGGCTGACGTCCAGCTTCACGTGCACCCCGTGGCAGCACAGGCTGAAGACCACTGGCTCCGGGTTCTTCGCAATGCAGCAGATCAATCTGTCTTCCAGGAAGCCAGGGGAACTGGGGTATGCCCAAATGGTCAGCTCCTGCACCCAGCCCCACAGAAAGAAATAGAAAGAGCACTGCGTGTGAGCAGGAGGAGCAGCCCCTGGGCACTTCTGCGGTGCCTGCTCTACCTGCCCTTCACCTACCCGCTTCTCCGCTGGCCTCAGGGTCATGCTGGGAGGGTCCAAAAGGAATGTATCTGATTTCATGTCCTTCTCAAAGGTGAACTGGACCTCTACGTCCATGGGGGAGTTGTTGAGGATGTTTATAGTCTCCTTGTTGCTGTGGCTGTTCTGGGCCTTGTACCTGTCCACAAAAGGGGAAAAGGCTGCAGAGGAAACTGTTGCCTGTGCCGCACATGGAGGAAAGCACCGTGGGCACCCAAGGAAGCGGTGCTGGGAGATCCTGCTCTAACAAACAAGTGAGGGAAATGGATCCCAGTCAGGGGCATGAGCATGTGCTCATCCTTGCCTTACTTTGGTGCCTTTCCCTGTACCCGGTGCCTCCACCCCAGAAGCCTGATGATGCTCAGGCCACTTCAAGGGTTTTTAATACAATGTACATTCAAAGGTGCCTAGAAAAATAACAGGAGACCAGGCGCATGGGTTCTTTCCCCTTCTTTCTTTCCCTGCCTGGTATAAAGAAAAGCTTTTGGAAAAAGAGTTTAGCTGATCTCTTTCATAGAAGTCATGCAACTGCTTTGGATTTCATGGGTTAGCTCAAAGTCTGAGAAAGAAATATAAAGCATCAATTCCCAAGAGGAATGCCAAAAGATAAAAAATAACCCTTCTCTCAGGTGTGGAAATTACTTTGGAGTGAAAGGGTTAAAGAGGCAAACAGAAATCCCAGATCATCCATCAACCTGTCTAAAGATTGTCTGTATTTTAAACTATTTCGATTTCATTTCCTTGGGTTGTCAAAATTGACCTAGCCTTCCAGAGATCCCATGGGGACAAGAATTTAATGTTAAATATTATTTTTTAAGAAGTGACCGTAGAAGTAGAAATATGCAATAGCTTCAATGACAACGTGGTTAGGTGGACTTCATCCAGCAGTGAGGATGCAATGTCATTACAGGAAGATGTAATTCCTGCTCTACGCTCCCCCTGACACCCATTGGCAGGTCAGCCATAAAATCTTACTAATAATTACAGATTAATGAAAGGTTTGAAAAACTGTCCACGGAATAATTGCTCAATCAGGCTACCTGCAGAGCTCAAAGCACTTCAAAAACCACCAGAAAGTTCATTTCCTAAGGGCTGAACTGGGATGTAGAGGGGGACAGGAGTTGCCCCCAGGTCACCTTTGGACTGGCAGCAGCATGTGGCTCTGGCCACCGAGGCAGCCACCAAGGCACCCACTGGGTAGGCAGAGCAGCTCCTCCAAGGCTCACGTGCCCCTTATCTGCTCAAGTTCACACACCCGTGGCCCTGCAAACCCGTGTCTCCCAGGACTCTGGCCGGGACTGCCCTGGATTGTGCCACCAGGACAGCATGGCTCTCCAAGCGTGTCCAGGAAAGTACAAGGCCCAGCAGGGAGCACATACCACTCTCTTGATTTCCCACACAGCAGCGGTCCAAAGTGGAATTGCTTTGTGCTCTCAACGTATTCTTTGAAGATGATTTCATCTGCCTCCATGGTCTTCCTCCACTGTGGAAACACCAGCCTGGGCAGAGAAAGCGGAGAAGGAGGAGCTATGAGATGCTCCAAATAGGAAATGTAGTCAGAAAACCATACCCCTTCCTGGTGGCTGAGGTACCACCTGCCTTCCCAGCTCCCAGCACAGGAAGGAAGAGATGCTGGACGACCTCAGGCAGCACGATGTTCCCAGGCCAGAAGCCCCAAGGGGCAGCCCTGCTGTGAGTTCAGGGGCAGCAGCGTGGGAGGCTGCCGGGGGCCAGCCTTACCGTGGGTCCTGGCTGATGCTGGGGTACAGGCCGGTGACACTGCAGGGCAGCTCGTACTGGCGCTTTGTGCCCACCAGCTCAAACCTCAGTGTCTGCTCAAACTTCCATGGCTTTTGGGTGGAGAAGTGGACCTTCAGTTCCACCTCACCGTGGGCAGGCACTATCCACCGGTACCGTTTCAGCCTGGCAATTAAAGAGGAGGCTTCAGACATTGCTAAGGAGCAAATCAAACAAGGAGGGTGCGCTCGCCATCCCATGGAGGCACTGGCACAGGGTCGCTGTGGAGCTGGGGACGATGGACCTTGTTTGGCAAGAGGGCCAAGAAGCAGAGGCATCACCTCCCCCCGTGCAGCTCACCTGAGGAATTCTGTGGGGATTGAGGCACTTTTCAGTGTACTTTTGGGTCTGGTTGTGGAGGAATCCCGGAGATGTTCTGTTCTCTGTGTGGAGACCTGGCTGTCCTTTAGAGAGCTGTCTCTGCTGGCCTCTTTATCCGTCTTTGGTTGGCCCTCAGCAGAACTTCCCTTCACATCTCGGGCCTTGGCCTAAGGGGAGAGAGAAAAGGGAGAGAGAGGTGAGCCCTGAGACATCCCCATCCTGGAAAGCAAAAATGGAGTTTTTTAACCAATGGAAGAGCGAATAAATAAGTCCACCTGCCCATGGACTTGGTCTTCCTTATTGGTGTTTGTTTTGCCTGGGACCCCCCTTCTCAGACTCAGGACTGTCTCCTCAAGGGGAGTTGCTGGTTCGAAGTGATCTCCTCCCACTTGTCTTACAGAACTGCTCTGTCCCCAGCAGAGCTGTCTCTTTTTTCCCATACCTGACAGAAAGGAGACCTGCTGACACATGGCCCCACCACATCTTCACTCCCTCTCCACAACGATCCTTCTCCATCCAACCTGTCCCCCATGCCCTCATCTAGCCTGCCCTCTGCCCTGGCACCTTCAGTGCCAGCACCACTGGAGCACCCACCAGATCATCTTCCATAGCAGCACCTCCCGGTGCCTCAATGGTGAAGAGCTCCACGTGCTCTGCGGAGCCCAAGCGCTCCTCTGGGTAGTTGACTACGGAGAGGACAAACGCAGGGGGCAGCGGAGGCCCCTCAGGATGCAGTCCCAGATGTCTCAGCATCTAAAATAGAAGAGAAAAATCTTGTTTATACTTCTGTCACCTTCATCCTCACAATTCCTTCTTTAAAGGCACGGAGCTTTTGGCAATGGGGTTTTTGATTTACAAAATCATGAAGTACAAACGCTTTGTTATGCCCAGTGGGGTGAGCAGGCTCCAGAGCAGAGGCAAGAGCTACAAGCAGGACCAGCAGAGAAATCTCTCCTGAGTGTCTCAGCTGAAAAAACAATGACCATGAGCTGCCCTGTCCCGGGACCGTTTATAATGATTTCCAGGCTGGGAAACTCTGAACAGATGGGATACTTGTACACAGAGCACTTCCACTTTCTGCCCATCTGAGGGATGGTGATGACCTCCCCATCCACACAGATACTTACAGAGTCATTATGGAACATCATCAGGCGCCTGGAAAAGGCTCTGTGCCATTATCCCCTGGGAGGACACAATGCTCCAGGGCCCAAGACCACGGCAAGCTCAAGATCTGAGCCTTGCAGGGTTTTACCTCGTCTTCCGTTGGCAGCCTCCCACTGCTCAGGATCTCTGTAAACATGGCCTTTGGATCTGTGAACTGGATGTCCAGGCACGGCACCCCGACTCTGACTGCCTCTCCTGCAACTTGGCCTTGAGTCTTCAGCCGAGGTGACTGAGGATGGCTTTGGCGTCTGTGCTTTTGTGCAGGCTTCTTCTTCTCCACTTTCTCCTGAGGCTTACTGGTCTCCTGACCTTTGTTTTCAGCTGAAGGCAGTGCCTTGTTTCCATTTTTCATCACAGGTAACTCCACGGTACCCTGAACCCTGTCCCAGTAGGAGAAAACCTGTGCGACGTTCTGCTGTGAAAACTCATGGATCTGAAACCTCAGGATCAAGTTCTTCTCCATCTCAGCTGGGTCCTCTGAGATTTCTGTTTCTTCCTGCTCTGGGGCTTTGGTTTCCTCCTGCTCTGGGGCTTTGGCCTCTCCCTTCTTTGGGGCTTTGGCTTCTCCCTTCTCAGGGGTTTTGCTTTCCTTCTTCTCTGGGGCTTTGGCTTCCTTCGTCTCTGGGGCTTTGGTTTTCCCCTTCTCTGGTTTTGTAGGCTGCTTGCCCTTCTTCTGCTTTTCTTTCTCCTTCCGCCTCTCTTCCTCCTTCTGTCTCTCTTCCTCCTCTAAGGCTTTTGCCTCCTCCTCAAGCTTTTGAGCCAGCAGCTGCTGCTCCCTTCAGGAAACAAAAGAGAAAACATTGCTAAGAGTCACCACCAGAAACCTGGGCTCGCTAGTCCTGGCTGGCCCTGCACTTTATTCCTTGACCCTGAGGCCAGGCAGAACTGCAAGACCATTTCTGTGAATTTTCCTCAACCCACAGAGGCCTGGAACATCCCAAGGGAGGGGAATGGTGGAAGGGGACCTCCAGGACCCGCTGAACCTAAGCCTTGCCATCATAAGGTCTTAACTGTGCAACCTCCCTCTTAAGGCACACCCAAACACCTCTAGCCCACTTGCCAAAGGCTGAGCCACCAGCTCTCTGCACAGATGCCTGAGAACTCCCTTCGTCTCTTGATTTCCCAGTTTAAACCAGATCACAACCTGCTAACATCTCCTTATCCCTTCTGCCATTCTTTCTCGACTCAATCAGCCCCCTCCTCCCTGGGCACAGCCTGCTCCTTAATGAGAATAATCCTATCAGTCAGAAAGCAAAGGCTGCAGGAACTCCTCTCCTGCAAGACAGGCTCTTGTCAGCCAGGTTTCCAGCTGGAACCCAGCTGTGACCAAGGCAAACTGGTGTTCTCTGCCATGGAAACAATTGGAAGCAGCCTTGTCCATCTCCTCCGCATGAAATCAACTTCAGCCTGGGCTGAAAGAAGTCCTGATACACAGGCTTGCTTTAAGCAGCCTCCCCTCCCAGTTCCACACTTTTCCTATGTGTCCTGAGCTGGGCTGCCTTCTTTGAGCTTCTCCTGTGCTTGTCTCCTGCTGCAGCTGAAGGGGTGCCTAAAGGACACGAGCTTTCATGGGTGGTGTCCCAACATAAGGATCCCTGGCACATCAGCATTGCAAGGACTTCAACTGTAGCAGCACCAGGACCCAAACCAAGGGTTTGTCTGTGCCCCCCACCTGCCCATA
Organism: Chamaea fasciata; assembly: GCF_029207755.1. NCBI lineage: Eukaryota > Metazoa > Chordata > Aves > Passeriformes > Sylviidae > Chamaea > Chamaea fasciata. Next base: position 22,325,201 of record NW_027094097.1, on the reverse strand, counting down.
CCACAATCCCACTGTTTTGGTGAAGAAGGGAGATGATGAAGAAGGTGTGAATCAACATCATGGACTTAAAGACACTTCTACAGGCAGTGCCAAGGCAAGCCCAGAGCCCAGCTCCCTGCAGGCAGCATCTAAGCTGGGAGGGCTCACCATGGAGAAGAAGATGTTCTATCTCAGCAGAAGAAGGTCCTTCCTCCCTTGGGAGCCGGGGAGCTAAGAGTGGCCATCCCTGTGTTGCTTCTGGCCTTTGCTATCAAACACGTCTGAGCTCAGAGTCCTTGGAGCAGGGAAACCCTCCGGGGACACTACCCCGAGCAGGAACCCATGGAAGGCTTACTCACCTCTCCCTCCGCATATGGTTCAATTCCTGTATTATTTTATCCACGGCAGCTTTCTCCTCCTCAGGGAGGGCGTCATACTCTTCCTCATCCATTCTCAAGGCACGTTCTCTGTTCCTCTGAAGAGCTTCTTCCCGCTGCAGTTCTTTAGCACAAACCAGAGCAGAAACCATGAGTGACAGCAAGCACAGCTGGGTGCTTTGGGTCAGCTGCAAGGACTCACAGCTTTTCCCAACCCAGCCTGTCACACCAGGAGACATTGGGGAGCTCATATCCCTGCTCCAAAACTCAGACAATCCCCCAAACTACGGCCAGGCAGTGAGTTCCTGCGCTTTTCCTGGCTTAAGTGCACCAGGGCTGAGGACAGTTGTTTGTCACTGAGCTACAAGAGCTTGAACTTGTGCCCAAGCTTGAATGTTAGAGATTAAGGTGTCTTAAAGCCTCCAGTCTCCTGCAACTCTGAGATGAGTGTGGTTACAGAGGCAGAAGGTGGAAAGATGAATAAAAACACTTCTTACAAGCTCTGCTGCAAACCCAGACACACAGAGATAAGTCTGAGGGCTTGAGAGAGAAGATTTGAGAGGGACAGACATATCTCACCTTCCCTCTGTCTTTCATCCTCCTTCCTCTGTGTTTCAGCTTCCTTCTTGGCTTTCCAAGAAGCATAATCCTGATGCACATTCACCATGTAGATATAATGGCGATTCTTGACAGCTCTGAGTACACAGAGCAGAGAAGATTCCAGGCTTCTTGCAAAGAGGCTCTCCAAGCCATCAAAGACCACTCCCTTGTAGCAATCTTCGTGCTGCAAATACAGGGAAGAGTAAGTCAGCCATTGCACACAGGGGGCTCACAGCTGGACAGTAAACCCAGATGTCACAGGGCACCAGCTGTCCTTGTTCCAGGTGCATTAGCTAAGAGCAGCTTGTGTCTGTCCTTAGGCTCTGCCAACTAAGGGCATCTGCAGCTTCCCCCAGGGTTCCCTGCACACAGGCCAGGATCCTCCAAGAGCATGTACAGACCTCCTCCTCCTCCTCCTCTCCGAGTTGTACCTCACTGCCTGTTCTCCGGAGCAGGAATGTCTCCTTTTCCCCACCCCACATACCTTCAGCCTCTCACAGAGGATCTCCACCAGCAGGTCCTCGGGCAGCACACAGCTCAGGCAGTTCAGCTCTTCCCCACAACTGCTGGTGATGTTCAGCTGCTGCGGTGCAGGAGCAGTGGAAACTGTGAACTGTAATGTGGACCATTGTAAGGAAAATACACCCCACTGGAAAGCCCTGAACAACTCCCACTGCTGGGCTTGCAGCTGGGGTTCCTCACTAGTGGAGACTAGAACAACCCTGCAGTGCAGGCTGGGGGCTCCAGGGGATGGTCCTGGAGGACCCATCCCCTGGCCAGCAGAGACCCAAGCCTGCAAACTCCTGGTGCAATGGATCCACATACCAGGCCCTGGCTGGCACAGAGCCTCCACCGTAAGCAGCCCCTGCCCATCTCACAGACAATGCAAAGGTCCCAGGCACCAACCCAGGCAGATCGTGTTTACCTCGGGTTTGCTGGCTGGCTCCGTCTTCTTTTGTGCTGGTGCGCTCTTGCCTTTGGAATTCTTGTTCGTTTTCTCCTGGGAGGCTTGCCTTCTCTTGGCCGGAATGGCGTGCTGACGCTTTTTAGCTGCATAGGGGACACATGGTTCAGGAGGGCTTTGAAAAGCAAGTAGGCACCTTTCACCACAATGGGCACAGCCTTGGACCCTGGAAGGAACCTGGCACTTCTTCCCCAGTCTGCTGGGCACTGGCAACACTCAGAAGCAGCTCCCTCCCTGCTTCTCTTACCAGCACGCTATCCCATCCTTGATTTTAAAGCCAGCACTACGTCCCTCCTAACAACTGTGCATGCAGGTGACACTGCTTGCACAGGAGTTCCCCATGGATCAAGCCAAGGATTTGTCCTCCAGGATCATTGTTTCCATACACTGCACCCATCCTGCATTCTCATGTGGAGACTTGCAGCCCTGCCCCGCTTGCACCAGCCGTCTCTGCTGAAGCTAAATGCTCCTTGTGGGAAAACCCTGCTGGGACACAGACTCCTTTTCCTTCCGCCAGCTCCCAACCCAGCCAGGTTCAAAAGTGAGCAATGCAAAACTTCCCCCTGCACTGTGGCAGGTCTGGCCTCACCCTGCAGAGCTCAGCCTACCAGCTGCCCAGTAAGCTTCCTAAAAGTCTCTGGTCTCACATGGAGAACAGCCCAACATACACGAGCTGTGTAACCTGACAGTGAGCACAGGTAAATCTCGGGAGACAAGAGCTCATTTGGAGCACGTCTCTGATTGGAAATTCCTCTGGGAGGCTGTCCTTCCCTTCCTCTTGTTCGCAAGGTTACACTCATAGCCAGTCCTCTTGTGCGTAATGAGCCACTTCAGAAGGCTTTTTCCTTGGTAAAGTGGGCAGCAGTTCTGCCTGCTGCCCACGAGAAGCAAGCTTGATTCAGCTTTGAGGAAATAGAAAATATTTGGGAAAGAGACGGGCATGCTTCACCACCCTTAGAAAAATGAACATGTGCCAAGCATGGCAAGCAAAGGGGGATGTCAAAGAATCCCCGACTGAGCCCTTAAAATTGATTTTTTATTTTTTGAAGACCAGCCAGAGATGCACTTCACCCATGTTCCCTAAGAGACCCAAGGACTGAAAAACTGCTGCTCTGAGTGAGCAGAAGTGGACAGTCATGGTGGGTTTCTCAAGCACTGGCTCTGGGTCTGGCATTTCTCCTCACCAGCATTACCTTTGTTTTTGCTTTTCAGCTCCATGGCAGCCTCGGTGCAAAGCTCCCGGGCACGGAGCCCTGCCTGGCTGCCATCATTGGCAATGGCCTCTTTCACCACGGTGTCAAGGGACAAGGGAGCAGCGTCGTAATGGTGACACAGGGCCGCCGCTATCTCTGTCTTTCCTGAGAGAGAGAGGAGGACTGCTTGGTGACACGTGCACATGAGGCATTACAGGGACAGGCCCTGGAAAAATCTCCAACAAGATTTCAAAGTTAAAAGAACAGGGGGAAATCAAGTGTCCCTCCAGGGGAGGCCATGAGGGAGGCAGCTGGAGCGTGGTTACCAGCTCTGAATTCTAGAGCCAGGAGGATCATCTCCACCTCCTGTTCGGCTGAGGTCTTTGCCTTAAGCACCAAGGTCCACCAGGATGTATTTCTCCTGCTTGCCCCTCTCCCTGCAGCCCAGGGCTGCAGCTCACATACCTGCCAGGGGTGGCCCGTGGACAATGACAACAATCCCTTTGTCCTGCTGTGCTTCACACCTCTCTGAAGACTGGTCAATGCCCAGGTGGCGAATGACAGCTCGAGAGATAGGATTCCCAGTCGCTTTCACCGTGGCCTCAGGATAGAATGGGACAGCCCTGTGATGTGCTGCAGTGAAAAACCAGGGGAAAAGGTCAGCCTCCTGCCTACCTTTGATCCTCATCATCCTCCCAATCTGCTCAGATCCCGGAAAAGGAGACTTGGTGAAAGCAACATGAGCTTGTTCTTTTGTTGCTAGGAAAGTGCAAATATAAAAGAGCCAGTGATATTAGACCTGGTTCTACTGGCTGAAGAACTCATCCAATCCTAGTCTTTGTGAATATCCCGATTATTTCCCCAGTCTATGGCAGGCAGATAGGAGCTTGCTTTGGCTACACTCAGGGTTGGTAGAGGATGCCCCAGTCCTTCACCCAAGAGTTCCTCCACCAAGCTGGGGAACAGGCAGTTTTTAAAAGCATGGGCTTTCCCTGAAGGTGACAGAGTTCAGGGTATATGGGCTGGACTCCCTGCTGCGACCACAGTCAAAACAGACACTGCCAAACCCTCACTGTTTTCCTGACCTGGTTCTGTCTTGCCCATGGCCTCAGCCTCAGCCTCAGCCTCTGCCATGGCCTTGACCTCTTCCTGTTGTGCATTCAGCCTCTTCTGTGCTTCATAGTACTCCAGCAGCTCTGGGGGCAGCGTCTCGCCCACGGCACGGGGAGGCATTAAAAACTTCTTCTGGTACTCAGACCCCACTGCCATCCGCAGGATCTGTGTGCGCAGGGAAGAGAAACCATCCGCAAGATTCCTTCTCTGGCCTTTCATCACACACGCTCAACAAACCCGTTTTCTGTCTCCTCTCTTCCTCCCAACAACACAAACTATTGAAGTCCTCCCACAGCATGTCAGCAGAGTTGGCTTTCCCTGGGGATTGCCTCCGTCTCCCTGGCACAAGCCTGGGAATGCTGGAGTGCTGTGAAGCTTGGGCAGCATGTACATGGGGACCAGACCTGCCTTCTCACCTTCTCCTCCTCAAGGTACTGCTCATCAAAATCCAGGGAGTAAAACTCAATGGGGAAGTTGCATGGGTTCTTCACCACCACTGTGGCCTGCACTCCATCGCTGTCCACCAGCACCCATCCCATCTCTAGTGCTGGGGGGCTGAACTCCAGCCGTGGCTCCAGACCTTGTCCTGACAGGTGCAGCATTAAGCAATTGCTGCTCTCACAAATTTTAAGCTTCAGCTTATTCTTGTAAGACCTCTGAAAAGAGAAAAGTGAAGAAAACTCATCCATGAAGTCCCAGGTGACGGGACCCCAGATACAACGCTTTCTCCAAGGTCAGGGTGTTCCCAGTCCCTCCAAGGTGAATGGAAACCACCAGGTATTTACTGACGCCAGGGACTACAGCGTCTGTAGTAGCCTGGGGCTGAGTAACTGGGAGGAATCCTGGTGTGCACTGTAACTGGGTATTTGGGTATCAGATGGATCTACAATGGACTGTCAGATGTTTTCACCTAGCCATGCAGGAGCGCAGTGCTCATGAGAAGGGCCCTCGGGGTTACAGTGTCCAGACACAGTCCTGGCACTGCTGCATCAGGCAAACGCCAGCTCCAGGAGAGAGGCAAATGAGCTCTCACCGGCTAGAAATAAGGATCATCTTCTCTGCTTAGTGTCTGGCTCTGGTCAAAGCCAGACACAAGATGGTTATGTCTCTGGAGCAATTAAAAGATCCCTGGGACTGCCTGCAGGCACAGAAGCACTTGTGTCCATACCGGTACAGGCCGTCAGTTTCCAAGACCCAGCGGCCACAGGCAAACTACTTTTGGGAACGCTCCATCCTTTAAGTTGAATCCCCAGCTGCATGGGAATGTGCAGGCAGGCCAGAGCCCCAGGGACTGCTGGAAGCACAGCACTACAGGTGACTGTCCTGCTGTGCCCAGGAAGGTGTCTGGTGGCTGTTTTGTCTGTCAGTTCTGCAGCAGGATGAGCCTAGACTGACCATTCCAGGATTATCCTCTGCGAGTGTGCAGCTGCTCTGCACCGAGTGTCGCAGCTGCAAATACAGCCGGGCAAGGGGGAGGCTGAGGGGAGTTGGGCGCATCCCTCCCGTGTGCCGAGAGGCAGCCACAGAGCCCCGATGCTCTCTGTGCAAGCTCCCTGTGGGCATTTCAAAGCACATCTCACGGCAATGCTCTGTGGGGTGAACTGAGCCACGCTGAGTAGCTGAGTACGGGGCCTGCAGAAAGCTCCCTGCCAAGGCAGAGCTCAGAGCACACTCTCGGCACCAGGCCCTCCTTTCGGCCTCCTGGGCTGACACCTGCCAATCTCACCTCCTCCTTCGGTGTAAACCGGATTTTCAAGTCCTGCCAGCTTCCTGCATCAAGGGTTCCTTTGCAGGGCATCACTTCAAAGGGACAGGGCTCATCCTCCAGTGCCTGCTTCTTCTGAGGTAGGGCTGGTGTCCTGCGTTTGCGTTGATTGCTCTGGGCACAGAAACAAATCCTGTCAGGTCTCCTGGGTCTGCGAGGACAGAGCCTCAGTTCCTGCAGTGCTCTGAGACACTGATACGGTGCTGAGAGCACCCACAGCCAAAACAAGCGTGGCCCCCATAGCCTAGAGCTGGAGGGAAAACCTGTAGACAGGGCAGGCAGAGAGGGAACTAGAGTCCTCAGAGGAGGGCGAATGGGTGAAGGTGCTAGAAAAGCAAAGCATCAGCTAATGGAACAGGTCCAGGCAAACCAGCCTTGATCTGACCCTCAGAAGCTTCCTCAAACACGCTGTAGACACAAGTGCTCAGGCAGCCACAGGAGTAGAAAGGGCAAGAGACACAAAGAAAACCCAACCAAGAAGTTACGTGTTCAATGTTGCCCGTGCTTTACCTCCATTACAGGCTGGATGCCAGTAATAAACCAAGTGCAGGGGACATGGAACCAGTTGTAGAGCCGGACTGTCTCAGTCTGGCACTGCCCAACGAGGGTATCCGAGAACTTCAGAGTGTTCTTTGAAAGTCTGAGTGACAGTTCAACGACAGCGGCATGGAGGCGGATGTGAGACCTGGGGCCTTTTTCTACCTGGAGAAGGACAGAGAATTCAGCGGAGGGTGCAGGTGACAGCTGCTGCGGTGCCCAGCCTGCTGCCTGCCCCAAGAGCTGTGGTACCTTGATGGGCAGCAGCACATCCACGTCACCCTGTGGGCGGCAAGCACTTTCAAAGCACACTTCAAATGTCACAGTGTGCCTGGGAGGCAGGTCCTCCATTTGGTCCAGGTCCACACTGAAACCTTGAACAGATGAAAACAAAGCAGTTGAGATACACAAGAAACATGAAATGTGTCACAAGCATGTTTAAGGCCCTACAGGTGTCCTGGCTGAGAGGTCTGGGAAAACGCCCCTGCCGTGCGGTGACCTGGACAAAAACGTAAAAGAGGGCACCGGTGAACAGCCCTCAGACACAGCGAGCCTCTGTGTGATGGAAGCACAGCCTTGCCTCAAGGCCTCTTTTGGAAGCCTCTTTTCATCCACCAGAGGATCCGACAGGCTGTTTCCTCAATAAAGGCTTAACACAAGTGCGGTGACGGCGTGAACTCCAAACAAAGCACTTCCAAAACACAGCAGACCCCACTGGTTCACAAAACAAGCCCACAGAGTGCCCAAAGAAACTTCATGCTGGTGGGAGCCAAGGGCAGAAGATGCTGAGAGGTGACCGGGCTGATGAGCCCATCTGGCCCCTGCACTGAAGCGTTAGGGCAGTCACAGGCAGGCCAGGTCCCTGGGCATGGCTGGCCAGGAGAATTGAGACTCTGAAGCTCCCAGCAGGGCCACTGAGAAGAAAAAGCTCAAAAACCTCCCCAAGTTCAGTGGTTTAAGCTAATCTGTCTGAGACACCTTCTTCAAGCCCACAGGAAGTGTCTCCAGCACTGCTTACCTGTGTCCTGCAGGACAGACACATCCATCCGGAAGGACAAAAGCATCTCCCCAGGGTTGGTGATCTCCAGAGTGCGTCTCTCAGTGCAGCCCTTAAATACAGACCCCAGGTCCAGGACATACTCAAGCGGCTCAATGCTGGAAGAAGGAGTAAGGACAGTCCTTAAACCACAGCCTGGCTACAGCTTCAGTGGATGGAAGACACAAATAAAGGGGATAATTCTGTATTCATTGCTGTAAAAACTCAGCTCAAGCATACGAAACCCGAGGCCTGATCACCTGGCAATGACTTTGGGAAATCAGGAGGAGTGCAGGTCCTAGGTTTTATCAGCTACCCATGGTAGCTGAAACTAAAATTAGTTTAAAATGGACACTGGTCGCAGCTCCTCTGCCATGAAAAGCCAGTAGAGGTGAGTACACTGGGCCTCCACTGGTCTCAATGAAACTGCTTAGCCTCGTGTACAGCCTGAGCCTGAAATTGCCTCAGGGCCTAGAAGAAAGATTTGCCCGCACCGGAAATCTTCATTGTTCTGCAACCAGATCACATGATCTGTTCTGCAGAGCATCTTCCTCCTGAATGGAAGCCTCCTGTGCTTGTGCGGCATCATGATGGCGCAAAGGGAACAGACCAAGGAACCTAGATAAGCCCTGCCACCCCACCAGGATTCGAGCCATCTGAGTCTGCATTTTAAAGTGTTTGCTGACATGTGCAGTTCCCTTCTCCGTTCGTCTCGTGTGCTCTGTTAGCTGGAACCAAGACATCAGCTGGGAGTTGTCTCTTTTAGAGCTAGTCAGCAGGGACAGAAGTTATGTGGCCTGGAAGGGCTTGAAGGTCTGTGCTGGGTCCCCTCAGCTGCAGGGACAGAACCCCACACCTGTGGGGAGCCGAGCAGTCCAAAGCTCAGCGTGGTGCTGGGGAAGGGAGGACACTCCTCTGCTCAGATGTAGCCTGTCAGCCACCGGGACCAGACCCTTTCTGAAGTCCCCGGCTATTCCCCAGCTGTGCAGACACAAGGAGCTCTCAGGAGAAGGAGACATTGCTGGATGTTCCCCACGGGGCACCTGAAGATGGGGATGGGAATCCTTACTCACTTGATAAGACTCTGGAGCAGCTCCTTGTCAGGAAACCCGCTCTTCGGGAGATGGGATGAGAGCTTTTGCTGCACCTCCAAACCAGCCTTCTCTGCCATCTTTATCTGCGCCTGGGTGTCTGTCTGAGAAAAGGGAAGACAGTGGCTGCTTAGCAAAGGTCCTTCCCAAGGCCCAGCTTGCACCTGAGAAAGGATCCCACCCTGCTGCTGTTGAGAGGGGCTGTGGGGTCCTCCTGTCTGGCTGCTCAGTGTCCGTGACACCTCCTGCTCTTAGCCAGGACCTCATCTCCAGGGAAGTCACTCCCACATCTTTGCCTGCCCAGCCACTGTTGGCAAAGCTGATCTGGCCGGGCAGACAGACAAGCCAGGAACCTTCCAGAGCTCCAGATCCTTACTTGCCCCCAGCCAGTACCAAGGCAGCTTGGACAAAAGCTGTCTTGAAAGGGAACCGGGAAAGCCTTGGAAGCCTTGTGTCTTGAAAGGCACAGCTTGGAAGCTGGTGCCTCGTGGAGATGAGCACGGCCAGCACAGTCCCAGGGCACAGTCAGGCACCTACTGTACAGGTCTGTAAATCTGACAGGGCTTGGGTTGGGACCAGCAAACTCCCCAGAAATGACCTGCATCTCCTTCAAAGCGCCATCAACTCCATCCCTTGAGCATGGCCTTCAGGATCTCTCCCTGGGGTAGCCAGGAAGCTGGTGCAACACCAGAAGAGACCATGACCAGAGTGGCAGCCCTAGGGGCAATGCTGAGGTGACACATGGCTGTAAAGTGGGCAGGGAGGTCCCAAATGCCATCGGGGCACCAGGAAGCTGCTGTGGGCTGCAAGGGGCTCAGGTGACACAGAGAGGGTGGCATGTGCCAAACTGGGCTGCAGCTGTTCTTACTGTATCGCCAGAGCCAAGCAAGCCGGGCTTCCGGTTCTCAGTCTTCGGATTCCGAGTCTTCGAGGTCTGAGTCTTTGAGGTCGGAGTCACTGGGGGCTGAGACTTCGAGGTCTTAGTCTTCGGGCTCTGAGTCTTCGTCACAACAACTGATTCTTTCCTTTGACTTTGTTGTTGCTGCTGTTTTACATGCCGTTCCAATGGCTCCTCATACTTTTCATTTCCTGAAGGAAGAAAACATCCACAAAGAGAAGTGTGAGCAAAGTGCCAATCCCATTAAAGCTGGGAAGTCCCTGCCTCCCAACACTGGTTCCTTCCAGAAAGAAATCCCTCAAGCCCTCTATGGAAAGTGGATGCTGCTGCTCCTCTCTGCATCCTCACCCATCTTCCTCCCCACAGAGGAGCATCGCATCCCCTGCAATGTCACACAAATCCAAGCCTGCCAGAAGCCCTGCCAGCCTCTCTTAGAGCTTTCCCAAGCCTTTCAGTCTAGCCATCACCCTTCAGAACCCTGCCAGATGTGCTGGCAAGCTCTGCAGGATGGTTCCTGGGACAGAGCCCACATGGGATCCTTGCTCAAGACTCATGAAGCAACCAGAGAGCTTGAGTTGCTCTGGGAGTCCTGCAACCCTCCAGGCTTGCTGGAGGTGGGCACGAGCTGCCCCGTGGGCATATGGTAGGGAACAAAACCAGAGGGGCCCCTCCTGGAGGCAGACAGGCAGTGCCCACCTTTGATGTTCCAGGGCAGGTTCACACTAAACACGGGAAAGGATGCTTCTCCTTTCAGACGGATACTTTCTGGCTCCAGGTCACCCACTTTGAGGTGGTAAGTCCTGCTGAAAGCTCCTGGTAATCCTGGCACGTAAGAAAAATTCAGCTCTTGCGTCTCGCCTGGTGCAATGGAGCCCTGCAGGGACAGAAGAGAGAGGGAATGCATCAGAGTTTGATGGGGAATGGTTCAGGGGACAGACAGGCTGAGAAGACAGGTTCTCATCTAGAAGAAGCCATCAAACCACACCACCATCATGATAAATACATTACAGTGTTGGCTTTTGCAACTGTTAGAGTAAACACTATAAGTTTTATAATGTTGACTTTTGTAAAAGAAGTTTTGCTAAAGTTTAGAGTTCTTTTAATTCAATTCTTTTTTTGTGATACCAATGCTGGTGAAGAATTGTTGTAATATTAACATTTAGCCAACGAAGGAATTGAAGCCTGTTGAATGTGTCAAAAAGTAACAAAGGACCAGGACTAGGACAACCGCATATGCTCCAAAAAGGCCGGACGGAGAAGGAACTCTGTTAAAACGTTGGAATATAAAGAACTGCTTGTAAATACGCACTGGGCTAATGCAATACCCCGGCTATACAAGGGGTGTTGTGTTGACTGGTGTGTGCCTCTGGCTGCAGCTAATGTGGCTAAGCAGGCAGTGCTGTTCCTTCTGCTTAGCAGGCAGTGCTGTTCCTTCTGCTTTATTGACTTTGTCTCCTATTGTCTCACACTAAATTTTCTTGAAATTTTAACTGATGAGTGGGCTTTGCTTCTCACACCTCCTACCTTCCTTGTGCCCAAAAGATCGAGCCACTGACCCGGGGGTGCAGTGTGTCCTCCCAAGAGCTCATCTGCCTGCAGCCCCAGCACAGCCTGATGTGATGTGAGCACAGCTCTGCTGCTCATGGGGTTCGCCCTCTGCCAGCAAGAGCCCGCCTCAACAAGAAAAGGCTTTTTTTGCTATGGAAGAGAAGTCCCCGCACTCAGCAGGGCCAGCAGCTCCTCCCATCCCTTGTAGGACAGGCATGAAGAAATGGGAAAGCAAATCGGCTCCCTCTTCCCACTGCAAGGAGGGACAAAGGCAGGAGTGCTGCTTCGGCTCAAAGACACCCAGGCAGGACTGAGAAGCCTGGACAAATGGTGGGATGACGCTGCAAATTTTTCTCATCACTCCTCCAGCCCCGCTGCTCCCCGGCCCCCTCACTGCCCCACAAAGCCTCTGCACAGCACAAAGCTGCAGGAGGCAGGGACCAGCAGGCCTACTGAAGGGCTATGTAAGTGGTTCTTAGCCCTGGCAGTGGGGAGGCAGGGCAAAGGACAATGTCCTGTGTGATCACACAGCCTGGGTAAGGCGACCCTCAGAAACGCTCCAGTGCCAGCAGCCTGAGATCTCAGCCGTCGGGGTCCCCAGAGTGACTGTGAGGTGCGGTGGTGTGGTTTTTATCATGAGTTTTAATGTAAGATAGTTGTTCTTTGTACCCTGGTTCAGTGCCGTTGTATTTTTAGGTCCTTTTTGTTACAAATTGTAAGCTTCTCCCTCAGCCTGCCCCACATACAACCCCTGTTTGGTTCACCTTTCCCGCCTTGGTTACCTGTCCACCATTCGTCGGGAAACCCTCCCACCCTGCCAGTCACCCAGGGCCTGTCCCCCGGGTCCAGAAGCTTCGAAGGGAGATCTCTGGCGACTGGCTGGATTGGAAGCTTTCCCCTCCTTCCTTCGGATCATTGGTATTTAATGTTAATGCTTGTTACGTCAGTAGACACTCCCCAGTTATACCCCACTGGTTGCACGTGGACCCACCCTGAGCTTCCAGCCACTGTATAAAACCCTCTCCCTCCTGAGATTCAGGGTCTCCCTGAAGCACCGGTCGCAGGCTGAGGGCTCCCTCCTTCCTACCAATAAACCCAAGTTGCAGTCAGGCCTCTTGAGAGTCCCGTCTTTCTTCCTCCGCATTCCCAACGTGGCAGGGCAGGTCGGCAGCCAAGATCCCACATTTCTATAGATCGTGTGCGGGCGTGTCGGGGCTAGCCGGCCGTGGGAGGACACGCACCGCCGCAGTGGGGAACCAATTCCAGTTTTATTTGTGCCTCACCGTATGTTATAAATCCATTTTCTGACACGGGGTGAAAAATTACTACAGGGGCTGCAGTCGCGTTGGGAGCCTTAACACACTCCAGGCGTGGAGGAGGTTGCAAGGAGAAGATGCAGGCAGGCCCCGTCTCGGGGGGGCTGCAAGCGACCTCTCCCTTGGGGGAGGGCAGACCGCGAAGCCCGGGGAAACTTTGCCCGTCTGACTAAGTCTTCCCAAAAGGGCTGAATTACGGGAGGAATCTCGGCGCACAAAAGCAGTTAACGCTGCCAATTTCCCCCCGCCATTTTTGGTTGTGGTCGTGCCGGGAGCACCTGGAGGGCCCGGCTCCCTGCAGAGCCGCTCCTTCCCCGCCTGCCTACCCCGCTGTCGCCGCTTCCCCGCCGGCCACGGCCCCGCAGCGCTCCGCCGTTGCCCCGCGGGAGCAGCCGCCGCGCCGGCCGTGCCCAGCCGCAGCTGCGGAGCCCGGACGCCGCAGCCCGCGGGACCGCCGCGCCTGCCGCGGGCGCGGAGCGCGCCCAGCCCGCCGCGGCAGCACGCTCGGGGCGCTGGCCGCACACGGGCTCCTGCTCCAGCCGCCGAGCAGGACGCCGACACAGCGCCCCAGGCTTCCAGCGGTACCGCTCTGTCCCTGGCTTCTGTTACTCCCTCTGTTGTTCATTCATTTTTCTCTCTCTGCTCTCTTTTCTGTCCCCTTCTGGTCGGGGCCGTACCCTTTCTTTACCAATTTCCAGATGTAATATTTGCTGCGTTTGTGCCTTATTTTCGCCCGAGAAATCTATCAAAAAGAATTCTCCTCTGCTCCCCTTACAGCGGGACGGGACAGTGACCAACACACTTGTGCCTTCCGCCGGTGTCTGCCGTGAGACAGCAGAGCCACCCGCCAGCCAAGGCCGTGGGGGAGTCTATCAGGACAGCACTTGTCTGACCTTCTCTGCCCCCAGCAGAAATCGCTCACACCCTTCTCTCTCTCATGGCTGGGTTTGGGGTATTCCCCTCTGACTTTTTTGTCCCTTTCCCCCCCCGCCCCCTCTTTTTTCCCTTTAACGCTCTCCTGGGCCACCCGACACAGGGCTGGGGTGAGTCACTTGTGCTACTTACTGCGGTGGGCTTGACCAGAAACACACCAGGCAGATCCTGGTCTGCAGTGCTAGGGTTTAGCACCCAGCTGAATTCCATATTGCAGGTGTTCTCCAGGGTGACCGTGGTGTGATGAATTTCATTAAACATCTGGAGAGAAAGCACAGGAGCAGGAAGTTACAGACCCAGGCCTGCGGCTGGGAATTTCCTTCCTCTCTCCCGGGGTTGAAAGCAGACCTGGGAGCAGGGACCAGGGAGGAGATACGGGCCCTTGGGAAGCTGGGCAAGCCCCAGGCCCAGGGCACCTGCACAGGACCAGGGAGCTCTGGCAGCACACAGACATGTGGTGACGACCACGTGAGGGCCAGTAATAAATGAACCAGGGGACACAGGCCCTCTGTGCTCTCAGGGGCCACCAGCTGCCAGGAGAAACAAAGGAGGTGGCACTGAGGTGCGTGAGATGAATCCAAGAGTTAGGAGGTTAAAGAAAGGAAGTTGTTGGTTCTTGCGTGTTGTTGTTTGGATTGTTTGGATTTGTTCAGGTCCTGTTGTTGGGTGTTGCTGTGAGCTGGGAGAGGGGCAGGGTTGAAGACCTGACTAAAAGGCAGTAGGATGAGAGGGGAGGGGACAGAAGAGTTGGCGGTCAGAGAGAATGGAAGTTCCCGAGTACCATCCGATGGGAAGGAGGACAGGGACCACCCTGGCCGGGTAAAAAAGGGATAAAAGAAGCCGTTTTGGTGAAAGGGGTGTGTGTGCTGGGCTCCCGGCTCTCGGGGAGGGAGACACACCCGGCTCAGCTGAATTGTTACTAATGAACAGTTTTCTTTTGCTTCGATGACTTTGTCCCCATTGAATTGTATCTAAAAGTCAGTGCATTTCTAAGACAGGCATTCTAGAAGAAAAGGCACCTGCACGCAAGTATTGGCAAGCAACAAACATGCAACAAGGAAGTCACACAGGGCAACACAGACAGGGCCAGCAGCTGAAAATATCTGTGGGCTTTCAACTGAAAGAGAGTGAAGTGGGGATTCTTCTGGGACAGTCTCTGCAACTGTAGTGACTGGAAGCCCAAATTCTTCCCCTGATTATTGTGTGGGTTAAGCAAGAGCTTTATACAAGAGCATCTCCTTGGAGGTCAGGCTTTGGGAATGGATCAGCAGAGGGATGTCTCAGGGACATGTCCCTCAGAGCATCCCCACTGGGACCCTGCCTGCCCCAGGAGGCAGTGTTTCTCAGGGTACCTTTCTCAACATTTTGGGGAGGCTTGGAGATGACCATTTGAAGCCAGCTTGGATGCCAGATTTGTCCCTCAAAGGTTGTACTTCCAAGCCGCAGGCCAACAAAGGGGCTGGGAAGGGGAGGGAGGCCTGGACTGAGGCGGGCAGGAACCCGCTGGCCGTGGTTGCAGGGCAGGGAGCTGTGCCAGGGACATGTGGGGTACCTGTAAGCCGCAGTCAATCTCCCGGGAGCTCAGCAAGTAGCTGACACGTGAGGCCTCCCCGGTCAGCTTCACCTTGTAGGTGGGGCCTCCCTCCACGTGGCACAGCGCCGTGACACGAGCGATGGTGTCGAGAAGGCCAAAGAAGGTGAAGGAGGCCTGCTGTGTCTCTCCTGGCTGCAGCACACCCGACACCGGCAGGATACTGAAAACCTGGACGGAGGACAGGAGAGATTGAGGTGTTGAGCATGGAAATGGATGCAGAAGAGCTTCTTGGAGCAAAGTGCAGCTGTAGCCAGAGGGGGCTGTTCCTCAAATACAGCCAGAATCATCCTAATCTCATCTTGTATCCATGCCAGTGACCAGTGGAGGGACCATGGGGAAAATCTTCTCCCATACTCGCAGATCAATGCATTAATTAATACACTACATTAAAGTGAACTGGGATGTGTCCTGGCAGTAGAAATTCTCTCTGATGCACAACTTGCCCTTAAAAAGCATTTCTTACTGCTTTTAGAAAAGGAGGCGACTCAGAGCCAGAGCTCTTGGAGCTCAGGGAAGGATTCCAGCCCAGCTCATCTGACTCCTGAGGCTTTCCCCGCCCCGCTCTGATTTCTATGCTGCTTTCTCAACGTGCTCCAGCAAAAATTTCCTAAGGACCACCTGATGAGGTCCAAGGGGAGCAATGCCCTCCATCGGTGCTGCACAGCGTCCTTGGACAGCCCTACAACATGTCCTGCACAGCCTCTCTAACAACCAGTTGCTTCAGCAGCACTTTGCGATGGGTCCGGAGGGATGTGAGGCCCCGCTGTGGGCAACGCTGATGGCCACCAGTGGGACTGGGAGCTACAGCCCTGCTTGCCACACTGGAAAAGTGGGAGTGAGACAGATTCCTTCTTACCTTCTCAGTTTCGAGGGGAGTGTACCCTAAGTCCATGAAAAAGGTGACTCCCTCCAACCCTGGTGGGACGTAATACTTCTCCCAAGTACGTGGTGGCACCTGAAAAACAAGCCATTTTCTATGCTAGGAAGAAGAGACAGCCACTTTGCAAAGTCTCATTTTGTAAGACAGCTTCAGAGCCACCACTGCGATACCAGCTCTTGGGTGAAGAGAGAGATCTGGAAAGAGGTCGTCTGGCTGGGTCGGGAAGAGGGTACATGGAGATCAGGACTCATCACAGCTTGCTCTGGGAAGGAAGCTGGAGGTCTTATCATCATGATGCAGACAAAAGCCTCATCTTACATTGTGAAGAAAACAAGGCAAAAAACCCACACTCAACACAGCATCTGAGCAGGTTTCTCCAAGGAAAACTCTCCTGTTTCTCCCTCCCACACACCCCATGTCCAGCCACCGGCCCTGCTGCCCAGCCCGCTCTCAGGGCACAGGACAGCAGGGCGGCAAAAAGGGAGGTCAGCACGAGCAGGACTTGTTGGTGGCAAGCTAGGGAGGTAACACAAGCAGTAGGTGTACAAGAAAATCTACCTCTGCTCCTGAAGATTGGCCAAGATCCCGTGATTCTTCCAGGGCTGTGGCTGGCTCCTCCGCTTTTCTAATCTTGAAGCGTCTCCACTGAGTTGCCGGCTTATCCAAACGGAATGACACCATCGTCGGTGGTTTGGGTTGGAATTTAGGTGGGCAAAGCTCATGTCTGGAAAAGAACATAACTATGAACAGGGACCTGCAGTGGGAGGAAAGGACACCTGCACCAGTAGCTCCTGCTCAGGATGCAGCCCCTGGGTGGGTGCTGGTGCGTTGAACTGAGAAATGGTTTGATCCAGCCCTTCCCAATCCAGGCTGGAGCAGGTCCCATCTAAAGGTGGCCCAGGGCTGACACTGAGGTAGCAGTGGTGCAGGCAGCTGCAACTGCTCGCAGTGAGGAACTACAGAGGACACGGATTCACACCTCGTGGGGATGCAAAAAAACACAGTGGGAGAGGAAAAGACAGGGAAGGCAAGAAAAAGGGGAGATTTGAGGCACCAAGGGGCAGACGCAGCCAGTGATGAGCCGGCACAGCCCCCCCAGCGCCCAACGCCAGAAACTCTGCGGCTTTACCAGGTATTTATCAGGAATGTTTCCCTGAGAGTGTTGGGGAGGTTGGCTGACATTTTCCAGCACTCCCAGGTGACTCAGGTCACATTCCCCATTTTAAATTGAAGCAGGTGCTCAGGGTAACTCTGCTTGTGTTTCTAATGCCACGTGAGGGACAAAGTTGTGCCGTGCCTGCCTGTCACCCTGCTGAGATACAAGTGCTTCCCACACAGTCAAACACAACCTGGATGCTCCATTCCCAGACAGGCATTCAGTGCCTGCTCCCCAAAGAAAAACTGTCTTTAGCTTTGTAGCTTGTTATCTGAGGCTGGGTTTCATTTCTGCATGAGGCACTCTCTCACCATAACCCCCAAGAGATCCCTAATCATCTGTTCCACTCTCTTTAGTTTTAATGAATGGTTTGAGGCAACTTCCCAGGACCATGGTGCCCAGACAATGTTTTTCACTCTAAAGTAGTGGAGCGAGAGGCAGGGATAGGAGAAGATGTGATGAACAAGTCCTGCTGTCAAGCAGTACAGAACCTATAAGGGACATGTTGCAGTGGGGAAAAGTCAAAGTGAGTAACAAGTGTCACAAAAAGAGGGTCGTGAGGAATCCAAGGTGTCCACTGAAAGCTGACCCCTGGGAAAGAATTTGTCCTGGCACTAAAGGAGTTGTCTCAGAAAAGAAGGAAAGGGAAGGTAACAAGAGGTTCAGCATCAGCCCAGTTGCTAAGTAGCTCTTTCTCTGGTGTTGGGACTTTCTGGGCGTCCTCCAGCACAGCGCAAGGGAGGAAGGCAAGGAGCAGAGAGCAGCTCCTGCAGAGAGGACCCATCCCAAAGCAAGGGGGCCAAAAGGGCCTCCAGCAGCACTGTGGCAGCTGGGACTAGGAGCCCTTCAGCAGGGTGGACAGTGCCTCAGGCCACGGAGGTCTGAGAAAGCAGCCTTTGTCCCAGCTTTCCTTCCCAGGGGAAACCACAAGGAGCACCAAATTGGTGGCAAAGCTATTCCCTGAGCATCCAGCCTGACCGCAGCCGGTCAGTGTTATTTGCACAAGGACAAGGCAGAAGCAGTTTGTCAGCTCCTAGGCAAACAGCTTTGTTCTTTGCAAAGTACTAACAGGACACCAGGAAGAAGAGCTTCAAGGACAGGGCAAAGGTGCACATACCTCAACTTCTTCACATGGTCGTCCATCTGGAATGACCAGTGGTACTTGACGGGAAGTGGGCTGCAGTTGGTCATCTCCAGAGAACGCTCCTGTTTCGTGCCAGCCACGATGCAGCCAAATTCCAGGGTGCTGGGCTGGATTTGGAGATTTGGGAAGTGGGCTTCCCCGCAAAGGGTGATACGCTCCACATAAGGATGGCCCCTGACCATTTCTATCTTCAGGATCTTCATTGTTTTCCAGCTATTAAAATCCCGTCCATAAGCTGGGTCAAATGCGATGTAGAGGTGACAGGTCTGCCCAACGTCCACTGTCACAGGCTGCAAGCAGATGAACAGTAATTAGTCACCTGTGGGATGACATCCCAAGGTCTGACAGCATGAACCAGTAAATGCTCCAAGTGTGACACCAGCATGGGCTTCTCAGTTCATCGTTCATTTCTTTACAGCAAGGGTCTGACTGCGGGCACCACACTCGAGTCCAGGATTCCCTCAGGCTCACGTTTCTGTGCTCAGCAGCAATACAAGGGGTGGCTGCTGGAGAGCTGGGATGCTTTCCAGGAGACACCTTCACGGCATGGCTTGCCCAGACCTAGTTGCCTGCTCCCTTCTCCTTGTGCCTGAGAGCCAGGGTGGATCTTCTCAACTCAGATAAGTTTTTGATTCCTTCAGCAGCTCTGCTGATGCACTTCAGGCCATCCCACTGCTGACGCTACAGATTAAACTTCTTGACTTAAGGACGTCCCAACAGAAGTGCATCACCGCATCCCTCCTCTTCAAACCGCACTGCAGGAGTCCGGGGCTGCTCACCTGGCCATGTGGGAGTGGCTGCTGGTCCTCACTGCAGACCTGAAACGGCTGCTCCAAGTAGAGCATAAGGTCGAGTGGCAGCCGGCAGGTGTTCTTTATAGCCAAAGGCTGGTACTGCAGAGTCAGGACATCACTGGGTTTCTACACAAACAGGAGACAAGGAAAAACAACCTCAGCTAGCCACAGACCTGCTTCTGCTGCATCTCGCAGTTTTCAGTCCCAGAAGTGCACACATTTCTATTTACCCTTTTTATTTGTTTCTACACTTCCAGGAGATTTTTCTTTACAGCAGATGCTTTTCATGTTTAGAAACCACAGCACCCTCTGGGGGACAGGGAAACACTCCCAGGTACAGATGAGGAAATGGGGCCCTGAGAGGAGGCAGCTGCTTGAACAAGATCTACAGCAGAAAGTGATTCCAGACCATTTGTCTCCAGTTTTGTCTCTCTATTGCACAGAGCAGCACTAGATGATCTTCACTCACATACAGCCATTTCTTACAACCTGACTGGCTCATAAAGCAGCTTGTCTGCAGGATGCATCCTGCAGTCCCTGCTACAGGGACAAGGTGTCTGTGGCCTCAAAGCTATGATCAGCCTAGGCTCTTCCTTCCTTGTCTGCATTCTGCTGGGCTTCCTGCATGGTTTAGTGAAACCAGGGAGTTTGGGAAACTAGTTCTGCATGTACTGGTATCAAATAGGTGCCACAGTATGCAATAAATCAGTTTGCGTGTGTGGCGTCAAGCAGAACCCAGGCAGAATCAGGGAGAGCTGAAAAGCTTCTAATTACATCGGAACTGCCTGTTCCAGGGATTCTGTACTTGAGTGGAAACCTGGGAACCAGAGGAGAGGCCTGAAACTACAGAAAGCAACTCATGAAACATCTTCTCTTTTTCAGACAACTTACTGAGAGGGAAGCATGATGCTGGAGTTGGGATCCCGAGACTAAAGGGCACCTGCTCTGCCTCAGTGTTATCATCACTGCAGCTGCAGGGTGTCTGGGGGTGCTTTGAAGCAGGTGAGGCTTAGGGAAATGCACAGAGCTATACCATATAGCTATACCATACAGCATTCATGCCAACAGCAGAGAAGGCAAAGAGACACAGGAGATGCTGGGTTTTTCCTTGTCAGCCTGAGGAATTCACAGGAATCTCCATTTTTTCCCTGCTTTCCTACAGCATCGGTGTACAGACATCACCGTGCCCTGAAGGATCCTCAGAAACCTCCCTTTACCGTGAGCAGAGAAACTGGCATTTCTCTGGAGGTGGCCACGATCCCCCTTGGCAGTGCAGCTGTAACTGCAGTTTTACTTTGGGGACGTTAAATACCAGTCTCATCTCTAAAAGCATCTCCCCTCACTTTACAAAGTGCCTCAGGAAGGGTAAAGAGGGGCTTTTACACAAGCACACCCCGCCCTCAGCCATGCTGTTCAATGCCAGGATGCAATCCAGACACTTACTTACCTTCTCCACCCGGAAAGAGAATTGTCTGGCTGATATATTTATAGTGGGATCAATAAACTCGCAGGTAATGGTTGCTTCTATTATCTTCTTCATCGAGCCGCCTGTCCCAATGACAGCTTCGCAGATGGCGTAATTCTGCACCA
Organism: Chamaea fasciata; assembly: GCF_029207755.1. Taxonomy (NCBI): domain Eukaryota; kingdom Metazoa; phylum Chordata; class Aves; order Passeriformes; family Sylviidae; genus Chamaea; species Chamaea fasciata. The sequence goes on along the minus strand of NW_027094097.1, from coordinate 22,304,693 downwards.
CCTGCATGCAAGAGTCACTTGTCACCAGTGGGTGGTGGCAGGGCATCCAGCAAATGCCCAGCATTGGCTCAGCACCCACCACCCACCACGCGCCCTATTCCTGCCACAGAGTTATGGTCACTGCCCGCTTTTCTTCCAGTGATGCAGCTTATTTATTTTGCACTCAACTGTCTGTAGCACTGCACCCCACTAAGCACAAAAGGCACTTGTGAGAAACTCCCCCCCTTCATATGGCTTTTGGTTTACTCTGTGCTTACCCCAGAAAAACCACTTGGCACTTGTTTAATTCACTTTCTTTTTGGGCTCCTAGTCTAAGTGTTACTAACTTATTTCTCTGTCCTTCTTTGCTGACTAAGCATGCAACGCTGTCTGCCCCAAAAGAGCAGTATTTCCTTCTACCCCTACTTCGGGATCAGCACTAGGTTTTGGTGGCTGTGGAATCACAATAAAGCTGTAGCTGGTCTGATGGTGACCAGCAAGGAAAGTAAGTGGTGCTGCCACAGAAACGTGTGGTCTTAAACCAGTTTCTTGAAGGCCCCTGCTCATTTCCCCAGGCAAATGTCAAGGGACGGTGGAACGAGCCCAGGGGAGGGGATCTGATGCTTCCCCAGCTCGGCCCGTGGTGGGGACCTCACCTGCGCCTTGCGGGAGAAGCCTCGCAGCATCATGTCCACAGACTCTCCTGGCTTCAGGTCCATTGACAGCGGCTCCAGCCGAAACGCGGGGGCCACACGTTTGGGCCTCTGGGAATCACGTTTGGCCGTGGGGCTACTGTGGGCTGAGGTGCTCCGGCCCTCCTTCCCAGCTGGCCTGTTACATTCCACCTTCCAGAAGAGCTGATGGAAGTGGTGGCCCCCATTTGTTAGTCTGAACTGACGAGCACAGGGAAGGAGGCTAGAAGAGAAACCAGAATGGAAAATAGTATGGGAGTAGCTGTTGTCCTGGTCATCAGATTGCTCCCACGGAGGATTCTGAGCTGTGAATAGCTTGGAGACCGTCTTCATTTCCAGCTCTTAATGTGGACCGGGAACAGTGTCTGATAAGCTGCCCTCCTGATGTCGTTATTGCAAAGAGGAATATGATTCTCATGGTAATGTAGCATTTTCCAGGCCAGGCTAACAGGATCTGGTGTTTTCCGCCAAAATGTGTGTTCTGGGGTGATTCGTACTGTTACTGTATTTTGTATTAATCTGCACCCAAAACTGTTACTGAATCATTGAGATCCTGCACCTGAGGCCCTTGTGTGCGGGGGTATGATTGCAGGCATTTTTAAAAGCCAGCGCGGAGGAAGTTTCTGGACGATCCCAGCAAGCTGCTAGAAATCATCTGTCTGCTCTAGGAGAGGAAACCAGGGGAGCAGGGGCTCTCTCATTCATAGAAGCTTTGGTTTTGCACCGGTGGTCATTTGTAGAAACTTCATTTCGCAATCAGAAACTGTTTTGAAGTGAACTTTGCAAACTCCGCTGGCAATGGGAAAATGAGCAAGGTCCTGTGTAGAAGTGTACCTCACCTGGTAGGGTTTGCAGCCCCACAGTGGCAAGGAGGCTTCCATTTAAGGGAAGGATTTGGGTTTCATTCTTTGTTTCACTTATGAGGTAAAACCCAGAGATTTTGATACCGTTTTTGGCCTTGTGCCAGGACGGAGACACCTGTTGGATCTTTGAGACTGTGCCTCAAGCCCTGTTCCTATTTCTATTGGGCAGGATGCCAAGAATCCGGCCTTGATTGTTACAAACTTAAGAGAATAGAGGAAGATCCTCAGGGCATTTTTGGGGTGTTGTAGCAAGTGCAAAGGTCCTCCTTGCACTTGGCATAGCTTCTTCTCTTTTTTTTGGCACGGTTTTTTATTTTCACCTTAATGAAAACATTTTTGCTTTTCAAACACCTCTGATCATGCTGCCTTGCTAATATTTTAAGCCATCCTGAGGCTGCCGGTCAAACCCAGAGGTGATGCACCTGAGAGGGCACCCTAACATTCTGGCCTCCCGTACAAGCATCAGTCCTGGGCAGGCAGGGCAGCAGCAGAGCCCACGAGCAGCGTGAGGAAGCGTTGGCAGCGGCACTGCAGGCCCCACACAAACCAGCAAGTTTCCATCTGCCTCTGGAACTGCTCTGCGGGCTCCTGCCTTCCCAGGGGGGTCGTCACCCTCCCGTCTCTTTGTTCCCAGGGCCCCTGCTTGCCTGGCAGGTGCCATTTTGGAAGGGAAGGGTGCGATGCCATCTTCCCTTGGTCCCGCAGCCACACGGAGGGCCCGCCTCATCCAGGCGCCATTTTGGGAACCTTTTGTTCTGGGGGAGCCTGTGAGACCATTACTTGACCAAGTGAGGACATAGATGTGTTAGAACTGAAGGCAATTCAGTGGCAATTGAGCAACTGGTTTCTCTTTCAGTGGTTTTTGAGGGTACCTAGCAACGCTCAACTGGCCATCACATGTTTCTAAAGGTATCTCTGCCTTCAGGGAAGGAGTCAGGGTCTTTGAACACTGAAGAAGATCGTGCCTGAAGGACTACAGCAAAACTGCTCCTTGTTGAGACAGAAGGAGAGGTGGGAGTGGGAGATCTCCTACCTGAATTGGTATCCCAAGTTGAGCTCCGGGGCAAATGGTTTGTCTATGACAATTGTGGTGCCAGTGCCAAAAGCCAGGAGGGTGGAGGTGGTCCAAAGTCTGTTCCCAATGAACAGCTGGAGAGCATCAGCAAAAACCCCAGTGTCATCCAGGGTTGCTGTGACAGTCACAGGAACCTCACCCCTGGCGGGGATCACTCCTTCCCTGGGTTCAATAACATAGCAGTGAGGTTTATAAGCCTGTAAGACAAGCATAACATGCATTTAGGATGGAAACCATACACCCTGGTCTCTTATGGGGTGTAAGAAAAGGAGAAGACTAAAGAGAGGAGGATAAAAATCCTAAAGGCCTAATTTCCCTAAATTTAAGCTGCAGTACTGGGGAACAGCAGAGCTTATACAACCTGTATTTTCCCCTCCTTTAACAGACTCTCACCTAATTAACCCAGTTTTGCCCAACCCAAGGGACGCTTATCCTCAGGAGAGTGTTCCTTCCCCAGTCCTTCTCTGGAGTGTGTGCCAAGGAAAGCTGCTTTCTCTCTCCTGGCTTCTCACAAAGGCTCAGGGCCAGAGGAAGTCATGACGGCTCAAATCCCACTCCAGAAACCACACAGCTGGAGGACACTGCTGAGAGCCTGAAGAATATCTCTGCAAAACCAGTTGAGCAAAACCCCAACACCAAACTATCCTTTCCCAAGAGGCCATCAATGCTTTTCAACGTCCCCTAAAGGACCGAGGCCCTCACTTCCCACTGGTCATCCGCTGTAGAGAGGTGCCCCAGGGCCTTCTGCTTTGGAAAAGTCACCTCTGAATGGTTACAGCAGAGCAGGAAAGAAGGAAGCAGAGGGAAAATTGGATGACACGTGCTCAGTGGGCATGGCCCACTCTTCCTAAGAACTCGTGTCCTCTGGTTTCTCATGGTCTTCACAGATTGGCCAAGAGAGCTGGAAGCTGCCCAAAGGAGGGAGGAAAGGCCCCGCACCAGCACAGCTGTACAGACACAGCTCTGCAGGTCCAGCCCTGGAACGAGCACGTGAAGCCCATCCTTTACACACCAGGCCCACCCAGCCAAGGTGCATTGCTCCCTGAAGAGGTGGAAGGCAGAATTTCATTGTGTAGTTCGAGAAAGCTGTCCTGGAAAAATCCCTCGCTTTAAGGTTACATCTATCCCCCAAACAGCAGGAAAAGCAGCAAGAGGAAAAATCATGCCCCTCCTCCTTGGCTCAGGAGGCTGTGGCTGGACTTTCCCACATGGCCTGATGCTTTATCCACAGACACAAACAAGTCCACAGGATCAGGTTTTAACCAGCTCCAAGTTCAACACACCCAGCATGGAGAAGAACAGACCTCAAGCCCCTCAGAGATCTCCCCCTCCAGCAGACATCCCACCCAGCCCCAGGCCCAGCCTACAAGCCCTTCCTGGCTGCAGCAGCCCTGCTCTCCCTGCCAGGGGAGCAGCCCCAGCTCCTCTGCCCTATGCAGCCTTCACATATTAAACAGCCATTCTCTGCAGCCGGTCCCCAAAGATGCTCTTCAAAGGCACAGAGACCACAGGCTGGGGGGGTGCACAACCCCCACACATGTCTTTGTGTGGACAGCCCAACTGGCCTGACCCACAGCAGGTGTGAAAATTGCCTCCCCACCAGCAGTCTGAGGACAGACCTCACACCCTCTTCTCTACCATGAACAGCAGTTTGGCACAAAGCAAATGTAGATGGCACAGGGAAAGCACAGGGAAACCCATGCTCTCCGAGGAGCAAAGGACCACAGGTTTCTCTTGATCTCAGAGCTCAAAAACCGTGACACACACAGCTAAAGACCTTCCATAAAATTATGGGAGAACTTGTCAACACAATCCAGACGAATTTCTGCTCCAACATCTCTGCACCTGATTTCACTGAGGAGTGCCCCAGCTAAAACCACTCCAGAGCCAGGTTCCTTTTGCCTCACCCAGATGGAATCTTGGAGTATCTCGCTTCCTCTCACACAGGCCGATGCATATAAAAACCAAGTCATGGCTGCTTGTAAGGTCAACCAGTCAATTTCCCTGGAAAACAGCCCCACAGATACTTACAATCTCTAGCCTGAAGTCTAAATCGATGAGACCTTCGTTGAAGAGGCCAAAAGCTTGTGAATTAGGCCTTAGCACTGGGATCCTGCCGAACTCTATCAGCCTTGGACTTATGTAGACTGCTGACGGCCGTCCAAAGCTCTGTAGTTCTGTTCTCTGTTACAGAAAGCAGGCAAGAAAGATTAAAAAAAAAAAAAAATCAAACCCGAACAGGGAAACCTAAAAAGGCTTAAACAGCTCAACCCAGCTCAAGTTATTTCTTTAGGGACAGCTACCATTTTCCAGCTGAAATCCTGGGATTTTGGGGGGAAAAAAAACCAAACTTATGTATTCACCTCCAAATTGAAAAGGATTAAGTAAAGAGAAACTTTCAAACTACAAATTATTGGTCCAAAGGTAGAAGCTTTGCAAGAAATCTCTAGTTAAGATCAGGCTGACAGTTAAACAACTGGTTATTCTGGTGGGGAGAAACCCTTCTCTTTAAGGTAAGCAGCCTGATAGTTGAAAGCAAGTGTTTAGTCAAACTTCAGGCTCCCTGGCACAGCCTGCACTGCCTGTCCTCCCTGTTGACTGGTTTACATGCAGTGCCACAATGGCCCAGGTTCAGATGTTTGGTGCCATCCAGGGAATTTGGCATCACCATTTCCATGTTTGAATGTAGTTTAAATCCTTGCAACTACTCTTCAAATGCCAGCTTTCCTTTCTTCTACAGAAAGCTCAAGGTTCCCAGAAATCTTCTGACATCCTCTTTTGTGCTGAGAGGTAACATTTTAAAAAAGGTGTTTCCAAAGCTAATAGCACTTTAAAGAGTAATTAAAATGATCCTCAATTCCAGCTTAGATGAACTACCTTCTGGGTCAGACACTGACATTGCCACCTATAAGGCACGAGCTGTTTATGCCACCAGTCCCTGCTGTCCTTCTCCACAGCAGCCTGTGCCTCTTTTCCCCGGAAGAATCCCCGCACACTGTGCACCCTGCCAGGACCAGTTGCACGAAGGCACACACCTCCCCTTGCACTCACCAGTGGGTTTCTTGCGTCCCCAAACACGCCGATACAAACATCGGTGCAATGCTTGCCCAATGTTTGGATTTCAGCCATAACTGGAATCTCTGCAGTGCTCCGAGGCTGGACAATCCCACAGGGTCTGGGGCTGGAGTAGAGCACAGGAGAGTCCTCCTCGGGTTCCTAGAAGGGACAGAATCAAATCCAGCTTCAGAGGGACCTCTGAAGAAACTTTAAACTCCTTAACATCCATCCCAACAGCAACTTACACACATTTTTAAAAATCCCCAGGACAAAGGTAAAAGGCACAAACAAGGTGCAAGAATTGTAGGCTTAGCATTCTCAGGGGGTTCTGCAAGGAGGCTGCCAGCACAGGCACTGGTGTCTGTGGATGCAGCAGCTTTTCACAACCCTCAAAGATCTCCCACAAGAAAACACCCTGAAGACTAGAACGTAAGCTCTTTCCTCAAGAGATTAAACTGCATCCTAAAGTTTACATTCAGGTAGGATCCTGTTCTCAGCAGATCTTTAAGACTGAATAGAAACCACCAAGGTCTCATCCCAACCCTTTTCCCCCCTAATAATCTCCACAGTAATATTTGAGAGGAGGAGGTGGATGCGATGCCAAACCTGGGGAATAAGCCCGTAGCAGCCAGGAAGGTGGGTGTTATTCCAAATGAAGAACTTCCTCTCGAACGGCACCTTCAGGTCGCACTCATGGAATCCGCGGTTTTGGGGGTACACTTGCAGCTCAGGAACGAAACATCTGGGCAAAGAGATGACCCCAAGGGAATCAGAGATACTGAGAGAATGGAGAACGTTGACCCCCAAAGATTGTGAAATGGAGCACAACACATTTGTCACTGTCAAATACACATTTAACAGCCCTATGGTGAAAAATTGCCTGCAAAGTCTTCCCACTCAAACATGTCTTGTCGAGGAGGGGCAAAACCTGAGAGGCAGCACCCAGAGGCTGCCAAGTGCCCCAGGCAGAGCACTTGGTCCCACAGCTGCCTCAGCCCCTCCTTTACTCAAGAAGGTTTGCAAGAACTCCTGTAACAGTCCCAGTGATCCATGAGCTCTGGGGGAGCCTTCCCAACAGGGATCAGTGCTCAGTAAGGCTCCAGGAACACACGACTCTAGTGTCTCAGTAAAAATGACTCCCTTCTCTCCCATGGTGCTGTTTCCCTGCCTGAGAACTCAGCTGTTTGCCCCAGCCTTGGAGGGCATGAGACATCACCTGCCCCACAGAGTGGGAGATCACTCCCTCCCAGTTCCTACAACTCCCCTGGTCCTTCACTCCACAGGTCCAAACACTGACTGTCCCCAATTGCACTTGCTTTTAAAACATGGCAGCCCAGGCACTGACGAGATGGCTCTGCCTGGGAGTGGGAACAGCACCAGGGAACTGCATCCCTCTTGTCATTAAACCGACACCTAGAGCAGCACAGCAGGATGGAATTCTGCTGGAGCAAGAACAACTTTTGCTTTAAGCCTGAGAACATCAAAGCTCAAAACAGGAAGCAGAGAGAAGGGGAAAAAATAGAGCTGACCTGCCACATCAAGGACTCATTTCCCCTCCTAAGATCCTGCCCTCACCTCTCTTGCTGTGAGCCATTTCCCCACTGTCACGTGCCCTCGTTAACAGAACCAGACCCTGACCCTCAGCAGACTGCTTGGTGTGCCCCAAACCAACGCGGGCTGGTTGCAACCCAGCACAACTCCACCTCTTGCAGGAAGAAGGCGAGGAGGCCCTTGGGAAATTTGCTTCACCTCAAGCACCAGGTCAATAAATGATATCATTCCTGGTCCCTTTAGAAAACGACCCAGGACCACGCTGGGCTGTCAGCAGGGCTCCTTTTCACCACAGGCTGCTTTTCAAGCACTGCTGTTCTCATGTCCAGCTGGGCAGAACATGAGGTCATTAAACAACACGTCTCCTTGGGAGCCGCAGCCAGCACACCCTGTGCAAGGCAGTGTGCTGGGGGAGGCCAGGGAAGTGCTGGTACCTGGCCTTGATGATCAGTGATGCCACTCCCTTGCCAAACCACTCCAGGTCCACCAGCAATTTCCGGTTGTATTCCGTCACAGTGTTGGAACACAGGGTCACCTGGTGGAAGAGAAGAGCAGTAAATTCTTCCTTACAAAAGCTCACGACTCACGTGTGATGTCCTCCAGTTTTTGTGGTAAGAAAAGGGAGGATTTTGCCTTAATTCTTCTGCCGCTCCATGTGGAGAGCACAGTCTCTAAGAGTAACAGAAGCCGTCTGGCAAATACCAGATTTGTTAAGCACACCTTGCTATCGGGGCATAGGTCAGCTAAATGAAAACATTAGACTAAAGCTCTGTGCAGCACCGTATTCAAATTAAGGGGCAAATTTTCATCTGACTACAATGACATAAATGCAGAGGAAATCTCCTGACTTGAACAGAATGAGTTCAGCTTTACAGCGGGAAGCTGAAGGCAAAGCGTGGGCCAGCAGGTGCTGGGCAGTTCATGGCTGCAGAGTTTTTTGCCTTCACTGGAGATCCCTGCAGTGAACACAAATCATTCTACTCCCCAGGACAGGAGAAATGAGACCAAGAAGAAAAGCAAACTGCTTTATATAATGACATCTCTCTAACAGCCACCTTTGGTCCTCGTCCGTCCTCTGCCCACTTGCAATCAAAGACATTGCTCTCAAAAACACCAAAATGCCTTCAGTACTTGACCATATGGTACATGATCTCAGCTTGTGATTTTGGAAACAAATCAGTGCTCCTTCAGGAACGTCCCGAGTAACCCAGCTCACAGAGGCCCCACGCCAGTGCAGATCCTCGCTCACACGATGATCAGAGCTGGCATCAGAGCTAAAGCCCTCCCACACTCCCGTGAAGCTTCAGACCCGCTGCTGAAGTGTGTATGGCCGGACTCTTCCCATACCTCGATGTCCTGGTGTTCCTGGGATTGGAGGGTCCTCTCGCTGGGATTCATTGTAAACTCCCGTGGCTTCACAGAAAAATGAATTCCCTCCCTCCAGGAGGGGTCACTGTCGCTGAGTATTTGCTCAAAGCTGCTAACAGCAGGCTGAGTGCCATCGTCCGACACGCGGAGCTTGAACGTCACGGGCACCCGCGAGGTGTTAGTGAGGCGACAGGTCTTGGTGCAGGGAAAGCCTAGGAAAAGGACACAAATATCCGTTTAGGCACCAGTTATGTCGTGACTCCTGGTGGGAATACCCTGGTAGGGTGAAAGCGTGATTGGACTTTGGCTCTTTATTATCTGAACTACAGATTACTGAGAAGCTGCAAGAGGAATTAGTCGTCACTTAGTTCCCTTTAACACTGATTCCAGACTGCAGCCTTGAAAATGCCTGCTCTTAGCCCTGCTCAACACTGCAAGCTTCTCTCTTTCTGATGGGGAGAAGCTCCCTCACCGGCCCCAAACCAGCACCAGTTATTTCTCCCTGATGACTGTGCACCCAGACCGAGCATTTCCTCTGAAAATTCAAACTGTAAAATTCCCTGTTAAGTCTGCCAACACTCCTACCGTTTTCAAGATATATAAACAGTGAGTCGTCATTGAGAAGAAGCTACAGCAAAACAAAGTGAGGATGGAATCAGGAACCAGAACGTGATGCAAAGCACCCTAACACCGTTTCTCTCTGCAGAATTCTTAAGGCGTCTTTTGGTTTGGGCCAAACAGACTGGGCATGTGACAGCTCAGAGCCCACTCAGCTGGAGGCAAACCCGAGCCTTGACCCAACAAGCGGGGACATCGCACCCATACTACTCACTGTGACTGCTGCCTGCAAGGGTTTACCCCACCTTAACTCTGAGATTTGCTTTCCATATTGGAAAGCCAGAGATAGTGCCACGCATGGTGGGGATGTCCTGCAGAGCCCGGACACCAGCCACAACCCGCTCTGCAGTGGACTGGCTGGCCAGCTCTGTGGGGAGGAGACTTCTCCCCAGGCCTGCTCACCAAGAGTCATTTGAACACAGATGGGGGAAAAAAACAACTGCAGGCGCAGCCCAGAGCTTCTCTGTGCCCATCAACAGTAATCACTGCCGGCTCCAGCAGGGACTCCAGCAGGGAGGCAAGAGAAGCACAAAAGGGACAAACACAGATGTCAAAACCTCAAATGAGACTGAGGTCACCACATGCAGACAACAGTCAACAACAGTTAAACAGAAGCAAAGATACAACAGCTGCCTTCAGCTGAAGAGACCTTAGGAATGCGTTTCTACCTGTTGCCTTTCTTGTTTCATTTATTCAAAAGGCAACTTAACAAGTGCCTCAGTGGTGATGCAGGGTGGGGAAGAAGCAGCTCAGGAAAGGCAATTCGTTTTCTTAAAACGTTCAACAACTTCATTGTTACGAGTTTAGGTTTCGTAGTGAATTTTGGCCTCGGTCCGGGAAGGGAGATACAGGGGGTTTGGGGTGGTCTCGGCTGTGCGGGTGGGCTTTTCCATCCGGGGCTCTTTGGGAGCTGTGCCGTGATGCCGCGGGCGGTTGTGAAGTCGGAGCCGAGGTTTGCAGGGGGCAGACCTTCCCGTCCTTCCGCGCAGGGCTCGGGAAGGTCGGCAGCGTGCTGCTGCGGGACGTCGTGCGCTTGGCGCCGGGCTCAGCACCGTGATCGAACCTGCCCGCCTTCCCCGCTTCTGCCTGCTCCCGATTGCCAGTGCCCAGATCTCCTGCTGCCCGTAGTTTGCAAAAGCAGCGATTTCCTCCTTCCTTCCCTGCCCGTGCCGGCTGGGAGGGAATCACTGCCCTGCCAGAGCCCACAGCTCCTCCAGCCTGTGATCATAACTACACCAAAGGGGAAAACGGGACTTGGCGGGTTGGAAACTTCTGGCATTGCATTGTTGTCTGTGCTATCCTGATATACTCTAGTAAAGAACTGTTATTCCTTTTCCATATTTTTGCCTGGAAGCCCTGTAATTTCAAAGGTATAGTAATTTGGAGAGAGGAGGGTCATCATTCCATTCCATGAAGATTGCCACCTTCCTTGGCACAATCTGTCTTTTAAACCAGGACGGAGACACCAGAAAATACTTGGTTCTATTTGATCCCACAATGGCAAAATGCTACCTGAGGCACCTGCAGTTCACACCCTGAAGAGGCTGTTGTGGCAGAACATGAGCAGTGCTGGATGCTTTTACGTTCAAGTGCTCCATTTTGGAGCACACAGATCCCTCCCGCTGCGTCCCAGCGCAGGGAACACTCACCAAAGGAGATGTCACCGAAGTCGAGCTCATCGGTGTCGAAGTGTAAAGTCGGCCCGACGACACACCCCCTGCGATGACAGGGACACAGAAGGAAATGGTTACGTTAAAGGGAATTGCAAAGCCGCCGGCTGTCGTGGCTTGGGGGCATAAATCCTGGTGTCAGGGGCATCGTGCGTTTCAAATCAACACACCACCATGTGCTCAGCACAGCGTCCATGTGCACAGGAGGCAGCTAAAGCCAAGAGGCCAGCAGCCCACAGCCACTGATGGGGCTTTGGACGCAGGGCAGGCAGGAAAAGCCCCCAAGTTGCCGGTGGTCCCATGAGGGACCCTGAACACCCACCCAGACGTGGCTCCGTGCCTCAGATTCCCCATCTGTAATGGGATGGACATAAAGGTGTCCCCACAAACTTCTGTAACCAGCCTTTCCCGCCACAGGTTCCCTGCTTTGCTACTTGGCTGTAACTGGTGTTCCCATGGAGGGGCTTTCTCTGGAGATTTTGACCCACACAATTGTTACAGACAGAGTTTTGAGACAGGAAGCCAGGGGAGCCCCAAACATCCTCTAAAAAGAGCATTAACAGTTCTACACAGTGGACAGATGAATCCTAGAGGAAAGGACCAGCCTGTCACTAGTGCACCAGCTGGCACAGCCAGGAGCAATAGCTTAAACAACCAAACATGGGCGTCCTGAATCCACCACACCTCCTCACCTGTCCTTGAACTCAGCAGACAGGCACTAAAAGTCACCAACATCCACTGAAGGCAGCACCTGAAGCTGCCCAACACGAGTTTATTTCGTGCTTGATGCCCCTCAATGCGCACCCTGCCTTTTGGTTAAAAGTCAAGGACCAGTGAACTGTGTCTTCTCCTGTGTTCACAGGACTGCCCCTGGCTCCGCTCTACACATCTCAACAAGAAACACCTTCTCTTGCTCAAGGAGGAAGCTGCTTATGGAATAACATCCCATGCATGACCAGTTTGGGGGAGGGACAGAGGAGAATCAATTATTTGATGGTGAAAGGTTCCCTCTTGATTTCCAAAATAAAAATAGCAGCACTTTTCCTCCAAAAGCAAAGCCGGTGCAATCGTTTCTCTACTATGGGCAGACCTAGTCAACACTTTTCTCTTGCTAGGTAATACGTTACATGTTCTTTTTAATCCATCTCCCTTATCTTATTGGGATAATCAACTGCAGATTGCTTTCATTTCTTTATTGCCCTGATCCAGTGCCTCCCAACAGCAGCAGCCTAGCTCCAAAGCTCCAGAGCAGCCAGCATCAGCTTTCCTGCTTACACTACGTTATCCTACCAGCACACGCCTCAGGCTAGCAGGGACAAGCCCTCATGCTGCTGTGGTCCTGAGGACTGAGCTCTGCCTCCCCCATCATCACCCCTTCTCCCTTCTGCAGGGCCAGGATCATGGGATGAAGCCCATGTCCTTGGGACGGTTCCTGCTGCACAGCTCCCTGTCTCCCACATCAGGCTTTTCCTGGCTGTGGAAAGGAGGTAGCAGAGCACTCTGCACAGGAGCTCGGAGCACAGCCTGTCTCCATGCATGGCCATGAGAGGTGAGCTGAGGCTGCTGCTGCCCCTTTGGGATGGATTATTAACAGAAGTTTTTAAAAACACTGCTGCTGGTGGAGAAGCACCCAGGCTGGCCCATCTCCAAAGCCCTGGGGGCCTTGCTGGGTGTTCAGGGGGGACATCCCAGAGCAGCTACTGCCCAAAGCTGATCCATGCCACTGCCTGCCATGGCCCAAGGCAGAGGGAGATCCCTGCAGGGAGGAGTCATTCCAGCTCCCGGGTACCACACGGGGCAGCAGGCAGCCCCACACTAAGGCAATGCCAGGATCAGAGCAGAGATTGAGACCTCAGGAAACATCTTTTTTCTCTGCCTGGCCCCAAAATGAGGTAGGTGAGAGATGTCCCAGAGACAGCTACAGATGTGCCCACCCAGAGTAAGCTCCCAGAGTCCTTACTTGATGGTCAGGATCACAGGCGTAGGAGATCCAGCCACACGGAACTGGAATGGTTCCTCAAACCGCCCCAACACGGCGGCATCCAAGGAGATCTGAATAGTCTGGATCCCACCTGGTGCAATGAGGCCCTCCTCGGGTACAAACTTGAAGCAGCAGCCCACTTTCGTGTTTGAAGGGATATAGGTGAAGGGAGCATCAACAACTCCTTTGTTCATCAGTTTCACCTGCAGCAGCAAGAAAACAAAATGCAAGTACACGTGAAATCTTCCCTTCTTGGGAGTTATTTTCTAATGGCGCAATTAACACCCAGAAAAGGCAGAAGATGCTTTGTGCTGCTGGACGGCAGAAGTCAAAAAAATACAACAGGACAAGTTCTGCCTTTGGGTTTTCATGTGAAGCTCACACAACTCCACATAACTGGAGTCACCCTGGGGTTACCCCACGGACACAGAGCAGTCCACCTCTGGTCAGTATCACCAAGCTCATTCAGACCTGGCCCTGAGAGCAACGTGGGGTGATTGCAGCTGCGTAGTGAATCACCACAGAGCTGCTGCTGCCCCAGTCAGCACAGCTCCAGCAGTACCGTATCTACGCATTTACCTTTTCCCATATCGTGAAAACAATACACTGAGAAGGAGGCATCAACATCAAAATGTACAGACAGCGCCATCTTTTGGTAAGAAAACTCAACGTGTCTTTCTCTTCTACAGCCAAACTTCTGAAAGTGTCTGGCATGATGTAGTGCCTCGTTTTCTGCCTCTTTCAGTTGCTCTCTCTTTTTCTTTTGCAAACTTGACCCCCAATAGGGGGGAGGCAAATAGGTAGAAAAATCTCTTGCTTTATTCCCAGGAACACTTTTCTCTTCCTAGAGCCAGAGATGCACCAAGCCTGAAGTGTGGTGAGGGATTGGACAGCAAGGGGAAGAATCCTCAAGCCCTTTGCAAGGGCCTGCACTGAGCCAGGAGGCTGGATGGCTTTCCTGTGACTTCCAGGAATGAGCAGGAGACACTTGACTGAAAATTGTTTGCGGTGGACTGAAGCTCAAATGTAGCCAGTTTGTCCCAGCTGCTTCCGAACAGCCCAGTACAAAGGTGCCTTGTGTCTGGTGCTGCCACAAAAGCCTCTGAACAGCTTTTTGACCCAGTGTTGGGTCAAAAGGGGTTGTTTTGCAGGAAGCCTCCCAGCTGATCCCTAGGGAAGGCTGCCCAAAAGAAGGGAGTGGGGCTTCATGAACAACAGACACATTTTTCTGGACCCCCCCCCTTCCCCCCCCCGCCCAGATTTGACCAGTACATCAGATATTCCCTGCTCACAACTGCCCAGGTTGCCAGGAATTCCACAGCTCCACCAGGCTTGCTGCTGCCTCAGGAGCCATCAGGATCCATCCCATCCCCTGGTGCTCACCTCATGCGTGTGGGCGGTTTTGACAAAAACTTCCCCGAGGTTCAGGGTATCACAGCTGAGTTCAACCAAGGGTCCGCGGCCTTCCCCTCTGAGGCGCAGGGCCAGCCTGCTCTCACGGCCTGGGGAGAGATGTCCATTTCAGTACAATAATTCCCTCTGTTCTACTGGATTTTCCAGGCTGCCTCAATGCTAGTCCCTGATTCTGAGCTGCATGCAACCAGCTCTTGATGCTGCAGCAGAAGATATGGACCCTTCTCTTCCCTCAGGAGATATCCCCTGGGGCTGACTTGCAATTTCTAACCCATTCCTTGGGCTGGTTTCCAATTTTAGCCACCAGTTTGCTGAGTTTAAAACATCTCTGGTGTCCTGTAGTGACAGGCCAAGGAGTAATAGGTATAAATTGAAAGAAAGGAAATTTAGGTTAGATATTAAGAAGAATTTTTTTACTGTGAGGTGGTGAGACACTGGAGTAGGTTCCCCAGGGGAGTTGTGGAGGTTCCAGCCCTGAAAGTGTTGAAAGCCAGGCTGGATGGGGCTTGGAGCTACCTGGTCTAGTGGGAGGTGTCCCTGCCCATGGCAGGGGCCTTGGCACTAGACAGTCTTTGAGGTCCGTTCCATCCTTAACGTACTATGACTCTAGGGTTTCCTCCCCATGCACTTAGAGGAGCTTTGAAATCCATTCAGTGAAGGCACAAAGCTCACAAAGATTTGGCAATTGCTACCTGGCAAACTGCCAGGCAACAACTGCCAAACCACCTGGCCCAGCAGCACAGGACTGCTGTCCTCCACTTCTGACACTCGGCACTGTGTTCTGTTTGCACAGACTGAGAGCTGCAAGGTGACAATTCCCACACAGGGAGAGAAGCAGGTGCTGGCCAAGGGTGGTCCTTCTACCAACACCCTGGGCTCAGCGGGGCTCAGCCTCCGCTGGCCTGGTGGTGTCTGGAGGTGATCCAGGCTCAGGGAGCACATTTCTAACTCAGCTGCGACTGCCTGATGGTGGATCCACGTCAAATGGACCCATCCTGGAGGTCAGTGGTCTAGAGGGGCTTAGTGCTTGTTCACTAAAGCTGTTCTGCTCTGCAGCTCCTTGGCCTTTGAGGAAATGCTGGCAAAGCCGTGCCATGAAAAGATCTCCCTGCACTGCCTGGGTTGTTCTGGGATCAGCAATCCAGACACAGGTGTTCCGAGCCCTGGCCTTGCATGGGAGACTCCCTGGAAGCTGCAGGGACACTGGGGATGTGCCAGCACTGCCCTGCTGACCAGGAACTCTTCCCAGCAGTTACATGGGAGCCCAGTGGGCTCGGGCTTGCTCCATGGCTTCACTGTGGGTGAGAGAAGCAGGGCAAAGGAGCTGTACCTGAGATGTCACAGTAGGCCACACTCTGATACTTCAGTGCTTCCAGGGGTTTAAAGGTCACCTTGATTTCAGCCGAACAACGTGGCCCAATCTCTCCCTCCTGAAACAGAAAGAGACAGAAAAAGATTTATCTTCAAACTTCACACTTCTTGTTTTCAACCACTCCTCTAAGCCTTTCTTTAGAGCATCAGTGATGAGTGAACAACATAAGGAGCCCAAGGAAACACTCTAAACCCAGCTCAACACACCACTGGGCGCTCTCAATGCTCAGCTGATCAGCCCCCACTCTCCACAATGTTCCTGCTGCTCTGACACAAGCTGCTGGTCTCATCATGCTGCAGTCAGCTACAGTGGTATCTAACTGCCATTGTGCACTGGTGGCTCTTGGCCTTAGATGGGCCATAGGAGTAACCAAGAACACGATCCCCTTCCTTGGAAATAAAAATATTAGTTTAACCTTTTTTGAAAGAAAGCAGAGGTTGGGATTATTCTAGGATTTACTCCAGGATGAGAAGGCATTTTGCACTGTGCAGACACCAGGCATTCATCATCTCTCACAATGCCAATACTCAGAATCAGGGCTCTGGCTGATGGGAGGACATGGGCGTTTGCTTGCATAAACAGAAAAAGAAAAGGTTTACTGTCCCCATGTGCAAGAGAACTCAAAATGCCCATTATAACCTCCCACCCTTGTGTCCAGGCTCACAGACGACACTGGGAGACTCACAAACAGTGCGAGTCGTGGTTAGAGGAAGGGACAGGCATTTCTACGATTAACCTTGGGCTGAATTTGGCCTCCTTTTCCCAGCGAACCCTTGCATGCTTCGTGTCGATACGTGAACTGGCAGTGCTCCAACACACTGTGCTGAACCCCACGCAGCAGCACGCGTCGGGGGAGCCCCTACCTACAAAAACTGCTCCCTGTGGACACTTCAAGGACACGGAGTGCCCTGAGCTCGAGCCCTGGCAGCAGAGCTCAGCTTTGTCAGGCTCTCAGCCCTGCCTTGAGCCTGCAGGGCAGAAATACTTTCAGCAGTGAGCTCTGCAGCCGCACCAGAAACTCCATGTCCTCCCTCTGAGCTCACCGAGCCAGCTGAGGACCTGCTGAGTGACCGCACCCGGGGGAAGGGGCGGGGGTAGGGTGGGCGGGAGGAGGAAGAGGAGGAGGAGGAGGAGGAGGAGGAGGAGGAAGAAGAGGAAAATGAGGTTCTCAGCTATCACTCACCATTGGCTCAATGGAAAAAAAGTCATTGGAGAACAGCAGGGGGTCTTCTTGCACCTTTGCCTTCTCCTCCTGGACCTTTTTGCTCAGGAGGGCGGTGCGATTTTCACAAAAGCCCTTCACCTTCTTTATTTTTTTCTCCTCCACGAAGTCTTCCATCCAGACCTTTGGTGGTGGCTCCAGCAAATCACACTGCCTGCAGCCACAGGGAGAGAAAAAGCCAGCAGGTCATTTAATATATTTGCAGAGAGAAGCGGAAGTGCGGGAGAGCAAAGCGCTTGGGGAGGAGCGGCAGCTCCCCAGCAAGGGCTGACCCCAAGCCACGAGGGTCCCAACTGGATCAGAAGATAACTTGTTGTGCACTAGCTCAGCAGGTAGCTTTACTCCACACTTGCAAGCTCAGGAGAGCTTTGGAAAGCCAGCATCCCTCAAGAGAATCTCCTGCCTCAAAGCCTCTGCCAACACTGAGCGAGAATCCACCAGCCACCTCAGCTGGCTTTTCCTACCACTGAGCTGCTCGGGGGAGGCAGATAAAGATCACGGAGCACCCACTGCAGGACTTCCCTGGGAAAGGGAGACAAAGCTGGGTTGTGGTTACGTGTTACCAGCATCGCTCTTTGCTTCTTCCATTTTGGACCTGCCCTGTTCCCTACTCTGCCTTTCACAAGAGCATCCCAGAGCACTTCCAAAGGAAATTGATGAATTCAGGCACCGCATCCCTTCAGTGATATCCAAGGTTTTATATGCATGAAAACAGAGGCTGTGAGAGGGGAAGGGACTTCGTGGTGCAGGAGGGAGAGAGCAAACTCCTGGAGAGATCATCTTTTCAGGATCCAGAGCTTTTTGGGTCCCATCCCAGTGCATGGTAGTAGAATGGCCAGAGAGTGAAAGGATCCTGCACTGGCTCCTCTCATAAAAAAAAGTCCTCTCTGCTCTGAGATCTCAAAAGCATCTCTGACAGCAGGAGAGTTGGCCTTAGAGCTAACACCATCCCTAAGACTGGAAGTAAGGAAAAACAAAATGTCCTGGTGACAGTCTAGGACACAAACTGGCATGAAAACAAATGTAATTGGAAAAAATCCACAAAACCAAAACCAGGTTGAAGTTTACTTAAAGAAAACCCAGTTTCTTCTGAGGGGAAAGTGGATCACCTGGGATCCAGGCTGAGGCAGGCAAGTAGGAAAAAATGGAAATAAACAGCCCAGGGAAATAGCCAGAGGTGGTCATGGGATTTTCTTTTAACATACAGAGCTCGTATGGAAGTCAGACACTGTGTAAGTAGACAGAGAACAGTGGAGAACCAAGAAGCCCAGGGCACTAAAGGACCCTCTTGCCATCCATTCAAGCGGGTGAGGCTCGACCTCCTGTTCCTTTGCAGGTGATTTAAAATGGCTCTGGGGAGTGCAAGCGACCTGGCCCGCAGCAAACAGGCGCTTGCCGTGGCAGTTCTGGCACAGCAGTTTGGGCACAGCAGTTTGGGGACAGCAGTTTGGGCATGGCACTTTTGGCACGGCAGTTTTGGCACGGCAGTTTTGGCACAGCAGTTTGGGCTGGCAGTTTGCACAGCATTTTTTCATTTTTGCGTGGCAGTTCACACAAGCAGGCCGAGCAGAAAGGCTGCAGCCACCCACCCTCCTTGTGTAGCGGGCTGTGTCTTTTGGTTGGTTTTGAGGTGCTTGCCTTTTTTTTCCTTTCATCTTTCTGCCTTTTTTTTTTTCCCCCAGCAAGTTTACAAATGATCAAAAGTCATTGCTGCTGCTGCCGCCAGCAAGAGTGTACTATCTCAAACAGAACCCCCCAGGAAGGACACAGCTGTCCAGGCCCCTGGCTGCAGGGAGGGTCTGAGCCTGGTGTTAATATCAGAGGATAATGTGAAAGACACCTGCGTGCAGTGTGAGCAGGTGAATGATCTGCTCTGTCTAGTGGCAGAAGGTAAGGAAGAAGTGGGAAGGCTGAGGAGCATTAGGGAGAGCGAAACAAAAATAAACTGCTGGAGTTACACCCTTCCAAGCCCGAGAGAAGCTCAGCAGGAGTCAGAGGAGCCCTGCCCTTCTTGTGATCAGGCAGAAGGAGAAGACCTAGGAGACAGTGGGGAATGGGGATGGGCTTCTGCTGAGGAGGTAATGAAATCCTGTCCTGACCCCCATCACTGCACCCTGACAGAATAGGTATGAGGCCCTGGATCCAGAGGCTCAGACAGATGACACTAAAAGAGAAAATTCTGTCTGGAGACAGCTGCACTTTTTCTGCCAGACAGATCCCAGCCTCAAGTATTACGAAGAAAAGAAGGGTAGTGGTAGTAAGTGAATCCCTTCTAAGGGGAAATGAGGGCCCTGTATATCGAGCGGATCCGTTCCACAGGGAAGCCTGCTGCCTCCCTGGGATCCAGGTACTGGATATCACCAGGAGATTCCCTAAGAACTAAATGAACTTCATCTGTTCACCACTGTCTGGGGGTACAGTGACTGTGAAATAACAGAGTTTTCAACAATCAGTGAAACAAGGAGGGGCATCAACAAAACTTCCACTCTGGTCTTCTGGAAGGCAGCCTTCGGCCTGTCCAAGAGACTGTTTTGGAGAGGACCTTGGGAAACAGCCTTTACAAACAAAAGGGTCCAGGAAGGATGGACATACTACAAGAAAGAAGTCTCGAAGGCACAGGAACAGACTGTCCCTGTGTGCTGAAAGGTGAGCTGACAGGGAAGACAACGAGCCTGGATGGGCAAGGAGATTTGGAAGGAACTAAGGGGAAAAAAGAGGGCGTATCGCCTTTGCAAAGAGGGGCTGGCAACTCAGGAAACGTTGAAGGATGTTGCCAGGTCATGTAGGAAGAAGATTAGGGAGGCAAAAGCCCAATTAGAACTTGAGGAAATCCAGTCATTGCAATCAACCTTTCCTTCCTAAAATGCCATCCTTGGTTGGAGTATAAATGGAACTGGATTGCTGTGCTGAGCTCCTGAAGCCCAGGGACACGCACCCTAATGCCAGGGATGGTTTACTTGGCCTAAACCATTCAAAATCGCCAACACCCCCCTGAGGCCATGCACTAGTTTCAGTCTTGGGCCATGTATCTCACTGAAACGTATCTTTCAAACCAACCTCCTCTTCTCTTCATTGTCGGCTTCCTCAGTAGGAAACATCTTCCACTGGAAGTGGGCTGTGATGTTACTCCTGTTCCTGATGAACATGCTTGTGTGGCTTGCTGTGGTGATGAAAGTCTTCTCAACCTTCACGGAATATGTGCTCAACCCAATGTTGACATCTGCAGCTTCTGCGCGAAGGAATGTGAAGAAACTTTCTTCACCTGGAACAAAGCAGAGTCTTTGCTCAGCTAGCTCAGTTGCTGATGGAAGCACAAGGAACAAAGCAAACCACAGGTCACGGAAGAAAGTGTCATAGCTTTTAAATGTATTAGCAGTTCCATGGATCAGTACATTTAGCACGTCCTGACAGCTCTGTGTGTACGGCGTGAGGATGTCCTGGCCACCTCCTTAACCACCTTATTTCTGAGAGTGTTTGTAGAGATTTGGCCCCAAGGTGACAGTATGTACAGTGGGATTTGTCAGATGTGCTCAGGTGACCCACTCAGATCACTGGGATTTCTGCATCAAAGTCCTTCAGGTGACACTGAGGAGCCCTGGTCAATCCTGGCTTGCCGAGGTCTCCCCTGCGCATCCCACGAGACTCCTGCCTCTCCTGATCCCTTGGATCCCTTGTTGCTGACAAGCAAATATGCCTGGGGGCATGTGGGCAGAAAAAGGAGACCCAGAGGAACAGGTGAAGTGACAGCCCACAGCAGGAGGGGACACAGGAGAGGAAACACAACCAGCCTGGCTTTGCAATATGACAAACCACTACAAAATGAACACCATAAAAATCATCACCGTCATCTCCCTGTCCAAACCCACAGCCCCATCAGTCTTGCAATATTTTATATTGTTCTGATCTCAAAAACCAAGATGGAGCATTTCAGATTAAATAAAAAAGGACAAGGAAAGATTAATAAGTACAGAGCAGCTTCTATACGAAGACTGAATGGGATTCCTCAGTCTAGAAATCAAATGGGAGATGAGAGAGGTTTGCAACAGCATGAACGGCCTGGGAAATGGGGACGAGGAAAAATTTGTCTTGATTTGTCACCATACAGGAACTTGAGGGCCTGAAGGTGTTATTAGGCAAAAACTACATAGATGCGTAGAGGGCAACATAGTAAAAGGGTCTGTGACAAGCCAGTGGAAAAGCGGCATACAGGACAGAGGTGTGCAAGAAATACACTGCATTGGAGAGAGTCTGACGGAGACCTCGCAGCTCACATACAGCACTGCCCAGGAGTAAAATAAAACTTCACCCAGGCGTAGCCACACAGTAGTGGAGAATCAGGGTTCCTCCTTCCTCCACTCAGCAACACCCAGCAAAACAGAATTCCAAAAATCTTAGCCCTGTTAGGGGGGATCCACTTTATCAACCATTTAAACACCAACTACTTCAGTTTTCTTTGGGGCAGAGCTGGAACAGAGAAGGTACATCTAGAGGGAATTGAGGGGGATGAACAGGGAGTGATGGTGGAGAACTGTCCTGTGTCCCGTGCGTTGCCCAGCACTCACCTGTGCAGCGCGCCACCAGGGACCCGAAATGGTCACCGCTCGTCAGCGGGTGAAATCCCACTGTCACCTGCATGGTGTGACCAGGGCCCAGAATTCCTTCAGCTGGAACCACGGAGAAAGGACTGCAACACAAAGAGAGAGATCAGGACTTGGGGGGACATCTGGCCATGACATTCCTTCTGCAGTGCAGGTCACTTCAGCTCACTTGGGCAAGCAGGGAGCAAACAAACTACAGCCAAGACAGACGGAACAGCCAGGATCAGAAACAGCTACTGACCCACTTCTGAGGAGATCCAGCCCTCAGAAGATCCTGTGGGATAAAACGACCTAATCCCCCCCATACTCGGCATCCAGCCTTCTGACTGCCAGCAATCCCATCAGAGAATGGTTTGTGGAAAGCACAGAGAGAGTTAAGAGCTATCTGCATGCATAACTTGATACTGACTGCCTCAGGAATTTCTCTTTTCCTGCTACCTATAAACCTCCTCTCAAGAGATGCAAATGTTAGGGCACTACCTCTCTTGTGAGATTACAGCCTAGGAATCAGACAGGGAGAAGGAACTTTCCCTTGAAGACCACGGAATAATTACTGTTGAATTTGCAGCGTGGCTCTTTGGTTTATTTTACCTTGAAAAGATCCTGAATTAGCACATTTTATCAGCATTTCAATGAAAGCTGCTCTACAAAAAGGAGCAATCAAAACTCTGAAAGAGTGCAAATGCAGATTAGAGCAATACAGTGACATGGAAACAAGACCCAAAAGGAGGATGCCATTTACAATCTGAAGGATCCAATCCCAGCTCTATGAAGCACCATTAGCAGGAGCACATCGAGGAGGCAGAACAGGAGGGTTTTGTGTATTTACCAGTAGTGCAATCTGGGACCCTGGGTTGTCATCCAGGCTGGTAACTGTTTGCTTGGCTCACCAGACAAACTCTGTGCAATGTGTTGGAAATAATTACGCAAATGTCTTGGTGCACTTTGGATGTAACAGGAGCAATTAGGATTGGTCACCAGGCGAACAGTTCTTGCCTGACAAACACAAGACTCCGTGTTTTGATGCTCAGGGACAGCTCAGGTGAAATGTGCTTCTGCCCAGAAGTTGCTGGGCTTTGTGCTCTTCCACAGCCCCACCGAGGAAACAAAAGTTCCTCAGTGCTTTGCTGGTGGTCAATCTGTCCACAGAAAGGGTGTTCTGGGGAGTTTGGTGCTGAACTTATCACACACAAAAATATAGAGAACATCTGGCAAGCTGAATTTCATTCATGTCAGTAGTGACAGCTGATGAACTTGCTTCAGGTTCTGCTCACTAAGGACCTATTGCTGCAGTTATGGGCCTGACCTGCTCCATTACCACTAGTGAGAACATCACTAGTGGCTGATGGAGAAGCCTTGGGCCAGCAATGTTTATGTGCTGGATGTGAGACTTTGGGGAGAGAGGAGGAAAGACAAGGCCCCAGCAGCCCCGGAGCCCGATTACTGTACGAGCTCCCACATCTGCCCCGAGGGTGAGCCAGCACTGCTGCAGGTCTCTGCTGGGGCTTGGGGGATCGGTGCTTGGTGTGGGCAAGGCACAGGAGTTTTTTCTTATTATTTTGTCAGAAATTTTGCCAGAAAGAGAAGCTGCCAGTTAAGGGAGTCCCTGGCCACACTTCAGCACTACCTTCCCTTCCCTTCCCTTCCCTTCCCTTCCCTTCCCTTCCCTTCCCTTCCCTTCCCTTCCCTTCCCTTCCCTTCCCTTCCCTTCCCTTCCCTTCCCTTCCCTTCCCTTCCCTTCCCTTCCCTTCCCTTCCCTTCCCTTCCCTTCCCTTCCCTTCCCTTCCCTTCCCTTCCCTTCCCTTCCCTTCCCTTCCCTTCCCTTCCCTTCCCTTCCCTTCCCTTCCCTTCCCTTCCCTTCCCTTCCCTTCCCTTCCCTTCCCTTCCCTTCCCTTCCCTTCCCTTCCCTTCCCTTCCCACTCCTGCCCCATGTTACATACTCCTGCCCTCAGATGGCAGGATGCGAATAACACTCCTGGGAGTGACTTCAGGCGTTGCATGAGAAAGAAGATATCTTCTTATTTTCAAATTACCAGGAGAAGAGGATCCAGCCAAGTTTCAGTTGTCAGGGCTGAAAAACTGAGTGCAAATCAGCCCTTGCATCTCCTACATCCCACCCCAGGCTGTACCCACCAGACTCCTCTGTTCCTGCTGGAGCAGTCATCTCTCATATAGACCTGGCTCCCCAAGACCCAAGGACACAAGCTCTACAGTTAAACTTAACTCCTCTGAATTTCAGTCAACATCACTAAGCTGTTCCCTGAGCCCACAGATAGGAAGGACTGTGAAGGAGACATCCCTGACGCTATAATAACCAAATGAAAACCACTGCCAAGAGATGGGGCTGGCAGGATAAATTTTGGCCTTTTACGGGTTGATTAGAGCAATATAGTGAGTTAATTGTGAGCTGCTCCTTAAGATAGTTCTCATCCTGTTAGATCTACCCTTTCAATGAATCACTACTGCACCCGACAGGCAGAAAAGATAAGGTCATGGAGGGGTTTTAATAGGTTTTCTTCGGCTCTTTAACTAGTCCATTTGTATGTTTGTTTCCTTGTATGGCATCTAAAGACAACTCCAGATCTCCCAACGGCCCCTTGCAATCCCCGGACACTGGTCTTGCTTTGAGCAGTGTATTTGCTCAGACAATTTCCAGAGGTCCCCTCTAGAAAAAGTTATTCTACCTTCTTTTATCTTTTAAAGCAGCCCAATTGCTTTTCACACATTCACTAAATGTCTCATGTTTCTAATACACCTGTGCATATACCTATGGGCATGTGGTGTATTGATAGGCATTAGAGGAGCTTGACATTTATGAAAGTTCCCAATGAAGAATTCATGATCTTTTGGCAAACATTTAACACAAACCAAAATGAAAAAACAGCAGAAACACAGGAACTTCAGAATATATAAAAAGAGATCTCAATGAAAGGGGGCACGACCTTATTCAGAGATTTAAAGCACGTGTTTGAAATTTTAAACTGGCTTTCAAAGGTTCATCACGGAACAGAAGAGAGGACTGATGCCCTCAGCTGACAAGGGAAATCAGATCAGCTTTAAGTAACAGGAACTGCACCGGCTGCCTGCAACACAGCTCATGTTGGGCATCTGATGCAGGGACCACTGGAAAGCCATGTGCCTGTGTCCTCCCAGAGAATGGGTCTGTTTGGCTGACAGTGGTGAGGAACCATTTCAGAAGCTGCTTGTGCTCAGGAGGGCGCAAGCCAGCTACTAACATGTTCCAGCACCCCCCAGGAAATCTGGGACGGAGAAAGCTCAAAGGCTGCATCCTGCTAAGAACACCGAAAGCAAGAGCAGATGCCATCCATCCTGCCCATTTGCAGCCGGCGACGCAGGGCAGCAGCTCCCATGCTCTGGTTCCTTTTGTTGTTCTTTCCCAACTCTGTTATCCCCCAAAGGTGTTTTGCACAAGGACAGATGAGCTGCCTCACCTCTCGGTGCTCAGCTGGTAATGAGCTGCCAGACTACCAGAATTCTCAATCAGCAGACTCTTGCGGGTGCTGCCTTTGACAGGACACTTTGAGAAGTCCAGCTCGTCGGGGAAGTTCAGGATAGCTCGGGCAGGGATGGCCCGAATTGGCACAACTATCCTTTCCTCTCCACTGACGCAGACGAGCTCATGGGAATAAACCTGCAGGAAAAGAAACTGTCTCAGCACAGGTCATTTGGTGCCATCTCCATGGCAGAAGAAAAGCCATTTCCTATATCCCTTCAAGGGTATCAATTTACCTATTCCACCCCCAAATGAACAATAAGTTCTACTAATATCTCACATTTTAAAGGCACCAGTGCACTTTGCAAAACCTATCTCAGTGGCATTAAGCTCTTGTGTCACTTGGGTCATACAGACAACTGCCCTAGGCCACCATAATTTTTACTCTCAATTTTAATGATGTTAAATAATTCCTAAGTCCCTTCTAAGGAACATGGAGCTAGGGAACACAGGACATTCCTCCTTAGGTTACTATATTCCCACTGATTGAGAATAGGACAAAGTGTTAAACTGAATCTAAGCAACAAAAGGAAACTGAGAAAACAGCTGCACCCAAAGAGATCCTGGACCTCTGGCCTGGTGTAGAAATATCTGTTTGCTCAGAACTCCCCTCTAACTTTGCCTCTCCAACCAAGTCACGAGAAGAACAGTGCTAAGAGGTAGCAGGATGCTGTTGGAAAGAGCCTCTCTTTGTTTCCCGGCAAGGCTTCCTCCCTTCCATGCCATGTCCTAAACCCCTCTGTATGAACCAGCCTCCAGATCACAGCGCTGAGAGCAGACTTGCCAGGGCCTCGGCACTGGTGTTCAAACTTGCACGCAAAAGCAGAATTGGCGTGGAATGGGCGCCAGCTGACAGAGCAGCCACAGTGACAGGCATGAAGACAGAGCCGCAGCAGTGTCGCTGCCACCGGCTCTGGGCCCACAGGTCTGCCTGCCTGCAGGCTGTACCTGCCCTACACGAGCTCTTTCAGGCAGGTGTCCAAGTCCCCTGCAGCTCACCAAGCTCCTGCTGACTAAGGGCACCTAGAGCTCAGTGTGCCTGTGCCAGGCTGGGCCCACGGGCACAGCACATCCTCTGCCCTGGCCTTGCAGCCGTATCATGGTCAGCTGTGCTCTGGGACAGCACAGCCCAAGGCTGGAGAACAGAGGGTGTGAAAAAGCACCGTCCTTGCTCCAGCCCCGGGTGAGGCAGGGAAGCTGTGGCCAGTCAGGAAGGAGGAAAGCTCTCTGACCTCTTTGTTCCTCTAGTACTTTGCAGAATAATGAAACCCCTTCCACTATACCTAGAGATGGCCAGACATCTATCAACACCCCTCTATCATTTGCATACTGTTCCCTGGGCATCTTTCTTCCCTTGGGAATGCTCAGAGGAATGTGCAGCGAGGGGAAGCAGGGCCTGTCAGGCCTGGGTGCAGGGCCTGACAGCACATGCCAAGCTGGGACTGGCTGCAGGCTGCCTGCCCACGGCCTGGAGCCAAGCTCACAGCATGGGCTGTACCCAGAGTGCAGGGACAACAATGGCTTTGGAGATAATTCTGTGTTTTGGCTCCTCCAGTCTCACCTTGTTCTCGTCAGGGGTGAAGTGGACGTGCACATTGGTAACGGCGCCTCCTGGCACGGCACGGCATGCATCACTGGGGCCCGCCAGCTGGAAGTAAGGTGAGCTCTCCATGGAGACCTGCACCCTCTGAAGATTCTGCAGGAAAGACATGGAACCATGATTTTGCCACTTGAGGAAACAGGACAAGAGGAGACCTGCCCATGCCCTGGTGACGTCCTTCCTTGACCCCTTTTCTAAAGCCCTTTCAGCTGTGGAGGTACAGGCACAGAATTCCCAATGGTGATCTTGAATCCCTTCTGTCTGGCTCCAGCATTTTGGTCAGGGGCAGTAGGGCAGTGCCTGGTGGGAAGGAAAGGCCGAGCAGGTCAGCACCAGCAGGATGGAGACAGAGCACCTGAACCAAATCATCTGCATATTCAACAGGGCCAAAAACCTGCTGGCTTCTGCCTGCACACAGCTATGCAGTCGTGTTCCACAGAGGGTTTGTGCTACCTGAAAGCATAACAGCACATTATCCCCGGGGAAGGAAGAAATTCCTTTCTAGCAGGTCAGCTTTGGATAGGGCAGTTCTGGGGGATACAGTCATGCAGGCAGACCAGCAAGAGAGGAGACCAAACACTGTGGCCTTACTGGGAATAAAAGCAAACCTGAAAAGCAAAAGAAGGAACACAGCAATCCCTAAAAAAAGGAGACGACAAAGAGAATTTAAAGGGCCAGTAAAGCAGCAAGGAAGAATCATCAACTGATTACAGCAATCACCTCCCCAAAAGTGATGGAAACACAGACAGGCTGTGCCTACTGACTGTGGGCTTCAAAGGCATTTTCCTCCTGGAGAAACGTTGTAATTCTTTAGGGGAATGGTCTCTCGCCTTTTGACCCTTCGAGAATTTCCTCCCTACATGTCCACACCTAATTGGCTGA
Source organism: Chamaea fasciata (assembly GCF_029207755.1). Classification (NCBI taxonomy): domain Eukaryota; kingdom Metazoa; phylum Chordata; class Aves; order Passeriformes; family Sylviidae; genus Chamaea; species Chamaea fasciata. Next base: position 22,277,238 of record NW_027094097.1, on the reverse strand, counting down.
ATGCCAGGACCCTCCCAAAATAGGAGACTAGATAAGACCCCTGGATTTCTTTGTTCTCTCTCTTTCGGCCCCTGGACCCCTTTGAGGAATAATCTGGGGGTAAGAGCCTCTTTTGAAATCTTTTGTCCTGTCCCTTTGGAGATATTCCTCCAAAGCCTCTCCAGAGCTAGCCCTGGCGGGGGGGGACTGCGGGGGCAATATTTCAAAACATGACCAGCACTGACTCACAGTGTGGTTTCAGTATTAAAAGCCAACCTTGGCTCTCCAGGGGTTCTTGCTGCCTGTGCAGGCAAGCTGGGCTGCTGGGCATTCCCGCTTGCAGCCAGCAGGCCAAGTTCTGCTCTCTGGGATACACAGACACAGCAAACATGCATTTTCAACACATACATATCAACCCCTGAGCACCAAAATGCTCTCAAAAAGTCCAAACCAGATGATTTTGACTCCCTCCTGTCTCTTCCCACCAGCCCACTCTTGGCACAAGCCTCATTTAAGAAAATGTTTCCCTGACAGAAATTCAAATGGTCTCAGTTTTCCCCTTTACAGTCCAACACAACTGCTGACATTTTTCAACTTTTTCCCTCTCAACTCTCTTGGGAAACTGCCAAACAGGAGCACATGGCTTTGGATGTGCTGTGGTTCTCCAAAGGGAAAGCAGAGCACCATGTTGCTTTTGGAAAACCTGAGCAGAGCTGGATGAAGCTTAGCAGGAGCCTGGAGTGGCACCTAAAGGCCTCCTACTGCTTCTGCTACATCACTCTGATTCCAGGGCTGTTTCAGAACATTTCCTGCCGTGCCAATGCCACTAATGATAGTGATTCCAGCAGAAAGCGTAGAAGACTCAGCCCCTGAGCTTTGACTCTGAGCTGCACAAAGGGAGCCAAACAGGCTGAGAGAGGCAGAAATTCCTACCAGGAACCAAGATTAACCAAGGAGACACAAGATGTGGTATAGACTCAAGGCAAAGCATGAGAGCAGGTAAGAACTGTATAACCCTCAACATTCCTATCAATCAGAGCTTTCAAAAGAAGGAAACTCCTTTGGGATAGATACCGTCAGCCCATGGGCAAAATCAGGGGAGAATTCCCAGCACAGGAAGATTTCCACCATCTTGCAGAACAAGATGCTGAGACATTTTCTTCTGGATGTGCTGCAGCAGATAACTTGCTTTGCTGTACACTATGGGAATTACACCACTCTTCCAGCACAGTGTTAACGCTCCATGTCCCAGCACTTACCTCGCCCTTATTCATGAGAGACACCACCATTTCATAGACCTCATGAACGACGAAGTTCCGAAATACCACCTCTGGTGGGGAAACGCTAAACGAGCTCTTTTTCCGGGGAGTTGATGACAACTGGAGAGGCAAGAGAGAGCAGGGAGACGTTCAGCTGCTGGGAGGAAGGTTCATGAAGGAGAATCTTACACTGATCCCCACTGAAGTACAGACTCATGGTGAGCACCTCTGCCCAGGCCACACTAGGGAAACAGTAGCTCACCCACCTCTGCTCTCAGCTGATCAAGAGCTGCAGGGCCACACAGAGCAGGCTCGAGCCAAGCTGCTCTTTTGGCACCTATTTCTCCGGGTTTCCTTCTCCAGAATGCCAGGCAGCACTTACCTTGAGGACTGCCCTGTGCCCATGAGGTCACAGAGCTCTGGGGCACTGACTGAGGACTCATGGAGTAAGTAAAACCCATAAATTTACATCAGACTCCATGGGAAACAATTTTGGGATGTCCGTTATTCTGAGACAGGGAAACTGAGGCCCACACAACTGCAAATATCTTTTTTCATCTAGAACTTAGACATCAGTAAGAAGAGAACAGTACCAGAGGAGGTGTGAGAGATGAGGCGATATTTTGCTGAACAATGTCAAAAGGTTATTAAGTTAAAGAATGAAAGTTGTTGGTTCTGTGTGTTGTTTGTGGTTTGGATTTTTTCAGGTTGGTTTGTTGCGTGCTGCTGTGAGCTGGGAGAAGGACGTGGTTGAAGACCTGACCAAAAGGAAGTAGGAGGAGAGGGGAGGGGACAGAAAAGTTGGTGATGAGAGGGGAGGGGACAGAAAAGTTGGTGGTCAGAGAGAATGGAAGTTCCTGAGTACCGTCCAACGGGAAAGGGGCCGGGGACCGCCCCAGGCAGGTATAAAGGGTATAGAAAGATTGCCATTTTGCTGGAGGGTGTCTTTGTTTGTCTCCAGGGGAGACGGAGACACGCCCAGCTCAGTTGAATCGTTACTAATAAACAGTTTTCTTTTGCTTGGATGATTTTGTCCCCGTTAATTGTATTTAAAAGTTAGTGCATTGCTAGCAGAGGTAAAGGCAAAAGTAAAGTAACACAGAAGTTAGGAAAAAGACAAATGAGGTGATCGCTGAATGAGGATAACGTTCAGTTCTTTTCTCAGCAAGTTGGTATCTCCTTTTTAAATGGGTGCTTTCTTGTAATCTGTTATTGCTATCTTATTTAATACCATTGGAGAGCACGTCTGGAATGACACAACAGCAACAAATGCTTCTGGAGCAGAGACATTGCTTTGAGAAAACTCTCCCCTGCTTTGTCTGCCCTCTCCAGACACACTGCTGTCACTCCAGAGACACAAGCAGGAATCCTCCGTGACTTGACAGGAGGCACACTCTGCCCAAGGGAGTGGCTGCAGCACGCTGTCCCCTTAGTCGTGCCCTTCTCTGAGGTGTTCCCAATCCCCCCTCTCCAGGGCGATCCTTAACCACTTTGTTACACATCTCATGCTGCCAATTTCCTGCTCAACTGCCCACCTCGGTCACCTACCCGTTTGGAGTGGGCTTTATACTGAGCCAGCCCTGCAAGAAAAGCAGCTTTAAACACACCTCTAAGCAGGCACGGATCCAGATAAAGCACATCCATTCCCCTCTGCCCAGGGTGAGTCCCCTGTACATCTGGCAGCCTGCAAAATCTAACACCACGTCAGGGTTCCAACCCAAAGCATGAATGCAATGAGTTTTGTTAAATCTGAAGTAATTACTGCAGCTCCTCGGCCTTCAAAGGGCAACGCTGCCACTGCGGAGGGAATCCTATGACCCCAAGCATTTGATGGTGACCGCACCTAAGCAAGAGGCGGCTGTTTCAGCAGGAGAATGGCAAATGGCAATTTTGTGCCTTTGCGTCCCCAGCCTTCCCCCCCTTGTTTTAGCAATGGCAGCTACACTCCAGCAAAGCCCAGCAGCTTCAGCAGAGGTTATTTGTGTTGGCCTGGTGCAGATCAGGACTCCAAGTCCACCACAAGCAGCAGTTTGCAATGACAGGACCTGGACACTGAGATGTTTTGCTGGAGGCGAGCCTGTCACAAGCACACATCCTCTTCAAACTTCACATCAAACAGAAAGAAAAAGAGCAGGAAAAGGCTACCTTTTGACGACTCAGTCTCAGGACTTGAAATGGGCTAATGCTGGGCAGAATACGCCTCCCAGTACTGGCCTGAACCTTCTCCCTCAGGAACGTAGATGGAAGCAGCTGAAAGGCAAAAAAAAACGCAGCAAGAGCCTCAGAGATGCCACTGTTCATATAGGCTTTCTCTTGAACAAGAGGCACTGGTGAATAATTTGTGATCACATAGTCTAGGACAGTCCTGGAAGCCCTGGAAGTTACTTGCTGAAATACTTAGCATCAGTAAATTAATAACACAGAGTAAAATATACATACTCCAACCCCATGGCTCCGTCCCATTAGCTTCTCCATGATTTGATGTGACTTGTTTGGGGATTTCTGCTCTTTGGGCATTTTTTTCCTCTTTAGTTTTATTGGATTGAGGCAGTGACCTTTTCAGAGAGTGGGGTGGAGCTCTCAGCACTCCCCTAACTCCATTCCTGCACAACACTCAAAACTCACAGCAAGGAGATAGCACTGCTGGGCGAGTCCAAGAGACGCAAGAAAGCAAAGTTGTACCAAGAGTGAGGTGCACAGGAATGTGTCCAAGTTTTAGTTCTCTCCGTTAATTGGCTTTGGTTTTCTCTGCCTGGGCTCACAGATCCCTCCGCAGAAGAAAACAGAGGGATCTCCTTGACAGAGCCTCAGCCGTGGGGTATCTTCAGTCAAGTGATCTCCCAACAGCCAAGGCACCATTGCGGCCCTGACTCTGCTGCCTGCAGGGCTGGATCTGTGCCCCACACAGGAGAGGAGAGGGAACAGCTGCTTTGGAACCTCTTCAGGCTGGGACCAGCCGCGTCTCTCAAGGCTTTGGGCAGAGTTTGAGCTTCCCCCCCACATGCCCAAGGGCAGGCTGGTCAGAGCAGCACTGGTGAGTGTCCACCTGACAGAAGGAATGACTGTGACCAAGGGGAGGGAAAGGAGCAGGTGCTCAGGGCTTCAGCTTCACAGAGGTTTAACTTGGCTGCGGTGGCAGAGCCAGGCAAGCTGGACTGTCCCTGAAGCAACACACGGTGTTCCCTACTGCACCAGGACAGCCCCACCAAGAGGAGCACGGCACAGAGAGGTGGGGACGGGGTCTGCAGCTGGACAGTGCTGCTGGACAACGGGCAGGGCAGGGAGAGGAGGGACACCAGGGGAGTTTCCAGCCTTAGCACAGCCCCAGTGGGTACTCACTTTAACAGACGCCAGTTTTTCTCTTAACAAAGAACGAGGTGGTGGTGGTGGTGGTGTCTTCTTCGAGAATCCAGAAGCCATTTTGAAGGGAGGATGTCGTAGATAAGCGACAATGCTTCACCTGGAAGGAGCAACAATGAAAGTCTGAAAATGCATACCCCAATTCATGGCAGACTCAAGGGATATACTGGTGCTAAAAATTTTACATTACTTAAAGGTAGCTAAGTGCTTGTTTGGCACAAGTAGCTAGTATTGTTAGACCTCTAGTGGGACTGTATTTGAGGACTATATGGCTATGTTGTGCACTTCAAAGATGGATCATACTGAAACCTGGAGCCAAGAATCTGAACATTAATGATAGATAGAACAAAGCTGTAGCTTAAATATTACTTAAAAACAGCTCAAGTGGACCTCCTCTTCTTTAGGCTGAAGAACCCCTGCTCTCTCAGCTGCTCCTCACAGGACTTGTGAGAGACTGGAATGTCATGGCTAATGGCTGAAATAGTGTCATAAAGGAATTTTTGCCCTTTGTGACAAAGCTGTATAAAGAAGCTGCGAGCACCAAAGCCCACCCTTGCTTGAAAATGCTTCCTGAGTGGAACTTTGGACGGTGAGTTAAGCCACCTAAGGGAAACTGAGACAAGATAAAGGTGACACTATTGTCCCACTACCTCAGGTCTGGGGAGGAGTAAACAAGGCTCAGGGAGAAACATGTATCCACAACAAAACCAAACCCAGCAGCTGTCCTGAAAATCAGCTCTGTCTGGGGAAGTCATAGCCACAGACTCATCTGCTGAGGCCAGGCTTGCACACAAACCTCCCATCAACAGAGAGGGAAGGAGGAAATTTTGGGGGTGTGGTGTAACCTCTGCTCAGAGGCAGTGGACACCCATCCTCCCTCACACAAACGGGCTCAGCTCTAAAACCCCCACTCCCAGAAGGCCACATCCAAGGGACATTGCCGTGAGGGGCAGCTGAGGGGGTGTCACAACCCATCAAAGACCTCCAAAGTGCCCCCAGACCCACGCCTGAGGCCTTGCACCAGGTGACTGCACGGGATGCAAAGTAACAGACCTGAAAATCCAGAACCCAATTCATGGCAGACTCCAAGGATATGCTGGTGCTAAAGGTTTTATATGAGTTGAAAGTAGCAAGAGACAGAGTCAAACTTGCCCTGCCCCAGGGAGGTACCTGGGCAGTCCCACCTTGCCCAAATCTGTACGAATCCATTGGACTCTTATGTTTTGTCACACCTCAGCACAGAGAAGACTAGAAGAGGATTTAATGGTATGCCGATGGGTTCCATGGAATGGTGATATTTTCGACCTTAATCAGTCTCTGTCACTCTCTTTCTGTCCCTCTCCCCAATCCCCCTCCTCCCCTTTTCTATTTCTTTCTCTCTCTCTTCCTCACATTTGCTGTTACATTAAATCCAGACTATTGATTTTGGCATATGGTCTCGTTTGCACCTGAATTCAGATGCATTTTCCTAATAATGTTAACAACCAGATCATAACAATCCACTGAAACTTGAACAGAACTCATTCACCTTTAAGCAGTTTAAGTAATCACTACAGGAAAAAATGTATAGACTAGTGTATTTAGGAGATGTTGCATTTCTTCAGTAAAAAGAGAGCACAATCATTGCACCATATATTGTTCACCCACTCGGCTGTACGTGCCACCGAACTGCTACACCAGAAGACTGGCATTATCACATCCTGTATTTCCCTTTGGCATTCTTTTTCAGAGCACAGATGCGACAAAACCAAAAACCTCAACTTTAGTCAGTCTTTACCTTCAAAGGCAATTCAGGACTCGCTCGCAGAGACAGAGTCCCCGCGAGTTCAGGACTCGCTCGCAGAGACAGAGTCCCCGCGAGTTCAGGACTCGCTCGCAGAAACCAATGTTCCGCCGACAATTCACCCGGCAAATCGCCCAGTGAAGCCGCCCGCAGGCGCCCAGGCTGCAGCGCCCAGTGCGGAGCGCGCCGTGAGGCAACTGAGGGCGCACGGCGGCCACAGCCGTGGTTACCTTCGCGGCTCCCGGGCAACCGCGGCGACGATTGTGACGGCCGCGCCGGGCCGAAAAGGGGCGCCGGGCGGACCTCGTTCCCGCCTCGGCCCCCGCCTGCTGCAGCCTTCCTCGGTTCCCCCTCGGGCCCCGGCAGGAGCGGCAGGAATCCGCCCCGGGGCCCGGAACGGGACGGGCGCGGCGCCAGAGGCTCGCAGCCAGCTCCGAGCTGCTCCCTCACAGCGGGAAAAACGCGGGAACTCAACAGTCCGTGTGCAGCGCAGAGTGCAAGTGGGAATCGGAGAGCTGCAGGTCCTGGGCGCTAACATTTGGCTTCTCGTTCTTCGTAGGGACACGCAAGCAGCGGAAGTGATTTCCTGGTGTAATGGTTTAGCACCTAAGCAGCAGCCAGGAATTAGTGCTCCAGAAGACTGACGTTATCACATCCTGTATTTCTCTTTGGCCTTCTCTTTCAGAATACAGATGTGCTAAAAGAAGAAGTACAATATTTATCAACCTCTATCTTCGAATGACGTGCGAGACTGATTTTCAGCTGTATTCCCAGCATTGTAATAAAAACACACTAGAACCGTAATTGTTGCAAGTTCCCTACTTGCAGTAAACTCGAGGTTTTAATATTCTTTCCAAGCTTATCTGTAATATATAGGTTTATATATTTGAAAGAACTTAGGTTTGTTAAATTACTGCACACTACTTCATGCTGCTGAACAATAGCACAGATTGTTTGTGTCTTCAGCAGAACTGGTTTGTCTTAGTAAAAAGACTTAGAAGTGAAAAACTTTCCGAGTTACCCGGAATTAAGAGAGTACTTTTGAAAACAAAGGAGGGAAGAAAAGATCAACCCTATTAGTTTACGGTGTTTCCAAGTCTACTACTCTGTACAGCCTAAGGAAGCTCTAAAGGAATAAGGGAAGAGAGATCTCACAGACACGTTATCCAAAGGTGTATGGAAAACCTTCGCACGGAGTCCCTGACCAGCCGCTTCAAAGACTCGGTGATAGAAGAGCAACAGAGGATTGAACAAAGGCAGACAAATTTCCAATTCAAGTCAAATTACAAGTTATTTTATTTTCAGCTGGGGCTGCAGACTGCATGCTGTTCACTATCCTGGGGGTTCAGAAGGTCCTGCAGCATGGCTGAGCCATGAGACTTGTGGACTAGAATTATAAAAAGGTGAAGCCAAACATTTCTTATGCACCTCCATTGCATTACCAACTCGGCACCTTAAAAATGGCTTTGCTCTTTTAATGGAAGTTTCTAGCTGGAATTGAAGGGTTTTTAATTGTTGAGAAGCTCTCAGTAGAAACAAATATTTTTGCTGGGTACCCGTGGTGGGTAGGTGCCTGATAGCTGGCGGTGGAGTCATGTGCATGTACTTACATTTAGATCTCTGAAGTATTCATTATAGTCAAGAGCATATCCAACCACAAATTTATCTGGAATTTCAAAGCCTACATCTGTAAGAAAACACAGTTCTTTTTATATCTGTGGTGTAAGTAGCTTTTAAGTGCAGAGTTTGTATTCGACACATACTTGAGCAAAGAGTAATTGGCATCATCTCTTTCGGGGCGCTTCCTTAAGAATCTGAGTTGTAAATTGATGACACAGGTTAGAATCTAAACCATTCCCATCAGTCAGTTTATAATTAAGGTATTAAGAGAATGATTTTTATTAATAAAATAATTGTTTAAAACCTAGTTATGAGTTAGTCCTGGGAGAGGAGACAAGGAATGAGATTTCACTTGAGTGAAAATAGATGAAATGTGATTCAGTAGGACTTTCCAGTTTGGAAACAAGGCAAGTTTAATAATGCAGAGTCAAAACAAATGTCCTCCAGGGTCAAAGCAAAGCAAAGCAAAGCAAAGCAAAACAGTTAAGGTTTGATTCTGTTTCTACTATCAAATAGTTGAATTTGTGTATCAAATAGCTAAACCTGCACTCAGGCCAAGCAGGGAAAAAATGTGGTCATGAGGTCTCAGGATGGCATAGCTGGTCATTACTTCACAAGTTTTGTGTAGTTTTTCCCCATTTCTCTTGGCCTTCATGAAACTTATGTGCCAGTCGTCAGATGTGCTGCCTGAAGTGAAACTGTAAGACTGTGTTTTGGAAAATACAGAAAAAAAGTACCAGAAAAACACCATACTTACAGTCTGGTCTGTAACCTGGACTCTGACATGTCCTTTTAATGAGCAGGCTGTAAGGCAGAGCAGAGACAGTTGGTTTTTAAATTATGTCTTACTCTAAGCTGTAAACTTCCTTCTCCCACACCTCCCCATAAGCTTCTAAAATCATGCACTTCAAACAGTGAGAGTATTGCACAGAAAAAGCAGTGGTCAGCCTCGTAGTGGAGGGAGAAGCAAAGGCTCTGATCTAGGTTCATTCTCCGTGTTCAAGTGGCTCTACTTTGTATTCAGTTCCCTTCGATCCTGTGTCTCGGATCATTGCCCTTCCATGTAGCAATGCCTCAGGACACTAGAATAGCACAGAGGGGGAAGCATGATCTACCAAAAGCAGATTTAGAATGCTACTTGAAGTCATCTTCCAAGTGCTGACAGACTCTTAGATTCTGGTAACTTCTACGGTTGAGAATATTAACAAAGATTCTGAGTGTTGTCATTCTAGTATTGAGGCAACTGAGGTGGTGTTAGAAAACCTATGGAAAGAGATGAATTTCCTTCAAACATAAAATAAGAAACAGGGAATCCATGAGACTTTATGGACTACACAGAAAGAGCCATAAAACCTTATTTTATTCATTTGAGCAGTGAAGATGGTAGTGCACGGGTAAATTTCCCAGTCTCTTTAAGAAACACTTAATATTTCAGCAGCTGGATGAGGATTACTTCCTGCATTTATTTCCTTTCACCCCAAACTTCAAGCCAAACAAGCACCTGTCAGCATACACTGACGATTCACCCAAATGATTTGAATATGTCAGTTAGTAGCTATATCCTTGTACCTTACAACTTTAACCATCCTGGGTTTCTTGTCTTTTATTTTTGACACCAGTGCTTTCATTGTTCTACCAGTCTCAATAATGTCCTGAAAGAGATAAAAAAATAAATTATCCTTCAAGTTTGAAAGGAAAACCAGACTGTCAGTAGACTAAATTAGAGCATACCAACCCGGCAGCACAGTAGCATAATTAATTATTATGTTACATGTAATATGTATTAATTTGAAAAGAAGGGAGAAAAAAAATCCATGTCATTCCACCCCTCCTTCAGTCATTACTTACCTCTACGACTAACACATTCTGGAAGACATTATATAGGAAGAGAAGGGAAAGAAGAGAAAAGATTTAAATGGCAATTTCCAGCAAATTCTACAGCCAAAAAAAGCACACTAAAACCCTCAGTTACAAGGAAGTTGCACTGATTTTCAAAGGAGGTCGACATTTGAACTATTGACTTGACTCTGGTGATTTCTGAAGAGTCGAAATTTCTGTATTTATGAAAGCTTAAAATATGGTGATAAAGGCACCTATGTCAGGTCTAGATATCGCTCTATGTATAGCACTAGTATTGTAGAGCCACACGGAACGAGTCAATTCAGCATGGTTCCTTCCTGGGGGTTCTGGGATGAAATGGGGACTAGGATCTTGGGAGCACTCATTACTGATCACTTCAAGTTTCCATTGAGATCAGTGGGAATTATTCTCTGTTTCAAAGCCCAGCATTTTAAATCAGTGTTAGGTGGCTGGAAGTATGCAGTACCAAAATATTAATAAAGATGGATTTCCTGGAAAATACACAAGAACAGTTGTTTCCCTTTAAAAGACAAAGATACTAATTCATACCTTCCCATTTAGTGTAGACAGTTCCTCTCCAACAAAACTGATTTTTTCTGCAGGTGAATCATTCTAGAAGGACAAAGAAGAGATGGAAGTCACATAAACATGCCCAACAGTGTTATCCTGTATTTGTTTGAAAGGTGTGCTGCTCTTGCTATTTTGCAAGAGGAGGGAGTTTGAGATCTGCCCCTGCCTTCGTCATGTTGAGTGTTCTGCTCTATGTTTATTCCAGTGAAGGTATAATCTCCGCCCTTTGGGGCAGATCAGTAAATCAGTTCCTTTTTAGTAGGTAATTTGAACAGAATGGATACATGAACTCAATTTTTGTGGGGTTCTCATGCGAAGTACCACTATTTAGAATGCCAGTCTATGGAGAGAATCAATTTTCCAAAGAAAAGAAAGCTGCTTACACAGTAGCTTTTTATTCTGACAAAATCCACGGTAACAGGCACAGACTTGTCACCATTTTGATTTAGTGCTTTTATATGATCCAGCAAATCAGCAAAGAATTTGTAGCCTCCTTTAAGGACACAGAGTGCAACAATGTGGTGACTTCCCATGTCTTGCAGGATATCTCTAGCCAAACGTTCTGTCCTGTGAGGAAAAAAAAAAAAAAAAAAGTGTTCTGTATATCATAGTTGTTTGTCCATATATTAAGCAATGTTCAAGTAAAAATTCTGATCTTGCTGTTAGGTTTCTATAACTAGCAGAGTGTGACCACAGAATGTCGTAGGAAAGTTAGTTATGTATTTGCACAGCACAAGCTGATTTAATCCAGAAACCTCAATATTGCAGGATAGGTGGGCTTAAAGATCTTTGAGGGAACATGGAAGGTTAACTGGGCTTGTAGAGGAATCCTCTCCATAAACCCCTCTCGTACTAGACTTTAGGACAGAAGGGTTGGGGCTGCAGGGTTTCCATGTTTCTCATGGGCTGCACAGGGCAGGACCTCAGTCTTTTCTTTTGGAGAGACAAAAATTGGCACCACTGTCCCTATTCTTTTCTGTTTACCCTCATACCTGTCCAGGATGAGACCATGAGGAATGAAGACTCTCTCTAAATCTTCTTCGTAATGCTTAGGAATGCAAAACAGATTTTTGTTGTAGCCACTTTCCTCATCTCTTATCTGCAAAGAAAATTCAAGTAGTCTAAAACCAGCAACAAAGCCATACAAGAAAAAGCTTTCAGTCTCTGATAGCGCGAAGAAAAAAATCCTCCTCCCCAATATTATGTCAAAATAAAAACATTTCTGAGAATTTTTAATCTTTCTACTAGAACAATTCACAATCTGATAATTCAGGAGCTGGTGGCTGAGTTGTGAATGGATAACAAATACTTTGCCCCAGTCATTATGAAATAAATTCTTGGCCATGGTCAACTCATTAAAAAAGCCACCCAAAACAGTAACAACCTCCCCTCTTGCTCCATTTGCCCTTCTTGCAGAGCTCAGTAGCTTGCTCGTGTGGTAGACTGTCGCCAGTAGGGACACGAAAGAACCACACTCACCCGACAGGTTGAAGTGAGCAAAGAAAAAAGGGCCGTTTATTGTCATTTTTGGGTTTAAATAGGATTTGGAGATTTGTCCAGGATTGGAGGACAAAGGGGACACCCCTCTGACCCCAATGGTCATCTCAGAAGTCCATCACATATTGGTATGTGAAAACAATCTACTTGTTTATGTTACATCCGTGAGAAACTCCACTAGAAATATGTAAACAGTCATCAGAAGGCTGAAAATCAGGGCGACATCTCACCCTTTTTGTGTTAGAAAAAGGAAAAGAAAAATGTACAATGTTCAGTCTGTGCCTTTGGAAGGACCATCAGAGTGAACACTCGCATCGTCTGTATCGGAGTCATCACTCAATGGTTCATCCACTTGCTGTCTTTCATTTTGGTCACCGTGTCCGGCTTGCCTGTCGGTCGGATTCTGCCTTTGAGGTCGCAGGTCCGGACGAACACACTTCGTAGGTACCCAGCGTACTCCAGTATCTGTGGGTACACACGCATACCCACGCCCCGAAGCGATAGGGCCATAGGGACCTTCCCACTGCTTAGTGACTAAATGTCGCACCCAAACTTTCGCCCGAGGCTGATGCGTCCCGTCCGATGCCTGCAACGAGAGGTGATGGTTCACCATAATAGGGTTGTTAGAATTCTGTGGCACCGTAAGGTGATTGATAGTGTACAAAGCCTTTGCCAGCCGACTGTGCGGGGTCTCACCCTGCATTAACCGTTTTTGTTTTGGAAGAACCCGCTTCAGAGTACCATGAGCGCGTTCTACAATTGCTTGCCCACTCGGAGAATGAGGGATACCGAACTTGTGCGACGCTCCCCATAGCTGCAGGAACTGCCGCACCTTCTGCGAGGCATAAGCAGGACCACTGTTGGTCTTCACAGCAGAAGGTATGCCTAAAACGGCAAAGGCCTGCCTCCAGCGGGCAATGACATCGCGGGTCTTTTCTCCCGTGTGAGCAGAAGCCCACATTGCAGAGGAGAAAGTATCAACAGTGACATGCACATACTTGAACTGGCCAAACTCGGCAACTTGGGTAACATCCGACTGCCAAAGCTCTAAGGCCCTAAGGCCTCTGGGGTTTAGCCCTGCCGGTAAAGGCGCAGCCAGTGCATGACAGTCGTCGCATGATTCGACAATGTCGTGAGCCTCCGCTGGCGTCAACTGAAACTGCTTTTGTAAGGTATGTGCGTTCTGATGAAAAAACCCATGTGATGCCTTGGCCTGTGCGAGTGTATCAGGCTGAGGTGCTACCCATGCAGGGTTAGCCGACTTGTCAGCCCTCGCATTACCTTCCGCGATAAATCCTGGCAGATTGGTATGGCTTCTAACACGCAGAACGTAGAATGGGTGAAGCCGGGCCTGAATGGCACACCACAGGGCCTTCAGCCAACGAAACAGATCAGCATTGCTAACCTCCTTCAAAATCGAATGGCCCAAACGCTGTGCCATGTCGGCCACATAAGCGGAATCCGTGACCAAATTGAAAGGTTGCCAGGAAAACTTTTGAAATGCCATGATGGCAGCCCTCAATTCAACCGACTGGGCTGATCCATCTTCATGACCTTCCAGAACCTGCCACCCAGATCCATCCTTCCAAGTGACAACGGCCTTTCCGGTCCGTCCCGAGCCGTCAGTAAAGACAGTGGGTCCTTGCACTGGCTCCTGACTATTTTTTGGCCGCAAGGAAATTTCTGTGAAGTTTGCCACTTGCAATAGCTTCTGGCTGGGCAGATGATAAGTAATCTGCCCTGTAAAATTTTCCAGAGCGCTTTGCAGAGAAATACTGTTTGCAAAGCTCCACTCAAATTCCAGAGCAGCTCCCAGTGGGAGAAGGCCCGTGAGGGTGCTGCATTCACGCCCAGTCACAAAATCACAGAACATGGAAGGGACTTTCAAGATTACCTTATTCCATCGCCGTGGGGTTAGAAACGCGCTACTTTTTAGATACAACTCAATGGGGACAAATCGTCGAAATAAAACTCTTTATTAGTAACGATTCAGCTGAGCCAGGTGCGTACCTCCCTTCCCCGAGAGACGAGCACGCACACCCTCCGAGAAAATGGCTTTTTTTGATACGCTTTCTTGGCTGGAGCAGTCCCTGTCCCCTTTCCCATTGGATGGGTACTTAGAAACTTCCCTTCTCTCCTGACTGCCAACTTTTCACGGAATCACAGAATTAATTAGTTTGGGAAAGACCTGTCAGATCATCTAGTCTAACCTATGACCTAAGAGCACCTTATCAACCAAACCGTGGCATGAGTGCCACGTCCAGTCTTTTTCAAACACGTCCAGGGTTGGTGACTCCACCACCTCCCTGGGCAGATGACTCCAGCGTGCAGTCACTCTTTCAGTGAAGAATTTTTTTGTAACATCTGACCTAAACTTCCCCTGGCACAGCTTAAGGCTGTGTCCTCTTGTTCTGTCAGTTGTTGTCTGGGAGAAGAGACTGACCCCTACCTGACTACAGCCACCTTTCAGGGAGTTGTAGGGAGTGAGAAGGTCACCCCTGAGTCTCCTTTTCTCCGGGCTGAACAACCCCAGCTCCCTCAGCTGCTCCTCACAGGGTTGGTGTTCCAAGCCCCTCTTCAGCCTTGTTGCCTCCTTTGGATGTGTTCAAGTGTCTCGTTGTCCTTCCTAAACTGAGGGCCCGGAACTAGACACAGCACTCAAGGCGTGGCCTCACCAGTGCCAGGTACAGGGGAAGAATGACCTCCCTGCTCCTGCTGGCCACGCCATTCCTGATCCAGGCCAGGAGCCATTGGCCTTCCTGGCCACCTGGGCACACTGCTGGCTCATGTTCAGCTGCTGTCACCAGCACCCCCAGGTCCCTTTCTGCCTGGGCACTGTCCAGTCACAGTGTCCCCAGTCTGTAGCGCTGCAGGGGGTTGATGTGGCAAACGTGCAGGACTTGGCACTTGGACTCGTTAAACTTCATGTCACTGGACTCTGCCCATCCATCCAGCCTGTCCAGGTCCCTCTGAAGAGCCCTCCTATCCTCCAGCAGATCGACATACACTCCCAGCTTGGTGTCATCTGCCAATTTACGGTCCCCTCCCTTCTCATCCTACCTGCTTTTTAATCACTTCTTCAACCCCACCCCTCTTCCAGCTCACAGCAACACTCCAGAACAAATCCAAACAATCCAAACAACAACACACAGAACCAACAACTTTCATTCTTTAATGTAATTACCTTTTGGCTTCAGCAAAATATCATCTCATCTCTCACAATCCACCCTTTCCTTTTATTATCCTTTTTTGCCAAAGCCCTTGATTTACTCATCCGGTCCGCTCAGCATAAACTGACTCCTTTTGCAAAGTAGTTATAAATAAGATTAATCAGTCTTTTATTAGGTCAGTGTTAAATCCAATCTATTTAAAAGTTCCTGAGTTGTCAGTTCACGTTGCTGTCCATAGTTCCTCCAGCTCAAGAGAAGTAAGTTGTAGATGGACTTGTGTGCAGTGCCTCCCATCAGTTCCACGGATGCTTGGATGAAGCAAACCTCAGATCGGAACTGTGGCAACAAAGATTGCCTTCCTCGGTGTCCATACCCGCTTCCTAAGTTCTGTGCACTAGAACAGCACGCTGTGGGGACATAGAGGTGAAGTGCAGAAGCCGTGACACTCCATCCAGCAATTTCCAGAGTCTTAGAACGTAATTTCCTATTTTTCTTTTGTCAAGGTCTGGTATGACTTATATTCCCAATGCTCAACACCCAAGGGATTGCAGCAAAAGTCTCTCTGGTGGCAAACACAGAGGTCAGTCCGGTCTTGCCCTTGACTGTTTACTATGAAATCATCTTTTGAAGATTAACTTTAAAGGGTCACTTCCTTGTACCACTGTCCAAGTTTGGAGAGAAGCTTCTACTGGTCCTTTGACTTGAGAGGCGTGAGACCACTCCTGTTCTGCAGTCCTGAACACTGTTTCAGTTGTTAAAAGTACCTGAAAAGGACCTTCCCGTGCTGGTGTAAAGGTAAAGAAGCAAATCTCCTGGTTTTACCTGGTGTATATGAAAATCTAGAGGTGACGTTGAGGGTAACAACCCTTTTCTTCCAAGACCCATGAGAGAAAGTTTAATTGCCTGCAAATCATTTCTGAGATATAAGTCATTAGTTTCAGCCAACCCCTCCTCCCTTCCCACCTGAGGTAACCCAAATAACGTTTCATATGGAGAAACTCCTATGTCCTTTCTTGGAGCAGTTCTGATCCGTAATAATGCTAATCTGCTTTCAAGCATTAATTTGGTACTTTGGTTCTTAAGGATAGCATTCAATCTCTCCACACATCCAGAGCTTTGAGGGTGCTACAGGGTATGACATTTCCAATTTATGTCTAATACAACACATACAGAATGAAAAATTTTTGAAGGAAAGTGTGTTTCCTTATCTGAGTCCATTCTTTCAATTATCGCATATCTGGGAATGATTTGTTCTAAAAGCTTCTTGGCCACTTTGGAGGTAGGAAAGGCTTCTACCCAGTGGGTGAGGTGATCAGCTATTACCAGAAGGTATTTCCATCTCTGTATTTTGGGCAACTCGGTGTAATCTACTGGCATATTTTGAAAGGGCCTAAGGGCTAGGGCTCTTCCCTCACTAAGGTGTTTTCTCATCTCTTTCTTATTTATCTTTTATCAAATCAAGCATTGTTCAGTCACTATTTGGCTATTGTATAGATTGCCTCACAGCAGCAGCAAGTTCTTAAGAACTGATCACACAGTGCTTGAGCTCTGCAGTGCATCCCGTGCTGCAGCTTAATTAAAATTTCTCCAGTAATTGCTTTATTTATTACTGGGCTCCCTTCCCTGCCTGGCTGTGACTGGAACGACACCAAAGGGAAAGTGTCTGCAGCAAGAGAAGGCTGTGGTTGGGTAACTGGTTCTGTTTGTTGTTGCTGCTGGTGTTGTTTGTTTCCCTTGTTATACATACTAGAAAAGAACTGTTCCTCTTTTCCCCGTATCTTTGCATGAAAGCCCCTTAATTTCAAAATTATAACAATTTGGAGGGAAGGGGGTCAAATTCTCCATTCCAGAGAGGTCCCAGACACCTGTCTTTCCAACCAAGACAAGCTGACAATTAACCATGTATTGCTAATTGTTTAATAACAATTAGTTAACGATTAGTAGAGACCATCAGCAGCTGCAGCAGCAGCAGACACAACGTTGGCAGCTCCTGCCAGATGCTCCAGCTGACGCAAATGCTGTCACTCAGGTGGTAAGTTCCAGTGCAACTGCTTCTGGGGTCTCTGTCCTTTCTCTTCCTGCCGTAACGCAGAGCGTTTTGGTTTATCACGACTCTTCTGCTCCCGGGCTCTGCCTTTCACAATCACCCGCACCTTCTTCTGAGTCGCCTCCAGGTTAGGGATCCTAGGAAGAAAGGGCCCGGTATCAGCCAGACGAGCATTTCCAGCACGCCACTTTTCTGTCTCCATGCAGAGCACACAGTGTTGTGTCCTCTCTCTGTGCAAGCAGCAAGCAGCAAATTAAACAACTGCTCTCGCTGCATGGAGGCTGCAGAGGTGCAAGGGCAGGGACAGGAGCAGTTAAGTGCCTGGGGACCAAATGCAACACACAGGATTCCATGTAGAGAAGCAGCCCTTGCTTGTCCCAAAAGAAGCAGAGCTCGGTCCAGGGTGCTCCCTGGGTCTCTTGTTACAGATTTTGCAACCCTCCAGGAGCTTCCTATTTCATTCAAGGTCTTTTCCCAGTGTTTCCCTACCAAGGCCAGAGGATCTTTCTGTGCTCCTGTGGGTGTGTGTGTCTGCTGCCTCTCTGGGATTGCCTGTCTCCAGGCCCCCCATCCCAGTCACAGGGACTGAAGGGAGGGTGTTAGGGGATGAACCAGGCTGCGCTGGGTGATGCCCAGCAACAGGACAAGAGGCAACGGGCAGAACCTGAACAGGAAACTCCACCTGAAGCCCAGGAAGAACTTCTTTCCTGTGCAGGTTGCCCAGAGAGGGTGTGGAGCGTCCCTCACTGGAATTACTCCAGAGCCCTCTGGACACAACCCTGTGCCATGTGCTCTGGGATGACCCTGCTTCAGCAGGGAAGCGGGAGCAGATGACCCACTGTGATCCCTTCCAACCCGCCCCAGCCAGTGATTCAGTGATACCCGTCAGCAGCATGAGTTGCCAAGCGTGTAGACGTTTCCCACCTGCACAGCATGGTGGCCGTAAACTTCCCCACGCTCTTCGGAGAGAACAGGACGTGAAAGGTCTGCTTCTCGCCAGGAGCGATGGTGCCGTGGTAGGGGTTGATGGAGAACACTGGCAGGTCATGGAGGGCATCTGGGAGGATTTCCAGGGAGGAACTGACACGCTGCAGAGGGAGATGCTTTTGCTTTGAGTGGTGTGGCTTCTTGGAGCGGTCCTGCTGCTGCTGAGAGAGGTGCCGTTCCTTGGAGCTGCGCCGCTTCTGGGAACTCTTCTGCTTCGAATCCAGCTGCTGCTCCTCAGAAAGCTGCTCCTCCTCAGAAAGCTGCTCCTCAGAAAGCTGATCCTCCTCAGAAAGCCGCTCCTCAGAAGCCTGCTCCTCCTCATAAAGCTTCGTCATGTCATTAGGGTCTATCTCCGGAAACTCTGCCTCGTCCTCATAAAACGGCTCCTCAGAAAACTCCTCCTCCTCCTCCTGGTCTGTGTAAAGGCACTCCTCCTCAGAAAGCCGCTGCTCCTCAGGCTGCTGCTGCTCCTCGGAATCCTCCTGCTGCTGCTGCTGCTGCTCAGAATCCTGCTGCTCGGCAAGCTGCTGCAGCTGCCACAGCTCAGAAGGATGGATCTCAAAAGGATGGTCCTGCTCCCACCAGAAACGACTCACCAGCTTCTTCTGATGCCTTACAGTAGCAGAAGACAGGAAGCGCCCTGCAGAGAGGAAGAGGACACCTTTCAAAGACAAAACCCTGTGTTGCCAGCAACTCTGCCTCCTGCTGCAGGTAGGCGGAAGAGAGCTGGGATGCACTTGGAGCATCTCTGGCCAAGTACTTTCAGCAGGAAATAGAGCGTCTGGGAGCAGGGTCCCTGCCTGCAGCACACACTCCCGTGCCAGAGCAGGAGAGCTGGTTTTAGACAATGACTTTGCATTTGCCCTGGAATGGGGAACTGCACACGGACAGGGGCTGTAGGGCAGCTCACGCATTACACCATTGTTTTTCCCAGTCTCAGACTTCTCTCAGAGATGACCTGATGTCCCCTTCCCAGCCCTGACCCAGGCACGTGGCTTTCCCCAGAGTCTGCCTCAGCTCCTTTGCAGAGCACAAGTGGCAGAGCGAGAACAAAAGGGGCTGAAAGGCAGAGGGGGGCAAGGAGAAAACTCCAGCTGCAGCTGGGAAGATGCTGATGAAAGTGGATGTGTGGACAAGGATGAAAAAGCAAGTCATGTTTTGGAGTGAAGTGGCAGGGTGTTCTCCCCAGGCCCTCAGCTACCGAGTGAAATGCCCTTACGCATCAGAGTGGTTGAGTATGGCTTCTTCACTGCTTCACTATCTGCAGCTTCCTCCCAGGAGTATTCCAGGGCTACCTTCCCTGTGTTGTGCATCCTGAAACTGAAAAGCAAGGAGGAGGAATAAAAAAAAAGATCCAATAAATATAAAGCAAATAGTACAGTAACATGGCCTGATGGACTCCTGGTATCAATTTCTCCTGAGGAGCATCTTCTTCCCCAGGCAACCCTGCCACGTTCCGCTGTCCTGGGTGGCCCAGAAATGTATTTCCAAGTCTGGAAGTTTAAGAGGAAAGGGCCAACATGGTGCCCAGGACACTGAAGCTGAGGGGCTTACTCTGGACTTTAGGTTTTGGTTTGACAGCAGACTTATTCTTGAGCAGATGAGGACAGGTGACAGGCCGTGAAAGCAAACCCACGGCTGTCCTCAGCAGAAGGGTGTGGCAGCACTGAACCTGTCCTGACCACCACCTCCTGCTTGGCTTTGTGTGCACGTGAATGGGCCTGTGCTGGTTTTGGCTGGGGTAGAGTTCTGGGAAGCAGGCACTGGGTCAGCCCTGGGCAAAGGCAGCTCCCGCTCACAGGGCCCTGCCTGGCCTCCAGCACTCACGTGGCTCTCCTTGTCTGGAAGGGCAAGGTATCCTTGAGCTGGACCACAGTCGTGTTCAGTTTTAACTGGCTGTAGGCAACAACAGCGCTGAGGTACAGCTCGGCCTCCTGGCTGCTGTCCTCCAGCACAGCGTGAGCTGGTTCTGGGACTCTCTTGACCACCTGCAAACAGAGGAGGGAGGAATCACTGAGCAGAGCCCAGAAAGTCAGGCTGAGAAGGGAGTCTTTTGGCCTCCGGGATCAGCCTCATAGAGGGACTGGAAAGGACCGTTCACTTTCACTTCCCTGCAAAGATGACAAAATAGAGACTGCTCTGCTACAGTAGTTGTTTCTACCCACTGATCAAAGCAGTCACTACTACAGCTGTTAATATACCCATGGCAACTTGTGGAGTCCCTCGTGCCATTAAAGGAATTTCCAACTGCCCTGCCCTGGAAAAGCTAGGATTAAAAATACCCCAGGTGTAAAAAAAGGCTTCTCCCCCGTGGCTCCTTGCAAACATTGTGCAATCTGCTCTTGGGGTTTTGCAAGTCCATCACTCCTCCCATGGTATCCCCTCTTCCTATTTCCCCATTGGCTATGGGGCCTGGTGTCCTGTTCCTCTCTTCCCTACGGTCACTTGCCCTCTGCCCTGTCCCCGGGACCACCCATGAACATGAGACCCTACATAACCGAGGAAAACCACGTGGTCACTCTCTTTCTGGCCTCTGATTCACCTTCAGCACACGGAATAAACACTTGCTGGAAATTTATCTGGGGCTGGGAGCCTTCTGCCTCTCTTGCTGAGCTAGCCTGGTAACGTGGGTGGTTATGTGAGCTTGAATTGCTGCCTGAATACTTCTCAAGCAGTTTCTCTACGGAGAGGCTGACTGGGATTTAGAAAGGCTCTAAGTGCACTCCTAAAAGGACGCACTGCTACAGAGACTATAGCTGCGTTCCAGTGCCTGCACATCAACCTTGTAGAGGGACTGGCTTTTTTCCTGGTCCCCTATAAATACAGCAGGTCTCAAAATTAGGGTTAAGTTCCCCTGCTGGAGCTTTGTGGATGGAGAACCCAAAGACTGAAGAGTTCTGGAAAGCACCTTTTTCTTCTTGTCTTAGGAGAAAGTGCTCTCCACATGTCACGTGTGGAGCAACAACCACACTGCAGGGAGCTGGCAATGGGCATTTTGGGATGGGAAAGATCTCACTAGGAAAGTCTCCAACTGCAGATGTTCTGATAGAAAAGAGGATGGTTTAGAGGCCTTAAAATGGTCCAGGAACTCAGAAAGAACCTTCAGCCAAGACGAGTGTGTTTGGCAATAATGACAATAAAAGCAAGAGCATCTGGAGATGATCCTTCTCCAGACTCCTCCATACTGTCATACAGTGCCTGGGCTACTCCATGCTGAGATATCCCACACAATACAGAGATCACAACTAAAAACTCTGGTATCCATGCAGACAAAACTTGGAGTTCACCAGCACGTGCGGAGAAGTATACTTCTCTCCACTTCCATAGAAGAGACAGAGTGCAGCAGACTTAACTCCTTGTTGGTGAAAAGGCACCAAATCAGATGAAGAGATTTCAAACACCATAAAAGGGGATAAAATCATCAAACATTGTCTCCCATTCAACACGGGCTGCAACCCTTGTGCTTGTTGTGGCACAGACTCGTAGTTTGTGTTGGCTAAAGGTCTCTTGTCAAAAGGCCTCCCCCTCTCACGTGAGTGTGTCCGGTCACTGTGCATCCACCTCTCCCCTAGAATGCACTGCTGGTGAACCTCACGGCTGTCCAACGTCCAGAGCAAGCAGGAGCTGCTCAGCCAGCAGTGATGGGGGTTACCGTGGTTCTTTTTGTAGAAGCTGGGTTGTCTTTTTTTGCCATTTTGCTTCTCACCTTCCTTTTTCCAGGCCACCTGGCTGCCGGCTCTTCCCTGGTGGTTTGATTCCACGTGACAATGCGCATTTTGTTGTCGCAGTCCTGAACCTCCCCTCCTGGCAGCTCAGAGTTGATCTCGGTCACCTTACATTTCACAAGGTGCCTCCTGAAGGTGGCTGGGACATCTGATTTCAAGGTCACTGTGATGTCCTTGGCACAGCCAGGATGGAGATGTCCCACCTAGGGAGAATCAGGGAGTCAAAACCAAACTGGAAGCACTGCCAAGGGCAGGACTGCCAGCAAAAGGGACTGATGTGGTGAGCAGCTGTGCCAGGAATCTGCGCGTCGGAGTGGATTTATGTCAAGTTTGATAGACAAAAGTATGAACGGAAGGTGCCACCTCCCATAACATGAAGCCTTTTCTGCAAGGCTGGCAGCCATTGCCAAGCCAGGGACTTGGCATCTTGGCATCTCCTACGTGGCACTGGAATGGGCTGACACTGGTACGTGAGGACTGCCTGCCAGCTCCTGGGAACACCAGGGCAGGGCTTGAGCAATGGGGAAAGGCAGAGCCGTCCACGCTCACCTTGGGAGAGAACTGGAATGGTGCGTTTGCCTCCCACTCAAAGCGCATGACCTTCGTACAGGTGTGGTTGGTGATGGTGAAGGTCCTGTTGCAGGGCTCTCCAACAGAACAGTCCCCAAACTGGATGTGATTCGCTCGGACAGCTGTTGAGGAGGAGAACAAGGCAATCTCAGCATGCAGGGAGCTCCATCCACCCCCCTTCACGTGCACAGACACCTGTATGTTCAATGCTTTCTTGCTCCAAGCCTTCCTCCCTCTGGAAGGGAGTTTCCCAGGCGGCTCCCCAGCCCACCACTTTCAGGGAAACACCCTGACACACCCCTAAGCCAGCCACATGAAGCACAGCACACACTGCTCTGCAGGCATGGCTGCCACGCCCACAGGCCACCAAGTCCAGTGGGTGACAGCCCAGGCCTGGCTAGAGAGAGGACACACATGATCAGACATTTCCCTCTTCCTTGCTCCACCTTGGCAGCCTCTCCTCTCTTACCATCAATGATGTCTTTCTTCAGAATGCTCTCAGCATTCCGCTCCTGTGTATCTTCCTCCAGTCCGTCGAGGGTGAATTCATCCTGGTGGCCTTCACCCACCAGCTCTATTAGGGTCTTGTTAGAGTATTTGTCCCCCACTAAGGCACGAATCCTCCCTTCCAGTCGTTGAGCCAGGGTGGGTTTGAAAATGACATCGAACTCTGTCGATTCCCCAGGATGCAGAAGCAGGAAAGGCTTTGGGGGCTTGCTCTCTGCACAGCAACGGAAATCAGAGTTAAGTGATACAGCGGTACAGAGGAAATATTTCCATAGGCTGTTTGAGGAATGAGAGGTTGAAATCAGCTGCCTCCTAAGCACGGGTTCTACCCCCAGTGGTTCCAGACCCTCTTCCTGTGTTCGCAAGACTGCCACCTCCAGACACATCACCGCTTAAGCAGCTTAACCTCAGGTTGATGCCCAGCCCGCATTCCATCTACTTCCAGCCAGCTCCAGCCGTGTGGAAAGCTGAGCCAGAGAGTGCTTTTGGCTTCTGCTGGTTGTCTGTGTGCTCAAGGGCTGTGTCCATTCAGGCTGGTGCCTTCCCTCAAGCAGCAAATACCTCAGAGGGTCCACTGAGGTAGTGACAGTCCCGCACAACTCAACCCACCTTGTCTAGAGGAGCCAAAGAACTTCTTACAACTTGCTAGGAGAAAGTCCCCAAGAAAAGCTTGGGGGACAGAGAGCCCAAGGAAAGAAACTGTGTCTAACATCTGGCTGCTGCTCAGAGAAGCCAAGAGCAGGGCACACGTTTTCCCTCTGTGCAGGATCACACTTCATGGTTAATGAATTTACCGTGTACAGCAGAGTCGTCTTCCGCATCTTCAATGTAGAATCTCTCAAGTGTGGAGCTCCTGCCTTTCAAGAGGAACGCTCCGTGCTCATCCTCCAGGTGTAACATGAACTGAGAAAAGGGAGCACAGAGCACATTGACACTGGTGTGAGCACAGGGTGGGAACACAGGGACTGACCCCGCAGTGCTGCTGGTCCCGCATGGGAACCCAGCACCTCTCCCACTACAAACAGCACTTAGCACAAAAGTTAAGTCAAACCAGCTGGGAAAAAAGAGCGCTCAGAGGCATTTGGATGGACCTGACACAGAATCAAACAGGACAGAAAGTAATGAGCAGAATGTAATCAAGCCACAACTAAGTTTACTTAAAATGCAGTAAGCTGGGATCAAAAACAATCTAATGGAGCTGGAAAATCACCCCATGTCCATGAGAACAAAAGGTGACCTGAGAGATGGGGGGAAATACTGCACCACCTTTCCTGTGTTCAACTTAAAGAAGAAAGGCTAGAGGCACAATTTTCAAGAACTCCCTTCTTGGAGAACACATGTCAGTCACTTGCTTAAAAAGAATTTCTGACACCTCTTCCCAGGTCTGCCGTGTTTTTTGGGACCCTTCCCCTGTGCCACAAGCACTTGTTCCCAAACCAGACCATTCCTTGAGCAGGTCCTCACCTTGACAGGTATTATGCCCTTGTTTTGGATGACCAGGGGGAGCATCTCTGACTCCCCCGGCCGGAGCCTCTTGAAGCACAGCACGGAATTTCCCCTCCTGCTGCAAGCACTTGGGCTCACGACTGTCAGCTGCGGCTCATGCCCCTTCCCGCTGATGGTGAAGGTCAGGATTTGAGGTTTAAAGTTCGTAGGGCTGCAGGAGAGGCACAGAAACAATTTCAGCTGGCACTAACCCATTTCTCACTGGGCGAGTGAGGCAGCAAGGGCCACCCACAGTGTTTTCCCTGCCTGATGCTCCTGAACCACACAACGCAGCCCCCACCAGGCTCTTCCCAATCCACTCAGGGCCATTCACAAGAGGACTCTGTTCCAAAGCGCCCTCCACAATAACAATTCAAAATAATTTCAGTTAATTGAATCGTGCCCTCCAGGAGGTAAATAATGAGGCACCAGATGAGACATGGCAAATCTCCTGGCTGCAGTGAGATGAGACACATGCAACAAGCAAAAGCACAGCATGAAAGCAGTACAAAAGCAAGTAGCCAAAAATAAATCATTGTCACCATCAGTAAAGATCATTTCCAAGCAGAGTAAGAAAGCAATTGCATATTAGCAATTAGACTTCTCTTGCTCCAATTCAGCCACTAAAAGGTTGAGGAAGGGCAGGTCAAAGCTGCAGTACACAGGTCCCAGGGCAGAGGAACTGTGCTTCTCTTTCATACCAGCTCCAGTCCCTTACATAAAATAGCTTAATGAATACCAGGGAATCACAGTGATCAGAGGAGCACTTAATTTTACAGGTACACAGGAAATTGTGACTGCTGACCTGCTGGCACAGGAACTGTTTCATCTAAGCCTTTGTCCCTGGAAATCCCCAAGTCAGCTGCAGCACATCTCAGTAACTTTCAGCTGGCTACCTAATATTTCCCTGTCTTCATAATTCCTCATAAAGGATAAACCATCAGTCTCATTTTTTGGCTTTCTCTAACAGTTACTGCCTCCCAGATCATCTCATGCCAAGTACTCTGCCTATGGCTACTGAAAGCATTAGAGCTAACATAACAGGAGGCCTGTGCCTGCCCAGTGGAGAGGGAGCTATCACTGAAGCCTTCCCCAGTATTTCACAGTCAGTTACCCTTCTGGGATGACAAGGGAAGCCTTGAAAGTGCAGTCGTAGGTCTGCTCATCTGGTGGGGTGAAGGTCACCGTAGCAACAGCACAGGATGAGCCCTGAATGGACATCTTGACCGGATGCAACTTGAAAACGTTGTTGACAGGGCTTTCATCCTTGGGGGAACGCAGAGAGCAGTGTTAGGAGAAAAGACCTTTCAACACGACACAGTTTTATTCATAAATGCGTTACTGAGAACAGCCCCAGGCAGTGTGTCCTCCTCCCTGTTTCCCTGGGCAGGCTCCCTCCCTCCCAGGGAACGCTGACCTTGTGCTAAAGCATTCTGTATTTTGAGCCCTGGCCGCTGCCCCAGCATACATGGGAGGTGGGCACTGCTTGGAAAACCCTGCAAATAACCTGGAACTGGCCTTCAAAGTGAAGGAAAAGCCAGGGAGCCTGAGGAAATGCCTCCTTTGAGCCCTGGCATGTCAGTTCATAACAGCCCCTCTCTGAGTGTGCTTCCAGGAGAGGTTCAGAAGGATTCACTTCTCCCACCGAAGACCCAGAGGTGTGAGCCAGAACCTTGCCTGAGACATGCAAAACTCAACACAACTCTTCCCTGGCTCTGCTGCTCTCCCCTGCAGTTTGACCTGCACTGAGCTAGACTAGTCTGGGCCCCAGGAAGCAATGCATCTGGAGAACAGAACGGACTCTCACACTGCCTTTAGAGGGACACCATCACCTTGGCCTCCTGTTCTTACCTTTCCACACAGGGGTCTGATGGAGAGCACCACATCACACGGCAGGCTGCTTGCATTGTAGATACTGAAATGAGCTTCAGCTTCTTGCGCAACCAGAACCTTGTTGAAGATGAATTTGTTCTCATCTCTGATGAACAAGCCCACGCCTTCCACTGACCGCAGCTTGCGGCTGAGGTCAGTGCTGCGGCAGATCGGGTACTTCTCAAAGATTGACAGGACATCCTCAACGAGTCCTGTGGATAGACCAGAGGGATGAGCATGGAGGAGAAGCCTCGCTGATGAATTTATCTGGACCCTGCTGGCCTCTCAGGAGGCTTTTCCTCTCAGTCACCCTTTCTGCCCTGTGTGACTGCTAAACCCAGCCTTGGGTGGGGGAGCTGGCTATGAGGATGGAGCTCAGTCAACCTCGGTCTTAGAGAGCGCTGCTTTCCTTTTATCCTTCCATGCATCCCTCTCAGCCTGGGAAGGATGAGTCTGCTGGTGGACTTGAAGAGGGCTGGAACCTCTGAGGATTCTAAGGTGGGACACCAAGGCTGGCGTGCCTCTCTACCCAAGCAGCAAGTTTAGGTGCTGATCAGCAGTAGGTGTGACCAAGGGAACCTGTGGGCAGTACGTACCTGGGAGGCAGGACTCGGCAGTCAGGGTAAAGGGAATGCCAAGGGGATTGTCCCTGGGGTCTCTGCCCGTGATGTCAATGTAGAGCTGCTCCTCACACGTCCCCTCCTGCCCTGCCAGGCATTCCACTGTGATCTTCTGCTGGCCCCACGGACTGATGGAGCCGGAGCAAGGGGACACCGTGAACATGCCAAGACTGAGGGGACCCTGCAGAAAAAGTTCCAGGAGAGGCTGATGGCTAACAGCTGTGCCTTGAGCACCCCAGCAAAGAGTGTGTCCCGCCTTGGCCTCCAGCTGGGCCCAAGCACCCCAGTCCCAGGGCAGGGAAGGATGACTCCATGGCCCAAGGGCAGCCCCAGGCTGAGACCAACAAGCCAAGAGGAGCTGCAAGCCTGTCCCAAATAGCAGAGAGAAAGGAGTTTGAGTGTAAAGAATGAAGGTGGTAGCTGTGATCCTTCAGCCTCCAGAGGTAACACAGGAGAGCAGAAATAGCTGTGAGAAAGGACAGGAGAAAGGTAGATGACTTGGAAGAAGAAAAAGCAATGTTTGCTGAGCTCTGCAGACTGGGAGTTCACTGAGGCGTGTTTTTGCTTCTGTGGTGTTCACAGACATATGCTGGCTAGCAGCTACCAAACACAGGACCTGCTCCCCCCTGTTGATCCCACAAGTCCAGGTCAGAGCCAAAGTACAGGAGTGTCAGTGGGATTGAGCAGATCCTGGGTTCCATCCTGTAGACCATGTCCCGCCCTATAGCCATGAGCCCCCAGCCAGGGCACAGCAGCATCTTCTCACATCCCTCTGCAGCAGCAGCACTGTCGGGGAGCAGGAGTCACCCACCTGTGTCAAGGAGCTCGATTTCCTTTCCGTGGACTCCTCTGCAGCTGATGAAGCAGATTCCTCTTGCATTGAACTGAGAGGAGAAAGCAGAGGTATCTGTCATGCTGAGCTCCCCTGCCTTTCTCTGAGGCCAAAGCTGGCCTTCCTCCACACGGAGGGAAGCCTTCCTGCTCCTGATGGCTCCCAGAGTGCAGCACCCATTGCTGGACAGGAGCTCTATCACCAGCTTTGTACTACACCTGGGGACACTGCGGTGTTTTTTTGCTCCCTCTCCCCAAGCCAGGGATGCAAACGGACGACAGCCCAGGTCTCCTGGCTGCCTGCCACATACCAGCCGTGGGCTGGTGCCTCCTCAGACAGGAAAGGTGGTGCAGGGCTTCTTGTACCTTTGGCTTTCCCATGCAGATGCATCCTCGGGTGCTTGGTGGATGTAGAATTCGAAGCTGAGCATGCCTTTGTTCTCCAGAATGACAGTCTGGGTCTTCTTGGTGCCCTCGAGCATGGCACCGAAGTCGATGGGTGAGGCGGGCTCAATGCTGTACTTGCTGTACACAGCTCTCGCCGACACCCTCAGTGGGATCTCGGCAACAGTCTGGCCTCCTTCCCCTGAGCTGCCGTCTATCACCTGTGTCCACAGGAAGGGGTGGTAAACACAGCAAAGAGGCCAGCCTCTACCCCAGTCCCCAGTCTCCACCCCAGGCCTCCAGCAGTTTACCCCTCCCTGTTTAAGCACCGCCTCCAGAGTCAGATGCTCAGCTCCACTTAAGAAGCCTCCCAAATGGTTTTGAAAGACTTTGTTTGTGTACGTAGGAGAGAGGATTCTCCAGTTAAAGCACTCCTTCCATTCGACACCTATCCCGTTTACACTCCCAAAATGTCGAGTGGTAACACAGCCTGGCCCAAGCAGCTCACCTGGCAGTACAGGATGGGTTTGTTCTTGAGGAAGATTTCACTTGTGGGGTGGAAGAGCATCTCAATATTCACACCAGGCTGGGAGGCAGTCAGCACGCCTGACCGAGGCTCAACGCTGAAGTGGGATGCCAAGTCTTGCATGCTGGCACCTGCACCCTTCAGCGTGAAGCTGGGGAGAAAGGGAAGGAATGGAGATCTCTGCAGTTAAAAGTACAGGCACCACCAGCACGGCCAGGACTTTGCATAGGACCAGAAAAAAACAAAAAAAAGGGAGAGTTCAGCTCTGCTCAGAGAATCCTGGATCTTGACAGAGAGTGCAGACAATCACAAGGTTAAGGCATGAAACCTTGACACCAAAATTTTTCATTCACTTCTTTACAGAGTCTCAGAAAGAGAAAGGAAGTGACCATCAAAGAAAAGCAATGAATCTCATCATTTCAGTGGCTGAAATTTTTGGGGCTCTCCTTTGGGTTCGTGCTGAGCTGTGAAGAATTGCTGGTTTGTGGCTGGATTCTCTAGTAAAATAGTTGAGATTAGAGAGTCCAGGTTTTGTATTTCCCATGAGGTAGCCAGCATGAAAACAGGTTCTAGCCATTGACAGAGGGAGAATGCAGGCCTGGGAATCTGAAGAAATGCTCACTACCAGGCAGCTGGACTCACCTGTACTCAATGTCATATACCCCTTTGTTCTTTAGACTCAGGACTTTCTTCACCTTATCCAGGACATTAATGGTTCCAAATTCCAAGCTTCCATCTGGACCTGCAGAAAACACGCAGAGCCAGGTCAGAAATGGTATTTGTCAGCTGCAGAACATGCCAGGTCACAAACTACGTGGAGGTCTTGACACAAAACCCTTTCCAGCAAGTTTCCCTTCTTGACAGTATTTTCCAGCTATTTGTCTGCCCTTTCTCTTCTTACTCAAAATATCTGCAGGATTAGTAGCTAAGGAAATTACTTTATATGCTGTGCTGAGCCCGTGGGAGTTGCCAACTGCCTGTTCACATCACTGTTGTTTCAAAGCCCCCAAATCCAATCTGCACATGAAGCTGCACACTTCAAAGTTCAGAGGGGAGAAACTTAAGGCTGTCAATGCCCTGACAATGCATTATTCCACACCACTTGCAGGGTATGTGCTTCATGTGTCCATGCCATCCTTGCATGCTATCCCATCCTATCCCATCCCATCCCATCCCATCCCATCCCATCCCATCCCATCCCATCCCATCCCACGCGCTTTGGTCGCCCGCCCCCCAAGGTAATGCAGTGCACCTGGACTGCTTTGTCTGGGAGGCGTCCACTGACCTTCAGGCATGTCGATCCTCAGAGAAACATCATAGACCTTTGCAGAGATTTTGATGTTTTCAGCCTGAACAATCCCCAGGATGTTTTCTGTGTCTGAAACCTGGGGCAGCAAGAAACAAACACTGTTCAGATCATTCTTTTGGTAGACAGCCTCTAAGTCCTTGTCTCTGCTGGCTGCTTCCCCTATGGCCTCCCAGGCTTCACAAGCGTCGGTGGACTCCCAAGCTTTGCTAACCTGTTCACCTCATGGGCTGCCCCAGTGGGATTCAGCTGCAGTAAAAAACCCTATCAGCCCAACCCTGCACTCCTACAGCAGGGAATGATGCTGCTAAAGCATCCTTGAGAGGCACAGGGATGTAAGAACAACCACAAGAAGTGTGAGGTGTCTCAGAGCAGGTGCCATTGACAACCCTCTGCCACCACCTAGCACTCTCTCGGAAATGCAGCCCCTAAAGCATGGGGAACAAAATCCCAGGGGGAGAGTTTGTTGCACCATGCAGAAGGTTCAGGCAAAGTCCAGGAGGAATGTAGAGATCACGCTGCAGTCCGTACAACCAAACAACAACCTTCAGCCGTTGACAGGGACAAGGTGGTTGTGGTACAGGCTCAGGATGCAGCGTCTGGTTATCTGGGGGGATGTGGATGCACTGCACGTTCTGGCAAACGCTGTGTAGAGGCAGAATTTGGGGTCACAGCACCCTTGTGTCTGTCAGGTGCAGCTCTTCCTGACTCTGTCCCTAAGAGCGCACGGCTGCTCTGCCAGGCAGGGCACAGTCCCTCTCACCTCAAGTCGCAGGATCTTTTTAATGCTGCCAATCTGCCTGGCCTTGAAATTCAGTGTCACTTCAAATTCTGAGCGGGGAGCAATGATGCCTCTATCTTGTGACACAGAGAAGTCCTCAACAAGGTCATCCAGCCCACGCAGCTGCCAGGCCATGGGCAGTAGGGTGTCGTTTTTCAGGACCAAGGTCCTGCTGTCAGTCCTGCAGAGACAGGAAGGCACCTGGCATCAGCTGCTGGATGGTCACACCAGCCTCACCACTGAATGCAGCTCCATCCACGGCCCTTGGAGCAGCTCCATGCCCTGGAAACCAGAGTCAAAGGTTTTCTCTTTGTCACCAGTCTTGGAGTGCTTGTGGGATGACTGACCTGTGCAGACGGAGCTTGTCAAAGGACAGCTCCAGGGGGCTGACGTCCAGCTTCACGTGCACCCCGTGGCAGCACAGGCTGAAGACCACTGGCTCCGGGTTCTTCGCAATGCAGCAGATCAATCTGTCTTCCAGGAAGCCAGGGGAACTGGGGTATGCCCAAATGGTCAGCTCCTGCACCCAGCCCCACAGAAAGAAATAGAAAGAGCACTGCGTGTGAGCAGGAGGAGCAGCCCCTGGGCACTTCTGCGGTGCCTGCTCTACCTGCCCTTCACCTACCCGCTTCTCCGCTGGCCTCAGGGTCATGCTGGGAGGGTCCAAAAGGAATGTATCTGATTTCATGTCCTTCTCAAAGGTGAACTGGACCTCTACGTCCATGGGGGAGTTGTTGAGGATGTTTATAGTCTCCTTGTTGCTGTGGCTGTTCTGGGCCTTGTACCTGTCCACAAAAGGGGAAAAGGCTGCAGAGGAAACTGTTGCCTGTGCCGCACATGGAGGAAAGCACCGTGGGCACCCAAGGAAGCGGTGCTGGGAGATCCTGCTCTAACAAACAAGTGAGGGAAATGGATCCCAGTCAGGGGCATGAGCATGTGCTCATCCTTGCCTTACTTTGGTGCCTTTCCCTGTACCCGGTGCCTCCACCCCAGAAGCCTGATGATGCTCAGGCCACTTCAAGGGTTTTTAATACAATGTACATTCAAAGGTGCCTAGAAAAATAACAGGAGACCAGGCGCATGGGTTCTTTCCCCTTCTTTCTTTCCCTGCCTGGTATAAAGAAAAGCTTTTGGAAAAAGAGTTTAGCTGATCTCTTTCATAGAAGTCATGCAACTGCTTTGGATTTCATGGGTTAGCTCAAAGTCTGAGAAAGAAATATAAAGCATCAATTCCCAAGAGGAATGCCAAAAGATAAAAAATAACCCTTCTCTCAGGTGTGGAAATTACTTTGGAGTGAAAGGGTTAAAGAGGCAAACAGAAATCCCAGATCATCCATCAACCTGTCTAAAGATTGTCTGTATTTTAAACTATTTCGATTTCATTTCCTTGGGTTGTCAAAATTGACCTAGCCTTCCAGAGATCCCATGGAGACAAGAATTTAATGTTAAATATTATTTTTTAAGAAGTGACCGTAGAAGTAGAAATATGCAATAGCTTCAATGACAACGTGTTTAGGTGGACTTCATCCAGCAGTGAGGATGCAATGTCATTACAGGAAGATGTAATTCCTGCTCTACGTTCCCCCTGACACCCATTGGCAGGTCAGCCATAAAATCTTACTAATAATTACAGATTAATGAAAGGTTTGAAAAACTGTCCACGGAATAATTGCTCAATCAGGCTACCTGCAGAGCTCAAAGCACTTCAAAAACCACCAGAAAGTTCATTTCCTAAGGGCTGAACTGGGATGTAGAGGGGGACAGGAGTTGCCCCCAGGTCACCTTTGGACTGGCAGCAGCATGTGGCTCTGGCCACCGAGGCAGCCACCAAGGCACCCACTGGGTAGGCAGAGCAGCTCCTCCAAGGCTCACGTGCCCCTTATCTGCTCAAGTTCACACACCCGTGGCCCTGCAAACCCGTGTCTCCCAGGACTCTGGCCGGGACTGCCCTGGATTGTGCCACCAGGACAGCATGGCTCTCCAAGCGTGTCCAGGAAAGTACAAGGCCCAGCAGGGAGCACATACCACTCTCTTGATTTCCCACACAGCAGCGGTCCAAAGTGGAATTGCTTTGTGCTCTCAACGTATTCTTTGAAGATGATTTCATCTGCCTCCATGGTCTTCCTCCACTGTGGAAACACCAGCCTGGGCAGAGAAAGCGGAGAAGGAGGAGCTATGAGATGCTCCAAATAGGAAATGTAGTCAGAAAACCGTACCCCTTCCTGGTG
Source organism: Chamaea fasciata (assembly GCF_029207755.1). Taxonomy (NCBI): domain Eukaryota; kingdom Metazoa; phylum Chordata; class Aves; order Passeriformes; family Sylviidae; genus Chamaea; species Chamaea fasciata. Next base: position 22,244,271 of record NW_027094097.1, on the reverse strand, counting down.
GCTGAGGTACCACCTGCCTTCCCAGCTCCCAGCACAGGAAGGAAGAGATGCTGGACGACCTCAGGCAGCACGATGTGCCCAGGCCAGAAGCCCCAAGGGGCAGCCCTGCTGTGAGTTCAGGGGCAGCAGCGTGGGAGGCTGCCGGGGGCCAGCCTTACCGTGGGTCCTGGCTGATGCTGGGGTACAGGCCGGTGACACTGCAGGGCAGCTCGTACTGGCGCTTTGTGCCCACCAGCTCAAACCTCAGTGTCTGCTCAAACTTCCATGGCTTTTGGGTGGAGAAGTGGACCTTCAGTTCCACCTCACCGTGGGCAGGCACTATCCACCGGTACCGTTTCAGCCTGGCAATTAAAGAGGAGGCTTCAGACATTGCTAAGGAGCAAATCAAACGAGGAGGGTGCGCTCACCATCCCATGGAGGCACTGGCACAGGGTCGCTGTGGAGCTGGGGACGATGGACCTTGTTTGGCAAGAGGGCCAAGAAGCAGAGGCATCACCTCCCCCCGTGCAGCTCACCTGAGGAATTCTGTGGGGATTGAGGCACTTTTCAGTGTACTTTTGGGTCTGGTTGTGGAGGAATCCCGGAGATGTTCTGTTCTCTGTGTGGAGACCTGGCTGTCCTTTAGAGAGCTGTCTCTGCTGGCCTCTTTATCCGTCTTTGGTTGGCCTTCAGCAGAACTTCCCTTCACATCTCGGGCCTTGGCCTAAGGGGAGAGAGAAAAGGGAGAGAGAGGTGAGCCCTGAGACATCCCCATCCTGGAAAGCAAAAATGGAGTTTTTTAACCAATGGAAGAACGAATAAATAAGTCCACCTGCCCATGGACTTGGTCTTCCTTATTGGTGTTTGTTTTGCCTGGGACCCCCCTTCTCAGACTCAGGACTGTCTCCTCAAGGGGGAGTTGCTGGTTCGAAGTGATCTCCTCCCACTTGTCTTACAGAACTGCTCTGTCCCCAGCAGAGCTGTCTCTTTTTTCCCATACCTGACAGAAAGGAGACCTGCTGACACATGGCCCCACCACATCTTCACTCCCTCTCCACAACGATCCTTCTCCATCCAACCTGTCCCCCATGCCCTCATCTAGCCTGCCCTCTGCCCTGGCACCTTCAGTGCCAGCACCACTGGAGCACCCACCAGATCATCTTCCATAGCAGCACCTCCCGGTGCCTCAATGGTGAAGAGCTCCACGTGCTCTGCGGAGCCCAAGCGCTCCTCTGGGTAGTTGACTACGGAGAGGACAAACGCAGGGGGCAGCGGAGGCCCCTCAGGATGCAGTCCCAGATGTCTCAGCATCTAAAACAGAAGAGAAAAATCTTGTTTATACTTCTGTCACCTTCATCCTCACAATTCCTTCTTTAAAGGCACGGAGCTTTTGGCAATGGGGTTTTTGATTTACAAAATCATGAAGTACAAACGCTTTGTTATGCCCAGTGGGGTGAGCAGGCTCCAGAGCAGAGGCAAGAGCTACAAGCAGGACCAGCAGAGAAATCTCTCCTGAGTGTCTCAGCTGAAAAAACAATGACCATGAGCTGCCCTGTCCCGGGACCGTTTATAATGATTTCCAGGCTGGGAAACTCTGAACAGATGGGATACTTGTACACAGAGCACTTCCACTTTCTGCCCATCTGAGGGATGGTGATGACCTCCCCATCCACACAGATACTTACAGAGTCATTATGGAACATCATCAGGCGCCTGGAAAAGGCTCTGTGCCATTATCCCCTGGGAGGACACAATGCTCCAGGGCCCAAGACCACGGCAAGCTCAAGATCTGAGCCTTGCAGGGCTTTACCTCGTCTTCCGTTGGCAGCCTCCCACTGCTCAGGATCTCTGTAAACATGGCCTTTGGATCTGTGAACTGGATGTCCAGGCACGGCACCCCGACTCTGACTGCCTCTCCTGCAACTTGGCCTTGAGTCTTCAGCCGAGGTGACTGAGGATGGCTTTGGCGTCTGTGTTTTTGTGCGGGCTTCTTCTTCTCCACTTTCTCCTGAGGCTTACTGGTCTCCTGACCTTTGTTTTCAGCTGAAGGCAGTGCCTTGTTTCCATTTTTCATCACAGGTAACTCCACGGTACCCTGAACCCTGTCCCAGTAGGAGAAAACCTGTGCGACGTTCTGCTGTGAAAACTCATGGATCTGAAACCTCAGGATCAAGTTCTTCTCCATCTCAGCTGGGTCCTCTGAGATTTCTGTTTCTTCCTGCTCTGGGGCTTTGGTTTCCTCCTGCTCTGGGGCTTTGGCCTCTCCCTTCTTTGGGGCTTTGGCTTCTCCCTTCTCAGGGGTTTTGCTTTCCTTCTTCTCTGGGGCTTTGGCTTCCTTCGTCTCTGGGGCTTTGGTTTTCCCCTTCTCTGGTTTTGTAGGCTGCTTGCCCTTCTTCTGCTTTTCTTTCTCCTTCCGCCTCTCTTCCTCCTTCTGTCTCTCTTCCTCCTCTAAGGCTTTTGCCTCCTCCTCAAGCTTTTGAGCCAGCAGCTGCTGCTCCCTTCAGGAAACAAAAGAGAAAACATTGCTAAGAGTCACCACCAGAAACCTGGGCTCGCTAGTCCTGGCTGGCCCTGCACTTTATTCCTTGACCCTGAGGCCAGGCAGAACTGCAAGACCATTTCTGTGAATTTTCCTCAACCCACAGAGGCCTGGAACATCCCAAGGGAGGGGAATGGTGGAAGGGGACCTCCAGGACCCGCTGAACCTAAGCCTTGCCATCATAAGGTCTTAACTGTGCAACCTCCCTCTTAAGGCACACCCAAACACCTCTAGCCCACTTGCCAAAGGCTGAGCCACCAGCTCTCTGCACAGATGCCTGAGAACTCCCTTCGTCTCTTGATTTCCCAGTTTAAACCAGATCACAACCTGCTAACATCTCCTTATCCCTTCTGCCATTCTTTCTCGACTCAATCAGCCCCCTCCTCCCTGGGCACAGCCTGCTCCTTAATGAGAATAATCCTATCAGTCAGAAAGCAAAGGCTGCAGGAACTCCTCTCCTGCAAGACAGGCTCTCGTCAGCCAGGTTTCCAGCTGGAACCCAGCTGTGACCAAGGCAAACTGGTGTTCTCTGCCATGGAAACAATTGGAAGCAGCCTTGTCCATCTCCTCCGCATGAAATCAACTTCAGCCTGGGCTGAAAGAAGTCCTGATACACAGGCTTGCTTTAAGCAGCCTCCCCTCCCAGTTCCACACTTTTCCTATGTGTCCTGAGCTGGGCTGCCTTCTTTGAGCTTCTCCTGTGCTTGTCTCCTGCTGCAGCTGAAGGGGTGCCTAAAGGACACGAGCTTTCATGGGTGGTGTCCCAACATAAGGATCCCTGGCACATCAGCATTGCAAGGACTTCAACTGTAGCAGCACCAGGACCCAAACCAAGGGTTTGTCTGTGCCCCCCACCTGCCCATACCACAATCCCACTGTTTTGGTGAAGAAGGGAGATGATGAAGAAGGTGTGAATCAACATCATGGACTTAAAGACACTTCTACAGGCAGTGCCAAGGCAAGCCCAGAGCCCAGCTCCCTGCAGGCAGCATCTAAGCTGGGAGGGCTCACCATGGAGAAGAAGATGTTCTATCTCAGCAGAAGAAGGTCCTTCCTCCCTTGGGAGCCAGGCAGCTAAGAGTGGCCATCCCTGTGTTGCTTCTGGCCTTTGCTATCAAACACGTCTGAGCTCAGAGTCCTTGGAGCAGGGAAACCCTCCGGGGACACTACCCCGAGCAGGAACCCATGGAAGGCTTACTCACCTCTCCCTCCGCATATGGTTCAATTCCTGTATTATTTTATCCACGGCAGCTTTCTCCTCCTCAGGGAGGGCGTCATACTCTTCCTCATCCATTCTCAAGGCACGTTCTCTGTTCCTCTGAAGAGCTTCTTCCCGCTGCAGTTCTTTAGCACAAACCAGAGCAGAAACCATGAGTGACAGCAAGCACAGCTGGGTGCTTTGGGTCAGCTGCAAGGACTCACAGCTTTTCCCAACCCAGCCTATCACACCAGGAGACATTGGGGAGCTCATATCCCTGCTCCAAAACTCAGACAATCCCCCAAACTACGGCCAGGCAGTGAGTTCCTGCGCTTTTCCTGGCTTAAGTGCACCAGGGCTGAGGACAGTTGTTTGTCACTGAGCTACAAGAGCTTGAACTTGTGCCCAAGCTTTAACGTTAGAGATTAAGGTGTCTTAAAGCCTCCAGTCTCCTGCAACTCTGAGATGAGTGTGGTTACAGAGGCAGAAGGTGGAAAGATGAATAAAAACACTTCTTACAAGCTCTGCTGCAAACCCAGACACACAGAGATAAGTCTGAGGGCTTGAGAGAGAAGATTTGAGAGGGACAGACATATCTCACCTTCCCTCTGTCTTTCATCCTCCTTCCTCTGTGTTTCAGCTTCCTTCTTGGCTTTCCAAGAAGCATAATCCTGATGCACATTCACCATGTAGATATAATGGCGATTCTTGACAGCTCTGAGTACACAGAGCAGAGAAGATTCCAGGCTTCTTGCAAAGAGGCTCTCCAAGCCATCAAAGACCACTCCCTTGTAGCAATCTTCGTGCTGCAAATACAGGGAAGAGTAAGTCAGCCATTGCACACAGGGGGCTCACAGCTGGACAGTAAACCCAGATGTCACAGGGCACCAGCTGTCCTTGTTCCAGGTGCATTAGCTAAGAGCAGCTTGTGTCTGTCCTTAGGCTCTGCCAACTAAGGGCATCTGCAGCTTCCCCCAAGGTTCCCTGCACACAGGCCAGGATCCTCCAAGAGCATGTACAGACCTCCTCCTCCTCCTCTCCGAGTTGTACCTCACTGCCTGTTCTCCGGAGCAGGAATGTCTCCTTTTCCCCACCCCACATACCTTCAGCCTCTCACAGAGGATCTCCACCAGCAGGTCCTCGGGCAGCACACAGCTCAGGCAGTTCAGCTCTTCCCCACAACTGCTGGTGATGTTCAGCTGCTGCGGTGCAGGAGCAGTGGAAACTGTGAACTGTAATGTGGACCATTGTAAGGAAAATACACCCCACTGGAAAGCCCTGAACAACTCCCACTGCTGGGCTTGCAGCTGGGGTTCCTCACTAGTGGAGACTAGAACAACCCTGCAGTGCAGGCTGGGGGCTCCAGGGGATGGTCCTGGAGGACCCATCCCCTGGCCAGCAGAGACCCAAGCCTGCAAACTCCTGGTGCAATGGATCCACATACCAGGCCCTGGCTGGCACAGAGCCTCCACCGTAAGCAGCCCCTGCCCATCTCACAGACAATGCAAAGGTCCCAGGCACCAACCCAGGCAGATCGTGTTTACCTCGGGTGTGCTGGCTGGCTCCGTCTTCTTTTGTGCTGGTGCGCTCTTGCCTTTGGAATTCTTGTTCGTTTTCTCCTGGGAGGCTTGCCTTCTCTTGGCCGGAATGGCGTGCTGACGCTTTTTAGCTGCATAGGGGACACATGGTTCAGGAGGGCTTTGAAAAGCAAGTAGGCACCTTTCACCACAATGGGCACAGCCTTGGACCCTGGAAGGAACCTGGCACTTCTTCCCCAGTCTGCTGGGCACTGGCAACACTCAGAAGCAGCTCCCTCCCTGCTTCTCTTACCAGCACGCTATCCCATCCTTGATTTTAAAGCCAGCACTACGTCCCTCCTAACAACTGTGCATGCAGGTGACACTGCTTGCACAGGAGTTCCCCATGGATCAAGCCAAGGATTTGTCCTCCAGGACCATTGTTTCCATACACTGCACCCATCCTGCATTCTCATGTGGAGACTTGCAGCCCTGCCCCGCTTGCACCAGCCGTCTCTGCTGAAGCTAAATGCTCCTTGTGGGAAAACCCTGCTGGGACACAGACTCCTTTTCCTTCCGCCAGCTCCCAACCCAGCCAGCTTCAAAAGTGAGCAATGCAAAACTTCCCCCTGCACTGTGGCAGGTCTGGCCTCACCCTGCAGAGCTCAGGCTACCAGCTGCCCAGTAAGCTTCCTAAAAGTCTCTGGTCTCACATGGAGAACAGCCCAACATACACGAGCTGTGTAACCTGACAGTGAGCACAGGTAAATCTCGGGAGACAAGAGCTCATTTGGAGCACGTCTCTGATTGGAAATTCCTCTGGGAGGCTGTCCTTCCCTTCCTCTTGTTCCCAAGGTTACACTCATAGCCAGTCCTCTTGTGCGTAACGAGCCACTTCAGAAGGCTTTTTCCTTGGTAAAGTGGGCAGCAGTTCTGCCTGCTGCCCACGAGAAGCAAGCTTGATTCAGCTTTGAGGAAATAGAAAATATTTGGGAAAGAGACGGGCATGCTTCACCACCCTTAGAAAAATGAACATGTGCCAAGCATGGCAAGCAAAGGGGGATGTCAAAGAATCCCCGACTGAGCCCTTAAAATTGATTTTTTATTTTTTGAAGACCAGCCAGAGATGCACTTCACCCATGTTCCCTAAGAGACCCAAGGACTGAAAAACTGCTGCTCTGAGTGAGCAGAAGTGGACAGTCATGGTGGGTTTCTCAAGCACTGGCTCTGGGTCTGGCATTTTTCCTCACCAGCATTACCTTTGTTTTTGCTTTTCAGCTCCATGGCAGCCTCGGTGCAAAGCTCCCGGGCACGGAGCCCTGCCTGGCTGCCATCATTGGCAATGGCCTCTTTCACCACGGTGTCAAGGGACAAGGGAGCAGCGTCGTAATGGTGACACAGGGCCGCCGCTATCTCTGTCTTTCCTGAGAGAGAGAGGAGGACTGCTTGGTGACACGTGCACATGAGGCATTACAGGGACAGGCCCTGGAAAAATCTCCAACAAGATTTCAAAGTTAAAAGAACAGGGGGAAATCAAGTGTCCCTCCAGGGGAGGCCATGAGGGAGGCAGCTGGAGTGTGGTTACCAGCTCTGAATTCTAGAGCCAGGAGGATCATCTCCACCTCCTGTTCGGCTGAGGTCTTTGCCTTAAGCACCAAGGTCCACCAGGATGTATTTCTCCTGCTTGCCCCTCTCCCTGCAGCCCAGGGCTGCAGCTCACATACCTGCCAGGGGTGGCCCGTGGACAATGACAACAATCCCTTTGTCCTGCTGTGCTTCACACCTCTCTGAAGACTGGTCAATGCCCAGGTGGCGAATGACAGCTCGAGAGATAGGATTCCCAGTCGCTTTCACCGTGGCCTCAGGATAGAATGGGACAGCCCTGTGATGTGCTGCAGTGAAAAACCAGGAGAAAAGGTCAGCCTCCTGCCTACCTTTGATCCTCATCATCCTCCCAATCTGCTCAGATCCCGGAAAAGGAGACTTGGTGAAAGCAACATGAGCTTGTTCTTTTGTTGCTAGGAAAGTGCAAATATAAAAGAGCCAGTGATATTAGACCTGGTTCTACTGGCTGAAGAACTCATCCAATCCTAGTCTTTGTGAATATCCCGATTATTTCCCCAGTCTATGGCAGGCAGATAGGAGCTTGCTTTGGCTACACTCAGGGTTGGTAGAGGATGCCCCAGTCCTTCACCCAAGAGTTCCTCCACCAAGCTGGGGAACAGGCAGTTTTTAAAAGCATGGGCTTTCCCTGAAGGTGACAGAGTTCAGGGTATATGGGCTGGACTCCCTGCTGCGACCACAGTCAAAACAGACACCGCCAAACCCTCACTGTTTTCCTGACCTGGTTCTGTCTTGCCCATGGCCTCAGCCTCAGCCTCAGCCTCTGCCATGGCCTTGACCTCTTCCTGTTGTGCATTCAGCCTCTTCTGTGCTTCATAGTACTCCAGCAGCTCTGGGGGCAGCGTCTCGCCCACGGCACGGGGAGGCATTAGAAACTTCTTCTGGTACTCAGACCCCACTGCCGTCCGCAGGATCTGTGTGCGCAGGGAAGAGAAACCATCCGCAAGATTCCTTCTCTGGCCTTTCATCACACACGCTCAACAAACCCGTTTTCTGTCTCCTCTCTTCCTCCCAACAACACAAACTATTGAAGTCCTCCCACAGCATGTCAGCAGAGTTGGCTTTCCCTGGGGATTGCCTCCGTCTCCCTGGCACAAGCCTGGGAATGCTGGAGTGCTGTGAAGCTTGGGCAGCATGTACATGGGGACCAGACCTGCCTTCTCACCTTCTCCTCCTCAAGGTACTGCTCATCAAAATCCAGGGAGTAAAACTCAATGGGGAAGTTGCATGGGTTCTTCACCACCACTGTGGCCTGCACTCCATAGCTGTCCACCAGCACCCATCCCATCTCTAGTGCTGGGGGGCTGAACTCCAGCCGTGGCTCCAGACCTTGTCCTGACAGGTGCAGCATTAAGCAATTGCTGCTCTCACAAATTTTAAGCTTCAGCTTATTCTTGTAAGACCTCTGAAAAGAGAAAAGTGAAGAAAACTCATCCATGAAGTCCCAGGTGACGGGACCCCAGATACAACGCTTTCTCCAAGGTCAGGGTGTTCCCAGTCCCTCCAAGGTGAATGGAAACCACCAGGTATTTACTGACGCCAGGGACTACAGCGTCTGTAGTAGCCTGGGGCTGAGTAACTGGGAGGAATCCTGGTGTGCACTGTAACTGGGTATTTGGGTATCAGATGGATCTACAATGGACTGTCAGATGTTTTCACCTAGCCATGCAGGAGCGCAGTGCTCATGAGAAGGGCCCTCGGGGTTACAGTGTCCAGACACAGTCCTGGCACTGCTGCATCAGGCAAACGCCAGCTCCAGGAGAGAGGCAAATGAGCTCTCACCGGCTAGAAATAAGGATCATCTTCTCTGCTTAGTGTCTGGCTCTGGTCAAAGCCAGACACAAGATGGTTATGTCTCTGGAGCAATTAAAAGATCCCTGGGACTGCCTGCAGGCACAGAAGCACTTGTGTCCATACCGGTACAGGCCGTCAGTTTCCAAGACCCAGCGGCCACAGGCAAACTACTTTTGGGAACGCTCCATCCTTTAAGTTGAATCCCCAGCTGCATGGGAATGTGCAGGCAGGCCAGAGCCCCAGGGACTGCTGGAAGCACAGCACTACAGGTGACTGTCCTGCTGTGCCCAGGAAGGTGTCTGGTGGCTGTTTTGTCTGTCAGTTCTGCAGCAGGATGAGCCTAGACTGACCATTCCAGGATTATCCTCTGCGAGTGTGCAGCTGCTCTGCACCGAGTGTCGCAGCTGCAAATACAGCCGGGCAAGGGGGAGGCTGAGGGGAGTTGGGCGCATCCCTCCCGTGTGCCGAGAGGCAGCCACAGAGCCCCGATGCTCTCTGTGCAAGCTCCCTGTGGGCATTTCAAAGCACATCTCACGGCAATGCTCTGTGGGGTGAACTGAGCCACGCTGAGTAGCTGAGTACGGGGCCTGCAGAAAGCTCCCTGCCAAGGCAGAGCTCAGAGCACACTCTCGGCACCAGGCCCTCCTTTCGGCCTCCTGGGCTGACACCTGCCAATCTCACCTCCTCCTTCGGTGTAAACCGGATTTTCAAGTCCTGCCAGCTTCCTGCATCAAGGGTTCCTTTGCAGGGCATCACTTCAAAGGGACAGGGCTCATCCTCCAGTGCCTGCTTCTTCTGAGGTAGGGCTGGTGGCCTGCGTTTGCGTTGATTGCTCTGGGCACAGAAACAAATCCTGTCAGGTCTCCTGGGTCTGCGAGGACAGAGCCTCAGTTCCTGCAGTGCTCTGAGACACTGATACGGTGCTGAGAGCACCCACAGCCAAAACAAGCGTGGCCCCCATAGCCTAGAGCTGGAGGGAAAACCTGTAGACAGGGCAGGCAGAGAGGGAACTAGAGTCCTCAGAGGAGGGCGAATGGGTGAAGGTGCTAGAAAAGCAAAGCATCAGCTAATGGAACAGGTCCAGGCAAACCAGCCTTGATCTGACCCTCAGAAGCTTCCTCAAACACGCTGTAGACCCAAGTGCTCAGGCAGCCACAGGAGTAGAAAGGGCAAGAGACACAAAGAAAACCCAACCAAGAAGTTACGTGTTCAATGTTGCCCGTGCTTTACCTCCATTACAGGCTGGATGCCAGTAATAAACCAAGTGCAGGGGACATGGAACCAGTTGTAGAGCCGGACTGTCTCAGTCTGGCACTGCCCAACGAGGGTATCCGAGAACTTCAGAGTGTTGTTTGAAAGTCTGAGTGACAGTTCAACGACAGCGGCATGGAGGCGGATGTGAGACCTGGGGCCTTTTTCTACCTGGAGAAGGACAGAGAATTCAGCGGAGGGCGCAGGTGACAGCTGCTGCGGTGCCCAGCCTGCTGCCTGCCCCAAGAGCTGTGGTACCTTGATGGGCAGCAGCACATCCACGTCACCCTGTGGGCGGCAAGCACTTTCAAAGCACACTTCAAATGTCACGGTGTGCCTGGGAGGCAGGTTCTCCATTTGGTCCAGGTCCACACTGAAACCTTGAACAGATGAAAACAAAGCAGCTGAGATACACAAGAGACATGAAATGTGTCACAAGCATGTTTAAGGCCCTACAGGTGTCCTGGCTGAGAGGTCTGGGAAAACGCCCCTGCCGTGCGGTGACCTGGACAAAAACGTAAAAGAGGGCACCGGTGAACAGCCCTCAGACACAGCGAGCCTCTGTGTGATGGAAGCACAGCCTTGCCTCAAGGCCTCTTTTGGAAGCCTCTTTTCATCCACCAGAGGATCTCACAGGCTGTTTCCTCAATAAAGGCTTAACACAAGTGCTGTGACAGTGTGAACTCCAAACAAAGCACTTCCAAAACACAGCAGACCCCACTGGTTCACAAAACAAGCCCACAGAGTGCCCAAAGAAACTTCATGCTGGTGGGAGCCAAGGGCAGAAGATGCTGAGAGGTGACCGGGCTGATGAGCCCATCTGGCCCCTGCACTGAAGCGTTAGGGCAGTCACAGGCAGGCCAGGTCCCTGGGCATGGCTGGCCAGGAGAATTGAGACTCTGAAGCTCCCAGCAGGGCCACTGAGAAGAAAAAGCTCAAAAACCTCCCCAAGTTCAGTGGTTTAAGCTAATCTGTCTGAGACACCTTCTTCAAGCCCACAGGAAGTGTCTCCAGCACTGCTTACCTGTGTCCTGCAGGACAGACACATCCATCCGGAAGGACAAAAGCATCTCCCCAGGGTTGGTGATCTCCAGAGTGCGTCTCTCAGTGCAGCCCTTAAATACAGACCCCAGGTCCAGGACATACTCAAGCGGCTCAATGCTGGAAGAAGGAGTAAGGACAGTCCTTAAACCACAGCCTGGCTACAGCTTCAGTGGATGGAAGACACAAATAAAGGGGATAATTCTGTATTCATTGCTGTAAAAACTCAGCTCAAGCATACGAAACCCGAGGCCTGATCACCTGGCAATGACTTTGGGAAATCAGGAGGAGTGCAGGTCCTAGGTTTTATCAGCTACCCATGGTAGCTGAAACTAAAATTAGTTTAAAATGGACACTGGTCGCAGCTCCTCTGCCATGAAAAGCCAGTAGAGGTGAGTACACTGGGCCTCCACTGGTCTCAATGAAACTGCTTAGCCTCGTGTACAGCCTGAGCCTGAAATTGCCTCAGGGCCTAGAAGAAAGATTTGCCCGCACCGGAAATCTTCATTGTTCTGCAACCAGATCACATGATCTGTTCTGCAGAGCATCTTCCTCCTGAATGGAAGCCTCCTGTGCTTGTGCTGCATCATGATGGCGCAAAGGGAACAGACCAAGGAACCTAGATAAGCCCTGCCACCCCACCAGGATTCGAGCCATCTGAGTCTGCATTTTAAAGTGTTTGCTGACATGTGCAGTTCCCTTCTCCGTTCGTCTCGTGTGCTCTGTTAGCTGGAACCAAGACATCAGCTGGGAGTTGTCTCTTTTAGAGCTAGTCAGCAGGGACAGAAGTTATGTGGCCTGGAAGGGCTTGAAGGTCTGTGCTGGGTCCCCTCAGCTGCAGGGACAGAACCCCACACCTGTGGGGAGCCGAGCAGTCCAAAGCTCAGCGTGGTGCTGGGGAAGGGAGGACACTCCTCTGCTCAGATGTAGCCTGTCAGCCACCGGGACCAGACCCTTTCTGAAGTCCCCGGCTATTCCCCAGCTGTGCAGACACAAGGAGCTCTCAGGAGAAGGAGACATTGCTGGATGTTCCCCACGGGGCACCTGGAGATGGGGATGGGAATCCTTACTCACTTGATAAGACTCTGGAGCAGCTCCTTGTCAGGAAACCCGCTCTTCGGGAGATGGGATGAGAGCTTTTGCTGCACCTCCAAACCAGCCTTCTCTGCCATCTTTATCTGCGCCTGGGTGTCTGTCTGAGAAAAGGGAAGACAGTGGCTGCTTAGCAAAGGTCCTTCCCAAGGCCCAGCTTGCACCTGAGAAAGGATCCCACCCTGCTGCTGTTGAGAGGGGCTGTGGGGTCCTCCTGTCTGGCTGCTCAGTGTCCGTGACACCTCCTGCTCTTAGCCAGGACCTCATCTCCAGGGAAGTCACTCCCACATCTTTGCCTGCCCAGCCACTGTTGGCAAAGCTGATCTGGCCGGGCAGACAGACAAGCCAGGAACCTTCCAGAGCTCCAGATCCTTGCTTGCCCCCAGCCAGTACCAAGGCAGCTTGGACAAAAGCTGTCTTGAAAGGGAACCGGGAAAGCCTTGGAAGCCTTGTGTCTTGAAAGGCACAGCTTGGAAGCTGGTGCCTTGTGGAGATGAGCACGGCCAGCACAGTCCCAGGGCACAGTCAGGCACCTACTGTACAGGTCTGTAAATCTGACAGGGCTTGGGTTGGGACCAGCAAACTCCCCAGAAATGACCTGCATCTCCTTCAAAGCGCCATCAACTCCATCCCTTGAGCATGGCCTTCAGGATCTCTCCCTGGGGTAGCCAGGAAGCTGGTGCAACACCAGAAGAGACCATGACCAGAGTGGCAGCCCTAGGGGCAATGCTGAGGTGACACATGGCTGTAAAGTGGGCAGGGAGGTCCCAAATGCCATCGGGGCACCAGGAAGCTGCTGTGGGCTGCAAGGGGCTCAGGTGACACAGAGAGGGTGGCATGTGCCAAACTGGGCTGCAGCTGTTCTTACTGTATCGCCAGAGCCAAGCAAGCCGGGCTTCCGGTTCTCAGTCTTCGGATTCCGAGTCTTCGAGGTCTGAGTCTTTGAGGTCGGAGTCACTGGGGGCTGAGACTTCGAGGTCTTAGTCTTCGGGCTCTGAGTCTTCGTCACAACAACTGATTCTTTCCTTTGACTTTGTTGTTGCTGCTGTTTTACATGCCGTTCCAATGGCTCCTCATACTTTTCATTTCCTGAAGGAAGAAAACATCCACAAAGAGAAGTGTGAGCAAAGTGCCAATCCCATTAAAGCTGGGAAGTCCCTGCCTCCCAACACTGGTTCCTTCCAGAAAGAAATCCCTCAAGCCCTCTATGGAAAGTGGATGCTGCTGCTCCTCTCTGCATCCTCACCCATCTTCCTCCCCACAGAGGAGCATCGCATCCCCTGCAATGTCACACAAATCCAAGCCTGCCAGAAGCCCTGCCAGCCTCTCTTAGAGCTTTCCCAAGCCTTTCAGTCTAGCCATCACCCTTCAGAACCCTGCCAGATGTGCTGGCAAGCTCTGCAGGATGGTTCCTGGGACAGAGCCCACATGGGATCCTTGCTCAAGACTCATGAAGCAACCAGAGAGCTTGAGTTGCTCTGGGAGTCCTGCAACCCTCCAGGCTTGCTGGAGGTGGGCACGAGCTGCCCCGTGGGCATATGGTAGGGAACAAAACCAGAGGGGCCCCTCCTGGAGGCAGACAGGCAGTGCCCACCTTTGATGTTCCAGGGCAGGTTCACACTAAACACGGGAAAGGATGCTTCTCCTTTCAGACGGATACTTTCTGGCTCCAGGTCACCCACTTTGAGGTGGTAAGTCCTGCTGAAAGCTCCTGGTAATCCTGGCACGTAAGAAAAATTCAGCTCTTGCGTCTCGCCTGGTGCAATGGAGCCCTGCAGGGACAGAAGAGAGAGGGAATGCATCAGAGTTTGATGGGGAATGGTTCAGGGGACAGACAGGCTGAGAAGACAGGTTCTCATCTAGAAGAAGCCATCAAACCACACCACCATCATGATAAATACATTACAGTGTTGGCTTTTGCAACTGTTAGAGTAAACACTATAAGTTTTATAATGTTGACTTTTGTAAAAGAAGTTTTGCTAAAGTTTAGAGTTCTTTTAATTCAATTCTTTTTTTGTGATACCAATGCTGGTGAAGAATTGTTGTAATATTAACATTTAGCCAACGAAGGAATTGAAGCCTGTTGAATGTGTCAAAAAGTAACAAAGGACCAGGACTAGGACAACCGCATATGCTCCAAAAAGGCCGGACGGAGAAGGAACTCTGTTAAAACGTTGGAATATAAAGAACTGCTTGTAAATACGCACTGGGCTAATGCAATACCCCGGCTATACAAGGGGTGTTGTGTTGACTGGTGTGTGCCTCTGGCTGCAGCTAATGTGGCTAAGCAGGCAGTGCTGTTCCTTCTGCTTAGCAGGCAGTGCTGTTCCTTCTGCTTTATTGACTTTGTCTCCTATTGTCTCACACTAAATTTTCTTGAAATTTTAACTGATGAGTGGGCTTTGCTTCTCACACCTCCTACCTTCCTTGTGCCCAAAAGATCGAGCCACTGACCCGGGGGTGCAGTGTGTCCTCCCAAGAGCTCATCTGCCTGCAGCCCCAGCACAGCCTGATGTGATGTGAGCACAGCTCTGCTGCTCATGGGGTTCGCCCTCTGCCAGCAAGAGCCCGCCTCAACAAGAAAAGGCTTTTTTTGCTATGGAAGAGAAGTCCCCGCACTCAGCAGGGCCAGCAGCTCCTCCCATCCCTTGTAGGACAGGCATGAAGAAATGGGAAAGCAAATCGGCTCCCTCTTCCCACTGCAAGGAGGGACAAAGGCAGGAGTGCTGCTTCGGCTCAAAGACACCCAGGCAGGACTGAGAAGCCTGGACAAATGGTGGGATGACGCTGCAAATTTTTCTCATCACTCCTCCAGCCCTGCTGCTCCCCGGCCCCCTCACTGCCCCACAAAGCCTCTGCACAGCACAAAGCTGCAGGAGGCAGGGACCAGCAGGCCTACTGAAGGGCTATGTAAGTGGTTCTTAGCCCTGGCAGTGGGGAGGCAGGGCAAAGGACAATGTCCTGTGTGATCACACAGCCTGGGTAAGGCGACCCTCAGAAACGCTCCAGTGCCAGCAGCCTGAGATCTCAGCCGTCGGGGTCCCCAGAGTGACTGTGAGGTGCGGTGGTGTGGTTTTTATCATGAGTTTTAATGTAAGATAGTTGTTCTTTGTACCCTGGTTCAGTGCCGTTGTATTTTTAGGTCCTTTTTGTTACAAATTGTAAGCTTCTCCCTCAGCCTGCCCCACATACAACCCCTGTTTGGTTCACCTTTCCCGCCTTGGTTACCTGTCCACCATTCGTCGGGAAACCCTCCCACCCTGCCAGTCACCCAGGGCCTGTCCCCCGGGTCCAGAAGCTTCGAAGGGAGATCTCTGGCGACTGGCTGGATTGGAAGCTTTCCCCTCCTTCCTTCGGATCATTGGTATTTAATGTTAATGCTTGTTACGTCAGTAGACACTCCCCAGTTATACCCCACTGGTTGCACGTGGACCCACCCTGAGCTTCCAGCCACTGTATAAAACCCTCTCCCTCCTGAGATTCAGGGTCTCCCTGAAGCACCGGTCGCAGGCTGAGGGCTCCCTCCTTCCTACCAATAAACCCAAGTTGCAGTCAGGCCTCTTGAGAGTCCCGTCTTTCTTCCTCCGCATTCCCAACGTGGCAGGGCAGGTCGGCAGCCAAGATCCCACATTTCTATAGATCGTGTGCGGGCGTGTCGGGGCTAGCCGGCCGTGGGAGGACACGCACCGCCGCAGTGGGGAACCAATTCCAGTTTTATTTGTGCCTCACCGTATGTTATAAATCCATTTTCTGACACGGGGTGAAAAATTACTACAGGGGCTGCAGTCGCGTTGGGAGCCTTAACACACTCCAGGCGTGGAGGAGGTTGCAAGGAGAAGATGCAGGCAGGCCCCGTCTCGGGGGGGCTGCAAGCGACCTCTCCCTTGGGGGAGGGCAGACCGCGAAGCCCGGGGAAACTTTGCCCGTCTGACTAAATCTTCCTAGAAGGGCTGAATTACGGGAGGAATCTCGGCGCACAAAAGCAGTTAACGCTGCCAATTTCCCCCCGCCATTTTTGGTTGTGGTCGTGCCGGGAGCACCTGGAGGGCCCGGCTCCCTGCAGAGCCGCTCCTTCCCCGCCTGCCTACCCCGCTGTCGCCGCTTCCCCGCCGGCCACGGCCCCGCAGCGCTCCGCCGTTGCCCCGCGGGAGCAGCCGCCGCGCCGGCCGTGCCCAGCCGCAGCTGCGGAGCCCGGACGCCGCAGCCCGCGGGACCGCCGCGCCTGCCGCGGGCGCGGAGCGCGCCCAGCCCGCCGCGGCAGCACGCTCGGGGCGCTGGCCGCACACGGGCTCCTGCTCCAGCCGCCGAGCAGGACGCCGACACAGCGCCCCAGGCTTCCAGCGGTACCGCTCTGTCCCTGGCTTCTGTTACTCCCTCTGTTGTTCATTCATTTTTCTCTCTCTGCTCTCTTTTCTGTCCCCTTCTGGTCGGGGCCGTACCCTTTCTTTACCAATTTCCAGATGTAATATTTGCTGCGTTTGTGCCTTATTTTCGCCCGAGAAATCTATCAAAAAGAATTCTCCTCTGCTCCCCTTACAGCGGGACGGGACAGTGACCAACACACTTGTGCCTTCCGCCGGTGTCTGCCGTGAGACAGCAGAGCCACCCGCCAGCCAAGGCCGTGGGGGAGTCTATCAGGACAGCACTTGTCTGACCTTCTCTGCCCCCAGCAGAAATCGCTCACACCCTTCTCTCTCTCATGGCTGGGTTTGGGGTATTCCCCTCTGACTTTTTTGTCCCTTTCCCCCCCCGCCCCCTCTTTTTTCCCTTTAACGCTCTCCTGGGCCACCCGACACAGGGCTGGGGTGAGTCACTTGTGCTACTTACTGCGGTGGGCTTGACCAGAAACACACCAGGCAGATCCTGGTCTGCAGTGCTAGGGTTTAGCACCTAGCTGAATTCCATATTGCAGGTGTTCTCCAGGGTGACCGTGGTGTGATGAATTTCATTAAACATCTGGAGAGAAAGCACAGGAGCAGGAAGTTACAGACCCAGGCCTGCGGCTGGGAATTTCCTTCCTCTCTCCCGGGGTTGAAAGCAGACCTGGGAGCAGGGACCAGGGAGGAGATACGGGCCCTTGGGAAGCTGGGCAAGCCCCAGGCCCAGGGCACCTGCACAGGACCAGGGAGCTCTGGCAGCACACAGACATGTGGTGACGACCACGTGAGGGCCAGTAATAAATGAACCAGGGGACACAGGCCCTCTGTGCTCTCAGGGGCCACCAGCTGCCAGGAGAAACAAAGGAGGTGGCACTGAGGTGCGTGAGATGAATCCAAGAGTTAGGAGGTTAAAGAAAGGAAGTTGTTGGTTCTTGCGTGTTGTTGTTTGGATTGTTTGGATTTGTTCAGGTCCTGTTGTTGGGTGTTGCTGTGAGCTGGGAGAGGGGCAGGGTTGAAGACCTGACTAAAAGGCAGTAGGATGAGAGGGGAGGGGACAGAAGAGTTGGCGGTCAGAGAGAATGGAAGTTCCCGAGTACCATCCGATGGGAAGGAGGACAGGGACCACCCTGGCCGGGTAAAAAAGGGATAAAAGAAGCCGTTTTGGTGAAAGGGGTGTGTGTGCTGGGCTCCCGGCTCTCGGGGAGGGAGACACACCCGGCTCAGCTGAATTGTTACTAATGAACAGTTTTCTTTTGCTTCGATGACTTTGTCCCCATTGAATTGTATCTAAAAGTCAGTGCATTTCTAAGACAGGCATTCTAGAAGAAAAGGCACCTGCACGCAAGTATTGGCAAGCAACAAACATGCAACAAGGAAGTCACACAGGGCAACACAGACAGGGCCAGCAGCTGAAAATATCTGTGGGCTTTCAACTGAAAGAGAGTGAAGTGGGGATTCTTCTGGGACAGTCTCTGCAACTGTAGTGACTGGAAGCCCAAATTCTTCCCCTGATTATTGTGTGGGTTAAGCAAGAGCTTTATACAAGAGCATCTCCTTGGAGGTCAGGCTTTGGGAATGGATCAGCAGAGGGATGTCTCAGGGACATGTCCCTCAGAGCATCCCCACTGGGACCCTGCCTGCCCCAGGAGGCAGTGTTTCTCAGGGTACCTTTCTCAACATTTTGGGGAGGCTTGGAGATGACCATTTGAAGCCAGCTTGGATGCCAGATTTGTCCCTCAAAGGTTGTACTTCCAAGCCGCAGGCCAACAAAGGGGCTGGGAAGGGGAGGGAGGCCTGGACTGAGGCGGGCAGGAACCCGCTGGCCGTGGTTGCAGGGCAGGGAGCTGTGCCAGGGACATGTGGGGTACCTGTAAGCCGCAGTCAATCTCCCGGGAGCTCAGCAAGTAGCTGACACGTGAGGCCTCCCCGGTCAGCTTCACCTTGTAGGTGGGGCCTCCCTCCACGTGGCACAGCGCCGTGACACGAGCGATGGTGTCGAGAAGGCCAAAGAAGGTGAAGGAGGCCTGCTGTGTCTCTCCTGGCTGCAGCACACCCGACACCGGCAGGATACTGAAAACCTGGACGGAGGACAGGAGAGATTGAGGTGTTGAGCATGGAAATGGATGCAGAAGAGCTTCTTGGAGCAAAGTGCAGCTGTAGCCAGAGGGGGCTGTTCCTCAAATACAGCCAGAATCATCCTAATCTCATCTTGTATCCATGCCAGTGACCAGTGGAGGGACCATGGGGAAAATCTTCTCCCATACTCGCAGATCAATGCATTAATTAATACACTACATTAAAGTGAACTGGGATGTGTCCTGGCAGTAGAAATTCTCTCTGATGCACAACTTGCCCTTAAAAAGCATTTCTTACTGCTTTTAGAAAAGGAGGCGACTCAGAGCCAGAGCTCTTGGAGCTCAGGGAAGGATTCCAGCCCAGCTCATCTGACTCCTGAGGCTTTCCCCGCCCCGCTCTGATTTCTATGCTGCTTTCTCAACGTGCTCCAGCAAAAATTTCCTAAGGACCACCTGATGAGGTCCAAGGGGAGCAATGCCCTCCATCGGTGCTGCACAGCGTCCTTGGACAGCCCTACAACATGTCCTGCACAGCCTCTCTAACAACCAGTTGCTTCAGCAGCACTTTGCGATGGGTCCGGAGGGATGTGAGGCCCCGCTGTGGGCAACGCTGATGGCCACCAGTGGGACTGGGAGCTACAGCCCTGCTTGCCACACTGGAAAAGTGGGAGTGAGACAGATTCCTTCTTACCTTCTCAGTTTCGAGGGGAGTGTACCCTAAGTCCATGAAAAAGGTGACTCCCTCCAACCCTGGTGGGACGTAATACTTCTCCCAAGTACGTGGTGGCACCTGAAAAACAAGCCATTTTCTATGCTAGGAAGAAGAGACAGCCACTTTGCAAAGTCTCATTTTGTAAGACAGCTTCAGAGCCACCACTGCGATACCAGCTCTTGGGTGAAGAGAGAGATCTGGAAAGAGGTCGTCTGGCTGGGTCGGGAAGAGGGTACATGGAGATCAGGACTCATCACAGCTTGCTCTGGGAAGGAAGCTGGAGGTCTTATCATCATGATGCAGACAAAAGCCTCATCTTACATTGTGAAGAAAACAAGGCAAAAAACCCACACTCAACACAGCATCTGAGCAGGTTTCTCCAAGGAAAACTCTCCTGTTTCTCCCTCCCACACACCCCATGTCCAGCCACCGGCCCTGCTGCCCAGCCCGCTCTCAGGGCACAGGACAGCAGGGCGGCAAAAAGGGAGGTCAGCACGAGCAGGACTTGTTGGTGGCAAGCTAGGGAGGTAACACAAGCAGTAGGTGTACAAGAAAATCTACCTCTGCTCCTGAAGATTGGCCAAGATCCCGTGATTCTTCCAGGGCTGTGGCTGGCTCCTCCGCTTTTCTAATCTTGAAGCGTCTCCACTGAGTTGCCGGCTTATCCAAACGGAATGACACCATCGTCGGTGGTTTGGGTTGGAATTTAGGTGGGCAAAGCTCATGTCTGGAAAAGAACATAACTATGAACAGGGACCTGCAGTGGGAGGAAAGGACACCTGCACCAGTAGCTCCTGCTCAGGATGCAGCCCCTGGGTGGGTGCTGGTGCGTTGAACTGAGAAATGGTTTGATCCAGCCCTTCCCAATCCAGGCTGGAGCAGGTCCCATCTAAAGGTGGCCCAGGGCTGACACTGAGGTAGCAGTGGTGCAGGCAGCTGCAACTGCTCGCAGTGAGGAACTACAGAGGACACGGATTCACACCTCGTGGGGATGCAAAAAAACACAGTGGGAGAGGAAAAGACAGGGAAGGCAAGAAAAAGGGGAGATTTGAGGCACCAAGGGGCAGACGCAGCCAGTGATGAGCCGGCACAGCCCCCCCAGCGCCCAACGCCAGAAACTCTGCGGCTTTACCAGGTATTTATCAGGAATGTTTCCCTGAGAGTGTTGGGGAGGTTGGCTGACATTTTCCAGCACTCCCAGGTGACTCAGGTCACATTCCCCATTTTAAATTGAAGCAGGTGCTCAGGGTAACTCTGCTTGTGTTTCTAATGCCACGTGAGGGACAAAGTTGTGCCGTGCCTGCCTGTCACCCTGCTGAGATACAAGTGCTTCCCACACAGTCAAACACAACCTGGATGCTCCATTCCCAGACAGGCATTCAGTGCCTGCTCCCCAAAGAAAAACTGTCTTTAGCTTTGTAGCTTGTTATCTGAGGCTGGGTTTCATTTCTGCATGAGGCACTCTCTCACCATAACCCCCAAGAGATCCCTAATCATCTGTTCCACTCTCTTTAGTTTTAATGAATGGTTTGAGGCAACTTCCCAGGACCATGGTGCCCAGACAATGTTTTTCACTCTAAAGTAGTGGAGCGAGAGGCAGGGATAGGAGAAGATGTGATGAACAAGTCCTGCTGTCAAGCAGTACAGAACCTATAAGGGACATGTTGCAGTGGGGAAAAGTCAAAGTGAGTAACAAGTGTCACAAAAAGAGGGTCGTGAGGAATCCAAGGTGTCCACTGAAAGCTGACCCCTGGGAAAGAATTTGTCCTGGCACTAAAGGAGTTGTCTCAGAAAAGAAGGAAAGGGAAGGTAACAAGAGGTTCAGCATCAGCCCAGTTGCTAAGTAGCTCTTTCTCTGGTGTTGGGACTTTCTGGGCGTCCTCCAGCACAGCGCAAGGGAGGAAGGCAAGGAGCAGAGAGCAGCTCCTGCAGAGAGGACCCATCCCAAAGCAAGGGGGCCAAAAGGGCCTCCAGCAGCACTGTGGCAGCTGGGACTAGGAGCCCTTCAGCAGGGTGGACAGTGCCTCAGGCCACGGAGGTCTGAGAAAGCAGCCTTTGTCCCAGCTTTCCTTCCCAGGGGAAACCACAAGGAGCACCAAATTGGTGGCAAAGCTATTCCCTGAGCATCCAGCCTGACCGCAGCCGGTCAGTGTTATTTGCACAAGGACAAGGCAGAAGCAGTTTGTCAGCTCCTAGGCAAACAGCTTTGTTCTTTGCAAAGTACTAACAGGACACCAGGAAGAAGAGCTTCAAGGACAGGGCAAAGGTGCACATACCTCAACTTCTTCACATGGTCGTCCATCTGGAATGACCAGTGGTACTTGACGGGAAGTGGGCTGCAGTTGGTCATCTCCAGAGAACGCTCCTGTTTCGTGCCAGCCACGATGCAGCCAAATTCCAGGGTGCTGGGCTGGATTTGGAGATTTGGGAAGTGGGCTTCCCCGCAAAGGGTGATACGCTCCACATAAGGATGGCCCCTGACCATTTCTATCTTCAGGATCTTCATTGTTTTCCAGCTATTAAAATCCCGTCCATAAGCTGGGTCAAATGCGATGTAGAGGTGACAGGTCTGCCCAACGTCCACTGTCACAGGCTGCAAGCAGATGAACAGTAATTAGTCACCTGTGGGATGACATCCCAAGGTCTGACAGCATGAACCAGTAAATGCTCCAAGTGTGACACCAGCATGGGCTTCTCAGTTCATCGTTCATTTCTTTACAGCAAGGGTCTGACTGCGGGCACCACACTCGAGTCCAGGATTCCCTCAGGCTCACGTTTCTGTGCTCAGCAGCAATACAAGGGGTGGCTGCTGGAGAGCTGGGATGCTTTCCAGGAGACACCTTCACGGCATGGCTTGCCCAGACCTAGTTGCCTGCTCCCTTCTCCTTGTGCCTGAGAGCCAGGGTGGATCTTCTCAACTCAGATAAGTTTTTGATTCCTTCAGCAGCTCTGCTGATGCACTTCAGGCCATCCCACTGCTGACGCTACAGATTAAACTTCTTGACTTAAGGACGTCCCAACAGAAGTGCATCACCGCATCCCTCCTCTTCAAACCGCACTGCAGGAGTCCGGGGCTGCTCACCTGGCCATGTGGGAGTGGCTGCTGGTCCTCACTGCAGACCTGAAACGGCTGCTCCAAGTAGAGCATAAGGTCGAGTGGCAGCCGGCAGGTGTTCTTTATAGCCAAAGGCTGGTACTGCAGAGTCAGGACATCACTGGGTTTCTACACAAACAGGAGACAAGGAAAAACAACCTCAGCTAGCCACAGACCTGCTTCTGCTGCATCTCGCAGTTTTCAGTCCCAGAAGTGCACACATTTCTATTTACCCTTTTTATTTGTTTCTACACTTCCAGGAGATTTTTCTTTACAGCAGATGCTTTTCATGTTTAGAAACCACAGCACCCTCTGGGGGACAGGGAAACACTCCCAGGTACAGATGAGGAAATGGGGCCCTGAGAGGAGGCAGCTGCTTGAACAAGATCTACAGCAGAAAGTGATTCCAGACCATTTGTCTCCAGTTTTGTCTCTCTATTGCACAGAGCAGCACTAGATGATCTTCACTCACATACAGCCATTTCTTACAACCTGACTGGCTCATAAAGCAGCTTGTCTGCAGGATGCATCCTGCAGTCCCTGCTACAGGGACAAGGTGTCTGTGGCCTCAAAGCTATGATCAGCCTAGGCTCTTCCTTCCTTGTCTGCATTCTGCTGGGCTTCCTGCATGGTTTAGTGAAACCAGGGAGTTTGGGAAACTAGTTCTGCATGTACTGGTATCAAATAGGTGCCACAGTATGCAATAAATCAGTTTGCGTGTGTGGCGTCAAGCAGAACCCAGGCAGAATCAGGGAGAGCTGAAAAGCTTCTAATTACATCGGAACTGCCTGTTCCAGGGATTCTGTACTTGAGTGGAAACCTGGGAACCAGAGGAGAGGCCTGAAACTACAGAAAGCAACTCATGAAACATCTTCTCTTTTTCAGACAACTTACTGAGAGGGAAGCATGATGCTGGAGTTGGGATCCCGAGACTAAAGGGCACCTGCTCTGCCTCAGTGTTATCATCACTGCAGCTGCAGGGTGTCTGGGGGTGCTTTGAAGCAGGTGAGGCTTAGGGAAATGCACAGAGCTATACCATATAGCTATACCATACAGCATTCATGCCAACAGCAGAGAAGGCAAAGAGACACAGGAGATGCTGGGTTTTTCCTTGTCAGCCTGAGGAATTCACAGGAATCTCCATTTTTTCCCTGCTTTCCTACAGCATCGGTGTACAGACATCACCGTGCCCTGAAGGATCCTCAGAAACCTCCCTTTACCGTGAGCAGAGAAACTGGCATTTCTCTGGAGGTGGCCACGATCCCCCTTGGCAGTGCAGCTGTAACTGCAGTTTTACTTTGGGGACGTTAAATACCAGTCTCATCTCTAAAAGCATCTCCCCTCACTTTACAAAGTGCCTCAGGAAGGGTAAAGAGGGGCTTTTACACAAGCACACCCCGCCCTCAGCCATGCTGTTCAATGCCAGGATGCAATCCAGACACTTACTTACCTTCTCCACCCGGAAAGAGAATTGTCTGGCTGATATATTTATAGTGGGATCAATAAACTCGCAGGTAATGGTTGCTTCTATTATCTTCTTCATCGAGCCGCCTGTCCCAATGACAGCTTCGCAGATGGCGTAATTCTGCACCACCTGCATGCAAGAGTCACTTGTCACCAGTGGGTGGTGGCAGGGCATCCAGCAAATGCCCAGCATTGGCTCAGCACCCACCACCCACCACGCGCCCTATTCCTGCCACAGAGTTATGGTCACTGCCCGCTTTTCTTCCAGTGATGCAGCTTATTTATTTTGCACTCAACTGTCTGTAGCACTGCACCCCACTAAGCACAAAAGGCACTTGTGAGAAACTCCCCCCCTTCATATGGCTTTTGGTTTACTCTGTGCTTACCCCAGAAAAACCACTTGGCACTTGTTTAATTCACTTTCTTTTTGGGCTCCTAGTCTAAGTGTTACTAACTTATTTCTCTGTCCTTCTTTGCTGACTAAGCATGCAACGCTGTCTGCCCCAAAAGAGCAGTATTTCCTTCTACCCCTACTTCGGGATCAGCACTAGGTTTTGGTGGCTGTGGAATCACAATAAAGCTGTAGCTGGTCTGATGGTGACCAGCAAGGAAAGTAAGTGGTGCTGCCACAGAAACGTGTGGTCTTAAACCAGTTTCTTGAAGGCCCCTGCTCATTTCCCCAGGCAAATGTCAAGGGACGGTGGAACGAGCCCAGGGGAGGGGATCTGATGCTTCCCCAGCTCGGCCCGTGGTGGGGACCTCACCTGCGCCTTGCGGGAGAAGCCTCGCAGCATCATGTCCACAGACTCTCCTGGCTTCAGGTCCATTGACAGCGGCTCCAGCCGAAACGCGGGGGCCACACGTTTGGGCCTCTGGGAATCACGTTTGGCCGTGGGGCTACTGTGGGCTGAGGTGCTCCGGCCCTCCTTCCCAGCTGGCCTGTTACATTCCACCTTCCAGAAGAGCTGATGGAAGTGGTGGCCCCCATTTGTTAGTCTGAACTGACGAGCACAGGGAAGGAGGCTAGAAGAGAAACCAGAATGGAAAATAGTATGGGAGTAGCTGTTGTCCTGGTCATCAGATTGCTCCCACGGAGGATTCTGAGCTGTGAATAGCTTGGAGACCGTCTTCATTTCCAGCTCTTAATGTGGACCGGGAACAGTGTCTGATAAGCTGCCCTCCTGATGTCGTTATTGCAAAGAGGAATATGATTCTCATGGTAATGTAGCATTTTCCAGGCCAGGCTAACAGGATCTGGTGTTTTCCGCCAAAATGTGTGTTCTGGGGTGATTCGTACTGTTACTGTATTTTGTATTAATCTGCACCCAAAACTGTTACTGAATCATTGAGATCCTGCACCTGAGGCCCTTGTGTGCGGGGGTATGATTGCAGGCATTTTTAAAAGCCAGCGCGGAGGAAGTTTCTGGACGATCCCAGCAAGCTGCTAGAAATCATCTGTCTGCTCTAGGAGAGGAAACCAGGGGAGCAGGGGCTCTCTCATTCATAGAAGCTTTGGTTTTGCACCGGTGGTCATTTGTAGAAACTTCATTTCGCAATCAGAAACTGTTTTGAAGTGAACTTTGCAAACTCCGCTGGCAATGGGAAAATGAGCAAGGTCCTGTGTAGAAGTGTACCTCACCTGGTAGGGTTTGCAGCCCCACAGTGGCAAGGAGGCTTCCATTTAAGGGAAGGATTTGGGTTTCATTCTTTGTTTCACTTATGAGGTAAAACCCAGAGATTTTGATACCGTTTTTGGCCTTGTGCCAGGACGGAGACACCTGTTGGATCTTTGAGACTGTGCCTCAAGCCCTGTTCCTATTTCTATTGGGCAGGATGCCAAGAATCCGGCCTTGATTGTTACAAACTTAAGAGAATAGAGGAAGATCCTCAGGGCATTTTTGGGGTGTTGTAGCAAGTGCAAAGGTCCTCCTTGCACTTGGCATAGCTTCTTCTCTTTTTTTTGGCACGGTTTTTTATTTTCACCTTAATGAAAACATTTTTGCTTTTCAAACACCTCTGATCATGCTGCCTTGCTAATATTTTAAGCCATCCTGAGGCTGCCGGTCAAACCCAGAGGTGATGCACCTGAGAGGGCACCCTAACATTCTGGCCTCCCGTACAAGCATCAGTCCTGGGCAGGCAGGGCAGCAGCAGAGCCCACGAGCAGCGTGAGGAAGCGTTGGCAGCGGCACTGCAGGCCCCACACAAACCAGCAAGTTTCCATCTGCCTCTGGAACTGCTCTGCGGGCTCCTGCCTTCCCAGGGGGGTCGTCACCCTCCCGTCTCTTTGTTCCCAGGGCCCCTGCTTGCCTGGCAGGTGCCATTTTGGAAGGGAAGGGTGCGATGCCATCTTCCCTTGGTCCCGCAGCCACACGGAGGGCCCGCCTCATCCAGGCGCCATTTTGGGAACCTTTTGTTCTGGGGGAGCCTGTGAGACCATTACTTGACCAAGTGAGGACATAGATGTGTTAGAACTGAAGGCAATTCAGTGGCAATTGAGCAACTGGTTTCTCTTTCAGTGGTTTTTGAGGGTACCTAGCAACGCTCAACTGGCCATCACATGTTTCTAAAGGTATCTCTGCCTTCAGGGAAGGAGTCAGGGTCTTTGAACACTGAAGAAGATCGTGCCTGAAGGACTACAGCAAAACTGCTCCTTGTTGAGACAGAAGGAGAGGTGGGAGTGGGAGATCTCCTACCTGAATTGGTATCCCAAGT
Organism: Chamaea fasciata; assembly: GCF_029207755.1. Classification (NCBI taxonomy): domain Eukaryota; kingdom Metazoa; phylum Chordata; class Aves; order Passeriformes; family Sylviidae; genus Chamaea; species Chamaea fasciata. The sequence goes on along the minus strand of NW_027094097.1, from coordinate 22,217,798 downwards.
TGAGCTCCGGGGCAAATGGTTTGTCTATGACAATTGTGGTGCCAGTGCCAAAAGCCAGGAGGGTGGAGGTGGTCCAAAGTCTGTTCCCAATGAACAGCTGGAGAGCATCAGCAAAAACCCCAGTGTCATCCAGGGTTGCTGTGACAGTCACAGGAACCTCACCCCTGGCGGGGATCACTCCTTCCCTGGGTTCAATAACATAGCAGTGAGGTTTATAAGCCTGTAAGACAAGCATAACATGCATTTAGGATGGAAACCATACACCCTGGTCTCTTATGGGGTGTAAGAAAAGGAGAAGACTAAAGAGAGGAGGATAAAAATCCTAAAGGCCTAATTTCCCTAAATTTAAGCTGCAGTACTGGGGAACAGCAGAGCTTATACAACCTGTATTTTCCCCTCCTTTAACAGACTCTCACCTAATTAACCCAGTTTTGCCCAACCCAAGGGACGCTTATCCTCAGGAGAGTGTTCCTTCCCCAGTCCTTCTCTGGAGTGTGTGCCAAGGAAAGCTGCTTTCTCTCTCCTGGCTTCTCACAAAGGCTCAGGGCCAGAGGAAGTCATGACGGCTCAAATCCCACTCCAGAAACCACACAGCTGGAGGACACTGCTGAGAGCCTGAAGAATATCTCTGCAAAACCAGTTGAGCAAAACCCCAACACCAAACTATCCTTTCCCAAGAGGCCATCAATGCTTTTCAACGTCCCCTAAAGGACCGAGGCCCTCACTTCCCACTGGTCATCCGCTGTAGAGAGGTGCCCCAGGGCCTTCTGCTTTGGAAAAGTCACCTCTGAATGGTTACAGCAGAGCAGGAAAGAAGGAAGCAGAGGGAAAATTGGATGACACGTGCTCAGTGGGCATGGCCCACTCTTCCTAAGAACTCGTGTCCTCTGGTTTCTCATGGTCTTCACAGATTGGCCAAGAGAGCTGGAAGCTGCCCAAAGGAGGGAGGAAAGGCCCCGCACCAGCACAGCTGTACAGACACAGCTCTGCAGGTCCAGCCCTGGAACGAGCACGTGAAGCCCATCCTTTACACACCAGGCCCACCCAGCCAAGGTGCATTGCTCCCTGAAGAGGTGGAAGGCAGAATTTCATTGTGTAGTTCGAGAAAGCTGTCCTGGAAAAATCCCTCGCTTTAAGGTTACATCTATCCCCCAAACAGCAGGAAAAGCAGCAAGAGGAAAAATCATGCCCCTCCTCCTTGGCTCAGGAGGCTGTGGCTGGACTTTCCCACATGGCCTGATGCTTTATCCACAGACACAAACAAGTCCACAGGATCAGGTTTTAACCAGCTCCAAGTTCAACACACCCAGCATGGAGAAGAACAGACCTCAAGCCCCTCAGAGATCTCCCCCTCCAGCAGACATCCCACCCAGCCCCAGGCCCAGCCTACAAGCCCTTCCTGGCTGCAGCAGCCCTGCTCTCCCTGCCAGGGGAGCAGCCCCAGCTCCTCTGCCCTATGCAGCCTTCACATATTAAACAGCCATTCTCTGCAGCCGGTCCCCAAAGATGCTCTTCAAAGGCACAGAGACCACAGGCTGGGGGGGTGCACAACCCCCACACATGTCTTTGTGTGGACAGCCCAACTGGCCTGACCCACAGCAGGTGTGAAAATTGCCTCCCCACCAGCAGTCTGAGGACAGACCTCACACCCTCTTCTCTACCATGAACAGCAGTTTGGCACAAAGCAAATGTAGATGGCACAGGGAAAGCACAGGGAAACCCATGCTCTCCGAGGAGCAAAGGACCACAGGTTTCTCTTGATCTCAGAGCTCAAAAACCGTGACACACACAGCTAAAGACCTTCCATAAAATTATGGGAGAACTTGTCAACACAATCCAGACGAATTTCTGCTCCAACATCTCTGCACCTGATTTCACTGAGGAGTGCCCCAGCTAAAACCACTCCAGAGCCAGGTTCCTTTTGCCTCACCCAGATGGAATCTTGGAGTATCTCGCTTCCTCTCACACAGGCCGATGCATATAAAAACCAAGTCATGGCTGCTTGTAAGGTCAACCAGTCAATTTCCCTGGAAAACAGCCCCACAGATACTTACAATCTCTAGCCTGAAGTCTAAATCGATGAGACCTTCGTTGAAGAGGCCAAAAGCTTGTGAATTAGGCCTTAGCACTGGGATCCTGCCGAACTCTATCAGCCTTGGACTTATGTAGACTGCTGACGGCCGTCCAAAGCTCTGTAGTTCTGTTCTCTGTTACAGAAAGCAGGCAAGAAAGATTAAAAAAAAAAAAAAATCAAACCCGAACAGGGAAACCTAAAAAGGCTTAAACAGCTCAACCCAGCTCAAGTTATTTCTTTAGGGACAGCTACCATTTTCCAGCTGAAATCCTGGGATTTTGGGGGGAAAAAAAACCAAACTTATGTATTCACCTCCAAATTGAAAAGGATTAAGTAAAGAGAAACTTTCAAACTACAAATTATTGGTCCAAAGGTAGAAGCTTTGCAAGAAATCTCTAGTTAAGATCAGGCTGACAGTTAAACAACTGGTTATTCTGGTGGGGAGAAACCCTTCTCTTTAAGGTAAGCAGCCTGATAGTTGAAAGCAAGTGTTTAGTCAAACTTCAGGCTCCCTGGCACAGCCTGCACTGCCTGTCCTCCCTGTTGACTGGTTTACATGCAGTGCCACAATGGCCCAGGTTCAGATGTTTGGTGCCATCCAGGGAATTTGGCATCACCATTTCCATGTTTGAATGTAGTTTAAATCCTTGCAACTACTCTTCAAATGCCAGCTTTCCTTTCTTCTACAGAAAGCTCAAGGTTCCCAGAAATCTTCTGACATCCTCTTTTGTGCTGAGAGGTAACATTTTAAAAAAGGTGTTTCCAAAGCTAATAGCACTTTAAAGAGTAATTAAAATGATCCTCAATTCCAGCTTAGATGAACTACCTTCTGGGTCAGACACTGACATTGCCACCTATAAGGCACGAGCTGTTTATGCCACCAGTCCCTGCTGTCCTTCTCCACAGCAGCCTGTGCCTCTTTTCCCCGGAAGAATCCCCGCACACTGTGCACCCTGCCAGGACCAGTTGCACGAAGGCACACACCTCCCCTTGCACTCACCAGTGGGTTTCTTGCGTCCCCAAACACGCCGATACAAACATCGGTGCAATGCTTGCCCAATGTTTGGATTTCAGCCATAACTGGAATCTCTGCAGTGCTCCGAGGCTGGACAATCCCACAGGGTCTGGGGCTGGAGTAGAGCACAGGAGAGTCCTCCTCGGGTTCCTAGAAGGGACAGAATCAAATCCAGCTTCAGAGGGACCTCTGAAGAAACTTTAAACTCCTTAACATCCATCCCAACAGCAACTTACACACATTTTTAAAAATCCCCAGGACAAAGGTAAAAGGCACAAACAAGGTGCAAGAATTGTAGGCTTAGCATTCTCAGGGGGTTCTGCAAGGAGGCTGCCAGCACAGGCACTGGTGTCTGTGGATGCAGCAGCTTTTCACAACCCTCAAAGATCTCCCACAAGAAAACACCCTGAAGACTAGAACGTAAGCTCTTTCCTCAAGAGATTAAACTGCATCCTAAAGTTTACATTCAGGTAGGATCCTGTTCTCAGCAGATCTTTAAGACTGAATAGAAACCACCAAGGTCTCATCCCAACCCTTTTCCCCCCTAATAATCTCCACAGTAATATTTGAGAGGAGGAGGTGGATGCGATGCCAAACCTGGGGAATAAGCCCGTAGCAGCCAGGAAGGTGGGTGTTATTCCAAATGAAGAACTTCCTCTCGAACGGCACCTTCAGGTCGCACTCATGGAATCCGCGGTTTTGGGGGTACACTTGCAGCTCAGGAACGAAACATCTGGGCAAAGAGATGACCCCAAGGGAATCAGAGATACTGAGAGAATGGAGAACGTTGACCCCCAAAGATTGTGAAATGGAGCACAACACATTTGTCACTGTCAAATACACATTTAACAGCCCTATGGTGAAAAATTGCCTGCAAAGTCTTCCCACTCAAACATGTCTTGTCGAGGAGGGGCAAAACCTGAGAGGCAGCACCCAGAGGCTGCCAAGTGCCCCAGGCAGAGCACTTGGTCCCACAGCTGCCTCAGCCCCTCCTTTACTCAAGAAGGTTTGCAAGAACTCCTGTAACAGTCCCAGTGATCCATGAGCTCTGGGGGAGCCTTCCCAACAGGGATCAGTGCTCAGTAAGGCTCCAGGAACACACGACTCTAGTGTCTCAGTAAAAATGACTCCCTTCTCTCCCATGGTGCTGTTTCCCTGCCTGAGAACTCAGCTGTTTGCCCCAGCCTTGGAGGGCATGAGACATCACCTGCCCCACAGAGTGGGAGATCACTCCCTCCCAGTTCCTACAACTCCCCTGGTCCTTCACTCCACAGGTCCAAACACTGACTGTCCCCAATTGCACTTGCTTTTAAAACATGGCAGCCCAGGCACTGACGAGATGGCTCTGCCTGGGAGTGGGAACAGCACCAGGGAACTGCATCCCTCTTGTCATTAAACCGACACCTAGAGCAGCACAGCAGGATGGAATTCTGCTGGAGCAAGAACAACTTTTGCTTTAAGCCTGAGAACATCAAAGCTCAAAACAGGAAGCAGAGAGAAGGGGAAAAAATAGAGCTGACCTGCCACATCAAGGACTCATTTCCCCTCCTAAGATCCTGCCCTCACCTCTCTTGCTGTGAGCCATTTCCCCACTGTCACGTGCCCTCGTTAACAGAACCAGACCCTGACCCTCAGCAGACTGCTTGGTGTGCCCCAAACCAACGCGGGCTGGTTGCAACCCAGCACAACTCCACCTCTTGCAGGAAGAAGGCGAGGAGGCCCTTGGGAAATTTGCTTCACCTCAAGCACCAGGTCAATAAATGATATCATTCCTGGTCCCTTTAGAAAACGACCCAGGACCACGCTGGGCTGTCAGCAGGGCTCCTTTTCACCACAGGCTGCTTTTCAAGCACTGCTGTTCTCATGTCCAGCTGGGCAGAACATGAGGTCATTAAACAACACGTCTCCTTGGGAGCCGCAGCCAGCACACCCTGTGCAAGGCAGTGTGCTGGGGGAGGCCAGGGAAGTGCTGGTACCTGGCCTTGATGATCAGTGATGCCACTCCCTTGCCAAACCACTCCAGGTCCACCAGCAATTTCCGGTTGTATTCCGTCACAGTGTTGGAACACAGGGTCACCTGGTGGAAGAGAAGAGCAGTAAATTCTTCCTTACAAAAGCTCACGACTCACGTGTGATGTCCTCCAGTTTTTGTGGTAAGAAAAGGGAGGATTTTGCCTTAATTCTTCTGCCGCTCCATGTGGAGAGCACAGTCTCTAAGAGTAACAGAAGCCGTCTGGCAAATACCAGATTTGTTAAGCACACCTTGCTATCGGGGCATAGGTCAGCTAAATGAAAACATTAGACTAAAGCTCTGTGCAGCACCGTATTCAAATTAAGGGGCAAATTTTCATCTGACTACAATGACATAAATGCAGAGGAAATCTCCTGACTTGAACAGAATGAGTTCAGCTTTACAGCGGGAAGCTGAAGGCAAAGCGTGGGCCAGCAGGTGCTGGGCAGTTCATGGCTGCAGAGTTTTTTGCCTTCACTGGAGATCCCTGCAGTGAACACAAATCATTCTACTCCCCAGGACAGGAGAAATGAGACCAAGAAGAAAAGCAAACTGCTTTATATAATGACATCTCTCTAACAGCCACCTTTGGTCCTCGTCCGTCCTCTGCCCACTTGCAATCAAAGACATTGCTCTCAAAAACACCAAAATGCCTTCAGTACTTGACCATATGGTACATGATCTCAGCTTGTGATTTTGGAAACAAATCAGTGCTCCTTCAGGAACGTCCCGAGTAACCCAGCTCACAGAGGCCCCACGCCAGTGCAGATCCTCGCTCACACGATGATCAGAGCTGGCATCAGAGCTAAAGCCCTCCCACACTCCCGTGAAGCTTCAGACCCGCTGCTGAAGTGTGTATGGCCGGACTCTTCCCATACCTCGATGTCCTGGTGTTCCTGGGATTGGAGGGTCCTCTCGCTGGGATTCATTGTAAACTCCCGTGGCTTCACAGAAAAATGAATTCCCTCCCTCCAGGAGGGGTCACTGTCGCTGAGTATTTGCTCAAAGCTGCTAACAGCAGGCTGAGTGCCATCGTCCGACACGCGGAGCTTGAACGTCACGGGCACCCGCGAGGTGTTAGTGAGGCGACAGGTCTTGGTGCAGGGAAAGCCTAGGAAAAGGACACAAATATCCGTTTAGGCACCAGTTATGTCGTGACTCCTGGTGGGAATACCCTGGTAGGGTGAAAGCGTGATTGGACTTTGGCTCTTTATTATCTGAACTACAGATTACTGAGAAGCTGCAAGAGGAATTAGTCGTCACTTAGTTCCCTTTAACACTGATTCCAGACTGCAGCCTTGAAAATGCCTGCTCTTAGCCCTGCTCAACACTGCAAGCTTCTCTCTTTCTGATGGGGAGAAGCTCCCTCACCGGCCCCAAACCAGCACCAGTTATTTCTCCCTGATGACTGTGCACCCAGACCGAGCATTTCCTCTGAAAATTCAAACTGTAAAATTCCCTGTTAAGTCTGCCAACACTCCTACCGTTTTCAAGATATATAAACAGTGAGTCGTCATTGAGAAGAAGCTACAGCAAAACAAAGTGAGGATGGAATCAGGAACCAGAACGTGATGCAAAGCACCCTAACACCGTTTCTCTCTGCAGAATTCTTAAGGCGTCTTTTGGTTTGGGCCAAACAGACTGGGCATGTGACAGCTCAGAGCCCACTCAGCTGGAGGCAAACCCGAGCCTTGACCCAACAAGCGGGGACATCGCACCCATACTACTCACTGTGACTGCTGCCTGCAAGGGTTTACCCCACCTTAACTCTGAGATTTGCTTTCCATATTGGAAAGCCAGAGATAGTGCCACGCATGGTGGGGATGTCCTGCAGAGCCCGGACACCAGCCACAACCCGCTCTGCAGTGGACTGGCTGGCCAGCTCTGTGGGGAGGAGACTTCTCCCCAGGCCTGCTCACCAAGAGTCATTTGAACACAGATGGGGGAAAAAAACAACTGCAGGCGCAGCCCAGAGCTTCTCTGTGCCCATCAACAGTAATCACTGCCGGCTCCAGCAGGGACTCCAGCAGGGAGGCAAGAGAAGCACAAAAGGGACAAACACAGATGTCAAAACCTCAAATGAGACTGAGGTCACCACATGCAGACAACAGTCAACAACAGTTAAACAGAAGCAAAGATACAACAGCTGCCTTCAGCTGAAGAGACCTTAGGAATGCGTTTCTACCTGTTGCCTTTCTTGTTTCATTTATTCAAAAGGCAACTTAACAAGTGCCTCAGTGGTGATGCAGGGTGGGGAAGAAGCAGCTCAGGAAAGGCAATTCGTTTTCTTAAAACGTTCAACAACTTCATTGTTACGAGTTTAGGTTTCGTAGTGAATTTTGGCCTCGGTCCGGGAAGGGAGATACAGGGGGTTTGGGGTGGTCTCGGCTGTGCGGGTGGGCTTTTCCATCCGGGGCTCTTTGGGAGCTGTGCCGTGATGCCGCGGGCGGTTGTGAAGTCGGAGCCGAGGTTTGCAGGGGGCAGACCTTCCCGTCCTTCCGCGCAGGGCTCGGGAAGGTCGGCAGCGTGCTGCTGCGGGACGTCGTGCGCTTGGCGCCGGGCTCAGCACCGTGATCGAACCTGCCCGCCTTCCCCGCTTCTGCCTGCTCCCGATTGCCAGTGCCCAGATCTCCTGCTGCCCGTAGTTTGCAAAAGCAGCGATTTCCTCCTTCCTTCCCTGCCCGTGCCGGCTGGGAGGGAATCACTGCCCTGCCAGAGCCCACAGCTCCTCCAGCCTGTGATCATAACTACACCAAAGGGGAAAACGGGACTTGGCGGGTTGGAAACTTCTGGCATTGCATTGTTGTCTGTGCTATCCTGATATACTCTAGTAAAGAACTGTTATTCCTTTTCCATATTTTTGCCTGGAAGCCCTGTAATTTCAAAGGTATAGTAATTTGGAGAGAGGAGGGTCATCATTCCATTCCATGAAGATTGCCACCTTCCTTGGCACAATCTGTCTTTTAAACCAGGACGGAGACACCAGAAAATACTTGGTTCTATTTGATCCCACAATGGCAAAATGCTACCTGAGGCACCTGCAGTTCACACCCTGAAGAGGCTGTTGTGGCAGAACATGAGCAGTGCTGGATGCTTTTACGTTCAAGTGCTCCATTTTGGAGCACACAGATCCCTCCCGCTGCGTCCCAGCGCAGGGAACACTCACCAAAGGAGATGTCACCGAAGTCGAGCTCATCGGTGTCGAAGTGTAAAGTCGGCCCGACGACACACCCCCTGCGATGACAGGGACACAGAAGGAAATGGTTACGTTAAAGGGAATTGCAAAGCCGCCGGCTGTCGTGGCTTGGGGGCATAAATCCTGGTGTCAGGGGCATCGTGCGTTTCAAATCAACACACCACCATGTGCTCAGCACAGCGTCCATGTGCACAGGAGGCAGCTAAAGCCAAGAGGCCAGCAGCCCACAGCCACTGATGGGGCTTTGGACGCAGGGCAGGCAGGAAAAGCCCCCAAGTTGCCGGTGGTCCCATGAGGGACCCTGAACACCCACCCAGACGTGGCTCCGTGCCTCAGATTCCCCATCTGTAATGGGATGGACATAAAGGTGTCCCCACAAACTTCTGTAACCAGCCTTTCCCGCCACAGGTTCCCTGCTTTGCTACTTGGCTGTAACTGGTGTTCCCATGGAGGGGCTTTCTCTGGAGATTTTGACCCACACAATTGTTACAGACAGAGTTTTGAGACAGGAAGCCAGGGGAGCCCCAAACATCCTCTAAAAAGAGCATTAACAGTTCTACACAGTGGACAGATGAATCCTAGAGGAAAGGACCAGCCTGTCACTAGTGCACCAGCTGGCACAGCCAGGAGCAATAGCTTAAACAACCAAACATGGGCGTCCTGAATCCACCACACCTCCTCACCTGTCCTTGAACTCAGCAGACAGGCACTAAAAGTCACCAACATCCACTGAAGGCAGCACCTGAAGCTGCCCAACACGAGTTTATTTCGTGCTTGATGCCCCTCAATGCGCACCCTGCCTTTTGGTTAAAAGTCAAGGACCAGTGAACTGTGTCTTCTCCTGTGTTCACAGGACTGCCCCTGGCTCCGCTCTACACATCTCAACAAGAAACACCTTCTCTTGCTCAAGGAGGAAGCTGCTTATGGAATAACATCCCATGCATGACCAGTTTGGGGGAGGGACAGAGGAGAATCAATTATTTGATGGTGAAAGGTTCCCTCTTGATTTCCAAAATAAAAATAGCAGCACTTTTCCTCCAAAAGCAAAGCCGGTGCAATCGTTTCTCTACTATGGGCAGACCTAGTCAACACTTTTCTCTTGCTAGGTAATACGTTACATGTTCTTTTTAATCCATCTCCCTTATCTTATTGGGATAATCAACTGCAGATTGCTTTCATTTCTTTATTGCCCTGATCCAGTGCCTCCCAACAGCAGCAGCCTAGCTCCAAAGCTCCAGAGCAGCCAGCATCAGCTTTCCTGCTTACACTACGTTATCCTACCAGCACACGCCTCAGGCTAGCAGGGACAAGCCCTCATGCTGCTGTGGTCCTGAGGACTGAGCTCTGCCTCCCCCATCATCACCCCTTCTCCCTTCTGCAGGGCCAGGATCATGGGATGAAGCCCATGTCCTTGGGACGGTTCCTGCTGCACAGCTCCCTGTCTCCCACATCAGGCTTTTCCTGGCTGTGGAAAGGAGGTAGCAGAGCACTCTGCACAGGAGCTCGGAGCACAGCCTGTCTCCATGCATGGCCATGAGAGGTGAGCTGAGGCTGCTGCTGCCCCTTTGGGATGGATTATTAACAGAAGTTTTTAAAAACACTGCTGCTGGTGGAGAAGCACCCAGGCTGGCCCATCTCCAAAGCCCTGGGGGCCTTGCTGGGTGTTCAGGGGGGACATCCCAGAGCAGCTACTGCCCAAAGCTGATCCATGCCACTGCCTGCCATGGCCCAAGGCAGAGGGAGATCCCTGCAGGGAGGAGTCATTCCAGCTCCCGGGTACCACACGGGGCAGCAGGCAGCCCCACACTAAGGCAATGCCAGGATCAGAGCAGAGATTGAGACCTCAGGAAACATCTTTTTTCTCTGCCTGGCCCCAAAATGAGGTAGGTGAGAGATGTCCCAGAGACAGCTACAGATGTGCCCACCCAGAGTAAGCTCCCAGAGTCCTTACTTGATGGTCAGGATCACAGGCGTAGGAGATCCAGCCACACGGAACTGGAATGGTTCCTCAAACCGCCCCAACACGGCGGCATCCAAGGAGATCTGAATAGTCTGGATCCCACCTGGTGCAATGAGGCCCTCCTCGGGTACAAACTTGAAGCAGCAGCCCACTTTCGTGTTTGAAGGGATATAGGTGAAGGGAGCATCAACAACTCCTTTGTTCATCAGTTTCACCTGCAGCAGCAAGAAAACAAAATGCAAGTACACGTGAAATCTTCCCTTCTTGGGAGTTATTTTCTAATGGCGCAATTAACACCCAGAAAAGGCAGAAGATGCTTTGTGCTGCTGGACGGCAGAAGTCAAAAAAATACAACAGGACAAGTTCTGCCTTTGGGTTTTCATGTGAAGCTCACACAACTCCACATAACTGGAGTCACCCTGGGGTTACCCCACGGACACAGAGCAGTCCACCTCTGGTCAGTATCACCAAGCTCATTCAGACCTGGCCCTGAGAGCAACGTGGGGTGATTGCAGCTGCGTAGTGAATCACCACAGAGCTGCTGCTGCCCCAGTCAGCACAGCTCCAGCAGTACCGTATCTACGCATTTACCTTTTCCCATATCGTGAAAACAATACACTGAGAAGGAGGCATCAACATCAAAATGTACAGACAGCGCCATCTTTTGGTAAGAAAACTCAACGTGTCTTTCTCTTCTACAGCCAAACTTCTGAAAGTGTCTGGCATGATGTAGTGCCTCGTTTTCTGCCTCTTTCAGTTGCTCTCTCTTTTTCTTTTGCAAACTTGACCCCCAATAGGGGGGAGGCAAATAGGTAGAAAAATCTCTTGCTTTATTCCCAGGAACACTTTTCTCTTCCTAGAGCCAGAGATGCACCAAGCCTGAAGTGTGGTGAGGGATTGGACAGCAAGGGGAAGAATCCTCAAGCCCTTTGCAAGGGCCTGCACTGAGCCAGGAGGCTGGATGGCTTTCCTGTGACTTCCAGGAATGAGCAGGAGACACTTGACTGAAAATTGTTTGCGGTGGACTGAAGCTCAAATGTAGCCAGTTTGTCCCAGCTGCTTCCGAACAGCCCAGTACAAAGGTGCCTTGTGTCTGGTGCTGCCACAAAAGCCTCTGAACAGCTTTTTGACCCAGTGTTGGGTCAAAAGGGGTTGTTTTGCAGGAAGCCTCCCAGCTGATCCCTAGGGAAGGCTGCCCAAAAGAAGGGAGTGGGGCTTCATGAACAACAGACACATTTTTCTGGACCCCCCCCCTTCCCCCCCCCGCCCAGATTTGACCAGTACATCAGATATTCCCTGCTCACAACTGCCCAGGTTGCCAGGAATTCCACAGCTCCACCAGGCTTGCTGCTGCCTCAGGAGCCATCAGGATCCATCCCATCCCCTGGTGCTCACCTCATGCGTGTGGGCGGTTTTGACAAAAACTTCCCCGAGGTTCAGGGTATCACAGCTGAGTTCAACCAAGGGTCCGCGGCCTTCCCCTCTGAGGCGCAGGGCCAGCCTGCTCTCACGGCCTGGGGAGAGATGTCCATTTCAGTACAATAATTCCCTCTGTTCTACTGGATTTTCCAGGCTGCCTCAATGCTAGTCCCTGATTCTGAGCTGCATGCAACCAGCTCTTGATGCTGCAGCAGAAGATATGGACCCTTCTCTTCCCTCAGGAGATATCCCCTGGGGCTGACTTGCAATTTCTAACCCATTCCTTGGGCTGGTTTCCAATTTTAGCCACCAGTTTGCTGAGTTTAAAACATCTCTGGTGTCCTGTAGTGACAGGCCAAGGAGTAATAGGTATAAATTGAAAGAAAGGAAATTTAGGTTAGATATTAAGAAGAATTTTTTTACTGTGAGGTGGTGAGACACTGGAGTAGGTTCCCCAGGGGAGTTGTGGAGGTTCCAGCCCTGAAAGTGTTGAAAGCCAGGCTGGATGGGGCTTGGAGCTACCTGGTCTAGTGGGAGGTGTCCCTGCCCATGGCAGGGGCCTTGGCACTAGACAGTCTTTGAGGTCCGTTCCATCCTTAACGTACTATGACTCTAGGGTTTCCTCCCCATGCACTTAGAGGAGCTTTGAAATCCATTCAGTGAAGGCACAAAGCTCACAAAGATTTGGCAATTGCTACCTGGCAAACTGCCAGGCAACAACTGCCAAACCACCTGGCCCAGCAGCACAGGACTGCTGTCCTCCACTTCTGACACTCGGCACTGTGTTCTGTTTGCACAGACTGAGAGCTGCAAGGTGACAATTCCCACACAGGGAGAGAAGCAGGTGCTGGCCAAGGGTGGTCCTTCTACCAACACCCTGGGCTCAGCGGGGCTCAGCCTCCGCTGGCCTGGTGGTGTCTGGAGGTGATCCAGGCTCAGGGAGCACATTTCTAACTCAGCTGCGACTGCCTGATGGTGGATCCACGTCAAATGGACCCATCCTGGAGGTCAGTGGTCTAGAGGGGCTTAGTGCTTGTTCACTAAAGCTGTTCTGCTCTGCAGCTCCTTGGCCTTTGAGGAAATGCTGGCAAAGCCGTGCCATGAAAAGATCTCCCTGCACTGCCTGGGTTGTTCTGGGATCAGCAATCCAGACACAGGTGTTCCGAGCCCTGGCCTTGCATGGGAGACTCCCTGGAAGCTGCAGGGACACTGGGGATGTGCCAGCACTGCCCTGCTGACCAGGAACTCTTCCCAGCAGTTACATGGGAGCCCAGTGGGCTCGGGCTTGCTCCATGGCTTCACTGTGGGTGAGAGAAGCAGGGCAAAGGAGCTGTACCTGAGATGTCACAGTAGGCCACACTCTGATACTTCAGTGCTTCCAGGGGTTTAAAGGTCACCTTGATTTCAGCCGAACAACGTGGCCCAATCTCTCCCTCCTGAAACAGAAAGAGACAGAAAAAGATTTATCTTCAAACTTCACACTTCTTGTTTTCAACCACTCCTCTAAGCCTTTCTTTAGAGCATCAGTGATGAGTGAACAACATAAGGAGCCCAAGGAAACACTCTAAACCCAGCTCAACACACCACTGGGCGCTCTCAATGCTCAGCTGATCAGCCCCCACTCTCCACAATGTTCCTGCTGCTCTGACACAAGCTGCTGGTCTCATCATGCTGCAGTCAGCTACAGTGGTATCTAACTGCCATTGTGCACTGGTGGCTCTTGGCCTTAGATGGGCCATAGGAGTAACCAAGAACACGATCCCCTTCCTTGGAAATAAAAATATTAGTTTAACCTTTTTTGAAAGAAAGCAGAGGTTGGGATTATTCTAGGATTTACTCCAGGATGAGAAGGCATTTTGCACTGTGCAGACACCAGGCATTCATCATCTCTCACAATGCCAATACTCAGAATCAGGGCTCTGGCTGATGGGAGGACATGGGCGTTTGCTTGCATAAACAGAAAAAGAAAAGGTTTACTGTCCCCATGTGCAAGAGAACTCAAAATGCCCATTATAACCTCCCACCCTTGTGTCCAGGCTCACAGACGACACTGGGAGACTCACAAACAGTGCGAGTCGTGGTTAGAGGAAGGGACAGGCATTTCTACGATTAACCTTGGGCTGAATTTGGCCTCCTTTTCCCAGCGAACCCTTGCATGCTTCGTGTCGATACGTGAACTGGCAGTGCTCCAACACACTGTGCTGAACCCCACGCAGCAGCACGCGTCGGGGGAGCCCCTACCTACAAAAACTGCTCCCTGTGGACACTTCAAGGACACGGAGTGCCCTGAGCTCGAGCCCTGGCAGCAGAGCTCAGCTTTGTCAGGCTCTCAGCCCTGCCTTGAGCCTGCAGGGCAGAAATACTTTCAGCAGTGAGCTCTGCAGCCGCACCAGAAACTCCATGTCCTCCCTCTGAGCTCACCGAGCCAGCTGAGGACCTGCTGAGTGACCGCACCCGGGGGAAGGGGCGGGGGTAGGGTGGGCGGGAGGAGGAAGAGGAGGAGGAGGAGGAGGAGGAGGAGGAGGAAGAAGAGGAAAATGAGGTTCTCAGCTATCACTCACCATTGGCTCAATGGAAAAAAAGTCATTGGAGAACAGCAGGGGGTCTTCTTGCACCTTTGCCTTCTCCTCCTGGACCTTTTTGCTCAGGAGGGCGGTGCGATTTTCACAAAAGCCCTTCACCTTCTTTATTTTTTTCTCCTCCACGAAGTCTTCCATCCAGACCTTTGGTGGTGGCTCCAGCAAATCACACTGCCTGCAGCCACAGGGAGAGAAAAAGCCAGCAGGTCATTTAATATATTTGCAGAGAGAAGCGGAAGTGCGGGAGAGCAAAGCGCTTGGGGAGGAGCGGCAGCTCCCCAGCAAGGGCTGACCCCAAGCCACGAGGGTCCCAACTGGATCAGAAGATAACTTGTTGTGCACTAGCTCAGCAGGTAGCTTTACTCCACACTTGCAAGCTCAGGAGAGCTTTGGAAAGCCAGCATCCCTCAAGAGAATCTCCTGCCTCAAAGCCTCTGCCAACACTGAGCGAGAATCCACCAGCCACCTCAGCTGGCTTTTCCTACCACTGAGCTGCTCGGGGGAGGCAGATAAAGATCACGGAGCACCCACTGCAGGACTTCCCTGGGAAAGGGAGACAAAGCTGGGTTGTGGTTACGTGTTACCAGCATCGCTCTTTGCTTCTTCCATTTTGGACCTGCCCTGTTCCCTACTCTGCCTTTCACAAGAGCATCCCAGAGCACTTCCAAAGGAAATTGATGAATTCAGGCACCGCATCCCTTCAGTGATATCCAAGGTTTTATATGCATGAAAACAGAGGCTGTGAGAGGGGAAGGGACTTCGTGGTGCAGGAGGGAGAGAGCAAACTCCTGGAGAGATCATCTTTTCAGGATCCAGAGCTTTTTGGGTCCCATCCCAGTGCATGGTAGTAGAATGGCCAGAGAGTGAAAGGATCCTGCACTGGCTCCTCTCATAAAAAAAAGTCCTCTCTGCTCTGAGATCTCAAAAGCATCTCTGACAGCAGGAGAGTTGGCCTTAGAGCTAACACCATCCCTAAGACTGGAAGTAAGGAAAAACAAAATGTCCTGGTGACAGTCTAGGACACAAACTGGCATGAAAACAAATGTAATTGGAAAAAATCCACAAAACCAAAACCAGGTTGAAGTTTACTTAAAGAAAACCCAGTTTCTTCTGAGGGGAAAGTGGATCACCTGGGATCCAGGCTGAGGCAGGCAAGTAGGAAAAAATGGAAATAAACAGCCCAGGGAAATAGCCAGAGGTGGTCATGGGATTTTCTTTTAACATACAGAGCTCGTATGGAAGTCAGACACTGTGTAAGTAGACAGAGAACAGTGGAGAACCAAGAAGCCCAGGGCACTAAAGGACCCTCTTGCCATCCATTCAAGCGGGTGAGGCTCGACCTCCTGTTCCTTTGCAGGTGATTTAAAATGGCTCTGGGGAGTGCAAGCGACCTGGCCCGCAGCAAACAGGCGCTTGCCGTGGCAGTTCTGGCACAGCAGTTTGGGCACAGCAGTTTGGGGACAGCAGTTTGGGCATGGCACTTTTGGCACGGCAGTTTTGGCACGGCAGTTTTGGCACAGCAGTTTGGGCTGGCAGTTTGCACAGCATTTTTTCATTTTTGCGTGGCAGTTCACACAAGCAGGCCGAGCAGAAAGGCTGCAGCCACCCACCCTCCTTGTGTAGCGGGCTGTGTCTTTTGGTTGGTTTTGAGGTGCTTGCCTTTTTTTTCCTTTCATCTTTCTGCCTTTTTTTTTTTCCCCCAGCAAGTTTACAAATGATCAAAAGTCATTGCTGCTGCTGCCGCCAGCAAGAGTGTACTATCTCAAACAGAACCCCCCAGGAAGGACACAGCTGTCCAGGCCCCTGGCTGCAGGGAGGGTCTGAGCCTGGTGTTAATATCAGAGGATAATGTGAAAGACACCTGCGTGCAGTGTGAGCAGGTGAATGATCTGCTCTGTCTAGTGGCAGAAGGTAAGGAAGAAGTGGGAAGGCTGAGGAGCATTAGGGAGAGCGAAACAAAAATAAACTGCTGGAGTTACACCCTTCCAAGCCCGAGAGAAGCTCAGCAGGAGTCAGAGGAGCCCTGCCCTTCTTGTGATCAGGCAGAAGGAGAAGACCTAGGAGACAGTGGGGAATGGGGATGGGCTTCTGCTGAGGAGGTAATGAAATCCTGTCCTGACCCCCATCACTGCACCCTGACAGAATAGGTATGAGGCCCTGGATCCAGAGGCTCAGACAGATGACACTAAAAGAGAAAATTCTGTCTGGAGACAGCTGCACTTTTTCTGCCAGACAGATCCCAGCCTCAAGTATTACGAAGAAAAGAAGGGTAGTGGTAGTAAGTGAATCCCTTCTAAGGGGAAATGAGGGCCCTGTATATCGAGCGGATCCGTTCCACAGGGAAGCCTGCTGCCTCCCTGGGATCCAGGTACTGGATATCACCAGGAGATTCCCTAAGAACTAAATGAACTTCATCTGTTCACCACTGTCTGGGGGTACAGTGACTGTGAAATAACAGAGTTTTCAACAATCAGTGAAACAAGGAGGGGCATCAACAAAACTTCCACTCTGGTCTTCTGGAAGGCAGCCTTCGGCCTGTCCAAGAGACTGTTTTGGAGAGGACCTTGGGAAACAGCCTTTACAAACAAAAGGGTCCAGGAAGGATGGACATACTACAAGAAAGAAGTCTCGAAGGCACAGGAACAGACTGTCCCTGTGTGCTGAAAGGTGAGCTGACAGGGAAGACAACGAGCCTGGATGGGCAAGGAGATTTGGAAGGAACTAAGGGGAAAAAAGAGGGCGTATCGCCTTTGCAAAGAGGGGCTGGCAACTCAGGAAACGTTGAAGGATGTTGCCAGGTCATGTAGGAAGAAGATTAGGGAGGCAAAAGCCCAATTAGAACTTGAGGAAATCCAGTCATTGCAATCAACCTTTCCTTCCTAAAATGCCATCCTTGGTTGGAGTATAAATGGAACTGGATTGCTGTGCTGAGCTCCTGAAGCCCAGGGACACGCACCCTAATGCCAGGGATGGTTTACTTGGCCTAAACCATTCAAAATCGCCAACACCCCCCTGAGGCCATGCACTAGTTTCAGTCTTGGGCCATGTATCTCACTGAAACGTATCTTTCAAACCAACCTCCTCTTCTCTTCATTGTCGGCTTCCTCAGTAGGAAACATCTTCCACTGGAAGTGGGCTGTGATGTTACTCCTGTTCCTGATGAACATGCTTGTGTGGCTTGCTGTGGTGATGAAAGTCTTCTCAACCTTCACGGAATATGTGCTCAACCCAATGTTGACATCTGCAGCTTCTGCGCGAAGGAATGTGAAGAAACTTTCTTCACCTGGAACAAAGCAGAGTCTTTGCTCAGCTAGCTCAGTTGCTGATGGAAGCACAAGGAACAAAGCAAACCACAGGTCACGGAAGAAAGTGTCATAGCTTTTAAATGTATTAGCAGTTCCATGGATCAGTACATTTAGCACGTCCTGACAGCTCTGTGTGTACGGCGTGAGGATGTCCTGGCCACCTCCTTAACCACCTTATTTCTGAGAGTGTTTGTAGAGATTTGGCCCCAAGGTGACAGTATGTACAGTGGGATTTGTCAGATGTGCTCAGGTGACCCACTCAGATCACTGGGATTTCTGCATCAAAGTCCTTCAGGTGACACTGAGGAGCCCTGGTCAATCCTGGCTTGCCGAGGTCTCCCCTGCGCATCCCACGAGACTCCTGCCTCTCCTGATCCCTTGGATCCCTTGTTGCTGACAAGCAAATATGCCTGGGGGCATGTGGGCAGAAAAAGGAGACCCAGAGGAACAGGTGAAGTGACAGCCCACAGCAGGAGGGGACACAGGAGAGGAAACACAACCAGCCTGGCTTTGCAATATGACAAACCACTACAAAATGAACACCATAAAAATCATCACCGTCATCTCCCTGTCCAAACCCACAGCCCCATCAGTCTTGCAATATTTTATATTGTTCTGATCTCAAAAACCAAGATGGAGCATTTCAGATTAAATAAAAAAGGACAAGGAAAGATTAATAAGTACAGAGCAGCTTCTATACGAAGACTGAATGGGATTCCTCAGTCTAGAAATCAAATGGGAGATGAGAGAGGTTTGCAACAGCATGAACGGCCTGGGAAATGGGGACGAGGAAAAATTTGTCTTGATTTGTCACCATACAGGAACTTGAGGGCCTGAAGGTGTTATTAGGCAAAAACTACATAGATGCGTAGAGGGCAACATAGTAAAAGGGTCTGTGACAAGCCAGTGGAAAAGCGGCATACAGGACAGAGGTGTGCAAGAAATACACTGCATTGGAGAGAGTCTGACGGAGACCTCGCAGCTCACATACAGCACTGCCCAGGAGTAAAATAAAACTTCACCCAGGCGTAGCCACACAGTAGTGGAGAATCAGGGTTCCTCCTTCCTCCACTCAGCAACACCCAGCAAAACAGAATTCCAAAAATCTTAGCCCTGTTAGGGGGGATCCACTTTATCAACCATTTAAACACCAACTACTTCAGTTTTCTTTGGGGCAGAGCTGGAACAGAGAAGGTACATCTAGAGGGAATTGAGGGGGATGAACAGGGAGTGATGGTGGAGAACTGTCCTGTGTCCCGTGCGTTGCCCAGCACTCACCTGTGCAGCGCGCCACCAGGGACCCGAAATGGTCACCGCTCGTCAGCGGGTGAAATCCCACTGTCACCTGCATGGTGTGACCAGGGCCCAGAATTCCTTCAGCTGGAACCACGGAGAAAGGACTGCAACACAAAGAGAGAGATCAGGACTTGGGGGGACATCTGGCCATGACATTCCTTCTGCAGTGCAGGTCACTTCAGCTCACTTGGGCAAGCAGGGAGCAAACAAACTACAGCCAAGACAGACGGAACAGCCAGGATCAGAAACAGCTACTGACCCACTTCTGAGGAGATCCAGCCCTCAGAAGATCCTGTGGGATAAAACGACCTAATCCCCCCCATACTCGGCATCCAGCCTTCTGACTGCCAGCAATCCCATCAGAGAATGGTTTGTGGAAAGCACAGAGAGAGTTAAGAGCTATCTGCATGCATAACTTGATACTGACTGCCTCAGGAATTTCTCTTTTCCTGCTACCTATAAACCTCCTCTCAAGAGATGCAAATGTTAGGGCACTACCTCTCTTGTGAGATTACAGCCTAGGAATCAGACAGGGAGAAGGAACTTTCCCTTGAAGACCACGGAATAATTACTGTTGAATTTGCAGCGTGGCTCTTTGGTTTATTTTACCTTGAAAAGATCCTGAATTAGCACATTTTATCAGCATTTCAATGAAAGCTGCTCTACAAAAAGGAGCAATCAAAACTCTGAAAGAGTGCAAATGCAGATTAGAGCAATACAGTGACATGGAAACAAGACCCAAAAGGAGGATGCCATTTACAATCTGAAGGATCCAATCCCAGCTCTATGAAGCACCATTAGCAGGAGCACATCGAGGAGGCAGAACAGGAGGGTTTTGTGTATTTACCAGTAGTGCAATCTGGGACCCTGGGTTGTCATCCAGGCTGGTAACTGTTTGCTTGGCTCACCAGACAAACTCTGTGCAATGTGTTGGAAATAATTACGCAAATGTCTTGGTGCACTTTGGATGTAACAGGAGCAATTAGGATTGGTCACCAGGCGAACAGTTCTTGCCTGACAAACACAAGACTCCGTGTTTTGATGCTCAGGGACAGCTCAGGTGAAATGTGCTTCTGCCCAGAAGTTGCTGGGCTTTGTGCTCTTCCACAGCCCCACCGAGGAAACAAAAGTTCCTCAGTGCTTTGCTGGTGGTCAATCTGTCCACAGAAAGGGTGTTCTGGGGAGTTTGGTGCTGAACTTATCACACACAAAAATATAGAGAACATCTGGCAAGCTGAATTTCATTCATGTCAGTAGTGACAGCTGATGAACTTGCTTCAGGTTCTGCTCACTAAGGACCTATTGCTGCAGTTATGGGCCTGACCTGCTCCATTACCACTAGTGAGAACATCACTAGTGGCTGATGGAGAAGCCTTGGGCCAGCAATGTTTATGTGCTGGATGTGAGACTTTGGGGAGAGAGGAGGAAAGACAAGGCCCCAGCAGCCCCGGAGCCCGATTACTGTACGAGCTCCCACATCTGCCCCGAGGGTGAGCCAGCACTGCTGCAGGTCTCTGCTGGGGCTTGGGGGATCGGTGCTTGGTGTGGGCAAGGCACAGGAGTTTTTTCTTATTATTTTGTCAGAAATTTTGCCAGAAAGAGAAGCTGCCAGTTAAGGGAGTCCCTGGCCACACTTCAGCACTACCTTCCCTTCCCTTCCCTTCCCTTCCCTTCCCTTCCCTTCCCTTCCCTTCCCTTCCCTTCCCTTCCCTTCCCTTCCCTTCCCTTCCCTTCCCTTCCCTTCCCTTCCCTTCCCTTCCCTTCCCTTCCCTTCCCTTCCCTTCCCTTCCCTTCCCTTCCCTTCCCTTCCCTTCCCTTCCCTTCCCTTCCCTTCCCTTCCCTTCCCTTCCCTTCCCTTCCCTTCCCTTCCCTTCCCTTCCCTTCCCTTCCCTTCCCTTCCCTTCCCTTCCCTTCCCTTCCCTTCCCTTCCCTTCCCACTCCTGCCCCATGTTACATACTCCTGCCCTCAGATGGCAGGATGCGAATAACACTCCTGGGAGTGACTTCAGGCGTTGCATGAGAAAGAAGATATCTTCTTATTTTCAAATTACCAGGAGAAGAGGATCCAGCCAAGTTTCAGTTGTCAGGGCTGAAAAACTGAGTGCAAATCAGCCCTTGCATCTCCTACATCCCACCCCAGGCTGTACCCACCAGACTCCTCTGTTCCTGCTGGAGCAGTCATCTCTCATATAGACCTGGCTCCCCAAGACCCAAGGACACAAGCTCTACAGTTAAACTTAACTCCTCTGAATTTCAGTCAACATCACTAAGCTGTTCCCTGAGCCCACAGATAGGAAGGACTGTGAAGGAGACATCCCTGACGCTATAATAACCAAATGAAAACCACTGCCAAGAGATGGGGCTGGCAGGATAAATTTTGGCCTTTTACGGGTTGATTAGAGCAATATAGTGAGTTAATTGTGAGCTGCTCCTTAAGATAGTTCTCATCCTGTTAGATCTACCCTTTCAATGAATCACTACTGCACCCGACAGGCAGAAAAGATAAGGTCATGGAGGGGTTTTAATAGGTTTTCTTCGGCTCTTTAACTAGTCCATTTGTATGTTTGTTTCCTTGTATGGCATCTAAAGACAACTCCAGATCTCCCAACGGCCCCTTGCAATCCCCGGACACTGGTCTTGCTTTGAGCAGTGTATTTGCTCAGACAATTTCCAGAGGTCCCCTCTAGAAAAAGTTATTCTACCTTCTTTTATCTTTTAAAGCAGCCCAATTGCTTTTCACACATTCACTAAATGTCTCATGTTTCTAATACACCTGTGCATATACCTATGGGCATGTGGTGTATTGATAGGCATTAGAGGAGCTTGACATTTATGAAAGTTCCCAATGAAGAATTCATGATCTTTTGGCAAACATTTAACACAAACCAAAATGAAAAAACAGCAGAAACACAGGAACTTCAGAATATATAAAAAGAGATCTCAATGAAAGGGGGCACGACCTTATTCAGAGATTTAAAGCACGTGTTTGAAATTTTAAACTGGCTTTCAAAGGTTCATCACGGAACAGAAGAGAGGACTGATGCCCTCAGCTGACAAGGGAAATCAGATCAGCTTTAAGTAACAGGAACTGCACCGGCTGCCTGCAACACAGCTCATGTTGGGCATCTGATGCAGGGACCACTGGAAAGCCATGTGCCTGTGTCCTCCCAGAGAATGGGTCTGTTTGGCTGACAGTGGTGAGGAACCATTTCAGAAGCTGCTTGTGCTCAGGAGGGCGCAAGCCAGCTACTAACATGTTCCAGCACCCCCCAGGAAATCTGGGACGGAGAAAGCTCAAAGGCTGCATCCTGCTAAGAACACCGAAAGCAAGAGCAGATGCCATCCATCCTGCCCATTTGCAGCCGGCGACGCAGGGCAGCAGCTCCCATGCTCTGGTTCCTTTTGTTGTTCTTTCCCAACTCTGTTATCCCCCAAAGGTGTTTTGCACAAGGACAGATGAGCTGCCTCACCTCTCGGTGCTCAGCTGGTAATGAGCTGCCAGACTACCAGAATTCTCAATCAGCAGACTCTTGCGGGTGCTGCCTTTGACAGGACACTTTGAGAAGTCCAGCTCGTCGGGGAAGTTCAGGATAGCTCGGGCAGGGATGGCCCGAATTGGCACAACTATCCTTTCCTCTCCACTGACGCAGACGAGCTCATGGGAATAAACCTGCAGGAAAAGAAACTGTCTCAGCACAGGTCATTTGGTGCCATCTCCATGGCAGAAGAAAAGCCATTTCCTATATCCCTTCAAGGGTATCAATTTACCTATTCCACCCCCAAATGAACAATAAGTTCTACTAATATCTCACATTTTAAAGGCACCAGTGCACTTTGCAAAACCTATCTCAGTGGCATTAAGCTCTTGTGTCACTTGGGTCATACAGACAACTGCCCTAGGCCACCATAATTTTTACTCTCAATTTTAATGATGTTAAATAATTCCTAAGTCCCTTCTAAGGAACATGGAGCTAGGGAACACAGGACATTCCTCCTTAGGTTACTATATTCCCACTGATTGAGAATAGGACAAAGTGTTAAACTGAATCTAAGCAACAAAAGGAAACTGAGAAAACAGCTGCACCCAAAGAGATCCTGGACCTCTGGCCTGGTGTAGAAATATCTGTTTGCTCAGAACTCCCCTCTAACTTTGCCTCTCCAACCAAGTCACGAGAAGAACAGTGCTAAGAGGTAGCAGGATGCTGTTGGAAAGAGCCTCTCTTTGTTTCCCGGCAAGGCTTCCTCCCTTCCATGCCATGTCCTAAACCCCTCTGTATGAACCAGCCTCCAGATCACAGCGCTGAGAGCAGACTTGCCAGGGCCTCGGCACTGGTGTTCAAACTTGCACGCAAAAGCAGAATTGGCGTGGAATGGGCGCCAGCTGACAGAGCAGCCACAGTGACAGGCATGAAGACAGAGCCGCAGCAGTGTCGCTGCCACCGGCTCTGGGCCCACAGGTCTGCCTGCCTGCAGGCTGTACCTGCCCTACACGAGCTCTTTCAGGCAGGTGTCCAAGTCCCCTGCAGCTCACCAAGCTCCTGCTGACTAAGGGCACCTAGAGCTCAGTGTGCCTGTGCCAGGCTGGGCCCACGGGCACAGCACATCCTCTGCCCTGGCCTTGCAGCCGTATCATGGTCAGCTGTGCTCTGGGACAGCACAGCCCAAGGCTGGAGAACAGAGGGTGTGAAAAAGCACCGTCCTTGCTCCAGCCCCGGGTGAGGCAGGGAAGCTGTGGCCAGTCAGGAAGGAGGAAAGCTCTCTGACCTCTTTGTTCCTCTAGTACTTTGCAGAATAATGAAACCCCTTCCACTATACCTAGAGATGGCCAGACATCTATCAACACCCCTCTATCATTTGCATACTGTTCCCTGGGCATCTTTCTTCCCTTGGGAATGCTCAGAGGAATGTGCAGCGAGGGGAAGCAGGGCCTGTCAGGCCTGGGTGCAGGGCCTGACAGCACATGCCAAGCTGGGACTGGCTGCAGGCTGCCTGCCCACGGCCTGGAGCCAAGCTCACAGCATGGGCTGTACCCAGAGTGCAGGGACAACAATGGCTTTGGAGATAATTCTGTGTTTTGGCTCCTCCAGTCTCACCTTGTTCTCGTCAGGGGTGAAGTGGACGTGCACATTGGTAACGGCGCCTCCTGGCACGGCACGGCATGCATCACTGGGGCCCGCCAGCTGGAAGTAAGGTGAGCTCTCCATGGAGACCTGCACCCTCTGAAGATTCTGCAGGAAAGACATGGAACCATGATTTTGCCACTTGAGGAAACAGGACAAGAGGAGACCTGCCCATGCCCTGGTGACGTCCTTCCTTGACCCCTTTTCTAAAGCCCTTTCAGCTGTGGAGGTACAGGCACAGAATTCCCAATGGTGATCTTGAATCCCTTCTGTCTGGCTCCAGCATTTTGGTCAGGGGCAGTAGGGCAGTGCCTGGTGGGAAGGAAAGGCCGAGCAGGTCAGCACCAGCAGGATGGAGACAGAGCACCTGAACCAAATCATCTGCATATTCAACAGGGCCAAAAACCTGCTGGCTTCTGCCTGCACACAGCTATGCAGTCGTGTTCCACAGAGGGTTTGTGCTACCTGAAAGCATAACAGCACATTATCCCCGGGGAAGGAAGAAATTCCTTTCTAGCAGGTCAGCTTTGGATAGGGCAGTTCTGGGGGATACAGTCATGCAGGCAGACCAGCAAGAGAGGAGACCAAACACTGTGGCCTTACTGGGAATAAAAGCAAACCTGAAAAGCAAAAGAAGGAACACAGCAATCCCTAAAAAAAGGAGACGACAAAGAGAATTTAAAGGGCCAGTAAAGCAGCAAGGAAGAATCATCAACTGATTACAGCAATCACCTCCCCAAAAGTGATGGAAACACAGACAGGCTGTGCCTACTGACTGTGGGCTTCAAAGGCATTTTCCTCCTGGAGAAACGTTGTAATTCTTTAGGGGAATGGTCTCTCGCCTTTTGACCCTTCGAGAATTTCCTCCCTACATGTCCACACCTAATTGGCTGAATGCCAGGACCCTCCCAAAATAGGAGACTAGATAAGACCCCTGGATTTCTTTGTTCTCTCTCTTTCGGCCCCTGGACCCCTTTGAGGAATAATCTGGGGGTAAGAGCCTCTTTTGAAATCTTTTGTCCTGTCCCTTTGGAGATATTCCTCCAAAGCCTCTCCAGAGCTAGCCCTGGCGGGGGGGGACTGCGGGGGCAATATTTCAAAACATGACCAGCACTGACTCACAGTGTGGTTTCAGTATTAAAAGCCAACCTTGGCTCTCCAGGGGTTCTTGCTGCCTGTGCAGGCAAGCTGGGCTGCTGGGCATTCCCGCTTGCAGCCAGCAGGCCAAGTTCTGCTCTCTGGGATACACAGACACAGCAAACATGCATTTTCAACACATACATATCAACCCCTGAGCACCAAAATGCTCTCAAAAAGTCCAAACCAGATGATTTTGACTCCCTCCTGTCTCTTCCCACCAGCCCACTCTTGGCACAAGCCTCATTTAAGAAAATGTTTCCCTGACAGAAATTCAAATGGTCTCAGTTTTCCCCTTTACAGTCCAACACAACTGCTGACATTTTTCAACTTTTTCCCTCTCAACTCTCTTGGGAAACTGCCAAACAGGAGCACATGGCTTTGGATGTGCTGTGGTTCTCCAAAGGGAAAGCAGAGCACCATGTTGCTTTTGGAAAACCTGAGCAGAGCTGGATGAAGCTTAGCAGGAGCCTGGAGTGGCACCTAAAGGCCTCCTACTGCTTCTGCTACATCACTCTGATTCCAGGGCTGTTTCAGAACATTTCCTGCCGTGCCAATGCCACTAATGATAGTGATTCCAGCAGAAAGCGTAGAAGACTCAGCCCCTGAGCTTTGACTCTGAGCTGCACAAAGGGAGCCAAACAGGCTGAGAGAGGCAGAAATTCCTACCAGGAACCAAGATTAACCAAGGAGACACAAGATGTGGTATAGACTCAAGGCAAAGCATGAGAGCAGGTAAGAACTGTATAACCCTCAACATTCCTATCAATCAGAGCTTTCAAAAGAAGGAAACTCCTTTGGGATAGATACCGTCAGCCCATGGGCAAAATCAGGGGAGAATTCCCAGCACAGGAAGATTTCCACCATCTTGCAGAACAAGATGCTGAGACATTTTCTTCTGGATGTGCTGCAGCAGATAACTTGCTTTGCTGTACACTATGGGAATTACACCACTCTTCCAGCACAGTGTTAACGCTCCATGTCCCAGCACTTACCTCGCCCTTATTCATGAGAGACACCACCATTTCATAGACCTCATGAACGACGAAGTTCCGAAATACCACCTCTGGTGGGGAAACGCTAAACGAGCTCTTTTTCCGGGGAGTTGATGACAACTGGAGAGGCAAGAGAGAGCAGGGAGACGTTCAGCTGCTGGGAGGAAGGTTCATGAAGGAGAATCTTACACTGATCCCCACTGAAGTACAGACTCATGGTGAGCACCTCTGCCCAGGCCACACTAGGGAAACAGTAGCTCACCCACCTCTGCTCTCAGCTGATCAAGAGCTGCAGGGCCACACAGAGCAGGCTCGAGCCAAGCTGCTCTTTTGGCACCTATTTCTCCGGGTTTCCTTCTCCAGAATGCCAGGCAGCACTTACCTTGAGGACTGCCCTGTGCCCATGAGGTCACAGAGCTCTGGGGCACTGACTGAGGACTCATGGAGTAAGTAAAACCCATAAATTTACATCAGACTCCATGGGAAACAATTTTGGGATGTCCGTTATTCTGAGACAGGGAAACTGAGGCCCACACAACTGCAAATATCTTTTTTCATCTAGAACTTAGACATCAGTAAGAAGAGAACAGTACCAGAGGAGGTGTGAGAGATGAGGCGATATTTTGCTGAACAATGTCAAAAGGTTATTAAGTTAAAGAATGAAAGTTGTTGGTTCTGTGTGTTGTTTGTGGTTTGGATTTTTTCAGGTTGGTTTGTTGCGTGCTGCTGTGAGCTGGGAGAAGGACGTGGTTGAAGACCTGACCAAAAGGAAGTAGGAGGAGAGGGGAGGGGACAGAAAAGTTGGTGATGAGAGGGGAGGGGACAGAAAAGTTGGTGGTCAGAGAGAATGGAAGTTCCTGAGTACCGTCCAACGGGAAAGGGGCCGGGGACCGCCCCAGGCAGGTATAAAGGGTATAGAAAGATTGCCATTTTGCTGGAGGGTGTCTTTGTTTGTCTCCAGGGGAGACGGAGACACGCCCAGCTCAGTTGAATCGTTACTAATAAACAGTTTTCTTTTGCTTGGATGATTTTGTCCCCGTTAATTGTATTTAAAAGTTAGTGCATTGCTAGCAGAGGTAAAGGCAAAAGTAAAGTAACACAGAAGTTAGGAAAAAGACAAATGAGGTGATCGCTGAATGAGGATAACGTTCAGTTCTTTTCTCAGCAAGTTGGTATCTCCTTTTTAAATGGGTGCTTTCTTGTAATCTGTTATTGCTATCTTATTTAATACCATTGGAGAGCACGTCTGGAATGACACAACAGCAACAAATGCTTCTGGAGCAGAGACATTGCTTTGAGAAAACTCTCCCCTGCTTTGTCTGCCCTCTCCAGACACACTGCTGTCACTCCAGAGACACAAGCAGGAATCCTCCGTGACTTGACAGGAGGCACACTCTGCCCAAGGGAGTGGCTGCAGCACGCTGTCCCCTTAGTCGTGCCCTTCTCTGAGGTGTTCCCAATCCCCCCTCTCCAGGGCGATCCTTAACCACTTTGTTACACATCTCATGCTGCCAATTTCCTGCTCAACTGCCCACCTCGGTCACCTACCCGTTTGGAGTGGGCTTTATACTGAGCCAGCCCTGCAAGAAAAGCAGCTTTAAACACACCTCTAAGCAGGCACGGATCCAGATAAAGCACATCCATTCCCCTCTGCCCAGGGTGAGTCCCCTGTACATCTGGCAGCCTGCAAAATCTAACACCACGTCAGGGTTCCAACCCAAAGCATGAATGCAATGAGTTTTGTTAAATCTGAAGTAATTACTGCAGCTCCTCGGCCTTCAAAGGGCAACGCTGCCACTGCGGAGGGAATCCTATGACCCCAAGCATTTGATGGTGACCGCACCTAAGCAAGAGGCGGCTGTTTCAGCAGGAGAATGGCAAATGGCAATTTTGTGCCTTTGCGTCCCCAGCCTTCCCCCCCTTGTTTTAGCAATGGCAGCTACACTCCAGCAAAGCCCAGCAGCTTCAGCAGAGGTTATTTGTGTTGGCCTGGTGCAGATCAGGACTCCAAGTCCACCACAAGCAGCAGTTTGCAATGACAGGACCTGGACACTGAGATGTTTTGCTGGAGGCGAGCCTGTCACAAGCACACATCCTCTTCAAACTTCACATCAAACAGAAAGAAAAAGAGCAGGAAAAGGCTACCTTTTGACGACTCAGTCTCAGGACTTGAAATGGGCTAATGCTGGGCAGAATACGCCTCCCAGTACTGGCCTGAACCTTCTCCCTCAGGAACGTAGATGGAAGCAGCTGAAAGGCAAAAAAAAACGCAGCAAGAGCCTCAGAGATGCCACTGTTCATATAGGCTTTCTCTTGAACAAGAGGCACTGGTGAATAATTTGTGATCACATAGTCTAGGACAGTCCTGGAAGCCCTGGAAGTTACTTGCTGAAATACTTAGCATCAGTAAATTAATAACACAGAGTAAAATATACATACTCCAACCCCATGGCTCCGTCCCATTAGCTTCTCCATGATTTGATGTGACTTGTTTGGGGATTTCTGCTCTTTGGGCATTTTTTTCCTCTTTAGTTTTATTGGATTGAGGCAGTGACCTTTTCAGAGAGTGGGGTGGAGCTCTCAGCACTCCCCTAACTCCATTCCTGCACAACACTCAAAACTCACAGCAAGGAGATAGCACTGCTGGGCGAGTCCAAGAGACGCAAGAAAGCAAAGTTGTACCAAGAGTGAGGTGCACAGGAATGTGTCCAAGTTTTAGTTCTCTCCGTTAATTGGCTTTGGTTTTCTCTGCCTGGGCTCACAGATCCCTCCGCAGAAGAAAACAGAGGGATCTCCTTGACAGAGCCTCAGCCGTGGGGTATCTTCAGTCAAGTGATCTCCCAACAGCCAAGGCACCATTGCGGCCCTGACTCTGCTGCCTGCAGGGCTGGATCTGTGCCCCACACAGGAGAGGAGAGGGAACAGCTGCTTTGGAACCTCTTCAGGCTGGGACCAGCCGCGTCTCTCAAGGCTTTGGGCAGAGTTTGAGCTTCCCCCCCACATGCCCAAGGGCAGGCTGGTCAGAGCAGCACTGGTGAGTGTCCACCTGACAGAAGGAATGACTGTGACCAAGGGGAGGGAAAGGAGCAGGTGCTCAGGGCTTCAGCTTCACAGAGGTTTAACTTGGCTGCGGTGGCAGAGCCAGGCAAGCTGGACTGTCCCTGAAGCAACACACGGTGTTCCCTACTGCACCAGGACAGCCCCACCAAGAGGAGCACGGCACAGAGAGGTGGGGACGGGGTCTGCAGCTGGACAGTGCTGCTGGACAACGGGCAGGGCAGGGAGAGGAGGGACACCAGGGGAGTTTCCAGCCTTAGCACAGCCCCAGTGGGTACTCACTTTAACAGACGCCAGTTTTTCTCTTAACAAAGAACGAGGTGGTGGTGGTGGTGGTGTCTTCTTCGAGAATCCAGAAGCCATTTTGAAGGGAGGATGTCGTAGATAAGCGACAATGCTTCACCTGGAAGGAGCAACAATGAAAGTCTGAAAATGCATACCCCAATTCATGGCAGACTCAAGGGATATACTGGTGCTAAAAATTTTACATTACTTAAAGGTAGCTAAGTGCTTGTTTGGCACAAGTAGCTAGTATTGTTAGACCTCTAGTGGGACTGTATTTGAGGACTATATGGCTATGTTGTGCACTTCAAAGATGGATCATACTGAAACCTGGAGCCAAGAATCTGAACATTAATGATAGATAGAACAAAGCTGTAGCTTAAATATTACTTAAAAACAGCTCAAGTGGACCTCCTCTTCTTTAGGCTGAAGAACCCCTGCTCTCTCAGCTGCTCCTCACAGGACTTGTGAGAGACTGGAATGTCATGGCTAATGGCTGAAATAGTGTCATAAAGGAATTTTTGCCCTTTGTGACAAAGCTGTATAAAGAAGCTGCGAGCACCAAAGCCCACCCTTGCTTGAAAATGCTTCCTGAGTGGAACTTTGGACGGTGAGTTAAGCCACCTAAGGGAAACTGAGACAAGATAAAGGTGACACTATTGTCCCACTACCTCAGGTCTGGGGAGGAGTAAACAAGGCTCAGGGAGAAACATGTATCCACAACAAAACCAAACCCAGCAGCTGTCCTGAAAATCAGCTCTGTCTGGGGAAGTCATAGCCACAGACTCATCTGCTGAGGCCAGGCTTGCACACAAACCTCCCATCAACAGAGAGGGAAGGAGGAAATTTTGGGGGTGTGGTGTAACCTCTGCTCAGAGGCAGTGGACACCCATCCTCCCTCACACAAACGGGCTCAGCTCTAAAACCCCCACTCCCAGAAGGCCACATCCAAGGGACATTGCCGTGAGGGGCAGCTGAGGGGGTGTCACAACCCATCAAAGACCTCCAAAGTGCCCCCAGACCCACGCCTGAGGCCTTGCACCAGGTGACTGCACGGGATGCAAAGTAACAGACCTGAAAATCCAGAACCCAATTCATGGCAGACTCCAAGGATATGCTGGTGCTAAAGGTTTTATATGAGTTGAAAGTAGCAAGAGACAGAGTCAAACTTGCCCTGCCCCAGGGAGGTACCTGGGCAGTCCCACCTTGCCCAAATCTGTACGAATCCATTGGACTCTTATGTTTTGTCACACCTCAGCACAGAGAAGACTAGAAGAGGATTTAATGGTATGCCGATGGGTTCCATGGAATGGTGATATTTTCGACCTTAATCAGTCTCTGTCACTCTCTTTCTGTCCCTCTCCCCAATCCCCCTCCTCCCCTTTTCTATTTCTTTCTCTCTCTCTTCCTCACATTTGCTGTTACATTAAATCCAGACTATTGATTTTGGCATATGGTCTCGTTTGCACCTGAATTCAGATGCATTTTCCTAATAATGTTAACAACCAGATCATAACAATCCACTGAAACTTGAACAGAACTCATTCACCTTTAAGCAGTTTAAGTAATCACTACAGGAAAAAATGTATAGACTAGTGTATTTAGGAGATGTTGCATTTCTTCAGTAAAAAGAGAGCACAATCATTGCACCATATATTGTTCACCCACTCGGCTGTACGTGCCACCGAACTGCTACACCAGAAGACTGGCATTATCACATCCTGTATTTCCCTTTGGCATTCTTTTTCAGAGCACAGATGCGACAAAACCAAAAACCTCAACTTTAGTCAGTCTTTACCTTCAAAGGCAATTCAGGACTCGCTCGCAGAGACAGAGTCCCCGCGAGTTCAGGACTCGCTCGCAGAGACAG
This sequence comes from Chamaea fasciata, assembly GCF_029207755.1. Taxonomy (NCBI): domain Eukaryota; kingdom Metazoa; phylum Chordata; class Aves; order Passeriformes; family Sylviidae; genus Chamaea; species Chamaea fasciata. Next base: position 22,186,482 of record NW_027094097.1, on the reverse strand, counting down.
AGTCCCCGCGAGTTCAGGACTCGCTCGCAGAAACCAATGTTCCGCCGACAATTCACCCGGCAAATCGCCCAGTGAAGCCGCCCGCAGGCGCCCAGGCTGCAGCGCCCAGTGCGGAGCGCGCCGTGAGGCAACTGAGGGCGCACGGCGGCCACAGCCGTGGTTACCTTCGCGGCTCCCGGGCAACCGCGGCGACGATTGTGACGGCCGCGCCGGGCCGAAAAGGGGCGCCGGGCGGACCTCGTTCCCGCCTCGGCCCCCGCCTGCTGCAGCCTTCCTCGGTTCCCCCTCGGGCCCCGGCAGGAGCGGCAGGAATCCGCCCCGGGGCCCGGAACGGGACGGGCGCGGCGCCAGAGGCTCGCAGCCAGCTCCGAGCTGCTCCCTCACAGCGGGAAAAACGCGGGAACTCAACAGTCCGTGTGCAGCGCAGAGTGCAAGTGGGAATCGGAGAGCTGCAGGTCCTGGGCGCTAACATTTGGCTTCTCGTTCTTCGTAGGGACACGCAAGCAGCGGAAGTGATTTCCTGGTGTAATGGTTTAGCACCTAAGCAGCAGCCAGGAATTAGTGCTCCAGAAGACTGACGTTATCACATCCTGTATTTCTCTTTGGCCTTCTCTTTCAGAATACAGATGTGCTAAAAGAAGAAGTACAATATTTATCAACCTCTATCTTCGAATGACGTGCGAGACTGATTTTCAGCTGTATTCCCAGCATTGTAATAAAAACACACTAGAACCGTAATTGTTGCAAGTTCCCTACTTGCAGTAAACTCGAGGTTTTAATATTCTTTCCAAGCTTATCTGTAATATATAGGTTTATATATTTGAAAGAACTTAGGTTTGTTAAATTACTGCACACTACTTCATGCTGCTGAACAATAGCACAGATTGTTTGTGTCTTCAGCAGAACTGGTTTGTCTTAGTAAAAAGACTTAGAAGTGAAAAACTTTCCGAGTTACCCGGAATTAAGAGAGTACTTTTGAAAACAAAGGAGGGAAGAAAAGATCAACCCTATTAGTTTACGGTGTTTCCAAGTCTACTACTCTGTACAGCCTAAGGAAGCTCTAAAGGAATAAGGGAAGAGAGATCTCACAGACACGTTATCCAAAGGTGTATGGAAAACCTTCGCACGGAGTCCCTGACCAGCCGCTTCAAAGACTCGGTGATAGAAGAGCAACAGAGGATTGAACAAAGGCAGACAAATTTCCAATTCAAGTCAAATTACAAGTTATTTTATTTTCAGCTGGGGCTGCAGACTGCATGCTGTTCACTATCCTGGGGGTTCAGAAGGTCCTGCAGCATGGCTGAGCCATGAGACTTGTGGACTAGAATTATAAAAAGGTGAAGCCAAACATTTCTTATGCACCTCCATTGCATTACCAACTCGGCACCTTAAAAATGGCTTTGCTCTTTTAATGGAAGTTTCTAGCTGGAATTGAAGGGTTTTTAATTGTTGAGAAGCTCTCAGTAGAAACAAATATTTTTGCTGGGTACCCGTGGTGGGTAGGTGCCTGATAGCTGGCGGTGGAGTCATGTGCATGTACTTACATTTAGATCTCTGAAGTATTCATTATAGTCAAGAGCATATCCAACCACAAATTTATCTGGAATTTCAAAGCCTACATCTGTAAGAAAACACAGTTCTTTTTATATCTGTGGTGTAAGTAGCTTTTAAGTGCAGAGTTTGTATTCGACACATACTTGAGCAAAGAGTAATTGGCATCATCTCTTTCGGGGCGCTTCCTTAAGAATCTGAGTTGTAAATTGATGACACAGGTTAGAATCTAAACCATTCCCATCAGTCAGTTTATAATTAAGGTATTAAGAGAATGATTTTTATTAATAAAATAATTGTTTAAAACCTAGTTATGAGTTAGTCCTGGGAGAGGAGACAAGGAATGAGATTTCACTTGAGTGAAAATAGATGAAATGTGATTCAGTAGGACTTTCCAGTTTGGAAACAAGGCAAGTTTAATAATGCAGAGTCAAAACAAATGTCCTCCAGGGTCAAAGCAAAGCAAAGCAAAGCAAAGCAAAACAGTTAAGGTTTGATTCTGTTTCTACTATCAAATAGTTGAATTTGTGTATCAAATAGCTAAACCTGCACTCAGGCCAAGCAGGGAAAAAATGTGGTCATGAGGTCTCAGGATGGCATAGCTGGTCATTACTTCACAAGTTTTGTGTAGTTTTTCCCCATTTCTCTTGGCCTTCATGAAACTTATGTGCCAGTCGTCAGATGTGCTGCCTGAAGTGAAACTGTAAGACTGTGTTTTGGAAAATACAGAAAAAAAGTACCAGAAAAACACCATACTTACAGTCTGGTCTGTAACCTGGACTCTGACATGTCCTTTTAATGAGCAGGCTGTAAGGCAGAGCAGAGACAGTTGGTTTTTAAATTATGTCTTACTCTAAGCTGTAAACTTCCTTCTCCCACACCTCCCCATAAGCTTCTAAAATCATGCACTTCAAACAGTGAGAGTATTGCACAGAAAAAGCAGTGGTCAGCCTCGTAGTGGAGGGAGAAGCAAAGGCTCTGATCTAGGTTCATTCTCCGTGTTCAAGTGGCTCTACTTTGTATTCAGTTCCCTTCGATCCTGTGTCTCGGATCATTGCCCTTCCATGTAGCAATGCCTCAGGACACTAGAATAGCACAGAGGGGGAAGCATGATCTACCAAAAGCAGATTTAGAATGCTACTTGAAGTCATCTTCCAAGTGCTGACAGACTCTTAGATTCTGGTAACTTCTACGGTTGAGAATATTAACAAAGATTCTGAGTGTTGTCATTCTAGTATTGAGGCAACTGAGGTGGTGTTAGAAAACCTATGGAAAGAGATGAATTTCCTTCAAACATAAAATAAGAAACAGGGAATCCATGAGACTTTATGGACTACACAGAAAGAGCCATAAAACCTTATTTTATTCATTTGAGCAGTGAAGATGGTAGTGCACGGGTAAATTTCCCAGTCTCTTTAAGAAACACTTAATATTTCAGCAGCTGGATGAGGATTACTTCCTGCATTTATTTCCTTTCACCCCAAACTTCAAGCCAAACAAGCACCTGTCAGCATACACTGACGATTCACCCAAATGATTTGAATATGTCAGTTAGTAGCTATATCCTTGTACCTTACAACTTTAACCATCCTGGGTTTCTTGTCTTTTATTTTTGACACCAGTGCTTTCATTGTTCTACCAGTCTCAATAATGTCCTGAAAGAGATAAAAAAATAAATTATCCTTCAAGTTTGAAAGGAAAACCAGACTGTCAGTAGACTAAATTAGAGCATACCAACCCGGCAGCACAGTAGCATAATTAATTATTATGTTACATGTAATATGTATTAATTTGAAAAGAAGGGAGAAAAAAAATCCATGTCATTCCACCCCTCCTTCAGTCATTACTTACCTCTACGACTAACACATTCTGGAAGACATTATATAGGAAGAGAAGGGAAAGAAGAGAAAAGATTTAAATGGCAATTTCCAGCAAATTCTACAGCCAAAAAAAGCACACTAAAACCCTCAGTTACAAGGAAGTTGCACTGATTTTCAAAGGAGGTCGACATTTGAACTATTGACTTGACTCTGGTGATTTCTGAAGAGTCGAAATTTCTGTATTTATGAAAGCTTAAAATATGGTGATAAAGGCACCTATGTCAGGTCTAGATATCGCTCTATGTATAGCACTAGTATTGTAGAGCCACACGGAACGAGTCAATTCAGCATGGTTCCTTCCTGGGGGTTCTGGGATGAAATGGGGACTAGGATCTTGGGAGCACTCATTACTGATCACTTCAAGTTTCCATTGAGATCAGTGGGAATTATTCTCTGTTTCAAAGCCCAGCATTTTAAATCAGTGTTAGGTGGCTGGAAGTATGCAGTACCAAAATATTAATAAAGATGGATTTCCTGGAAAATACACAAGAACAGTTGTTTCCCTTTAAAAGACAAAGATACTAATTCATACCTTCCCATTTAGTGTAGACAGTTCCTCTCCAACAAAACTGATTTTTTCTGCAGGTGAATCATTCTAGAAGGACAAAGAAGAGATGGAAGTCACATAAACATGCCCAACAGTGTTATCCTGTATTTGTTTGAAAGGTGTGCTGCTCTTGCTATTTTGCAAGAGGAGGGAGTTTGAGATCTGCCCCTGCCTTCGTCATGTTGAGTGTTCTGCTCTATGTTTATTCCAGTGAAGGTATAATCTCCGCCCTTTGGGGCAGATCAGTAAATCAGTTCCTTTTTAGTAGGTAATTTGAACAGAATGGATACATGAACTCAATTTTTGTGGGGTTCTCATGCGAAGTACCACTATTTAGAATGCCAGTCTATGGAGAGAATCAATTTTCCAAAGAAAAGAAAGCTGCTTACACAGTAGCTTTTTATTCTGACAAAATCCACGGTAACAGGCACAGACTTGTCACCATTTTGATTTAGTGCTTTTATATGATCCAGCAAATCAGCAAAGAATTTGTAGCCTCCTTTAAGGACACAGAGTGCAACAATGTGGTGACTTCCCATGTCTTGCAGGATATCTCTAGCCAAACGTTCTGTCCTGTGAGGAAAAAAAAAAAAAAAAAAGTGTTCTGTATATCATAGTTGTTTGTCCATATATTAAGCAATGTTCAAGTAAAAATTCTGATCTTGCTGTTAGGTTTCTATAACTAGCAGAGTGTGACCACAGAATGTCGTAGGAAAGTTAGTTATGTATTTGCACAGCACAAGCTGATTTAATCCAGAAACCTCAATATTGCAGGATAGGTGGGCTTAAAGATCTTTGAGGGAACATGGAAGGTTAACTGGGCTTGTAGAGGAATCCTCTCCATAAACCCCTCTCGTACTAGACTTTAGGACAGAAGGGTTGGGGCTGCAGGGTTTCCATGTTTCTCATGGGCTGCACAGGGCAGGACCTCAGTCTTTTCTTTTGGAGAGACAAAAATTGGCACCACTGTCCCTATTCTTTTCTGTTTACCCTCATACCTGTCCAGGATGAGACCATGAGGAATGAAGACTCTCTCTAAATCTTCTTCGTAATGCTTAGGAATGCAAAACAGATTTTTGTTGTAGCCACTTTCCTCATCTCTTATCTGCAAAGAAAATTCAAGTAGTCTAAAACCAGCAACAAAGCCATACAAGAAAAAGCTTTCAGTCTCTGATAGCGCGAAGAAAAAAATCCTCCTCCCCAATATTATGTCAAAATAAAAACATTTCTGAGAATTTTTAATCTTTCTACTAGAACAATTCACAATCTGATAATTCAGGAGCTGGTGGCTGAGTTGTGAATGGATAACAAATACTTTGCCCCAGTCATTATGAAATAAATTCTTGGCCATGGTCAACTCATTAAAAAAGCCACCCAAAACAGTAACAACCTCCCCTCTTGCTCCATTTGCCCTTCTTGCAGAGCTCAGTAGCTTGCTCGTGTGGTAGACTGTCGCCAGTAGGGACACGAAAGAACCACACTCACCCGACAGGTTGAAGTGAGCAAAGAAAAAAGGGCCGTTTATTGTCATTTTTGGGTTTAAATAGGATTTGGAGATTTGTCCAGGATTGGAGGACAAAGGGGACACCCCTCTGACCCCAATGGTCATCTCAGAAGTCCATCACATATTGGTATGTGAAAACAATCTACTTGTTTATGTTACATCCGTGAGAAACTCCACTAGAAATATGTAAACAGTCATCAGAAGGCTGAAAATCAGGGCGACATCTCACCCTTTTTGTGTTAGAAAAAGGAAAAGAAAAATGTACAATGTTCAGTCTGTGCCTTTGGAAGGACCATCAGAGTGAACACTCGCATCGTCTGTATCGGAGTCATCACTCAATGGTTCATCCACTTGCTGTCTTTCATTTTGGTCACCGTGTCCGGCTTGCCTGTCGGTCGGATTCTGCCTTTGAGGTCGCAGGTCCGGACGAACACACTTCGTAGGTACCCAGCGTACTCCAGTATCTGTGGGTACACACGCATACCCACGCCCCGAAGCGATAGGGCCATAGGGACCTTCCCACTGCTTAGTGACTAAATGTCGCACCCAAACTTTCGCCCGAGGCTGATGCGTCCCGTCCGATGCCTGCAACGAGAGGTGATGGTTCACCATAATAGGGTTGTTAGAATTCTGTGGCACCGTAAGGTGATTGATAGTGTACAAAGCCTTTGCCAGCCGACTGTGCGGGGTCTCACCCTGCATTAACCGTTTTTGTTTTGGAAGAACCCGCTTCAGAGTACCATGAGCGCGTTCTACAATTGCTTGCCCACTCGGAGAATGAGGGATACCGAACTTGTGCGACGCTCCCCATAGCTGCAGGAACTGCCGCACCTTCTGCGAGGCATAAGCAGGACCACTGTTGGTCTTCACAGCAGAAGGTATGCCTAAAACGGCAAAGGCCTGCCTCCAGCGGGCAATGACATCGCGGGTCTTTTCTCCCGTGTGAGCAGAAGCCCACATTGCAGAGGAGAAAGTATCAACAGTGACATGCACATACTTGAACTGGCCAAACTCGGCAACTTGGGTAACATCCGACTGCCAAAGCTCTAAGGCCCTAAGGCCTCTGGGGTTTAGCCCTGCCGGTAAAGGCGCAGCCAGTGCATGACAGTCGTCGCATGATTCGACAATGTCGTGAGCCTCCGCTGGCGTCAACTGAAACTGCTTTTGTAAGGTATGTGCGTTCTGATGAAAAAACCCATGTGATGCCTTGGCCTGTGCGAGTGTATCAGGCTGAGGTGCTACCCATGCAGGGTTAGCCGACTTGTCAGCCCTCGCATTACCTTCCGCGATAAATCCTGGCAGATTGGTATGGCTTCTAACACGCAGAACGTAGAATGGGTGAAGCCGGGCCTGAATGGCACACCACAGGGCCTTCAGCCAACGAAACAGATCAGCATTGCTAACCTCCTTCAAAATCGAATGGCCCAAACGCTGTGCCATGTCGGCCACATAAGCGGAATCCGTGACCAAATTGAAAGGTTGCCAGGAAAACTTTTGAAATGCCATGATGGCAGCCCTCAATTCAACCGACTGGGCTGATCCATCTTCATGACCTTCCAGAACCTGCCACCCAGATCCATCCTTCCAAGTGACAACGGCCTTTCCGGTCCGTCCCGAGCCGTCAGTAAAGACAGTGGGTCCTTGCACTGGCTCCTGACTATTTTTTGGCCGCAAGGAAATTTCTGTGAAGTTTGCCACTTGCAATAGCTTCTGGCTGGGCAGATGATAAGTAATCTGCCCTGTAAAATTTTCCAGAGCGCTTTGCAGAGAAATACTGTTTGCAAAGCTCCACTCAAATTCCAGAGCAGCTCCCAGTGGGAGAAGGCCCGTGAGGGTGCTGCATTCACGCCCAGTCACAAAATCACAGAACATGGAAGGGACTTTCAAGATTACCTTATTCCATCGCCGTGGGGTTAGAAACGCGCTACTTTTTAGATACAACTCAATGGGGACAAATCGTCGAAATAAAACTCTTTATTAGTAACGATTCAGCTGAGCCAGGTGCGTACCTCCCTTCCCCGAGAGACGAGCACGCACACCCTCCGAGAAAATGGCTTTTTTTGATACGCTTTCTTGGCTGGAGCAGTCCCTGTCCCCTTTCCCATTGGATGGGTACTTAGAAACTTCCCTTCTCTCCTGACTGCCAACTTTTCACGGAATCACAGAATTAATTAGTTTGGGAAAGACCTGTCAGATCATCTAGTCTAACCTATGACCTAAGAGCACCTTATCAACCAAACCGTGGCATGAGTGCCACGTCCAGTCTTTTTCAAACACGTCCAGGGTTGGTGACTCCACCACCTCCCTGGGCAGATGACTCCAGCGTGCAGTCACTCTTTCAGTGAAGAATTTTTTTGTAACATCTGACCTAAACTTCCCCTGGCACAGCTTAAGGCTGTGTCCTCTTGTTCTGTCAGTTGTTGTCTGGGAGAAGAGACTGACCCCTACCTGACTACAGCCACCTTTCAGGGAGTTGTAGGGAGTGAGAAGGTCACCCCTGAGTCTCCTTTTCTCCGGGCTGAACAACCCCAGCTCCCTCAGCTGCTCCTCACAGGGTTGGTGTTCCAAGCCCCTCTTCAGCCTTGTTGCCTCCTTTGGATGTGTTCAAGTGTCTCGTTGTCCTTCCTAAACTGAGGGCCCGGAACTAGACACAGCACTCAAGGCGTGGCCTCACCAGTGCCAGGTACAGGGGAAGAATGACCTCCCTGCTCCTGCTGGCCACGCCATTCCTGATCCAGGCCAGGAGCCATTGGCCTTCCTGGCCACCTGGGCACACTGCTGGCTCATGTTCAGCTGCTGTCACCAGCACCCCCAGGTCCCTTTCTGCCTGGGCACTGTCCAGTCACAGTGTCCCCAGTCTGTAGCGCTGCAGGGGGTTGATGTGGCAAACGTGCAGGACTTGGCACTTGGACTCGTTAAACTTCATGTCACTGGACTCTGCCCATCCATCCAGCCTGTCCAGGTCCCTCTGAAGAGCCCTCCTATCCTCCAGCAGATCGACATACACTCCCAGCTTGGTGTCATCTGCCAATTTACGGTCCCCTCCCTTCTCATCCTACCTGCTTTTTAATCACTTCTTCAACCCCACCCCTCTTCCAGCTCACAGCAACACTCCAGAACAAATCCAAACAATCCAAACAACAACACACAGAACCAACAACTTTCATTCTTTAATGTAATTACCTTTTGGCTTCAGCAAAATATCATCTCATCTCTCACAATCCACCCTTTCCTTTTATTATCCTTTTTTGCCAAAGCCCTTGATTTACTCATCCGGTCCGCTCAGCATAAACTGACTCCTTTTGCAAAGTAGTTATAAATAAGATTAATCAGTCTTTTATTAGGTCAGTGTTAAATCCAATCTATTTAAAAGTTCCTGAGTTGTCAGTTCACGTTGCTGTCCATAGTTCCTCCAGCTCAAGAGAAGTAAGTTGTAGATGGACTTGTGTGCAGTGCCTCCCATCAGTTCCACGGATGCTTGGATGAAGCAAACCTCAGATCGGAACTGTGGCAACAAAGATTGCCTTCCTCGGTGTCCATACCCGCTTCCTAAGTTCTGTGCACTAGAACAGCACGCTGTGGGGACATAGAGGTGAAGTGCAGAAGCCGTGACACTCCATCCAGCAATTTCCAGAGTCTTAGAACGTAATTTCCTATTTTTCTTTTGTCAAGGTCTGGTATGACTTATATTCCCAATGCTCAACACCCAAGGGATTGCAGCAAAAGTCTCTCTGGTGGCAAACACAGAGGTCAGTCCGGTCTTGCCCTTGACTGTTTACTATGAAATCATCTTTTGAAGATTAACTTTAAAGGGTCACTTCCTTGTACCACTGTCCAAGTTTGGAGAGAAGCTTCTACTGGTCCTTTGACTTGAGAGGCGTGAGACCACTCCTGTTCTGCAGTCCTGAACACTGTTTCAGTTGTTAAAAGTACCTGAAAAGGACCTTCCCGTGCTGGTGTAAAGGTAAAGAAGCAAATCTCCTGGTTTTACCTGGTGTATATGAAAATCTAGAGGTGACGTTGAGGGTAACAACCCTTTTCTTCCAAGACCCATGAGAGAAAGTTTAATTGCCTGCAAATCATTTCTGAGATATAAGTCATTAGTTTCAGCCAACCCCTCCTCCCTTCCCACCTGAGGTAACCCAAATAACGTTTCATATGGAGAAACTCCTATGTCCTTTCTTGGAGCAGTTCTGATCCGTAATAATGCTAATCTGCTTTCAAGCATTAATTTGGTACTTTGGTTCTTAAGGATAGCATTCAATCTCTCCACACATCCAGAGCTTTGAGGGTGCTACAGGGTATGACATTTCCAATTTATGTCTAATACAACACATACAGAATGAAAAATTTTTGAAGGAAAGTGTGTTTCCTTATCTGAGTCCATTCTTTCAATTATCGCATATCTGGGAATGATTTGTTCTAAAAGCTTCTTGGCCACTTTGGAGGTAGGAAAGGCTTCTACCCAGTGGGTGAGGTGATCAGCTATTACCAGAAGGTATTTCCATCTCTGTATTTTGGGCAACTCGGTGTAATCTACTGGCATATTTTGAAAGGGCCTAAGGGCTAGGGCTCTTCCCTCACTAAGGTGTTTTCTCATCTCTTTCTTATTTATCTTTTATCAAATCAAGCATTGTTCAGTCACTATTTGGCTATTGTATAGATTGCCTCACAGCAGCAGCAAGTTCTTAAGAACTGATCACACAGTGCTTGAGCTCTGCAGTGCATCCCGTGCTGCAGCTTAATTAAAATTTCTCCAGTAATTGCTTTATTTATTACTGGGCTCCCTTCCCTGCCTGGCTGTGACTGGAACGACACCAAAGGGAAAGTGTCTGCAGCAAGAGAAGGCTGTGGTTGGGTAACTGGTTCTGTTTGTTGTTGCTGCTGGTGTTGTTTGTTTCCCTTGTTATACATACTAGAAAAGAACTGTTCCTCTTTTCCCCGTATCTTTGCATGAAAGCCCCTTAATTTCAAAATTATAACAATTTGGAGGGAAGGGGGTCAAATTCTCCATTCCAGAGAGGTCCCAGACACCTGTCTTTCCAACCAAGACAAGCTGACAATTAACCATGTATTGCTAATTGTTTAATAACAATTAGTTAACGATTAGTAGAGACCATCAGCAGCTGCAGCAGCAGCAGACACAACGTTGGCAGCTCCTGCCAGATGCTCCAGCTGACGCAAATGCTGTCACTCAGGTGGTAAGTTCCAGTGCAACTGCTTCTGGGGTCTCTGTCCTTTCTCTTCCTGCCGTAACGCAGAGCGTTTTGGTTTATCACGACTCTTCTGCTCCCGGGCTCTGCCTTTCACAATCACCCGCACCTTCTTCTGAGTCGCCTCCAGGTTAGGGATCCTAGGAAGAAAGGGCCCGGTATCAGCCAGACGAGCATTTCCAGCACGCCACTTTTCTGTCTCCATGCAGAGCACACAGTGTTGTGTCCTCTCTCTGTGCAAGCAGCAAGCAGCAAATTAAACAACTGCTCTCGCTGCATGGAGGCTGCAGAGGTGCAAGGGCAGGGACAGGAGCAGTTAAGTGCCTGGGGACCAAATGCAACACACAGGATTCCATGTAGAGAAGCAGCCCTTGCTTGTCCCAAAAGAAGCAGAGCTCGGTCCAGGGTGCTCCCTGGGTCTCTTGTTACAGATTTTGCAACCCTCCAGGAGCTTCCTATTTCATTCAAGGTCTTTTCCCAGTGTTTCCCTACCAAGGCCAGAGGATCTTTCTGTGCTCCTGTGGGTGTGTGTGTCTGCTGCCTCTCTGGGATTGCCTGTCTCCAGGCCCCCCATCCCAGTCACAGGGACTGAAGGGAGGGTGTTAGGGGATGAACCAGGCTGCGCTGGGTGATGCCCAGCAACAGGACAAGAGGCAACGGGCAGAACCTGAACAGGAAACTCCACCTGAAGCCCAGGAAGAACTTCTTTCCTGTGCAGGTTGCCCAGAGAGGGTGTGGAGCGTCCCTCACTGGAATTACTCCAGAGCCCTCTGGACACAACCCTGTGCCATGTGCTCTGGGATGACCCTGCTTCAGCAGGGAAGCGGGAGCAGATGACCCACTGTGATCCCTTCCAACCCGCCCCAGCCAGTGATTCAGTGATACCCGTCAGCAGCATGAGTTGCCAAGCGTGTAGACGTTTCCCACCTGCACAGCATGGTGGCCGTAAACTTCCCCACGCTCTTCGGAGAGAACAGGACGTGAAAGGTCTGCTTCTCGCCAGGAGCGATGGTGCCGTGGTAGGGGTTGATGGAGAACACTGGCAGGTCATGGAGGGCATCTGGGAGGATTTCCAGGGAGGAACTGACACGCTGCAGAGGGAGATGCTTTTGCTTTGAGTGGTGTGGCTTCTTGGAGCGGTCCTGCTGCTGCTGAGAGAGGTGCCGTTCCTTGGAGCTGCGCCGCTTCTGGGAACTCTTCTGCTTCGAATCCAGCTGCTGCTCCTCAGAAAGCTGCTCCTCCTCAGAAAGCTGCTCCTCAGAAAGCTGATCCTCCTCAGAAAGCCGCTCCTCAGAAGCCTGCTCCTCCTCATAAAGCTTCGTCATGTCATTAGGGTCTATCTCCGGAAACTCTGCCTCGTCCTCATAAAACGGCTCCTCAGAAAACTCCTCCTCCTCCTCCTGGTCTGTGTAAAGGCACTCCTCCTCAGAAAGCCGCTGCTCCTCAGGCTGCTGCTGCTCCTCGGAATCCTCCTGCTGCTGCTGCTGCTGCTCAGAATCCTGCTGCTCGGCAAGCTGCTGCAGCTGCCACAGCTCAGAAGGATGGATCTCAAAAGGATGGTCCTGCTCCCACCAGAAACGACTCACCAGCTTCTTCTGATGCCTTACAGTAGCAGAAGACAGGAAGCGCCCTGCAGAGAGGAAGAGGACACCTTTCAAAGACAAAACCCTGTGTTGCCAGCAACTCTGCCTCCTGCTGCAGGTAGGCGGAAGAGAGCTGGGATGCACTTGGAGCATCTCTGGCCAAGTACTTTCAGCAGGAAATAGAGCGTCTGGGAGCAGGGTCCCTGCCTGCAGCACACACTCCCGTGCCAGAGCAGGAGAGCTGGTTTTAGACAATGACTTTGCATTTGCCCTGGAATGGGGAACTGCACACGGACAGGGGCTGTAGGGCAGCTCACGCATTACACCATTGTTTTTCCCAGTCTCAGACTTCTCTCAGAGATGACCTGATGTCCCCTTCCCAGCCCTGACCCAGGCACGTGGCTTTCCCCAGAGTCTGCCTCAGCTCCTTTGCAGAGCACAAGTGGCAGAGCGAGAACAAAAGGGGCTGAAAGGCAGAGGGGGGCAAGGAGAAAACTCCAGCTGCAGCTGGGAAGATGCTGATGAAAGTGGATGTGTGGACAAGGATGAAAAAGCAAGTCATGTTTTGGAGTGAAGTGGCAGGGTGTTCTCCCCAGGCCCTCAGCTACCGAGTGAAATGCCCTTACGCATCAGAGTGGTTGAGTATGGCTTCTTCACTGCTTCACTATCTGCAGCTTCCTCCCAGGAGTATTCCAGGGCTACCTTCCCTGTGTTGTGCATCCTGAAACTGAAAAGCAAGGAGGAGGAATAAAAAAAAAGATCCAATAAATATAAAGCAAATAGTACAGTAACATGGCCTGATGGACTCCTGGTATCAATTTCTCCTGAGGAGCATCTTCTTCCCCAGGCAACCCTGCCACGTTCCGCTGTCCTGGGTGGCCCAGAAATGTATTTCCAAGTCTGGAAGTTTAAGAGGAAAGGGCCAACATGGTGCCCAGGACACTGAAGCTGAGGGGCTTACTCTGGACTTTAGGTTTTGGTTTGACAGCAGACTTATTCTTGAGCAGATGAGGACAGGTGACAGGCCGTGAAAGCAAACCCACGGCTGTCCTCAGCAGAAGGGTGTGGCAGCACTGAACCTGTCCTGACCACCACCTCCTGCTTGGCTTTGTGTGCACGTGAATGGGCCTGTGCTGGTTTTGGCTGGGGTAGAGTTCTGGGAAGCAGGCACTGGGTCAGCCCTGGGCAAAGGCAGCTCCCGCTCACAGGGCCCTGCCTGGCCTCCAGCACTCACGTGGCTCTCCTTGTCTGGAAGGGCAAGGTATCCTTGAGCTGGACCACAGTCGTGTTCAGTTTTAACTGGCTGTAGGCAACAACAGCGCTGAGGTACAGCTCGGCCTCCTGGCTGCTGTCCTCCAGCACAGCGTGAGCTGGTTCTGGGACTCTCTTGACCACCTGCAAACAGAGGAGGGAGGAATCACTGAGCAGAGCCCAGAAAGTCAGGCTGAGAAGGGAGTCTTTTGGCCTCCGGGATCAGCCTCATAGAGGGACTGGAAAGGACCGTTCACTTTCACTTCCCTGCAAAGATGACAAAATAGAGACTGCTCTGCTACAGTAGTTGTTTCTACCCACTGATCAAAGCAGTCACTACTACAGCTGTTAATATACCCATGGCAACTTGTGGAGTCCCTCGTGCCATTAAAGGAATTTCCAACTGCCCTGCCCTGGAAAAGCTAGGATTAAAAATACCCCAGGTGTAAAAAAAGGCTTCTCCCCCGTGGCTCCTTGCAAACATTGTGCAATCTGCTCTTGGGGTTTTGCAAGTCCATCACTCCTCCCATGGTATCCCCTCTTCCTATTTCCCCATTGGCTATGGGGCCTGGTGTCCTGTTCCTCTCTTCCCTACGGTCACTTGCCCTCTGCCCTGTCCCCGGGACCACCCATGAACATGAGACCCTACATAACCGAGGAAAACCACGTGGTCACTCTCTTTCTGGCCTCTGATTCACCTTCAGCACACGGAATAAACACTTGCTGGAAATTTATCTGGGGCTGGGAGCCTTCTGCCTCTCTTGCTGAGCTAGCCTGGTAACGTGGGTGGTTATGTGAGCTTGAATTGCTGCCTGAATACTTCTCAAGCAGTTTCTCTACGGAGAGGCTGACTGGGATTTAGAAAGGCTCTAAGTGCACTCCTAAAAGGACGCACTGCTACAGAGACTATAGCTGCGTTCCAGTGCCTGCACATCAACCTTGTAGAGGGACTGGCTTTTTTCCTGGTCCCCTATAAATACAGCAGGTCTCAAAATTAGGGTTAAGTTCCCCTGCTGGAGCTTTGTGGATGGAGAACCCAAAGACTGAAGAGTTCTGGAAAGCACCTTTTTCTTCTTGTCTTAGGAGAAAGTGCTCTCCACATGTCACGTGTGGAGCAACAACCACACTGCAGGGAGCTGGCAATGGGCATTTTGGGATGGGAAAGATCTCACTAGGAAAGTCTCCAACTGCAGATGTTCTGATAGAAAAGAGGATGGTTTAGAGGCCTTAAAATGGTCCAGGAACTCAGAAAGAACCTTCAGCCAAGACGAGTGTGTTTGGCAATAATGACAATAAAAGCAAGAGCATCTGGAGATGATCCTTCTCCAGACTCCTCCATACTGTCATACAGTGCCTGGGCTACTCCATGCTGAGATATCCCACACAATACAGAGATCACAACTAAAAACTCTGGTATCCATGCAGACAAAACTTGGAGTTCACCAGCACGTGCGGAGAAGTATACTTCTCTCCACTTCCATAGAAGAGACAGAGTGCAGCAGACTTAACTCCTTGTTGGTGAAAAGGCACCAAATCAGATGAAGAGATTTCAAACACCATAAAAGGGGATAAAATCATCAAACATTGTCTCCCATTCAACACGGGCTGCAACCCTTGTGCTTGTTGTGGCACAGACTCGTAGTTTGTGTTGGCTAAAGGTCTCTTGTCAAAAGGCCTCCCCCTCTCACGTGAGTGTGTCCGGTCACTGTGCATCCACCTCTCCCCTAGAATGCACTGCTGGTGAACCTCACGGCTGTCCAACGTCCAGAGCAAGCAGGAGCTGCTCAGCCAGCAGTGATGGGGGTTACCGTGGTTCTTTTTGTAGAAGCTGGGTTGTCTTTTTTTGCCATTTTGCTTCTCACCTTCCTTTTTCCAGGCCACCTGGCTGCCGGCTCTTCCCTGGTGGTTTGATTCCACGTGACAATGCGCATTTTGTTGTCGCAGTCCTGAACCTCCCCTCCTGGCAGCTCAGAGTTGATCTCGGTCACCTTACATTTCACAAGGTGCCTCCTGAAGGTGGCTGGGACATCTGATTTCAAGGTCACTGTGATGTCCTTGGCACAGCCAGGATGGAGATGTCCCACCTAGGGAGAATCAGGGAGTCAAAACCAAACTGGAAGCACTGCCAAGGGCAGGACTGCCAGCAAAAGGGACTGATGTGGTGAGCAGCTGTGCCAGGAATCTGCGCGTCGGAGTGGATTTATGTCAAGTTTGATAGACAAAAGTATGAACGGAAGGTGCCACCTCCCATAACATGAAGCCTTTTCTGCAAGGCTGGCAGCCATTGCCAAGCCAGGGACTTGGCATCTTGGCATCTCCTACGTGGCACTGGAATGGGCTGACACTGGTACGTGAGGACTGCCTGCCAGCTCCTGGGAACACCAGGGCAGGGCTTGAGCAATGGGGAAAGGCAGAGCCGTCCACGCTCACCTTGGGAGAGAACTGGAATGGTGCGTTTGCCTCCCACTCAAAGCGCATGACCTTCGTACAGGTGTGGTTGGTGATGGTGAAGGTCCTGTTGCAGGGCTCTCCAACAGAACAGTCCCCAAACTGGATGTGATTCGCTCGGACAGCTGTTGAGGAGGAGAACAAGGCAATCTCAGCATGCAGGGAGCTCCATCCACCCCCCTTCACGTGCACAGACACCTGTATGTTCAATGCTTTCTTGCTCCAAGCCTTCCTCCCTCTGGAAGGGAGTTTCCCAGGCGGCTCCCCAGCCCACCACTTTCAGGGAAACACCCTGACACACCCCTAAGCCAGCCACATGAAGCACAGCACACACTGCTCTGCAGGCATGGCTGCCACGCCCACAGGCCACCAAGTCCAGTGGGTGACAGCCCAGGCCTGGCTAGAGAGAGGACACACATGATCAGACATTTCCCTCTTCCTTGCTCCACCTTGGCAGCCTCTCCTCTCTTACCATCAATGATGTCTTTCTTCAGAATGCTCTCAGCATTCCGCTCCTGTGTATCTTCCTCCAGTCCGTCGAGGGTGAATTCATCCTGGTGGCCTTCACCCACCAGCTCTATTAGGGTCTTGTTAGAGTATTTGTCCCCCACTAAGGCACGAATCCTCCCTTCCAGTCGTTGAGCCAGGGTGGGTTTGAAAATGACATCGAACTCTGTCGATTCCCCAGGATGCAGAAGCAGGAAAGGCTTTGGGGGCTTGCTCTCTGCACAGCAACGGAAATCAGAGTTAAGTGATACAGCGGTACAGAGGAAATATTTCCATAGGCTGTTTGAGGAATGAGAGGTTGAAATCAGCTGCCTCCTAAGCACGGGTTCTACCCCCAGTGGTTCCAGACCCTCTTCCTGTGTTCGCAAGACTGCCACCTCCAGACACATCACCGCTTAAGCAGCTTAACCTCAGGTTGATGCCCAGCCCGCATTCCATCTACTTCCAGCCAGCTCCAGCCGTGTGGAAAGCTGAGCCAGAGAGTGCTTTTGGCTTCTGCTGGTTGTCTGTGTGCTCAAGGGCTGTGTCCATTCAGGCTGGTGCCTTCCCTCAAGCAGCAAATACCTCAGAGGGTCCACTGAGGTAGTGACAGTCCCGCACAACTCAACCCACCTTGTCTAGAGGAGCCAAAGAACTTCTTACAACTTGCTAGGAGAAAGTCCCCAAGAAAAGCTTGGGGGACAGAGAGCCCAAGGAAAGAAACTGTGTCTAACATCTGGCTGCTGCTCAGAGAAGCCAAGAGCAGGGCACACGTTTTCCCTCTGTGCAGGATCACACTTCATGGTTAATGAATTTACCGTGTACAGCAGAGTCGTCTTCCGCATCTTCAATGTAGAATCTCTCAAGTGTGGAGCTCCTGCCTTTCAAGAGGAACGCTCCGTGCTCATCCTCCAGGTGTAACATGAACTGAGAAAAGGGAGCACAGAGCACATTGACACTGGTGTGAGCACAGGGTGGGAACACAGGGACTGACCCCGCAGTGCTGCTGGTCCCGCATGGGAACCCAGCACCTCTCCCACTACAAACAGCACTTAG
Source organism: Chamaea fasciata (assembly GCF_029207755.1). Taxonomy (NCBI): domain Eukaryota; kingdom Metazoa; phylum Chordata; class Aves; order Passeriformes; family Sylviidae; genus Chamaea; species Chamaea fasciata. Next base: position 22,168,963 of record NW_027094097.1, on the reverse strand, counting down.
CACAAAAGTTAAGTCAAACCAGCTGGGAAAAAAGAGCGCTCAGAGGCATTTGGATGGACCTGACACAGAATCAAACAGGACAGAAAGTAATGAGCAGAATGTAATCAAGCCACAACTAAGTTTACTTAAAATGCAGTAAGCTGGGATCAAAAACAATCTAATGGAGCTGGAAAATCACCCCATGTCCATGAGAACAAAAGGTGACCTGAGAGATGGGGGGAAATACTGCACCACCTTTCCTGTGTTCAACTTAAAGAAGAAAGGCTAGAGGCACAATTTTCAAGAACTCCCTTCTTGGAGAACACATGTCAGTCACTTGCTTAAAAAGAATTTCTGACACCTCTTCCCAGGTCTGCCGTGTTTTTTGGGACCCTTCCCCTGTGCCACAAGCACTTGTTCCCAAACCAGACCATTCCTTGAGCAGGTCCTCACCTTGACAGGTATTATGCCCTTGTTTTGGATGACCAGGGGGAGCATCTCTGACTCCCCCGGCCGGAGCCTCTTGAAGCACAGCACGGAATTTCCCCTCCTGCTGCAAGCACTTGGGCTCACGACTGTCAGCTGCGGCTCATGCCCCTTCCCGCTGATGGTGAAGGTCAGGATTTGAGGTTTAAAGTTCGTAGGGCTGCAGGAGAGGCACAGAAACAATTTCAGCTGGCACTAACCCATTTCTCACTGGGCGAGTGAGGCAGCAAGGGCCACCCACAGTGTTTTCCCTGCCTGATGCTCCTGAACCACACAACGCAGCCCCCACCAGGCTCTTCCCAATCCACTCAGGGCCATTCACAAGAGGACTCTGTTCCAAAGCGCCCTCCACAATAACAATTCAAAATAATTTCAGTTAATTGAATCGTGCCCTCCAGGAGGTAAATAATGAGGCACCAGATGAGACATGGCAAATCTCCTGGCTGCAGTGAGATGAGACACATGCAACAAGCAAAAGCACAGCATGAAAGCAGTACAAAAGCAAGTAGCCAAAAATAAATCATTGTCACCATCAGTAAAGATCATTTCCAAGCAGAGTAAGAAAGCAATTGCATATTAGCAATTAGACTTCTCTTGCTCCAATTCAGCCACTAAAAGGTTGAGGAAGGGCAGGTCAAAGCTGCAGTACACAGGTCCCAGGGCAGAGGAACTGTGCTTCTCTTTCATACCAGCTCCAGTCCCTTACATAAAATAGCTTAATGAATACCAGGGAATCACAGTGATCAGAGGAGCACTTAATTTTACAGGTACACAGGAAATTGTGACTGCTGACCTGCTGGCACAGGAACTGTTTCATCTAAGCCTTTGTCCCTGGAAATCCCCAAGTCAGCTGCAGCACATCTCAGTAACTTTCAGCTGGCTACCTAATATTTCCCTGTCTTCATAATTCCTCATAAAGGATAAACCATCAGTCTCATTTTTTGGCTTTCTCTAACAGTTACTGCCTCCCAGATCATCTCATGCCAAGTACTCTGCCTATGGCTACTGAAAGCATTAGAGCTAACATAACAGGAGGCCTGTGCCTGCCCAGTGGAGAGGGAGCTATCACTGAAGCCTTCCCCAGTATTTCACAGTCAGTTACCCTTCTGGGATGACAAGGGAAGCCTTGAAAGTGCAGTCGTAGGTCTGCTCATCTGGTGGGGTGAAGGTCACCGTAGCAACAGCACAGGATGAGCCCTGAATGGACATCTTGACCGGATGCAACTTGAAAACGTTGTTGACAGGGCTTTCATCCTTGGGGGAACGCAGAGAGCAGTGTTAGGAGAAAAGACCTTTCAACACGACACAGTTTTATTCATAAATGCGTTACTGAGAACAGCCCCAGGCAGTGTGTCCTCCTCCCTGTTTCCCTGGGCAGGCTCCCTCCCTCCCAGGGAACGCTGACCTTGTGCTAAAGCATTCTGTATTTTGAGCCCTGGCCGCTGCCCCAGCATACATGGGAGGTGGGCACTGCTTGGAAAACCCTGCAAATAACCTGGAACTGGCCTTCAAAGTGAAGGAAAAGCCAGGGAGCCTGAGGAAATGCCTCCTTTGAGCCCTGGCATGTCAGTTCATAACAGCCCCTCTCTGAGTGTGCTTCCAGGAGAGGTTCAGAAGGATTCACTTCTCCCACCGAAGACCCAGAGGTGTGAGCCAGAACCTTGCCTGAGACATGCAAAACTCAACACAACTCTTCCCTGGCTCTGCTGCTCTCCCCTGCAGTTTGACCTGCACTGAGCTAGACTAGTCTGGGCCCCAGGAAGCAATGCATCTGGAGAACAGAACGGACTCTCACACTGCCTTTAGAGGGACACCATCACCTTGGCCTCCTGTTCTTACCTTTCCACACAGGGGTCTGATGGAGAGCACCACATCACACGGCAGGCTGCTTGCATTGTAGATACTGAAATGAGCTTCAGCTTCTTGCGCAACCAGAACCTTGTTGAAGATGAATTTGTTCTCATCTCTGATGAACAAGCCCACGCCTTCCACTGACCGCAGCTTGCGGCTGAGGTCAGTGCTGCGGCAGATCGGGTACTTCTCAAAGATTGACAGGACATCCTCAACGAGTCCTGTGGATAGACCAGAGGGATGAGCATGGAGGAGAAGCCTCGCTGATGAATTTATCTGGACCCTGCTGGCCTCTCAGGAGGCTTTTCCTCTCAGTCACCCTTTCTGCCCTGTGTGACTGCTAAACCCAGCCTTGGGTGGGGGAGCTGGCTATGAGGATGGAGCTCAGTCAACCTCGGTCTTAGAGAGCGCTGCTTTCCTTTTATCCTTCCATGCATCCCTCTCAGCCTGGGAAGGATGAGTCTGCTGGTGGACTTGAAGAGGGCTGGAACCTCTGAGGATTCTAAGGTGGGACACCAAGGCTGGCGTGCCTCTCTACCCAAGCAGCAAGTTTAGGTGCTGATCAGCAGTAGGTGTGACCAAGGGAACCTGTGGGCAGTACGTACCTGGGAGGCAGGACTCGGCAGTCAGGGTAAAGGGAATGCCAAGGGGATTGTCCCTGGGGTCTCTGCCCGTGATGTCAATGTAGAGCTGCTCCTCACACGTCCCCTCCTGCCCTGCCAGGCATTCCACTGTGATCTTCTGCTGGCCCCACGGACTGATGGAGCCGGAGCAAGGGGACACCGTGAACATGCCAAGACTGAGGGGACCCTGCAGAAAAAGTTCCAGGAGAGGCTGATGGCTAACAGCTGTGCCTTGAGCACCCCAGCAAAGAGTGTGTCCCGCCTTGGCCTCCAGCTGGGCCCAAGCACCCCAGTCCCAGGGCAGGGAAGGATGACTCCATGGCCCAAGGGCAGCCCCAGGCTGAGACCAACAAGCCAAGAGGAGCTGCAAGCCTGTCCCAAATAGCAGAGAGAAAGGAGTTTGAGTGTAAAGAATGAAGGTGGTAGCTGTGATCCTTCAGCCTCCAGAGGTAACACAGGAGAGCAGAAATAGCTGTGAGAAAGGACAGGAGAAAGGTAGATGACTTGGAAGAAGAAAAAGCAATGTTTGCTGAGCTCTGCAGACTGGGAGTTCACTGAGGCGTGTTTTTGCTTCTGTGGTGTTCACAGACATATGCTGGCTAGCAGCTACCAAACACAGGACCTGCTCCCCCCTGTTGATCCCACAAGTCCAGGTCAGAGCCAAAGTACAGGAGTGTCAGTGGGATTGAGCAGATCCTGGGTTCCATCCTGTAGACCATGTCCCGCCCTATAGCCATGAGCCCCCAGCCAGGGCACAGCAGCATCTTCTCACATCCCTCTGCAGCAGCAGCACTGTCGGGGAGCAGGAGTCACCCACCTGTGTCAAGGAGCTCGATTTCCTTTCCGTGGACTCCTCTGCAGCTGATGAAGCAGATTCCTCTTGCATTGAACTGAGAGGAGAAAGCAGAGGTATCTGTCATGCTGAGCTCCCCTGCCTTTCTCTGAGGCCAAAGCTGGCCTTCCTCCACACGGAGGGAAGCCTTCCTGCTCCTGATGGCTCCCAGAGTGCAGCACCCATTGCTGGACAGGAGCTCTATCACCAGCTTTGTACTACACCTGGGGACACTGCGGTGTTTTTTTGCTCCCTCTCCCCAAGCCAGGGATGCAAACGGACGACAGCCCAGGTCTCCTGGCTGCCTGCCACATACCAGCCGTGGGCTGGTGCCTCCTCAGACAGGAAAGGTGGTGCAGGGCTTCTTGTACCTTTGGCTTTCCCATGCAGATGCATCCTCGGGTGCTTGGTGGATGTAGAATTCGAAGCTGAGCATGCCTTTGTTCTCCAGAATGACAGTCTGGGTCTTCTTGGTGCCCTCGAGCATGGCACCGAAGTCGATGGGTGAGGCGGGCTCAATGCTGTACTTGCTGTACACAGCTCTCGCCGACACCCTCAGTGGGATCTCGGCAACAGTCTGGCCTCCTTCCCCTGAGCTGCCGTCTATCACCTGTGTCCACAGGAAGGGGTGGTAAACACAGCAAAGAGGCCAGCCTCTACCCCAGTCCCCAGTCTCCACCCCAGGCCTCCAGCAGTTTACCCCTCCCTGTTTAAGCACCGCCTCCAGAGTCAGATGCTCAGCTCCACTTAAGAAGCCTCCCAAATGGTTTTGAAAGACTTTGTTTGTGTACGTAGGAGAGAGGATTCTCCAGTTAAAGCACTCCTTCCATTCGACACCTATCCCGTTTACACTCCCAAAATGTCGAGTGGTAACACAGCCTGGCCCAAGCAGCTCACCTGGCAGTACAGGATGGGTTTGTTCTTGAGGAAGATTTCACTTGTGGGGTGGAAGAGCATCTCAATATTCACACCAGGCTGGGAGGCAGTCAGCACGCCTGACCGAGGCTCAACGCTGAAGTGGGATGCCAAGTCTTGCATGCTGGCACCTGCACCCTTCAGCGTGAAGCTGGGGAGAAAGGGAAGGAATGGAGATCTCTGCAGTTAAAAGTACAGGCACCACCAGCACGGCCAGGACTTTGCATAGGACCAGAAAAAAACAAAAAAAAGGGAGAGTTCAGCTCTGCTCAGAGAATCCTGGATCTTGACAGAGAGTGCAGACAATCACAAGGTTAAGGCATGAAACCTTGACACCAAAATTTTTCATTCACTTCTTTACAGAGTCTCAGAAAGAGAAAGGAAGTGACCATCAAAGAAAAGCAATGAATCTCATCATTTCAGTGGCTGAAATTTTTGGGGCTCTCCTTTGGGTTCGTGCTGAGCTGTGAAGAATTGCTGGTTTGTGGCTGGATTCTCTAGTAAAATAGTTGAGATTAGAGAGTCCAGGTTTTGTATTTCCCATGAGGTAGCCAGCATGAAAACAGGTTCTAGCCATTGACAGAGGGAGAATGCAGGCCTGGGAATCTGAAGAAATGCTCACTACCAGGCAGCTGGACTCACCTGTACTCAATGTCATATACCCCTTTGTTCTTTAGACTCAGGACTTTCTTCACCTTATCCAGGACATTAATGGTTCCAAATTCCAAGCTTCCATCTGGACCTGCAGAAAACACGCAGAGCCAGGTCAGAAATGGTATTTGTCAGCTGCAGAACATGCCAGGTCACAAACTACGTGGAGGTCTTGACACAAAACCCTTTCCAGCAAGTTTCCCTTCTTGACAGTATTTTCCAGCTATTTGTCTGCCCTTTCTCTTCTTACTCAAAATATCTGCAGGATTAGTAGCTAAGGAAATTACTTTATATGCTGTGCTGAGCCCGTGGGAGTTGCCAACTGCCTGTTCACATCACTGTTGTTTCAAAGCCCCCAAATCCAATCTGCACATGAAGCTGCACACTTCAAAGTTCAGAGGGGAGAAACTTAAGGCTGTCAATGCCCTGACAATGCATTATTCCACACCACTTGCAGGGTATGTGCTTCATGTGTCCATGCCATCCTTGCATGCTATCCCATCCTATCCCATCCCATCCCATCCCATCCCATCCCATCCCATCCCATCCCATCCCATCCCACGCGCTTTGGTCGCCCGCCCCCCAAGGTAATGCAGTGCACCTGGACTGCTTTGTCTGGGAGGCGTCCACTGACCTTCAGGCATGTCGATCCTCAGAGAAACATCATAGACCTTTGCAGAGATTTTGATGTTTTCAGCCTGAACAATCCCCAGGATGTTTTCTGTGTCTGAAACCTGGGGCAGCAAGAAACAAACACTGTTCAGATCATTCTTTTGGTAGACAGCCTCTAAGTCCTTGTCTCTGCTGGCTGCTTCCCCTATGGCCTCCCAGGCTTCACAAGCGTCGGTGGACTCCCAAGCTTTGCTAACCTGTTCACCTCATGGGCTGCCCCAGTGGGATTCAGCTGCAGTAAAAAACCCTATCAGCCCAACCCTGCACTCCTACAGCAGGGAATGATGCTGCTAAAGCATCCTTGAGAGGCACAGGGATGTAAGAACAACCACAAGAAGTGTGAGGTGTCTCAGAGCAGGTGCCATTGACAACCCTCTGCCACCACCTAGCACTCTCTCGGAAATGCAGCCCCTAAAGCATGGGGAACAAAATCCCAGGGGGAGAGTTTGTTGCACCATGCAGAAGGTTCAGGCAAAGTCCAGGAGGAATGTAGAGATCACGCTGCAGTCCGTACAACCAAACAACAACCTTCAGCCGTTGACAGGGACAAGGTGGTTGTGGTACAGGCTCAGGATGCAGCGTCTGGTTATCTGGGGGGATGTGGATGCACTGCACGTTCTGGCAAACGCTGTGTAGAGGCAGAATTTGGGGTCACAGCACCCTTGTGTCTGTCAGGTGCAGCTCTTCCTGACTCTGTCCCTAAGAGCGCACGGCTGCTCTGCCAGGCAGGGCACAGTCCCTCTCACCTCAAGTCGCAGGATCTTTTTAATGCTGCCAATCTGCCTGGCCTTGAAATTCAGTGTCACTTCAAATTCTGAGCGGGGAGCAATGATGCCTCTATCTTGTGACACAGAGAAGTCCTCAACAAGGTCATCCAGCCCACGCAGCTGCCAGGCCATGGGCAGTAGGGTGTCGTTTTTCAGGACCAAGGTCCTGCTGTCAGTCCTGCAGAGACAGGAAGGCACCTGGCATCAGCTGCTGGATGGTCACACCAGCCTCACCACTGAATGCAGCTCCATCCACGGCCCTTGGAGCAGCTCCATGCCCTGGAAACCAGAGTCAAAGGTTTTCTCTTTGTCACCAGTCTTGGAGTGCTTGTGGGATGACTGACCTGTGCAGACGGAGCTTGTCAAAGGACAGCTCCAGGGGGCTGACGTCCAGCTTCACGTGCACCCCGTGGCAGCACAGGCTGAAGACCACTGGCTCCGGGTTCTTCGCAATGCAGCAGATCAATCTGTCTTCCAGGAAGCCAGGGGAACTGGGGTATGCCCAAATGGTCAGCTCCTGCACCCAGCCCCACAGAAAGAAATAGAAAGAGCACTGCGTGTGAGCAGGAGGAGCAGCCCCTGGGCACTTCTGCGGTGCCTGCTCTACCTGCCCTTCACCTACCCGCTTCTCCGCTGGCCTCAGGGTCATGCTGGGAGGGTCCAAAAGGAATGTATCTGATTTCATGTCCTTCTCAAAGGTGAACTGGACCTCTACGTCCATGGGGGAGTTGTTGAGGATGTTTATAGTCTCCTTGTTGCTGTGGCTGTTCTGGGCCTTGTACCTGTCCACAAAAGGGGAAAAGGCTGCAGAGGAAACTGTTGCCTGTGCCGCACATGGAGGAAAGCACCGTGGGCACCCAAGGAAGCGGTGCTGGGAGATCCTGCTCTAACAAACAAGTGAGGGAAATGGATCCCAGTCAGGGGCATGAGCATGTGCTCATCCTTGCCTTACTTTGGTGCCTTTCCCTGTACCCGGTGCCTCCACCCCAGAAGCCTGATGATGCTCAGGCCACTTCAAGGGTTTTTAATACAATGTACATTCAAAGGTGCCTAGAAAAATAACAGGAGACCAGGCGCATGGGTTCTTTCCCCTTCTTTCTTTCCCTGCCTGGTATAAAGAAAAGCTTTTGGAAAAAGAGTTTAGCTGATCTCTTTCATAGAAGTCATGCAACTGCTTTGGATTTCATGGGTTAGCTCAAAGTCTGAGAAAGAAATATAAAGCATCAATTCCCAAGAGGAATGCCAAAAGATAAAAAATAACCCTTCTCTCAGGTGTGGAAATTACTTTGGAGTGAAAGGGTTAAAGAGGCAAACAGAAATCCCAGATCATCCATCAACCTGTCTAAAGATTGTCTGTATTTTAAACTATTTCGATTTCATTTCCTTGGGTTGTCAAAATTGACCTAGCCTTCCAGAGATCCCATGGAGACAAGAATTTAATGTTAAATATTATTTTTTAAGAAGTGACCGTAGAAGTAGAAATATGCAATAGCTTCAATGACAACGTGTTTAGGTGGACTTCATCCAGCAGTGAGGATGCAATGTCATTACAGGAAGATGTAATTCCTGCTCTACGTTCCCCCTGACACCCATTGGCAGGTCAGCCATAAAATCTTACTAATAATTACAGATTAATGAAAGGTTTGAAAAACTGTCCACGGAATAATTGCTCAATCAGGCTACCTGCAGAGCTCAAAGCACTTCAAAAACCACCAGAAAGTTCATTTCCTAAGGGCTGAACTGGGATGTAGAGGGGGACAGGAGTTGCCCCCAGGTCACCTTTGGACTGGCAGCAGCATGTGGCTCTGGCCACCGAGGCAGCCACCAAGGCACCCACTGGGTAGGCAGAGCAGCTCCTCCAAGGCTCACGTGCCCCTTATCTGCTCAAGTTCACACACCCGTGGCCCTGCAAACCCGTGTCTCCCAGGACTCTGGCCGGGACTGCCCTGGATTGTGCCACCAGGACAGCATGGCTCTCCAAGCGTGTCCAGGAAAGTACAAGGCCCAGCAGGGAGCACATACCACTCTCTTGATTTCCCACACAGCAGCGGTCCAAAGTGGAATTGCTTTGTGCTCTCAACGTATTCTTTGAAGATGATTTCATCTGCCTCCATGGTCTTCCTCCACTGTGGAAACACCAGCCTGGGCAGAGAAAGCGGAGAAGGAGGAGCTATGAGATGCTCCAAATAGGAAATGTAGTCAGAAAACCGTACCCCTTCCTGGTGGCTGAGGTACCACCTGCCTTCCCAGCTCCCAGCACAGGAAGGAAGAGATGCTGGACGACCTCAGGCAGCACGATGTGCCCAGGCCAGAAGCCCCAAGGGGCAGCCCTGCTGTGAGTTCAGGGGCAGCAGCGTGGGAGGCTGCCGGGGGCCAGCCTTACCGTGGGTCCTGGCTGATGCTGGGGTACAGGCCGGTGACACTGCAGGGCAGCTCGTACTGGCGCTTTGTGCCCACCAGCTCAAACCTCAGTGTCTGCTCAAACTTCCATGGCTTTTGGGTGGAGAAGTGGACCTTCAGTTCCACCTCACCGTGGGCAGGCACTATCCACCGGTACCGTTTCAGCCTGGCAATTAAAGAGGAGGCTTCAGACATTGCTAAGGAGCAAATCAAACGAGGAGGGTGCGCTCACCATCCCATGGAGGCACTGGCACAGGGTCGCTGTGGAGCTGGGGACGATGGACCTTGTTTGGCAAGAGGGCCAAGAAGCAGAGGCATCACCTCCCCCCGTGCAGCTCACCTGAGGAATTCTGTGGGGATTGAGGCACTTTTCAGTGTACTTTTGGGTCTGGTTGTGGAGGAATCCCGGAGATGTTCTGTTCTCTGTGTGGAGACCTGGCTGTCCTTTAGAGAGCTGTCTCTGCTGGCCTCTTTATCCGTCTTTGGTTGGCCTTCAGCAGAACTTCCCTTCACATCTCGGGCCTTGGCCTAAGGGGAGAGAGAAAAGGGAGAGAGAGGTGAGCCCTGAGACATCCCCATCCTGGAAAGCAAAAATGGAGTTTTTTAACCAATGGAAGAACGAATAAATAAGTCCACCTGCCCATGGACTTGGTCTTCCTTATTGGTGTTTGTTTTGCCTGGGACCCCCCTTCTCAGACTCAGGACTGTCTCCTCAAGGGGGAGTTGCTGGTTCGAAGTGATCTCCTCCCACTTGTCTTACAGAACTGCTCTGTCCCCAGCAGAGCTGTCTCTTTTTTCCCATACCTGACAGAAAGGAGACCTGCTGACACATGGCCCCACCACATCTTCACTCCCTCTCCACAACGATCCTTCTCCATCCAACCTGTCCCCCATGCCCTCATCTAGCCTGCCCTCTGCCCTGGCACCTTCAGTGCCAGCACCACTGGAGCACCCACCAGATCATCTTCCATAGCAGCACCTCCCGGTGCCTCAATGGTGAAGAGCTCCACGTGCTCTGCGGAGCCCAAGCGCTCCTCTGGGTAGTTGACTACGGAGAGGACAAACGCAGGGGGCAGCGGAGGCCCCTCAGGATGCAGTCCCAGATGTCTCAGCATCTAAAACAGAAGAGAAAAATCTTGTTTATACTTCTGTCACCTTCATCCTCACAATTCCTTCTTTAAAGGCACGGAGCTTTTGGCAATGGGGTTTTTGATTTACAAAATCATGAAGTACAAACGCTTTGTTATGCCCAGTGGGGTGAGCAGGCTCCAGAGCAGAGGCAAGAGCTACAAGCAGGACCAGCAGAGAAATCTCTCCTGAGTGTCTCAGCTGAAAAAACAATGACCATGAGCTGCCCTGTCCCGGGACCGTTTATAATGATTTCCAGGCTGGGAAACTCTGAACAGATGGGATACTTGTACACAGAGCACTTCCACTTTCTGCCCATCTGAGGGATGGTGATGACCTCCCCATCCACACAGATACTTACAGAGTCATTATGGAACATCATCAGGCGCCTGGAAAAGGCTCTGTGCCATTATCCCCTGGGAGGACACAATGCTCCAGGGCCCAAGACCACGGCAAGCTCAAGATCTGAGCCTTGCAGGGCTTTACCTCGTCTTCCGTTGGCAGCCTCCCACTGCTCAGGATCTCTGTAAACATGGCCTTTGGATCTGTGAACTGGATGTCCAGGCACGGCACCCCGACTCTGACTGCCTCTCCTGCAACTTGGCCTTGAGTCTTCAGCCGAGGTGACTGAGGATGGCTTTGGCGTCTGTGTTTTTGTGCGGGCTTCTTCTTCTCCACTTTCTCCTGAGGCTTACTGGTCTCCTGACCTTTGTTTTCAGCTGAAGGCAGTGCCTTGTTTCCATTTTTCATCACAGGTAACTCCACGGTACCCTGAACCCTGTCCCAGTAGGAGAAAACCTGTGCGACGTTCTGCTGTGAAAACTCATGGATCTGAAACCTCAGGATCAAGTTCTTCTCCATCTCAGCTGGGTCCTCTGAGATTTCTGTTTCTTCCTGCTCTGGGGCTTTGGTTTCCTCCTGCTCTGGGGCTTTGGCCTCTCCCTTCTTTGGGGCTTTGGCTTCTCCCTTCTCAGGGGTTTTGCTTTCCTTCTTCTCTGGGGCTTTGGCTTCCTTCGTCTCTGGGGCTTTGGTTTTCCCCTTCTCTGGTTTTGTAGGCTGCTTGCCCTTCTTCTGCTTTTCTTTCTCCTTCCGCCTCTCTTCCTCCTTCTGTCTCTCTTCCTCCTCTAAGGCTTTTGCCTCCTCCTCAAGCTTTTGAGCCAGCAGCTGCTGCTCCCTTCAGGAAACAAAAGAGAAAACATTGCTAAGAGTCACCACCAGAAACCTGGGCTCGCTAGTCCTGGCTGGCCCTGCACTTTATTCCTTGACCCTGAGGCCAGGCAGAACTGCAAGACCATTTCTGTGAATTTTCCTCAACCCACAGAGGCCTGGAACATCCCAAGGGAGGGGAATGGTGGAAGGGGACCTCCAGGACCCGCTGAACCTAAGCCTTGCCATCATAAGGTCTTAACTGTGCAACCTCCCTCTTAAGGCACACCCAAACACCTCTAGCCCACTTGCCAAAGGCTGAGCCACCAGCTCTCTGCACAGATGCCTGAGAACTCCCTTCGTCTCTTGATTTCCCAGTTTAAACCAGATCACAACCTGCTAACATCTCCTTATCCCTTCTGCCATTCTTTCTCGACTCAATCAGCCCCCTCCTCCCTGGGCACAGCCTGCTCCTTAATGAGAATAATCCTATCAGTCAGAAAGCAAAGGCTGCAGGAACTCCTCTCCTGCAAGACAGGCTCTCGTCAGCCAGGTTTCCAGCTGGAACCCAGCTGTGACCAAGGCAAACTGGTGTTCTCTGCCATGGAAACAATTGGAAGCAGCCTTGTCCATCTCCTCCGCATGAAATCAACTTCAGCCTGGGCTGAAAGAAGTCCTGATACACAGGCTTGCTTTAAGCAGCCTCCCCTCCCAGTTCCACACTTTTCCTATGTGTCCTGAGCTGGGCTGCCTTCTTTGAGCTTCTCCTGTGCTTGTCTCCTGCTGCAGCTGAAGGGGTGCCTAAAGGACACGAGCTTTCATGGGTGGTGTCCCAACATAAGGATCCCTGGCACATCAGCATTGCAAGGACTTCAACTGTAGCAGCACCAGGACCCAAACCAAGGGTTTGTCTGTGCCCCCCACCTGCCCATACCACAATCCCACTGTTTTGGTGAAGAAGGGAGATGATGAAGAAGGTGTGAATCAACATCATGGACTTAAAGACACTTCTACAGGCAGTGCCAAGGCAAGCCCAGAGCCCAGCTCCCTGCAGGCAGCATCTAAGCTGGGAGGGCTCACCATGGAGAAGAAGATGTTCTATCTCAGCAGAAGAAGGTCCTTCCTCCCTTGGGAGCCAGGCAGCTAAGAGTGGCCATCCCTGTGTTGCTTCTGGCCTTTGCTATCAAACACGTCTGAGCTCAGAGTCCTTGGAGCAGGGAAACCCTCCGGGGACACTACCCCGAGCAGGAACCCATGGAAGGCTTACTCACCTCTCCCTCCGCATATGGTTCAATTCCTGTATTATTTTATCCACGGCAGCTTTCTCCTCCTCAGGGAGGGCGTCATACTCTTCCTCATCCATTCTCAAGGCACGTTCTCTGTTCCTCTGAAGAGCTTCTTCCCGCTGCAGTTCTTTAGCACAAACCAGAGCAGAAACCATGAGTGACAGCAAGCACAGCTGGGTGCTTTGGGTCAGCTGCAAGGACTCACAGCTTTTCCCAACCCAGCCTATCACACCAGGAGACATTGGGGAGCTCATATCCCTGCTCCAAAACTCAGACAATCCCCCAAACTACGGCCAGGCAGTGAGTTCCTGCGCTTTTCCTGGCTTAAGTGCACCAGGGCTGAGGACAGTTGTTTGTCACTGAGCTACAAGAGCTTGAACTTGTGCCCAAGCTTTAACGTTAGAGATTAAGGTGTCTTAAAGCCTCCAGTCTCCTGCAACTCTGAGATGAGTGTGGTTACAGAGGCAGAAGGTGGAAAGATGAATAAAAACACTTCTTACAAGCTCTGCTGCAAACCCAGACACACAGAGATAAGTCTGAGGGCTTGAGAGAGAAGATTTGAGAGGGACAGACATATCTCACCTTCCCTCTGTCTTTCATCCTCCTTCCTCTGTGTTTCAGCTTCCTTCTTGGCTTTCCAAGAAGCATAATCCTGATGCACATTCACCATGTAGATATAATGGCGATTCTTGACAGCTCTGAGTACACAGAGCAGAGAAGATTCCAGGCTTCTTGCAAAGAGGCTCTCCAAGCCATCAAAGACCACTCCCTTGTAGCAATCTTCGTGCTGCAAATACAGGGAAGAGTAAGTCAGCCATTGCACACAGGGGGCTCACAGCTGGACAGTAAACCCAGATGTCACAGGGCACCAGCTGTCCTTGTTCCAGGTGCATTAGCTAAGAGCAGCTTGTGTCTGTCCTTAGGCTCTGCCAACTAAGGGCATCTGCAGCTTCCCCCAAGGTTCCCTGCACACAGGCCAGGATCCTCCAAGAGCATGTACAGACCTCCTCCTCCTCCTCTCCGAGTTGTACCTCACTGCCTGTTCTCCGGAGCAGGAATGTCTCCTTTTCCCCACCCCACATACCTTCAGCCTCTCACAGAGGATCTCCACCAGCAGGTCCTCGGGCAGCACACAGCTCAGGCAGTTCAGCTCTTCCCCACAACTGCTGGTGATGTTCAGCTGCTGCGGTGCAGGAGCAGTGGAAACTGTGAACTGTAATGTGGACCATTGTAAGGAAAATACACCCCACTGGAAAGCCCTGAACAACTCCCACTGCTGGGCTTGCAGCTGGGGTTCCTCACTAGTGGAGACTAGAACAACCCTGCAGTGCAGGCTGGGGGCTCCAGGGGATGGTCCTGGAGGACCCATCCCCTGGCCAGCAGAGACCCAAGCCTGCAAACTCCTGGTGCAATGGATCCACATACCAGGCCCTGGCTGGCACAGAGCCTCCACCGTAAGCAGCCCCTGCCCATCTCACAGACAATGCAAAGGTCCCAGGCACCAACCCAGGCAGATCGTGTTTACCTCGGGTGTGCTGGCTGGCTCCGTCTTCTTTTGTGCTGGTGCGCTCTTGCCTTTGGAATTCTTGTTCGTTTTCTCCTGGGAGGCTTGCCTTCTCTTGGCCGGAATGGCGTGCTGACGCTTTTTAGCTGCATAGGGGACACATGGTTCAGGAGGGCTTTGAAAAGCAAGTAGGCACCTTTCACCACAATGGGCACAGCCTTGGACCCTGGAAGGAACCTGGCACTTCTTCCCCAGTCTGCTGGGCACTGGCAACACTCAGAAGCAGCTCCCTCCCTGCTTCTCTTACCAGCACGCTATCCCATCCTTGATTTTAAAGCCAGCACTACGTCCCTCCTAACAACTGTGCATGCAGGTGACACTGCTTGCACAGGAGTTCCCCATGGATCAAGCCAAGGATTTGTCCTCCAGGACCATTGTTTCCATACACTGCACCCATCCTGCATTCTCATGTGGAGACTTGCAGCCCTGCCCCGCTTGCACCAGCCGTCTCTGCTGAAGCTAAATGCTCCTTGTGGGAAAACCCTGCTGGGACACAGACTCCTTTTCCTTCCGCCAGCTCCCAACCCAGCCAGCTTCAAAAGTGAGCAATGCAAAACTTCCCCCTGCACTGTGGCAGGTCTGGCCTCACCCTGCAGAGCTCAGGCTACCAGCTGCCCAGTAAGCTTCCTAAAAGTCTCTGGTCTCACATGGAGAACAGCCCAACATACACGAGCTGTGTAACCTGACAGTGAGCACAGGTAAATCTCGGGAGACAAGAGCTCATTTGGAGCACGTCTCTGATTGGAAATTCCTCTGGGAGGCTGTCCTTCCCTTCCTCTTGTTCCCAAGGTTACACTCATAGCCAGTCCTCTTGTGCGTAACGAGCCACTTCAGAAGGCTTTTTCCTTGGTAAAGTGGGCAGCAGTTCTGCCTGCTGCCCACGAGAAGCAAGCTTGATTCAGCTTTGAGGAAATAGAAAATATTTGGGAAAGAGACGGGCATGCTTCACCACCCTTAGAAAAATGAACATGTGCCAAGCATGGCAAGCAAAGGGGGATGTCAAAGAATCCCCGACTGAGCCCTTAAAATTGATTTTTTATTTTTTGAAGACCAGCCAGAGATGCACTTCACCCATGTTCCCTAAGAGACCCAAGGACTGAAAAACTGCTGCTCTGAGTGAGCAGAAGTGGACAGTCATGGTGGGTTTCTCAAGCACTGGCTCTGGGTCTGGCATTTTTCCTCACCAGCATTACCTTTGTTTTTGCTTTTCAGCTCCATGGCAGCCTCGGTGCAAAGCTCCCGGGCACGGAGCCCTGCCTGGCTGCCATCATTGGCAATGGCCTCTTTCACCACGGTGTCAAGGGACAAGGGAGCAGCGTCGTAATGGTGACACAGGGCCGCCGCTATCTCTGTCTTTCCTGAGAGAGAGAGGAGGACTGCTTGGTGACACGTGCACATGAGGCATTACAGGGACAGGCCCTGGAAAAATCTCCAACAAGATTTCAAAGTTAAAAGAACAGGGGGAAATCAAGTGTCCCTCCAGGGGAGGCCATGAGGGAGGCAGCTGGAGTGTGGTTACCAGCTCTGAATTCTAGAGCCAGGAGGATCATCTCCACCTCCTGTTCGGCTGAGGTCTTTGCCTTAAGCACCAAGGTCCACCAGGATGTATTTCTCCTGCTTGCCCCTCTCCCTGCAGCCCAGGGCTGCAGCTCACATACCTGCCAGGGGTGGCCCGTGGACAATGACAACAATCCCTTTGTCCTGCTGTGCTTCACACCTCTCTGAAGACTGGTCAATGCCCAGGTGGCGAATGACAGCTCGAGAGATAGGATTCCCAGTCGCTTTCACCGTGGCCTCAGGATAGAATGGGACAGCCCTGTGATGTGCTGCAGTGAAAAACCAGGAGAAAAGGTCAGCCTCCTGCCTACCTTTGATCCTCATCATCCTCCCAATCTGCTCAGATCCCGGAAAAGGAGACTTGGTGAAAGCAACATGAGCTTGTTCTTTTGTTGCTAGGAAAGTGCAAATATAAAAGAGCCAGTGATATTAGACCTGGTTCTACTGGCTGAAGAACTCATCCAATCCTAGTCTTTGTGAATATCCCGATTATTTCCCCAGTCTATGGCAGGCAGATAGGAGCTTGCTTTGGCTACACTCAGGGTTGGTAGAGGATGCCCCAGTCCTTCACCCAAGAGTTCCTCCACCAAGCTGGGGAACAGGCAGTTTTTAAAAGCATGGGCTTTCCCTGAAGGTGACAGAGTTCAGGGTATATGGGCTGGACTCCCTGCTGCGACCACAGTCAAAACAGACACCGCCAAACCCTCACTGTTTTCCTGACCTGGTTCTGTCTTGCCCATGGCCTCAGCCTCAGCCTCAGCCTCTGCCATGGCCTTGACCTCTTCCTGTTGTGCATTCAGCCTCTTCTGTGCTTCATAGTACTCCAGCAGCTCTGGGGGCAGCGTCTCGCCCACGGCACGGGGAGGCATTAGAAACTTCTTCTGGTACTCAGACCCCACTGCCGTCCGCAGGATCTGTGTGCGCAGGGAAGAGAAACCATCCGCAAGATTCCTTCTCTGGCCTTTCATCACACACGCTCAACAAACCCGTTTTCTGTCTCCTCTCTTCCTCCCAACAACACAAACTATTGAAGTCCTCCCACAGCATGTCAGCAGAGTTGGCTTTCCCTGGGGATTGCCTCCGTCTCCCTGGCACAAGCCTGGGAATGCTGGAGTGCTGTGAAGCTTGGGCAGCATGTACATGGGGACCAGACCTGCCTTCTCACCTTCTCCTCCTCAAGGTACTGCTCATCAAAATCCAGGGAGTAAAACTCAATGGGGAAGTTGCATGGGTTCTTCACCACCACTGTGGCCTGCACTCCATAGCTGTCCACCAGCACCCATCCCATCTCTAGTGCTGGGGGGCTGAACTCCAGCCGTGGCTCCAGACCTTGTCCTGACAGGTGCAGCATTAAGCAATTGCTGCTCTCACAAATTTTAAGCTTCAGCTTATTCTTGTAAGACCTCTGAAAAGAGAAAAGTGAAGAAAACTCATCCATGAAGTCCCAGGTGACGGGACCCCAGATACAACGCTTTCTCCAAGGTCAGGGTGTTCCCAGTCCCTCCAAGGTGAATGGAAACCACCAGGTATTTACTGACGCCAGGGACTACAGCGTCTGTAGTAGCCTGGGGCTGAGTAACTGGGAGGAATCCTGGTGTGCACTGTAACTGGGTATTTGGGTATCAGATGGATCTACAATGGACTGTCAGATGTTTTCACCTAGCCATGCAGGAGCGCAGTGCTCATGAGAAGGGCCCTCGGGGTTACAGTGTCCAGACACAGTCCTGGCACTGCTGCATCAGGCAAACGCCAGCTCCAGGAGAGAGGCAAATGAGCTCTCACCGGCTAGAAATAAGGATCATCTTCTCTGCTTAGTGTCTGGCTCTGGTCAAAGCCAGACACAAGATGGTTATGTCTCTGGAGCAATTAAAAGATCCCTGGGACTGCCTGCAGGCACAGAAGCACTTGTGTCCATACCGGTACAGGCCGTCAGTTTCCAAGACCCAGCGGCCACAGGCAAACTACTTTTGGGAACGCTCCATCCTTTAAGTTGAATCCCCAGCTGCATGGGAATGTGCAGGCAGGCCAGAGCCCCAGGGACTGCTGGAAGCACAGCACTACAGGTGACTGTCCTGCTGTGCCCAGGAAGGTGTCTGGTGGCTGTTTTGTCTGTCAGTTCTGCAGCAGGATGAGCCTAGACTGACCATTCCAGGATTATCCTCTGCGAGTGTGCAGCTGCTCTGCACCGAGTGTCGCAGCTGCAAATACAGCCGGGCAAGGGGGAGGCTGAGGGGAGTTGGGCGCATCCCTCCCGTGTGCCGAGAGGCAGCCACAGAGCCCCGATGCTCTCTGTGCAAGCTCCCTGTGGGCATTTCAAAGCACATCTCACGGCAATGCTCTGTGGGGTGAACTGAGCCACGCTGAGTAGCTGAGTACGGGGCCTGCAGAAAGCTCCCTGCCAAGGCAGAGCTCAGAGCACACTCTCGGCACCAGGCCCTCCTTTCGGCCTCCTGGGCTGACACCTGCCAATCTCACCTCCTCCTTCGGTGTAAACCGGATTTTCAAGTCCTGCCAGCTTCCTGCATCAAGGGTTCCTTTGCAGGGCATCACTTCAAAGGGACAGGGCTCATCCTCCAGTGCCTGCTTCTTCTGAGGTAGGGCTGGTGGCCTGCGTTTGCGTTGATTGCTCTGGGCACAGAAACAAATCCTGTCAGGTCTCCTGGGTCTGCGAGGACAGAGCCTCAGTTCCTGCAGTGCTCTGAGACACTGATACGGTGCTGAGAGCACCCACAGCCAAAACAAGCGTGGCCCCCATAGCCTAGAGCTGGAGGGAAAACCTGTAGACAGGGCAGGCAGAGAGGGAACTAGAGTCCTCAGAGGAGGGCGAATGGGTGAAGGTGCTAGAAAAGCAAAGCATCAGCTAATGGAACAGGTCCAGGCAAACCAGCCTTGATCTGACCCTCAGAAGCTTCCTCAAACACGCTGTAGACCCAAGTGCTCAGGCAGCCACAGGAGTAGAAAGGGCAAGAGACACAAAGAAAACCCAACCAAGAAGTTACGTGTTCAATGTTGCCCGTGCTTTACCTCCATTACAGGCTGGATGCCAGTAATAAACCAAGTGCAGGGGACATGGAACCAGTTGTAGAGCCGGACTGTCTCAGTCTGGCACTGCCCAACGAGGGTATCCGAGAACTTCAGAGTGTTGTTTGAAAGTCTGAGTGACAGTTCAACGACAGCGGCATGGAGGCGGATGTGAGACCTGGGGCCTTTTTCTACCTGGAGAAGGACAGAGAATTCAGCGGAGGGCGCAGGTGACAGCTGCTGCGGTGCCCAGCCTGCTGCCTGCCCCAAGAGCTGTGGTACCTTGATGGGCAGCAGCACATCCACGTCACCCTGTGGGCGGCAAGCACTTTCAAAGCACACTTCAAATGTCACGGTGTGCCTGGGAGGCAGGTTCTCCATTTGGTCCAGGTCCACACTGAAACCTTGAACAGATGAAAACAAAGCAGCTGAGATACACAAGAGACATGAAATGTGTCACAAGCATGTTTAAGGCCCTACAGGTGTCCTGGCTGAGAGGTCTGGGAAAACGCCCCTGCCGTGCGGTGACCTGGACAAAAACGTAAAAGAGGGCACCGGTGAACAGCCCTCAGACACAGCGAGCCTCTGTGTGATGGAAGCACAGCCTTGCCTCAAGGCCTCTTTTGGAAGCCTCTTTTCATCCACCAGAGGATCTCACAGGCTGTTTCCTCAATAAAGGCTTAACACAAGTGCTGTGACAGTGTGAACTCCAAACAAAGCACTTCCAAAACACAGCAGACCCCACTGGTTCACAAAACAAGCCCACAGAGTGCCCAAAGAAACTTCATGCTGGTGGGAGCCAAGGGCAGAAGATGCTGAGAGGTGACCGGGCTGATGAGCCCATCTGGCCCCTGCACTGAAGCGTTAGGGCAGTCACAGGCAGGCCAGGTCCCTGGGCATGGCTGGCCAGGAGAATTGAGACTCTGAAGCTCCCAGCAGGGCCACTGAGAAGAAAAAGCTCAAAAACCTCCCCAAGTTCAGTGGTTTAAGCTAATCTGTCTGAGACACCTTCTTCAAGCCCACAGGAAGTGTCTCCAGCACTGCTTACCTGTGTCCTGCAGGACAGACACATCCATCCGGAAGGACAAAAGCATCTCCCCAGGGTTGGTGATCTCCAGAGTGCGTCTCTCAGTGCAGCCCTTAAATACAGACCCCAGGTCCAGGACATACTCAAGCGGCTCAATGCTGGAAGAAGGAGTAAGGACAGTCCTTAAACCACAGCCTGGCTACAGCTTCAGTGGATGGAAGACACAAATAAAGGGGATAATTCTGTATTCATTGCTGTAAAAACTCAGCTCAAGCATACGAAACCCGAGGCCTGATCACCTGGCAATGACTTTGGGAAATCAGGAGGAGTGCAGGTCCTAGGTTTTATCAGCTACCCATGGTAGCTGAAACTAAAATTAGTTTAAAATGGACACTGGTCGCAGCTCCTCTGCCATGAAAAGCCAGTAGAGGTGAGTACACTGGGCCTCCACTGGTCTCAATGAAACTGCTTAGCCTCGTGTACAGCCTGAGCCTGAAATTGCCTCAGGGCCTAGAAGAAAGATTTGCCCGCACCGGAAATCTTCATTGTTCTGCAACCAGATCACATGATCTGTTCTGCAGAGCATCTTCCTCCTGAATGGAAGCCTCCTGTGCTTGTGCTGCATCATGATGGCGCAAAGGGAACAGACCAAGGAACCTAGATAAGCCCTGCCACCCCACCAGGATTCGAGCCATCTGAGTCTGCATTTTAAAGTGTTTGCTGACATGTGCAGTTCCCTTCTCCGTTCGTCTCGTGTGCTCTGTTAGCTGGAACCAAGACATCAGCTGGGAGTTGTCTCTTTTAGAGCTAGTCAGCAGGGACAGAAGTTATGTGGCCTGGAAGGGCTTGAAGGTCTGTGCTGGGTCCCCTCAGCTGCAGGGACAGAACCCCACACCTGTGGGGAGCCGAGCAGTCCAAAGCTCAGCGTGGTGCTGGGGAAGGGAGGACACTCCTCTGCTCAGATGTAGCCTGTCAGCCACCGGGACCAGACCCTTTCTGAAGTCCCCGGCTATTCCCCAGCTGTGCAGACACAAGGAGCTCTCAGGAGAAGGAGACATTGCTGGATGTTCCCCACGGGGCACCTGGAGATGGGGATGGGAATCCTTACTCACTTGATAAGACTCTGGAGCAGCTCCTTGTCAGGAAACCCGCTCTTCGGGAGATGGGATGAGAGCTTTTGCTGCACCTCCAAACCAGCCTTCTCTGCCATCTTTATCTGCGCCTGGGTGTCTGTCTGAGAAAAGGGAAGACAGTGGCTGCTTAGCAAAGGTCCTTCCCAAGGCCCAGCTTGCACCTGAGAAAGGATCCCACCCTGCTGCTGTTGAGAGGGGCTGTGGGGTCCTCCTGTCTGGCTGCTCAGTGTCCGTGACACCTCCTGCTCTTAGCCAGGACCTCATCTCCAGGGAAGTCACTCCCACATCTTTGCCTGCCCAGCCACTGTTGGCAAAGCTGATCTGGCCGGGCAGACAGACAAGCCAGGAACCTTCCAGAGCTCCAGATCCTTGCTTGCCCCCAGCCAGTACCAAGGCAGCTTGGACAAAAGCTGTCTTGAAAGGGAACCGGGAAAGCCTTGGAAGCCTTGTGTCTTGAAAGGCACAGCTTGGAAGCTGGTGCCTTGTGGAGATGAGCACGGCCAGCACAGTCCCAGGGCACAGTCAGGCACCTACTGTACAGGTCTGTAAATCTGACAGGGCTTGGGTTGGGACCAGCAAACTCCCCAGAAATGACCTGCATCTCCTTCAAAGCGCCATCAACTCCATCCCTTGAGCATGGCCTTCAGGATCTCTCCCTGGGGTAGCCAGGAAGCTGGTGCAACACCAGAAGAGACCATGACCAGAGTGGCAGCCCTAGGGGCAATGCTGAGGTGACACATGGCTGTAAAGTGGGCAGGGAGGTCCCAAATGCCATCGGGGCACCAGGAAGCTGCTGTGGGCTGCAAGGGGCTCAGGTGACACAGAGAGGGTGGCATGTGCCAAACTGGGCTGCAGCTGTTCTTACTGTATCGCCAGAGCCAAGCAAGCCGGGCTTCCGGTTCTCAGTCTTCGGATTCCGAGTCTTCGAGGTCTGAGTCTTTGAGGTCGGAGTCACTGGGGGCTGAGACTTCGAGGTCTTAGTCTTCGGGCTCTGAGTCTTCGTCACAACAACTGATTCTTTCCTTTGACTTTGTTGTTGCTGCTGTTTTACATGCCGTTCCAATGGCTCCTCATACTTTTCATTTCCTGAAGGAAGAAAACATCCACAAAGAGAAGTGTGAGCAAAGTGCCAATCCCATTAAAGCTGGGAAGTCCCTGCCTCCCAACACTGGTTCCTTCCAGAAAGAAATCCCTCAAGCCCTCTATGGAAAGTGGATGCTGCTGCTCCTCTCTGCATCCTCACCCATCTTCCTCCCCACAGAGGAGCATCGCATCCCCTGCAATGTCACACAAATCCAAGCCTGCCAGAAGCCCTGCCAGCCTCTCTTAGAGCTTTCCCAAGCCTTTCAGTCTAGCCATCACCCTTCAGAACCCTGCCAGATGTGCTGGCAAGCTCTGCAGGATGGTTCCTGGGACAGAGCCCACATGGGATCCTTGCTCAAGACTCATGAAGCAACCAGAGAGCTTGAGTTGCTCTGGGAGTCCTGCAACCCTCCAGGCTTGCTGGAGGTGGGCACGAGCTGCCCCGTGGGCATATGGTAGGGAACAAAACCAGAGGGGCCCCTCCTGGAGGCAGACAGGCAGTGCCCACCTTTGATGTTCCAGGGCAGGTTCACACTAAACACGGGAAAGGATGCTTCTCCTTTCAGACGGATACTTTCTGGCTCCAGGTCACCCACTTTGAGGTGGTAAGTCCTGCTGAAAGCTCCTGGTAATCCTGGCACGTAAGAAAAATTCAGCTCTTGCGTCTCGCCTGGTGCAATGGAGCCCTGCAGGGACAGAAGAGAGAGGGAATGCATCAGAGTTTGATGGGGAATGGTTCAGGGGACAGACAGGCTGAGAAGACAGGTTCTCATCTAGAAGAAGCCATCAAACCACACCACCATCATGATAAATACATTACAGTGTTGGCTTTTGCAACTGTTAGAGTAAACACTATAAGTTTTATAATGTTGACTTTTGTAAAAGAAGTTTTGCTAAAGTTTAGAGTTCTTTTAATTCAATTCTTTTTTTGTGATACCAATGCTGGTGAAGAATTGTTGTAATATTAACATTTAGCCAACGAAGGAATTGAAGCCTGTTGAATGTGTCAAAAAGTAACAAAGGACCAGGACTAGGACAACCGCATATGCTCCAAAAAGGCCGGACGGAGAAGGAACTCTGTTAAAACGTTGGAATATAAAGAACTGCTTGTAAATACGCACTGGGCTAATGCAATACCCCGGCTATACAAGGGGTGTTGTGTTGACTGGTGTGTGCCTCTGGCTGCAGCTAATGTGGCTAAGCAGGCAGTGCTGTTCCTTCTGCTTAGCAGGCAGTGCTGTTCCTTCTGCTTTATTGACTTTGTCTCCTATTGTCTCACACTAAATTTTCTTGAAATTTTAACTGATGAGTGGGCTTTGCTTCTCACACCTCCTACCTTCCTTGTGCCCAAAAGATCGAGCCACTGACCCGGGGGTGCAGTGTGTCCTCCCAAGAGCTCATCTGCCTGCAGCCCCAGCACAGCCTGATGTGATGTGAGCACAGCTCTGCTGCTCATGGGGTTCGCCCTCTGCCAGCAAGAGCCCGCCTCAACAAGAAAAGGCTTTTTTTGCTATGGAAGAGAAGTCCCCGCACTCAGCAGGGCCAGCAGCTCCTCCCATCCCTTGTAGGACAGGCATGAAGAAATGGGAAAGCAAATCGGCTCCCTCTTCCCACTGCAAGGAGGGACAAAGGCAGGAGTGCTGCTTCGGCTCAAAGACACCCAGGCAGGACTGAGAAGCCTGGACAAATGGTGGGATGACGCTGCAAATTTTTCTCATCACTCCTCCAGCCCTGCTGCTCCCCGGCCCCCTCACTGCCCCACAAAGCCTCTGCACAGCACAAAGCTGCAGGAGGCAGGGACCAGCAGGCCTACTGAAGGGCTATGTAAGTGGTTCTTAGCCCTGGCAGTGGGGAGGCAGGGCAAAGGACAATGTCCTGTGTGATCACACAGCCTGGGTAAGGCGACCCTCAGAAACGCTCCAGTGCCAGCAGCCTGAGATCTCAGCCGTCGGGGTCCCCAGAGTGACTGTGAGGTGCGGTGGTGTGGTTTTTATCATGAGTTTTAATGTAAGATAGTTGTTCTTTGTACCCTGGTTCAGTGCCGTTGTATTTTTAGGTCCTTTTTGTTACAAATTGTAAGCTTCTCCCTCAGCCTGCCCCACATACAACCCCTGTTTGGTTCACCTTTCCCGCCTTGGTTACCTGTCCACCATTCGTCGGGAAACCCTCCCACCCTGCCAGTCACCCAGGGCCTGTCCCCCGGGTCCAGAAGCTTCGAAGGGAGATCTCTGGCGACTGGCTGGATTGGAAGCTTTCCCCTCCTTCCTTCGGATCATTGGTATTTAATGTTAATGCTTGTTACGTCAGTAGACACTCCCCAGTTATACCCCACTGGTTGCACGTGGACCCACCCTGAGCTTCCAGCCACTGTATAAAACCCTCTCCCTCCTGAGATTCAGGGTCTCCCTGAAGCACCGGTCGCAGGCTGAGGGCTCCCTCCTTCCTACCAATAAACCCAAGTTGCAGTCAGGCCTCTTGAGAGTCCCGTCTTTCTTCCTCCGCATTCCCAACGTGGCAGGGCAGGTCGGCAGCCAAGATCCCACATTTCTATAGATCGTGTGCGGGCGTGTCGGGGCTAGCCGGCCGTGGGAGGACACGCACCGCCGCAGTGGGGAACCAATTCCAGTTTTATTTGTGCCTCACCGTATGTTATAAATCCATTTTCTGACACGGGGTGAAAAATTACTACAGGGGCTGCAGTCGCGTTGGGAGCCTTAACACACTCCAGGCGTGGAGGAGGTTGCAAGGAGAAGATGCAGGCAGGCCCCGTCTCGGGGGGGCTGCAAGCGACCTCTCCCTTGGGGGAGGGCAGACCGCGAAGCCCGGGGAAACTTTGCCCGTCTGACTAAATCTTCCTAGAAGGGCTGAATTACGGGAGGAATCTCGGCGCACAAAAGCAGTTAACGCTGCCAATTTCCCCCCGCCATTTTTGGTTGTGGTCGTGCCGGGAGCACCTGGAGGGCCCGGCTCCCTGCAGAGCCGCTCCTTCCCCGCCTGCCTACCCCGCTGTCGCCGCTTCCCCGCCGGCCACGGCCCCGCAGCGCTCCGCCGTTGCCCCGCGGGAGCAGCCGCCGCGCCGGCCGTGCCCAGCCGCAGCTGCGGAGCCCGGACGCCGCAGCCCGCGGGACCGCCGCGCCTGCCGCGGGCGCGGAGCGCGCCCAGCCCGCCGCGGCAGCACGCTCGGGGCGCTGGCCGCACACGGGCTCCTGCTCCAGCCGCCGAGCAGGACGCCGACACAGCGCCCCAGGCTTCCAGCGGTACCGCTCTGTCCCTGGCTTCTGTTACTCCCTCTGTTGTTCATTCATTTTTCTCTCTCTGCTCTCTTTTCTGTCCCCTTCTGGTCGGGGCCGTACCCTTTCTTTACCAATTTCCAGATGTAATATTTGCTGCGTTTGTGCCTTATTTTCGCCCGAGAAATCTATCAAAAAGAATTCTCCTCTGCTCCCCTTACAGCGGGACGGGACAGTGACCAACACACTTGTGCCTTCCGCCGGTGTCTGCCGTGAGACAGCAGAGCCACCCGCCAGCCAAGGCCGTGGGGGAGTCTATCAGGACAGCACTTGTCTGACCTTCTCTGCCCCCAGCAGAAATCGCTCACACCCTTCTCTCTCTCATGGCTGGGTTTGGGGTATTCCCCTCTGACTTTTTTGTCCCTTTCCCCCCCCGCCCCCTCTTTTTTCCCTTTAACGCTCTCCTGGGCCACCCGACACAGGGCTGGGGTGAGTCACTTGTGCTACTTACTGCGGTGGGCTTGACCAGAAACACACCAGGCAGATCCTGGTCTGCAGTGCTAGGGTTTAGCACCCAGCTGAATTCCATATTGCAGGTGTTCTCCAGGGTGACCGTGGTGTGATGAATTTCATTAAACATCTGGAGAGAAAGCACAGGAGCAGGAAGTTACAGACCCAGGCCTGCGGCTGGGAATTTCCTTCCTCTCTCCCGGGGTTGAAAGCAGACCTGGGAGCAGGGACCAGGGAGGAGATACGGGCCCTTGGGAAGCTGGGCAAGCCCCAGGCCCAGGGCACCTGCACAGGACCAGGGAGCTCTGGCAGCACACAGACATGTGGTGACGACCACGTGAGGGCCAGTAATAAATGAACCAGGGGACACAGGCCCTCTGTGCTCTCAGGGGCCACCAGCTGCCAGGAGAAACAAAGGAGGTGGCACTGAGGTGCGTGAGATGAATCCAAGAGTTAGGAGGTTAAAGAAAGGAAGTTGTTGGTTCTTGCGTGTTGTTGTTTGGATTGTTTGGATTTGTTCAGGTCCTGTTGTTGGGTGTTGCTGTGAGCTGGGAGAGGGGCAGGGTTGAAGACCTGACTAAAAGGCAGTAGGATGAGAGGGGAGGGGACAGAAGAGTTGGCGGTCAGAGAGAATGGAAGTTCCCGAGTACCATCCGATGGGAAGGAGGACAGGGACCACCCTGGCCGGGTAAAAAAGGGATAAAAGAAGCCGTTTTGGTGAAAGGGGTGTGTGTGCTGGGCTCCCGGCTCTCGGGGAGGGAGACACACCCGGCTCAGCTGAATTGTTACTAATGAACAGTTTTCTTTTGCTTCGATGACTTTGTCCCCATTGAATTGTATCTAAAAGTCAGTGCATTTCTAAGACAGGCATTCTAGAAGAAAAGGCACCTGCACGCAAGTATTGGCAAGCAACAAACATGCAACAAGGAAGTCACACAGGGCAACACAGACAGGGCCAGCAGCTGAAAATATCTGTGGGCTTTCAACTGAAAGAGAGTGAAGTGGGGATTCTTCTGGGACAGTCTCTGCAACTGTAGTGACTGGAAGCCCAAATTCTTCCCCTGATTATTGTGTGGGTTAAGCAAGAGCTTTATACAAGAGCATCTCCTTGGAGGTCAGGCTTTGGGAATGGATCAGCAGAGGGATGTCTCAGGGACATGTCCCTCAGAGCATCCCCACTGGGACCCTGCCTGCCCCAGGAGGCAGTGTTTCTCAGGGTACCTTTCTCAACATTTTGGGGAGGCTTGGAGATGACCATTTGAAGCCAGCTTGGATGCCAGATTTGTCCCTCAAAGGTTGTACTTCCAAGCCGCAGGCCAACAAAGGGGCTGGGAAGGGGAGGGAGGCCTGGACTGAGGCGGGCAGGAACCCGCTGGCCGTGGTTGCAGGGCAGGGAGCTGTGCCAGGGACATGTGGGGTACCTGTAAGCCGCAGTCAATCTCCCGGGAGCTCAGCAAGTAGCTGACACGTGAGGCCTCCCCGGTCAGCTTCACCTTGTAGGTGGGGCCTCCCTCCACGTGGCACAGCGCCGTGACACGAGCGATGGTGTCGAGAAGGCCAAAGAAGGTGAAGGAGGCCTGCTGTGTCTCTCCTGGCTGCAGCACACCCGACACCGGCAGGATACTGAAAACCTGGACGGAGGACAGGAGAGATTGAGGTGTTGAGCATGGAAATGGATGCAGAAGAGCTTCTTGGAGCAAAGTGCAGCTGTAGCCAGAGGGGGCTGTTCCTCAAATACAGCCAGAATCATCCTAATCTCATCTTGTATCCATGCCAGTGACCAGTGGAGGGACCATGGGGAAAATCTTCTCCCATACTCGCAGATCAATGCATTAATTAATACACTACATTAAAGTGAACTGGGATGTGTCCTGGCAGTAGAAATTCTCTCTGATGCACAACTTGCCCTTAAAAAGCATTTCTTACTGCTTTTAGAAAAGGAGGCGACTCAGAGCCAGAGCTCTTGGAGCTCAGGGAAGGATTCCAGCCCAGCTCATCTGACTCCTGAGGCTTTCCCCGCCCCGCTCTGATTTCTATGCTGCTTTCTCAACGTGCTCCAGCAAAAATTTCCTAAGGACCACCTGATGAGGTCCAAGGGGAGCAATGCCCTCCATCGGTGCTGCACAGCGTCCTTGGACAGCCCTACAACATGTCCTGCACAGCCTCTCTAACAACCAGTTGCTTCAGCAGCACTTTGCGATGGGTCCGGAGGGATGTGAGGCCCCGCTGTGGGCAACGCTGATGGCCACCAGTGGGACTGGGAGCTACAGCCCTGCTTGCCACACTGGAAAAGTGGGAGTGAGACAGATTCCTTCTTACCTTCTCAGTTTCGAGGGGAGTGTACCCTAAGTCCATGAAAAAGGTGACTCCCTCCAACCCTGGTGGGACGTAATACTTCTCCCAAGTACGTGGTGGCACCTGAAAAACAAGCCATTTTCTATGCTAGGAAGAAGAGACAGCCACTTTGCAAAGTCTCATTTTGTAAGACAGCTTCAGAGCCACCACTGCGATACCAGCTCTTGGGTGAAGAGAGAGATCTGGAAAGAGGTCGTCTGGCTGGGTCGGGAAGAGGGTACATGGAGATCAGGACTCATCACAGCTTGCTCTGGGAAGGAAGCTGGAGGTCTTATCATCATGATGCAGACAAAAGCCTCATCTTACATTGTGAAGAAAACAAGGCAAAAAACCCACACTCAACACAGCATCTGAGCAGGTTTCTCCAAGGAAAACTCTCCTGTTTCTCCCTCCCACACACCCCATGTCCAGCCACCGGCCCTGCTGCCCAGCCCGCTCTCAGGGCACAGGACAGCAGGGCGGCAAAAAGGGAGGTCAGCACGAGCAGGACTTGTTGGTGGCAAGCTAGGGAGGTAACACAAGCAGTAGGTGTACAAGAAAATCTACCTCTGCTCCTGAAGATTGGCCAAGATCCCGTGATTCTTCCAGGGCTGTGGCTGGCTCCTCCGCTTTTCTAATCTTGAAGCGTCTCCACTGAGTTGCCGGCTTATCCAAACGGAATGACACCATCGTCGGTGGTTTGGGTTGGAATTTAGGTGGGCAAAGCTCATGTCTGGAAAAGAACATAACTATGAACAGGGACCTGCAGTGGGAGGAAAGGACACCTGCACCAGTAGCTCCTGCTCAGGATGCAGCCCCTGGGTGGGTGCTGGTGCGTTGAACTGAGAAATGGTTTGATCCAGCCCTTCCCAATCCAGGCTGGAGCAGGTCCCATCTAAAGGTGGCCCAGGGCTGACACTGAGGTAGCAGTGGTGCAGGCAGCTGCAACTGCTCGCAGTGAGGAACTACAGAGGACACGGATTCACACCTCGTGGGGATGCAAAAAAACACAGTGGGAGAGGAAAAGACAGGGAAGGCAAGAAAAAGGGGAGATTTGAGGCACCAAGGGGCAGACGCAGCCAGTGATGAGCCGGCACAGCCCCCCCAGCGCCCAACGCCAGAAACTCTGCGGCTTTACCAGGTATTTATCAGGAATGTTTCCCTGAGAGTGTTGGGGAGGTTGGCTGACATTTTCCAGCACTCCCAGGTGACTCAGGTCACATTCCCCATTTTAAATTGAAGCAGGTGCTCAGGGTAACTCTGCTTGTGTTTCTAATGCCACGTGAGGGACAAAGTTGTGCCGTGCCTGCCTGTCACCCTGCTGAGATACAAGTGCTTCCCACACAGTCAAACACAACCTGGATGCTCCATTCCCAGACAGGCATTCAGTGCCTGCTCCCCAAAGAAAAACTGTCTTTAGCTTTGTAGCTTGTTATCTGAGGCTGGGTTTCATTTCTGCATGAGGCGCTCTCTCACCATAACCCCCAAGAGATCCCTAATCATCTGTTCCACTCTCTTTAGTTTTAATGAATGGTTTGAGGCAACTTCCCAGGACCATGGTGCCCAGACAATGTTTTTCACTCTAAAGTAGTGGAGCGAGAGGCAGGGATAGGAGAAGATGTGATGAACAAGTCCTGCTGTCAAGCAGTACAGAACCTATAAGGGACATGTTGCAGTGGGGAAAAGTCAAAGTGAGTAACAAGTGTCACAAAAAGAGGGTCGTGAGGAATCCAAGGTGTCCACTGAAAGCTGACCCCTGGGAAAGAATTTGTCCTGGCACTAAAGGAGTTGTCTCAGAAAAGAAGGAAAGGGAAGGTAACAAGAGGTTCAGCATCAGCCCAGTTGCTAAGTAGCTCTTTCTCTGGTGTTGGGACTTTCTGGGCGTCCTCCAGCACAGCGCAAGGGAGGAAGGCAAGGAGCAGAGAGCAGCTCCTGCAGAGAGGACCCATCCCAAAGCAAGGGGGCCAAAAGGGCCTCCAGCAGCACTGTGGCAGCTGGGACTAGGAGCCCTTCAGCAGGGTGGACAGTGCCTCAGGCCACGGAGGTCTGAGAAAGCAGCCTTTGTCCCAGCTTTCCTTCCCAGGGGAAACCACAAGGAGCACCAAATTGGTGGCAAAGCTATTCCCTGAGCATCCAGCCTGACCGCAGCCGGTCAGTGTTATTTGCACAAGGACAAGGCAGAAGCAGTTTGTCAGCTCCTAGGCAAACAGCTTTGTTCTTTGCAAAGTACTAACAGGACACCAGGAAGAAGAGCTTCAAGGACAGGGCAAAGGTGCACATACCTCAACTTCTTCACATGGTCGTCCATCTGGAATGACCAGTGGTACTTGACGGGAAGTGGGCTGCAGTTGGTCATCTCCAGAGAACGCTCCTGTTTCGTGCCAGCCACGATGCAGCCAAATTCCAGGGTGCTGGGCTGGATTTGGAGATTTGGGAAGTGGGCTTCCCCGCAAAGGGTGATACGCTCCACATAAGGATGGCCCCTGACCATTTCTATCTTCAGGATCTTCATTGTTTTCCAGCTATTAAAATCCCGTCCATAAGCTGGGTCAAATGCGATGTAGAGGTGACAGGTCTGCCCAACGTCCACTGTCACAGGCTGCAAGCAGATGAACAGTAATTAGTCACCTGTGGGATGACATCCCAAGGTCTGACAGCATGAACCAGTAAATGCTCCAAGTGTGACACCAGCATGGGCTTCTCAGTTCATCGTTCATTTCTTTACAGCAAGGGTCTGACTGCGGGCACCACACTCGAGTCCAGGATTCCCTCAGGCTCACGTTTCTGTGCTCAGCAGCAATACAAGGGGTGGCTGCTGGAGAGCTGGGATGCTTTCCAGGAGACACCTTCACGGCATGGCTTGCCCAGACCTAGTTGCCTGCTCCCTTCTCCTTGTGCCTGAGAGCCAGGGTGGATCTTCTCAACTCAGATAAGTTTTTGATTCCTTCAGCAGCTCTGCTGATGCAGTTCAGACCATCCCATTGCTGACACTACAGATTAAACTTCTTGACTTAAGGACGTCCCAACAGAAGTGCATCACCGCATCCCTCCTCTTCAAACCCCACTGCAGGAGTCCGGGGCTGCTCACCTGGCCATGTGGGAGTGGCTGCTGGTCCTCACTGCAGACCTGAAACGGCTGCTCCAAGTAGAGCATAAGGTCGAGTGGCAGCCGGCAGGTGTTCTTTATAGCCAAAGGCTGGTACTGCAGAGTCAGGACATCACTGGGTTTCTACACAAACAGGAGACAAGGAAAAACAACCTCAGCTAGTCACAGACCTGCTTCTGCTGCATCTCGCAGTTTTCAGTCCCAGAAGTGCACACATTTCTATTTACCCTTTTTATTTGTTTCTACACTTCCAGGAGATTTTTCTTTACAGCAGATGCTTTTCATGTTTAGAAACCACAGCACCCTCTGGGGGACAGGGAAACACTCCCAGGTACAGATGAGGAAATGGGGCCCTGAGAGGAGGCAGCTGCTTGAACAAGATCTAAAGCAGAAAGTGATTCCAGACCATTTGTCTCCAGTTTTGTCTCTCTATTGCACAGAGCAGCACTAGATGATCTTCACTCACATACAGCCATTTCTTACAACCTGACTGGCTCATAAAGCAGCTTGTCTGCAGGATGCGTCCTGCAGTCCCTGCTACAGGGACAAGGTGTCTGTGGTCTCAAAGCTATGATCAGCCTAGGCTCTTCCTTCCTTGTCTGCATTCTGCTGGGCTTCCTGCATGGTTTAGCGAAACCAGGGAGTTTGGGAAACTAGTTCTGCATGTACTGGTATCAAATAGGTGCCATAGTATGCAATAAATCAGTTTGCGTGTGTGGCGTCAAGCAGAACCCAGGCAGAATCAGGGAGAGCTGAAAAGCTTCTAATTACATCGGAACTGCCTGTTCCAGGGATTCTGTACTTGAGTGGAAACCTGGGAACCAGAGGAGAGGCCTGAAACTACAGAAAGCAACTCATGAAACATCTTCTCTTTTTCAGACAACTTACTGAGAGGGAAGCATGATGCTGGAGTTGGGATCCCGAGACTAAAGGGTACCTGCTCTGCCTCAGTGTTATCATCACTGCAGCTGCAGGGTGTCTGGGGGTGCTTTGAAGCAGGTGAGGCTTAGGGAAATGCACAGAGCTATACCATATAGCTATACCATACAGCATTCATGCCAACAGCAGAGAAGGCAAAGAGACACAGGAGATGCTGGGTTTTTCCTTGTCAGCCTGAGGAATTCACAGGAATCTCCATTTTTTCCCTGCTTTCCTACAGCATCGGTGTACAGACATCACCGTGCCCTGAAGGATCCTCAGAAACCTCCCTTTACCGTGAGCAGAGAAACTGGCATTTCTCTGGAGGTGGCCACGATCCTCCTTGGCAGTGCAGCTGTAACTGCAGTTTTACTTTGGGGACGTTAAATACCAGTCTCATCTCTAAAAGCATCTCCCCTCACTTTACAAAGTGCCTCAGGAAGGGTAAAGAGGGGCTTTTACACAAGCACACCCCGCCCTCAGCCATGCTGTTCAATGCCAGGATGCAATCCAGACACTTACTTACCTTCTCCACCCGGAAAGAGAATTGTCTGGCTGATATATTTATAGTGGGATCAATAAACTCGCAGGTAATGGTTGCTTCTATTATCTTCTTCATCGAGCCGCCTGTCCCAATGACAGCTTCGCAGATGGCGTAATTCTGCACCACCTGCATGCAAGAGTCACTTGTCACCAGTGGGTGGTGGCAGGGCATCCAGCAAATGCCCAGCATTGGCTCAGCACCCACCACCCACCACGCGCCCTATTCCTGCCACAGAGTTATGGTCACTGCCCGCTTTTCTTCCAGTGATGCAGCTTATTTATTTTGCACTCAACTGTCTGTAGCACTGCACCCCACTAAGCACAAAAGGCACTTGTGAGAAACTCCCCCCCTTCACATGGCTTTTGGTTTACTCTGTGCTTACCCCAGAAAAACCACTTGGCACTTGTTTAATTCACTTTCTTTTTGGGCTCCTAGTCTAAGTGTTACTAACTTATTTCTCTGTCCTTCTTTGCTGACTAAGCATGCAACGCTGTCTGCCCCAAAAGAGCAGTATTTCCTTCTACCCCTACTTCGGGATCAGCACTAGGTTTTGGTGGCTGTGGAATCACAATAAAGCTGTAGCTGGTCTGATGGTGACCAGCAAGGAAAGTAAGTGGTGCTGCCACAGAAACGTGTGGTCTTAAACCAGTTTCTTGAAGGCCCCTGCTCATTTCCCCAGGCAAATGTCAAGGGACGGTGGAACGAGCCCAGGGGAGGGGATCTGATGCTTCCCCAGCTCGGCCCGTGGTGGGGACCTCACCTGCGCCTTGCGGGAGAAGCCTCGCAGCATCATGTCCACAGACTCTCCTGGCTTCAGGTCCATTGACAGCGGCTCCAGCCGAAACGCGGGGGCCGCACGTTTGGGCCTCTGGGAATCACGTTTGGCTTTGGGGCTACTGTGGGCTGAGGTGCTCCGGCCCTCCTTCCCAGCTGGCC
The DNA here is from genome assembly GCF_029207755.1 of Chamaea fasciata. Lineage (NCBI taxonomy): Eukaryota > Metazoa > Chordata > Aves > Passeriformes > Sylviidae > Chamaea > Chamaea fasciata. Next base: position 22,135,264 of record NW_027094097.1, on the reverse strand, counting down.
TGTTACATTCCACCTTCCAGAAGAGCTGATGGAAGTGGTGGCCCCCATTTGTTAGTCTGAACTGACGAGCACAGGGAAGGAGGCTAGAAGAGAAACCAGAATGGAAAATAGTATGGGAGTAGCTGTTGTCCTGGTCATCAGATTGCTCCCACTTAGGATTCTGAGCTGTTAATAGCTTGGAGACCGTCTTCATTTCCAGCTCTTAATGTGGACCGGGAACAGTGTCTGATAAGCTGCCCTTCTGATGTCGTTATTGCAAAGAGGAATATGATTCTCATGGTAATGTAGCATTTTCCAGGCCAGGCTAACAGGATCTGGTGTTTTCCGCCAAAATGTGTGTTCTGGGGTGATTCGTACTGTTACTGTATTTTGTATTAATCTGCACCCGAAACTGTTATTGAATCATTGAGATCCTGCACCTGAGGCCCTTGTGTGCGGGGGTATGATTGCAGGCATTTTTAAAAGCCAGCGCGAAGGAAGTTTCTGGACGATCCCAGCAAGCTGCTAGAAATCACCTGTCTGCTCTAGGAGAGGAAACCAGGGGAGCAGGGGCTCTCTCATTCATAGAAGCTTTGGTTTTGCACCGGTGGTCATTTGTAGAAACTTCATTTCGCAATCAGAAACTGTTTTGAAGTGAACTTTGCAAACTCCGCTGGCAATGGGAAAATGAGCAAGGTCCTGTGTAGAAGTGTACCTCACCTGGTAGGGTTTGCAGCCCCACAGTGGCAAGGAGGCTTCCATTTAAGGGAAGGATTTGGGTTTCATTCTTTGTTTCACTTATGAGGTAAAACCCAGAGATTTTGATACCGTTTTTGGCCTTGTGCCAGGACGGAGACACCTGTTGGATCTTTGAGACTGTGCCTCAAGCCCTGTTCCTATTTCTATTGGGCAGGATGCCAAGAATCCGGCCTGGATTGTTACATGCTTAAGAGAATAGAGGAAGATCCTCAGGGCATTTTTGGGGTGTTGTAGCAAGTGCAAAGGTCCTCCTTGCACTCGGCACAGCTTTTTCACCTTTTTTCTGCATGGCTTCTTATTTTCACCTTAATTAAAACAGTTTTGCTTTTCAAACACCTCTGATCATGCTGCCTTGCTAATATTTTAAGCCATCCTGAGGCTGCCGGTCAAACCCAGAGGTGATGCACCTGAGAGGGCACCCTAACATTCTGGCCTCCCGCACAAGCATCAGTCCTGGGCAGGCAGGGCAGCAGCAGAGCCCACGAGCAGCGTGAGGAAGCGTTGGCAGCGGCACTGCAGGCCCCACACAAACCAGCAAGTTTCCATCTGCCTCTGGAACTGCTCTGCGGGCTCCTGCCTTCCCAGGGGGGTCGTCACCCTCCCGTCTCTTTGTTCCCAGGGCCCCTGCTTGCCTGGCAGGTGCCATTTTGGAAGGGAAGGGTGCGATGCCATCTTCCCTTGGTCCCGCAGCCACACGGAGGGCCCGCCTCATCCAGGCGCCATTTTGGGAACCTTTTGTTCTGGGGGAGCCTGCGAGACCATTACTTGACCAAGTGAGGACATAGATGTGTTAGAACTGAAGGCAATTCAGTGGCAATTGAGCAACTGGTTTCTCTTTCAGTGGTTTTTGAGGGTACCTAGCAACGCTCAACTGGCCATCACATGTTTCTAAAGGTATCTCTGCCTTCAGGGAAGGAGTCAGGGTCTTTGAACACTGAAGAAGATCGTGCCTGAAGGACTACAGCAAAACTGCTCCTTGTTGAGACAGAAGGAGAGGTGGGAGTGGGAGATCTCCTACCTGAATTGGTATCCCAAGTTGAGCTCCGGGGCAAATGGTTTGTCTATGACAATTGTGGTGCCAGTGCCAAAAGCCAGGAGGGTGGAGGTGGTCCAAAGTCTGTTCCCAATGAACAGCTGGAGAGCATCAGCAAAAACCCCAGTGTCATCCAGGGTTGCTGTGACAGTCACAGGAACCTCACCCCTGGCGGGGATCACTCCTTCCCTGGGTTCAATAACATAGCAGTGAGGTTTATAAGCCTGTAAGACAAGCATAACATGCATTTAGGATGGAAACCATACACCCTGGTCTCTTATGGGGTGTAAGAAAAGGAGAAGACTAAAGAGGGGAGGATAAAAATCCTAAAGGCCTAATTTCCCTAAATTTAAGCTGCAGTACTGGGGAACAGCAGAGCTTATACAACCTGTATTTTCCCCTCCTTTAACAGACTCTCACCTAATTAACCCAGTTTTGCCCAACCCAAGGGACGCTTATCCTCAGGAGAGTGTTCCTTCCCCAGTCCTTCTCTGGAGTGTGTGCCAAGGAAAGCTGCTTTCTCTCTCCTGGCTTCTCACAAAGGCTCAGGGCCAGAGGAAGTCATGACGGCTCAAATCCCACTCCAGAAACCACACAGCTGGAGGACACTGCTGAGAGCCTGAAGAATATCTCCGCAAAACCAGTTGAGCAAAACCCCAACACCAAACTATCCTTTCCCAAGAGGCCATCAATGCTTTTCAACGTCCCCTAAAGGACCGAGGCCCTCACTTCCCACTGATCATCCGCTGTAGAGAGGTGCCCCAGGGCCTTCTGCTTTGGAAAAGTCACCTCTGAATGGTTACAGCAGAGCAGGAAAGAAGGAAGCAGAGGGAAAACTGGATGACACGTGCTCAGTGGGCATGGCCCACTCTTCCTAAGAACTCGTGTCCTCTGGTTTCTCATGGTCTTCACAGATTGGCCAAGAGAGCTGGAAGCTGCCCAAAGGAGGGAGGAAAGGCCCCGCACCAGCACAGCTGTACAGACACAGCTCTGCAGGTCCAGCCCTGGAACGAGCACGTGAAGCCCATCCTTTACACACCAGGCCCACCCAGCCAAGGTGCATTGCTCCCTGAAGAGGTGGAAGGCAGAATTTCATTGTGTAGTTCGAGAAAGCTGTCCTGGAAAAATCCCTCACTTTAAGGTTACATTTATCCCCCAAACAGCAGGAAAAGCAGCAAGAGGAAAAATCATGCCCCTCCTCCTTGGCTCAGGAGGCTGTGGCTGGACTTTCCCACATGGCCTGATGCTTTATCCACAGACACAAACAAGTCCACAGGATCAGGTTTTAACCAGCTCCAAGTTCAACACACCCAGCATGGAGAAGAACAGACCTCAAGCCCCTCAGAGATCTCCCCCTCCAGCAGACATCCCACCCAGCCCCAGGCCCAGCCTACAAGCCCTTCCTGGCTGCAGCAGCCCTGCTCTCCCTGCCAGGGGAGCAGCCCCAGCTCCTCTGCCCTATGCAGCCTTCACATATTAAACAGCCATTCTCTGCAGCCGGTCCCCAAAGATGCTCTTCAAAGGCACAGAGACCACAGGCTGGGGGGGTGCACAACCCCCACACATGTCTTTGTGTGGACAGCCCAACTGGCCTGACCCACAGCAGGTGTGAAAATTGCCTCCCCACCAGCAGTCTGAGGACAGACCTCACACCCTCTTCTCTACCATGAACAGCAGTTTGGCACAAAGCAAATGTAGATGGCACAGGGAAAGCACAGGGAAACCCATGCTCTCCGAGGAGCAAAGGACCACAGGTTTCTCTTGATCTCAGAGCTCAAAAACCGTGACACACACAGCTAAAGACCTTCCATAAAATTATGGGAGAACTTGTCAACACAATCCAGACGAATTTCTGCTCCAACATCTCTGCACCTGATTTCACTGAGGAGTGCCCCAGCTAAAACCACTCCAGAGCCAGGTTCCTTTTGCCTCACCCAGATGGAATCTTGGAGTATCTCGCTTCCTCTCACACAGGCCGATGCATATAAAAACCAAGTCATGGCTGCTTGTAAGGTCAACCAGTCAATTTCCCTGGAAAACAGCCCCACAGATACTTACAATCTCTAGCCTGAAGTCTAAATCGATGAGACCTTCGTTGAAGAGGCCAAAAGCTTGTGAATTAGGCCTTAGCACTGGGATCCTGCCGAACTCTATCAGCCTTGGACTTATGTAGACTGCTGACGGCCGTCCAAAGCTCTGTAGTTCTGTTCTCTGTTACAGAAAGCAGGCAAGAAAGATTAAAAAAAAAAAAAAATCAAACCCGAACAGGGAAACCTAAAAAGGCTTAAACAGCTCAACCCAGCTCAAGTTATTTCTTTAGGGACAGCTACCATTTTCCAGCTGAAATCCTGGGATTTTGGGGGGAAAAAAAACCAAACTTATGTATTCACCTCCAAATTGAAAAGGATTAAGTAAAGAGAAACTTTCAAACTACAAATTATTGGTCCAAAGGTAGAAGCTTTGCAAGAAATCTCTAGTTAAGATCAGGCTGACAGTTAAACAACTGGTTATTCTGGTGGGGAGAAACCCTTCTCTTTAAGGTAAGCAGCCTGATAGTTGAAAGCAAGTGTTTAGTCAAACTTCAGGCTCCCTGGCACAGCCTGCACTGCCTGTCCTCCCTGTTGACTGGTTTACATGCAGTGCCACAATGGCCCAGGTTCAGATGTTTGGTGCCATCCAGGGAATTTGGCATCACCATTTCCATGTTTGAATGTAGTTTAAATCCTTGCAACTACTCTTCAAATGCCAGCTTTCCTTTCTTCTACAGAAAGCTCAAGGTTCCCAGAAATCTTCTGACATCCTCTTTTGTGCTGAGAGGTAACATTTTAAAAAAGGTGTTTCCAAAGCTAATAGCACTTTAAAGAGTAATTAAAATGATCCTCAATTCCAGCTTAGATGAACTACCTTCTGGGTCAGACACTGACATTGCCACCTATAAGGCACGAGCTGTTTATGCCACCAGTCCCTGCTGTCCTTCTCCACAGCAGCCTGTGCCTCTTTTCCCCGGAAGAATCCCTGCACACTGTGCACCCTGCCAGGACCAGTTGCACGAAGGCACACACCTCCCCTTGCACTCACCAGTGGGTTTCTTGCGTCCCCAAACACGCCGATACAAACATCGGTGCAATGCTTGCCCAATGTTTGGATTTCAGCCATAACTGGAATCTCTGCAGTGCTCCGAGGCTGGACAATCCCACAGGGTCTGGGGCTGGAGTAGAGCACAGGAGAGTCCTCCTCGGGTTCCTAGAAGGGACAGAATCAAATCCAGCTTCAGAGGGACCTCTGAAGAAACTTTAAACTCCTTAACATCCATCCCAACAGCAACTTACACACATTTTTAAAAATCCCCAGGACAAAGGTAAAAGGCACAAACAAGGTGCAAGAATTGTAGGCTTAGCATTCTCAGGGGGTTCTGCAAGGAGGCTGCCAGCACAGGCACTGGTGTCTGTGGATGCAGCAGCTTTTCACAACCCTCAAAGATCTCCCACAAGAAAACACCCTGAAGACTAGAACGTAAGCTCTTTCCTCAAGAGATTAAACTGCATCCTAAAGTTTACATTCAGGTAGGATCCTGTTCTCAGCAGATCTTTAAGACTGAATAGAAACCACCAAGGTCTCATCCCAACCCTTTTCCCCCCTAATAATCTCCACAGTAATATTTGAGAGGAGGAGGTGGATGCGATGCCAAACCTGGGGAATAAGCCCGTAGCAGCCAGGAAGGTGGGTGTTATTCCAAATGAAGAACTTCCTCTCGAACGGCACCTTCAGGTCGCACTCATGGAATCCGCGGTTTTGGGGGTACACTTGCAGCTCAGGAACGAAACATCTGGGCAAAGAGATGACCCCAAGGGAATCAGAGATACTGAGAGAATGGAGAACGTTGACCCCCAAAGATTGTGAAATGGAGCACAACACATTTGTCACTGTCAAATACACATTTAACAGCCCTATGGTGAAAAATTGCCTGCAAAGTCTTCCCACTCAAACATGTCTTGTCGAGGAGGGGCAAAACCTGAGAGGCAGCACCCAGAGGCTGCCAAGTGCCCCAGGCAGAGCACTTGGTCCCACAGCTGCCTCAGCCCCTCCTTTACTCAAGAAGGTTTGCAAGAACTCCTGTAACAGTCCCAGTGATCCATGAGCTCTGGGGGAGCCTTCCCAACAGGGATCAGTGCTCATTAAGGCTCCAGGAACACACGACTCTAGTGTCTCAGTAAAAATGACTCCCTTCTCTCCCATGGTGCTGTTTCCCTGCCTGAGAACTCAGCTGTTTGCCCCAGCCTTGGAGGGCATGAGACATCACCTGCCCCACAGAGTGGGAGATCACTCCCTCCCAGTTCCTACAACTCCCCTGGTCCTTCACTCCACAGGTCCAAACACTGACTGTCCCCAATTGCACTTGCTTTTCAAACATGGCAGCCCAGGCACTGACGAGATGGCTCTGCCTGGGAGTGGGAACAGCACCAGGGAACTGCATCCCTCTTGTCATTAAACCGACACCTAGAGCAGCACAGCAGGATGGAATTCTGCTGGAGCAAGAACAACTTTTGCTTTAAGCCTGAGAACATCAAAGCTCAAAACAGGAAGCAGAGAGAAGGGGAAAAAATAGAGCTGACCTGCCACATCAAGGACTCATTTCCCCTCCTAAGATCCTGCCCTCACCTCTCTTGCTGTGAGCCATTTCCCCACTGTCACGTGCCCTCGTTAACAGAACCAGACCCTGACCCTCAGCAGACTGCTTGGTGTGCCCCAAACCAACGCGGGCTGGTTGCAACCCAGCACAACTCCACCTCTTGCAGGAAGAAGGCGAGGAGGCCCTTGGGAAATTTGCTTCACCTCAAGCACCAGGTCAATAAATGATATCATTCCTGGTCCCTTTAGAAAACGACCCAGGACCACGCTGGGCTGTCAGCAGGGCTCCTTTTCACCACAGGCTGCTTTTCAAGCACTGCTGTTCTCATGTCCAGCTGGGCAGAACATGAGGTCATTAAACAACACGTCTCCTTGGGAGCCGCAGCCAGCACACCCTGTGCAAGGCAGTGTGCTGGGGGAGGCCAGGGAAGTGCTGGTACCTGGCCTTGATGATCAGTGATGCCACTCCCTTGCCAAACCACTCCAGGTCCACCAGCAATTTCCGGTTGTATTCCGTCACAGTGTTGGAACACAGGGTCACCTGGTGGAAGAGAAGAGCAGTAAATTCTTCCTTACAAAAGCTCACGACTCACGTGTGATGTCCTCCAGTTTTTGTGGTAAGAAAAGGGAGGATTTTGCCTTAATTCTTCTGCCGCTCCATGTGGAGAGCACAGTCTCTAAGAGTAACAGAAGCCGTCTGGCAAATACCAGATTTGTTAAGCACACCTTGCTATCGGGGCATAGGTCAGCTAAATGAAAACATTAGACTAAAGCTCTGTGCAGCACCGTATTCAAATTAAGGGGCAAATTTTCATCTGACTACAATGACATAAATGCAGAGGAAATCTCCTGACTTGAACAGAATGAGTTCAGCTTTACAGCGGGAAGCTGAAGGCAAAGCGTGGGCCAGCAGGTGCTGGGCAGTTCATGGCTGCAGAGTTTTTTGCCTTCACTGGAGATCCCTGCAGTGAACACAAATCATTCTACTCCCCAGGACAGGAGAAATGAGACCAAGAAGAAAAGCAAACTGCTTTATATAATGACATCTCTCTAACAGCCACCTTTGGTCCTCGTCCGTCCTCTGCCCACTTGCAATCGAAGACATTGCTCTCAAAAACACCAAAATGCCTTCAGTACTTGACCATATGGTACATGATCTCAGCTTGTGATTTTGGAAACAAATCAGTGCTCCTTCAGGAACGTCCCGAGTAACCCAGCTCACAGAGGCCCCACGCCAGTGCAGATCCTCGCTCACACGATGATCAGAGCTGGCATCAGAGCTAAAGCCCTCCCACACTCCCGTGAAGCTTCAGACCCGCTGCTGAAGTGTGTATGGCCGGACTCTTCCCATACCTCGATGTCCTGGTGTTCCTGGGATTGGAGGGTCCTCTCGCTGGGATTCATTGTAAACTCCCGTGGCTTCACAGAAAAATGAATTCCCTCCCTCCAGGAGGGGTCACTGTCGCTGAGTATTTGCTCAAAGCTGCTAACAGCAGGCTGAGTGCCATCGTCCGACACCCGCGAGGTGTTAGTGAGGCGACAGGTCTTGGTGCAGGGAAAGCCTAGGAAAAGGACACAAATATCCGTTTAGGCACCAGTTATGTCGTGACTCCTGGTGGGAATACCCTGGTAGGGTGAAAGCGTGATTGGACTTTGGCTCTTTATTATCTGAACTACAGATTACTGAGAAGCTGCAAGAGGAATTAGTCGTCACTTAGTTCCCTTTAACACTGATTCCAGACTGCAGCCTTGAAAATGCCTGCTCTTAGCCCTGCTCAACACTGCAAGCTTCTCTCTTTCTGATGGGGAGAAGCTCCCTCACCGGCCCCAAACCAGCACCAGTTATTTCTCCCTGATGACTGTGCACCCAGACCGAGCATTTCCTCTGAAAATTCAAACTGTAAAATTCCCTGTTAAGTCTGCCAACACTCCTACCGTTTTCAAGATATATAAACAGTGAGTCGTCATTGAGAAGAAGCTACAGCAAAACAAAGTGAGGATGGAATCAGGAACCAGAACGTGATGCAAAGCACCCTAACACCGTTTCTCTCTGCAGAATTCTTAAGGCGTCTTTTGGTTTGGGCCAAACAGACTGGGCATGTGACAGCTCAGAGCCCACTCAGCTGGAGGCAAACCCGAGCCTTGACCCAACAAGCGGGGACATCGCACCCATACTACTCACTGTGACTGCTGCCTGCAAGGGTTTACCCCACCTTAACTCTGAGATTTGCTTTCCATATTGGAAAGCCAGAGACACTGCCACGCATGGTGGGGATGTCCTGCAGAGCCCGGACACCAGCCACAACCCGCTCTGCAGTGGACTGGCTGGCCAGCTCTGTGGGGAGGAGACTTCTCCCCAGGCCTGCTCACCAAGAGTCATTTGAACACAGATGGGGGAAAAAAACAACTGCAGGCGCAGCCCAGAGCTTCTCTGTGCCCATCAACAGTAATCACTGCCGGCTCCAGCAGGGACTCCAGCAGGGAGGCAAGAGAAGCACAAAAGGGACAAACACAGATGTCAAAACCTCAAATGAGACTGAGGTCACCACATGCAGACAACAGTCAACAACAGTTAAACAGAAGCAAAGATACAACAGCTGCCTTCAGCTGAAGAGACCTTAGGAATGCGTTTCGACCTGTTGCCTTTCTTGTTTCATTTATTCAAAAGGCAACTTAACAAGTGCCTCAGTGGTGATGCAGGGTGGGGAAGAAGCAGCTCAGGAAAGGCAATTCGTTTTCTTAAAACGTTCAACAACTTCATTGTTACGAGTTTAGGTTTCGTAGTGAATTTTGGCCTCGGTCCGGGAAGGGAGATACAGGGGGTTTGGGGTGGTCTCGGCTGTGCGGGTGGGCTTTTCCGTCCGGGGCTCTTTGGGAGCTGTGCCGTGATGCCGCGGGCGGTTGTGAAGTCGGAGCCGAGGTTTGCAGGGGGCAGACCTTCCCGTCCTTCCGCGCAGGGCTCGGGAAGGTCGGCAGCGTGCTGCTGCGGGACGTCGTGCGCTTGGCGCCGGGCTCAGCACCGTGATCGAACCTGCCCGCCTTCCCCGCTTCTGCCTGCTCCCGATTGCCAGTGCCCAGATCTCCTGCTGCCCGTAGTTTGCAAAAGCAGCGATTTCCTCCTTCCCTCCCTGCCCGTGCCGGCTGGGAGGGAATCACTGCCCTGCCAGAGCCCACAGCTCCTCCAGCCTGTGATCATAACTACACCAAAGGGGAAAACGGGACTTGGCGGGTTGGAAACTTCTGGCATTGCATTGTTGTCTGTGCTATCCTGATATACTCTAGTAAAGAACTGTTATTCCTTTTCCATATTTTTGCCTGGAAGCCCTGTAATTCCAAAGGTATAGTAATTTGGAGAGAGGAGGGTCATCATTCCATTCCATGAAGATTGCCACCTTCCTTGGCACAATCTGTCTTTTAAACCAGGACGGAGACACCAGAAAATACTTGGTTCTATTTGATCCCACAATGGCAAAATGCTACCTGAGGCACCTGCAGTTCACACCCTGAAGAGGCTGTTGTGGCAGAACATGAGCAGTGCTGGATGCTTTTACGTTCAAGTGCTCCATTTTGGAGCACACAGATCCCTCCCGCTGCGTCCCAGCGCAGGGAACACTCACCAAAGGAGATGTCACCGAAGTCGAGCTCATCGGTGTCGAAGTGTAAAGTCGGCCCGACGACACACCCCCTGCGATGACAGGGACACAGGAGGAAATGGCTGAGTTAAAGGGAATTGCAAAGCCTCCGGCTGTCGTGGCTTGGGGGCATAAAACCTGGTGTCAGGGGCATCGTGCGTTTCAAATCAACGCACCACCATGTGCTCAGCACAGCGTCCATGTGCACAGGAGGCAGCTAAAGCCAAGAGGCCAGCAGCCCACAGCCACTGATGGGGCTTTGGACGCAGGGCAGGCAGGAAAAGCCCCCAAGTTGCCGGTGGTCCCATGAGGGACCCTGAACACCCACCCAGACGTGGCTCCGTGCCTCAGATTCCCCATCTGTAATGGGATGGACATAAAGGTGTCCCCACAAACTTCTGTAACCAGCCTTTCCCGCCACAGGTTCCCTGCTTTGCTACTTGGCTGTAACTGGTGTTCCCATGGAGGGGCTTTCTCTGGAGATTTTGACCCACACAATCGTTACAGACAGAGTTTTGAGACAGGAAGCCAGGGGAGCCCCAAACATCCTCTAAAAAGAGCATTAACAGTTCTACACAGTGGACAGATGAATCCTAGAGGAAAGGACCAGCCTGTCACTAGTGCACCAGCTGGCACAGCCAGGAGCAATAGCTTAAACAACCAAACATGGGTGTCCTGAATCCACCACACCTCCTCACCTGTCCTTGAACTCAGCAGACAGGCACTAAAAGTCACCAACATCCACTGAAGGCAGCACCTGAAGCTGCCCAACACGAGTTTATTTCGTGCTTGATGCCCCTCAATGCGCACCCTGCCTTTTGGTTAAAAGTCAAGGACCAGTGAACTGTGTCTTCTCCTGTGTTCACAGGACTGCCCCTGGCTCCGCTCTACACATCTCAACAAGAAACACCTTCTCTTGCTCAAGGAGGAAGCTGCTTATGGAATAACATCCCATGCATGACCAGTTTGGGGGAGGGACAGAGGAGAATCAATTATTTGATGGTGAAAGGTTCCCTCTTGATTTCCAAAATAAAAATAGCAGCACTTTTCCTCCAAAAGCAAAGCCGGTGCAATCGTTTCTCTACTATGGGCAGACCTAGTCAACACTTTTCTCTTGCTAGGTAATACGTTACATGTTCTTTTTAATCCATCTCCCTTATCTTATTGGGATAATCAACTGCAGATTGCTTTCATTTCTTTATTGCCCTGATCCAGTGCCTCCCAACAGCAGCAGCCTAGCTCCAAAGCTCCAGAGCAGCCAGCATCAGCTTTCCTGCTTACACTACGTTATCCTACCAGCACACGCCTCAGGCTAGCAGGGACAAGCCCTCATGCTGCTGTGGTCCTGAGGACTGAGCTCTGCCTCCCCCATCATCACCCCTTCTCCCTTCTGCAGGGCCAGGATCATGGGATGAAGCCCATGTCCTTGGGACGGTTCCTGCTGCACAGCTCCCTGTCTCCCACATCAGGCTTTTCCTGGCTGTGGAAAGGAGGTAGCAGAGCACTCTGCACAGGAGCTCGGAGCACAGCCTGTCTCCATGCATGGCCATGAGAGGTGAGCTGAGGCTGCTGCTGCCCCTTTGGGATGGATTATTAACAGAAGTTTTTAAAAACACTGCTGCTGGTGGAGAAGCACCCAGGCTGGCCCATCTCCAAAGCCCTGGGGGCCTTGCTGGGTGCTCAGGGGGGACATCCCAGAGCAGCTACTGCCCAAAGCTGATCCATGCCACTGCCTGCCATGGCCCAAGGCAGAGGGAGATCCCTGCAGGGAGGAGTCATTCCAGCTCCCGGGTACCACACGGGGCAGCAGGCAGCCCCACACTAAGGCAATGCCAGGATCAGAGCAGAGATTGAGACCTCAGGAAACATCTTTTTTCTCTGCCTGGCCCCAAAATGAGGTAGGTGAGAGATGTCCCAGAGACAGCTACAGATGTGCCCACCCAGAGTAAGCTCCCAGAGTCCTTACTTGATGGTCAGGATCACAGGCGTAGGAGATCCAGCCACACGGAACTGGAATGGTTCCTCAAACCGCCCCAACACGGCGGCATCCAAGGAGATCTGAATAGTCTGGATCCCACCTGGTGCAATGAGGCCCTCCTCGGGTACAAACTTGAAGCAGCAGCCCACTTTCGTGTTTGAAGGGATATAGGTGAAGGGAGCATCAACAACTCCTTTGTTCATCAGTTTCACCTGCAGCAGCAAGAAAACAAAATGCAAGTACACGTGAAATCTTCCCTTCTTGGGAGTTATTTTCTAATGGCGCAATTAACACCCAGAAAAGGCAGAAGATGCTTTGTGCTGCTGGACGGCAGAAGTCAAAAAAATACAACAGGACAAGTTCTGCCTTTGGGTTTTCATGTGAAGCTCACACAACTCCACATAACTGGAGTCACCCTGGGGTTACCCCACGGACACAGAGCAGTCCACCTCTGGTCAGTATCACCAAGCTCATTCAGACCTGGCCCTGAGAGCAACGTGGGGTGATTGCAGCTGCGTAGTGAATCACCACAGAGCTGCTGCTGCCCCAGTCAGCACAGCTCCAGCAGTACCGTATCTACGCATTTACCTTTTCCCATATCGTGAAAACAATACACTGAGAAGGAGGCATCAACATCAAAATGTACAGACAGCACCATCTTTTGGTAAGAAAACTCAACGTGTCTTTCTCTTCTACAGCCAAACTTCTGAAAGTGTCTGGCATGATGTAGTGCCTCGTTTTCTGCCTCTTTCAGTTGCTCTCTCTTTTTCTTTTGCAAACTTGACCCCCAATAGGGGGGAGGCAAATAGGTAGAAAAATCTCTTGCTTTATTCCCAGGAACACTTTTCTCTTCCTAGAGCCAGAGATGCACCAAGCCTGAAGTGTGGTGAGGGATTGGACAGCAAGGGGAAGAATCCTCAAGCCCTTTGCAAGGGCCTGCACTGAGCCAGGAGGCTGGATGGCTTTCCTGTGACTTCCAGGAATGAGCAGGAGACACTTGACTGAAAATTGTTTGCGGTGGACTGAAGCTCAAATGTAGCCAGTTTGTCCCAGCTGCTTCCGAACAGCCCAGTACAAAGGTGCCTTGTGTCTGGTGCTGCCACAAAAGCCTCTGAACAGCTTTTTGACCCAGTGTTGGGTCAAAAGGGGTTGTTTTGCAGGAAGCCTCCCAGCTGATCCCTAGGGAAGGCTGCCCAAAAGAAGGGAGTGGGGCTTCATGAACAACAGACACATTTTTCTGGACCCCCCCCCTTCCCCCCCCCGCCCAGATTTGACCAGTACATCAGATATTCCCTGCTCACAACTGCCCAGGTTGCCAGGAATTCCACAGCTCCACCAGGCTTGCTGCTGCCTCAGGAGCCATCAGGATCCATCCCATCCCCTGGTGCTCACCTCATGCGTGTGGGCGGTTTTGACAAAAACTTCCCCGAGGTTCAGGGTATCACAGCTGAGTTCAACCAAGGGTCCGCGGCCTTCCCCTCTGAGGCGCAGGGCCAGCCTGCTCTCACGGCCTGGGGAGAGATGTCCATTTCAGTACAATAATTCCCTCTGTTCTACTGGATTTTCCAGGCTGCCTCAATGCTAGTCCCTGATTCTGAGCTGCATGCAACCAGCTCTTGATGCTGCAGCAGAAGATATGGACCCTTCTCTTCCCTCAGGAGATATCCCCTGGGGCTGACTTGCAATTTCTAACCCATTCCTTGGGCTGGTTTCCAATTTTAGCCACCAGTTTGCTGAGTTTAAAACATCTCTGGTGTCCTGTAGTGACAGGCCAAGGAGTAATAGGTATAAATTGAAAGAAAGGAAATTTAGGTTAGATATTAAGAAGAATTTTTTTACTGTGAGGTGGTGAGACACTGGAGTAGGTTCCCCAGGGGAGTTGTGGAGGTTCCAGCCCTGAAAGTGTTGAAAGCCAGGCTGGATGGGGCTTGGAGCTACCTGGTCTAGTGGGAGGTGTCCCTGCCCATGGCAGGGGCCTTGGCACTAGACAGTCTTTGAGGTCCGTTCCATCCTTAACATACTATGACTCTAGGGTTTCCTCCCCATGCACTTAGAGGAGCTTTGAAATCCATTCAGTGAAGGCACAAAGCTCACAAAGATTTGGCAATTGCTACCTGGCAAACTGCCAGGCAACAACTGCCAAACCACCTGGCCCAGCAGCACAGGACTGCTGTCCTCCACTTCTGACACTCGGCACTGTGTTCTGTTTGCACAGACTGAGAGCTGCAAGGTGACAATTCCCACACAGGGAGAGAAGCAGGTGCTGGCCAAGGGTGGTCCTTCTACCAACACCCTGGGCTCAGCGGGGCTCAGCCTCCGCTGGCCTGGTGGTGTCTGGAGGTGATCCAGGCTCAGGGAGCACATTTCTAACTCAGCTCCGACTGCCTGATGGTGGATCCACGTCAAATGGACCCATCCTGGAGGTCAGTGGTCTAGAGGGGCTTAGTGCTTGTTCACTAAAGCTGTTCTGCTCTGCAGCTCCTTGGCCTTTGAGGAAATGCTGGCAAAGCCGTGCCATGAAAAGATCTCCCTGCACTGCCTGGGTTGTTCTGGGATCAGCAATCCAGACACAGGTGTTCCGAGCCCTGGCCTTGCATGGGAGACTCCCTGGAAGCTGCAGGGACACTGGGGATGTGCCAGCACTGCCCTGCTGACCAGGAACTCTTCCCAGCAGTTACATGGGAGCCCAGTGGGCTCGGGCTTGCTCCATGGCTTCACTGTGGGTGAGAGAAGCAGGGCAAAGGAGCTGTACCTGAGATGTCACAGTAGGCCACACTCTGATACTTCAGTGCTTCCAGGGGTTTAAAGGTCACCTTGATTTCAGCCGAACAACGTGGCCCAATCTCTCCCTCCTGAAACAGAAAGAGACAGAAAAAGATTTATCTTCAAACTTCACACTTCTTGTTTTCAACCACTCCTCTAAGCCTTTCTTTAGAGCATCAGTGATGAGTGAACAACATAAGGAGCCCAAGGAAACACTCTAAACCCAGCTCAACACACCACTGGGCGCTCTCAATGCTCAGCTGATCAGCCCCCACTCTCCACAATGTTCCTGCTGCTCTGACACAAGCTGCTGGTCTCATCATGCTGCAGTCAGCTACAGTGGTATCTAACTGCCATTGTGCACTGGTGGCTCTTGGCCTTAGATGGGCCATAGGAGTAACCAAGAACACGATCCCCTTCCTTGGAAATAAAAATATTAGTTTAACCTTTTTTGAAAGAAAGCAGAGGTTGGGATTATTCTAGGATTTACTCCAGGATGAGAAGGCATTTTGCACTGTGCAGACACCAGGCATTCATCATCTCTCACAATGCCAATACTCAGAATCAGGGCTCTGGCTGATGGGAGGACATGGGCGTTTGCTTGCATAAACAGAAAAAGAAAAGGTTTACTGTCCCCATGTGCAAGAGAACTCAAAATGCCCATTATAACCTCCCACCCTTGTGTCCAGGCTCACAGACGACACTGGGAGACTCACAAACAGTGCGAGTCGTGGTTAGAGGAAGGGACAGGCATTTCTACGATTAACCTTGGGCTGAATTTGGCCTCCTTTTCCCAGCGAACCCTTGCATGCTTCGTGTCGATACGTGAACTGGCAGTGCTCCAACACACTGTGCTGAACCCCACGCAGCAGCACGCGTCGGGGGAGCCCCTACCTACAAAAACTGCTCCCTGTGGACACTTCAAGGACACGGAGTGCCCTGAGCTCGAGCCCTGGCAGCAGAGCTCAGCTTTGTCAGGCTCTCAGCCCTGCCTTGAGCCTGCAGGGCAGAAATACTTTCAGCAGTGAGCTCTGCAGCCGCACCAGAAACTCCATGTCCTCCCTCTGAGCTCACCGAGCCAGCTGAGGATCTGCTGAGTGACCGCACCCGGGGGAAGGGGCGGGGGTAGGGTGGGCGGGAGGAGGAAGAGGAGGAGGAGGAGGAGGAGGAGGAGGAGGAAGAAGAGGAAAATGAGGTTCTCAGCTATCACTCACCATTGGCTCAATGGAAAAAAAGTCATTGGAGAACAGCAGGGGGTCTTCTTGCACCTTTGCCTTCTCCTCCTGGACCTTTTTGCTCAGGAGGGCGGTGCGATTTTCACAAAAGCCCTTCACCTTCTTTATTTTTTTCTCCTCCACGAAGTCTTCCATCCAGACCTTTGGTGGTGGCTCCAGCAAATCACACTGCCTGCAGCCACAGGGAGAGAAAAAGCCAGCAGGTCATTTAATATATTTGCAGAGAGAAGCGGAAGTGCGGGAGAGCAAAGCGCTTGGGGAGGAGCGGCAGCTCCCCAGCAAGGGCTGACCCCAAGCCACGAGGGTCCCAACTGGATCAGAAGATAACTTGTTGTGCACTAGCTCAGCAGGTAGCTTTACTCCACACTTGCAAGCTCAGGAGAGCTTTGGAAAGCCAGCATCCCTCAAGAGAATCTCCTGCCTCAAAGCCTCTGCCAACACTGAGCGAGAATCCACCAGCCACCTCAGCTGGCTTTTCCTACCACTGAGCTGCTCGGGGGAGGCAGATAAAGATCACGGAGCACCCACTGCAGGACTTCCCTGGGAAAGGGAGACAAAGCTGGGTTGTGGTTACGTGTTACCAGCATCGCTCTTTGCTTCTTCCATTTTGGACCTGCCCTGTTCCCTACTCTGCCTTTCACAAGAGCATCCCAGAGCACTTCCAAAGGAAATTGATGAATTCAGGCACCGCATCCCTTCAGTGATATCCAAGGTTTTATATGCATGAAAACAGAGGCTGTGAGAGGGGAAGGGACTTCGTGGTGCAGGAGGGAGAGAGCAAACTCCTGGAGAGATCATCTTTTCAGGATCCAGAGCTTTTTGGGTCCCATCCCAGTGCATGGTAGTAGAATGGCCAGAGAGTGAAAGGATCCTGCACTGGCTCCTCTCATAAAAAAAAGTCCTCTCTGCTCTGAGATCTCAAAAGCATCTCTGACAGCAGGAGAGTTGGCCTTAGAGCTAACACCATCCCTAAGACTGGAAGTAAGGAAAAACAAAATGTCCTGGTGACAGTCTAGGACACAAACTGGCATGAAAACAAATGTAATTGGAAAAAATCCACAAAACCAAAACCAGGTTGAAGTTTACTTAAAGAAAACCCAGTTTCTTCTGAGGGGAAAGTGGATCACCTGGGATCCAGGCTGAGGCAGGCAAGTAAGAAAAAATGGAAATAAACAGCCCAGGGAAATAGCCAGAGGTGGTCATGGGATTTTCTTTTAACATACAGAGCTCGTATGGAAGTCAGACACTGTGTAAGTAGACAGAGAACAGTGGAGAACCAAGAAGCCCAGGGCACTAAAGGACCCTCTTGCCATCCATTCAAGCGGGTGAGGGTCGACCTCCTGTTCCTTTGCAGGTGATTTAAAATGGCTCTGGGGAGTGCAAGCGACCTGGCCCGCAGCAAACAGGCGCTTGCCGTGGCAGTTCTGGCACAGCAGTTTGGGCACAGCAGTTTGGGGACAGCAGTTTGGGCATGGCACTTTTGGCACGGCAGTTTTGGCACGGCAGTTTTGGCACAGCGGTTTGGGCTGGCAGTTTGCACAGCACTTTTTCATTTTTGCGTGGCAGTTCACGCAAGCAGGCCGAGCAGAAAGGCTGCAGCCACCCACCCTCCTTGTGTAGCGGGCTGTGTCTTTTGGTTGGTTTTGAGGTGCTTGCCTTTTTTTTCCTTTCATCTTTCTGCCTTTTTTTTTTTCCCCCAGCAAGTTTACAAATGATCAAAAGTCATTGCTGCTGCTGCCGCCAGCAAGAGTGTACTATCTCAAACAGAACCCCCCAGGAAGGACACAGCTGTCCAGGCCCCTGGCTGCAGGGAGGGTCTGAGCCTGGTGTTAATATCAGAGGATAATGTGAAAGACACCTGCGTGCAGTGTGAGCAGGTGAATGATCTGCTCTGTCTAGTGGCAGAAGGTAAGGAAGAAGTGGAAAGGCTGAGGAGCATTAGGGAGAGCGAAACAAAAATAAACTGCTGGAGTTACACC
Source organism: Chamaea fasciata (assembly GCF_029207755.1). Classification (NCBI taxonomy): domain Eukaryota; kingdom Metazoa; phylum Chordata; class Aves; order Passeriformes; family Sylviidae; genus Chamaea; species Chamaea fasciata. The sequence goes on along the minus strand of NW_027094097.1, from coordinate 22,117,277 downwards.
CTTCCAAGCCCGAGAGAAGCTCAGCAGGAGTCAGAGGAGCCCTGCCCTTCTTGTGATCAGGCAGAAGGAGAAGACCTAGGAGACAGTGGGGAATGGGGATGGGCTTCTGCTGAGGAGGTAATGAAATCCTGTCCTGACCCCCATCACTGCACCCTGACAGAATAGGTATGAGGCCCTGGATCCAGAGGCTCAGACAGATGACACTAAAAGAGAAAATTCTGTCTGGAGACAGCTGCACTTTTTCTGCCAGACAGATCCCAGCCTCAAGTATTACGAAGAAAAGAAGGGTAGTGGTAGTAAGTGAATCCCTTCTAAGGGGAAATGAGGGCCCTGTATATCGAGCGGATCCGTTCCACAGGGAAGCCTGCTGCCTCCCTGGGATCCAGGTACTGGATATCACCAGGAGATTCCCTAAGAACTAAATGAACTTCATCTGTTCACCACTGTCTGGGGGTACAGTGACTGTGAAATAACAGAGTTTTCAACAATCAGTGAAACAAGGAGGGGCATCAACAAAACTTCCACTCTGGTCTTCTGGAAGGCAGCCTTCGGCCTGTCCAAGAGACTGTTTTGGAGAGGACCTTGGGAAACAGCCTTTACAAACAAAAGGGTCCAGGAAGGATGGACATACTACAAGAAAGAAGTCTCGAAGGCACAGGAACAGACTGTCCCTGTGTGCTGAAAGGTGAGCTGACAGGGAAGACAACGAGCCTGGATGGGCAAGGAGATTTGGAAGGAACTAAGGGGAAAAAAGAGGGCGTATCGCCTTTGCAAAGAGGGGCTGGCAACTCAGGAAACGTTGAAGGATGTTGCCAGGTCATGTAGGAAGAAGATTAGGGAGGCAAAAGCCCAATTAGAACTTGAGGAAATCCAGTCATTGCAATCAACCTTTCCTTCCTAAAATGCCATCCTTGGTTGGAGTATAAATGGAACTGGATTGCTGTGCTGAGCTCCTGAAGCCCAGGGACACGCACCCTAATGCCAGGGATGGTTTACTTGGCCTAAACCATTCAAAATCGCCAACACCCCCCTGAGGCCATGCACTAGTTTCAGTCTTGGGCCATGTATCTCACTGAAACGTATCTTTCAAACCAACCTCCTCTTCTCTTCATTGTCGGCTTCCTCAGTAGGAAACATCTTCCACTGGAAGTGGGCTGTGATGTTACTCCTGTTCCTGATGAACATGCTTGTGTGGCTTGCTGTGGTGATGAAAGTCTTCTCAACCTTCACGGAATATGTGCTCAACCCAATGTTGACATCTGCAGCTTCTGCGCGAAGGAGTGTGAAGAAACTTTCTTCACCTGGAACAAAGCAGAGTCTTTGCTCAGCTAGCTCAGTTGCTGATGGAAGCACAAGGAACAAAGCAAACCACAGGTCACGGAAGAAAGTGTCATAGCTTTTAAATGTATTAGCAGTTCCATGGATCAGTACATTTAGCACGTCCTGACAGCTCTGTGTGTACGGCGTGAGGATGTCCTGGCCACCTCCTTAACCACCTTATTTCTGAGAGTGTTTGTAGAGATTTGGCCCCAAGGTGACAGTATGTACAGTGGGATTTGTCAGATGTGCTCAGGTGACCCACTCAGATCACTGGGATTTCTGCATCAAAGTCCTTCAGGTGACACTGAGGAGCCCTGGTCAATCCTGGCTTGCCGAGGTCTCCCCTGCGCATCCCACGAGACTCCTGCCTCTCCTGATCCCTTGGATCCCTTGTTGCTGACAAGCAAATATGCCTGGGGGCATGTGGGCAGAAAAAGGAGACCCAGAGGAACAGGTGAAGTGACAGCCCACAGCAGGAGGGGACACAGGAGAGGAAACACAACCAGCCTGGCTTTGCAATATGACAAACCACTACAAAATGAACACCATAAAAATCATCACCGTCATCTCCCTGTCCAAACCCACAGCCCCATCAGTCTTGCAATATTTTATATTGTTCTGATCTCAAAAACCAAGATGGAGCATTTCAGATTAAATAAAAAAGGACAAGGAAAGATTAATAAGTACAGAGCAGCTTCTATACGAAGACTGAATGGGATTCCTCAGTCTAGAAATCAAATGGGAGATGCGAGAGGTTTGCAACAGCATGAACGGCCTGGGAAATGGGGACGAGGAAAAATTTGTCTTGATTTGTCACCATACAGGAACTTGAGGGCCTGAAGGTGTTATTAGGCAAAAACTACATAGATGCGTAGAGGGCAACATAGTAAAAGGGTCTGTGACAAGCCAGTGGAAAAGCGGCATACAGGACAGAGGTGTGCAAGAAATACACTGCATTGGAGAGAGTCTGACGGAGACCTCGCAGCTCACATACAGCACTGCCCAGGAGTAAAATAAAACTTCACCCAGGCGTAGCCACACAGTAGTGGAGAATCAGGGTTCCTCCTTCCTCCACTCAGCAACACCCAGCAAAACAGAATTCCAAAAATCTTAGCCCTGTTAGGGGGGATCCACTTTATCAACCATTTAAACACCAACTACTTCAGTTTTCTTTGGGGCAGAGCTGGAACAGAGAAGGTACATCTAGAGGGAATTGAGGGGGATGAACAGGGAGTGATGGTGGAGAACTGTCCTGTGTCCCGTGCGTTGCCCAGCACTCACCTGTGCAGCGCGCCACCAGGGACCCGAAATGGTCACCGCTCGTCAGCGGGTGAAATCCCACTGTCACCTGCATGGTGTGACCAGGGCCCAGAATTCCTTCGGCTGGAACCACGGAGAAAGGACTGCAACACAAAGAGAGAGATCAGGACTTGGGGGGACATCTGGCCATGACATTCCTTCTGCAGTGCAGGTCACTTCAGCTCACTTGGGCAAGCAGGGAGCAAACAAACTACAGCCAAGACAGACGGAACAGCCAGGATCAGAAACAGCTACTGACCCACTTCTGAGGAGATCCAGCCCTCAGAAGATCCTGTGGGATAAAACGACCTAATCCCCCCCATACTTGGCATCCAGCCTTCTGACTGCCAGCAATCCCATCAGAGAATGGTTTGTGGAAAGCACAGAGAGAGTTAAGAGCTATCTGCATGCATAACTTGATACTGACTGCCTCAGGAATTTCTCTTTTCCTGCTACCTATAAACCTCCTCTCAAGAGATGCAAATGTTAGGGCACTACCTCTCTTGTGAGATTACAGCCTAGGAATCAGACAGGGAGAAGGAACTTTCCCTTGAAGACCACGGAATAATTACTGTTGAATTTGCAGCGTGGCTCTTTGGTTTATTTTACCTTGAAAAGATCCTGAATTAGCACATTTTATCAGCATTTCAATGAAAGCTGCTCTACAAAAAGGAGCAATCAAAACTCTGAAAGAGTGCAAATGCAGATTAGAGCAATACAGTGACATGGAAACAAGACCCAAAAGGAGGATGCCATTTACAATCTGAAGGATCCAATCCCAGCTCTATGAAGCACCATTAGCAGGAGCACATCGAGGAGGCAGAACAGGAGGGTTTTGTGTATTTACCAGCAGTGCAATCTGGGACCCTGGGTTGTCATCCAGGCTGGTAACTGTTTGCTTGGCTCACCAGACAAACTCTGTGCAATGTGTTGGAAATAATTACGCAAATGTCTTGGTGCACTTTGGATGTAACAGGAGCAATTAGGATTGGTCACCAGGCGAACAGTTCTTGCCTGACAAACACAAGACTCCGTGTTTTGATGCTCAGGGACAGCTCAGGTGAAATGTGCTTCTGCCCAGAAGTTGCTGGGCTTTGTGCTCTTCCACAGCCCCACCGAGGAAACAAAAGTTCCTCAGTGCTTTGCTGGTGGTCAATCTGTCCACAGAAAGGGTGTTCTGGGGAGTTTGGTGCTGAACTTATCACACACAAAAATATAGAGAACATCTGGCAAGCTGAATTTCATTCATGTCAGTAGTGACAGCTGATGAACTTGCTTCAGGTTCTGCTCACTAAGGACCTATTGCTGCAGTTATGGGCCTGACCTGCTCCATTACCACTAGTGAGAACATCACTAGTGGCTGATGGAGAAGCCTTGGGCCAGCAATGTTTATGTGCTGGATGTGAGACTTTGGGGAGAGAGGAGGAAAGACAAGGCCCCAGCAGCCCCGGAGCCCGATTACTGTACGAGCTCCCACATCTGCCCCGAGGGTGAGCCAGCACTGCTGCAGGTCTCTGCTGGGGCTTGGGGGATCGGTGCTTGGTGTGGGCAAGGCACAGGAGTTTTTTCTTATTATTTTGTCAGAAATTTTGCCAGAAAGAGAAGCTGCCAGTTAAGGGAGTCCCTGGCCACACTTCAGCACTACCTTCCCTTCCCTTCCCTTCCCTTCCCTTCCCTTCCCTTCCCTTCCCTTCCCTTCCCTTCCCTTCCCTTCCCTTCCCTTCCCTTCCCTTCCCTTCCCTTCCCTTCCCTTCCCTTCCCTTCCCTTCCCTTCCCTTCCCTTCCCTTCCCTTCCCTTCCCTTCCCTTCCCTTCCCTTCCCTTCCCTTCCCTTCCCTTCCCTTCCCTTCCCTTCCCTTCCCTTCCCTTCCCTTCCCTTCCCTTCCCTTCCCTTCCCTTCCCTTCCCTTCCCTTCCCACTCCTGCCCCATGTTACATACTCCTGCCCTCAGATGGCAGGATGCGAATAACACTCCTGGGAGTGACTTCAGGCGTTGCATGAGAAAGAAGATATCTTCTTATTTTCAAATTACCAGGAGAAGAGGATCCAGCCAAGTTTCAGTTGTCAGGGCTGAAAAACTGAGTGCAAATCAGCCCTTGCATCTCCTACATCCCACCCCAGGCTGTACCCACCAGACTCCTCTGTTCCTGCTGGAGCAGTCATCTCTCATATAGACCTGGCTCCCCAAGACCCAAGGACACAAGCTCTACAGTTAAACTTAACTCCTCTGAATTTCAGTCAACATCACTAAGCTGTTCCCTGAGCCCACAGATAGGAAGGACTGTGAAGGAGACATCCCTGACGCTATAATAACCAAATGAAAACCACTGCCAAGAGATGGGGCTGGCAGGATAAATTTTGGCCTTTTACGGGTTGATTAGAGCAATATAGTGAGTTAATTGTGAGCTGTTCCTTAAGATAGTTCTCATCCTGTTAGATCTACCCTTTCAATGAATCACTACTGCACCCGACAGGCAGAAAAGATAAGGTCATGGAGGGGTTTTAATAGGTTTTCTTCGGCTTTTTAACTAGTCCATTTGTATGTTTGTTTCCTTGTATGGCATCTAAAGACAACTCCAGATCTCCCAACGGCCCCTTGCAATCCCCGGACACTGGTCTTGCTTTGAGCAGTGTATTTGCTCAGACAATTTCCAGAGGTCCCCTCTAGAAAAAGTTATTCTACCTTCTTTTATCTTCTAAAGCAGCCCAATTGCTTTTCACACATTCACTAAATGTCTCATGTTTCTAATACACCTGTGCATATACCTATGGGCATGTGGTGTATTGATAGGCATTAGAGGAGCTTGACATTTATGAAAGTTCCCAATGAAGAATTCATGATCTTTTGGCAAACATTTAACACAAACCAAAATGAAAAAACAGCAGAAACACAGGAACTTCAGAGTATATAAAAAGAGATCTCAATGAAAGGGGGCACGACCTTATTCAGAGATTTAAAGCACGTGTTTGAAATTTTAAACTGGCTTTCAAAGGTTCATCACGGAACAGAAGAGGGGACTGATGCCCTCAGCTGACAAGGGAAATCAGATCAGCTTTAAGTAACAGGAACTGCACCGGCTGCCTGCAACACAGCTCATGTTTGGCATCTGATGCAGGGATCACTGGAAAGCCATGTGCCTGTGTCCTCCCAGAGAATGGGTCTGTTTATCTGACAGTGGTGAGTACCCATTTCAGAAGCTGCTTGTGCTCAGGAGGGCGCAAGCCAGCTACTAACATGTTCCAGCACCCCCCAGGAAATCTGGGACGGAGAAAGCTCAAAGGCTGCATCCTGCTAAGAACACCGAAAGCAAGAGCAGATGCCATCCATCCTGCCCATTTGCAGCCAGCGACGCAGGGCAGCAGCTCCCATGCTCTGGTTCCTTTTGTTGTTCTTTCCCAACTCTGTTATCCCCCAAAGGTGTTTTGCACAAGGACAGATGAGCTGCCTCACCTCTCGGTGCTCAGCTGGTAATGAGCTGCCAGACTACCAGAATTCTCAATCAGCAGACTCTTGCGGGTGCTGCCTTTGACAGGACACTTTGAGAAGTCCAGCTCGTCGGGGAAGTTCAGGATAGCTCGGGCAGGGATGGCCCGAATTGGCACAACTATCCTTTCCTCTCCACTGACGCAGACGAGCTCATGGGAATAAACCTGCAGGAAAAGAAACTGTCTCAGCACAGGTCATTTGGTGCCATCTCCATGGCAGAAGAAAAGCCATTTCCTATATCCCTTCAAGGGTATCAATTTACCTATTCCACCCCCAAATGAACAATAAGTTCTACTAATATCTCACATTTTAAAGGCAGCAGTGCACTTTGCAAAACCTATCTCAGTGGCATTAAGCTCTTGTGTCACTTGGGTCATACAGACAACTGCCCTAGGCCACCATAATTTTTACTCTCAATTTTAATGATGTTAAATAATTCCTAAGTCCCTTCTAAGAAACATGGAGCTAGGGAACACAGGACATTCCTCCTTAGGTTACTATATTCCCACTGATTGAGAATAGGACAAAGTGTTAAACTGAATCTAAGCAACAAAAGGAAACTGAGAAAACAGCTGCACCCAAAGAGATCCTGGACCTCTGGCCTGGTGTAGAAATATCTGTTTGCTCAGAACTCCCCTCTAACTTTGCCTCTCCAACCAAGTCACGAGAAGAACAGTGCTAAGAGGTAGCAGGATGCTGTTGGAAAGAGCCTCTCTTTGTTTCCCAGCAAGGCTTCCTCCCTTCCATGCCATGTCCTAAACCCCTCTGTATGAACCAGCCTCCAGATCACAGCGCTGAGAGCAGACTTGCCAGGGCCTCGGCACTGGTGTTCAAACTTGCACGCAAAAGCAGAATTGGCGTGGAATGGGCGCCAGCTGACAGAGCAACCACAGTGACAGGCATGAAGACAGAGCCGCAGCAGTGTCGCTGCCACCGGCTCTGGGCCCACAGGTCTGCCTGCCTGCAGGCTGTACCTGCCCTACACGAGCTCTTTCAGGCAGGTGTCCAAGTCCCCTGCAGCTCACCAAGCTCCTGCTGACTAAGGGCACCTAGAGCTCAGTGTGCCTGTGCCAGGCTGGGCCCACGGGCACAGCACATCCTCTGCCCTGGCCTTGCAGCCGTATCATGGTCAGCTGTGCTCTGGGACAGCACAGCCCAAGGCTGGAGAACAGAGGGTGTGAAAAAGCACCGTCCTTGCTCCAGCCCCGGGTGAGGCAGGGAAGCTGTGGCCAGTCAGGAAGGAGGAAAGCTCTCTGACCTCTTTGTTCCTCTAGTACTTTGCAGAATAATGAAACCCCTTCCACTATACCTAGAGATGGCCAGACATCTATCAACACCCCTCTATCATTTTCATACTGTTCCCTGTGCATCTTTCTTCCCTTGGGAATGCTCAGAGGAAAGTGCAGCGAGGGGAAGCAGGGCCTGTCAGGCCTGGGTGCAGGGCCTGACAGCACATGCCAAGCTGGGACTGGCTGCAGGCTGCCTGCCCACGGCCTGGAGCCAAGCTCACAGCATGGGCTGTACCCAGAGTGCAGGGACAACAATGGCTTTGGAGATAATTCTGTGTTTTGGCTCCTCCAGTCTCACCTTGTTCTCGTCAGGGGTGAAGTGGACGTGCACATTGGTAACGGCGCCTCCTGGCACGGCACGGCATGCATCACTGGGGCCCGCCAGCTGGAAGTAAGGTGAGCTCTCCATGGAGACCTGCACCCTCTGAAGATTCTGCAGGAAAGACATGGAACCATGATTTTGCCACTTGAGGAAACAGGACAAGAGGAGACCTGCCCATGCCCTGGTGACGTCCTTCCTTGACCCCTTTTCCAAAGCCCTTTCAGCTGTGGAGGTACAGGCACAGAATTCCCAAGGGTGAACTTGAATCCCTTCTGTCTGGCTCCAGCATTTTGGCCAGGGGCAGTAGGGCAGTGCCTGGTGGGAAGGAAAGGCCGAGCAGGTCAGCACCAGCAGGATGGAGACAAGAGCACCTGAACCAAATCATCTGCATATTCAACAGGGCCAAAAACCTGCTGGCTTCTGCCTGCACACAGCTATGCAGTAGTGTTCCACAGAGGGTTTGTGCTACCTGAAAGCATAACAGCACATTATCCTGGGGGAAGGAAGAAATTCCTTTCTAGCAGGTCAGCTTTGGATAGGGCAGTTCTGGGGGATACAGTCATGCAGGCAGACCAGCAAGAGAGGAGACCAAACACTGTGGCCTTACTGGGAATAAAAGCAAACCTGAAAAGCAAAAGAAGGAACACAGCAATCCCTAAAAAAAGGAGACGACAAAGAGAATTTAAAGGGCCAGTAAAGCAGCAAGGAAGAATCATCAACTGATTACAGCAATCACCTCCCCAAAAGTGATGGAAACACAGACAGGCTGTGCCTACTGACTGTGGGCTTCAAAGGCATTTTCCTCCTGGAGAAACGTTGTAATTCTTTAGGGGAATGGTCTCTCGCCTTTTGACCCTTCGAGAATTTCCTCCCTACATGTCCACACCTAATTGGCTGAATGCCAGGACCCTCCCAAAATAGGAGACTAGATAAGACCCCTGGATTTCTTTGTTCTCTCTCTTTCGGCCCCTGGACCCCTTTGAGGAATAATCTGGGGGTAAGAGCCTCTTTTGAAATCTTTTGTCCTGTCCCTTCGGAGATATTCCTCCAAAGCCTCTCCAGAGCTTGCTGCGGGGGGGGGGACTGCGGGGGCAATATTTCAAAACATGACCAGCACTGACTCACAGTGTGGTTTCAGTATTAAAAGCCAACCTTGGCTCTCCAGGGGTTCTTGCTGCCTCTGCAGGCAAGCTGGGCTGCTGGGCATTCCCGCTTGCAGCCAGCAGGCCAAGTTCTGCTCTCTGGGATACACAGACACAGCAAACATGCATTTTCAACACATACATATCAACCCCTGAGCACCAAAATGCTCTCAAAAAGTCTAAACCAGATGATTTTGACTCCCTCCTGTCTCTTCCCACTAGCCCACTCTTGGCACAAGCCTCATTTAAGAAAATGTTTCCCTGACTGAAATTCAAATGGTCTCAGTTTTCCCCTTTACAGTCCAACACAACTGCTGACATTTTTCAACTTTTTCCCTCTCAACTCTCTTGGGAAACTGCCAAACAGGAGCACATGGCTTTGGATGTGCTGTGGTTCTCCAAAGGGAAAGCAGAGCACCATGTTGCTTTTGGAAAACCTGAGCAGAGCTGGATGAAGCTTAGCAGGAGCCTGAAGTGGCACCTAAAGGCCTCCTACTGCTTCTGCTACATCACTCTGATTCCAGGGCTGTTTCAGAACATTTCCTGCCGTGCCAATGCCACTAATGATAGTGATTCCAGCAGAAAGCGTAGAAGACTCAGCCCCTGAGCTTTGACTGTGAGCTGCACAAAGGGAGCCAAACAGGCTGAGAGAGGCAGAAATTTCTACCAGGAACCAAGATTAACCAAGGAGACACAAGATGTGGTATAGACTCAAGGCAAAGCATGAGAGCAGGTAAGAACTGTACAACCCTCAACATTCCTATCAATCAGAGCTTTCAAAAGAAGGAAACTCCTTTGGGATAGATACCGTCAGCCCATGGGCAAAATCAGGGGAGAATTCCCAGCACAGGAAGATTTCCACCATCTTGCAGAACAAGATGCTGAGACATTTTCTTCTGGATGTGCTGCAGCAGATAACTTGCTTTGCTGTACACTATGGGAATTACACCACTCTTCCAGCACAGTGTTAAAGCTCCATGTCCCAGCACTTACCTCGCCCTTATTCATGAGAGACACCACCATTTCATAGACCTCATGAACGACGAAGTTCCGAAATACCACCTCTGGTGGGGAAACGCTAAACGAGCTCTTTTTCCGGGGAGTTGATGACAACTGGAGAGGCAAGAGAGAGCAGGGAGACGTTCAGCTGCTGGGAGGAAGGTTCATGAAGGAGAATCTTACACTGATCCCCACTGAAGTACAGACTCATGGTGAGCACCTCTGCCCAGGCCACACTAGGGAAACAGTAGCTCACCCACCTCTGCTCTCAGCTGATCAAGAGCTGCAGGGCCACAGAGAGCAGGCTCGAGCCAAGCTGCTCTTTTGGCACCTATTTCTCCGGGTTTCCTTCTCCAGAATGCCAGGCAGCACTTACCTTGAGGACTGCCCTGTGCCCATGAGGTCACAGAGCTCTGGGGCACTGACTGAGGACTCATGGAGTAAGTAAAACCCATAAATTTACATCAGACTCCATGGGAAACAATTTTGGGATGTCCGTTATTCTGAGACAGGGAAATTGAGGCCCACACAACTGCAAGTATCTTTTTTCATCTAGAACTTAGACATCAGTAAGAAGAGAACAGTACCAGAGGAGGTGTGAGAGATGAGGCGATATTTTGCTGAACAATGTCAAAAGGTTATTAAGTTAAAGAATGAAAGTTGTTGGTTCTGTGTGTTGTTTGTGGTTTGGATTTTTTCAGGTTGGTTTGTTGCGTGCTGCTGTGAGCTGGGAGAAGGACGTGGTTGAAGACCTGACCAAAAGGAAGTAGGAGGAGAGGGGAGGGGACAGAAAAGTTGGTGATGAGAGGGGAGGGGACAGAAAAGTTGGTGGTCAGAGAGAATGGAAGTTCCTGAGTACCGTCCAACGGGAAAGGGGCCGGGGACCGCCCCAGGCAGGTATAAAGGGTATAGAAAGATTGCCATTCTGCTGGAGGGTGTCTTTGTTTGTCTCCAGGGGAGACGGAGACACGCCCAGCTCAGTTGAATCGTTACTAATAAACAGTTTTCTTTTGCTTGGATGATTTTGTCCCCGTTAATTGTATTTAAAAGTTAGTGCATTGCTAGCAGAGGTAAAGGCAAAAGTAAAGTAACACAGAAGTTAGGAAAAAGACAAATGAGGTGATCGCTGAATGAGGATAACGTTCAGTTCTTTTCTCAGCAAGTTGGTATCTCCTTTTTAAATGGGTGCTTTCTTGTAATCTGTTATTGCTATCTTATTTAATACCATTGGAGAGCACGTCTGGAATGACACAACAGCAACAAATGCTTCTGGAGCAGAGACATTGCTTTGAGAAAACTCTCCCCTGCTTTGTCTGCCCTCTCCAGACACACTGCTGTCACTCCAGAGACACAAGCAGGAATCCTCCGTGACTTGACAGGAGGCACACTCTGCCCAAGGGAGTGGCTGCAGCACGCTGTCCCCTTAGTCGTGCCCTTCTCTGAGGTGTTCCCAATCCCCCCTCTCCAGGGCGATCCTTAACCACTTTGTTACACATCTCATGCTGCCAGTTTCCTGCTCAACTGCCCACCTCGGTCACCTACCCGTTTGGAGTGGGCTTTATACTGAGCCAGTCCTGCAAGAAAAGCAGCTTTAAACACACCTCTAAGCAGGCACGGATCCAGATAAAGCACATCCATTCCCCTCTGCCCAGGGTGAGTCCCCTGTACATCTGGCAGCCTGCAAAATCTAACACCACGTCAGGGTTCCAACCCAAAGCATGAATGCAATGAGTTTTGTTAAATCTGAAGTAATTACTGCAGCTCCTCGGCCTTCAAAGGGCAACGCTGCCACTGTGGAGGGAATCCTATGACCCCAAGCATTTGATGGTGACCGCACCTAAGCAAGAGGCGGCTGTTTCAGCAGGAGAATGGCAAATGGCAATTTTGTGCCTTTGCGTCCCCAGCCTTCCCCCCCTTGTTTTAGCAATGGCAGCTACACTCCAGCAAAGCCCAGCAGCTTCAGCAGAGGTTATTTGTGTTGGCCTGGTGCAGATCAGGACTCCAAGTCCACCACAAGCAGCAGTTTGCAATGACAGGACCTGGACACTGAGATGTTTTGCTGGAGGCGAGCCTGTCACAAGCACACATCCTCTTCAAACTTCACATCAAACAGAAAGAAAAAGAGCAGGAAAAGGCTACCTTTTGACGACTCAGTCTCAGGACTTGAAATGGGCTAATGCTGGGCAGAATACGCCTCCCAGTACTGGCCTGAACCTTCTCCCTCAGGAACGTAGATGGAAGCAGCTGAAAGGCAAAAAAAAACGCAGCAAGAGCCTCAGAGATGCCACTCTTCATATAGGCTTTCTCTTGAACAAGCGGCACTGGTGAATAATTTGTGATCACATAGTCTAGGACAGTCCTGGAAGCCCTGGAAGTTACTTGCTGAAATACTTAGCATCAGTAAATTAATAACACAGAATAAAATATACATACTCCAACCCCATGGCTCTGTCCCATTAGCTTCTCCATGATTTGATGTGACTTGTTTGGGGATTTCTGCTCTTTGGGCATTTTTTTCCTCTTTAGTTTTATTGGATTGAGGCAGTGACCTTTTCAGAGAGTGGGGTGGAGCTCTCAGCACTCCCCTAACTCCATTCCTGCACAACACTCAAAACTCACAGCAAGGAGATAGCACTGCTGGGCGAGTCCAAGAGACGCAAGAAAGCAAAGTTGTACCAAGAGTGAGGTGCACAGGAATGTGTCCAAGTTTTAGTTCTCTCCATTAATTGGCTTTGGTTTTCTCTGTCTGGGCTCACAGATCCCTCCGCAGAAGAAAACAGAGGGATCTCCTTGACAGAGCCTCAGCCGTGGGGTATCTTCAGTCAAGTGATCTCCCAACAGCCAAGGCACCTTTGTGGCCCTGACTCTGCTGCCTGCAGGGCTGGATCTGTGCCCCACACAGGAGAGGAGAGGGAACAGCTGGTTTGGAACCTCTTCAGGCTGGGACCAGCCGCGTCTCTCAAGGCTTTGGGCAGAGTTTGAGCTTCCCCCCCACATGCCCAAGGGCAGGCTGGTCAGAGCAGCACTGGTGAGTGTCCACCTGACAGAAGGAATGACTGTGACCAAGGGGAGGGAAAGGAGCAGGTGCTCAGGGCTTCAGCTTCACAGAGGTTTAACTTGGCTGCGGTGGCAGAGCCAGGCAAGCTGGACTGTCCCTGAAGCAACACACGGTGTTCCCTACTGCACCAGGACAGCCCCACCAAGAGGAGCACGGCACAGAGAGGTGGGGACGGGGTCTGCAGCTGGACAGTGCTGCTGGACAACGGGCAGGGCAGGGAGAGGAGGGACACCAGGGGAGTTTCCAGCCTTAGCACAGCCCCAGTGGGTACTCACTTTAACAGACGCCAGTTTTTCTCTTAACAAAGAACGAGGTGGTGGTGGTGGTGGTGTCTTCTTCGAGAATCCAGAAGCCATTTTGAAGGGAGGATGTCGTAGATAAGCGACAATGCTTCACCTGGAAGGAGCAACAATGAAAGTCTGAAAATGCATACCCCAATTCATGGCAGACTCAAGGGATATACTGGTGCTAAAAATTTTACATTACTTAAAGGTAGCTAAGTGCTTGTTTGGCACAAGTAGCTAGTATTGTTAGACCTCTAGTGGGACTGTATTTGAGGACTATATGGCTATGTTGTGCACTTCAAAGATGGATCATACTGAAACCTGGAGCCAAGAATCTGAACATTAATGATAGATAGAACAAAGCTGTAGCTTAAATATTACTTAAAAACAGCTCAAGTGGACCTCCTCTTCTTTAGGCTGAAGAACCCCTGCTCTCTCAGCTGCTCCTCACAGGACTTGTGAGAGACTGGAATGTCATGGCTAATGGCTGAAATAGTGTCATAAAGGAATTTTTGCCCTTTGTGACAAAGCTGTATAAAGAAGCTGCGAGCACCAAAGCCCACCCTTGCTTGAAAATGCTTCCTGAGTGGAACTTTGGACTGTGAGTTAAGCCACCTAAGGGAAACTGAGACAAGATAAAGGTGACACTATTGTCCCACTACCTCAGGTCTGGGGAGGAGTAAACAAGGCTCAGGGAGAAACATGTATCCACAACAAAACCAAACCCAGCAGCTGTCCTGAAAATCAGCTCTGTCTGGGGAAGTCATAGCCACAGACTCATCTGCTGAGGCCAGGCTTGCACACAAACCTCCCATCAACAGAGAGGGAAGGAGGAAATTTTGGGGGTGTGGTGTAACCTCTGCTCAGAGGCAGTGGACACCCATCCTCCCTCACACAAACGGGCTCAGCTCTAAAACCCCCACTCCCAGAAGGCCACATCCAAGGGACATTGCCGTGAGGGGCAGCTGAGGGGGTGTCACAACCCATCAAAGACCTCCAAAGTGCCCCCAGACCCACGCCTGAGGCCTTGCACCAGGTGACTGCACGGGATGCAAAGTAACAGACCTGAAAATCCAGAACCCAATTCATGGCAGACTCCAAGGATATGCTGCTGCTAAAGGTTTTATATGAGTTGAAAGTAGCAAGAGACAGAGTCAAACTTGCCCTGCCCCAGGGAGGTACCTGGGCAGTCCCACCTTGCCCAAATCTGTACGAATCCATTGGACTCTTATGTTTTGTCACACCTCAGCACAGAGAAGACTAGAAGAGGATTTAATGGTATGCCGATGGGTTCCATGGAATGGTGATATTTTCCACCTTAATCAGTCTCTGTCACTCTCTTTCTGTCCCTCTCCCCAACCCCCCTCCTCCCCTTTTCTATTTCTTTCTCTCTCTCTTCCTCACATTTGCTGTTACATTAAATCCAGACTATTGATTTTGGCATATGGTCTCGTTTGCACCTGAATTCAGATGCATTTTCCTAATAATGTTAACAACCAGATCATAACAATCCACTGAAACTTGAACAGAACTCATTCACCTTTAAGCAGTTTAAGTAATCACTACAGGAAAAAATGTATAGACTAGTGTATTTAGGAGATGTTGCATTTCTTCAGTAAAAAGAGAGCACAATCATTGCACCATATATTGTTCACCCACTCGGCTGTACGTGCCACCGAACTGCTACACCAGAAGACTGGCATTATCACATCCTGTATTTCCCTTTGGCATTCTTTTTCAGAGCACAGATGCGACAAAACCAAAAACCTCAACTTTAGTCAGTCTTTACCTTCAAAGGCAATTCAGGACTCGCTCGCAGAGACAGAGTCCCCGCGAGTTCAGGACTCGCTCGCAGAGACAGAGTCCCCGCGAGTTCAGGACTCGCTCGCAGAAACCAATGTTCCGCCGACAATTCACCCGGCAAATCGCCCAGTGAAGCCGCCCGCAGGCGCCCAGGCTGCAGCGCCCAGTGCGGAGCGCGCCGTGAGGCAACTGAGGGCGCACGGCGGCCACAGCCGTGGTTACCTTCGCGGCTCCCGGGCAACCGCGGCGACGATTGTGACGGCCGCGCCGGGCCGAAAAGGGGCGCCGGGCGGACCTCGTTCCCGCCTCGGCCCCCGCCTGCTGCAGCCTTCCTCGGTTCCCCCTCGGGCCCCGGCAGGAGCGGCAGGAATCCGCCCCGGGGCCCGGAACGGGACGGGCGCGGCGCCAGAGGCTCGCAGCCAGCTCCGAGCTGCTCCCTCACAGCGGGAAAAACGCGGGAACTCAACAGTCCGTGTGCAGCGCAGAGTGCAAGTGGGAATCGGAGAGCTGCAGGTCCTGGGCGCTAACATTTGGCTTCTCGTTCTTCGTAGGGACACGCAAGCAGCGGAAGTGATTTCCTGGTGTAATGGTTTAGCACCTAAGCAGCAGCCAGGAATTAGTGCTCCAGAAGACTGACGTTATCACATCCTGTATTTCTCTTTGGCCTTCTCTTTCAGAATACAGATGTGCTAAAAGAAGAAGTACAATATTTATCAACCTCTATCTTCGAATGACGTGCGAGACTGATTTTCAGCTGTATTCCCAGCATTGTAATAAAAACACACTAGAACCGTAATTGTTGCAAGTTCCCTACTTGCAGTAAACTCGAGGTTTTAATATTCTTTCCAAGCTTATCTGTAATATATAGGTTTATATATTTGAAAGAACTTCGGTTTGTTAAATTACTGCACACTACTTCATGCTGCTGAACAATAGCACAGATTGTTTGTGTCTTCAGCAGAACTGGTTTGTCTTAGTAAAAAGACTTAGAAGTGAAAAACTTTCCGAGTTACCCGGAATTAAGAGAGTACTTTTGAAAACAAAGGAGGGAAGAAAAGATCAACCCTATTAGTTTACGGTGTTTCCAAGTCTACTACTCTGTACAGCCTAAGGAAGCTCTAAAGGAATAAGGGAAGAGAGATCTTCCAGACACGTTATCCAAAGGTGTATGGAAAACCTTCGCACGGAGTCCCTGACCAGCCGCTTCAAAGACTCGGTGATAGAAGAGCAACATAGGATTGAACAAAGGCAGACAAATTTCCAATTCAAGTCAAATTACAAGTTGTTTTATTTTCAGCTGGGGCTGCAGACTGCATGCTGTTCACTATCCTGGGGGTTCAGAAGGTCCTGCAGCATGGCTGAGCCATGAGACTTGTGGACTAGAATTATAAAAAGGTGAAGCCAGACATTTCTTATGCACCTCCATTGCATTACCAACCCGGCACCTTAAAAATGGCTTTGCTCTTTTAATGGAAGTTTCTAGCTGGAATTGAAGGGTTTTTAATTGTTGAGAAGCTCTCAGTAGAAACAAATATTTTTGCTGGGTACCCGTGGTGGGTAGGTGCCTGATAGCTGGCGGTGGAGTCATGTGCATGTACTTACATTTAGATCTCTGAAGTATTCATTATAGTCAAGAGCATATCCAACCACAAATTTATCTGGAATTTCAAAGCCTACATCTGTAAGAAAACACAGTTCTTTTTATATCTGTGGTGTAAGTAGCTTTTAAGTGCAGAGTTTGTATTCGACACATACTTGAGCAAAGAGTAATTGGCATCATCTCTTTCGGGGCGCTTCCTTAAGAATCTGAGCTGTAAATTGATGACACAGGTTAGAATCTAAACCATTCCCATCAGTCAGTTTATAATTAAGGTATTAAGAGAATGATTTTTATTAATAAAATAATTGTTTAAAACCTAGTTATGAGTTAGTCCTGGGAGAGGAGACAAGGAATGAGATTTCACTTGAGTGAAAGTAGATGAAATGTGATTCAGTAGGACTTTCCAGTTTGGAAACAAGGCAAATTTAATAATGCAGAGTCAAAACAAATGTCCTCTAGGGTCAAAGCAAAGCAAAGCAAAGCAGTTAAGGTTTGATTCTGTTTCTACTATCAAATAGTTCAATTTGTGTATCAAATAGCTAAACCTGCACTCAGGCCAAGCAGGGAAAAAATGTGGTCATGAGGTCTCGGGATGGCATAGCTGGTCATTGCTTCACAAGTTTTGTGTAGTTTTTCCCCATTTCTCTTGGCCTTCGTGAAACTTATGTGCCAGTCATCAGATGTGCTGCCTGAAGTGAAACTGTAAGACTGTGTTTTGGAAAATACAGAAAAAAAGTACCAGAAAAACACCATACTTACAGTCTGGTCTGTAACCTGGACTCTGACATGTCCTTTTAATGAGCAGGCTGTAAGGCAGAGCAGAGACAGTTGGTTTTTAAATTATGTCTTACTCTAAGCTGTAAACTTCCTTCTCCCACACCTCCCCATAAGCTTCTAAAATCATGCACTTCAAACAGTGAGAGTATTGCACAGAAAAAGCAGTGGTCAGCCTCATAGTGGAGGGAGAAGCAAAGGCTCTGATCTAGGTTCATTCTCCGTGTTCAAGTGGCTCTACTTTGTATTCAGTTCCCTTCGATCCTGTGTCTCGGATCATTGCCCTTCCATGTAGCAATGCCTCAGGACACTAGAATAGCACAGAGGGGGAAGCATGTCCAAGTGGCTGGTAGCAATTTTAGTGGGGAGGGAGGGAGGGAGGGAGGGAGGGAGGGAGGGAGGGAGGGAGGGAGGGAGGGAGGGAGGGAGGGAGGGAGGGAGGGAGGGAGGGAGGGAGGGAGGAAAGGACAATGTCTTCTGCAAAATCCTATCTATTCTTGGTTTGCCTGTGCACTTCAGAAGAAACTGAGAACCTCCTGGACAGTCACTAGAAGGACTGTGTGAATAACTGGTGCATAAAGCAACTGTTTTAATAAAGCATTGTGGTTACTTGACAGGCACAGGGATATTCCACAAAATTTCCTTTTAGAGATCTACCAAAAGCAGATTTAGAATGCTACTTGAAGTCATCTTCCAAGTGCTGACAGACTCTTAGATTCTGGTAACTTCTACGGTTGAGAATATTAACAAAGATTCTGAGTGTTGTCATTCTAGTATTGAGGCAACTGAGGTGGTGTTAGAAAACCTATGGAAAGAGATGAATTTCCTTCAAACATAAAATAAGAAACAGGGAATCCATGAGACTTTATGGACTACACAGAAAGAGCCATAAAACCTTATTTTATTCATTTGAGCAGTGAAGATGGTAGTGCACGGGTAAATTTCCCAGTCTCTTTAAGAAACACTTAATATTTCAGCAGCTGGATGAGGATTACTTCCTGCATTTATTTCCTTTCACCCCAAACTTCAAGCCAAACAAGCACCTGTCAGCATACACTGACGATTCACCCAAATGATTTGAATATGTCAGTTAGTAGCTATATCCTTGTACCTTACAACTTTAACCATCCTGGGTTTCTTGTCTTTTATTTTTGACACCAGTGCTTTCATTGTTCTACCAGTCTCAATAATGTCCTGAAAGAGATAAAAAAATAAATTATCCTTCAAGTTTGAAAGGAAAACCAGACTGTCAGTAGACTAAATTAGAGTATACCAACCCGGCAGCACAGTAGCATAATTAATTATTATGTTATATGTAATATGTATTAATTTGAAAAGAAGGGAGGAAAAAAATCCATATCATTCCACCCCTCCTTCAGTCATTACTTACCTCTACGACTAACACATTCTGGAAGATATTATATAGGAAAAGAAGGGAAAGAAAAGATTTAAATGGCAATTTCCAGCAAATTCTACAGCCAAAAAAAGCACACTAAAACCCTCAGTTACAAGGAAGTTGCACTGGTTTTCAAAGGAGGTCGACATTTGAACTACTGACTTGACTCTGGTGATTTCTGAAGAGTCGAAATTTCTGTATTTATGAAAGCTTTAAATATGGTGATAAAGGCACCTATGTCAGGTCTAGATATCGCTCTATGTATAGCACTAGTATTGTAGAGCCACACGGAACGAGTCAATTCAGCATGGTTCCTTCCTGGGGGTTCTGGGATGAAATGGGGACTAGGATCTTGGGAGCACTCATTACTGATCACTTCAAGTTTCCATTGAGATCAGTGGGAATTATTCACTGTTTCAACGCCCAGCATTTTAAATCAGTGTTAGGTGGCTGGAAGTATGCAGTACCAAAATATTAATAAAGATGGATTTCCTGGAAAATACACAAGAACAGTTGTTTCCCTTTAAAAGACAAAGATACTAATTCATACCTTCCCATTTAGTGTAGACAGTTCCTCTCCAACAAAACTGATTTTTTCTGCAGGTGAATCATTCTAGAAGGACAAAGAAGAGATGGAAGTCACATAAACATGCCCAACAGTGTTATCCTGTATTTGTTTGAAAGGTGTGCTGCTCTTGCTATTTTGCAAGAGGAGGGAGTTTGAGATCTGCCCCTGCCTTCGTCATGTTGAGTGTTCTGCTCTACGTTTATTCCAGTGAAGGTATAATCTCCGCCCTTTGGGGCAGATCAGTAAATCAGTTCCTTTTTAGTAGGTAATTTGAACAGAATGTATACATGAACTCAATTTTTGTGGGGTTCTCATGTGAAGTACCACTATTTAGAATGCCAGTCTATGGAGAGAATCAATTTTCCAAAGAAAAGAAAGCTGCTTACACAGTAGCTTTTTATTCTGACAAAATCCACGGTAACAGGCACAGACTTGTCACCATTTTGATTTAGTGCTTTTATATGATCCAGCAAATCAGCAAAGAATTTGTAGCCTCCTTTAAGGACACAGAGTGCAACAATGTGGTGACTTCCCATGTCTTGCAGGATATCTCTAGCCAAACGTTCTGTCCTGTGAGGAAAAAAAAAAAAAAAAGTGTTCGGTATATTATAGTTGTTTGTCCATATATTAAGCAATGTTCAAGTAAAAATTCTGATCTTGCTGTTAGGTTTCTATAACTAGCAGAGTGTGACCACAGAATGTCGTAGGAAAGTTAGTTATGTATTTGCACAGCACAAGCTGATTTAATCCACAAACCTCAATATTGCAGGATAGGTGGGCTTAAAGATCTTTGAGGGAACATGGAAGGTTAACTGGGCTTGTAGAGGAATCCTCTCCATAAACCCCCTCTCGTACTAGACTTTAGGACAGAAGGGTTGGGGCTGCAGGGTTTCCATGTTTCTCATGGGCTGCACAGGGCAGGACCTCAGTCTTTTCTTTTGGAGAGACAAAAATTGGCACCACTGTCCCTATTCTTTTCTGTTTACCCTCATACCTGTCCAGGATGAGACCATGAGGAATGAAGACTCTCTCTAAATCTTCTTCGTAATGCTTAGGAATGCAAAACAGATTTTTGTTGTAGCCACTTTCCTCATCTCTTATCTGCAAAGAAAATTCAAGTAGTCTAAAACCAGCAACAAAGCCATACAAGAAAAAGCTTTCAGTCTCTGATAGCGCGAAGAAAAAAATCCTCCTCCCCAATATTATGTCAAAATAAAAACATTTCTGAGAATTTTTAATCTTTCTACTAGAACAATTCACAATCTGATAACTCAGGAGCTGGTGGCTGAGTTGTGAATGGATAACAAATACTTTGCCCCAGTCATTATGAAATAAATTCTTGGCCATGGTCAACTCATTAAAAAAGCCACCCAAAACAGTAACAACCTCCCCTCTTGCTCCATTTGCCCTTCTTGCAGAGCTCAGTAGCTTGCTCGTGTGGTAGACTGTCGCCAGTAGGGACACGAAAGAACCACACTCACCCGACAGGTTGAAGTGAGCAAAGAAAAAAGGGCCGTTTATTGTCGTTTTTGGGTTTAAATAGGATTTGGAGATTTGTCCAGGATTGGAGGACAAAGGGGACACCCCTCTGACCCCAATGGTCATCTCAGAAGTCCATCACATATTGGTATGTGAAAACAATCTACTTGTTTATGTTACATCCGTGAGAAACTCCACTAGAAATATGTAAACAGTCATCAGAAGGCTGAAAATCAGGGCGACATCTCACCCTTTTTGTGTTAGAAAAAGGAAAAGAAAAATGTACAATGTTCAGTCTCTGCCTTTGGAAGGACCATCAGAGTGAACACTCGCATCGTCTGTATCGGAGTCATCACTCAATGGTTCATCCACTTGCTGTCTTTCATTTTGGTCACCGTGTCCGGCTTGCCTGTCGGTCGGATTCTGCCTTTGAGGTCGCAGGTCCGGACGAACACACTTCGTAGGTACCCAGCGTACTCCAGTATCTGTGGGTACACACGCATACCCACGCCCCGAAGCGATAGGGCCATAGGGACCTTCCCACTGCTTAGTGACTAAATGTCGCACCCAAACTTTCGCCCGAGGCTGATGCGTCCCGTCCGATGCCTGCAACGAGAGGTGATGGTTCACCATAATAGGGTTGTTAGAATTCTGTGGCACCGTAAGGTGATTGATAGTGTACAAAGCCTTTGCCAGCCGACTGTGCGGGGTCTCACCCTGCATTAACCGTTTTTGTTTTGGAAGAACCCGCTTCAGAGTACCATGAGCGCGTTCTACAATTGCTTGCCCACTCGGAGAATGAGGGATACCGAACTTGTGCGACGCTCCCCATAGCTGCAGGAACTGCCGCACCTTCTGCGAGGCATAAGCAGGACCACTGTTGGTCTTCACAGCAGAAGGTATGCCTAAAACGGCAAAGGCCTGCCTCCAGCGGGCAATGACATCGCGGGTCTTTTCTCCCGTGTGAGCAGAAGCCCACATTGCAGAGGAGAAAGTATCAACAGTGACATGCACATACTTGAACCGGCCAAACTCGGCAACTTGGGTAACATCCGACTGCCAAAGCTCTAAGGCCCTAAGGCCTCTGGGGTTTAGCCCTGCCGGTAAAGGCACAGCCAGTGCATGACAGTCGTCGCATGATTCGACAATGTCGTGAGCCTCCGCTGGCGTCAACTGAAACTGCTTTTGTAAGGTATGTGCGTTCTGATGAAAAAACCCATGTGATGCCTTGGCCTGTGCGAGTGTATCAGGCTGAGGTGCTACCCGTGCAGGGTTAGCCAACTTGTCAGCCCTCGCATTACCTTCCGCGATAAATCCTGGCAGATTGGTATGGCTTCTAACACGCAGAACGTAGAATGGATGAAGCCGGGCCTGAATGGCACACCACAGGGCCTTCAGCCAACGAAACAGATCAGCATTGCTAACCTCCTTCAAAATCGAATGGCCCAAACGCTGTGCCATGTCGGCCACATAAGCGGAATCCGTGACCAAATTGAAAGGTTGCCAGGAAAACTTTTGAAATGCCATGACGGCAGCCCTCAATTCAACCAACTGGGATGATCCATCTTCATGACCTTCCAGAACCTGCCACCCAGATCCATCCTTCCAAGTGACAACGGCCTTTCCGGTCCGTCCCGAGCCGTCAGTAAAGACAGTGGGTCCTTGCACTGGCTCCTGACTATTTTTTGACCGCAAGGAAATTTCTGTGAAGTTTGCCACTTGCAATAGCTTCTGGCTGGGCAGATGATAAGTAATCTGCCCTGTAAAATTTTCCAGAGCGCTTTGCAGAGAAATACTGTTTGCAAAGCTCCACTCAAATTCCAGAGCAGCTCCCAGTGGGAGAAGGCCCGTGAGGGTGCTGCATTCACGCCCAGTCACAAAATCACAGAACATGGAAGGGACCTTCAAGATTACCTTATTCCATCGCCGTGGGGTTAGAAACGCGCTACTTTTTAGATACAACTCAATGGGGACAAATCGTCGAAATAAAACTCTTTATTAGTAACGATTCAGCTGAGCCAGGTGCGTACCTCCCTTCCCCGAGAGACGAGCACGCACACCCTCCGAGAAAATGGCTTTTTTGATACGCTTTCTTGGCTGGAGCAGTCCCTGTCCCCTTTCCCATTGGATGGGTACTTAGAAACTTCCCTTCTCTCCTGACTGCCAACTTTTCACGGAATCACAGAATTAATTAGTTTGGGAAAGACCTGTCAGATCATCTAGTCTAACCTATGACCTAAGAGCACCTTATCAACCAAACCGTGGCATGAGTGCCACGTCCAGTCTTTTTCAAACACGTCCAGGGTTGGTGACTCCACCACCTCCCTGGGCAGATGACTCCAGCGTGCAGTCACTCTTTCAGTGAAGAATTTTTTTGTAACATCTGACCTAAACTTCCCCTGGCACAGCTTAAGGCTGTGTCCTCTTGTTCTGTCAGTTGTTGTCTGGGAGAAGAGACTGACCCCTACCTGACTACAGCCACCTTTCAGGGAGTTGTAGGGAGTGAGAAGGTCACCCCTGAGTCTCCTTTTCTCCGGGCTAAACAACCCCAGCTCCCTCAGCTGCTCCTCACAGGGTTGGTGTTCCAAGCCCCTCTTCAGCCTTGTTGCCTCCTTTGGATGTGTTCAAGTGTCTCGTTGTCCTTCCTAAACTGAGGGCCCGGAACTGGACACAGCACTCAAGGCGTGGCCTCACCAGTGCCAGGTACAGGGGAAGAATGACCTCCCTGCTCCTGCTGGCCACACCATTCCTGATCCAGGCCAGGAGCCATTGGCCTTCCTGGCCACCTGGGCACACTGCTGGCTCATGTTCAGCTGCTGTCACCAGCACCCCCAGGTCCCTTTCTGCCTGGGCACTGTCCAGTCACGGTGTCCCCAGTCTGTAGCGCTGCAGGGGGTTGATGTGGCAAACGTGCAGGACTTGGCACTTGGACTCGTTAAACTTCATGTCATTGGACTCTGCCCATCCATCCAGCCTGTCCAGGTCCCTCTGAAGAGCCCTCCTATCCTCCAGCAGATCGACATACACTCCCAGCTTGGTGTCATCTGCCAATTTACGGTCCCCTCCCTTCTCATCCTACCTGCTTTTTAATCACTTCTTCAACCCCACCCCTCTTCCAGCTCACAGCAACACTCCAGAACAAATCCAAACAATCCAAACAACAACACACAGAACCAACAACTTTCATTCTTTAATGTAATTACCTTTTGGCTTCAGCAAAATATCATCTCATCTCTCACAATCCACCCTTTCCTTTTATTATCCTTTTTTGCCAAAGCCCTTGATTTACTCATCCGGTCCGCTCAGCATAAACTGACTCCTTTTGCAAAGTAGTTATAAATAAGATTAATCAGTCTTTTATTA
Source organism: Chamaea fasciata (assembly GCF_029207755.1). Taxonomy (NCBI): domain Eukaryota; kingdom Metazoa; phylum Chordata; class Aves; order Passeriformes; family Sylviidae; genus Chamaea; species Chamaea fasciata. The sequence continues at coordinate 22,093,095 of NW_027094097.1, read as the reverse complement.
GGTCAGTGTTAAATTCAATCTATTTAAAAGTTCCTGAGTTGTCAGTTCACGTTGCTGTCCATAGTTCCTCCAGCTCAAGAGAAGTAAGTTGTAGATGGACTTGTGTGCAGTGCCTCCCATCAGTTCCACGGATGCTTGGATGAAGCAAACCTCAGATCGGAACTGTGGCAACAAAGATTGCCTTCCTCGGTGTCCATACCCGCTTCCTAAGTTCTGTGCACTAGAACAGCACGCTGTGGGGACATAGAGGTGAAGTGCAGAAGCCGTGACACTCCATCCAGCAATTTCCAGAGTCTTAGAACGTAATTTCCTATTTTTCTTTTGTCAAGGTCTGGTATGACTTATATTCCCAATGCTCAACACCCAAGGGATTGCAGCAAAAGTCTCTCTGGTGGCAAACACAGAGGTCAGTCCGGTCTTGCCCTTGACTGTTTACTATGAAATCATCTTTTGAAGATTAACTTTAAAGGGTCACTTCCTTGTACCACTGTCCAAGTTTGGAGAGGAGCTTCTACTGGTCCTTTGACTTGAGAGGTGTGAGACCACTCCTGTTCTGCAGTCCTGAACACTGTTTCAGTTGTTAAAAGTACCTGAAAAGGACCTTCCCGTGCTGGTGTAAAGGTAAAGAAGCAAATCTCCTGGTTTTACCTGGTGTATATGAAAATCTAGAGGTGACGTTGAGGGTAACAACCCTTTTCTTCCAAGACCCATGAGAGAAAGTTTAATTGCCTGCAAATCATTTCTGAGATATAAGTCATTAGTTTCAGCCAACCCCTCCTCCCTTCCCACCTGAGGTAACCCAAATAACGTTTCATATGGAGAAACTCCTATGTCCTTTCTTGGAGCAGTTCTGATCCGTAATAATGCTAATCTGCTTTCAAGCATTAATTTGGTACTTTGGTTCTTAAGGATAGCATTCAATCTCTCCACACATCCAGAGCTTTGAGGGTGCTACAGGGTATGACATTTCCAATTTATGTCTAATACAACACATACAGAATGAAAAATTTTTGAAGGAAAGTGTGTTTCCTTATCTGAGTCCATTCTTTCAATTATCGCATATCTGGGAATGATTTGTTCTAAAAGCTTCTTGGCCACTTTGGAGGTAGGAAAGGCTTCTACCCAGTGGGTGAGGTGATCAGCTATTACCAGAAGGTATTTCCATCTCTGTATTTTGGGCAACTCGGTGTAATCTACTGGCATATTTTGAAAGGGCCTAAGGGCTAGGGCTCTTCCCTCACTAAGGTGTTTTCTCATCTCTTTCTTATTTATCTTTTATCAAATCAAGCATTGTTCAGTCACTATTTGGCTATTGTATAGACTGCCTCACAGCAGCAGCAAGTTCTTAAGAACTGATCACACAGTGCTTGAGCTCTGCAGTGCATCCCGTGCTGCAGCTTAATTAAAATTTCTCCAGTAATTGCTTTATTTATTATTGGGCTCCCTTCCCTGCCTGGCTGTGACTGGAACGACACCAAAGAGAAAGTGTCTGCAGCAAGAGAAGGCTGTGGTTGGGTAACTGGTTCTGTTTGTTGTTGCTGCTGGTGTTGTTTGTTTCCCTTGTTATACATACTAGAAAAGAACTGTTCCTCTTTTCCCCGTATCTTTGCATGAAAGCCCCTTAATTTCAAAATTATAACAATTTGGAGGGAAGGGGGTCAAATTCTCCATTCCAGAGAGGCCCCAGACATCTGTCTTTCCAACCAAGACAAGCTGACAATTAACCATGTATTGCTAATTGTTTAATAACAATTAGTTAACAATTAGTAGAGACCATCAGCAGCTGCAGCAGCAGCAGACACAACGTTGGCAGCTCCTGCCAGATGCTCCAGCTGACGCAAATGCTGTCACTCAGGTGGTAAGTTCCAGTGCAACTGCTTCTGGGGTCTCTGTCCTTTCTCTTCCTGCCGTAACGCAGAGCGTTTTGGTTTATCACGACTCTTCTGCTCCCGGGCTCTGCCTTTCACAATCACCCGCACCTTCTTCTGAGTCGCCTCCAGGTTAGGGATCCTAGGAAGAAAGGGCCCGGTATCAGCCAGACGAGCATTTCCAGCACGCCACTTTTCTGTCTCCATGCAGAGCACACAATGTTGTGTCCTCTCTCTGTGCAAGCAGCAAGCAGCAAATTAAACAACTGCTCTCGCTGCATGGAGGCTGCAGAGGTGCAAGGGCAGGGACAGGAGCAGTTAAGTGCCTGGGGACCAACTGCAACACACAGGATTCCATGTAGAGAAGCAGCCCTTGCTTGTCCCAAAAGAAGCAGAGCTCGGTCCAGGGTGCTCCCTGGGTCTCTTGTTACAGATTTTGCAACCCTCCAGGAGCTTCCTATTTCATTCAAGGTCTTTTCCCAGTGTCTCCCTACCAAGGCCAGAGGATCTTTCTGTGCTCCTGTGGGTGTGTGTGTCTGCTGCCTCTCTGGGATTGCCTGTCTCCAGGCCCCCCATCCCAGTCACAGGGACTGAAGGGAGGGTGTTAGGGGATGAACCAGGCTGCGCTGGGTGATGCCCAGCAACAGGACAAGAGGCAACGGGCAGAACCTGAACAGGAAACTCCACCTGAAGCCCAGGAAGAACTTCTTTCCTGTGCAGGTTGCCCAGAGAGGGTGTGGAGCGTCCCTCACTGGAATTACTCCAGAGCCCTCTGGACACAACCCTGTGCCATGTGCTCTGGGATGACCCTGCTTCAGCAGGGAAGCGGGAGCAGATGACCCACTGTGATCCCTTCCAACCCGCCCCAGCCAGTGATTCAGTGATACCCGTCAGCAGCATGAGTTGCCAAGCGTGTAGACGTTTCCCACCTGCACAGCATGGTGGCCGTAAACTTCCCCACGCTCTTCGGAGAGAACAGGACGTGAAAGGTCTGCTTCTCGCCAGGAGCGATGGTGCCGTGGTAGGGGTTGATGGAGAACACTGGCAGGTCATGGAGGGCATCTGGGAGGATTTCCAGGGAGGAACTGACACGCTGCAGAGGGAGGTGCTTTTGCTTTGAGTGGTGTGGCTTCTTGGAGCGGTCCTGCTGCTGCTGAGAGAGGTGCCGTTCCTTGGAGCTGTGCTGCTTCTGGGAACTCTTCTTCTGCTTCGAATCCAGCTGCTGCTCCTCAGAAAGCTGCTCCTCCTCAGAAAGCTGCTCCTCAGAAAGCTGATCCTCCTCAGAAAGCCGCTCCTCAGAAGCCTGCTCCTCCTCATAAAGCTTCGTCATGTCATTAGGGTCTATCTCCGGAAACTCTGCCTCGTCCTCATAAAGCGGCTCCTCAGAAAACTCCTCCTCCTCCTCCTGGTCTGTGTAAAGGCACTCCTCCTCAGAAAGCCGCTGCTCCTCAGGCTGCTGCTGCTCCTCGGAATCCTCCTGCTGCTGCTGCTGCTGCTGCTCAGAATCCTGCTGCTCGGCAAGCTGCTGCAGCTGCCACAGCTCAGAAGGATGGATCTCAAAAGGATGGTCCTGCTCCCACCAGAAACGACTCACCAGCTTCTTCTGATGCCTTACAGTAGCAGAAGACAGGAAGCGCCCTGCAGAGAGGAAGAGGACACCTTTCAAAGACAAAACCCTGTGTTGCCAGCAACTCTGCCTCCTGCTGCAGGTAGGCGGAAGAGAGCTGGGATGCACTTGGAGCATCTCTGGCCAAGTACTTTCAGCAGGAAATAGAGCGTCTGGGAGCAGGGTCCCTGCCTGCAGCACACACTCCCGTGCCAGAGCAGGAGAGCTGGTTTTAGACAATGACTTTGCATTTGCCCTGGAATGGGGAACTGCACACGGACAGGGGCTGTAGGGCAGCTCACGCATTACACCATTGTTTTTCCCAGTCTCAGACTTCTCTCAGAGATGACCTGATGTCCCCTTCCCAGCCCTGACCCAGGCACGTGGCTTTCCCCAGAGTCTGCCTCAGCTCCTTTGCAGAGCACAGGTGGCAGGGCGAGAACAAAAGGGGCTGAAAGGCAGAGGGGGGCAAGGAGAAAACTCCAGCTGCAGCTGGGAAGATGCTGATGAAAGTGGATGTGTGGACAAGGATGAAAAAGCAAGTCATGTTTTGGAGTGAAGTGGCAGGGTGTTCTCCCCAGGCCCTCAGCTACCGAGTGAAATGCCCTTACGCATCAGAGTGGTTGAGAATGGCTTCTTCACTGCTTCACTATCTGCAGCTTCCTCCCAGGAGTATTCCAGGGCTACCTTCCCTGTGTTGTGCATCCTGAAACTGAAAAGCAAGGAGGAGGAATAAAAAAAAAGGTCCAATAAATATAAAGCAAATAGTACAGTAACATGGCCTGATGGACTCCTGGTATCAATTTCTCCTGAGGAGCATCTTCTTCCCCAGGCAACCCTGCCACGTTCCGCTGTCCTGGGTGGCCCAGAAATGTATTTCCAAGTCTGGAAGTTTAAGAGGAAAGGGCCAACATGGTGCCCAGGACATTGAAGCTGAGGGGCTTACTCTGGACTTTAGGTTTTGTTTGACTGCAAACTTATTCTTGAGCAGATGAGGACAGGTGACAGGCAGTGAAAGCAAACCCACGGCTGTCCTCAGCAGAAGGGTGTGGCAGCACTGAACCTGTCCTGACCACCACCTCCTGCTTGGCTTTGTGTGCACGTGAATGGGCCTGTGCTGGTTTTGGCTGGGGTAGAGTTCTGGGAAGCAGGCACTGGGTCAGCCCTGGGCAAAGGCAGCTCCCGCTCACAGGGCCCTGCCTGGCCTCCAGCACTCACGTGGCTCTCCTTGTCTGGAAGGGCAAGGTATCCTTGAGCTGGACCACAGTCGTGTTCAGTTTTAACTGGCTGTAGGCAACAACGGCGCTGAGGTACAGCTCGGCCTCCTGGCTGCTGTCCTCCAGCACAGCGTGAGCTGGTTCTGGGACTCTCTTGACCACCTGCAAACAGAGGAGGGAGGAATCACTGAGCAGAGCCCAGAAAGTCAGGCTGAGAAGGGAGTCTTTTGGCCTCCGGGATCAGCCTCATAGAGGGACTGGAAAGGACCGTTCACTTTCACTTCCCTGCAAAGATGACAAAATAGAGACTGCTCTGCTACGGTAGTTGTTTCTACCCACTGATCAAAGCAGTCACTACTACAGCTGTTAATATACCCATGGCAACTTGTGGAGTCCCTCGTGCCATTAAAGGAATTTCCAACTGCCCTGCCCTGGAAAAGCTAGGATTAAAAATACCCCAGGTGTAAAAAAAGGCTTCTCCCCCGTGGCTCCTTGCAAACATTGTGCAATCTGCTCTTGGGGTTTTGCAAGTCCATCACTCCTCCCATGGTATCCCCTCTTCCTATTTCCCCATTGGCTATGGGGCCTGGTGTCCTGTTCCTCTCTTCCCTACGGTCACTTGCCCTCTGCCCTGTCCCCGGGACCACTCATGAACATGAGACCCTACATAACCGAGGAAAACCACATGGCCACTCTCTTTCTGGCCTCTGATTCACCTTCAGCACACGGAATAAACACTTGCTGGAAATTTATCTGGGGCTGGGAGCCTTCTGCCTCTCTTGCTGAGCTAGCCTGGTAACGTGGGTGGTTATGTGAGCTTGAATTGCTGCCTGAATACTTCTCAAGCAGTTTCTCTACGGAGAGGCTGACTGGGATTTAGAAAGGCTCTAAGTGCACTCCTAAAAGGACGCACTGCTACAGAGACTATAGCTGCGTTCCAGTGCCCGCACATCAACCTTGTAGAGGGACTGGCTTTTTTCCTGGTCCCCTATAAATACAGCAGGTCTCAAAATTAGGGTTAAGTTCCCCTGCTGGAGCTTTGTGGATGGAGAACCCAAAGACTGAAGAGTTCTGGAAAGCACCTTTTTCTTCTTGTCTTAGGAGAAAGTGCTCTCCACATGTCACGTGTGGAGCAACAACCACACTGCAGGGAGCTGGCAATGGGCATTTTGGGATGGGAAAGATCTCACTAGGAAAGTCTCCAACTGCAGATGTTCTGATAGAAAAGAGGATGGTTTAGAGGCCTTAAAATGGTCCAGGAACTCAGAAAGAACCTTCAGCCAAGACGAGTGTGTTTGGCAATAATGACAATAAAAGCAAGAGCATCTGGAGATGATCCTTCTCCAGACTCCTCCATACTGTCATACAGTGCCTGGGCTACTCCATGCTGAGATATCCCACACAATACAGAGATCACAACTAAAAACTCTGGTATCCATGCAGACAAAACTTGGAGTTCACCAGCACGTGCAGGAGAAGTATACTTCTCTCCACTTCCATAGAAGAGACAGAGTGCAGCAGACTTAACTCCTTGTTGGTGAAAAGGCACCAAATCAGATGAAGAGATTTCAAACACCATAAAAGGGGATAAAATCATCAAACATTGTCTCCCATTCAACACGGGCTGCAACCCTTGTGCTTGTTGTGGCACAGACTCGTAGTTTGTGTTGGCTAAAGGTCTCTTGTCAAAAGGCCTCCCCCTCTCACGTGAGTGTGTCCGGTCACTGTGCATCCACCTCTCCCCTAGAATGCACTGCTGGTGAACCTCACGGCTGTCCAACGTCCAGAGCAAGCAGGAGCTGCTCAGCCAGCAGTGATGGGGGTTACCGTGGTTCTTTTTGTAGAAGCTGCGTTGTCTTTTTTTGCCATTTTGCTTCTCACCTTCCTTTTTTCAGGCCACCTGGCTGCCGGCTCTTCCCTGGTGGTTTGATTCCATGTGACAATGCGCATTTTGTTGTCGCAGTCCTGAACCTCCCCTCCTGGCAGCTCAGAGTTGATCTCGGTCACCTTACATTTCACAAGGTGCCTCCTGAAGGTGGCTGGGACATCTGATTTCAAGGTCACTGTGATGTCCTTGGCACAGCCAGGATGGAGATGTCCCACCTAGGGAGAATCAGGGAGTCAAAACCAAACTGGAAGCACTGCCAAGGGCAGGACTGCCAGCAAAAGGGACTGATGTGGTGAGCAGCTGTGCCAGGAATCTGCGCGTCGGAGTGGATTTATGTCAAGTTTGATAGACAAAAGTATGAATGGAAGGTGCCACCTCCCATAACATGAAGCCTTTTCTGCAAGGCTGGCAGCCATTGCCAAGCCAGGGACTTGGCATCTCGGCATCTCCTACGTGGCACTGGAATGGGCTGTCACTGGTACGTGAGGACTGCCTGCCAGCTCCTGGGAACACCAGGGCAGGGCTTGAGCAATGGGGAAAGGCAGAGCCGTCCACGCTCACCTTGGGAGAGAACTGGAATGGTGCGTTTGCCTCCCACTCAAAGCGCATGACCTTCGTACAGGTGTGGTTGGTGATGGTGAAGGTCCTGTTGCAGGGCTCTCCAACAGAACAGTCCCCAAACTGGATGTGATTCGCTCGGACAGCTGTTGAGGAGGAGAACAAGGCAACCTCAGCATGCAGGGAGCTCCATCCACCCCCCTTCACGTGCACAGACACCTGTATGTTCAATGCTTTCTTGCTCCAAGCCTTCCTCCCTCTGGAAGGGAGTTTCCCAGGCGGCTCCCCAGCCCACCACTTTCAGGGAAACACCCTGACACACCCCTAAGCCAGCCACATGAAGCACAGCACACATTGCTCTGCAGGCATGGCTGCCACGCCCACAGGCCACCAAGTCCGGTGGGTGACAGCCCAGGCCTGGCTAGAGAGAGGACACACATGATCAGACATTTCCCTCTTCCTTGCTCCACCTTGGCAGCCTCTCCTCTCTTACCATCAATGATGTCTTTCTTCAGAATGCTCTCAGCATTCCGCTCCTATGTATCTTCCTCCAGTCCGTCGAGGGTGAATTCATCCTGGTGGCCTTCACCCACCAGCTCTATTAGGGTCTTGTTAGAGTATTTGTCCCCCACTAAGGCACGAATCCTCCCTTCCAGTCGTTGAGCCAGGGTGGGTTTGAAAATGACATCGAACTCTGTCGATTCCCCAGGATGCAGAAGCAGGAAAGGCTTTGGGGGCTTGCTCTCTGCACAGCAACGGAAATCAGAGTTAAGTGATACAGCGGTACAGAGGAAATATTTCCATAGGCTGTTTGAGGAATGAGAGGTTGAAATCAGCTGCCTCCTAAGCACGGGTTCTACCCCCAGTGGTTCCAGACCCTCTTCCTGTGTTCACAAGACTGCCACCTCCAGACACATCACCGCTTAAGCAGCTTAACCTCAGGTTGATGCCCAGCCCGCATTCCATCTGCTTCCAGCCAGCTCCAGCCGTGTGGAAAGCGGAGCCAGAGAGTGCTTTTGGCTTCTGCAGACTGTCTGTGTGCTCAAGGGCTGTGTCCATTCAGGCTGGTGCCTTCCCTCAAGCAGCAAATACCTCAGAGGGTCCACTGAGGTAGTGACAGTCCCGCACAACTCAACCCACCTTGTCTAGAGGAGCCAAAGAACTTCTTACAACTTGCTAGGAGAAAGTCCCCAAGAAAAGCTTGGGGGACAGAGAGCCCAAGGAAAGAAACTGTGTCTAACATCTGGCTGCTGCTCAGAGAAGCCAAGAGCAGGGCACACGTTTTCCCTCTGTGCAGGATCACACTTCATGGTTAATGAATTTACCGTGGACAGCAGAGTCGTCTTCCGCATCTTCAATGTAGAATCTCTCAAGTGTGGAGCCCCTGCCTTTCAAGAGGAACGCTCCGTGCTCATCCTCCAGGTGTAACATGAACTGAGAAAAGGGAGCACAGAGCACATTGACACTGGTGTGAGCACAGGGTGGGAACACAGGGACTGACCCCGCAGTGCTGCTGGTCCCGCATGGGAACCCAGCACCTCTCCCACTACAAACAGCACTTAGCACAAAAGTTAAGTCAAACCAGCTGGGAAAAAAGAGCGCTCAGAGGCATTTGGATGGACCTGACACAGAATCAAACAGGACAGAAAGTAATGAGCAGAATGTAATCAAGCCACAACTAAGTTTACTTAAAATGCAGTAAGCTGGGATCGAAAACAATCTAATGGAGCTGGAAAATCACCCCATGTCCATGAGAACAAAAGGTGACCTGAGAGATGGGGGAAAATACTGCACCACCTTTCCTGTGTTCAACTTAAAGAAGAAAGGCTAGAGGCACAATTTTCAAGAACTCCCTTCTTGGAGAACACATGTCAGTCACTTGCTTAAAAAGAATTTCTGACACCTCTTCCCAGGTCTGCCGTGTTTTTTGGGACCCTTCCCCTGTGCCACAAGCACTTGTTCCCAAACCAGACCATTCCTTGAGCAGGTCCTCACCTTGACAGGTATTATGCCCTTGTTTTGGATGACCAGGGGGAGCATCTCTGACTCCCCCAGCCGGAGCCTCTTGAAGCACAGCACGGAATTTCCCCTCCTGCTGCAAGCACTTGGGCTCACGACTGTCAGCTGCGGCTCATGCCCCTTCCCGCTGATGGTGAAGGTCAGGATTTGAGGTTTAAAGTTCGTAGGGCTGCAGGAGAGGCACAGAAACAATTTCAGCTGGCACTAACCCATTTCTCACTGGGCGAGTGAGGCAGCAAGGGCCACCCACAGTGTTTTCCCTGCCTGATGCTCCTGAACCACACAACGCAGCCCCCACCAGGCTCTTCCCAATCCACTCAGGGCCATTCACAAGAGGACTCTGTTCCAAAGCGCCCTCCACAATAACAATTCAAAATAATTTCAGTTAATTGAATCGTGCCCTCCAGGAGGTAAATAATGAGGCACCAGATGAGACATGGCAAATCTCCTGGCTGCAGTGAGATGAGACACATGCAACAAGCAAAAGCACAGCATGAAAGCAGTACAAAAGCAAGTAGGCAAAAATAAATCATTGTCACCATCAGTAAAGATCATTTCCAAGCAGAGTAAGAAAGCAATTGCATATTAGCAATTAGACTTCTCTTGCTCCAATTCAGCCACTAAAAGGTTGAGGAAGGGCAGGTCAAAGCTGCACTACACAGGTCCCAGGGCAGAGGAACTGTGCTTCTCTTTCATACCAGCTCCAGTCCCTTACATAAAATAGCTTAATGAATACCAGGGAATCACAGTGATCAGAGGAGCACTTAATTTTACAGGTACACAGGAAATTGTGACTGCTGACCTGCTGGCACAGGAACTGTTTCATCTAAGCCTTTGTCCCTGGAAATCCCCAAGTCAGCTGCAGCACATCTCAGTAACTTTCAGCTGGCTACCTAATATTTCCCTGTCTTCATAATTCCTCATAAAGGATAAACCATCAGTCTCATTTTTTGGCTTTGTCCAACGGTTACTGCCTCCCAGATCATCTCATGCCAAGTACTCTGCCTATGGCTACTGAAAGCATTAGAGCTAACATAACAGGAGGCCTGTGCCTGCCCAGTGGAGAGGGAGCTATCACTGAAGCCTTCCCCAGTATTTCACAGTCAGTTACCCTTCTGGGATGACAAGGGAAGCCTTGAAAGTGCAGTCGTAGGTCTGCTCATCTGGTGGGGTGAAGGTCACCGTAGCAACAGCACAGGATGAGCCCTGAATGGACATCTTGACCGGATGCAACTTGAAAACGTTGTTGACAGGGCTTTCATCCTTGGGGGAACGCAGAGAGCAGTGTTAGGAGAAAAGACCTTTCAACACGACACAGTTTTATTCATAAATGCATTACTGAGAACAGCCCCAGGCAGTGTGTCCTCCTCCCTGTTTCCCTGGGCAGGCTCCCTCCCTCCCAGGGAACACTGACCTTGTGCTAAAGCATTCTGTGTTTTGAGCCCTGGCCGCTGCCCCAGCATACATGGGAGGTGGGCACTGCTTGGAAAACCCTGCAAATAACCTGGAACTGGCCTTCAAAGTGAAGGAAAAGCCAGGGAGCCTGAGGAAATGCCTCCTTTGAGCCCTGGCATGTCAGTTCATAACAGCCCCTCTCTGAGTGTGCTTCCAGGAGAGGTTCAGAAGGATTCGCTTCTCCCGCCAAAGGCCCAGAGGTGTGAGCCAGAACCTTGCCCGAGACATGCAAAACTCAACACAACTCTTCCCTGGCTCTGCTGCTCTCCCCTGCAGTTTGACCTGCACTGAGCTAGACTAGTCTGGGCCCCAGGAAGCAATGCATCTGGAGAACAAAACAGACTCTCACACTGCCTTTAGAGGGACACCATCACCTTGGCCTCCTGTTCTTACCTTTCCACACAGGGGTCTGATGGAGAGCACCACATCACACGGCAGGCTGCTTGCATTGTAGATACTGAAATGAGCTTCAGCTTCTTGCGCAACCAGAACCTTGTTGAAGATGAATTTGTTCTCATCTCTGATGAACAAGCCCACGCCTTCCACTGACCGCAGCTTGCGGCTGAGGTCAGTGCTGCTGCAGATCGGGTACTCCTTGAAGATTGACAGGACATCCTCAACGAGTCCTGTGGATAGACCAGAGGGATGAGCATGGAGGAGAAGCCTCGCTGATGAATTTATCTGGACCCTGCTGGCCTCTCAGGAGGCTTTTCCTCTCAGTCACCCTTTCTGCCCTGGGTGACTGCTAAACCCAGCCTTGGGTGGGGGAGCTGGCTTTGAGGATGGAGCTCAGTCAACCTCGGTCTTAGAGAGCGCTGCTTTCCTTTTATGCTTCCATGCATCCCTCTCAGCCTGGGAAGGATGAGTCTGCTGGTGGACTTGAAGAGGGCTGGAACCTCTGAGGATTCTAAGGTGGGACACCAAGGCTGGCGTGCCTCTCTACCCAAGCAGCAAGTTTAGGTGCTGATCAGCAGCAGGTGTGACCAAGGGAACCTGTGGGCAGTACGTACCTGGGAGGCAGGACTCGGCAGTCAGGGTAAAGGGAATGCCAAGGGGATTGTCCCTGGGGTCTCTGCCCGTGATGTCAATGTAGAGCTGCTCCTCACACGTCCCCTCCTGCCCTGCCAGGCATTCCACTGTGATCTTCTGCTGGCCCCACGGACTGATGGAGCCGGAGCAAGGGGACACCGTGAACATGCCAAGACTGAGGGGACCCTGCAGAAAAAGTTCCAGGAGAGGCTGATGGCTAACAGCTGTGCCTTGAGCACCCCAGCAAAGAGTGTGTCCCGCCTTGGCCTCCAGCTGGGCCCAAGCACCCCAGTCCCAGGGCAGGGAAGGATGACTCCATGGCCCAAGGGCAGCCCCAGGCTGAGACCAACCAGCCAAGAGGAGCTGCAAGCCTGTCCCAAATAGCAGAGAGAAAGGAGTTTGAGTGTAAAGAATGAAGGTGGTAGCTGTGATCCTTCAGCCTCCAGAGGTAACACAGGAGAGCAGAAATAGCTGTGAGAAAGGACAGGAGAAAGGTAGATGACTTGGAAGAAGAAAAAGCAATGTTTGCTGAGCTCTGCAGACTGGGAGTTCACTGAGGCGTGTTTTTGCTTCTGTGGTGTTCACAGACATATGCTGGCTAGCAGCTACCAAACACAGGACCTGCTCCCCCCTGTTGATCCCACAAGTCCAGGTCAGAGCCAAAGTACAGGAGTGTCAGTGGGATTGAGCAGATCCTGGGTTCCATCCTGTAGACCATGTCCCGCCCTATAGCCATGAGCCCCCAGCCAGGGCACAGCAGCATCTTCTCACATCCCTCTGCAGCAGCAGCACTGTTGGGGAGCAGGAGTCACCCACCTGTGTCAAGGAGCTCGATTTCCTTTCCGTGGACTCCTCTGCAGCTGATGGAGCAGATTCCTCTTGCATTGAACTGAGAGGAGAAAGCAGAGGTATCTGTCATGCTGAGCTCCCCTGCCTTTCTCTGAGGCCAAAGCTGGCCTTCCTCCACACGGAGGGAAGCCTTCCTGCTCCTGATGGCTCCCAGAGTGCAGCACCCATTGCTGGACAGGAGCTCTATCACCAGCTTTGTACTACACCTGGGGACACTGCGGTGTTTTTTTGCTCCCTCTCCCCAAGCCAGGGATGCAAACGGATGACAGCCCAGGTCTCCTGGCTGCCTGCCACATACCAGCCGTGGGCTGGTGCCTCCTCAGACAGGAAAGGTGGTGCAGGGCTTCTCGTACCTTTGGCTTTCCCATGCAGATGCATCCTCGGGTGCTTGGTGGATGTAGAATTCGAAGCTGAGCATGCCTTTGTTCTCCAGAATGACAGTCTGGGTCTTCTTGGTGCCCTCGAGCATGGCACCGAAGTCGATGGGTGAGGCGGGCTCAATGCTGTACTTGCTGTACACAGCTCTCGCCGACACCCTCAGTGGGATCTCGGCAACAGTCTGGCCTCCTTCCCCTGAGCTGCCGTCTATCACCTGTGTCCACAGGAAGGGGTGGTAAACACAGCAAAGAGGCCAGCCTCTACCCCAGTCCCCAGTCTCCACCCCAGGCCTCCAGCAGTTTACCCCTCCCTGTTTAAGCACCGCCTCCAGAGTCAGATGCTCAGCTCCACTTAAGAAGCCTCCCAAATGGTTTTGAAAGACTTTGTTTGTGTACGTAGGAGAGAGGATTCTCCAGTTAAAGCACTCCTTCCATTCGACACCTATCCCGTTTACACTCCCAAAATGTCGAGTGGTAACACAGCCTGGCCCAAGCAGCTCACCTGGCAGTACAGGATGGGTTTGTTCTTGAGGAAGATTTCACTTGTGGGGTGGAAGAGCATCTCAATATTCACACCAGGCTGGGAGGCAGTCAGCACGCCTGACCGAGGCTCAACGCTGAAGTGGGATGCCAAGTCTTGCATGCTGGCACCTGCACCCTTCAGCGTGAAGCTGGGGAGAAAGGGAAGGAATGGAGATCTCTGCAGTTAAAAGTACAGGCACCACCAGCACGGCCAGGACTTTGCATAGGACCAGAAAAAAACAAGAAAAAGGGAGAGTTCAGCACTGCTCAGAGAATCCTGGATCTTGACAGAGAGTGCAGACAATCACAAGGTTAAGGCATGAAACCTTGACACCAAAATTTTTCATTCACTTCTTTACAGAGTCTCAGAAAGAGAAAGGAAGTGACCATCAAAGAAAAGCAATGAATCTCATCATTTCAGTGGCTGAAATTTTTGGGGCTCTCCTTTGGGTTCGTGCTGAGCTGTGAAGAATTGCTGGTTTGTGGCTGGATTCTCTAGTAAAATAGTTGAGATTAGAGAGTCCAGGTTTTGTATTTCCCATGAGGTAGCCAGCATGAAAACAGGTTCTAGCCATTGACAGAGGGAGAATGCAGGCCTGGGAATCTGAAGAAATGCTCACTACCAGGCAGCTGGACTCACCTGTACTCAATGTCATATACCCCTTTGTTCTTTAGACTCAGGACTTTCTTCACCTTATCCAGGACATTAATGGTTCCAAATTCCAAGCTTCCATCTGGACCTGCAGAAAACACGCAGAGCCAGGTCAGAAATGGTATTTGTCAGCTGCAGAACATGCCAGGTCACAAACTACGTGGAGGTCTTGACACAAAACCCTTTCCAGCAAGTTTCCCTTCTTGACAGTATTTTCCAGCTATTTGTCTGCCCTTTCTCTTCTTACTCAAAATATCTGCAGGATTAGTAGCTAAGGAAATTACTTTATATGCTGTGCTGAGCCCGTGGGAGTTGCCAACTGCCTGTTCACATCACTGTTGTTTCAAAGCCCCCAAATCCAATCTGCACATGAAGCTGCACACTTCAAAGTTCAGAGGGGAGAAACTTAAGGCTGTCAATGCCCTGACAATGCATTATTCCACACCACTTGCAGGGTATGTGCTTCATGTGTCCATGCCATCCTTGCATGCTATCCCATCCCATCCCATCCCATCCCATCCCATCCCATCCCATCCCATCCCATCCCATCCCATCCCATCCCATCCCATCCCATCCCATCCCATCCCATCCCATCCCATGCGCTTTGGTCACCCGCCCCCCAAGGTAATGCAGTGCACCTGGACTGCTTTGTTTGGGAGGCGTCCACTGACCTTCAGGCATGTCGATCCTCAGAGAAACATCATAGACCTTTGCAGAGATTTTGATGTTTTCAGCCTGAACAATCCCCAGGATGTTTTCTGTGTCTGAAACCTGGGGCAGCAAGAAACAAACACTGTTCAGATCATTCTTTTGGTAGACAGCCTCTAAGTCCTTGTCTCTGCTGGCTGCTTCCCCTATGGCCTCCCAGGCTTCACAAGCGTCGGTGGACTCCCAAGCTTTGCTAACCTGTTCACCTCATGGGCTGCCCCAGTGGGATTCAGCTGCAGTAAAAAACCCTATCAGCCCAACTCTGCACTCCTACAGCAGGGAATGATGCTGCTAAAGCATCCTTGAGAGGCACAGGGATGTAAGAACAACCACAAGAAGTGTGAGGTGTCTCAGAGCAGGTGCCATTGACAACCCTCTGCCACCACCTAGCACTCTCTCGGAAATGCAACCCCTAAAGCATGGGGAACAAAATCCCAGGGGGAGAGTTTGTTGCACCATGCAGAAGGTTCAGGCAAAGTCCAGGAGGAATGTAGAGATCACGCTGCAGTCCGTACAACCAAACAACAACCTTCAGCCGTTGACAGGGACAAGGTGGTTGTGGTACAGGCTCAGGATGCAGCGTCTGGTTATCTGGGGGGATGTGGATGCACTGCACGTTCTGGCAAACGCTGTGTAGAGGCAGAATTTGGGGTCACAGCACCCTTGTGTCTGTCAGGTGCAGCTCTTCCTGACTCTGTCCCTAAGAGCGCACGGCTGCTCAGCCAGGCAGGGCACAGTCCCTCTCACCTCAAGTCGCAGGATCTTTTTAATGCTGCCAATCTGCCTGGCCTTGAAATTCAGTGTCACTTCAAATTCTGAGCGGGGAGCAATGATGCCTCTATCTTGTGACACAGAGAAGTCCTCAACAAGGTCATCCAGCCCACGCAGCTGCCAGGCCATGGGCAGTAGGGTGTCGTTTTTCAGGACCAAGGTCCTGCTGTCAGTCCTGCAGAGACAGGAAGGCACCTGGCATCAGCTGCTGGATGGTCACACCAGCCTCACCACTGAATGCAGCTCCATCCACGGCCCTTGGAGCAGCTCCATGCCCTGGAAACCAGAGTCAAAGGTTTTCTCTTTGTCACCAGTCTTGGAGTGCTTGTGGGATGACTGACCTGTGCAGACGGAGCTTGTCAAAGGACAGCTCCAGGGGGCTGACGTCCAGCTTCACGTGCACCCCGTGGCAGCACAGGCTGAAGACCACTGGCTCCGGGTTCTTCGCAATGCAGCAGATCAATCTGTCTTCCAGGAAGCCAGGGGAACTGGGGTATGCCCAAATGGTCAGCTCCTGCACCCAGCCCCACAGAAAGAAATAGAAAGAGCACTGCGTGTGAGCAGGAGGAGCAGCCCCTGGGCACTTCTGCGGTGCCTGCTCTACCTGCCCTTCACCTACCCGCTTCTCCGCTGGCCTCAGGGTCATG
The DNA here is from genome assembly GCF_029207755.1 of Chamaea fasciata. Taxonomy (NCBI): domain Eukaryota; kingdom Metazoa; phylum Chordata; class Aves; order Passeriformes; family Sylviidae; genus Chamaea; species Chamaea fasciata. The sequence continues at coordinate 22,076,929 of NW_027094097.1, read as the reverse complement.
CTGGGAGGGTCCAAAAGGAATGTATCTGATTTCATGTCCTTCTCAAAGGTGAACTGGACCTCTACGTCCATGGGGGAGTTGTTGAGGATGTTTATAGTCTCCTTGTTGCTGTGACTGTTCTGGGCCTTGTACCTGTCCACAAAAGGGGAAAAGGCTGCAGAGGAAACTGTTGCCTGTGCCGCACATGGAGGAAAGCACCGTGGGCACCCAAGGAAGCGGTGCTGGGAGATCCTGCTCTAACAAACAAGTGAGGGAAATGGATCCCAGTCAGGGGCATGAGCATGTGCTCATCCTTGCCTTACTTTGGTGCCTTTCCCTGTACCCGGTGCCTCCACCCCAGAAGCCTGATGATGCTCAGGCCACTTCAAGGGTTTTTAATACAATGTACATTCAAAGGTGCCTAGAAAAATAACAGGAGACCAGGCGCATGGGTTCTTTCCCCTTCTTTCTTTCCCTGCATGGTATAAAGAAAAGCTTTTGGAAAAAGAGTTTAGCTGATCTCTTTCATAGAAGTCATGCAACTGCTTTGGATTTCATGGGTTAGCTCAAAGTCTGAGAAAGAAATATAAAGCATCAATTCCCAAGAGGAATGCCAAAAGATAAAAAATAACCCTTCTCTCAGGTGTGGAAATGACTTTGGAGTGAAAGGGTTAAAGAGGCAAACAGAAATCCCAGATCATCCATCAACCTGTCTAAAGATTGTCTGTATTTTAAACTATTTCGATTTCATTTCCTTGGGTTGTCAAAATTGACCTAGCCTTCCAGAGATCCCATGGAGACAAGAATTTAATGTTAAATATTATTTTTTAAAAAGTGACCGTAAAAGTAGAAATATGCAATAGCTTCAATGACAACGTGGTTAGGTGGACTTCATCCAGCAGTGAGGATGCAATGTCATTACAGGAAGATGTAATTCCTGCTCTACGCTCCCCCTGACACCCATTGGCAGGTCAGCCATAAAATCTTACTAATAATTACAGATTAATGAAAGGTTTGAAAAACTGTCCACGGAATAATTGCTCAATCAGGCTACCTGCAGAGCTCAAAGCACTTCAAAAACCACCAGAAAGTTCATTTCCTAAGGGCTGAACTGGGATGTAGAGGGAGACAGGAGTTGCCCCCAGGTCACCTTTGGACTGGCAGCAGCATGTGGCTCTGGCCACCGAGGCAGCCACCAAGGCACCCACTGGGTAGGCAGAGCAGCTCCTCCAAGGCTCACGTGCCCCTTATCTGCTCAAGTTCACACACCCGTGGCCCTGCAAACCCGTGTCTCCCAGGACTCTGGCCGGGACTGCCCTGGATTGTGCCACCAGGACAGCATGGCTCTCCAAGCGTGTCCAGGAAAGTACAAGGCCCAGCAGGGAGCACATACCACTCTCTTGATTTCCCACACAGCAGCGGTCCAAAGTGGAATTGCTTTGTGCTCTCAACGTATTCTTTGAAGATGATTTCATCTGCCTCCATGGTCTTCCTCCACTGTGGAAACACCAGCCTGGGCAGAGAAAGCGGAGAAGGAGGAGCTATGAGATGCTCCAAATAGGAAATGTAGTCAGAAAACCATACCCCTTCCTGGTGGCTGAGGTACCACCTGCCTTCCCAGCTCCCAGCACAGGAAGGAAGAGATGCTGGACGACCTCAGGCAGCACGATGTGCCCAGGCCAGAAGCCCCAAGGGGCAGCCCTGCTGTGAGTTCAGGGGCAGCAGCGTGGGAGGCTGCCGGGGGCCAGCCTTACCGTGGGTCCTGGCTGATGCTGGGGTACAGGCCGGTGACACTGCAGGGCAGCTCGTACTGGCGCTTTGTGCCCACCAGCTCAAACCTCAGTGTCTGCTCAAACTTCCATGGCTTTTGGGTGGAGAAGTGGACCTTCAGTTCCACCTCACCGTGGGCAGGCACTATCCACCGGTACCGTTTCAGCCTGGCAATTAAAGAGGAGGCTTCAGACATTGCTAAGGAGCAAATCAAACAAGGAGGGTGCGCTCGCCATCCCATGGAGGCACTGGCACAGGGTCGCTGTGGAGCTGGGGACGATGGACCTTGTTTGGCAAGAGGGCCAAGAAGCAGAGGCATCACCTCCCCCCGTGCAGCTCACCTGAGAAATTCTGTGGGGATTGAGGCACTTTTCAGTGTACTTTTGGGTCTGGTTGTGGAGGAATCCCAGAGATGTTCTGTTCTCTGTGTGGAGACCTGGTTGTCCTTTAGAGAGCTGTCTCTGCTGGCCTCTTTATCCGTCTTTGGTTGGCCTTCAGCAGAACTTCCCTTCACATCTCGGGCCTTGGCCTAAGGGGAGAGAGAAAAGGGAGAGAGAGGTGAGCCCTGAGACATCCCCATCCTGGAAAGCAAAAATGGAGTTTTTTAACCAATGGAAGAGCGAATAAATAAGTCCACCTGCCCATGGACTTGGTCTTCCTTATTGGTGTTTGTTTTGCCTGGGACCCCCCTTCTCAGACTCAGGACTGTCTCCTCAAGGGGAGTTGCTGGTTCGAAGTGATCTCCTCCCACTTGTCTTACAGAACTGCTCTGTCCCCAGCAGAGCTGTCTCTTTTTTCCCATACCTGACAGAAAGGAGACCTGCTGACACATGGCCCCACCACATCTTCACTCCCTCTCCACAACGATCCTTCTCCATCCAACCTGTCCCCCATGCCCTCATCTAGCCTGCCCTCTGCCCTGGCACCTTCAGTGCCAGCACCACTGGAGCACCCACCAGATCATCTTCCATAGCAGCACCTCCCGGTGCCTCAATGGTGAAGAGCTCCACGTGCTCTGCGGAGCCCAAGCGCTCCTCTGGGTAGTTGACTACGGAGAGGACAAACGCAGGGGGCAGCGGAGGCCCCTCAGGATGCAGTCCCAGATGTCTCAGCATCTAAAATAGAAGAGAAAAATCTTGTTTATACTTCTGTCACCTTCATCCTCACAATTCCTTCTTTAAAGGCACGGAGCTTTTGGCAATGGGGTTTTTGATTTACAAAATCATGAAGTACAAACGCTTTGTTATGCCCAGTGGGGTGAGCAGGCTCCAGAGCAGAGGCAAGAGCTACAAGCAGGACCAGCAGAGAAATCTCTCCTGAGTGTCTCAGCTGAAAAAACAATGACCATGAGCTGCCCTGTCCCGGGACCGTTTATAATGATTTCCAGGCTGGGAAACTCTGAACAGATGGGATACTTGTACACAGAGCACTTCCACTTTCTGCCCATCTGAGGGATGGTGATGACCTCCCCATCCACACAGATACTTACAGAGTCATTATGGAACATCATCAGGCGCCTGGAAAAGGCTCTGTGCCATTATCCCCTGGGAGGACACAATGCTCCAGGGCCCAAGACCACGGCAAGCTCAAGATCTGAGCCTTGCAGGGTTTTACCTCGTCTTCCGTTGGCAGCCTCCCACTGCTCAGGATCTCTGTAAACATGGCCTTTGGATCTGTGAACTGGATGTCCAGGCACGGCACCCCGACTCTGACTGCCTCTTCTGCAACTTGGCCTTGAGTCTTCAGCCGAGGTGACTGAGGATGGCTTTGGCGTCTGTGTTTTTGTGCAGGCTTCTTCTTCTCCACTTTCTCCTGAGGCTTACTGGTCTCCTGACCTTTGTTTTCAGCTGAAGGCAGTGCCTTGTTTCCATTTTTCATCACAGGTAACTCCACGGTACCCTGAACCCTGTCCCAGTAGGAGAAAACCTGTGCGACGTTCTGCTGTGAAAACTCATGGATCTGAAACCTCAGGATCAAGTTCTTCTCCATCTCAGCTGGGTCCTCTGAGATTTCTGTTTCTTCCTGCTCTGGGGCTTTGGTTTCCTCCTGCTCTGGGGCTTTGGCCTCTCCCTTCTTTGGGGCTTTGGCTTCTCCCTTCTCAGGGGTTTTGCTTTCCTTCTTCTCTGGGGCTTTGGCTTCCTTCGTCTCTGGGGCTTTGGTTTTCCCCTTCTCTGGTTTTGTAGGCTGCTTGCCCTTCTTCTGCTTTTCTTTCTCCTTCCGCCTCTCTTCCTCCTTCTGTCTCTCTTCCTCCTCTAAGGCTTTTGCCTCCTCCTCAAGCTTTTGAGCCAGCAGCTGCTGCTCCCTTCAGGAAACAAAAGAGAAAACATTGCTAAGAGTCACCACCAGAAACCTGGGCTCGCTAGTCCTGGCTGGCCCTGCACTTTATTCCTTGACCCTGAGGCCAGGCAGAACTGCAAGACCATTTCTGTGAATTTTCCTCAACCCACAGAGGCCTGGAACATCCCAAGGGAGGGGAATGGTGGAAGGGGACCTCCAGGACCCGCTGAACCTAAGCCTTGCCATCATAAGGTCTTAACTGTGCAACCTCCCTCTTAAGGCACACCCAAACACCTCTAGCCCACTTGCCAAAGGCTGAGCCACCAGCTCTCTGCACAGATGCCTGAGAACTCCCTTCGTCTCTTGATTTCCCAGTTTAAACCAGATCACAACCTGCTAACATCTCCTTATCCCTTCTGCCATTCTTTCTCGACTCAATCAGCCCCCTCCTCCCTGGGCACAGCCTGCTCCTTAATGAGAATAATCCTATCAGTCAGAAAGCAAAGGCTGCAGGAACTCCTCTCCTGCAAGACAGGCTCTTGTCAGCCAGGTTTCCAGCTGGAACCCAGCTGTGACCAAGGCAAACTGGTGTTCTCTGCCATGGAAACAATTGGAAGCAGCCTTGTCCATCTCCTCCGCATGAAATCAACTTCAGCCTGGGCTGAAAGAAGTCCTGATACACAGGCTTGCTTTAAGCAGCCTCCCCTCCCAGTTCCACACTTTTCCTATGTGTCCTGAGCTGGGCTGCCTTCTTTGAGCTTCTCCTGTGCTTGTCTCCTGCTGCAGCTGAAGGGGTGCCTAAAGGACACGAGCTTTCATGGGTGGTGTCCCAACATAAGGATCCCTGGCACATCAGCATTGCAAGGACTTCAACTGTAGCAGCACCAGGACCCAAACCAAGGGTTTGTCTGTGCCCCCCACCTGCCCATACCACAATCCCACTGTTTTGGTGAAGAAGGGAGATGATGAAGAAGGTGTGAATCAACATCATGGACTTAAAGACACTCCTACAGGCAGTGCCAAGGCAAGCCCAGAGCCCAGCTCCCTGCAGGCAGCATCTAAGCTGGGAGGGCTCACCATGGAGAAGAAGATGTTCTATCTCAGCAGAAGAAGGTCCTTCCTCCCTTGGGAGCCAGGCAGCTAAGAGTGGCCATCCCTGTGTTGCTTCTGGCCTTTGCTATCAAACACGTCTGAGCTCAGAGTCCTTGGAGCAGGGAAACCCTCCGGGGACACTACCCCGAGCAGGAACCCATGGAAGGCTTACTCACCTCTCCCTCCGCATATGGTTCAATTCCTGTATTATTTTATCCACGGCAGCTTTCTCCTCCTCAGGGAGGGCGTCATACTCTTCCTCATCCATTCTCAAGGCACGTTCTCTGTTCCTCTGAAGAGCTTCTTCCCGCTGCAGTTCTTTAGCACAAACCAGAGCAGAAACCATGAGTGACAGCAAGCACAGCTGGGTGCTTTGGGTCAGCTGCAAGGACTCACAGCTTTTCCCAACCCAGCCTATCACACCAGGAGACATTGGGGAGCTCATATCCCTGCTCCAAAACTCAGACAATCCCCCAAACTACGGCCAGGCAGTGAGTTCCTGCGCTTTTCCTGGCTTAAGTGCACCAGGGCTGAGGACAGTTGTTTGTCACTGAGCTACAAGAGCTTGAACTTGTGCCCAAGCTTGAATGTTAGAGATTAAGGTGTCTTAAAGCCTCCAGTCTCCTGCAACTCTGAGATGAGTGTGGTTACAGAGGCAGAAGGTGGAAAGATGAATAAAAACACTTCTTACAAGCTCTGCTGCAAACCCAGACACACAGAGATAAGTCTGAGGGCTTGAGAGAGAAGATTTGAGAGGGACAGACATATCTCACCTTCCCTCTGTCTTTCATCCTCCTTCCTCTGTGTTTCAGCTTCCTTCTTGGCTTTCCAAGAAGCATAATCCTGATGCACATTCACCATGTAGATATAATGGCGATTCTTGACAGCTCTGAGTACACAGAGCAGAGAAGATTCCAGGCTTCTTGCAAAGAGGCTCTCCAAGCCATCAAAGACCACTCCCTTGTAGCAATCTTCGTGCTGCAAATACAGGGAAGAGTAAGTCAGCCATTGCACACAGGGGGCTCACAGCTGGACAGTAAACCCAGATGTCACAGGGCACCAGCTGTCCTTGTTCCAGGTGCATTAGCTAAGAGCAGCTTGTGTCTGTCCTTAGGCTCTGCCAACTAAGGGCATCTGCAGCTTCCCCCAAGGTTCCCTGCACACAGGCCAGGATCCTCCAAGAGCATGTACAGACCTCCTCCTCCTCCTCCTCTCCGAGTTGTACCTCACTGCCTGTTCTCCGGAGCAGGAATGTCTCCTTTTCCCCACCCCACATACCTTCAGCCTCTCACAGAGGATCTCCACCAGCAGGTCCTCGGGCAGCACACAGCTCAGGCAGTTCAGCTCTTCCCCACAACTGCTGGTGATGTTCAGCTGCTGCGGTGCAGGAGCAGTGGAAACTGTGAACTGTAATGTGGACCATTGTAAGGAAAATACACCCCACTGGAAAGCCCTGAACAACTCCCACTGCTGGGCTTGCAGCTGGGGTTCCTCACTAGTGGAGACTAGAACAACCCTGCAGTGCAGGCTGGGGGCTCCAGGGGATGGTCCTGGAGGACCCATCCCCTGGCCAGCAGAGACCCAAGCCTGCAAACTCCTGGTGCAATGGATCCACATACCAGGCCCTGGCTGGCACAGAGCCTCCACCGTAAGCAGCCCCTGCCCATCTCACAGACAATGCAAAGGTCCCAGGCACCAACCCAGGCAGATCGTGTTTACCTCGGGTTTGCTGGCTGGCTCCGTCTTCTTTTGTGCTGGTGCGCTCTTGCCTTTGGAATTCTTGTTCGTTTTCTCCTGGGAGGCTTGCCTTCTCTTGGCCGGAATGGCGTGCTGACGCTTTTTAGCTGCATAGGGGACACATGGTTCAGGAGGGCTTTGAAAAGCAAGTAGGCACCTTTCACCACAATGGGCACAGCCTTGGACCCTGGAAGGAACCTGGCACTTCTTCCCCAGTCTGCCGGGCACTGGCAACACTCAGAAGCAGCTCCCTCCCTGCTTCTCTTACCAGCACGCTATCCCATCCTTGATTTTAAAGCCAGCACTACGTCCCTCCTAACAACTGTGCATGCAGGTGACACTGCTTGCACAGGAGTTCCCCATGGATCAAGCCAAGGATTTGTCCTCCAGGACCATTGTTTCCATACACTGCACCCATCCTGCATTCTCATGTGGAGACTTGCAGCCCTGCCCCGCTTGCACCAGCCGTCTCTGCTGAAGCTAAATGCTCCTTGTGGGAAAACCCTGCTGGGACACAGACTCCTTTTCCTTCCGCCAGCTCCCAACCCAGCCAGGTTCAAAAGTGAGCAATGCAAAACTTCCCCCTGCACTGTGGCAGGTCTGGCCTCACCCTGCAGAGCTCAGCCTACCAGCTGCCCAGTAAGCTTCCTAAAAGTCTCTGGTCTCACATGGAGAACAGCCCAACATACACGAGCTGTGTAACCTGACAGTGAGCACAGGTAAATCTCGGGAGACAAGAGCTCATTTGGAGCACGTCTCTGATTGGAAATTCCTCTGGGAGGCTGTCCTTCCCTTCCTCTTGTTCGCAAGGTTACACTCATAGCCAGTCCTCTTGTGCGTAATGAGCCACTTCAGAAGGCTTTTTCCTTGGTAAAGTGGGCAGCAGTTCTGCCTGCTGCCCACGAGAAGCAAGCTTGATTCAGCTTTGAGGAAATAGAAAATATTTGGGAAAGAGACGGGCATGCTTCACCACCCTTAGAAAAATGAACATGTGCCAAGCATGGCAAGCAAAGGGGGATGTCAAAGAATCCCCGACTGAGCCCTTAAAATTGATTTTTTATTTTTTGAAGACCAGCCAGAGATGCACTTCACCCATGTTCCCTAAGAGACCCAAGGACTGAAAAACTGCTGCTCTGAGTGAGCAGAAGTGGACAGTCATGGTGGGTTTCTCAAGCACTGGCTCTGGGTCTGGCATTTCTCCTCACCAGCATTACCTTTGTTTTTGCTTTTCAGCTCCATGGCAGCCTCGGTGCAAAGCTCCCGGGCACGGAGCCCTGCCTGGCTGCCATCATTGGCAATGGCCTCTTTCACCACGGTGTCAAGGGACAAGGGAGCAGCGTCGTAATGGTGACACAGGGCCGCCGCTATCTCTGTCTTTCCTGAGAGAGAGAGGAGGACTGCTTGGTGACACGTGCACATGAGGCATTACAGGGACAGGCCCTGGAAAAATCTCCAACAAGATTTCAAAGTTAAAAGAACAGGGGGAAATCAAGTGTCCCTCCAGGGGAGGCCATGAGGGAGGCAGCTGGAGCGTGGTTACCAGCTCTGAATTCTAGAGCCAGGAGGATCATCTCCACCTCCTGTTCGGCTGAGGTCTTTGCCTTAAGCACCAAGGTCCACCAGGATGTATTTCTCCTGCTTGCCCCTCTCCCTGCAGCCCAGGGCTGCAGCTCACATACCTGCCAGGGGTGGCCCGTGGACAATGACAACAATCCCTTTGTCCTGCTGTGCTTCACACCTCTCTGAAGACTGGTCAATGCCCAGGTGGCGAATGACAGCTCGAGAGATAGGATTCCCAGTCGCTTTCACCGTGGCCTCAGGATAGAATGGGACAGCCCTGTGATGTGCTGCAGTGAAAAACCAGGGGAAAAGGTCAGCCTCCTGCCTACCTTTGATCCTCATCATCCTCCCAATCTGCTCAGATCCCGGAAAAGGAGACTTGGTGAAAGCAACATGAGCTTGTTCTTTTGTTGCTAGGAAAGTGCAAATATAAAAGAGCCAGTGATATTAGACCTGGTTCTACTGGCTGAAGAACTCATCCAATCCTAGTCTTTGTGAATATCCCGATTATTTCCCCAGTCTATGGCAGGCAGATAGGAGCTTGCTTTGGCTACACTCAGGGTTGGTAGAGGATGCCACAGTCCTTCACCCAAGAGTTCCTCCACCAAGCTGGGGAACAGGCAGTTTTTAAAAGCATGGGCTTTCCCTGAAGGTGACAGAGTTCAGGGTATATGGGCTGGACTCCCTGCTGCGACCACAGTCAAAACAGACACTGCCAAACCCTCACTGTTTTCCTGACCTGGTTCTGTCTTGCCCATGGCCTCAGCCTCAGCCTCAGCCTCTGCCATGGCCTTGACCTCTTCCTGTTGTGCATTCAGCCTCTTCTGTGCTTCATAGTACTCCAGCAGCTCTGGGGGCAGCGTCTCGCCCACGGCACGGGGAGGCATTAAAAACTTCTTCTGGTACTCAGACCCCACTGCCGTCCGCAGGATCTGTGTGCGCAGGGAAGAGAAACCATCCGCAAGATTCCTTCTCTGGCCTTTCATCACACACGCTCAACAAACCCGTTTTCTGTCTCCTCTCTTCCTCCCAACAACACAAACTATTGAAGTCCTCCCACAGCATGTCAGCAGAGTTGGCTTTCCCTGGGGATTGCCTCCGTCTCCCTGGCACAAGCCTGGGAATGCTGGAGTGCTGTGAAGCTTGGGCAGCATGTACATGGGGACCAGACCTGCCTTCTCACCTTCTCCTCCTCAAGGTACTGCTCATCAAAATCCAGGGAGTAAAACTCAATGGGGAAGTTGCATGGGTTCTTCACCACCACTGTGGCCTGCACTCCATCGCTGTCCACCAGCACCCATCCCATCTCTAGTGCTGGGGGGCTGAACTCCAGCCGTGGCTCCAGACCTTGTCCTGACAGGTGCAGCATTAAGCAATTGCTGCTCTCACAAATTTTAAGCTTCAGCTTATTCTTGTAAGACCTCTGAAAAGAGAAAAGTGAAGAAAACTCATCCATGAAGTCCCAGGTGACGGGACCCCAGATACAACGCTTTCTCCAAGGTCAGGGTGTTACCAGTCCCTCCAAGGTGAATGGAAACCACCAGGTATTTACTGACGCCAGGGACTACAGCGTCTGTAGTAGCCTGGGGCTGAGTAACTGGGAGGAATCCTGGTGTGCACTGTAACTGGGTATTTGGGTATCAGATGGATCTACAATGGACTGTCAGATGTTTTCACCTAGCCATGCAGGAGCGCAGTGCTCATGAGAAGGGCCCTCGGGGTTACAGTGTCCAGACACAGTCCTGGCACTGCTGCATCAGGCAAACGCCAGCTCCAGGAGAGAGGCAAATGAGCTCTCACCGGCTAGAAATAAGGATCATCTTCTCTGCTTAGTGTCTGGCTCTGGTCAAAGCCAGACACAAGATGGTTATGTCTCTGGAGCAATTAAAAGATCCCTGGGACTGCCTGCAGGCACAGAAGCACTTGTGTCCATACCGGTACAGGCCGTCAGTTTCCAAGACCCAGCGGCCACAGGCAAACTACTTTTGGGAACGCTCCATCCTTTAAGTTGAATCCCCAGCTGCATGGGAATGTGCAGGCAGGCCAGAGCCCCAGGGACTGCTGGAAGCACAGCACTACAGGTGACTGTCCTGCTGTGCCCAGGAAGGTGTCTGGTGGCTGTTTTGTCTGTCAGTTCTGCAGCAGGATGAGCCTAGACTGACCATTCCAGGATTATCCTCTGCGAGTGTGCAGCTGCTCTGCACCGAGTGTCGCAGCTGCAAATACAGCCGGGCAAGGGGGAGGCTGAGGGGAGTTGGGCGCATCCCTCCCGTGTGCCGAGAGGCAGCCACAGAGCCCCGATGCTCTCTGTGCAAGCTCCCTGTGGGCATTTCAAAGCACATCTCACGGCAATGCTCTGTGGGGTGAACTGAGCCACGCTGAGTAGCTGAGTACGGGGCTTGCAGAAAGCTCCCTGCCAAGGCAGAGCTCAGAGCACACTCTCGGCACCAGGCCCTCCTTTCGGCCTCCTGGGCTGACACCTGCCAATCTCACCTCCTCCTTCGGTGTAAACCGGATTTTCAAGTCCTGCCAGCTTCCTGCATCAAGGGTTCCTTTGCAGGGCATCACTTCAAAGGGACAGGGCTCATCCTCCAGTGCCTGCTTCTTCTGAGGTAGGGCTGGTGGCCTGCGTTTGCGTTGATTGCTCTGGGCACAGAAACAAATCCTGTCAGGTCTCCTGGGTCTGCGAGGACAGAGCCTCAGTTCCTGCAGTGCTCTGAGACACTGATACGGTGCTGAGAGCACCCACAGCCAAAACAAGCGTGGCCCCCATAGCCTAGAGCTGGAGGGAAAACCTGTAGACAGGGCAGGCAGAGAGGGAACTAGAGTCCTCAGAGGAGGGCGAATGGGTGAAGGTGCTAGAAAAGCAAAGCATCAGCTAATGGAACAGGTCCAGGCAAACCAGCCTTGATCTGACCCTCAGAAGCTTCCTCAAACACGCTGTAGACCCAAGTGCTCAGGCAGCCACAGGAGTAGAAAGGGCAAGAGACACAAAGAAAACCCAACCAAGAAGTTACGTGTTCAGTGTTGCCCGTGCTTTACCTCCATTACAGGCTGGATGCCAGTAATAAACCAAGTGCAGGGGACATGGAACCAGTTGTAGAGCCGGACTGTCTCCGTCTGGCACTGCCCAACGAGGGTATCCGAGAACTTCAGAGTGTTCTTTGAAAGTCTGAGTGACAGTTCAACGACAGCGGCATGGAGGCGGATGTGAGACCTGGGGCCTTTTTCTACCTGGAGAAGGACAGAGAATTCAGCGGAGGGTGCAGGTGACAGCTGCTGCGGTGCCCAGCCTGCTGCCTGCCCCAAGAGCTGTGGTACCTTGATGGGCAGCAGCACATCCACGTCACCCTGTGGGCGGCAAGCACTTTCAAAGCACACTTCAAATGTCACGGTGTGCCTGGGAGGCAGGTTCTCCATTTGGTCCAGGTCCACACTGAAACCTTGAACAGATGAAAACAAAGCAGCTGAGATACACAAGAAACATGAAATGTGTCACAAGCATGTTTAAGGCCCTACAGGTGTCCTGGCTGAGAGGTCTGGGAAAACGCCCCTGCCGTGCGGTGACCTGGACAAAAACGTAAAAGAGGGCACCGGTGAACACCCCTCAGACACAGCGAGCCTCTGTGTGATGGAAGCACAGCCTTGCCTCAAGGCCTCTTTTGGAAGCCTCTTTTCATCCACCAGAGGATCTCACAGGCTGTTTCCTCAATAAAGGCTTAACACAAGTGCTGTGACAGTGTGAACTCCAAACAAAGCACTTCCAAAACACAGCAGACCCCACTGGTTCACAAAACAAGCCCACAGAGTGCCCAAAGAAACTTCATGCTGGTGGGAGCCAAGGGCAGAAGATGCTGAGAGGTGACCGGGCTGATGAGCCCATCTGGCCCCTGCACTGAAGCGTTAGGGCAGTCACAGGCAGGCCAGGTCCCTGGGCATGGCTGGCCAGGAGAATTGAGACTCTGAAGCTCCCAGCAGGGCCACTGAGAAGAAAAAGCTCAAAAACCTCCCCAAGTTCAGTGGTTTAAGCTAATCTGTCTGAGACACCTTCTTCAAGCCCACAGGAAGTGTCTCCAGCACTGCTTACCTGTGTCCTGCAGGACAGACACATCCATCCGGAAGGACAAAAGCATCTCCCCAGGGTTGGTGATCTCCAGAGTGCGTCTCTCAGTGCAGCCCTTAAATACAGACCCCAGGTCCAGGACATACTCAAGCGGCTCAATGCTGGAAGAAGGAGTAAGGACAGTCCTTAAACCACAGCCTGGCTACAGCTTCAGTGGATGGAAGACACAAATAAAGGGGATAATTCTGTATTCATTGCTGTAAAAACTCAGCTCAAGCATACGAAACCCGAGGCCTGATCCCCTGGCAATGACTTTGGGAAATCAGGAGGAGTGCAGGTCCTAGGTTTTATCAGCTACCCATGGTAGCTGAAACTAAAATTAGTTTAAAATGGACACTGGTCGCAGCTCCTCTGCCATGAAAAGCCAGTAGAGGTGAGTACACTGGGCCTCCACTGGTCTCAATGAAACTGCTTAGCCTCGTGTACAGCCTGAGCCTGAAATTGCCTCAGGGCCTAGAAGAAAGATTTGCCCGCACCGGAAATCTTCATTGTTCTGCAACCAGATCACATGATCTGTTCTGCAGAGCATCTTCCTCCTGAATGGAAGCCTCCTGTGCTTGTGCTGCATCATGATGGCGCAAAGGGAACAGACCAAGGAACCTAGATAAGCCCTGCCACCCCACCAGGATTCGAGCCATCTGAGTCTGCATTTTAAAGTGTTTGCTGACATGTGCAGTTCCCTTCTCCGTCTCGTGTGCTCTGTTAGCTGGAACCAAGACATCAGCTGGGAGTTGTCTCTTTTAGAGCTAGTCAGCAGGGACAGAAGTTATGTGGCCTGGAAGGGCTTGAAGGTCTGTGCTGGGTCCCCTCAGCTGCAGGGACAGAACCCCACACCTGTGGGGAGCCGAGCAGTCCAAAGCTCAGCGTGGTGCTGGGGAAGGGAGGACACTCCTCTGCTCAGATGTAGCCTGTCAGCCACCGGGACCAGACCCTTTCTGAAGTCCCCGGCTATTCCCCAGCTGTGCAGACACAAGGAGCTCTCAGGAGAAGGAGACATTGCTGGATGTTCCCCACGGGGCACCTGAAGATGGGGATGGGAATCCTTACTCACTTGATAAGACTCTGGAGCAGCTCCTTGTCAGGAAACCTGCTCTTCGGGAGATGGGATGAGAGCTTTTGCTGCACCTCCAAACCAGCCTTCTCTGCCATCTTTATCTGCGCCTGGGTGTCTGTCTGAGAAAAGGGAAGACAGTGGCTGCTTAGCAAAGGTCCTTCCCAAGGCCCAGCTTGCACCTGAGAAAGGATCCCACCCTGCTGCTGTTGAGAGGGGCTGTGGGGTCCTCCTGTCTGGCTGCTCAGTGTCCGTGACACCTCCTGCTCTTAGCCAGGACCTCATCTCCAGGGAAGTCACTCCCACACCTTTGCCTGCCCAGCCACTGTTGGCAAAGCTGATCTGGCCGGGCAGACAGACAAGCCAGGAACCTTCCAGAGCTCCAGATCCTTGCTTGCCCCCAGCCAGTACCAAGGCAGCTTGGACAAAAGCTGTCTTGAAAGGGAACCGGGAAAGCCTTGGAAGCCTTGTGTCTTGAAAGGCACAGCTTGGAAGCTGGTGCCTCGTGGAGATGAGCACGGCCAGCACAGTCCCAGGGCACAGTCAGGCACCTACTGTACAGGTCTGTAAATCTGACAGGGCTTGGGTTGGGACCAGCAAACTCCCCAGAAATGACCTGCATCTCCTTCAAAGCGCCATCAACTCCATCCCTTGAGCATGGCCTTCAGGATCTCTCCCTGGGGTAGCCAGGAAGCTGGTGCAACACCAGAAGAGACCATGACCAGAGTGGCAGCCCTAGGGGCAATGCTGAGGTGACACATGGCTGTAAAGTGGGCAGGGAGGTCCCAAATGCCATCGGGGCACCAGGAAGCTGCTGTGGGCTGCAAGGGGCTCAGGTGACACAGAGAGGGTGGCATGTGCCAAACTGGGCTGCAGCTGTTCTTACTGTATCGCCAGAGCCAAGCAAGCCAGGCTTCCGGTTCTGAGTCTTCCGATTCCGAGTCTTCGAGGTCTGAGTCTTTGAGGTCGGAGTCACTGGGGGCTGAGACTTCGAGGTCTTAGTCTTCGGGCTCTGAGTCTTCGTCACAACAACTGATTCTTTCCTTTGACTTTGTTGTTGCTGCTGTTTTACATGCCGTTCCAATGGCTCCTCATACTTTTCATTTCCTGAAGGAAGAAAACATCCACAAAGAGAAGTGTGAGCAAAGTGCCAATCCCATTAAAGCTGGGAAGTCCCTGCCTCCCAACACTGGTTCCTTCCAGAAAGAAATCCCTCAAGCCCTCTATGGAAAGTGGATGCTGCTGCTCCTCTCTGCATCCTCACCCATCTTCCTCCCCACAGAGGAGCATCGCATCCCCTGCAATGTCACACAAATCCAAGCCTGCCAGAAGCCCTGCCAGCCTCTCTTAGAGCTTTCCCAAGCCTTTCAGTCTAGCCATCACCCTTCAGAACCCTGCCAGATGTGCTGGCAAGCTCTGCAGGATGGTTCCTGGGACAGAGCCCACATGGGATCCTTGCTCAAGACTCATGAAGCAACCAGAGAGCTTGAGTTGCTCTGGGAGTCCTGCAACCCTCCAGGCTTGCTGGAGGTGGGCACGAGCTGCCCCGTGGGCATATGGTAGGGAACAAAACCAGAGGGGCCCCTCCTGGAGGCAGACAGGCAGTGCCCACCTTTGATGTTCCAGGGCAGGTTCACACTAAACACGGGAAAGGATGCTTCTCCTTTCAGACGGATACTTTCTGGCTCCAGGTCACCCACTTTGAGGTGGTAAGTCCTGCTGAAAGCTCCTGGTAATCCTGGCACGTAAGAAAAATTCAGCTCTTGCGTCTCGCCTGGTGCAATGGAGCCCTGCAGGGACAGAAGAGAGAGGGAATGCATCAGAGTTTGATGGGGAATGGTTCAGGGGACAGACAGGCTGAGAAGACAGGTTCTCATCTAGAAGAAGCCATCAAACCACACCACCATCATGATAAATACATTACAGTGTTGGCTTTTGCAACTGTTAGAGTAAACACTATATGTTTTATAATGTTGACTTTTGTAAAAGAAGTTTTGCTAAAGTTTAGAGTTCTTTTAATTCAATTCTTTTTTTGTGATACCAATGCTGGTGAAGAATTGTTGTAATATTA
The DNA here is from genome assembly GCF_029207755.1 of Chamaea fasciata. NCBI lineage: Eukaryota > Metazoa > Chordata > Aves > Passeriformes > Sylviidae > Chamaea > Chamaea fasciata. Next base: position 22,061,269 of record NW_027094097.1, on the reverse strand, counting down.
ACATTTAACCAACGAAGGAATTGAAGCCTGTTGAATGTGTCAAAAAGTAACAAAGGACCAGGACTAGGACAACCGCATATGCTCCAAAAAGGCCGGACGGAGAAGGAACTCTGTTAAAACGTTGGAATATAAAGAACTGCTTGTAAATACGCACTGGGCTAATGCAATACCCCGGCTATACAAGGGGTGTTGTGTTGACTGGTGTGTGCCTCTGGCTGCAGCTAATGTGGCTAAGCAGGCAGTGCTGTTCCTTCTGCTTAGCAGGCAGTGCTGTTCCTTCTGCTTTATTGACTTTGTCTCCTATTGTCTCACACTAAATTTTCTTGAAATTTTAACTGATGAGTGGGCTTTGCTTCTCACACCTCCTACCTTCCTTGTGCCCAAAAGATCGAGCCACTGACCCGGGGGTGCAGTGTGTCCTCCCAAGAGCTCATCTGCCTGCAGCCCCAGCACAGCCTGATGTGATGTGAGCACAGCTCTGCTGCTCATGGGGTTCGCCCTCTGCCAGCAAGAGCCCGCCTCAACAAGAAAAGGCTTTTTTTGCTATGGAAGAGAAGTCCCCGCACTCAGCAGGGCCAGCAGCTCCTCCCATCCCTTGTAGGACAGGCATGAAGAAATGCCTGTCGGCTCCCTCCTCCCACTGCAAGGAGGGACAAAGGCAGGAGTGCTGCTTCGGCTCAAAGACACCCAGGCAGGACTGAGAAGCCTGGACAAATGGTGGGATGACGCTGCAAATTTTTCTCATCGCTCCTCCAGCCCCGCTGCTCCCCGGCCCCCTCACTGCCCCACAAAGCCTCTGCACAGCACAAAGCTGCAGGAGGCAGGGACCAGCACGCCTACTGAAGGGCTATGTAAGTGGTTCTTAGCCCTGGCAACGGGGAGGCAGGGCAAAGGACAATGTCCTGTGTGATCACACAGCCTGGGTAAGGCGACCCTCAGAAACGCTCCAGTGCCAGCAGCCTGACATCTCAGCCGTCGGGGTCCCCAGAGTGACTGTGAGGTGCGGTGGTGTGGTTTTTATCATGAGTTTTAATGTAAGATAGTTGTTCTTTGTACCCTGGTTCAGTGCCGTTGTATTTTTAGGTCCTTTTTGTTACAAATTGTAAGCTTCTCCCTCAGCCTGCCCCACATACAACCCCTGTTTGGTTCACCTTTCCCGCCTTGGTTACCTGTCCACCATTCGTCGGGAAACCCTCCCACCCTGCCAGTCACCCAGGGCCTGTCCCCCGGGTCCAGAAGCTTCGAAGGGAGATCTCTGGCGACTGGCTGGATTGGAAGCTTTCCCCTCCTTCCTTCGGATCATTGGTATTTAATGTTAATGCTTGTTACGTCAGTAGACACTCCCCAGTTATACCCCACTGGTTGCACGTGTAGCCACCCTGAGCTTCCAGCCACTGTATAAAACCCTCTCCCTCCTGAGATTCAGGGTCTCCCTGAAGCACCGGTCGCAGGCTGAGGGCTCCCTCCTTCCTACCAATAAACCCAAGTTGCAGTCAGGCCTCTTGAGAGTCCCGTCTTTCTTCCTCCGCATTCCCAACGTGGCAGGGCAGGTCGGCAGCCAAGATCCCACATTTCTATAGATCGTGTGGGGGCGTGTCGGGGCTAGCCGGCCGTGGGAGGACACGCACCGCCGCAGTGGGGAACCAATTCCATTTTTATTTGTGCCTCACCGTATGTTATAAATCCATTTTCTGACACGGGGTGAAAAATTACTACAGGGGCTGCAGTCGCGTTGGGAGCCTTAACACACTCCAGGCGTGGAGGAGGTTGCAAGGAGAAGATGCAGGCAGGCCCCGTCTCGGGGGGCTGCAAGCGACTTCTCCCTTGGGGGAGGGCAGACCGCGAAGCCCGGGCAAACTTTGCCCGTCTGACTAAGTCTTCCCAAAAGGGCTGAATTACGGGAGGAATCTCGGCGCACAAAAGCAGTTAACGCTGCCGGTTTCCCCCCGCCATTTTTGGTTGTGGTCGTGCCGGGAGCACCTGGAGGGCCCGGCTCCCTGCAGAGCCGCTCCTTCCCCGCCTGCCTACCCCGCTGTCGCCGCTTCCCCGCCGGCCACGGCCCCGCAGCGCTCCGCCGTTGCCCCGCGGGAGCAGCCGCCGCGCCGGCCGTGCCCAGCCGCAGCTGCGGAGCCCGGACGCCGCAGCCCGCGGGACCGCCGCGCCTGCCGCGGGCGCGGAGCGCGCCCAGCCCGCCGCGGCAGCACGCTCGGGGCGCTGGCCGCACACGGGCTCCTGCTCCAGCCGCCGAGCAGGACGCCGACACAGCGCCCCAGGCTTCCAGCGGTACCGCTCTGTCCCTGGCTTCTGTTACTCCCTCTGTTGTTCATTCATTTTTCTCTCTCTGCTCTCTTTTCTGTCCCCTTCTGGTCGGGGCCGTACCCTTTCTTTACCAATTTCCAGATGTAATATTTGCTGCGTTTGTGCCTTATTTTCGCCCGAGAAATCTATCAAAAAGAATTCTCCTCTGCTCCCCTTACAGCGGGACGGGACAGTGACCAACACACTTGTGCCTTCCGCCGCTGTCTGCCGTGAGACAGCAGAGCCACCCGCCAGCCAAGGCCGTGGGGGAGTCTATCAGGACAGCACTTGTCTGACCTTCTCTGCCCCCAGCAGAAATCGCTCACACCCTTCTCTCTCTCATGGCTGGGTTTGGGGTATTCCCCTCTGACTTTTTTGTCCCTTTCCCCCCCCGCCCCCTCTTTTTTCCCTTTAACGCTCTCCTGGGCCACCCGACACAGGGCTGGGGTGAGTCACTTGTGCTACTTACTGCGGTGGGCTTGACCAGAAACACACCAGGCAGATCCTGGTCTGCAGTGCTAGGGTTTAGCACCCAGCTGAATTCCATATTGCAGGTGTTCTCCAGGGTGACCGTGGCGTGATGAATTTCATTAAACATCTGGAGAGAAAGCACAGGAGCAGGAAGTTACAGACCCAGGCCTGCGGCTGGGAATTTCCTTCCTCTCTCCCGGGGTTGAAAGCAGACCTGGGAGCAGGGACCAGGGAGGAGATACGGGCCCTTGGGAAGCTGGGCAAGCCCCAGGCACAGGGCACCTGCACAGGACCAGGGAGCTCTGGCAGCACACAGACATGTGGTGACGACCACGTGAGGGCCAGTAATAAATGAACCAGGGGACACAGGCCCTCTGTGCTCTCAGGGGCCACCAGCTGCCAGGAGAAACAAAGGAGGTGGCACTGAGGTGCGTGAGATGAATCCAAGAGTTAGGAGGTTAAAGAAAGGAAGTTGTTGGTTCTTGCGTGTTGTTGTTTGGATTGTTTGGATTTGTTCAGGTCCTGTTGTTGGGTGTTGCTGTGAGCTGGGAGAGGGGCAGGGTTGAAGACCTGACTAAAAGGCAGTAGGATGAGAGGGGAGGGGACAGAAGAGTTGGCGGTCAGAGAGAATGGAAGTTCCCGAGTACCATCCAATGGGAAGGAGGACAGGGACCACCCTGGCCGGGTAAAAAAGGGATAAAAGAAGCCGTTTTGGTGAAAGGGGTGTGTGTGCTGGGCTCCCGGCTCTCGGGGAGGGAGACACACCCGGCTCAGCTGAATTGTTACTAATGAACAGTTTTCTTTTGCTTCGATGACTTTGTCCCCATTGAATTGTATCTAAAAGTCAGTGCATTTCTAAGACAGGCATTCTAGAAGAAAAGGCACCTGCACGCAAGTATTGGCAAGCAACAAACATGCAACAAGGAAGTCACACAGGGCAACACAGACAGGGCCAGCAGCTGAAAATATCTGTGGGCTTTCAACTGAAAGAGAGTGAAGTGGGGATTCTTCTGGGACAGTCTCTGCAACTGTAGTGACTGGAAGCCCAAATTCTTCCCCTGATTATTGTGTGGGTTAAGCAAGAGCTTTATACAAGAGCATCTCCTTGGAGGTCAGGCTTTGGGAATGGATCAGCAGAGGGATGTCTCAGGGACATGTCCCTCAGAGCATCCCCACTGGGACCCTGCCTGCCCCAGGAGGCAGTGTTTCTCAGGGTACCTTTCTCAACATTTTGGGGAGGCTTGGAGATGACCATTTGAAGCCAGCTTGGATGCCAGATTTGTCCCTCAAAGGTTGTACTTCCAAGCCGCAGGCCAACAAAGGGGCTGGGAAGGGGAGGGAGGCCTGGACTGAGGCGGGCAGGAACCCGCTGGCCGTGGTTGCAGGGCAGGGAGCTGTGCCAGGGGACATGTGGGGTACCTGTAAGCCGCAGTCAACCTCCCGGGAGCTCAGCAAGTAGCTGACACGTGAGGCCTCCCCGGTCAGCTTCACCTTGTAGGTGGGGCCTCCCTCCACGTGGCACAGCGCCGTGACACGAGCGATGGTGTCGAGAAGGCCAAAGAAGGTGAAGGAGGCCTGCTGTGTCTCTCCTGGCTGCAGCACACCCGACACCGGCAGGATACTGAAAACCTGGATGGAGGACAGGAGAGATTGAGGTGTTGAGCATGGAAATGGATGCAGAAGAGCTTCTTGGAGCAAAGTGCAGCTGTAGCCAGAGGGGGCTGTTCCTCAAATACAGCCAGAATCATCCTAATCTCATCTTGTATCCATGCCAGTGACCAGTGGAGGGACCATGGGGAAAATCTTCTCCCATACTCGCAGATCAATGCATTAATTAATACACTACATTAAAGTGAACTGGGATGTGTCCTGGCAGTAGAAATTCTCTCTGATGCACAACTTGCCCTTAAAAAGCATTTCTTACTGCTTTTAGAAAAGGAGGCGACTCAGAGCCAGAGCTCTTGGAGCTCAGGGAAGGATTCCAGCCCAGCTCATCTGACTCCTGAGGCTTTCCCCGCCCCGCTCTGATTTCTATGCTGCTTTCTCAACGTGCTCCAGCAAAAATTTCCTATGGACCACCTGATGAGGTCCAAGGGGAGCAATGCCCTCCATAGGTGCTGCACAGCGTCCTTGGACAGCCCTACAACATGTCCTGCACAGCCTCTCTAACAACCAGTTGCTTCAGCAGCACTTTGCGATGGGTCCGGAGGGATGTGAGGCCCCGCTGTGGGCAATGCTGATGGCCACCAGTGGGACTGGGAGCTACAGCCCTGCTTGCCACACTGGAAAAGTGGGAGTGAGACAGATTCCTTCTTACCTTCTCAGTTTCGAGGGGAGTGTACCCTAAGTCCATGAAAAAGGTGACTCCCTCCAACCCTGGTGGGACGTAATACTTCTCCCAAGTACGTGGTGGCACCTGAAAAACAAGCCATTTTCTATGCTAGGAAGAAGAGACAGCCACTTTGCAAAGTCTCATTTTGTAAGACAGCTTCAGAGCCACCACTGCGATACCAGCTCTTGGGTGAAAAGAGAGATCTGGGAAGAGGTCGTCTGGCTGGCTTGGGAAGAGGGTACATGGAGATCAGGACTCATCACAGCTTGCTCTGGGAAGGAAGCTGGAGGTCCTATCATCATGATGCAGACAAAAGCCTCATCTTACATTGTGAAGAAAACAAGGCAAAAAACCCACACTCAACACAGCATCTGAGCAGGTTTCTCCAAGGAAAACTCTCCTGTTTCTCCCTCCCACACACCCCATGTCCAGCCACCGGCCCTGCTGCCCAGCCCGCTCTCAGGGCACAGGACAGCAGGGCGGCAAAAAGGGAGGTCAGCACGAGCAGGACTTGTTGGTGGCAAGCTAGGGAGGTAACGCAAGCAGTAGGTGTACAAGAAAATCTACCTCTGCTCCTGAAGATTGGCCAAGATCCCGTGATTCTTCCAGGGCTGTGGCTGGCTCCTCCGCTTTTCTAATCCTGAAGCGTCTCCACTGAGTTGCCGGCTTATCCAAACGGAATGACACCATCGTCGGTGGCTTGGGTTGGAATTTAGGTGGGCAAAGCTCATGTCTGGAAAAGAACGTAACTATGAACAGGGACCTGCAGTGGGAGGAAAGGACACCTGCACCAGTAGCTCCTGCTCAGGATGCAGCCCCTGGGTGGGTGCTGGTGCGTTGAACTGAGAAATGGTTTGATCCAGCCCTTCCCAATCCAGGCTGGAGCAGGTCCCATCTAAAGGTGGCCCAGGGCTGACACTGAGGTAGCAGTGGTGCAGGCAGCTGCAACTGCTCGCAGTGAGGAACTACAGAGGACACGGATTCACACCTCGTGGGGATGCAAAAAAACACAGTGGGAGAGGAAAAGACAGGGAAGGCAAGAAAAAGGGGAGATTTGAGGCACCAAGGGGCAGACGCAGCCAGTGATGAGCCGGCACAGCCCCCCCAGCGCCCAACGCCAGAAACTCTGCGGCTTTACCAGGTATTTATCAGGAATGTTTCCCTGAGAGTGTTGGGGAGGTTGGCTGACATTTTCCAGCACTCCCAGGTGACTCAGGTCACATTCCCCATTTTAAATTGAAGCAGGTGCTCAGGGTAACTCTGCTTGTGTTTCTAATGCCACGTGAGGGACAAAGTTGTGCCGTGCCTGCCTGTCACCCTGCTGAGATACAAGTGCTTCCCACACAGTCAAACACAACCTGGATGCTCCATTCCCAGACAGGCATTCAGTGCCTGCTCCCCAAAGAAAAACTGTCTTTAGCTTTGTAGCTTGTTATCTGAGGCTGGGTTTCATTTCTGCATGAGGCGCTCTCTCACCATAACCCCCAAGAGATCCCTAATCATCTGTTCCACTCTCTTTAGTTTTAATGAATGGTTTGAGGCAACTTCCCAGGACCATGGTGCCCAGACAATGTTTTTCACTCTAAAGTAGTGGAGCGAGAGGCAGGGATAGGAGAAGATGTGATGAACAAGTCCTGCTGTCAAGCAGTACAGAACCTATAAGGGACATGTTGCAGTGGGGAAAAGTCAAAGTGAGTAACAAGTGTCACAAAAAGAGGGTCGTGAGGAATCCAAGGTGTCCACTGAAAGCTGACCCCTGGGAAAGAATTTGTCCTGGCACTAAAGGAGTTGTCTCAGAAAAGAAGGAAAGGGAAGGTAACAAGAGGTTCAGCATCAGCCCAGTTGCTAAGTAGCTCTTTCTCTGGTGTTGGGACTTTCTGGGTGTCCTCCAGCACAGCGCAAGGGAGGAAGGCAAGGAGCAGAGAGCAGCTCCTGCAGAGAGGACCCATCCCAAAGCAAGGGGGCCAAAAGGGCCTCCAGCAGCACTGTGGCAGCTGGGACTAGGAGCCCTTCAGCAGGGTGGACAGTGCCTCAGGCCACGGAGGTCTGAGAAAGCAGCCTTTGTCCCAGCTTTCCTTCCCAGGGGAAACCACAAGGAGCACCAAATTGGTGGCAAAGCTATTCCCTGAGCATCCAGCCTGACCGCAGCCGGTCAGTGTTATTTGCACAAGGACAAGGCAGAAGCAGTTTGTCAGCTCCTAGGCAAACAGCTTTGTTCTTTGCAAAGTACTAACAGGACACCAGGAAGAAGAGCTTCAAGGACAGGGCAAAGGTGCACATACCTCAACTTCTTCACATGGTCGTCCATCTGGAATGACCAGTGGTACTTGACGGGAAGTGGGCTGCAGTTGGTCATCTCCAGAGAACGCTCCTGTTTCGTGCCAGCCACGATGCAGCCAAATTCCAGGGTGCTGGGCTGGATTTGGAGATTTGGGAAGTGGGCTTCCCCGCAAAGGGTGATACGCTCCACATAAGGATGGCCCCTGACCATTTCTATCTTCAGGATCTTCATTGTTTTCCAGCTATTAAAATCCCGTCCATAAGCTGGGTCAAATGCGATGTAGAGGTGACAGGTCTGCCCAACGTCCACTGTCACAGGCTGCAAGCAGATGAACAGTAATTAGTCACCTGTGGGATGACATCCCAAGGTCTGACAGCATGAACCAGTAAATGCTCCAAGTGTGACACCAGCATGGGCTTCTCAGTTCATCGTTCATTTCTTTACAGCAAGGGTCTGACTGCGGGCACCACACTCGAGTCCAGGATTCCCTCAGGCTCACGTTTCTGTGCTCAGCAGCAATACAAGGGGTGGCTGCTGGAGAGCTGGGATGCTTTCCAGGAGTCACCTTCACGGCATGGCTTGCCCAGACCTAGTTGCCTGCTCCCTTCTCCTTGTGCCTGAGAGCCAGGGTGGATCTTCTCAACTCAGATAAGTTTTTGATTCCTTCAGCAGCTCTGCTGATGCAGTTCAGACCATCCCATTGCTGACACTACAGATTAAACTTCTTGACTTAAGGACGTCCCAACAGAAGTGCATCACCGCATCCCTCCTCTTCAAACCCCACTGCAGGAGTCCGGGGCTGCTCACCTGGCCATGTGGGAGTGGCTGCTGGTCCTCACTGCAGACCTGAAACGGCTGCTCCAAGTAGAGCATAAGGTCGAGTGGCAGCCGGCAGGTGTTCTTTATAGCCAAAGGCTGGTACTGCAGAGTCAGGACATCACTGGGTTTCTACACAAACAGGAGACAAGGAAAAACAACCTCAGCTAGTCACAGACCTGCTTCTGCTGCATCTCGCAGTTTTCAGTCCCAGAAGTGCACACATTTCTATTTACCCTTTTTATTTGTTTCTACACTTCCAGGAGATTTTTCTTTACAGCAGATGCTTTTCATGTTTAGAAACCACAGCACCCTCTGGGGGACAGGGAAACACTCCCAGGTACAGATGAGGAAATGGGGCCCTGAGAGGAGGCAGCTGCTTGAACAAGATCTAAAGCAGAAAGTGATTCCAGACCATTTGTCTCCAGTTTTGTCTCTCTATTGCACAGAGCAGCACTAGATGATCTTCACTCACATACAGCCATTTCTTACAACCTTACTGGCTCATAAAGCAGCTTGTCTGCAGGATGCGTCCTGCAGTCCCTGCTACAGGGACAAGGTGTCTGTGGTCTCAAAGCTATGATCAGCCTAGGCTCTTCCTTCCTTGTCTGCATTCTGCTGGGCTTCCTGCATGGTTTAGCGAAACCAGGGAGTTTGGGAAACTAGTTCTGCATGTACTGGTATCAAATAGGTGCCATAGTATGCAATAAATCAGTTTGCGTGTGTGGCGTCAAGCAGAACCCAGGCAGAATCAGGGAGAGCTGAAAAGCTTCTAATTACATCGGAACTGCCTGTTCCAGGGATTCTGTACTTGAGTGGAAACCTGGGAACCAGAGGAGAGGCCTGAAACTACAGAAAGCAACTCATGAAACATCTTCTCTTTTTCAGACAACTTACTGAGAGGGAAGCATGATGCTGGAGTTGGGATCCCGAGACTAAAGGGCACCTGCTCTGCCTCAGTGTTATCATCACTGCAGCTGCAGGGTGTCTGGGGGTGCTTTGAAGCAGGTGAGGCTTAGGGAAATGCACAGAGCTATACCATATAGCTATACCATACAGCATTCATGCCAACAGCAGAGAAGGCAAAGAGACACAGGAGATGCTGGGTTTTTCCTTGTCAGCCTGAGGAATTCACAGGAATCTCCATTTTTTCCCTGCTTTCCTACAGCATCGGTGTACAGACATCACCGTGCCCTGAAGGATCCTCAGAAACCTCCCTTTACCGTGAGCAGAGAAACTGGCATTTCTCTGGAGGTGGCCACGATCCTCCTTGGCAGTGCAGCTGTAACTGCAGTTTTACTTTGGGGACGTTAAATACCAGTCTCATCTCTAAAAGCATCTCCCCTCACTTTACAAAGTGCCTCAGGAAGGGTAAAGAGGGGCTTTTACACAAGCACACCCCGCCCTCAGCCATGCTGTTCAATGCCAGGATGCAATCCAGACACTTACTTACCTTCTCCACCCGGAAAGAGAATTGTCTGGCTGATATATTTATAGTGGGATCAATAAACTCGCAGGTAATGGTTGCTTCTATTATCTTCTTCATCGAGCCGCCTGTCCCAATGACAGCTTCGCAGATGGCGTAATTCTGCACCACCTGCATGCAAGAGTCACTTGTCACCAGTGGGTGGTGGCAGGGCATCCAGCAAATGCCCAGCATTGGCTCAGCACCCACCACCCACCACGCGCCCTATTCCTGCCACAGAGTTATGGTCACTGCCCGCTTTTCTTCCAGTGATGCAGCTTATTTATTTTGCACTCAACTGTCTGTAGCACTGCACCCCACTAACCACAAAAGGCACTTGTGAGAAACTCCCCCCCTTCACATGGCTTTTGGTTTACTCTGTGCTTACCCCAGAAAAACCACTTGGCACTTGTTTAATTCACTTTCTTTTTGGGCTCCTAGTCTAAGTGTTACTAACTTATTTCTCTGTCCTTCTTTGCTGACTAAGCATGCAATGCTGTCTGCCCCAAAAGAGCAGTATTTCCTTCTACCCCTACTTCGGGATCAGCACTAGGTTTTGGTGGCTGTGGAATCACAATAAAGCTGTAGCTGGTCTGATGGTGACCAGCAAGGAAAGTAAGTGGTGCTGCCACAGAAACGTGTGGTCTTAAACCAGTTTCTTGAAGGCCCCTGCTCATTTCCCCAGGCAAATGTCAAGGGACGGTGGAACGAGCCCAGGGGAGGGGATCTGATGCTTCCCCAGCTCGGCCCGTGGTGGGGACCTCACCTGCGCCTTGCGAGAGAAGCCTCGCAGCATCATGTCCACAGACTCTCCTGGCTTCAGGTCCATTGACAGCGGCTCCAGCCGAAACACGGGGGCCGCACGTTTGGGCCTCTGGGAATCACGTTTGGCCGTGGGGCTACTGTGGGCTGAGGTGCTCCGGCCCTCCTTCCCAGCTGGCCTGTTACATTCCACCTTCCAGAAGAGCTGATGGAAGTGGTGGCCCCCATTTGTTAGTCTGAACTGACGAGCACAGGGAAGGAGGCTAGAAGAGAAACCAGAATGGAAAATAGTATGGGAGTAGCTGTTGTCCTGGTCATCAGATTGCTCCCACGGAGGATTCTGAGCTGTGAATAGCTTGGAGACCGTCTTCATTTCCAGCTCTTAATGTGGACCGGGAACAGTGTCTGATAAGCTGCCCTCCTGATGTCGTTATTGCAAAGAGGAATATGTTTCTCATGGTAATGTAGCATTTTCCAGGCCAGGCTAACAGGATCTGGTGTTTTCCGCCAAAATGTGTGTTCTGGGGTGATTCGTACTGTTACTGTATTTTGTATTAATCTGCACCCAAAACTGTTACTGAATCATTGAGATCCTGCACCTGAGGCCCTTGTGTGCGGGGGTATGATTGCAGGCATTTTTAAAAGCCAGCGCGAAGGAAGTTTCTGGACGATCCCAGCAAGCTGCTAGAAATCACCTGTCTGCTCTAGGAGAGGAAACCAGGGGAGCAGGGGCTCTCTCATTCATAGAAGCTTTGGTTTTGCACCGGTGGTCATTTGTAGAAACTTCATTTCGCAATCAGAAACTGTTTTGAAGTGAACTTTGCAAACTCCGCTGGCAATGGGAAAATGAGCAAGGTCCTGTGTAGAAGTGTACCTCACCTGGTAGGGTTTGCAGCCCCACAGTGGCAAGGAGGCTTCCATTTAAGGGAAGGATTTGGGTTTCATTCTTTGTTTCACTTATGAGGTAAAACCCAGAGATTTTGATACCGTTTTTGGCCTTGTGCCAGGACGGAGACACCTGTTGGATCTTTGAGACTGTGCCTCAAGCCCTGTTCCTATTTCTATTGGGCAGGATGCCAAGAATCCGGCCTTGATTGTTACAAACTTAAGAGAATAGAGGAAGATCCTCAGGGCATTTTTGGGGTGTTGTAGCAAGTGCAAAGGTCCTCCTTGCACTTGGCATAGCTTCTTCTCTTTTTTTTGGCACGGTTTTTTATTTTCACCTTAATGAAAACATTTTTGCTTTTCAAACACCTCTGATCATGCTGCCTCGCTAATATTTTAAGCCATCCTGAGGCTGCCGGTCAAACCCAGAGGTGATGCACCTGAGAGGGCACCCTAACATTCTGGCCTCCCGCACAAGCATCAGTCCTGGGCAGGCAGGGCAGCAGCAGAGCCCACGAGCAGCGTGAGGAAGCGTTGGCAGCGGCACTGCAGGCCCCACACAAACCAGCAAGTTTCCATCTGCCTCTGGAACTGCTCTGCGGGCTCCTGCCTTCCCAGGGGGGTCGTCACCCTCCTGTCCATTTGCTCCCAGGGCCCCTGCTTGCCTGGCAGGTGCCATTTTGGAGGGGAAGGGTGCTCCTTGTTGAGACAGAAGGAGAGGTGGGAGTGGGAGATCTCCTACCTGAATTGGTATCCCAAGTTGAGCTCCGGGGCAAATGGTTTGTCTATGACAATTGTGGTGCCAGTGCCAAAAGCCAGGAGGGTGGAGGTGGTCCAAAGTCTGTTCCCAATGAACAGCTGGAGAGCATCAGCAAAACCCCCAGTGTCATCCAGGGTTGCTGTGACAGTCACAGGAACCTCACCCCTGGCGGGGATCACTCCTTCCCTGGGTTCAATAACATAGCAGTGTGGTTTATAAGCCTGTAAGACAAGCATAACATGCATTTAGGATGGAAACCATACACCCTGGTCTCTTATGGGGTGTAAGAAAAGGAGAAGACTAAAGAGAGGAGGATAAAAATCCTAAAGGCCTAATTTCCCTAAATTTAAGCTGCAGTATTGGGGAACAGCAGAGCTTATACAACCTGTATTTTCCCCTCCTTTAACAGACTCTCACCTAATTAACCCAGTTTTGCCCAACCCAAGGGACGCTTATCCTCAGGAGAGTGTTCCTTCCCCAGTCCTTCTCTGGAGTGTGTGCCAAGGAAAGCTGCTTTCTCTCTCCTGGCTTCTCACAAAGGCTCAGGGCCAGAGGAAGTCATGACGGCTCAAATCCCACTCCAGAAACCACACAGCTGGAGGACACTGCTGAGAGCCTGAAGAATATCTCTGCAAAACCAGTTGAGCAAAACCCCAACACCAAACTATCCTTTCCCAAGAGGCCATCAATGCTTTTCAACGTCCCCTAAAGGACCGAGGCCCTCACTTCCCACTGATCATCCGCTGTAGAGAGGTGCCCCAGGGCCTTCTGCTTTGGAAAAGTCACCTCTGAATGGTTACAGCAGAGCAGGAAAGAAGGAAGCAGAGGGAAAACTGGATGACATGTGCTCAGTGGGCATGGCCCACTCTTCCTAAGAACTCGTGTCCTCTGGTTTCTCATGGTCTTCACAGATTGGCCAAGAGAGCTGGAAGCTGCCCAAAGGAGGGAGGAAAGGCCCCGCACCAGCACAGCTGTACAGACACAGCTCTGCAGGTCCAGCCCTGGAACGAGCACGTGAAGCCCATCCTTTACACACCAGGCCCACCCAGCCAAGGTGCATTGCTCCCTGAAGAGGTGGAAGGCAGAATTTCATTGTGTAGTTCGAGAAAGCTGTCCTGGAAAAATCCCTCACTTTAAGGTTACATTTATCCCCCAAACAGCAGGAAAAGCAGCAAGAGGAAAAATCATGCCCCTCCTCCTTGGCTCAGGAGGCTGTGGCTGGACTTTCCCACATGGCCTGATGCTTTATCCACAGACACAAACAAGTCCACAGGATCAGGTTTTAACCAGTTCCAAGTTCAACACACCCAGCATGGAGAAGAGCAAACCTCAAGCCCCTCAGAGATCTCCCCCTCCAGCAGACATCCCACCCAGCCCCAGGCCCAGCCTACAAGCCCTTCCTGGCTGCAGCAGCCCTGCTCTCCCTGCCAGGGGAGCAGCCCCAGCTCCTCTGCCCTGTGCAGCCTTCACATATTAAACAGCCATTCTCTGCAGCCGGTCCCCAAAGATGCTCTTCAAAGGCACAGAGACCACAGGCTGGGGGGGTGCACAACCCCCACACATGTCTTTGTGTGGACAGCCCAACTGGCCTGACCCACAGCAGGTGTGAAAATTGCCTCCCCACCAGCAGTCTGAGGACAGACCTCACACCCTCTTCTCTACCATGAACAGCAGTTTGGCACAAAGCAAATGTAGATGGCACAGGGAAAGCACAGGGAAACCCATGCTCTCCGAGGAGCAAAGGACCACAGGTTTCTCTTGATCTCAGAGCTCAAAAACCGTGACACACACAGCTAAAGACCTTCCATAAAATTATGGGAGAACTCGTCAACACAATCCAGACGAATTTCTGCTCCAACATCTCTGCACCTGATTTCACTGAGGAGTGCCCCAGCTAAAACCACTCCAGAGCCAGGTTCCTTTTGCCTCACCCAGATGGAATCTTGGAGTATCTCGCTTCCTCTCACACAGGCCGATGCATATAAAAACCAAGTCATGGCTGCTTGTAAGGTCAACCAGTCAATTTCCCTGGAAAACAGCCCCACAGATACTTACAATCTCTAGCCTGAAGTCTAAATCGATGAGACCTTCGTTGAAGAGGCCAAAAGCTTGTGAATTAGGCCTTAGCACTGGGATCCTGCCGAACTCTATCAGCCTTGGACTTATGTAGACTGCTGACGGCCGTCCAAAGCTCTGTAGTTCTGTTCTCTGTTACAGAAAGCAGGCAAGAAAGATTAAAAAAAAAAAAAAATCAAACCCGAACAGGGAAACCTAAAAAGGCTTAAACAGCTCAACCCAGCTCAAGTTATTTCTTTAGGGACAGCTACCATTCTCCAGCTGAAATCCTGGGATTTTGGGGGGAAAAAAACCAAACTTATGTATTCACCTCCAAATTGAAAAGGATTAAGTAAAGAGAAACTTTCAAACTACAAATTATTGGTCCAAAGGTAGAAGCTTTGCAAGAAATCTCTAGTTAAGATCAGGCTGACAGTTAAACAACTGGTTATTCTGGTGGGGAGAAACCCTTCTCTTTAAGGTAAGCAGCCTGATAGTTGAAAGCAAGTGTTTAGTCAAACTTCAGGCTCCCTGGCACAGCCTGCACTGCCTGTCCTCCCTGTTGACTGGTTTACATGCAGTGCCACAATGGCCCAGGTTCAGATGTTTGGTGCCATCCAGGGAATTTGGCATCACCATTTCCATGTTTGAATGTAGTTTAAATCCTTGCAACTACTCTTCAAATGCCAGCTTTCCTTTCTTCTACAGAAAGCTCAAGGTTCCCAGAAATCTTCTGACATCCTCTTTTGTGCTGAGAGGTAACATTTTAAAAAAGGTGTTTCCAAAGCTAATAGCACTTTAAAGAGTAATTAAAATGATCCTCAATTCCAGCTTAGATGAACTACCTTCTGGGTCAGACACTGACATTGCCACCTATAAGGCACGAGCTGTTTATGCCACCTGCCCCTGCTGTCCTTCTCCACAGCAGCCTGTGCCTCTTTTCCCCGGAAGAATCCCCGCACACTGTGCACCCTGCCAGGACCAGTTGCACAAAGGCACACACCTCCCCTTGCACTCACCAGTGGGTTTCTTGCGTCCCCAAACACGCCGATACAAACATCGGTGCAATGCTTGCCCAATGTTTGGATTTCAGCCATAACTGGAATCTCTGCAGTGCTCCGAGGCTGGACAATCCCACAGGGTCTGGGGCTGGAGTAGAGCACAGGAGAGTCCTCCTCGGGTTCCTAGAAGGGACAGAATCAAATCCAGCTTCAGAGGGACCTCTGAAGAAACTTCAAACTCCTTAACATCCATCCCAACAGCAACTTACACACATTTTTAAAAATCCCCAGGACAAAGGTAAAAGGCACAAACAAGGTGCAAGAATTGTAGGCTTAGCATTCTCAGGGGGTTCTGCAAGGAGGCTGCCAGCACAGGCACTGGTGTCTGTGGATGCAGCAGCTTTTCACAACCCTCAAAGATCTCCCACAAGAAAACACCCTGAAGACTAGAACGTAAGCTCTTTCCTCAAGAGATTAAACTGCATCCTAAAGTTTACATTCAGGTAGGATCCTGTTCTCAGCAGATCTTTAAGACTGAATAGAAACCACCAAGGTCTCATCCCAACCCTTTTCCCCCCTAATAATCTCCACAGTAATATTTGAGAGGAGGAGGTGGATGCGATGCCAAACCTGGGGAATAAGCCCGTAGCAGCCAGGAAGGTGGGTGTTATTCCAAATGAAGAACTTCCTCTCGAACGGCACCTTCAGGTCGCACTCATGGAATCCGCGGTTTTGGGGGTACACTTGCAGCTCAGGAACGAAACATCTGGGCAAAGAGATGACCCCAAGGGAATCAGAGATACTGAGAGAATGGAGAACGTTGACCCCCAAAGATTGTGAAATGGAGCACAACACCTTTGTCACTGTCAAATACACATTTAACAGCCCTATGGTGAAAAATTGCCTGCAAAGTCTTCCCACTCAAACATGTCTTGTCGAGGAGGGGCAAAACCTGAGAGGCAGCACCCAGAGGCTGCCAAGTGCCCCAGGCAGACCACTTGGTCCCACAGCTGCCTCAGCCCCTCCTTTACTCAAGAAGGTTTGCAAGAACTCCTGTAACAGTCCCAGTGATCCATGAGCTCTGGGGGAGCCTTCCCAACAGGGATCAGTGCTCATTAAGGCTCCAGGAACACACGACTCTAGTGTCTCAGTAAAAATGACTCCCTTCTCTCCCATGGTGCTGTTTCCCTGCCTGAGAACTCAGCTGTTTGCCCCAGCCTTGGAGGGCATGAGACATCACCTGCCCCACAGAGTGGGAGATCACTCCCTCCCAGTTCCTACAACTCCCCTGGTCCTTCACTCCACAGGTCCAAACACTGACTGTCCCCAATTGCACTTGCTTTTCAAACATGGCAGCCCAGGCACTGACGAGATGGCTCTGCCTGGGAGTGGGAACAGCACCAGGGAACTGCATCCCTCTTGTCATTAAACCGACACCTAGAGCAGCACAGCAGGATGGAATTCTGCTGGAGCAAAAACAACTTTTGCTTTAAGCCTGAGAACATCAAAGCTCAAAACAGGAAGCAGAGAGAAGGGGAAAAAATAGAGCTGACCTGCCACATCAAGGACTCATTTCCCCTCCTAAGATCCTGCCCTCACCTCTCTTGCTGTGAGCCATTTCCCCACTGTCACGTGCCCTCGTTAACAGAACCAGACCCTGACCCTCAGCAGACTGCTTGGTGTGCCCCAAACCAACGCGGGCTGGTTGCAACCCAGCACAACTCCACCTCTTGCAGGAAGAAGGCGAGGAGGCCCTTGGGAAATTTGCTTCACCTCAAGCACCAGGTCAATAAATGATATCATTCCTGGTCCCTTTAGAAAACGACCCAGGACCACGCTGGGCTGTCAGCAGGGCTGCTTTTCACCACAGGCTGCTTTTCAAGCACTGCTGTTCTCATGTCCAGCTGGGCAGAACATGAGGTCATTAAACAACACGTCTCCTTGGGAGCCGCAGCCAGCACACCCTGTGCAAGGCAGTGCGCTGGGGGAGGCCAGGGAAGTGCTGGTACCTGGCCTTGATGATCAGTGATGCCACTCCCTTGCCAAACCACTCCAGGTCCACCAGCAATTTCCGGTTGTATTCCGTCACAGTGTTGGAACACAGGGTCACCTGGTGGAAGAGAAGAGCAGTAAATTCTTCCTTACAAAAGCTCACGACTCACGTGTGATGTCCTCCAGTTTTTGTGGTAAGAAAAGGGAGGATTTTGCCTTAATTCTTCTGCCGCTCCATGTGGAGAGCACAGTCTCTAAGAGTAACAGAAGCCGTCTGGCAAATACCAGATTTGTTAAGCACACCTTGCTATCGGGGCATAGGTCAGCTAAATGAAAACATTAGACTAAAGCTCTGTGCAGCACCGTATTCAAATTAAGGGGCAAATTTTCATCTGACTACAATGACATAAATGCAGAGGAAATCTCCTGACTTGAACAGAATGAGTTCAGCTTTACAGCGGGAAGCTGAAGGCAAAGCGTGGGCCAGCAGGTGCTGGGCAGTTCATGGCTGCAGAGTTTTTTGCCTTCACTGGAGATCCCTGCAGTGAACACAAATCATTCTACTCCCCAGGACAGGAGAAATGAGACCAAGAAGAAAAGCAAACTGCTTTATATAATGACATCTCTCTAACGGCCACCTTTGGTCCTCGTCCGTCCTCTGCCCACTTGCAATCGAAGACATTGCTCTCAAAAACACCAAAATGCCTTCAGTACTTGACCATATGGTACATGATCTCAGCTTGTGATTTTGGAAACAAATCAGTGCTCCTTCAGGAACGTCCCGAGTAACCCAGCTCACAGAGGCCCCACGCCAGTGCAGATCCTCGCTCACACGATGATCAGAGCTGGCATCAGAGCTAAAGCCCTCCCACACTCCCGTGAAGCTTCAGACCCGCTGCTGAAGTGTGTATGGCCGGACTCTTCCCATACCTCGATGTCCTGGTGTTCCTGGGATTGGAGGGTCCTCTCGCTGGGATTCATTGTAAACTCCCGTGGCTTCACAGAAAAATGAATTCCCTCCCTCCAGGAGGGGTCACTGTCGCTGAGTATTTGATCAAAGCTGCTAACAGCAGGCTGAGTGCCATCGTCCGACACGCGGAGCTTGAACGTCACGGGCACCCGCGAGGTGTTAGTGAGGCGACAGGTCTTGGTGCAGGGAAAGCCTAGGAAAAGGACACAAATATCCGTTTAGGCACCAGTTATGTCGTGACTCCTGGTGGGAATACCCTGGTAGGGTGAAAGCGTGATTGGAGTTTGGCTCTTTATTATCTGAACTACAGATTACTGAGAAGCTGCAAGAGGAATTAGTCGTCACTTAGTTCCCTTTAACACTGATTCCAGACTGCAGCCTTGAAAATGCCTGCTCTTAGCCCTGCTCAACACTGCAAGCTTCTCTCTTTCTGATGGGGAGAAGCTCCCTCACCTGCCCCAAACCAGCACCAGTTATTTCTCCCTGATGACTGTGCACCCAGACCGAGCATTTCCTCTGAAAATTCAAACTGTAAAATTCCCTGTTAAGTCTGCCAACACTCCTACCGTTTTCAAGATATATAAACAGTGAGTCGTCATTGAGAAGAAGCTACAGCAAAACAAAGTGAGGATGGAATCAGGAACCAGAACGTGATGCAAAGCACCCTAACACCGTTTCTCTCTGCAGAATTCTTAAGGCGTCTTTTGGTTTGGGCCAAACAGACTGGGCATGTGACAGCTCAGAGCCCACTCAGCTGGAGGCAAACCCGAGCCTTGACCCAACAAGCAGGGACATCGCACCCATACTACTCACTGTGACTGCTGCCTGCAAGGGTTTACCCCACCTTAACTCTGAGATTTGCTTTCCATATTGGAAAGCCAGAGATAGTGCCACGCATGGTGGGGATGTCCTGCAGAGCCCGGACACCAGCCACAACCCGCTCTGCAGTGGACTGGCTGGCCAGCTCTGTGGGGAGGAGACTTCTCCCCAGGCCTGCTCACCAAGAGTCATTTGAACACAGGTGGGGGAAAAAAACAACTGCAGGCGCAGCCCAGAGCTTCTCTGTGCCCATCAACAGTAATCACTGCCGGCTCCAGCAGGGACTCCAGCAGGGAGGCAAGAGAAGCACAAAAGGGACAAACACAGATGTCAAAACCTCAAATGAGACTGAGGTCACCACATGCAGACAACAGTCAACAACAGTTAAACAGAAGCAAAGATACAACAGCTGCCTTCAGCTGAAGAGACCTTAGGAATGCGTTTCTACCTGTTGCCTTTCTTGTTTCATTTATTCAAAAGGCAACTTAACAAGTGCCTCAGTGGTGATGCAGGGTGGGGAAGAAGCAGCTCAGGAAAGGCAATTCGTTTTCTTAAAACGTTCAACAACTTCATTGTTACGAGTTTAGGTTTCGTAGTGAATTTTGGCCTTGGTCCGGGAAGGGAGATACAGGGGGTTTGGGGTGGTCTCGGCTGTGCGGGTGGGCTTTTCCATCCGGGGCTCTTTGGGAGCTGTGCCGTGATGCCGCGGGCGGTTGTGAAGTCGGAGCCGAGGTTTGCAGGGGGCAGACCTTCCCGTCCTTCCGCGCGGGGCTCGGGAAGGTCGGCAGCGTGCTGCTGCGGGACGTCGTGCGCTTGGCGCCGGGCTCAGCACCGTGATCGAACCTGCCCGCCTTCCCCGCTTCTGCCTGCTCCCGATTGCCAGTGCCCAGATCTCCTGCTGCCCGTAGTTTGCAAAAGCAGCGATTTCCTCCTTCCTTCCCTGCCCGTGCCGGCTGGGAGGGAATCACTGCCCTGCCAGAGCCCACAGCTCCTCCAGCCTGTGATCATAACTACACCAAAGGGGAAAACGGGACTTGGCGGGTTGGAAACTTCTGGCATTGCATTGTTGTCTGTGCTATCCTGATATACTCTAGTAAAGAACTGTTATTCCTTTTCCATATTTTTGCCTGGAAGCCCTGTAATTTCAAAGGTATAGTAATTTGGAGAGAGGAGGGTCATCATTCCATTCCATGAAGATTGCCACCTTCCTTGGCACAATCTGTCTTTTAAACGAGGACGGAGACACCAGAAAATACTTGGTTCTATTTGATCCCACAATGGCAAAATGCTACCTGAGGCACCTGCAGTTCACACCCTGAAGAGGCTGTTGTGGCAGAACATGAGCAGTGCTGGATGCTTTTACGTTCAAGTGCTCCATTTTGGAGCACACAGATCCCTCCCGCTGTGTCCCAGCGCAGGGAACACTCACCAAAGGAGATGTCACCGAAGTCGAGCTCATCGGTGTCGAAGTGTAAAGTCGGCCCGACGACACACCCCCTGCGATGACAGGGACACAGGAGGAAATGGCTGCGTTAAAGGGAATTGCAAAGCCGCCAGCTGTCGTGGCTTGGGGGCATAAAACCTGGTGTCAGGGGCATCGTGGGTTTCAAATCAACACACCACCATGTGCTCAGCACAGTGTCCATGTGCACAGGAGGCAGCTAAAGCCAAGAGGCCAGCAGCCCACAGCCACTGATGGGGCTTTGGACGCAGGGCAGGCAGGAAAAGCCCCCAAGTTGCCGGTGGTCCCATGAGGGACCCTGAACACCCACCCAGACCTGTCTCCGTGCCTCAGTTTCCCCATCTGTAATGGGATGGACATAAAGGTGTCCCCACAAACTTCTGTAACCAGCCTTTCCAGCCACAGGTTCCCTGCTTTGCTACTTGGCTGTAACTGGTCTTCCAATGGAGGAGCTTTCTCAGGAGATTTTGACCCACACAATCATTACAGAGTTTTGAGACATGAAGCCAGGGGAGCCCCAAACATCCTCCAAAAAGAGCATTAACAGTTCTACACAGTGGACAGATGAATCCTAGAGGAAAGGACCAGCTTGTCACTAGTGCACCAGCTGGCACAGCCAGGAGCAATAGCTTAAACAACCAAACATGGGTGTCCTGAATCTACCACACCTCCTCCCCTGGCCTTGAACTCAGCAGACAGGCACTAAAAGTCACCAACATCCACTGAAGGCAGCACTTGAAGCTGCCCAACACGAGTTTATTTCATGGTTGACGCCAATCAATGCGCACCCTGCCTTTTGGTTAAAAGTCAAGGACCAGTGAACTGTGTCTTCTACTGTGTTCACAGGATTGTCCCTGGCTCCGCTCTACACATCTCAACAAGAGACACCTTCTCTTGCTCAAGGAGAAAGCTGCTTATGGAATAACATCCCACGCATGACCAGTTTGGGGAAGGACAGAGGAGAATCAATTATTTGATGGTGAAAGGTTCCCTCTTGATTTCCAAAATAAAAATAGCAGCACTTTTTCTCCAAAAGCAAAGCCAGTGTAGTTGTTTCTCTACTATGGGCAGACCTAGTCAACACTGTTCTCCTGCTAAGTAATAAGTTTCATGTTCTTTTTAATCCATCTCCCTTATCTTATTGGTATAATCAACTGCAGATTGCTTTCATTTCTTTATTGCCCTGATCCAGTGCCTCCCAACAGCAGCAGCCTAGCTCCAAAGCTCCAGAGCAGCCAGCATCAGCTTTCCTGCTTACACTACGTTATCCTACCAGCACACGCCTCAGGCTAGCAGGGACAAGCCCTCATGCTGCTGTGGTCCTGAGGACTGAGCTCTGCCTCCCCCATCATCACCCCTTCTCCCTTCTGCAGGGCCAGGATTATGGGATGAAGCCCATGTCCTTGGGACGGTTCCTGCTGCACAGTTCCCTGTCTCCCACATCAGCCTTTTCCTGGCTGTGGAAAGGAGGTAGCAGAGCACTCTGCACAGGAGCTCGGAGCACAGCCTGCCTCCATGCATGGCCATGAGAGGTGAGCTGAGGCTGCTGCTGCCCGTTTGGGATGGATTATTAACAGAAGTTTTTCAAAACACTGCTGCTGGTGGAGAATCACCCAGGCTGGCCCATCTCCAAAGCCCTGGGGGCCTTGCTGGGTGCTCAGGGGGGACATCCCAGAGCAGCTACTGCCCAAAGCTGATCCATGCCACTGCCTGCCATGGCCCAAGGCAGAGGGACATCCCTGCAGGGAGGAGTCATTCCAGCTCCCGGGTACCACACAGGGCAGCAGGCACCCCCACACTAAGGCAATGCCAGGATCAGAGCAGAGATTAAGACCTCAGGAAACATCTTTTTTCTCTGCCCGGCCCCAAAATGAGGTAGGTGGGGGATGTCCCAGAGACAGCTACAGATGTGCCCACCCAGAGTAAGCTCCCAGAGTCCTTACTCGATGGTCAGGATCACAGGCGTAGGAGATCCAGCCACACGGAACTGGAATGGTTCCTCAAACCGCCCCAACACGGCGGCATCCAAGGAGATCTGAATAGTCTGGATCCCACCTGGTGCAATGAGGCCCTCCTCGGGTACAAACTTGAAGCAGCAGCCCACTTCCGTGTTTGAAGGGATATAGGTGAAGGGAGCATCAAGAACTCCTTTGTTCATCAGTTTCACCTGCAGCAGCAAGAAAACAAAATGCAAGTACACGTGAAATCTTCCCTTCTTGGGAGTCATTTTCTAATGGCGCAATTAACACCCAGAAAAGGCAGAAGATGCTTTGTGCTGCTGGACGGCAGAAGTCAAAAAAATACAACAGGACAAGTTCTGCCTTTGGGTTTTCATGCGAAGCTCACATAACTCCACATAACTGGAGTCACCCTGGGGTTATCCCACGGACACAGAGCAGTCCACCTCTGGTCAGTAGCACCAAGCTCATTCAGACCTGGCCCTGAGAGCAACGTGGGGTGATTGCAGCTGCGTAGTGAATCACCACAGAGCTGCTGCTGCCCCAGTCAGCACAGCTCCAGCAGTACCGTATCTACGCATTTACCTTTTCCCATACCGTGAAAACAATACACTGAGAAGGAGGCATCAACATCAAAATGTACAGACAGCGCCATCTTTTGGTAAGAAAACTCAACGTGTCTTTCCCTTCCACAACCAAACTTCTGAAAGTGTCTGGCATGATGTAGTGCCTCGTTTTCTGCCTCTTTCAGTTGCTCTCTCTTTTTTTTTGCAAACTTGACCCCCAACAGGGGGGAGGCAAATAGGTAGAAAAATCTTTTGCTTTATTCCCAGGAACACTTTTCTCTTTGTAGAGCCAGAGATGCACCAAGCCTGAAGTGTGGTGAGGGATTGGACAGCAAGGGAAAGAATCCTCAAGCCCTTTGCAAGGGCCTGCACTGAGCCAGGAGGCTGGATGGCTTTCCTGTGACTTCCAGGAATGAGCAGGAGACACTTGACTAAAAATTGTTTGCGGTGGACTGAAGCTCAAATGTAGCCAGCTTGTCCCAGCTGCTTCTGAACAGCCCAGTACAAAGGTGCCTTGTGTCTGGTGCTGCCACAAAAGCCTCTGAACAGCTTTTTGACCCAGCGTTGGGTCAAAAGGGGTTGTTTTGCAGGAAGCCTCCCAGCTGATCCCGATGGAAGGCTGCCCAAAAGAAGGGACTGGGGCTTCATGAACAACAGACACATTTTTCTGGAACACCCCCTTCCCCCCCGCGCCCAGATTTGACCAGTACATCAGCTATTCCCTGCTCACAACTGCCCAGGTTGCCAGGAATTCCACAGGTCCACCAGGCTTGCTGCTGCCTCAGGAGCCATCAGGATCCATCCCAACCCCTGGTGCTCACCTCATGGGTGTGGGCGGTTTTGACAAAAACTTCCCCAAGGTTCAGGGTATCACAGCTGAGTTCAACCAAGGGTCTGCGGCCTTCCCCTCTGAGGTGCAGGGCCAGCCTGCTCTCACGGCCTGGGGAGAGATGTCCATTTCAGTACAATAATTCCCTCTGTTCTACTGGATTTTCCAGGCTGCCTCAATGCTAGACCCTGATTCTGAGCTGCATGCAACCAGCTCTTGATGCTGCAGCAGAAGATATGGACCCTTCTCTTCCCTCAGGAGATATCCCCTGGGGCTGACTTGCAATTTCTAACCCATTCCTTGGGCTGGTTTCCAATTTTAGCCACCAGTTTGCTGAGTTTAAAACATCTCTGGTGTCCTGTAGCGACAGGCCAAGGAGTGACAGGTATAAATTGAAAGAAAGGAAATTTAGGTTAGATATTGAGAAGAATTTTTTTACTGTGAGGTGGTGAGACGCTGGAGTAGGTTCCCCAGGGGAGTTGTGGAGGTTCCAGCCCTGAAAGTGTTCAAAGCCAGGCTGGATGGGGCTTGGAGCTACCTGGTCTAGTGGGAGGTGTCCCTGCCCATGGCAGGGGCCTTGGCACTAGACAGTCTTTGAGGTCCGTTCCATCCTTAACATACTATGACTCTAGGGTTTCCTCCCCATGCACTTAGAGGAGCTTTGAAATCCATTCATTGAAGGCACAAAGCTCACGAAGACTTTGGCAATTGCTACCTGGCAAACTGCCAGGCAACAACTGCCAAACCACCTGGCCCAGCAGCACAGGACTGCTGTCCTCCACTTCTGACACTCGGCACTGTGTTCTGTTTGCACAGACTGAGAGCTGCAAGGTGACAATTCCCACACAGGGAGAGAAGCAGGTGCTGGCCAAGGGTGGTCCTTCTACCAACACCCTGGGCTCAGCGGGGCTCCGCCTCCGCTGGCCTGGTGGTGTCTGGAGGTGATCCAGGCTCAGGGAGCACATTTCTAACTCAGCTGCGACTGCCTGATGGTGGATCCATGTCAAATGGACCCATCCTGGAGGCCAGTGGTCTAGAGGGGCTTAGTGCTTGTTCACTAAAGCTGTTCTGCTCTGCAGCTCCTTGGCCTTTGAGGAAATGCTGGCAAAGCCGTGCCATGAAAACATCTCCCTGCACTGCCTGGGTTGTTCTGGGATCAGCAATCCAGACACAGGTGTTCCGAGCCCTGGCCTTGCATGGGAAACTCCCTGGAAGCTGCAGGGACACTGGGGATGTGCCAGCACTGCCCTGCTGACCAGGAACTCTTCCCAGCAGTTACATGGGAGCCCAGTGGGCTCAGGCTTGCTCCATGGCTTCACTGTGGGTGAGAGAAGCAGGGGAAAGGAGCTGTACCTGAGATGTCACAGTAGGCCACACTCTGATACTCCAGTGCTTCCAGGGGTTTAAAGGTCACCTTGATTTCAGCCGAACAACGTGGCCCAATCTCTCCCTCCTGAAACAGAAAGAGACAGAAAAAGATTTATCTTCAAACTTCACACTTCTTGTTTTCAACCACTCCTCTAAGCCTTTCTTCAGAGCATCAGTGATGAGTGAACAACATAAGGAGCCCAAGGAAACACTCTAAACCCAGCTCAACACACCACTGGGCGCTCTCAATGCTCAGCTGATCAGCCCCCACTCTCCACAATGTTCCTGCTGCTCTGACACAAGCTCCTGGTCACATCATGCTGCAGTCAGCTACAGTGGTACCTAACTGCCATTGTGCACTGGTGGCTCTTGGCCTTAGACGGGCCATAGGAGTAACCAAGAACACGATCCCCTTCCTTGGAAAGAAAAATATTAGTTTAACCTTTTTTCAAAGAAAGCAGAGGTTGGGATTATTCTAGGATTTACTCCAGGATGAGAAGGGATTTTGCACTGTGCAGACACCAGGCATTCATCATCTCTCACAATGCCAATACTCAGAATCAGGGCTCTGGCTGATGGGAGGACATGGGCGTTTGCTTGCATAAACAGAAAAAGAAAAGGTTTACTGTCCCCGTGTGCAAGAGAACTCAAAATGCCCATTATAACCTCCCACCCTTGTGTCCAGGCTCACAGATGACACTGGGAGACTCACAAACAGTGCGAGTCGTGGTTAGAGGAAGGGACAGGCATTTCTACGATTAACCTTGGGCTGAATTTGGCCTCCTTTTCCCAGCGAACCCTTGCATGCTTCAGGTCAATCCGTGAACTGGCACTGCTCCAACACCCTCCGCTGAACCCCACGCAGCAGCACGTGTCGGGGGAGCCCCTACCTACAAAAACTGCTCCCTGTGGACACTTCAAGGACACGGAGTGCCCTGAGCTCGAGCCCTGGCAGCAGAGCTCAGCTTTGTCAGGCTCCCAGCCCTGCCTTGAGCCTGCAGGGCAGAAATACTTTCAGCAGTTAGCTCTGCAGCCGCACCAGAAACTCCATGTCCTCCCTCTGAGCACACCGAGCCAGCTGAGGACCTGCTGAGTGACCGCACCCGGGGGAAGGGGCGGGGGTAGGGTGGGCTGGAGGAGGAAGAGGAGGAGGAGGAGGAGAAGGAAGAGGAGGAGGAAGAGGAGGAGGAAGAGGAGGAGGAGGAGAAGGAGGAGAAGGAGGAGAAGGAGGAGAAGGAAGAGGAGGAGGACGAGGAGAAAGAGAAGGAGGAGAAGGAAGAGGAGGAGGACGAGGAGAAAGAGAAGGAAGAGAAGGAAGAGGAGGAAAATGAGGTTCTCAGCTATCACTTACCATTGGCTCAATGAAAAAAAAGTCATTGGAGAACAGCAGGGGGTCTTCTTGCACCTTTGCCTTCTCCTCCTGGACCTTTTGGCTCAGGAGGGAGGTGCGATTTTCACAAAAGCCCTTCACCTTCTTTATTTTTTTCTCCTCCATGAAGTCTTCCATCCAGACCTTTGGTGGTGGCTCCAGCAAATCACACTGCCTGCAGCCGCAGGGAGAGACAAAGCCAGCAGGTCATTTAATATATTTGCAGAGAGAAGCGGAAGTGCGGGAGAGCAAAGCACTTGGGGAGGAGCGGCAGCTCCCCAGCAAGGGCTGACCCCAAGCCACGAGGGTCCCAATCGGATCAGAAGATAACTTGTTGTGCACAAGCTCAGCAGGTAGCTTTACTCCACACTTGCAAGCTCAGGAGAGCTTTGGAAAGCCAGCATCCCTCAAGAGAATCTCCTGCCTCAAAGCCTCTGCCAAAACTGAGGGAGAATCCACCAGCCACCTCAGCTGGCTTTTCCTACCACTGAGCTGCTCGGGGGAAGCAGATAAAGATCACGGAGCACCCACTGCAGGACTTCCCTGGGAAAGGGAGACGAAGCTGGGTTGTGGTTACGTGTTACCAGCATCGCTCTTTGTTTCTTCCATTTTGGACCTGCCCTGTTCCCTACTCTGCCTTTCACAAGAGCATCCCAGAGCACTTCCAAAGGAAATTGATGAATTCAGGCACCGCATCCCTTCAGTGACATCCAAGGTTTTATATGCATGAAAACAGAGGCTGTGAGAGGGGAAGGGACTTCTTGGTGCAGGAGACAGACAGCAAACTCCTGGAGAGATCATCTTTTCAGGATCCAGAGCTTTTTGGGTCCCATCCCAGTGCATGGTAGTAGAATGGCCAGAGAGGGAAAGGATCCTGCACTAGCTCCTCTCATAAAAAAAAGTCCTCTCTGCTCTGAGATCTCAAAAGCATCTCTGACAGCAGGAGAGTAGGCCTTAGAGCTAACACCATCCCTAAGACAGGAGGTAAGGAAAAACAAAATGTCCTGGTGACAGGCTAGGACACAAACTGGCATGAAAATAAATGTAATTGGAAAAAAGTATTACGAAGAAAAGAAGGGTAGTGGTAGTAAGTGAATCCCTTCTAAGGGGAAATGAGGGCCCTGTATATCGAGCGGATCCGTTCCACAGGGAAGCCTGCTGCCTCCCTGGGATCCAGGTACTGGATATCACCAGGAGATTCCCTAAGAACTAAAAGAACTTCATCTGTTCACCACTGTCTGGGGGTACAGTGACTGTGAAATAACAGAGTTTTCAACATTCAGTGAAACAAGGAGGGGCATCAACAAAACTTCCACTCTGGTCTTCTGGAAGGCAGCCTTCGGCCTGTTCAAGAGATTGTTTTGGAGAGGACCTTGGGGAGCAGCCTTTACAAACAAAGGGGTACAGGAAGGATGGACATACTTCAAGAAAGAAGTCTTGAAGGCACAGGAACAGACTGTCCCTGTGTGCTGAAAGATGAGCTGACAGGGAAGACAACGAGCCTGGATGGGCAAGGAGATTTGGAAGGAACTAAGGGGAAAAAAGAGGGCGTATTGCCTTTGCAAAGAGGGGCTGGCAACTCAGGAAACGTTTAAGGATGTTGCCAGGTCATGTAGGAAGAAGATTAGGGAGGCAAAAGCCCAATTAGAACTTGAGGAAATCCAGTCATTGCAATCAACCTTTCCTTCCCAAAATGCCATCCTTGGTTGGAGTATAAATGGAACTGGAATGCTGTGCTGAGCTCCTGCAGCCCAGGGACACACACCCTAATGCCAGGGATGGTTTACTTGGCCTAAACCATTCAAAATCACCAACACCCCCCTGAGGCCATGCATTAGTTTCAGTCTTGGGCCATGTATCTCACTGAAACGTATCTTTCAAACCAACCTCCTCTTCTCTTCATTGTCGGCTTCCTCAGTAGGAAACATCTTCCACTGGAAGTGGGCTGTGATGTTACTCCTGTTTCTGATGAACATGCTTGTGTGGCTTGATGTGGTGATGAAAGTCTTCTCAACCTTCATGGAATATGTGCTCAATCCAATGTTGACATCTGCAGCTTCTGCGCGAAGGAATGTGAAGAAACTTTCTTCACCTGGAACAAAGCAGAGTCTTTGCTCAGCTAGCTCAGTTGCTGATGGAAGCACAAGGAACAAAGCAAACCACAGGTCACGGAAGAAAGTGTCATAGCTTTTAAATGTATTAGCAGTTCCATGGATCAGTACATTTATCACGTCCTGACAGCTCTGTGTGTACTGCGTGAGGATGTCCTGGGCACCTCCTTAACCACCTTATTTCCAAGGTGTTTGTAGAGATTTGGCCCCAAGGTGACAGTATGTACAGTGGGATTTGTCAGATGTGCTCAGGTGACCCACTCAGACCACTGGGATTTCTGCATCAAAGTCCTTCAGGTGACACTGAGGAGCCCTGGTCAATCCTGGCTTGCCGAGGTCTCCCCTGCGCATCCCACGAGACTCCTGCCCCTCCTGATCCCTTGGATCCCTTGTTGCTGACAAGCAAATACGCCTGGGGGCATGTGGGCAGAAAAAGGAGACCCAGAGGAACAGGTGAAGTGACAGCCCACAGCAGGAGGGGACACAGGAGAGGAAACACAACCAGCCTGGCTTTGCAATATGACAAACCACTACAAAATGAACACCATAAAAATCATCATCATCGTCATCTTCCTGTCCAAACCCACAGCCCCATCAGTCTTGAAATATTTCATATTGTCCTGATCTCAAAAACCAAGATGGAGCATTTCAGGTTAAATACAAAAGGACAAGGAAAGATTAATAAGTACAGAGCAGCTTCTATATGAAGTCTGAATGGGATTCCTCAGTCTAGAAATCAAATGGGAGATGTGAGAGGTTTGCAACAGCATGAACGGCCTGGGAAATGGGGACGAGGAAAAATTTGTCTTGATTTGTCACCATACAGGAACTTGAGGGCCTGAAGATGTTATTAGGCAAAAACTGCATGGATGTGTAGAGGGCAACATAGTAAAAGGGTCTGTGACAAGCCAGTGGAGAAGCGGCATACAGGACAGAGGTGTGCAAGAAATACACTGCATTGGAGAGAGTCTGATGGAGACCTCGCAGCTCACATACAGCACTGCCCAGGAGTAAAATAAAACTTCACCCAGGCATAGCCACACAGTAGTGGAGAATCAGGGTTCCTCCTTCCTCCACTCTGCAACACCCAGCAAAACAGAATTCCAAAAATCTCAGCCCTGTTAGAGGGGATCCACTTTTTCAACCATTTAAACACCAGCTATTTCAGTTTTCTTTGGGGCAGAGCTGGAACAGAGGAGGTACATCTAGAGGGAATTGAGGGGGATGAACAGGGAGTGATGGTGGAGAACTGTCCTGTGTCCCATGCGTTGCCCAGCACTCACCTGTGCAGCGCGCCACCAGGGACCCGAAATGGTCACCGCACGTCAGCGGGTGAAATCCCACTGTCACCTGCATGGTGTGACCAGGGCCCAGAATTCCTTCGGCTGGAACCACGGAGAAAGGACTGCAACACAAAGAGAGGATCAGGACTTGGGGGGAATTCTGGCCATGACATTCTTTCTGCAGTGCAGGTCACTTCAGCTCACTTGGGCAAGCAGGGAGCAAACAAACTACAGCCAAGACAGACAGAACAGCCAGGATCAGAAACAGCTACTGACCCACTTCTGAGGAGATCCAGCCCTCAGAAGATCCTGTGGGATAAAACGACCTAATCTCCCCCATACTCTGCATCCAGCCTTCTGACTGCCAGCAATCCCATCAGAGAATGGTTTGTGAAAAGCACAGAGAGAGTTAAGAGCTATCTGCATGCATAACTTGACGCTGACTGCCTCAGGAATTTCTCATTTCCTGCTACCTATAAACTTCCTCTCAAGAGATGCAAATGTTAGGGCACTATCTCTCTTGTGAGATTACAGCCTAGGAATCAGACAGGGAGAAGGAACTTTCTCTTGAAGACCACGGAATAACTACTGTTGAATTTGCAGCGTGGCTCTTTGGTTTATTTTACCTTGAAAAGATCCTGAATTAGCACATTTTGTCAGCATTTCAATGAAAGCTGCTCTACAAAAAGGAGCAATCAAAACTCTGAAAGAGTGCAAATGCAGATTAGAGCAATACAGTGACATGGAAACAAGACCCAAACGGAGGATGCCATTTACAATCTGAAGGATCCAATCCCAGCCATATGAAGCACCATTAGCAGGAGCACATCGAGGAGGCAGAACAGGAGGGTTTTGTGTATTTACCAGCAGTGCAGTCTGGGGCCCTGGGTTGTCATCCAGGCTGGTAACTGTTTGCTTGGCTCACCAGACAAACTCTGCGCAATGTGTTGGAAATAATTACGCAAATGTCTTGGTGCACTTTGGATGTAACAGGAGCAATTAGGATTGGTCACCAGGTGAACAGTTCTTGCCTGACAAACACAAGACTCCGTGCTTTGATGCTCAGGGACAGCTCAGGTGAAATGTGCTTCTGCCCAGAAGTTGCTGGGCTTTGTGCTCTTCCACAGCCCCACTGAGGAAACAAAAGTTCCTCAGTGCTTTGCTGGTGGTCAATCTGTGCACAGAAAGGGTGTTCTGGGGAGTTTGGTGATGAACTTATCACACACAAAAATATAGAGAACATCTGGCAAGCTGAATTTCATTCATGTCAGTAGTGACAGCTGATGAACTTGCTTCAGGTTCTGCTCACTAAGGACCTATTGCTGCAGTTATGGGCCTGACCTGCTCCATTACCACTAGTGAGAACATCACTAGTGGCTGATGGAGAAGCCTTGGGCCAGCAATGTTTATGTGCTGGATGTGAGATTTTGGGGAGAGAGGAGGAAAGACAAGGCCCCAGCAGCCCCGGAGCCGGATTACTGTACGAGCTCCCACATCTGCCCCGAGGGTGAGCCAGCACTGCTGCAGGTCTCTGCTGGGGCTTGGGGGATCGGTGCCTGGTGTGGGCAAGGCACAGGATTTTTTTCTTATTGTTTTGTCAGGAATTTTGCCAGAAAGAGAAGCTGCCAGTTAAGGGAGTCCCTGGCCACACTTCAGCACTCCCTTCCCTTCCCTTCCCTTCCCTTCCCTTCCCTTCCCTTCCCTTCCCTTCCCTTCCCTTCCCTTCCCTTCCCTTCCCTTCCCTTCCCTTCCCTTCCCTTCCCTTCCCTTCCCTTCCCTTCCCTTCCCTTCCCTTCCCTTCCCTTCCCTTCCCTTCCCTTCCCTTCCCTTCCCTTCCCTTCCCTTCCCTTCCCTTCCCTTCCCTTCCCTTCCCTTCCCTTCCCTTCCCTTCCCTTCCCTTCCCTTCCCTTCCCTTCCCTTCCCTTCCCTTCCCTTCCCTTCCCTTCCCTTCCCTTCCCTTCCCTTCCCTTCCCTTCCCTTCCCTTCCCTTCCCTTCCCTTCCCTTCCCTTCCCTTCCCTTCCCTTCCCTTCCCTTCCCTTCCCTTCCCTTCCCTTCCCACTCCTGCCCCATGTTACATACTCCTGCCCTCAGATGGCAGGATGCGAATAACACTCCTGGGAGTGACCTCAGGGGTTGCGTGAGAAAGAAGATATCTTCTTATTTTCAAATTACCAGGAGAAGAAGATCCAGCCAAGTTTCAGTTGTCAGGGCTGAAAAACTGAGTGCAAATCAGCCCTTGCATCTCCTACATCCCACCCCAGGCTGTACCCACCAGACTCCCCTGTTCCTGCTGGAGCAGTCATCTCTCATATAGACCTGGCTCCCCAAGACCCAAGGACACAAGCTCTACAGTTAAACTTAACTCCTCTGAATTTCAGTCAACATCACTAAGCTGTTCCCTGAGCCCACAGATAAGAAGGACTGTGAAGGAGACATCCCTGACGCTATAATAACCAAATGAAAACCACTGCCAAGAGATGGGGCTGGCAGGATAAATTTTGGCCTTTTATGGCTTGATTAGAGCAATATAGTGAGTTAATTGTCAGCTGTTCCTTAAGATAGTTCTCATCCTGTTAGATCTACCCTTTCAATGAATCACTACTGCACCCGACAGGCAGAAAAGATAAGGTCATGGAGGGGTTTTAATAGGTCTTCTTCGGCTTTTTAACTAGTCCATTTGTATGTTTGTTTCCTTGTATGGCATCTAAAGACAACTCCAGATCTCCCAATGGCCCCTTGCAATCCCCGGACACTGGTCTTGCTTTGAGCAGCGTATTTGCTCGGACAATTTCCAGAGGTCCCCTCTAGAGAAAGTTATTCTATACTTTTATCTTCTAAATCAGCCCAATTGCTTTTCACATAGTCACTAAATGTCTCATGTTTCTAATACACCTGTGCCTATGCCTATGGGCATGTGGTGTATTGATAGGCCTTGGAGGAGCTTGACATTTATGAAAGTTCCCAATGAAGAATTCATGATCTTTTGGCAAACATTTAACACAAACCAAAATGAAAAAACAGCAGAAACACAGGAACTTCAGAATATATAAAATGAGATCTCAATGAAAGGGGGGACGACCTTATTCAGAGATTTAAAGCACGTGTTTGAAATTTTAAACCGGCTTTCAAAGGTTCATCGTGGAACAGAAGAGGGGACTGATGCCCTCAGCTGACAAGGGAAATCAGATCAGCTTTAAGTAACAGGAACTGCACCGGCTGCCTGCAACACAGCTCATGTTGGGCATCTGATGCAGGCACCACTGGAAAGCCATGTGCCTGTGTCCTCCCAGAGAATGGGTCTGTTTGGCTGACAGTGGTGAGTACCCATTTCAGAAGCTGCTTGTGCTCAGGAGGGCGCAAGCCAGCAACGAACATGTTCCAGCACCCCCCAGGAAATCTGGGGCAGAGAAAGCTCAAAGGCTGCATCCTGCTAAGAACACTGAAAGCAAGAGCAGATGCCATCCATCCTGCCCATTTCCAGCCAGCGATGCAGGGCAGCAGCTCCCATGCTCTGGTTCCTTCTGTTGTTCTTTCCCAACTCTGTTATCCCCCAAAGGTGTTTTGCACAAGGACAGATGAGCTGCCTCACCTCTCGGTGCCCAGCTGGTAATGAGCTGCCACACTACCACAATTCTGAATCAGCAGACTCTTGCGGGTGCTGCCCTTGACCGGACACTTTGAGAAGTCCAGCTCGTCTGGGAAGTCCAGGATAGCTCGGGCAGGGATGGCCCGAATTGGCACAACTATCCTTTCCTCTCCACTGACGCAGACGAGCTCATGGGAATAAACCTGCAGGAAAAGAAACTGTCTCAGCACAGGTCATTTGGTGCCATCTCCATGGCAGAAGAAAAGCCATTTCCTATATCCCTTCAAGGGTATCAATTTACCTATTCCACCCCCAAATGAACAATAAGTTCTACTAATATCTCACATTTTAAAGGCAGCAGTGCACTTTGCAAAACCTATCTCAGTGGCATTAAGCTCTTGTGTCACTTGGGTCATACAGACAAGTGCCCAGGGCCACCATAATTTTTACTCTCAATTTTAATGATGTTAAATAATTCCTAAGTCCCTTCTAAGGAACATGGAGCTAGGGAACACAGGACATTCCTCCTTAGGTTACTATATTCCCACGGATTGAGAATAGGACAAAGTGTTAAACTGAATCTAAGCAGCAAAAGGAAACTGAGAGAACAGCTGCACCCAAAGAGATCCTGGACCTCTGGCCTGGTGTAGAAATATCTGTTTGCTCAGAACTCCCCTCTAACTTTGCCTCTCCAACCAAGTCACGAGAAGAACAGTGCTAAGAGGTAGCAGGATGCTGTTGCAAAGAGCCTCTCTTTGTTTCCCTGCAAGGCCTCCTCCCTTCCATGCCATGTCCTAAACCCCTCTGTATGAACGAGCCTCCAGATCACAGCGCTGAGAGCAGACTTGCCAGGGCCTCGGCACTG
Organism: Chamaea fasciata; assembly: GCF_029207755.1. Lineage (NCBI taxonomy): Eukaryota > Metazoa > Chordata > Aves > Passeriformes > Sylviidae > Chamaea > Chamaea fasciata. Next base: position 22,026,964 of record NW_027094097.1, on the reverse strand, counting down.
GTGTTCAAACTTGCACGCAAAAGCACAATTGGCATGGAATGGGCGCCAGCTGACAGAGCAGCCACAGTGACAGGCATGAAGACAGAGCCGCAGCAGTGTCGCTGCCACCGGCTCTGGGCCCACAGGTCTGCCTGCCTGCAGGCTGTACCTGCCCTACACGAGCTCTTTCAGGCAGGTGTCCAAGTCCCCTGCAGCTCACCAAGCTCCTGCTGACTAAGGGCACCTAGAGCTCAGTGTGCCTGTGCCAGGCTGGGCCCACGGGCACAGCACATCCTCTGCCCTGGCCTTGCAGCCGTGTCATGGTCAGCTGTGCTCTGGGACAGCACAGCCGCAAGGCTGGAGAACAGAGGGTGTGAAAAAGCACCGTCCTTTCTCCAGCCCCGGGTGAGGCAGGGAAGCTGTTGCCCGTCAGGAAGGCGGAAAGCTCTCTGACCTCTTTGTTCCTCTAGTACTTTGCAGAATAACGAAACCCCTTCCACTATACCTAGAGATGGCCAGACATCTATCAACACCCCTCTACCGTTTGCCTACTGTTCCCTGGGCATCTTTCTTCCCTTGGGAATGCTCAGAGGAATGTGCAGCGAGGGGAAGCAGGGCCTGTCAGGCCTGGGTGCAGGGCCTGACAGCACATGCCAAGCTGGGACTGGCTGCAGGCTGCCTGCCCACGGCCTGGAGCCAAGCTCACAGCATGGGCTGTACCCAGAGTGCAGGGACAACAATGGCTTTGGAGATAATTCTGTGTTTTGGCTCCTCCAGTCTCACCTTGTTCTCGTCAGGAGTGAAGTGGACGTGCACATCGGTAATGGCGCCTCCTGGCACGGCACGGCATGCATCACTGGGGCCCGCCAGCTGGAAGTAAGGTGAGCTCTCCATGGAGACCTGCACCCCCTGAAGATTCTGCAGGAAAGACATGGAACCATGATTTTGCCACTTGAGGAAACAGGACAAGAGGAGACCTGTCCATGCCCTGGTGACGTCCTTCCTTGACCCCTTTTCCAAAGCCCTTTCTGCTGTGGAGGTACAGGCACAGAATTCCCAAGGGTGAACTTGAATCCCTTCTGTCTGGCTCCAGCATTTTGGCCAGGGGCAGTAGGGCAGTGCCTGGTGGGAAGGAAGGGCCGAGCAGGTCAGCACCGGCAGGATGGAGACAAGAGCACCTGAACCAAATCATCTGCATATTCAACAGGGCCAAAAACCTGCTGATTTCTGCCTGCACACAGCTATGCAGTCGTGTTCCACGGAGGGAATGGGCTACCTGAAAGCATAACAGCACATTCTCCTGCGGGGAGGAAGAAATTCCTTTCTAGCAGGTCAGCTTTGGATAGGGCAGTTCTGGGGGATACAGTCATGCAGGCAGAGCAGCAAGAGAGGAGACCAAACACTGTGGCCTTACTGGGAACAAAAGCAAACCTGAAAAGCAAAAGAAGGAACACAGCAATCCCTAAAAAAGGGAGATGACAAAGAGAATTTAAAGCGCCAGTAAAGCAGCAAGGAAGAATCATCAACTGATTACAGCAATCACCTCCCCGAAAGTGATGGAAACACAGACAGGTTGTGCCTGTTGACTGTGGGCTTCAAAGGCATTTTCCTCCTGGAGAAACCTTGCAATTCTTTAGGGGAATGGTCTCTCGCCTTTTGACCCTTCTGGAATTTCCTCCCTACATGTCCACACCTAATTGGCTGAATGCCAGGACCCTCCCAAAATAGGAGACTAGATAAGACCCCTGGATTTCTTTGTTCTCTCTCTTTCGGCCCCTGGACCCCTTTGAGGAATAAACGACTTGGAATAATCTGGGGGTAAGAGCCTCTTTTGAAATCTTTTGTCCTGTCCCTTCGGAGATATTCCTCCAAAGCCTCTCCAGAGCTAGCCCTGGGGAGGGGGGCCGGGCCTGCGGGGGGAATATTTCAAAACATGACCAGCACTGACTCACAGTGTGGTTTCAGTATTAAAAGCCAACCTTGGCTCTCCAGGGGTTCTTGCTGCCTGTGCAGGCAAGCTGGGCTGCTGGGCATTCCCGCTTGCAGCCAGCAGGCCAAGTTCTGCTCTCTGGGATACACAGACACAGCAAACATGCATTTTCAACACATAGATATCAACCCCTGAGCACCAAAATGCTCTCAAAAAGTCTAAACCAGATGATTTTGAGTCCTTCCTGTCTCTTCCCACCAGCCCACTCTTGGCACAAGCCTCATTTAAGAAAATGTTTCCCTGACTGAAATTCAAATGGTCTCAGTTTTCCCCTTTAGAGTCCAACACGACTGCTGACGTTTTTCAACTTTTTCCCTCTCAGCTCTCTTGGGAAACTGCAAAACAGGAGCACATGGCTTTGGATGTTCTGTGGTTCTCCAAGGGGAAAGCAGAGCACCATGCTGCTTTTGGAAAATCTGAGCAGAGCTGGATGAATCTTAGCAGGAGCCTGAAGTGGCACCTAAAGGCCTCCTACTGCTTCTGCTACATCAATCTGATTCCAGGGCTGTTTCAGAACATTTCCTGCCGTGCCAATGCCACTAATGATAGTGATTCCAGCAGAAAGCGTAGACGACTCAGCCCCTGAGCTTTGACTGTGAGCTGCACAAAGGGAGCCAAACAGGCTCATTTCCCCAGGCAAATGTCAAGGGACTGTGGAACGAGCCCAGGGGAGGGGATCTGATGCTTCCCCAGCTCAGCCCGTGGTGGGGACCTCACCTGCGCCTTGCGGGAGAAGCCTGGCAGCACCAAGTCCACAGACTCTCCTGGCTTCAGGTCCATTGACAGCGGCTCCAGCCCAAACACGGGGGCCGTACGTTTGGGCCTCTGGGAATCACGTTTGGCCTTGGGGCTACTGTGGGCTGAGGTGCTCTGGCCCTCCTTCCCAGCTGGCCTGTTACATTCCACCTTCCAGAAGAGCTGATGGAAGTGGTGGCCCCCATCTGTTAGTCTGAACTGATGAGCACAGGGAAGGAGGCTAGAAGAGAAACCAGAATGGAAAATAGTATGGGAGAAGCTATTGTCCTGGTCATCAGATTGCTCCCAATGAGGATTCTGAGCTGTTAATAGCTTGGAGACCGTCTTCATTTGCAGCTCTTAATGTGGACCGGGAACAGTGTCTGATAAGCTGCCCTTCTGATGTCGTTATTGCAAGGAGGAATATGTTTCTAATGGTAATGTAGCATTTTCCAGGCCAGGCTAACAGGATCTGGTGTTTTCCTCCAAAATGTGTGTTCTGGGGTGATTCATACTGTTACTGTATTTTGCATTAATCTGCACCCGAAACTGTTATTGAATCTTTGAGATCCTGCACCTGAGGCCCTTGTGTGCGGGGGTATGATTGCAGGCATTTTTAAAAGCCAGCGCGGAGGAAGTTTCTGGACGATCCCAGCAAGCTGCTAGAAATCATCTGTCTGCTCTAGGAGAGGAAACCAGGGGAGCAGGGGCTCTCTCGTTCATAGAAGCTTTGGTTTTGCACTGGTGGTCATTTGTAGAAACTTCATTTCGCAATCAGAAACTGTTTTGAAGTGAACTTTGCAAACTCTGCTGGCAACGGAAAAATGAGCAAGGTCCTGTGTAGAAGTGTACCTCACCTGGTAGGGTTTGCAGCCCCACAGTGGCAAGGAGGCTTCCATTTAAGGGAAGGATTTGGGTTCCATTCTTTGTTTCACTCATGAGGTAAAAACCAGAGGTTTTGATACCTTTTTTGGCCTTGTGCCAGGACGGACGCAGCCCTTGGATCTTTGAGACTGTGCCTCAAGCCCTGTTCCTATTTCTATTGGGCAGGATGCCAAGAATCCGGCCTGGATTGTTACATGCTTAAGAGAATAGAGGAAGATCCTCAGGGCATTTTTGGGGTGTTGTAGCAAGTGCAAAGGTCCTCCTTGCACTCGGCACAGCTTTTTCTCTTTTTTCTGCATGGCTTCTTATTTTCACCTTAATTAAAACAGTTTTGCTTTTCAAACACCTCTGATCATGCTGCCTCGCTAATATTTTAGGCCATCCTGAGGCTGCCGGTCAAACCCAGAGGTGATGCACCTGAGAGGGCACCCTAACATTCTGGCCTCCCGCACAAGCATCAGTCCTGGGCAGGCAGGGCAGCAGCAGAGCCCACGAGCAGCGTGAGGAAGCGTTGGCAGCGGCACTGCAGGCCCCACACAAACCAGCAAGTTTCCATCTGCCTCTGGAACTGCTCTGCGGGCTCCTGCCTTCCCAGGGGGGTCGTCACCCTCCCGTCTCTTTGTTCCCAGGGCCCCTGCTTGCCTGGCAGGTGCCATTTTGGAAGGGAAGGGTGCGATGCCATCTTCCCTTGGTCCCGCAGCCACACGGAGGGCCCGCCTCACCCAGGCGCCATTTTGGGAACCTTTTGTTCTGGGGGAGCCTGCGAGATCATTACTTGACCAAGTGAGGACATAGATGTGTTAGAACTGAAGGCAATTCAGTGGCAATTGAGCAACTGGTTTCTCTTTCAGTGGTTTTTGAGGGTACCTAGCAACGCTCAACTGGCCATCACATGTCTCTAAAGGTATCTCTGCCTTCAGGGAAGGAGTCAGGGTCTTTGAACACTGAAGAAGATCGTGCCTGAAGGACTACAGCAAAACTGCTCCTTGTTGAGACAGAAGGAGAGGTGGGAGTGGGAGATCTCCTACCTGAATTGGTATCCCAAGTTGAGCTCCGGGGCAAGTGGTTTGTCTGTGACAATTGTGGTGCCAGTGCCAAAAGCCAGGAGGGTGGAGGTGGTCCAAAGTCTGTTCCCAATGAACAGCTGGAGAGCATCAGCAAAAACCCCAGTGTCATCCAGGGTTGCTGTGACAGTCACATGAACATCACCCCTGGCGGGGATCACTCCTTCCCTGGGTTCAATAACATAGCAGTGAGGTTTACAAGCCTGTAAGACACGCATAATGTGCATTTAGGATGGAAACCATACACCCTGGTCTCTTATGGGGTGTAAGAAAAGGAGAAGACTAAAGAGGGGAGGATAAAAATCCTAAAGGCCTAATTTCCCTAAATTTAAGCTGCAGTATTGGGGAACAGCAGAGCTTACACAACCTGTATTTTCCCCTCCTTTAACAGACTCTCACCTAATTAACCCAGTTTTGCCCAACCCAAGGGACGCTTATCCTCAGGAGAGTGTTCCTTCCCCAGTCCTTCTCTGGAGTGTGTGCCAAGGAAAGCTGCTTTCTCTCTCCTGGCTTCTCACAAAGGCTCAGGGCCAGAGGAAGTCATGACGGCTCAAATCCCACTCCAGAAACCACACAGCTGGAGGACACTGCTGAGAGCCTGAAGAATATCTCCGCAAAACCAGTTGAGCAAAACCCCAACACCAAACTATCCTTTCCCAAGAGGCCATCAATGCTTTTCAACGTCCCCTAAAGGACCGAGGCCCTCACTTCCCACTGATCATCCGCTGTAGAGAGGTGCCCCAGGGCCTTCTGCTTTGGAAAAGTCACCTCTAAATGGTTATGGCAGAGCAGGAAAGAAGGAAGCAGAGGGAAAACTGGATGACATGTGCTCAGTGGGCATGGCCCACTCTTCCTAAGAACTCGTGTCCTCTGGTTTCTCATGGGCTTCACAGATTGGCCAAGAGAGCTGGAAGCTGCCCAAAGGAGGGAGGAAAGGCCCCGCACCAGCACAGCTGTACAGACACAGCTCTGCAGGTCCAGCCCTGGAACGAGCACGTGAAGCCCATCCTTTACACACCAGGCCCACCCAGCCAAGGTGCATTGCTCCCTGAAGAGGTGGAAGGCAGAATTTCATTGTGTAGTTCGAGAAAGCTGTCCTGGAAAAATCCCTCACTTTAAGGTTACATTTATCCCCCAAACTGCAGGAAAAGCAGCAAGAGGAAAAATCATGCCCCTCCTCCTTGGCTCAGGAGGCTGTGGCTGGACTTTCCCACATGGCCTGATGCTTTATCCACAGACACAAACAAGTCCACAGGATCAGGTTTTAACCAGCTCCAAGTTCAACACACCCAGCATGGAGAAGAACAGACCTCAAGCCCCTCAGAGATCTCCCCCTCCAGCAGACATCCCACCCAGCCCCAGGCCCAGCCTACAAGCCCTTCCTGGCTGCAGCAGCCCTGCTCTCCCTGCCAGGGGAGCAGCCCCAGCTCCTCTGCCCTATGCAGCCTTCACATATTAAACAGCCATTCTCTGCAGCCGGTCCCCAAAGATGCTCTTCAAAGGCACAGAGACCACAGGCTGGGGGGGTGCACAACCCCCACACATGTCTTTGTGTGGACAGCCCAACTGGCCTGACCCACAGCAGGTGTGAAAATTGCCTCCCCACCAGCAGTCTGAGGACAGACCTCACACCCTCTTCTCTACCATGAACAGCAGTTTGGCACAAAGCAAATGTAGATGGCACAGGGAAAGCACAGGGAAACCCATGCTCTCCGAGGAGCAAAGGACCACAGGTTTCTCTTGATCTCAGAGCTCAAAAACCGTGACACACACAGCTAAAGACCTTCCATAAAATTATGGGAGAACTCGTCAACACAATCCAGACGAATTTCTGCTCCAACATCTCTGCACCTGATTTCACTGAGGAGTGCCCCAGCTAAAACCACTCCAGAGCCAGGTTCCTTTTGCCTCACCCAGATGGAATCTTGGAATATCTTGCTTCCTCTCACACAGGCCGATGCATATAAAAACCACGTCATGGCAGCTTGTAATGTCAACCAGTCAATTTCCCTGGAAAACGGCCCCACAGATACTTACAATCTCTAGCCTGAAGTCTAAATCGACGAGACCTTCGTTGAAGAGGCCAAAAGCTTGTGAATTAGGCCTTAGCACTGGGATCCTGCCGAACTCTATCAGCCTTGGACTTATGTAGACTGCTGACAGCCGTCCAAGGCTCTGTAGTTCTGTTCTCTGTTACAGAAAGCAGGCAAGAAAGAGTAAAAAAAAAAAATCAAACCCAAACAGGGAAACCTAAAAAAGCTTAAACAGCTCAACCCAGCTCAAGTTATTTCTTTAGGGACAGCTACCATTCTCCAGCTGAATTCCTGGGATTTTGGGGGGAAAAAAATAAAGCTTATGTATTCACCTCCAAATTGAAAAGGATTAAGTAAAGAGAAACTTTCAAACTACAAATTATTGGTCCAAAGGTAGAAGCTTTGCAAGAAATCTCTAGTTAAGATCAGGCTGACAGTTAAACAACTGGTTCTTCGGGTGGGGAGAAACTCTTCTCTTTAGGTAAGCAATCTGATAGTTGAAAGCAAGTGCTCAGTCAAACTTCAGGCTCCCTGGCACAGCCTGCACTGCCTGTCCTCCCTGTTGACTGGTTTACATGCAGTGCCACAATGGCCCAGGTTCAGATGTTTGGTGCCATCCAGGGAATTTGGCATCACCATTTCCATGTTTTAATGTAAGCTTAAATCCTTGCAACTACTCTTCAGATGCCAGCTTTCCTTTCTTTTACAGAAAGCCCAAGGTTCCCAGAAATCTTCTGACATCCTCTTTTGTGCTGAGAGGTAACATTTTAAAAAAGATGTTTCCAAAGTTAAGAGCATTTTAAAGAGTAATTAAAATGATCCTCAATTCCAGCTTAGATGAACTACCTTCTGGGTCAGACACTGACATTGCCACCTATAAGGCACGAGCTGTTTATGCCACCTGTCCCTGCTGTCCTTCTCCACAGCAGCCTGTGCCTCTTTTCCCCGGAAGAATCCCCGCACACTGTGCACCCTGCCAGGACCAGTTGCACGAAGGCACACACCTCCCCTTGCACTCACCAGTGGGTTTCTTGCATCCCCAAACACGCCGGTACAAACACTGGTGCAACGCTTGCCCAATCTTTGGATTTCAACTGTAACTGGAATCTCTGCAGCGCTCCGAGGCTGGAGAATCCCACAGGGTCTGGGGCTGGAGTAGAGCACAGGAGAGTCCTCCTCGGGTTCCTAGAAGGGACAGAATCAAATCCAGCTTCAGAGGGACCTCTGAAGAAACTTCAAACTCCTTAACATCCATCCCAACAGCAACTTACACACATTTTTAAAAATCCCCAGGACAAAGGTAAAAGGCACAAACAAGATCCAAGAATTGTAGGCTTAGCATTCTCAGGGGGTTCTGCAAGGAGGCTGCCAGCACAAGCACTGGTGTCTGTGGATGCAGCAGCTTTTCACAACCCTCGAAGATCTCCCACAAGAAAACACCCTGAAGACTAGAACGTAAGCCCTTTCCTCAAGAGATTAAACTGCATCCTAAAGCTAACATTCAGGTAGGATCCTGTTCTCAGCAGATCTTTAAGACTGAATAGGAACCGGCAAGGTCTTATCCAAACCCTCTTCCCCCCTAATAATCTCCACAGTAATATTTCAGAGGAGGAGGTGGATGCGATGCCAAACCTGGGGAATAAGCCCGTAGCAGCCAGGAAGGTGGGTGTTATTCCAAATGAAGAACTTCCTCACGAACGGGGCCTTCAGGTCGCACTCATGGATCCCCCGGTTTTGGGGGTACACTTGCAGCTCAGGAACGAAACATTTGGGCAAAGAGATGACCCCAAGGGAATCAGAGATACTGAGAGAATGGAGAACGTTTACCCCCAAAGATTGTGAAATGGAGCACAACACCTTTGTCACTGTCAAATACACATTTAACAGGCCTACGGTGAAAAATTGCCTTTAAAGTCCTCCCACTCAAACATGTCTTGTCGAGGAGGGGCAAAACCTGAGAGGCAGCACCCAGAGGCTGCCAAGTGCCCCAGGCAGAGCACTTGGTCCCACAGCTGCCTCAGCCCCTCCTTCACCCAAGAAGGTTTGCAAGAACTCCTGGAACAGTCCCAGTGATCCATGAGCTCTGGGGGAGCCTTCCCAACAGGGATCAGTGCTCAGTAAGGCTCCAGGAACACACGACTCTAGTGTCTCAGTAAAAAGGACTCCCTTCTCTCCCATGGTGCTGTTACCCTGCCTGAGAACTCAGCTGTTTGCCCCAGCCTTGGAGGGCATGAGACATCACCTGCCCCACAGAGTGGGAGATCACTCCCTCCCAGTTCCTACAACTCCCCTGGTCCTTCACTCCACAGGTCCAAACACTGACTGTCCCCAATGGCACTTGCTTTTCAAACATGGCAGCCCAGGCACTGACGAGATGGCTCTGCCTGGGAGTGGGAACAGCACCAGGGAATTGCATCCCTCTTGTCATTAAACTGACACCTAGAGCAGCACAGCAGGATGGAATTCTGCTGGAGCAAGAACAACTTTTGCTTTAAGCCTGAGAACATCAAAGCTCAAAACAGGAAGCAGAGAGAAGGGGAAAAAGTAGAGCTGACCTGCCACATCAAGGACTGATTTCCCCTCTGAAGATCCTGCCCTCACCTCTCTTGCTGTGAGCCACTTCCCCACTGTCACGTGCCCTCGTTAACAGAACCAGACCCTGACCCTCAGCAGACTGCTTGGTGTGCCCCAAGCCAACGCGGGCTGGTTGCAACCCAGCACAACTCCACCTCTTGCAGGAAGAAGGCGAGGAGGCCCTTGGGAAATTTGCTTCACCTCAAGCACCAGGTCAATAAATGATATCATTCCTGGTCCCTTTAGAAAACGACCCAGGACCACGCTGGGCTGTCAGCAGGGCTGCTTTTCACCACAGGCTGCTTTTCAAGCACTGCTGTTCTCATGTCCAGCTGGGCAGAACATGAGGTCATTAAACAACACGTCTCCTTGGGAGCTGCAGCCAGCACGTCCTGTGCAAGGCAGTGCGCTGGGGGAGGCCAGGGAAGTGCTGGTACCTGGCCTTGATGATCAGTGATGCCACTCCCTTGCCAAACCACTCCAGGTCCACCAGCAATTTCCGGTTGTATTCCGTCACAGTGTTGGAACACAGGGTCACCTGGTGGAAGAGAAGAGCAGTAAATTCTTCTTTACAAAAGCTCATGACTCACGTGTGATGTCCTCCAGTTTTTGTGGTAAGAAAAGGGAGGATTTTGCCTTAATTCTTCTGCCGCTCCACGTGTAGAGCAGTCTCTAAGAGTGACAAAAGCCTTCTGGCAAATACCAGATTTGTTAAGCACACCTTGCTATCAGGGCATAGGTCAGCTAAATTAAAACATTAGACTAAAGCTCTGTGCAGCACTGTGTTCAAATTAAGGGGCAAATTTTCATCTGACTACAATGACATAAATGCAGTGGAAATCTGCTGACTTGAACAGAATGAGTTCAGCTTTACAGCAGGAAGCTGAAGACAAAGCGTGGGCCAGCAGGTGCTGGGCAGTTCATGGCCGCAGAGTTTTTTGCCTTCACTGGAGATCCCTGCAGTGAACACAAATCATTCTACTCCCCAGGACAGGAGAAATGAGACCAAGAAGAAAAGCAAACTGCTTTATATAATGACATCTCTCTAACAGCCACCTTTGGTCCTCGTCCGTCCTCTGCCCACTTGCAATCAAAGACATTGCTCTCAAAAACACCAAAATGCCTTCAGTACTTGACCATTATGGGACATGATTTCAGCTTGTGATTTTGGAAACAAATCAGTGCTCCTTCAGGAACGTCCCGAGTAACCCAGCTCACAGAGGCCCCACGCCAGTGCAGATCCTCGCTCACACGATGATCAGAGCTGGCATCAGAGCTAAAGCCCTCCCACACTCCCGTGAAGCTTCAGACCCGCTGCTGAAGTGTGTGTGGCTGGACTCTTCCCATACCTCGATATCCTGGTGTTCCTGGGATTGGAGGGTCCTTTCGCTGGGGTTCAGTGTAAACTCCCTTGGCTTCACAGAAAAATGAATTCCCTCCCTCCAGGAGGGCTCACTGTCGCTGAGTATTTGCTCAAAGCTGCTAACAGCAGGCTGAGTGCCATCGTCCGACACCCGCGAGGTGTTAGTGAGGCGACAGGTCTTGGTGTAGGGAAAGCCTAGGAAAAGGACACAAATATCCATTTAGGCACCAGTTATGTCGTGACTCCCGGTGGGAATACCCTGGTAGCATGAAAGCGTGATTGGAGTTTAGCTCTTTATTATCTGAACTACAGATTACTGAGAAGCTGCAAGAGGAATTAGTCGTCACTTAGTTCCCTTTAACACTGATTCCAGACTGTAGCCTTGAAAATGCCTGCTCTTAGCCCTGCTCAACACTGCAAGCTTCTCTCTTTCTGATGGGGAGAAGCTCCCTCACCTGCCCCAAACCAGCACCAGTTATTTCTCCCTGATGACTGTGCACCCAGACCAAGCATTTCCTCTGAAAATTCAAACTGTAAAATTCCCTGTTAAGTCTGCCAACACTCCTACCCTTTTCAAGATACATAAAGAGTGAGTCGCCATTGAGAAGAAGCTACAGCAGTAGAAAGTGAGGATGAAATCAGGAACTAGAACGTGATGCAAAGCACCCTAATGCAGTTTCTCTCTGCAGAATTCTTAAGGCGTCTTTTGGTTTGGGCCAAACAGACTGGGCATGTGACAGCTCAGAGCCCACTCAGCTGGAGGCAAACCCGAGCCTTGACCCAACAAGCGGGGACATCGCACCCATACTACTCACTGTGATTGCTGCCTGCAAGGGTTTACCCCACCTTAACTCTGAGATTTGCTTTCCATATTGGAAAGCCAGAGATAGTGCCACGCATGGTGGGGATGTCCTGCAGAGCCCGGACACCAGCCACAACCCGCTCTGCAGTGGACTGGCTGGCCAGCTCTGTGGGGAGGAGACTTCTCCCCAGGCCTGCTCACCAAGAGTCATTTGAACACAGGTGGGGGAAAAAAACAACTGCAGGCGCAGCCCAGAGCTTCTCTGTGCCCATCAACAGTAATCACTGCCGGCTCCAGCAGTGACTCCAGCAGGGAGGCAAGAGAAGCACAAAAGGGACAAACACAGATGTCAAAACCTCAAATGAGACTGAGGTCACCACATGCAGACAACAGTCAACAACAGTTAAAAAGAAGCAAAGATACAACAGCTGCCTTCAGCTGAAGAGACCTTAGGAATGCGTTTCTACCTGTTGCCTTTCTTGTTTCATTTATTCAAAAGGCAACTTAACAAGTGCCTCAGTGGTGATGCAGGGTGGCGAAGAAGCAGATCAGGAGAGGCAATTAGTTTTCTTAAAACGTTCAACAACTTCATTGTTATGAGTTTAGGTTTCGTAGTGAATTTTGGCCTCAGTCTGGGAAGGGAAATACAGGGGGTTTGGGGTGGTCTCGGCTGTGCGGGTGGGCTTTTCCATCCGGGGCTCTTTGGGAGCTGTGCCGTGATGCCGCGGGCGGTTGTGAAGTCGGAGCCGAGGTTTGCAGGGGGCAGACCTTTCCGTCCTTCCGCCGGGGCTCGGGAAGGTCGGCAGCGTGCTGCTGCGGGACGTCGTGCGCTTGACGCCGGGCTCAGCACCGTGATCGAATCTGCCCGCCGTCCCCGCTTCTGCCTGCTCCCGATTGCCAGTGCCCACATCTCCTGCTGCCCGTAGTTTGCAAAAGCAGCGATTTCCTCCTTCCCTCCCTGCCCGTGCCGGCTGGGAGGGAAATCACTGCCCTGCCAGAGCCCACCGCTCCTCCAGCCTGTGATCATAACCACACCAAAGGGGAAAACAGGACTCGGTGGGTTGGAAACTTCTGGCATTGCGTTGTTGTCTGTGCTGTCCGGATATACTCTAGTAACGAACTGCTATTCCTTTTCCATATTTTTGCCTGGAAGCCCTGTAATTTCAAAGGTACAGTAATTTGGAGAGAGGAGGGTCATCATTCCATTCCGTGAAGATTGCCACCTTCCTTGGCAGAATCTGTCTTTTAAACCAGGACAGAGACACCAGAAAATACTTGCTCCTATTTGATCCCACAATGGCAAAATGCTACCTGAGGCACCTGCAGTTCACACCCTGAAGAGGCTGTTGTGGCAGAACATGAGCAGTGCTGGATGCTTTTACGTTCAAGTGCTCCATTTTGGAGCACACAGATCCCTCCCGCTGTGTCCCAGCGCAGGGAACACTCACCAAAGGAGATGTCACCGAAGTCGAGCTCATCGGTGTCGAAGTGTAAAGTCGGCCCGACGACACACCCCCTGCGATGACAGGGACACAGGAGGAAATGGCTGAGTTAAAGGGAATTGCAAAGCCTCCGGCTGTCATGGCTTGGGGGCACAAAACCTGGTGTCAGGGGCATCGTGGGTTTCAAATCAACACACCACCATGTGCTCAGCACAGTGTCCATGTGCACAGGAGGCAGCTAAAGCCAAGAGGCCAGCAGCCCACAGCCACTGATGGGGCTTTGGACGCAGGGCAGGCAGGAAAAGCCCCCAAGTTGCCGGTGGTCCCATGAGGGACCCTGAACACCCACCCAGACCTGTCTCCGTGCCTCAGTTTCCCCATCTGTAATGGGATGGACATAAAGGTGTCCCCACAAACTTCTGTAACCAGCCTTTCCAGCCACAGGTTCCCTGCTTTGCTACTTGGCTGTAACTGGTCTTCCAATGGAGGAGCTTTCTCAGGAGATTTTGACCCACACAATCATTACAGACAGAGTTTTGAGACATGAAGCCAGGGGAGCCCCAAACATCCTCCAAAAAGAGCATTAACAGTTCTACACAGTAGACAGATGAATCCTAGAGGAAAGGACCAGCTTGTCACTAGTGCACCAGCTGGCACAGCCAGGAGCAATAGCTTAAACAACCAAACATGGGTGTCCTGAATCTACCACACCTCCTCCCCTGGCCTTGAACTCAGCAGACAGGCACTAAAAGTCACCAACATCCACTGAAGGCAGCACTTGAAGCTGCCCAACACGAGTTTATTTCATGGTTGACGCCAATCAATGCGCACCCTGCCTTTTGGTTAAAAGTCAAGGACCAGTGAACTGTGTCTTCTACTGTGTTCACAGGACTGTCCCTGGCTCCGCTCTACACATCTCAACAAGAGACACCTTCTCTTGCTCAAGGAGAAAGCTGCTTATGGAATAACATCCCACGCATGACCAGTTTGGGGGAGGGACAGAGGAGAATCAATTATTTGATGGTGAAAGGTTCCCTCTTGATTTCCAAAATAAAAATAGCAGCACTTTTTCTCCAAAAGCAAAGCCAGTGTAGTTGTTTCTCTACTATGGGCAGACCTAGTCAACACTTTTCTCCTGCTAAGTAATAAGTTTCATGTTCTTTTTAATCCATCTCCCTTATCTTATTGGTATAATCAACTGCAGATTGCTTTCATTTCTTTATTGCCCTGATCCAGTGCCTCCCAACAGCAGCAGCCTAGCTCCAAAGCTCCAGAGCAACCAGCATCAGCTTTCCTGCTTACACTACGTTATCCTACCAGCACACGCCTCAGGCTAGCAGGGACAAGCCCTCATGCTGCTGTGGTCCTGAGGACTGAGCTCTGCCTCCCCCATCATCACCCCTTCTCCCTTCTGCAGGGCCAGGATTATGGGATGAAGCCCATGTCCTTGGGACGGTTCCTGCTGCACAGTTCCCTGTCTCCCACATCAGCCTTTTCCTGGCTGTGGAAAGGAGGTAGCAGAGCACTCTGCACAGGAGCTCGGAGCACAGCCTGCCTCCATGCATGGCCATGAGAAGTGAGGGGAGGCTGCTGCTGCCCGTTTGGGATGGATTATTAACAGAAGTTTTTCAAAACACTGCTACTGCCCAAAGCTGATCCATGCCACTGCCTGCCATGGCCCAAGGCAGAGGGACATCCCTGCAGGGAGGAGTCATTCCAGCTCCCGGGTACCACACAGGGCAGCAGGCACCCCCACACTAAGGCAATGCCAGGATCAGAGCAGAGATTGAGACCTCAGGAAACATCTTTTTTCTCTGCCCGACCCCAAAATGAGGTAGGTGGGGGATGTCCCAGAGACAGCTACAGATGTGCCCACCCAGAGTAAGCTCCCAGAGTCCTTACTCGATGGTCAGGATCACAGGCGTAGGAGATCCAGCCACACGGAACTGGAATGGTTCCTCAAACCGCCCCAACACGGCGGCATCCAAGGAGATCTGAATAGTCTGGATCCCACCTGGTGCAATGAGGCCCTCCTCGGGTACAAACTTGAAGCAGCAGTCCACTTCCGTGTTTGAAGGGATATAGGTGAAGGGAGCATCAAGAACTCCTTTGTTCATCAGTTTCACCTGCAGCAGCAAGAAAACAAAATGCAAGTACACGTGAAATCTTCCCTTCTTGGGAGTCATTTTCTAATGGCGCAATTAACACCCAGAAAAGGCAGAAGATGCTTTGTGCTGCTGGACGGCAGAAGTCAAAAAAATACAACAGGACAAGTTCTGCCTTTGGGTTTTCATGCGAAGCTCACATAACTCCACATAACTGGAGTCACCCTGGGGTTACCCCACGGACACAGAGCAGTCCACCTCTGGTCAGTAGCACCAAGCTCATTCAGACCTGGCCCTGAGAGCAACGTGGGGTGATTGCAGCTGCGTAGTGAATCACCACAGAGCTGCTGCTGCCCCAGTCAGCACAGCTCCAGCAGTACCGTATCTACGCATTTACCTTTTCCCATACCGTGAAAACAATACACTGAGAAGGAGGCATCAACATCAAAATGTACAGACAGCGCCATCTTTTGGTAAGAAAACTCAACGTGTCTTTCTCTTCCACAACCAAACTTCTGAAAGTGTCTGGCATGATGTAGTGCCTCGTTTTCTGCCTCTTTCAGTTGCTCTCTCTTTTTTTTTGCAAACTTGACCCCCAACAGGGGGGAGGCAAATAGGTAGAAAAATCTTTTGCTTTATTCCCAGGAACACTTTTCTCTTTGTAGAGCCAGAGATGCACCAAGCCTGAAGTGTGGTGAGGGATTGGACAGCAAGGGAAAGAATCCTCAAGCCCTTTGCAAGGGCCTGCACTGAGCCAGGAGGCTGGATGGCTTTCCTGTGACTTCCAGGAATGAGCAGGAGACACTTGACTAAAAGTTGTTTGCGGTGGACTGAAGCTCAAATGTAGCCAGCTTGTCCCAGCTGCTTCCGAACAGCCCAGTACAAAGGTGCCTTGTGTCTGGTGCTGCCACAAAAGCCTCTGAACAGCTTTTTGACCCAGCGTTGGGTCAAAAGGGGTTGTTTTGCAGGAAGCCTCCCAGCTGATCCCTATGGAAGGCTGCCCAAAAGAAGGGACTGGGGCTTCATGAACAACAGACACATTTTTCTGGACCCCCCCCCTTCCCCCCCCGCCCAGATTTGACCGGTACATCAGATATTCCCTGCTCACAACTGCCCAGGTTGCCAGGAATTCCACAGGTCCACCAGGCTTGCTGCTGCCTCAGGAGCCATCAGGATCCATCCCAACCCCTGGTGCTCACCTCATGGGTGTGGGCGGTTTTGACAAAAACTTCCCCAAGGTTCAGGGTATCACAGCTGAGTTCAACCAAGGGTCCGCGGCCTTCCCCTCTGAGGCGCAGGGCCAGCCTGCTCTCACGGCCTGGGGAGAGATGTCCATTTCAGTACAATAATTCCCTCTGTTCTACTGGATTTTCCAGGCTGCCTCAATGCTAGACCCTGATTCTGAGCTGCATGCAACCAGCTCTTGATGCTGCAGCAGAAGATATGGACCCTTCTCTTCCCTCAGGAGATATCCCCTGGGGCTGACTTGCAATTTCTAACCCATTCCTTGGGCTGGTTTCCAATTTTAGCCACCAGTTTGCTGAGTTTAAAACATCTCTGGTGTCCTGTAGCAACAGGCCAAGGAGTGACAGGTATAAATTGAAAGAAAGGAAATTTAGGTTAGATATTGAGAAGAATTTTTTTACTGTGAGGTGGTGAGACGCTGGAGTAGGTTCCCCAGGGGAGTTGTGGAGGTTCCAGCCCTGAAAGTGTTGAAAGCCAGGCTGGATGGGGCTTGGAGCTACCTGGTCTAGTGGGAGGTGTCCCTGCCCATGGCAGGGGCCTTGGCACTAGACAGTCTTTGAGGTCCGTTCCATCCTTAACATACTATGACTCTAGGGTTTCCTCCCCATGCACTTAGAGGAGCTTTGAAATCCATTCGGTGAAGGCACAAAGCTCACGAAGACTTTGGCAATTGCTACCTGGCAAACTGCCAGGCAACAACTGCCAAACCACCTGGCCCAGCAGCACAGGACTGCTGTCCTCCACTTCTGACACTCGGCACTGTGTTCTGTTTGCACAGACTGAGAGCTGCAAGGTGACAATTCCCACACAGGGAGAGAAGCAGGTGCTGGCCAAGGGTGGTCCTTCTACCAACACCCTGGGCTCAGCGGGGCTCCGCCTCCGCTGGCCTGGTGGTGTCTGGAGGTGATCCAGGCTCAGGGAGCACATTTCTAACTCAGCTCCTACTGCCTGATGATGGATCCACGTCAAATGGACCCATCCTGGAGGTCAGTGGTCTAGAGGGGCTTAGTGCTTGTTCACTAAAGCTGTTCTGCTCTGTAGCTCCTTGGCCTTTGAGGAAATGCTGGCAAAGCCGTGCCATGAAAACATCTCCCTGCACTGCCTGGGTTGTTCTGGGATCAGCAATCCAGACACAGGTGTTCCGAGCCCTGGCCTTGCATGGGAGACTCCCTGGAAGCTGCAGGGACACTGGGGATGTGCCAGCACTGCCCTGCTGACCAGGAACTCTTCCCAGCAGTTACATGGGAGCCCAGTGGGCTCAGGCTTGCTCCATGGCTTCACTGTGGGTGAGAGAAGCAGGGGAAAGGAGCTGTACCTGAGATGTCACAGTAGGCCACACTCTGATACTCCAGTGCTTCCAGGGGTTTAAAGGTCACCTTGATTTCAGCCGAACAACGTGGCCCAATCTCTCCCTCCTGAAACAGAAAGAGACAGAAAAAGATTTATCTTCAAACTTCACACTTCTTGTTTTCAACCACTCCTCTAAGCCTTTCTTCAGAGCATCAGTGATGAGTGAACAACATAAGGAGCCCAAGGAAACACTCTAAACCCAGCTCAACACACCACTGGGCGCTCTCAATGCTCAGCTGATCAGCCCCCACTCTCCACAATGTTCCTGCTGCTCTGACACAAGCTCCTGGTCACATCATGCTGCAGTCAGCTACAGTGGTACCTAACTGCCATTGTGCACTGGTGGCTCTTGGCCTTAGATGGGCCATAGGAGTAACCAAGAACACGATCCCCTTCCTTGGAAAGAAAAATATTAGTTTAACCTTTTTTCAAAGAAAGCAGAGGTTGGGATTATTCTAGGATTTACTCCAGGATGAGAAGGGATTTTGCACTGTGCAGACACCAGGCATTCATCATCTCTCACAATGCCAATACTCAGAATCAGGGCTCTGGCTGATGGGAGGACATGGGCGTTTGCTTGCATAAACAGAAAAAGAAAAGGTTTACTGTCCCCGTGTGCAAGAGAACTCAAAATGCCCATTATAACCTCCCACCCTTGTGTCCAGGCTCACAGATGACACTGGGAGACTCACAAACAGTGCGAGTCGTGGTTAGAGGAAGGGACAGGCATTTCTACGATTAACCTTGGGCTGAATTTGGCCTCCTTTTCCCAGCGAACCCTTGCATGCTTCAGGTCAATCCGTGAACTGGCACTGCTCCAACACCCTCCGCTGAACCCCACGCAGCAGCACGTGTCGGGGGAGCCCCTACCTACAAAAACTGCTCCCTGTGGACACTTCAAGGACACGGAGTGCCCTGAGCTCGAGCCCTGGCAGCAGAGCTCAGCTTTGTCAGGCTCCCAGCCCTGCCTTGAGCCTGCAGGGCAGAAATACTTTCAGCAGTTAGCTCTGCAGCCGCACCAGAAACTCCATGTCCTCCCTCTGAGCACACCGAGCCAGCTGAGGACCTGCTGAGTGACCGCACCCGGGGGAAGGGGCGGGGGTAGGGTGGGCTGGAGGAGGAAGAGGAGGAGGAGGAGGAGAAGGAAGAGGAGGAGGAGGAGGAGGAGGAAGAGGAGGAGGAGGAGAAGGAGGAGAAGGAGGAGAAGGAAGAGGAGGAGGACAAGGAGAAAGAGAAGGAAGAGAAGGAAGAGGAGGAAAATGAGGTTCTCAGCTATCACTTACCATTGGCTCAATGAAAACAAAAGTCATTGGAGAACAGCAGGGGGTCTTCTTGCACCTTTGCCTTCTCCTCCTGGACCTTTTGGCTCAGGAGGGCGGTGCAATTTTCACAAAAGCCCTTCACCTTCTTTATTTTTTCTCCTCCATGAAGTCTTCCATCCAGACCTTTGGTGGTGGCTCCAGCAAATCACACTGCCTGCAGCCGCAGGGAGAGACAAAGCCAGCAGGTCATTTAATGAGCCGCATATTTGCAGAGAGAAGCGGAAGTGCGGGAGAGCAAAGCACTTGGGGAGGAGCGGCAGCTCCCCAGCAAGGGCTGACCCCAAGCCACGAGGGTCCCAATCGGATCAGAAGATAACTTGTTGTGCACTAGCTCAGCAGGTAGCTTTACTCCACACTTGCAAGCTCAGGAGAGCTTTGGAAAGCCAGCATCCCTCAAGAGAATCTCCTGCCTCAAAGCCTCTGCCAAAACTGAGGGAGAATCCACCAGCCACCTCAGCTGGCTTTTCCTACCACTGAGCTGCTCAGGGGAAGCAGATAAAGATCACGGAGCACCCACTGCAGGACTTCCCTGGGAAAGGGAGACGAAGCTGGGTTGTGGTTACGTGTTACCAGCATCGCTCTTTGTTTCTTCCATTTTGGACCTGCCCTGTTCCCTACACTGCCTTTCACAAGAGCATCCCAGAGCACTTCCAGAGGAAATTGATGAATTCAGGCACTGCATCCCTTCAGTGACATCCAAGGTTTTATATGCATGAAAACAGAGGCTGTGAGAGGGGAAGGGACTTCTTGGTGCAGGAGACAGACAGCAAACTCCTGGAGAGATCATCTTTTCAGGATCCAGAGCTTTTTGGGTCCCATCCCAGTGCATGGTAGTAGAATGGCCAGAGAGGGAAAGGATCCTGCACTAGCTCCTCTCATAAAAAAAAGTCCTCTCTGCTCTGAGATCTCAAAAGCATCTCTGACAGCAGGAGAGTAGGCCTTAGAGCTAACACCATCCCTAAGACTGGAAGTAAGGAAAAACAAAATGTCCTGGTGACAGGCTAGGACACAAACTGGCATGAAAATAAATGTAATTGGAAAAAAGTATTACGAAGAAAAGAAGGGTAGTGGTAGTAAGTGAATCCCTTCTAAGGGGAAATGAGGGCCCTGTATATCGAGCGGATCCGTTCCACAGGGAAGCCTGCTGCCTCCCTGGGATCCAGGTACTGGATATCACCAGGAGATTCCCTAAGAACTAAAAGAACTTCATCTGTTCACCACTGTCTGGGGGTACAGTGACTGTGAAATAACAGAGTTTTCAACATTCAGTGAAACAAGGAGGGGCATCAACAAAACTTCCACTCTGGTCTTCTGGAAGGCAGCCTTCGGCCTGTTCAAGAGACTGTTTTGGAGAGGACCTTGGGAAACAGCCATTACAAACAAAGGGGTCCAGGAAGGATGGACATACTTCAAGAAAGAAGTCTTGAAGGCACAGGAACAGACTGTCCCTGTGTGCTGAAAGATGAGCTGACAGGGAAGACAACGAGCCTGGATGGGCAAGGAGATTTGGAAGGAACTAAGGGGAAAAAAGAGGGCGTATCGCCTTTGCAAAGAGGGGCTGGCAACTCAGGAAACGTTTAAGGATGTTGCCAGGTCATGTAGGAAGAAGATTAGGGAGGCAAAAGCCCAATTAGAACTTGAGGAAATCCAGTCATTGCAATCAACCTTTCCTTCCCAAAATGCCATCCTTGGTTGGAGTATAAATGGAACTGGAATGCTGTGCTGAGCTCCTGCAGCCCAGGGACACACACCCTAAGGCCAGGGATGGTTTACTTGGCCTAAACCATTCAAAATCACCAACACCCCCCTGAGGCCATGCATTAGTTTCAGTCTTGGGCCATGTATCTCACTGAAACGTATCTTTCAAACCAACCTCCTCTTCTCTTCATTGTCGGCTACCTCAGTAGGAAACATCTTCCACTGGAAGTGGGCTGTGATGTTACTCCTGTTTCTGATGAACATGCTTGTGTGGCTTGATGTGGTGATGAAAGTCTTCTCAACCTTCATGGAATATGTGCTCAATCCAATGTTGACATCTGCAGCTTCTGCGCGAAGGAATGTGAAGAAACTTTCTTCACCTGGAACAAAGCAGAGTCTTTGCTCAGCTAGCTCAGTTGCTGATGGAAGCACAAGGAACAAAGCAAACCACAGGTCACGGAAGAAAGTGTCATAGCTTTTAAATGTATTAGCAGTTCCATGGATCAGTACATTTATCACGTCCTGACAGCTCTGTGTGTACGGCGTGAGGATGTCCTGGGCACCTCCTTAACCACCTTATTTCCAAGGTGTTTGTAGAGATTTGGCCCCAAGGTGACAGTATGTACAGTGGGATTTGTCAGATGTGCTCAGGTGACCCACTCAGACCACTGGGATTTCTGCATCAAAGTCCTTCAGGTGACACTGAGGAGCCCTGGTCAATCCTGGCTTGCCGAGGTCTCCCCTGCGCATCCCACGAGACTCCTGCCCCTCCTGATCCCTTGGATCCCTTGTTGCTGACAAGCAAATACGCCTGGGGGCATGTGGGCAGAAAAAGGAGACCCAGAGGAACAGGTGAAGTGACAGCCCACAGCAGGAGGGGACACAGGAGAGGAAACACAACCGGCCTGGCTTTGCAATATGACAAACCACTACAAAATGAACACCATAAAAATCATCATCATCGTCATCTTCCTGTCCAAACCCACAGCCCCATCAGTCTTGAAATATTTTACATTGTCCTGATCTCAAAAACCAAGATGGAGCATTTCAGGTTAAATACAAAAGGACAAGGAAAGATTAATAAGTACAGAGCAGCTTCTATATGAAGTCTGAATGGGATTCCTCAGTCTAGAAATCAAATGGGAGATGTGAGAGGTTTGCAACAGCATGAACGGCCTGGGAAATGGGGACGAGGAAAAATTTGTCTTGATTTGTCACCATACAGGAACTTGAGGGCCTGAAGATGTTATTAGGCAAAAACTACATGGATGTGTAGAGGGCAACATAGTAAAAGGGTCTGTGACAAGCCAGTGGAGAAGCGGCATACAGGACAGAGGTGTGCAAGAAATACACTGCATTGGAGAGAGTCTGATGGAGACCTCGCAGTTCACATACAGCACTGCCCAGGAGTAAAATAAAACTTCACCCAGGCGTAGCCACACAGTAGTGGAGAATCAGGGTTCCTCCTTCCTCCACTCTGCAACACCCAGCAAAACAGAATTCCAAAAATCTCAGCCCTGTTAGAGGGGATCCACTTTTTCAACCATTTAAACACCAGCTATTTCAGTTTTCTTTGGGGCAGAGCTGGAACAGAGGAGGTACATCTAGAGGGAATTGAGGGGGATGAACAGGGAGTGATGGTGGAGAACTGTCCTGTGTCCCATGCGTTGCCCAGCACTCACCTATGCAGCGCGCCACCAGGGACCCGAAATGGTCACCGCACGTCAGCGGGTGAAATCCCACTGTCACCTGCATGGTGTGACCAGGGCCCAGAATTCCTTCGGCTGGAACCACGGAGAAAGGACTGCAACACAAAGAGAGGATCAGGACTTGGGGGGAATTCTGGCCATGACATTCTTTCTGCAGTGCAGGTCACTTCAGCTCACTTGGGCAAGCAGGGAGCAAACAAACTACGGCCAAGACAGACAGAACAGCCAGGATCAGAAACAGCTACTGACCCACTTCTGAGGAGATCCAGCCCTCAGAAGATCCTGTGGGATAAAACGACCTAATCTCCCCCATACTCTGCATCCAGCCTTCTGACTGCCAGCAATCCCATCAGAGAATGGTTTGTGAAAAGCACAGAGAGAGTTAAGAGCTATCTGCATGCATAACTTGACGCTGACTGCCTCAGGAATTTCTCATTTCCTGCTACCTATAAACTTCCTCTCAAGAGATGCAAATGTTAGGGCACTATCTCTCTTGTGAGATTACAGCCTAGGAATCAGACAGGGAGAAGGAACTTTCTCTTGAAGACCACGGAATAACTACTGTTGAATTTGCAGCGTGGCTCTTTGGTTTATTTTACCTTGAAAAGATCCTGAATTAGCACATTTTGTCAGCATTTCAATGAAAGCTGCTCTACAAAAAGGAGCAATCAAAACTCTGAAAGAGTGCAAATGCAGATTAGAGCAATACAGTGACATGGAAACAAGACCCAAAAGGAGGATGCCATTTACAATCTGAAGGATCCAATCCCAGCCATATGAAGCACCATTAGCAGGAGCACATCGAGGAGGCAGAACAGGAGGGTTTTGTGTATTTACCAGCAGTGCAGTCTGGGGCCCTGGGTTGTCATCCAGGCTGGTAACTGTTTGCTTGGCTCACCAGACAAACTCTGCGCAATGTGTTGGAAATAATTACGCAAATGTCTTGGTGCACTTTGGATGTAACAGGAGCAATTAGGATTGGTCACCAGGTGAACAGTTCTTGCCTGACAAACACAAGACTCCGTGCTTTGATGCTCAGGGACAGCTCAGGTGAAATGTGCTTCTGCCCAGAAGTTGCTGGGCTTTGTGCTCTTCCACAGCCCCACTGAGGAAACAAAAGTTCCTCAGTGCTTTGCTGGTGGTCAATCTGTGCACAGAAAGGGTGTTCTGGGGAGTTTGGTGATGAACTTATCACACACAAAAATATAGAGAACATCTGGCAAGCTGAATTTCATTCATGTCAGTAGTGACAGCTGATGAACTTGCTTCAGGTTCTGCTCACTAAGGACCTATTGCTGCAGTTATGGGCCTGACCTGCTCCATTACCACTAGTGAGAACATCACTAGTGGCTGATGGAGAAGCCTTGGGCCAGCAATGTTTATGTGCTGGATGTGAGACTTTGGGGAGAGAGGAGGAAAGACAAGGCCCCAGCAGCCCCGGAGCCCGATTACTGTACGAGCTCCCACATCTGCCCCGAGGGTGAGCCAGCACTGCTGCAGGTCTCTGCTGGGGCTTGGGGGATCGGTGCCTGGTGTGGGCAAGGCACAGGATTTTTTTCTTATTGTTTTGTCAGGAATTTTGCCAGAAAGAGAAGCTGCCAGTTAAGGGAGTCCCTGGCCACACTTCAGCACTCCCTTCCCTTCCCTTCCCTTCCCTTCCCTTCCCTTCCCTTCCCTTCCCTTCCCTTCCCTTCCCTTCCCTTCCCTTCCCTTCCCTTCCCTTCCCTTCCCTTCCCTTCCCTTCCCTTCCCTTCCCTTCCCTTCCCTTCCCTTCCCTTCCCTTCCCTTCCCTTCCCTTCCCTTCCCTTCCCTTCCCTTCCCTTCCCTTCCCTTCCCTTCCCTTCCCTTCCCTTCCCTTCCCTTCCCTTCCCACTCCTGCCCCATGTTACATACTCCTGCCCTCAGATGGCAGGATGCGAATAACACTCCTGGGAGTGACCTCAGGGGTTGCGTGAGAAAGAAGATATCTTCTTATTTTCAAATTACCAGGAGAAGAGGATCCAGCCAAGTTTCAGTTGTCAGGGCTGAAAAACTGAGTGCAAATCAGCCCTTGCATCTCCTACATCCCACCCCAGGCTGTACCCACCAGACTCCCCTGTTCCTGCTGGAGCAGTCATCTCTCATATAGACCTGGCTCCCCAAGACCCAAGGACACAAGCTCTACAGTTAAACTTAACTCCTCTGAATTTCAGTCAACATCACTAAGCTGTTCCCTGAGCCCACAGATAAGAAGGACTGTGAAGGAGACATCCCTGACGCTATAATAACCAAATGAAAACCACTGCCAAGAGATGGGGCTGGCAGGATAAATTTTGGCCTTTTATGGCTTGATTAGAGCAATATAGTGAGTTAATTGTCAGCTGTTCCTTAAGATAGTTCTCATCCTGTTAGATCTACCCTTTCAATGAATCACTACTGCACCCGACAGGCAGAAAAGATAAGGTCATGGAGGGGTTTTAATAGGTCTTCTTCGGCTTTTTAACTAGTCCATTTGTATGTTTGTTTCCTTGTATGGCATCTAAAGACAACTCCAGATCTCCCAATGGCCCCTTGCAATCCCCGGACACTGGTCTTGCTTTGAGCAGCGTATTTGCTCGGACAATTTCCAGAGGTCCCCTCTAGAGAAAGTTATTCTATACTTTTATCTTCTAAATCAGCCCAATTGCTTTTCACATAGTCACTAAATGTCTCATGTTTCTAATACACCTGTGCCTATGCCTATGGGCATGTGGTGTATTGATAGGCCTTGGAGGAGCTTGACATTTATGAAAGTTCCCAATGAAGAATTCATGATCTTTTGGCAAACATTTAACACAAACCAAAATGAAAAAACAGCAGAAACACAGGAACTTCAGAATATATAAAATGAGATCTCAATGAAAGGGGGCACGACCTTATTCAGAGATTTAAAGCACGTGTTTGAAATTTTAAACCGGCTTTCAAAGGTTCATCGTGGAACAGAAGAGGGGACTGATGCCCTCAGCTGACAAGGGAAATCAGATCAGCTTTAAGTAACAGGAACTGCACCGGCTGCCTGCAACACAGCTCATGTTGGGCATCTGATGCAGGCACCACTGGAAAGCCATGTGCCTGTGTCCTCCCAGAGAATGGGTCTGTTTGGCTGACAGTGGTGAGTACCCATTTCAGAAGCTGCTTGTGCTCAGGAGGGCGCAAGCCAGCAACGAACATGTTCCAGCACCCCCCAGGAAATCTGGGGCAGAGAAAGCTCAAAGGCTGCATCCTGCTAAGAACACTGAAAGCAAGAGCAGATGCCATCCATCCTGCCCATTTCCAGCCGGCGACGCAGGGCAGCAGCTCCCATGCTCTGGTTCCTTCTGTTGTTCTTTCCCAACTCTGTTATCCCCCAAAGGTGTTTTGCACAAGGACAGATGAGCTGCCTCACCTCTCGGTGCTCAGCTGGTAATGAGCTGCCACACTACCACAATTCTGAATCAGCAGACTCTTGCGGGTGCTGCCCTTGACCGGACACTTTGAGAAGTCCAGCTCGTCTGGGAAGTCCAGGATAGCTCGGGCAGGGATGGCCCGAATTGGCACAACTATCCTTTCCTCTCCACTGACGCAGACGAGCTCATGGGAATAAACCTGCAGGAAAAGAAACTGTCTCAGCACAGGTCATTTGGTGCCATCTCCATGGCAGAAGAAAAGCCATTTCCTATATCCCTTCAAGGGTATCAATTTACCTATTCTACCCCCAAATGAACAATAAGTTCTACTAATATCTCACATTTTAAAGGCAGCAGTGCACTTTGCAAAACCTATCTCAGTGGCATTAAGCTCTTGTGTCACTTGGGTCATACAGACAAGTGCCCAGGGCCACCATAATTTTTACTCTCAATTTTAATGATGTTAAATAATTCCTAAGTCCCTTCTAAGGAACATGGAGCTAGGGAACACAGGACATTCCTCCTTAGGTTACTATATTCCCACTGATTGAGAATAGGACAAAGTGTTAAACTGAATCTAAGCAGCAAAAGGAAACTGAGAGAACAGCTGCACCCAAAGAGATCCTGGACCTCTGGCCTGGTGTAGAAATATCTGTTTGCTCAGAACTCCCCTCTAACTTTGCCTCTCCAACCAAGTCACGAGAAGAACAGTGCTAAGAGGTAGCAGGATGCTGTTGCAAAGAGCCTCTCTTTGTTTCCCTGCAAGGCCTCCTCCCTTCCATGCCATGTCCTAAACCCCTCTGTATGAACGAGCCTCCAGATCACAGCGCTGAGAGCAGACTTGCCAGGGCCTCGGCACTGGTGTTCAAACTTGCACGCAAAAGCACAATTGGCATGGAATGGGCGCCAGCTGACAGAGCAGCCACAGTGACAGGCATGAAGACAGAGCCGCAGCAGTGTCGCTGCCACCGGCTCTGGGCCCACAGGTCTGCCTGCCTGCAGGCTGTACCTGCCCTACACGAGCTCTTTCAGGCAGGTGTCCAAGTCCCCTGCAGCTCACCAAGCTCCTGCTGACTAAGGGCACCTAGAGCTCAGTGTGCCTGTGCCAGGCTGGGCCCACGGGCACAGCACATCCTCTGCCCTGGCCTTGCAGCCGTGTCATGGTCAGCTGTGCTCTGGGACAGCACAGCCGCAAGGCTGGAGAACAGAGGGTGTGAAAAAGCACCGTCCTTGCTCCAGCCCCGGGTGAGGCAGGGAAGCTGTTGCCCGTCAGGAAGGCGGAAAGCTCTCTGACCTCTTTGTTCCTCTAGTACTTTGCAGAATAATGAAACCCCTTCCACTATACCTAGAGATGGCCAGACATCTATCAACACCCCTCTACCGTTTGCCTACTGTTCCCTGGGCATCTTTCTTCCCTTGGGAATGCTCAGAGGAATGTGCAGCGAGGGGAAGCAGGGCCTGTCAGGCCTGGGTGCAGGGCCTGACAGCACATGCCAAGCTGGGACTGGCTGCAGGCTGCCTGCCCACGGCCTGGAGCCAAGCTCACAGCATGGGCTGTACCCAGAGTGCAGGGACAACAATGGCTTTGGAGATAAATCTGTGTTTTGGCTCCTCCAGTCTCACCTTGTTCTCGTCAGGAGTGAAGTGGACGTGCACATCGGTAATGGCGCCTCCTGGCACGGCACGGCATGCATCACTGGGGCCCGCCAGCTGGAAGTAAGGTGAGCTCTCCATGGAGACCTGCACCCCCTGAAGATTCTGCAGGAAAGACATGGAACCATGATTTTGCCACTTGAGGAAACAGGACAAGAGGAGACCTGTCCATGCCCTGGTGACGTCCTTCCTTGACCCCTTTTCCAAAGCCCTTTCTGCTGTGGAGGTACAGGCACAGAATTCCCAAGGGTGAACTTGAATCCCTTCTGTCTGGCTCCAGCATTTTGGCCAGGGGCAGTAGGGCAGTGCCTGGTGGGAAGGAAGGGCCGAGCAGGTCAGCACCGGCAGGATGGAGACAAGAGCACCTGAACCAAATCATCTGCATATTCAACAGGGCCAAAAACCTGCTGATTTCTGCCTGCACACAGCTATGCAGTCGTGTTCCACGGAGGGAATGGGCTACCTGAAAGCATAACAGCACATTCTCCTGCGGGGAGGAAGAAATTCCTTTCTAGCAGGTCAGCTTTGGATAGGGCAGTTCTGGGGGATACAGTCATGCAGGCAGAGCAGCAAGAGAGGAGACCAAACACTGTGGCCTTACTGGGAACAAAAGCAAACCTGAAAAGCAAAAGAAGGAACACAGCAATCCCTAAAAAAGGGAGATGACAAAGAGAATTTAAAGCGCCAGTAAAGCAGCAAGGAAGAATCATCAACTGATTACAGCAATCACCTCCCCGAAAGTGATGGAAACACAGACAGGTTGTGCCTGTTGACTGCGGGCTTCAAAGGCATTTTCCTCCTGGAGAAACCTTGCAATTCTTTAGGGGAATGGTCTCTCGCCTTTTGACCCTTCTGGAATTTCCTCCCTACATGTCCACACCTAATTGGCTGAATGCCAGGACCCTCCCAAAATAGGAGACTAGATAAGACCCCTGGATTTCTTTGTTCTCTCTCTTTTGGCCCCTGGACCCCTTTGAGGAATAAACGACTTGGAATAATCTGGGGGTAAGAACCTCTTTTGAAATCTTTTGTCCTGTCCCTTCGGAGATATTCCTCCAAAGCCTCTCCAGAGCTAGCCCCGGGGAGGGGGGCCGGGCCTGCGGGGGGAATATTTCAAAACATGACCAGCACTGACTCACAGTGTGGTTTCAGTATTAAAAGCCAACCTTGGCTCTCCAGGGGTTCTTGCTGCCTGTGCAGGCAAGCTGGGCTGCTGGGCATTCCCGCTTGCAGCCAGCAGGCCAAGTTCTGCTCTCTGGGATACACAGACACAGCAAACATGCATTTTCAACACATAGATATCAACCCCTGAGCACCAAAATGCTCTCAAAAAGTCTAAACCAGATGATTTTGAGTCCTTCCTGTCTCTTCCCACCAGCCCACTCTTGGCACAAGCCTCATTTAAGAAAATGTTTCCCTGACTGAAATTCAAATGGTCTCAGTTTTCCCCTTTAGAGTCCAACACGACTGCTGACGTTTTTCAACTTTTTCCCTCTCAGCTCTCTTGGGAAACTGCAAAACAGGAGCACATGGCTTTGGATGTGCTGTGGTTCTCCAAAGGGAAAGCAGAGCACCATGCTGCTTTTGGAAAACCTGAGCAGAGCTGGATGAAGCTTAGCAGGAGCCTGAAGTGGCACCTAAAGGCCTCCTACTGCTTCTGCTACATCAATCTGATTCCAGGGCTGTTTCAGAACATTTCCTGCCGTGCCAGTGCCACTAATGATAGTGATTCCAGCAGAAAGCGTAGACGACTCAGCCCCTGAGCTTTGACTGTGAGCTGCACAAAGGGAGCCAAACAGGCTGAGAGAGGCAGAAATTCCTACCAGGAACCAAGATTAACCAAGGAGACACAAGATGTGGTATAGACTCAAGCAAAGCATGAGAGCAGGTAAGAACTGTACAACCCTCAACATTCCTATCAATCAGAGCTTTCAAAAGAAGGAAACTCCTTTGGGATAGATACTGTCAGCCCATGGGCAAAATCAGGGGAGAGTTCCCAGCACAGGAAGATTTCCACCATCGTGCAGAACAAGATGCTGAGACATTTTCTTCTGGATGTGCTGCAGCAGATAACTTGCTTTGCTGTACACTATGGGAATTACACCACTCTTCCAGCACAGTGTTAACACTCCATGTCCCAGCACTTACCTCGCCCTTATTCATGAGAGACACCACCATTTCATAGACCTCATGAACGACAAAGTTCTGAAATACCACCTCTGGTGGGGAAACGCGAAACGATCTCTTTTTCCGGGGAGTTGATGACAGCTGGAGAGGCAAGAGAGAGCAGGGAGACGTTCAGCTGCTGGGAGGAAGGTTCATGAAGGAGAATCTTACACTGATCCCCACTGAAGTACAGACTCATGGCGAGCACCTCTGCCCAGGCCACACTAGGGAAACAGTAGCTCACCCACCTCTGCTCTCAGCTGATCAAGAGCTGCAGGGCCACAGAGAGCAGGCTCAAGCCAAGCTGCTCTTTTGGCACCTATTTCTCCGGGTTTCCTTCTCCAGAATGCCAGGCAGCACTTACCTTGAGGACTGCCCTGTGCCCATGAGGTCACAGAGCTCTGGGGCACTGACTGAGGACTCACGGAGGAAGTAAAACCCATAAATTTACATCAGACTCCATGGGAAACAATTTTGGGATGTCCGTTGTTCTGAGACAGGGAAACTGAGGCCCACACAACTGCAAATATCTTTTTTTCATCTAGAACTTAGACATCAGTAAGAAGAGAACAGTACCAGAGGAGGTGTGAGAGATGAGGTGATATTTTGCTGAACAATGTCAAAAGGTTATTGTGATGGATGAGAATTGTTATGGAGTTATAAGTTGTTGGCTATAGAGTTGGAATGTTTAGTTAAAATCAGTTCAAGAGTTATAATGCTGTTTAGCAGTTTTGTCCACTCTGTATCCCTTACCCCAAAATCCCACTTACCTGATTCCGTCGCCTTTCCGTCGGGTCAAGCCGTTGCTGCTCCCTGGCATCACTGCTCTCCATTTCTGCTGCTGCTCTACCTGCCTGCACCCAGCCTGTCCCACTGGCTCGTTCCCTGCTTGCTCCACTTCCTACTACCTGTCGGATCCTCTTCCTCCTTCCTGCTGACAACCGGCCTGTCAGTCAGGCTGCTGCTGCCACCCTTATGGAAATTGAAAGAGCCCAGCTGCATGATGGGACCATATCAACACCAAGAGCCCCTGGCCGAAACGAGCCAACTCAAAATTTAAATCTGCCAAGGACAGCACTGGACTGACCATACCCAAGGGTATTTATGCCGAGGGTATTCATAGACAAGCTCTTCTATCTCACCATAACTTCCAAAGGACTTAAAGAGCGAGAGACCCCTGGACTCTAGAAGCCAAGAGGAGTTCTTTGGAATTGCCGTGAGCCGACAAGTCCCGCTCTGCAGCGCAGGCAGCACAGTGGATTGCACCTCCTTCTCAGCGGTGTGGACGAAAGGGAGCAGCAGCAGCGGCGGCGTAGGCCACTCCTGAAGACCCCTGCTTATTAATAAAGGCATTTAAAGGAGGAAACTGTGTCTCCTGCCATTTGTAACAGTTATTAAGTTAAAGAATGAAAGTTGTTGGTTCTGTGTGTTGTTTGTGGTTTGGATTTTTTCAGGTTGGTCTGTTGCATGCTGCTGTGAGCTGGGAGAAGGACGTGGTTGAAGACCTGACCAAAAGGAAGTAGGAGGAGAGGGGAGGGGACAGAAAGGTTGGTGGTCAGAGCGAATGGAAGTTCCCGAGTACCGTCCAACGGGAAAGGGGCCGGGGGCCGCCCCAGGCAGGTATAAAGGGTATAGAAAGATTGCCATTTTGCTGGAGGGTGTCTTTGTTCGTCTCCGGGGAGAGGGAGACACACCCAGCTCAGTTGAATCGTTACTAATAAACAGCTTTCTTTTGCTTGGATGATTTTGTCCCCTTTAATTGTATTTAAAAGTTAGTGCATTGCTAGCAGAGGTAAAGGCAAAAGTAAAGTAACACAGAAGTTAGGAAAAAGACAAATGAGGTGATTGCTGAATGAGGATAAGGGTCAGTTCTTTTCTCAGCAAGTTGGCATCTCCTTTTTAAACGGGTGCTTTCTTGTAACCTGTTACTGCCATCTTATTTAATACCGTTGTAGAGCACATCTGGAATGACACAACAGCAACAAATGCTTCTGGAGCAGAGACCTTGCTTTGAGAAAACTCTCCCCTGCTTTGTCTGCCCTCTCCAGACACACTGCTGTCACTCCAGAGACACAAGCAGGAATCCTCCGTGACTTGACAGGAGGCACACTCTGCCCAAGGGAATGGCTGCAGCACGCTGTCCCCTTAGTGGTGCCCTTCTCTGAGGTGTTCCCAACCCCCCCTCTCCAGGGCGATCCTTAACCACTTTGTTACACATCTCATGCTGCCAATTTCCTGCTCAACTGCCCACCTCGGTCACCTACCCGTTTGGAGTGGGCTTTATACTGAGCCAGTCCTGCAAGAAAAGCAGCTTTAAACACACCTCTAAGTAGGCACTGATCCACATAAAGCACATCCATTCCCCTCTGCCCAGGGTGAGTCCCCTGTACATCTGGCAGCCTGCAAAATCTAACACCACGTCAGGGTTCCAACCCAAAGCATGAATGCAATGAGTTTTGTTAAATCTGAAGTAATTACTGCAGCTACTCGGCCTTCAAAGGCCAACGCTGCCACTGTGGAGGGAATCCTATGACCCCAAGCATTTGCTGGTGACCGCACCTAAGCAAGAGGCGGCTATTTCAGCAGGAGAATGGCAAATGGCAATTTTGTGCCTTTGCGTCCCCAGCCTTCCCCCCCTTGTTTTAGCAATGGCAGCTACACTCCAGCAAAGCCCAGCAGCTTCAGCAGAGGTTATTTGTGTTGGCTTAGTGCAGATCAGGACTCCAAGTCCACCACAAGCAGCAGTTTGCAATGGCAGGACCTGGACACTGAGATGTTTTGCTGGAGGCGAGCCTGTCACAAGCACACATCCTCTTCAAACTTCACAACAAACAGAAAGAAAAAGAGCAGGAAAAGGCTACCTTTTGACGACTCAGTCTCAAGATTTGAAATGGGCTAATGCTGGGCAGAATAGGCCTCCCAGTCCTGGCCTGAACCTTCCCCCTCAGGAATGTAGATGGAAGCAGCTGAAAGGCAAAAAAAAAAAAAAAAAAAAAAAACCAACAAAAACAAACAAACAAAAAAAAAAAACCAAAAACAAAACAAAACAAAACAAAAAAACCAACAAAAAAACCCCACACGCAGCAAGAGCCTCAGAGATGCCACTGTTCACATAGACTTTCTCTTGAACAAGCGGCACTGGTGAATAATTTGTGATCGCATGTCTAGGACAGTCCTGGAAGCCCTGGAAGTTACTTGCTGAAATACTAAGCATCAGTAAATTAATAATACAGAGTAAAATACACATACTCCAACCACACGGCTCCGTCCCATTAGCTTCTCCATGATTTGATGTGACTTGTTTGGGGATTTCTGCTCTTTGGGCAATTTTTTCAGAAAGCTGCTCCTCCTCAGATAGCTTCGTCATGTCATTAGGGTCTATCTCCGGAAACTCTGCCTCGTCCTCATAAAACGGCTCCTCAGAAAACTCTTCCTCCTCCTCCTCCTCCTCCTCCTCTATGTAAAGCCACTCCTCCTCAGAAAGCTGCTGCTCCTCAGGCTGCTGCTGCTCCTTGGAATCCTCCTCCTCCTGCTGCTGCTGCTGCTGCTGCTCAGAATCGTGCTGCTCGGCAAGCTGCTGCAGCTGCCACAGCTCAGAAGGATGGATCTCAAAAGGATGGTCCTGCTCCCACCAGAAACGACTCACCAGCTTCTTCTGATGCCTTACAGTAGCAGAAGACAGGAAGCGCCCTGCAGAGAGGAAGAGGACATCTTTCAAAGACAAAACCCTGTGTTCCCAGCAACTCTGCCTCCTGCTGCAGGTAGGTGGAAGAGAGCTGGGATGCACTTGGAGCATCTCTGGCCAAGTACTTTCAGCAGGAAATAGAGCGTCTGGGAGTAGGGTCCCTGCCTGCAGCACACACTCCCGTGCCAGAGCAGGAGAGCTGGTTTTAGACAATGACTTTGCATTTGCCCTGGAATGGGGAACTGCACACAGACAGGGGCTGTAGGGCAGCTCACGCATTACACCATTGTTTTTCCCAGTCTCAGACTTCTCTCAGAGATGACCTGATGTCCCCTTCCCAGCCCTGACCCAGGCACGTGGCTTTCCCCAGAGTCTGCCTCAGCTCCTTTGCAGAGCACAGGTGGCAGGGCGAGAACAAAAGGGGCTGAAAGGCAGAGGGGGGCAAGGAGAAAACTCCAGCTGCAGCTGGGAAGATGCTGATGAAAGTGGATGTGTGGACAAGGATGAAAAAGCAAGTCATGTTTTGGAGTGAAGTGGCAGGGTGTTCTCCCCAGGCCCTCAGCTACCGAGTGAAATGCCCTTACGCATCAGAGTGGTTGAGAATGGCTTCTTCACTGCTTCACTATCTGCAGCTTCCTCCCAGGAGTATTCCAGGGCTACCTTCCCTGCCTGTGTTGTGCATCCTGAAACTGAAAAGCAAGGAGGAGGAATAAAAAAAAAGTCCAATAAATACAAAGCAAATAGTACAGTAACATTGCCTGATGGACTCCTGGCATCAATTTCTCCTGAGGAGCATCTTCTTCCCCAGGCAACCCTGCCACGTTCCGCTGTCCTGGGTGGCCCAGAAATGTATTTCCAAGTCTGGAAGTTTAAGAGGAAAGGGCCAACATGGTGCCCAGGACACTGAAGCTGAGGGGCTTACTCTGGACTTTAGGTTTTGGTTTGACTGCAAACTTATTCTTGAGCAGATGAGGACAGGTGACAGGCAGTGAAAGCAAACCCACGGCTGTCCTCAGCAGAAGGGTGTGGCAGCACTGAACCTGTCCTGACCACCACCTCCTGCTTGGCTTTGTGTGCACGTGAATGGGCCTGTGCTGGTTTTGGCTGGGGTAGAGTTCTGGGAAGCAGGCACTGGGTCAGCCCTGGGCAAAGGCAGCTCCCGCTCACAGGGCCCTGCCTGGCCTCCAGCACTCACGTGGCTCTCCTTGTCTGGAAGGGCAAGGGATCCTTGAGCTGGACCACAGTCGTGTTCAGTTTTAACTGGTTGCAGGCAACAACGGCGCTGAGGTACAGCTCGGCCTCCTGGCTGCTGTCCTCCAGCACAGCGTGAGCTGGTTCTGGGACTCTCTTGACCACCTGCAAACAGAGGAGGGAGGAATCACCGAGCAGAGCCCACAAAGTCAGGCTGAGAAGGGAGTCTTTTGGCCTCCGGGATCAGCCTCATAGAGGGACTGGAAAGGACCGTTCACTTTCACTTCCCGCCGCGTAGGGGGGGAACGGGGCGCCGGGATGGGCGCGGCTGATGGAGCCGCAGCACCAGCCCGCCCCGCCGCCTGAGACTCAACCGACAGCGGAGGAAGCGGCGCAGGCGGCGCGAGCGGGGAAGAACCCGCGGAGGGGGCGGGGCGCGGTGCAGGGCCGCTCGGGCCCGGCCCAGCCTCCCCAGCACGAGCAACATCACTCGCCGCGCCCGGCGGGGCTGACACGGGGAGGGGAGGGGAGGGGAGGGGAGGGGAGGGGCGGGGCGGGGCTGGCAGCGCCCCCAGCATGGCTCCGCCTGTGGCGCAGAGGCCCAGAGAGGGCCCCGCCCGCTCCACGCGGGGCGGGACGGACTGCCCGCCCACAGGGATCGGGTCCGACAGCAAGTCGATCAACGCTCCCCCCTCCGGGGCCCTCGCCGCTCGCGCGGGCGCCTTGCTCAGCGCATCGCCGGGCGGGGCTGCCCCCGGCTCCAGCGCCGTTCCGAGGGGGTATTTCGTGGCCCACACCGCGATGTGGACGCTGCGTCGTCACCGCGTCCGGCTCCGACAGAGGCGCCTGCGGAGCCCGCGACCCCTCGCTCCCCCCCGACGCCGGAAAGGCGCAGAGGGATTGAGAGCCGCCTCCGCTTCTCCGCCTCCTGGGCGTGGGGACGGGCGGAAGCAGCGCCGCGCTCCCCGCCAGCGCCGGGAGAGCGCCGGGGAGGGGGAAACCCCCCCGCTCTTCAGCCTCCTGGGCGCCGGAATGGGCGAAGCGGTCGGGGCCGGCACGGCCGGCTCCTCAAGAACTGGCGAGCCCCCGCTCAGCGGCTCGTCCGCGCCCCCCGGGGAACCTGGCTCGCCATCCACGAACGCAGCGTCCCGGGGGTCAACGGTAAGCTCCCCGCCCCATTCGGACCCTGAATCCACCTCGGCTTCCGAGGGGAGGACCTCCTCCTCAGCCTCAGCGTCCGAGCCCGACAGCCCCTCAAAAGAGCTGCCGATACTCAACGGGGCCCCGGAGTCCCAATAACTCCTTAAAACAGTATCGCATCGTCTCCAGAGCACCGTCAGATTTACCATGTCTGCATCGTAATTCGCAGACAAAGCCCAAATCAGATAACCACCCAGGCGACCCCAGGCAGTTTCTGAGATAGCCATCCCAGCATCAATAAGGAAGCCTTTTGCCTTTCCAAAATAATATAAACACTGAAACTCTTCCTCAGAAACAAAACCCTGGTTCCGTTCCAGCAGATGGCGCCAGAAGGCGAAGACAGCAACCTCTGTCTTAGAGCTCCGGGATACCATATTCGCAGGCGGCTACCTACACACAACCCCCGTTACCTTGAAGACAATCTCACTGACTCCACACACTGTAATTCTCACGAGCGGGCACCAGATGTCGCCAGTAGGGACACGAAAGAACCACACTCACCCGACAGGTTGAAGTGAGGAAAGAAAAAAAAGCGCCGTTTATTGTCGGGTTTGGGTTTAAACAGGATTTGGAGTTTGGCCCAGGATTGGAGGACAAAGGGGACACCCCTCTGACCCCAATGGTCATCTCAGAAGTCCATCACATATTGGTATGTGAAAACAATCTACTTGTTTATGTTACATCCCTGAGAAACTCCACTGGAAATAGGTAAACAGTCATCAGAAGGCTGAAAATCGAGGCGACACTGAAGAGTTCTGGAAAGCACCTTTTTCTTCTTGTCTTAGGAGAAAGTGCTCTCCACATGTCACGTGTGGAGCAACAACCACACTGCAGGGAGCTGGCAACGGGCATTTTGGGATGTGAAAGATCTCACTGGGAAAGTCTCCAACTGCAGATGTTCTGATAGAAAAGAGGATGGTTTAGAGGCCTTAAAATGGTCCAGAAACTCAGAAAGAACCTTCACCCAAGACGAGTGTGTTTGGCAATAATGACAATAAAAGCAAGAGTCTCTGGAGATGATCCTTCTCCAGACTCCTCCATACTGTCATACAGTGCCTGGGCTACTCCATGATGAGATATCCCACACAATACAGAGATCACAACTAAAAACTCTGGTATCCATGCAGACAAAACTTGGAGTTCACCAGCACATGCAGGAGAAGTATACTTCACTTCCAAAGAAGAGACAGAGTGCAGCAGACTTAACTCCTTGTTGGTGAAAAGGCACCAGATCAGATGAAGAGATTTCAACCACCATAAAGTGGGATAACATCATCAAACATTGTCTCCCATTCAACACGGGCTGCAACCCTTGTGCTTGTGGCACAGACTCGTAGTTTGTGTTGGCTAAAGGTCTCTTGTCAAAAGGCCTCCCCCTCTCACGTGAGTGTGTCCGGTCACTGTGCATCCACCTCTCCCCTAGAATGCACTGCTGGTGAACCTCACGGCTGTCCAATGTCCAGAGGAAGCAGGAGCTGCTCAGCCAGCAGTGATGGGGGTTACCGTGGCTCTTTTTGTAAAAGCTGGGCTGTCTTCTTTTGCCATTTTGCTTCTCGCCTTCCTTTTTCCAGGCCACCTGGCTGCCGGCTCTTCCCTGGTGGTTTGATTCCACGTGACAATGCGCATTTTGTTGTCGCAGTCCTGAACCTCCCCTCCTGGCAGCTCAAAGTTGATCTCGGTCACCTTACATTTCACAAGGTGCCTCCTGAAGGTGGCTGGGACATCTGATTTCAAGGTCACTGTGATGTCCTTGGCACAGCCAGGATGGAGATGTCCCACCTAGGGAGAATCAGGGAGTCAAAACCAAACTGGAAGCACTGCCAAGGGCAGGACTGACAGCAAAAGGGACTGATGTGGTGAGCTGCTGTGCCAGGAATCTGCGCGTCGGAGTGGATTTATGTGAAGTTTGATAGACAAAAGTATGAACAGAAGGTGCCACCTCCCATAACATGAAGCCGTTTCTGCAAGGCTGGCAGCCATTGCCAAGCCAGGGACTTGGCATCTCGGCATCTCCTACGTGGCACTGGAATGGGCTGTCACTGGTACGTGAGGACTGCCTGCCAGCTCCTGGGAACACCAGGGCAGGGCTTGAGCAATGGGGAAAGGCAGAGCCGTCCACGCTCACCTTGGGAGAGAACTGGAATGGTGCGTTTGCCTCCCACTCAAAGCGCATGACCTTCGTACAGGTGTGGTTGGTGATGGTGAAGGTCCTGTTGCAGGGCTCTCCAACAGAACAGTCCCCAAACTGGATGTGATTCGCTCTGACAGCTGTTGAGGAGGAGAACAAGGCAACCTCAGCATGCAGGGAGCTCCATCCACCCCCATTCACGTGCACAGACACCTGTATGTTCAATGCTTTCTTGCTCCAAGCCTTCCTCCCTCTGGAAGGGAGTTTCCCAGGCGGCTCCCCAGCCCACCACTTTCAGGGAAACACCCTGACACACCCCTAAGCCAGCCACATGAAGCACAGCACACATTGCTCTGCAGGCATGCCTGCCACGCCCACAGGCCACCAAGTCCGGTGGGTGACAGCCCAGGCCTGGCTAGAGAGAGGACACACATGATCAGACATTTCCCTCTTCCTTGCTCCACCTTGGCAGCCTCTCCTCTCTTACCATCAATGATGTCTTTCTTCAGAATGCTCTCAGCATTCCTCTCCTGTGTACCTTCCTCCAGTCCGTCGAGGGTGAATTCGTCCTTGTGGCCTTCACCCACCAGCTCCATTAGGGTCTTGTTAGAGTATTTGTCCCCCACTAACGCACGAATCCTCCCTTCCAGTCGTTGAGCCAGGGTGGGTTTGAAAATGACGTCGAACTTTGTCGATTCCCCAGGACGCAGAAGCAGGAAAGGCTTTGGGGGCTTACGCTCTGCACAGCAACGGAAATCAGAGTTAAGTGATACGGCGGTACAGAGGAAATATTTCCATAGGCTGTTTGAGGAATGAGAGGTTGAAATCAGCTGCCTCCTAAGCACGGGTTCTACCCCCAGTGGTTCCAGACCCTCTTCCTGTGTTCGCAAGACTGCCACCTCCAGACACATCACCGCTTAAGCAGCTTAACCTCAGGTTGATGCCCAGCCCGCATTCCATCTGCTTCCAGCCAGCTCCAGCCGTATGGAAAGCGGAGCCAGAGAGTGCTTTTGGCTTCTGCTGGTTGTCTGTGTGCTCAAGGGCTGTGTCCATTCAGGCTGGTGCCTTCCCTCAAGCAGCAAATACCTCAGAGGGTCCACTGAGGTAGTGACAGTCCCCCACAACTCAACCCACCTTGTCTAGAGGAGCCAAAGAACTTCTTACAACTTGCTAGGAGAAAGTCCCCAAGAAAAGCTTGGGGGACAGAGAGCCCAAGAAAAGAAACTGTGTCTAACATCTGGCTGCTGCTCAGAGAAGCCAAGAGCAGGGCACACGTTTTCCCTCTGTGCAGGATCACACTTCACGGTTAATGAATTTACCGTGGACAGCAGAGTCGTCTTCCGCATCTTCAGTGTAGAATCTCTCAAGTGTGGAGCCCCTGCCTTTCAAGAGGAACGCTCCGTGCTCATCCTCCAGGTGTAACGTGAACTGAGAAAAGGGAGCACAGAGCACATTGACACTTGGTGTGAGTACAGGGTGGGAACACAGGGACTGACACCGCAGTGCTGCTGGTCCCGCATGGGAACCCAGCACCTCTCCCACTACAAACAGCACTTAGCACAAAAGTTAAGTCAAACCAGCTGGGAAAAAAGAGCGCTCAGAGGCATTTGGATGGACCTGACACAGAATCAAACAGGACAGAAAGTAATGAGCAGAATGTAATTAAGCCACAACTAAGTTTACTTAAAATGCAGTAAACTGGGATCGAAAACAATCTAATGGAGCTGGAAAATCACCCCATGTCCATGAGAACAAAAGGTGACCTGAGAGATGGGGGAAAATACTCCACCACCTTTCCTGTGTTCAACTTAAAGAAGAAAGGCTAGACGCACGATTTCCAAGAACTCCCTTCTTGGAGAACAGATGTCAGTCACTTGCTTTAAAAGAATTTCTGACACCTCTTCCCAGGTCTGCCGTGTTTTCTGGGACCCTTCCCCTGTGCCACAAGCACTTGTTCCCAAACCAGACCATTCCTTGAGCAGGTCTTCACCTTGACAGGTATTATGCCCTTGTTTTGGATGACCAGGGGGAGCATCTCTGACTCCCCCAGCCGGAGCCTCTTGAAGCACAGCTCGGAATTTCCCCTCCTGCTGCAAGCACTTGGGCACACGACTGTCAGCTGCGGCTCATGCCCCTTCCCGCTGATGGTGAAGGTCAGGATTTGGGGTTTAAATTTCACAGGGCTGCAGGAGAGGCACAGAAACAATTTCAGCTGGCACTAACCCATTTCTCCCTGGGCGAGTGAGGCAGCAAGGGCCACCCACAGTGTTTTCCCTGCCTGAGGCTCCTGAACCACACAACGCAGCCCCCACCAGGCTCTTCCCAGTCCACTCAGCGCCATTCACAAGAGGAATCTGTTCCAAAGAGCCCTCCACAATAACAATTAAAAATAATTTCAGTTAATTGAATCATGCCATCCAGGAGGTAGATAATGAGGCACCAGATGAGGCATGGCAAATCTCCTGGCTGCAGTGAGATGAGACACATGCAACAAGCAAAAGCACAGCATGAAAGCAGTACAAAAGCAAGAAGGCAAAAATAAATCATTGTCACCATCAGTAAAGATCATTTCCAAGAACAGTAAGAAAGCAATTGCATATTAGCAATTAGACTTCTCTTGTTCCAATTCAGCCACTAAAAGGTTGAGGAAGGGCAGGTCAAAGCTGCACTACACAGGTCCCAGGGCAGAGGAACTGTGCTTCTCTTTCATACCAGCTCCAGTCCCTTACATAAAATAGCTTAATGAATACCAGGGAATCACAGTGATCAGAGGAGCACTTAATTTTACAGGTACGCAGGAAATTGTGACTGCTGACCTGCTGGCACAGGAACTGCTTCATCTAGGCCTTTGTCCTTGGAAATCCCCAAGTCAGCTGCAGCACATCTCAGTAACTTTCAGCTGGCTACCTAATATTTCCATGTCTTCATAATTCCTCATAAAGGATAAACCATCAGTCTCATTTTTTGGCTTTGTCCAACGGTTACTGCCTCCCAGATCATCTCATGCCAAGTACTCTGCCTATGGCTACTGAAAGCATTAGAGCTAACAAGAGGCCTGTGCCTGCCCAGTGGAGAGGGAGCTATCACTGAAGCCTCCCCCAATATTTCACAGTCAGTTACCCTTCTGGGATGACAAGGGAAGCCTTGAAAGTGCAGTCGTAGGTCTGCTCATCTGGTGGGGTGAAGGTCACCGTAGCAACAGCACAGGATGAGCCCTGAATGGACATCTTGACTGCATACAACTTGAAAACGTTGTTGACAGGGCTTTTATCCTTGGGGGAACCCAGAGAGCAGTGTTAGGAGAAAACACCTTTCAACATGACACAGTTTTATTCATAAATGCGTTACTGAGAACAGCCCCAGGCAGTGTGTCCTCCTCCCTGTTTCCCTGGGCAGGCTCCCTCCCTCCCAGGGAACGCTGACCTTGTGCTAAAGCAGTTTGTGTTTTGAGCCCTGGCCGCTGCCCCAGCATACATGGGAGGTGGGCACTGCTTGGAAAACCCTGCAAATAACCTGGAACTGGCCTTCAAAGTGAAGGAAAAGCCAGGGAGCCTGAGGAAATGCCTCCTTTGAACCCTGGCATGTCAGTTCATGACAGCCCCTCTCTGAGTGTGCGTCCAGGAGAGGTTCAGAAGGATTCACTTCTCCCGCCAAAGGCCCAGAGGTGTGAGCCAGAACCTTGCCTGAGACATGCAAAATTCAACACAACTCTTCCCTGGCTCTGCTGCTCTCCCCTGCAGTTTGACCTGCACTGAGCTAGACTAGTCTGGGCCCCAGGAAGCAATGCATCTGGAGAACAAAACAGACTCTCACACTGCCTTTAGAGGGACACCATCACCTTGGCCTCCTGTTCTTACCTTTCCACGCAGGGGTCTGATGGAGAGCACCACATCACACGGCAGGCTGCTTGCATGGTAGATATTGAAATGAGCTTCAGCTTCTTGCGCAACCAGAACCTCGTTGAAGATGAATTTGTTCCCATCTCTGATGAACAAGCCCACGCCTTCCACTGACCGCAGCTTGCGGCTGAGGTCAGTGCTGCTGCAGATCGGGTACTCCTTGAAGATTGACAGGACATCCTCAACGAGTCCTGTGGATAGACCAGAGGGATGAGCATGGAGGAGAAGCCTCGCTGATGAATTTATCTGGACCCTGCTGGCCTCTCAGGAGGCTTTTCCTCTCAGTCATCCTTTCTGCCCTGGGTGACTGCTAAACCCAGCCTTGGGTGGGGGAGCTGGCTTTGAGGATGGAGCTCAGTCAACCTCGGTCTTAGAGAGCGCTGCTTTCCTTTTATCCTTCCATGCATCCCTCTCAGCCTGGGAAGGATGAGTCTGCTGGTGGACTTGAAGAGGGCTGGAACTTCTGAGGATTCAAAGGTGGGACACCAGGGCTAGCGTGCATCTCTATCCAAGCAGCAAGTTTAGGTGCTGATCAGCAGCGGGTGTGACCAAGGGAACCTGTGGGCAGTACGTACCTGGGAGGCAGGACTCGGCAGTCAGGGTAAAGGGAATGCCAAGGGGATTGTCCCTGGGGTCTCTGCCCGTGATGTCAATGTAGAGCTGCTCCTCACACGTCCCCTCCTGCCCTGCCAGGCATTCCACTGTGATCTTCTGCTGGCCCCACGGACCGACGGAGCCGGAGCAAGGGGACACCGTGAACATGCCAAGACTGAGGGGACCCTGCAGAAAAAGTTCCAGGAGAGGCTGATGGCTAACAGCTGTGCCTTGAGCACCCCAGCAAAGAGTGTGTCCCGCCTTGGCCTCCAGCTGGGCCCAAGCACCCCAGTCCCAGGGCAGGGAAGGATGACTCCATGGCCCAAGGGCAGCCCCAGGCTGAGACCAACAAGCCAAGAGGAGCTGCAAGCCTGTCCCAAGTAGCAGAGAGAAAGGAGTT
This sequence comes from Chamaea fasciata, assembly GCF_029207755.1. NCBI lineage: Eukaryota > Metazoa > Chordata > Aves > Passeriformes > Sylviidae > Chamaea > Chamaea fasciata. The sequence goes on along the minus strand of NW_027094097.1, from coordinate 21,984,348 downwards.
TGAGTGTAAAGAATGAAGGTGGTAGCTGTGATCCTTCAGCCTCCAGAGGTAACACAGGAGAGCAGAAATAGCTGTGAGAAATGACAGGAGAAAGGTAGGTGACTTGGAAGAAGAAAAAGCAATGTTGTCTGAGCTCTGCGGACTGGGAGTTCACTGAGGCGTGTTTTTGCTTCTGTGGTGTTCACAGACCTATGCTGGCTAGCAGCTACCAAACACAGGACCTGCTCCCCCCTGTTGATCCCACAAGTCCAGGTCAGAGCCAAAGTACAGGAGTGTCAGTGGGACTGAGCAGATACTGGGTTCCATCCTGTAGACCGTGTCCCACCCTATAGCCATGAGCCCCCAGCCAGGGCACAGCAGCATCTTCTCACATCCCCCGCGGCAGCAGCACTGTTGGGGAGCAGGAGTCACCCACCTGTCAAGGAGCTCGATTTCTTTCCTGTTGAGCGCTTTGCAGCTGATGGAGCAGATTGCTCTTGCTTTGAACTGAGAGGAGAAAGCAGAGGTATCTGTCATGCTGAGCTCCCCTGCCTTTCTCTGAGGCCAAAGCTGGCCTTCCTCCACACGGAGGGAAGCCTTCCTGCTCCTGATGGCTCCCTGAGTGCAGCACCCATTGCTGGACAGGAGCTCTATCACCAGCTTTGTACTACACCTGGGGACACTGCGGTGTTTTTTTGCTCCCTCTCCCCAAGCCAGGGATGCAAACGGACAACAGCCCAGGTCTCCTGGCTGCCTGCCACATACCAGCCGTGGGCTGGTGCCTCCTCAGACAGGAAAGGTGGTGCAGGGCTTCTCGTACCTTTGGCTTTCCCATGCAGATGCATCCTCGGGTGCTTGGTGGATGTAGAATTCGAAGCTGAGCATGCCTTTGTTCTCCAGGATGACAGTCTGGGTCTTCTTGGTGCCCTCAAGCATGGCACCGAAGTCGATGGGTGAGGCGGGCTCAATGCTGTACTTGCTGTACACAGCTCTCGCCGACACCCTCAGTGGGATCTCGGCAACAGTCTGGCCTCCTTCCCCTGAGCTGCCGTCTATCACCTGTGTCCACAGGAAGGGGTGGTAAACACAGCAAAGAGGCCAGCCTCTACCCCAGCCCCCAGTCTCCACCCCAGGCCTCCATCAGTTTACCCCTCTCTGTTTAAGCACCTCCTCCGGAGTCAGAAGCTCAGCTCCACTTAAGAAGCCTCCCAAATGGTTTTGAAAGACTTTGTTTGTGTATGTAGGAGAGAGGATTCTCCAGTTAAAGCACTCCTTCCATTCGACACCTATCCTGTTTACACTCCCAAAATGTCGAGAGATAACACAGCCTGGCCCAAGCAGCTCACCTGGCAGTACAGGATGGGTTTGTTCTTGAGGAAGATTTCACTTGTGGGGTGGAAGAGCATCTCAATATTCACACCAGGCTGGGAGGCAGTCAGCATGCCCGACCGAGGCTCAACGCTGAAGTGGGATGCCAAGTTTTGCGTCCTGGGACCTGCACCCTTCAGCGTGAAGCTGGGGAGAAAGGGAAGGAATGGAGATCTCTGCAGTTAAAAGTACAGGCACCACTAGCACGGCCAGGACTTTGCATAGGACCAGAAAAAAAAAAAACAAAAAAAAAGGGAGAGTTCAGCTCTGCTCAGGGAATCCTGGATCTTGACAGAGAGTGCAGACAATCACAAGGTTAATGCATGAAACCTTGACACCAAAATTTTTCATTTGCTTCTTTACAGAGTCTCAGAAAGAGAAAGGAAGTGACCATCAAAGAAAAGCAATGAATCTCATCATTTCAGTGGCTGAAATTTTTGGGGCTCTCCTTTGGGTTCGTGCTGAGCTGTGAAGAATTGCTGGTTTGTGGCTGGATTCTCTAGTAAAATAGTTGAGATTAGAGAGTCCGGGTTTTGTATTTCCCATGAGGTAGCCAGCATGAAAACAGGTTCTAGCCATTGACAGAGGGAGAATGCAGGCCTGGGAATCTGAAGAAATGCTCACTACCAGGCAGCTGGACTCACCTGTACTCAATGTTGTATACCCCTTTGTTCTTTAGACTCAGGACTTTCTTCACCTTATCCAGGACATTAATGGTTCCAAATTCCAAGCTTCCATCTGGACCTGCAGAAAACCTGCAGAGCCAGGTCAGAAATGGTATTTATCAGCTGCAGAACACGCCAGGTCACAAACTACATGGAGGTCTTGACACAAAACCCTTTCCAGCAAGTTTCTGTTCTTGACAGTATTTTCCAGCTATTTGTCTGCCTTTTCTCTTCCTACTCAAATTATCTGCAGGATTAGTAGCTACGGAAATTACTTTATATGCTGTGCTGAGCCCGTGGGAGTTGCCAACTGCCTGTTCCCGTCACTGTTGTTTCAAAGCCCCCAAATCCAATCTGCACGTGAAGCTGCACACTTCAAAGTTCAGAGGGGAGAGACTTAAGGCTGTCAATGCCCTGACAATGCATTATTCCACACCACTTGCAGGGTTTGTGCTTTATGTGTCCATGCCATCCTTGCATGCTATCCCATCCCATCCCATCCCATCCCATCCCATCCCATCCCATCCCATCCCATCCCATCCCATCCCATCCCATGGGCTTTGGTCGCCCGCCCCCCAAGGTAATGCAGTGCACCTGGACTGCTTTGTCTGGGAGGCATCCACTGACCTTCAGGCATGTCGATCCTCAGAGAAACATCATAGACCTTTGCAGAGATTTTGATGTTTTCAGCCTGAACAATCCCCAGGATGTTTTCTGTGTCTGAAACCTGAGGCAGCAAGAAACAAACACTGTTCAGATCATTCTTTTGGTAGACAGCCTCTAAGTCCTTGTCTCTGCTGGCTGCTTCCCCTGTGGCCTCCCAGGCTTCACAAGCGTCGGTGGACTCCCAAGCTTTGCTAACCTGTTCATCTCATGGGCTGCCCCAGTGGGATTCAGCTGCAGTAAAAAACCCTATCAGCCCAGCTCTGTCTTCACCATAGAGAAGAAGATGTTCTACCTCAACAGAAGAAGGTCCTTCCTCCCTTGGGAGCCAGGGAGCTAAGAGTGGCCATCCCTGTGTTGCTTCTGGCCTTTGCTATCAAACACGTCTGAGCTCAGAGTCCTTGGAGCAGGGAGACCCTCCGGGGACACTACCCTGAGCAGGAACCCATGGAAGGCTTACTCGCCTCTCCCTCCGCATATGGTTCAATTCCCATATTATTTCATCCACGGCAGCTTTCTCCTCCTCAGGGAGGGCATCATACTCTTCCTCATCCATTCTCAAGGCACGTTCTCTGTTCCTCTGAAGAGCTTCCTCCCGCTGCAGTTCTTTAGCACAAACCAGAGGAGAAACCATGAGTGACAGCAAGCACAGCTGGGTGCTTTGGGAGTCAGCTGCAAGGACTCACAGCTTTTCCCAACCCAGCATATCACACCAGGAGACATTGGGGAGCTCATATCCCTGCTCCAAAATTCAGACAATCCCTCAAACGACGGCCAGGCAGTGAGTTCCTGTGCTTTTCCTGGCTTAAGTGCACCAGGGCTGAGGACAGTTGTTTGTCACTGAGCTACAACAGCTTGAACTTCTGCCCAAGCTTGAATGTTAGAGATTAAGGTGTCTTAAAGCCTCCAGTCTCCTGCAACTCTGAGATGAGTGTGGTTACAGAGGCAGAAGGTGGAAAGATGAATAAAAACACTTCTTACAAGCTCTGCTGCAAACCCAGACACACAGAGATAAGTCTGAGGGCTTGAGAGAGAAGATTTGAGAGGGACAGACATATCTCACCTTCCCTCTGTCTTTCATCTTCCTTCCTCTGTATTTCAGCTTCCTTCCTGGCTTTCCAAGAAGCATAATCCCGATGCACGTGCACCACGTAGATATAATGACGATTCTTGACAGCTGTGAGTACACAGAGCAGAGAAGATTCCAGGCTTCTTGCAAAGAGGCTCTCCAAGCCATCAAAGACCACTCCCTTGCAGCAGTCTTCGTGCTGCAAATAAAGGGAAGAGTAAGTCAGCCATTGCACACAGGGAGCTCACAGCTGGACAGTAAACCCAGATGTCACAGGGCACCAGCTGTCCTTGTTCCAGGTGCATTAGCTAAGAGCAGCTTGTGTCTGTCCTTAGGCTCTGCCAACTAAGGGCATCTGCAGCTTCCCCCAGGGTTCCCTGCACACAGGCCAGGATCCTCCAAGAGCATGTACAGACCTCCTCCTCTCCGAGTTGTACCTCACTGCCTGTTCTCCGGAGCAGGAATGTCTCCTTTTCCCCACCCCACATACCTTCAGCCTCTCACAGAGGATCTCCACCAGCAGGTCCTCGGGCAGCACACAGCTCAGGCAGTTCAGCTCTTCCCCACAACTGCTGGTGATGTTCATCTGCTGCGGTGCAGGAGCAGTGGAAACTGTGAACTGTAATGTGGACCATTGTAAGGAAAATACACCCCGGTGGAAAGCCCTGGACAACTCCCACTGCTGGGCTTGCAGCTGGGGTTCCTCACTAGTGGAGACTAGAACAACCCTGCAGTGCAGGCTGGGGGCTCCAGGGGATGGTCCTGGAGGGCCCATCCCCTGGCCAGCAGAGACCCAAGCCTGCAAACTCCTGGTGCAATGGATCCACATACCAGGCCCTGGCTGGCACAGAGCCTCCACTGTAAGCAGCCCCTGCCCATCTCACAGACAATGCAAAGGTCCCAGGCACCAACCCAGGCAGATCATGTTTACCTGGGGTTTGCTGGCTGGCTCTGTCTTCTTTTGCGCTGGTGTGCTCTTGCCTTTGGCATTCTTCTTGTTCATTTTCTCCTGAGAGGCTTGTCTTCTCTTGGCCAGAAGAGCGAGCTGACGCTTTTTAGCTGCATAGGGTTCAGGAGGGCTTTGAAAAGCAAGTAGGCACCTTTCACCACAATGGGCACAGCCTTGGACCCTGGAAGGAACGCGGCACTTTTTCCCCAGTCTGCCGGGCACTGGCAACACTCAGAAGCAGCTCCCTCCCTGCTTCTCTTACCAGCACGCTATCCCATCCTTGATTTTAAAGCCAGCACTATGTCCCTCCTAACAACTGTGCATGCAGGTGACACTGCTTGCACAGGAGTTCCCCTATGGATCAAGCCAAGGATTTGTCCTCCAGGACCATTGTTTCCATACACTGCACCCATCCTGCATTCTCCTGTGGAGACCTGCAGCCCTGCCCCGCTTGCACCACCCGTCTCTGCTGAAGCTAAATGCTCCTTGTGGGAAAACCCTGCTGGGACACAGACTCCTTTTCCTTCCGCCAGCTCCCAACCCAGCCAGGTTCAAAAGTGAGCAATGCAAAACTTCCCCCTGCACTGTGGCAGGTCTGGCCTCACCCTGCAGAGCTCAGGCTACCAGCTGCCCAGTAAGCTTCCTAAAAGTCTCTGGTCTCACATGGAGAACAGCCCAACATACACGAGCTGTGTAACCTGACAGTGAGCACAGGTAAATCCCGGGAGACAAGAGCTCATTTGTAGCATGTCTCTGATTGGAAACTCCTCTGGGAGGCTGTCCTTCCCTTCCTCTTGTTTGCAAGGTTACACTCATAGTCAGTCCTCTTGTGCTTAATGAGCCACTTCAGAAGGCTTTTTCCTTGGTAAAGTGGGCAGCAGTTCTGCCTGCTGCCCATGAGAAGCAAGGTTGATTCAGCTTTGAGGAAATAGAAAATATCTGGGAAAGAGACAGGCATGCTTCACCACCCTTAGAAAAATGAACACGTGCCAAGCATGGCAGCGAAGGGGGATATCAAAGAATCCCTGACTGAGCCCTTAAAATTGATTTTTTATTTTTTGAAGACCAGCCAGAGATGCACTTCACCCATGTTCCCTAAGAGACGCAAAGAATGAAAAACTGCTGCTCTGAGTGAGCAGAAGTGGACAGTCATGGTGGGTTTCTCAAGCACTGGCTCTGGGTCTGGCATTTCTCCTCACCAGCATTACCTTCGTTTTTGCTTTTCAGCTCCATGGCAGCCTCGGTGCAAAGCTCCCGGGCACGGAGCCCTGCCTGGCTGCCATCATTGGCAATGGCCTCTTTCACCACGGTGTCAAGGGACAAGGGAGCAGCGTCGTAATGGTGACACAGGGCCGCCGCCATCTCTGTCTTTCCTGAGAGAGAGAGGAGGACTGCTTGGTGACACGTGCACATGAGGCATTACAGGGACAGGCCCTGGAAAAATCTCCAACAAGATTTCAAAGTTAAAAGAACAGGGGGAAATCAAGCGTCCCTCCAGGGGAGGCCATGAGGGAGGCAGCTGGAGCGTGGTTGCCAGCTCTGAATTCTAGAGCCAGGAGGATCATCTCCACCTCCTGTTCGGCTGAGGTCTTTGCCTTAAGCACCAAGGTCCACCAGGATGTATTTCTCCTGCTTGCCCCTCTCCCTGCAGCCCAGGGCTGCAGCTCACATACCTGCCAGGGGTGGCCCGTGGACAATGACAACAATCCCTTTGTCCTGCTGTGCTTCACACCTCTCTGAAGACTGGTCAATGCCCAGGTGGCGAATGACAGCTCGAGAGACAGGATTCCCAGTCGCCTTCACCATGGCCTCAGGATAGAATGGGACAGCCCTGTGATGTGCTGCAGTGAAAAACCAGGGGAAAAGGTCAGCCTCCTGCCTACCTTTGATCCTCCTCATCCTCCCAATCTGCTCAGATCCCGGAAAAGGAGACTTGGTGAAAGCAACATGAGCTTGTTCTTTTGTTGCTAGGAAAGTGCAAATATAAAAGAGCCAGTGATATTAGACCTGGTTCTACTGGCTGAAGAACTCATCCAATCCTAGTCTTTGTGGAATATCCCGATTATTTCCCCAGTCTACGGCAGGCAGATAGGAGCTTGCTTTGGCTACACTCAGGGTTGGTAGAGGATGCCACAGTCCTTCACCCAAGAGTTCCTCCACCAAGCTGGGGAACAGGCAGTTTTTAAAAGCATGGGCTTTCCCCGAAGGTGACAGCGTTCAGGGTGTATGGGTGCTGCGACCGCAGTCAAAACAGACGCTGCCAAACCCTCACTGTTTTTCTGACCTGCTTCTGCCTCGCCCATGGCCTCAGCCTCAGCCTCTGCCATGGCCTTGACCTCTCCCTGTTGAGCATTCAGCCTCTTCTGGGCTTCATAGTACTCCAGCAGCTCTGGGGGCAGCGTCTCGCCCACGGCACGGGGAGGCATTAGAAACTTCTTCTGGTACTCAGACCCCACTGCCGTCCGCAGGATCTGTGTGCGCAGGGAAGAGAAACCATCCGCAAGATTCCTTCTCTGGCCTTTCATCACACACGCTCAACAAACCCATTTTCTGTCTCCTCTCTTCCTCCCAACAACACAAGCTATTGAAGTCCTCCCACAGCATGTCAGCAGAGTTGGCTTTCCCTGGGGATTGCCTCCGTCGCCCTGGCACAAGCCTGGGAATGCTGGAGTGCTGTGAAGCTTGGGCAGCATGTACATGGGGACCAGACCTGCCTTCTCACCTTCTCCTCCTCAAGGTACTGCTCATCAAAATCCAGGGAGTAAAACTCAATGGGGAAGTTGCATGGGATCTTCACCACCACTGTGGCCTCCACTCCGTCGCTGTCCACCAGCACCCATCCCATCTCTAGTGCCGGGGGGCTGAACTCCAGCCGTGGCTCCAGACCTTGTCCTGACAGGTGCAGCATTAAGCAATTGCTGCTCTCACAAACGTTAAGCTTCAGCTCATTCTTGTAAGACCTCTGAAAAGAGAAAAGTGAAGAAAACTCATCCATGAAGTCCCAGGTGACAGGACCCCAGATACAATGCTTTCTCCAAGGTCAGGGTGTTCCCAGTCCCTCCAAGGTGAATGGAAACCACCAGGTATTTACTGACGCCAGGGACTACAGCGTCTGTAGTAGTCTGGAGCCGAATAACTGGGATAAATCCTGGTGTGCACTGTAACTGGGTATTTGGGCATCAGATGGATCTACAATGGACTGTCAGATGTTTTCACCTAGTCATGCAGGAGTGCAGTGCTCATGAGAAGGGCCCTCGGGGTTACAGTGTCCAGACACAGTCCTGGCACTGCTGCATCAGGCAAACGCCAGCTCCAGGAGAGAGGCAAATGAGCTCTCACCGGCTAGAAATAAGGATCATCTTCACTGCTTAGTGTCTGGCTCTGGGCAAAGCCGGACACAAGATGGTTATGTCTCTTGAGCAATTAAAAGATCCCTGGGACTGTCTGCAGGCACAGAAGCACTTGTGTCCATACCGGTACAGGCCATCAGTTTCCAAGACCCAGCGGCCACAGGCAAACTACTTTTGGGAACGCTCCATCCTTTAAGTTGAATCCCCCGCTGCATGGGATTGTGCAGGCAGGCCAGAGCCCCAGGGACTGCTGGCAGCACAGCACTACAGGTGACTGTCCTGCTGTGCCCAGGAAGGTGTCTGGTGGCTGTTTTGTCTGTCAGTTCTGCAGCAGGATGAGCCTAGACGGACCATTCCAGGATTATCCTCTGCCGGTGTGCAGCTGCTCTGCACCGAGTGTCGCAGCTGCAAATACAGCCGGGCAAGGGGGAGGCTGAGGGGAGTTGGGCACATCCCTCCCGTGTGCCGAGAGGCAGCCACAGAGCCCCGATGCTCTCTGTGCAAGCTCCCTGTGGGCATTTCAAAGCACATCTCACGGCAATGCTCTGTGGGGTGAACTGAGCCACGCTGAGCAGCTGAGTACGGGGCTTGCAGAAAGCTCCCTGCCAAGGCAGAGCTCAGAGCACACTCTCGGCACCAGGCCCTCCTTTCGGCCTCCTGGGCTGACACCTGCCAATCTCACGTCCTCGTTTGGTGTAAACCGGATTTTCAAGTCCTGCCAGCTTCCTGCCTCAAGGGTTCCTTCGGAGGGCATCACTTCAAAGGGACAGGGCTCATCCTCCAGTGCCTGCTTCTTCTGATGTAGGGCTGGTGTCCTGCGTTTGCGTTGATTGTTCCGGGCACAGAAACGAATCCTGTCAGGTCTCCTGGGTCTGCGAGGACAGAGCCTCAGTTCCTGCAGTGCTCTGAGACACTGATACGGTGCTGAGGGCACCCACAGCCACAACAAGCGTGGCCCCCATAGCCTAGAGCTGGAGGGAAAACCTGTAGACAGGGCAGGCAGAGAGGGAACTGGAGTCCTCAGAGGAGGGGGAATGGGTGAAGGTGCTAGAAAAGCAAAGCATCAGCTAATGGAACAGGTCCAGGCAAACCAGCCTTGATCTAGACCCTCAGAAGCTTCCTCAAACACGCTGTAGACCCAAGTGCTCAGGCAGCCACAGGAGTAGAAAGGGCAAGAGACACAAAGAAAACCCAACCAAGAAGTTACGTGTTCAGTGTTGCCCGTGCTTTACCTCCATTACAGGCTGGATGGCAGTAATAAACCAAGTGCAGGGGACATGGAACCAGTTGTAGAGCCGGACTGTCTCCGTCTGGCACTGCCCAACGAGGGTATCCGAGAACTCCAGAGTGTTCTTTGAAAGTCTGAGTGACAGTTCAACGACAGCGGCATGGAGGCGGATGTGAGACGTGGGGCCTTTTTCTACCTGGAGAAGGACAGAGAATTCAGCGGAGGGTGCAGGTGACAGCTGCTGCGGTGCCCAGCCTGCTGCCTGCCCCAAGAGCTGTGGTACCTTGATGGGCAGCAGCACATCCACGTCACCCTGTGGGCGGCAAGCACTTTCAAAGCACACTTCAAATGTCACGGTGTGTCTGGGAGGCAGGTCCTCCATTTGGTCCAGGTCCACACTGAAACCTTGAACAGATGAAAACAAAGCAGCTGAGATACACAAGAGACATGAAATGTGTCATAAGCATGTTTAAGGCCCTACAGGTGTCCTGGCTGAGAAGTCTGGGAAAACCCCCCTGCCGTGCGGTGACCTGGACAAAAACGTAGAAGAGTGCACCTGTGAACACCCCTCAGACACAGCGAGCCTCCGTGTGATGGAAGCACAGCCTTGCCTCAAGGCCACTTTTGGAAGCCTCTTTTCATCCACCAGAGGATCTGACAGGCTGTTTCCTCAATAAAGGCTTAACACAGGTGCGGTGACAGCGTGAACTCCAAACAAAGCACTTCCAAAACACAGCAGACCCCACTGGTTCACAAAACAAGTCCACAGAGTGCCCAAAGAAACTTTATGCTGGTGGGAGCCAAGGGCAGAAGATGCTGAGAGGTGACCGGGGTGATGAGCCCATCTGGCCCCTGCACTGAAGCGTTAGGGCAGTCACAGGCAGGCCAGGTCCCTGGGCATGGCTGGCCAGGAGAATTGAGACTCTGAAGCTCCCAGCAGGGCCACTGAGAAGAAAAAGCTCAGAAACGTCCCCAAGTTCAGTGGCTTAAGCTAATCTGTCTGAGACACCTCCTTCAAGCCCACAGGAAGTGTCTCCAGCACTGCTTACCTGTGTCCTGCAGGACAGACACATCCATCCGGAAGGACAAAAGCATCTCCCCAGGGTTGGTGATCTCCAGAGTGCGTCTCTCAGTGCAACCCTTAAATACAGACCCCAGGTCCAGGACATACTCAAGCGGCTCAATGCTGGAAGAAGGAGTAAGGACAGTCCTTAAACCACAGCCTGGCTACAGTTTCAGGTGGATGGAAGATGCAAATAAAGTGGGTAATTCTGTATTCATTGCTGTAAAAACTCAGCTCAAGCATAGGAAACCCGAGGCCTGACCACCTGGCAACGACTTTGGGAAATCAGGAGGAGTGCAGGTCCTAGGTTTTATCAGCCACCCATGGTAGCTGAAACTAAAATTAGTTTAAAATGGACACTGGTCGCAGCTCCTCTGCCATGAAAAGCCAGTAGAGGTGAGTACACTGGGCCTCCACTGGTCTCAATGAAACTACTTAGCCTCGTGTACAGCCTGAGCCTGAAATTGCCTCAGGGCCTAGAAGAAAGATTTGCCCGCACAGGAAATCTTCATTGCCCTGCAACCAGATCATATGATCTGTTCTGCAGAGCATCTTCCTCCTGAATGGAAGCCTCCTGTGCTTGTGCTGCATCATGATGGCGCAAAGGGAAGAGACCAAGGAACCTAGATAAGCCCTGCCACCCCACCAGGATTCGAGCCATCTGAGTTTGGATTTTAAAGTGTTTGCTGACACGTGCAGTTCCCTTCTCCGTTTGTCTAGTGTTCTCTGTGAGTTGGAACCAAGACGTCAGCTGGGAGTTGTCTCTTCTAGCGCTAGTCAGCAGGGACAGAATTTATGCGGCCTGGAAGGGCTTGAAGGTCTGCGCTGGGTCCCCTCAGCTGCAGGGACAGAACCCCACACCTGTGGGGAGCTGAGCAGTCCAAAGCTCAGCGTGGTGCTGGGGAAGGGAGGACACTCCTCTGCTCAGACGTAGCCTGTCAGCCACCGGGACCAGACCCTTTCTGAAGTCGCCAGCTATTCCCCAGTTGTGCAGACACAAGGAGCTCTCAGGAGAAGGAGACATTGCTAGATGTTCCCCACGGGGCACCTGGAGATGGGGATGGGAATCCTTACTCACTTGATAAGACTCTGGAGCAGCTCCTCGTCAGGGAACCCGCTCTTCGGGGGATGGGATGAGAGCTTTTGCTGCACCTCCAAACCAGCCTTCTCTGCCATTATTATCTGCAGCTGGGCGTCTGTCTCAGAAAGGATCCCACCCTGCTGCTGTTGAGAGGGGCTGTGGGGTCCTCCTGTCTGGCTGCTCAGTGTCCGTGACACCGCCTGCTCTTAGCCAGGACCTCATCTCCAGGGAAGTCACTCCCACACCTTTGCCTGCCCAGCCACTGTTGGCAAAGCTGATCTGGCCGGGCAGACAGACAAGCCAGGAACCTTCCAGAGCTCCAGACCCTTGCTTGCCCCCAGCCAGTACCAAGGCAGCTTGGACAAAAGCTGTCTTGAAAGGGAACCGGGAAAGCCTTGAAAGCTTTGTGTCTTGAAAAGCACAGCTTGGTAGCTGGTGCCCCTTGGAGATGAGCACGGCCAGCACAGTCCCAGGGCACAATCAGGCACCTACTGTTCGGGTCTGTAAATCTGACAGGGCTCGGGCTGGGACCAGCAAACTCCCCAGAAATGACCTGCATCTCCTTCAAAGCGCCATCAACTCCATCCCTTGAGCATGGCCTTCAGGATCTCTCCCTGGGGTAGCCAGGAAGCTGGTGCAACCCCAGAAGAGACCATGACCAGAGTGGCAGCCCTAGGGGCAATGCTGAGGTGACACATGGCTGTAAAGTGGGCAGGGAGGTCCCAAATGCCATCAGGGCACCAGGAAGCTGCTGTGGGCTGCAAGGGCCTCAGGTGACACGGAGAGGGTGGCGTGTGCCAAACTGGGCTGCAGCTGTTCTTACTGTATCGCCAGAGCCAAGCAAGCCGGGCTTCCGGTTCTGAGTCTTCCGATTCCGAGTCTTTGAGGTCTGAGTCTTTGAGGTCGGAGTCACCGGGGCCTGAGTTTTCAGGGTCTGAGTCACTGGGGGCTGAGACTTCAAGGTCTTAGTCTTCGGGCTCTGAGTCTTCTTCACAACAGCTGATTCTTTCCTTTGACTTGGTTGTTGCTGCTGTTTTACATGCCGTTCCAATGGCTCCTTATACTTTTCATTTCCTGAAGGAAGAAAACATCCACAAAGAGAAGTGTGAGCAAAGTGCCAATCCCATTAAAGCTGGGAAGTCCCTGCCTCCCACCACTGGTTCCTTCCAGAAAGAAATCCCTCAAGCCCTCTATGGAAAGTGGATGCTGCTGCTCCTCTCTGCATCCTCACCCATCTGCCTCCCCACAGAGGAGCATCTCATCCCCTGCAATGTCACACAAATCCAACCCTGCCAGAAGCCCTGCCAGCCTCTCCTAGAGCTTTCCCAAGCCTTTCAGTCTAGCCATCACCCTTCAGAACCCTGCCAGATGTGCTGGCAAGCTCTGCAGGATGGTTCCTGGGACAAAGACCACATGGGATCCTTGCTCAAGACTCATGAGGCAACCAGAGAGCTTGAGTTGCTCTGGGAGTCCTGCAACCCTCCAGGCTTGCTGGAGGTGGGCACGAGCTGCCCCGTGGGCATATGGTACGGAACAAAACCAGAGGGGCCCCTCCTGGAGGCAGACAGGCAGTGCCCACCTTTGATGTTCCAGGGCAGGTTCACACTAAACATGGGAAAGGATGCTTCTCCTTTCAGACGGATACTTTCTGGCTCCAGGTCACCCACTTTGAGGTGGTAAGTCCTGCTGAAGGCTCCTGGTAATCCTGGCACGTAAGAAAAATTCAGCTCTTGCGTCTCGCCAGGTGCAATGGAGCCCTGCAGGGACAGGAGAAGAGAGAGGGGATGCATCAGAGTTTGATGGGGAATGGTTCAGGGGACAGACAGGCTGAGAAGACAGGTTCTCATCTACAAGAAGCCATCAAACCACACCACCATCATGATAAATACATTACAGTGTTGGCTTTTGCAATTGTTAGAGTAAACACTGTATGTTTTATAATGTTGACTTTTGTAAAAGAAGTTTTGCTGAAGTTTAGAGTTCTTTTAATTCAAATGTTTTGTTGTGATACCAATGCTGGTGAAGAATTGTTGTAATATTAACATTTAACCAATGAAGGAATTGAAGCCTGTTGAATGTGTCAAAAAGTAACAAAGGACCAGGACTAGGACAACCGCATATGCTCCAAAAAGGCCGGACGGAGAAGGAACTCTGTTAAAACGTTGGAATACAAAGAACTGCTTGTAAATACGCATTGGGCTGATGCAATACCCCGGCTATACAAGGGGTGTTGTGTTGACTGGTGTGTGCCTCTGGCTGCAGCTAATGTGGCTAAGCAGGCAGTGCTGTTCCTTCTGCTTTATTGACTTTGGCCCCTATTGTCTCATATTAAATTTTCTTGAAATTTTAACTGATGAGTGGGCTTTGCTTCTCACACCTCCTACCTTCCTTGTGCCCAAAAGATCGAGCCACTGACCCGGGGAGTGCAGTGTGTCCTCCCAAGAGCTCATCTGCCTGCAGCCCCAGCACAGCCTGATGTGATGTGAGCACAGCTCTGCTGCTCATGGGGTTCGCCCTCTGCCAGCAAGAGCCCGCCTCAACAAGAAAAGGCTTTTTTGGCTATGGAAGAGAAGCCCTCGCACTCAGCAGGGCCAGCAGCTCCTCCCATCCCTTGTAGGACAGGCATGAAGAAATGGGAAAGCCAATCGGCTCCCTCTTCCCACTGCAAGGAGGGACAAAGGCAGGAGTGCTGCTTCGGCTCAAAGACACCCAGGCAGGACTGAGAAGCTTGGACAAATGGTGGGATGACGCTGCAAATTCTTCTCATCGCTCCTCCAGCCCCGCTGCTCCCCGGCCCCCTCACTGCCCCACAAAGCCTCTGCACAGCACAAAGCTGCAGGAGGCAGGGACCAGCACGCCTACTGAAGGGCTATGTAAGTGGTTCTTAGCCCTGGCAGTGGGGAGGCAGGGCAAAGGACAATGTCCTGTGTGATCACACAGCCTGGGTAAGGCGACCCTCAGAAACGCTCCAGTGCCAGCAGCCTGACATCTCAGCCGTCGGGGTCCCCAGAGTGACTGTGAGGTGCGGTGGCGTGATCTTTATCATGAGTTTTAATGTAAGATAGTTGTTCTTTGTACCCTGGTTCAGTGCTGTTGTATTTTTAGGTCCCTTTTGTTACAAACTGTAAGCTTCTCCCTCAGCCTGCCCCACATACAACCCCTGTTTGGTTCACCTTTCCCGCCTTGGTTACCTGTCCACCATTCGTCGGGAAACCCTCCCACCCTGCCAGTCACCCAGGGCCTGTCCCCCGGGTCCAGAAGCTTCGAAGGGAGATCTCTGGCAACCGGCTGGATTGGAAGCTTTCCCCTCCTTCCTTCAGATCATTGGTATTTAATGTTAATGCTTGTTACGTCAGTAGACACTCCCCAGTTATACCCCACTGGTTGCACGTGGACCCACCCTGAGCTTCCAGCCACTGTATAAAACCCTCTCCCTCCTGAGATTCAGGGTCTCCCTGAAGCACCGGTCGCAGGCTGAGGGCTCCCTCCTTCCTACCAATAAACCCAAGTTGCAGTCAGGCCTCTTGAGAGTCCCGTCTTTCTTCCTCCGCACTCGCAACGTGGCAGGGCAGGTCGGCAGCCAAGATCCCACATTTCTATAGATCGTGCGGGGGCGTGTCGGGGCTAGCCGGCCGTGGGAGGACACGCACCGCCGCAGTGGGGAACCAATTCCATTTTTATTTGTGCCTCACCATATGTTATAAATCCATTTTCTGACACGGGGTGAAAAATTACTACAGGGGCTGCAGTCGCGTTGGGAGCCTTAACACACTCCAGGCGTGAAGGAGGTTGCAAGGAGAAGATGCAGGCAGGCCCCGTCTCGGGGGGGCTGCAAGCGACCTCTCCCTTGGGGGAGGGCAGACCGCGAAGCCCGGGCAAACTTTGCCCGTCTGACTAAGTCTTCCTAGAAGGGCTGAATTACGGGAGGAATCTCGGCGCACAAAAGCAGTTAACGCTGCCGGTTTCCCCCCGCCATTTTTGGTTGTGGTCGTGCCGGGAGCACCTGGAGGGCCCGGCTCCCTGCAGAGCCGCTCCTTCCCCGCCTGCCTACCCCGCTGTCGCCGCTTCCCCGCCGGCCACGGCCCCGCAGCGCTCCGCCGTTGCCCCGCGGGAGCAGCCGCCGCGCCGGCCGTGCCCAGCCGCAGCTGCGGAGCCCGGACGCCGCAGCCCGCGGGACCGCCGCGCCTGCCGCGGGCGCGGAGCGCGCCCAGCCCGCCGCGGCAGCACGCTCGGGGCGCTGGCCGCACACGGGCTCCTGCTCCAGCCGCCGAGCAGGACGCCGACACAGCGCCCCAGGCTTCCAGCGGTACCGCTCTGTCCCTGGCTTCTGTTACTCCCTCTGTTGTTCATTCATTTTTCTCTCTCTGCTCTCTTTTCTGTCCCCTTCTGGTCGGGGCCGTACCCTTTCTTTACCAATTTCCAGATGTAATATTTGCTGCGTTTGTGCCTTATTTTCGCCCGAGAAATCTATCAAAAAGAATTCTCCTCTGCTCCCCTTACAGCGGGACGGGACAGTGACCAACACACTTGTGCCTTCCGCCGGTGTCTGCCGTGAGACAGCAGAGCCACCCGCCAGCCAAGGCCGTGGGGGAGTCTATCAGGACAGCACTTGTCTGACCTTCTCTGCCCCCAGCAGAAATCGCTCACACCCTTCTCTCTCTCATGGCTGAGTTTGGGGTATTCCCCTCTGACTTTTTTGTCCCTTCCCGCCCCCGCCCCCTCTTTTTTCCCCTTTCACACTCTCCTGGGCCACCCGACACAGGGCTGGGGTGAGTCACTTGTGCTACTTACTCCGGTGGGCTTGACCAGAAACACACCAGGCAGATCCTGGTCTGCAGTGCTAGGGTTTAGCACCCAGTTGAATTTAATCTTGCAGGTGTTCTCCAGGGTGACCGTGGTGTGATGAATTTCATTAAACATCTGGAGAGAAAGCACAGGAGCAGGAAGTTACAGACCCGGGCCTGCGGCTGGGAATTTCCTTCCTCTCTCCCGGGGTTGAAAGCAGACCTGGGAGCAGGGACCAGGGAGGAGATACGGGCCCTTGGGAAGCTGGGCAAGCCCCAGGCACAGGGCACCTGCACAGGACCAGGGAGCTCTGGCAGCACACAGACATGTGGTGACGACCACGTGAGGGCCAGTAATAAATGAACCAGGGGACACAGGCCCTCTGTGCTCTCAGGGGTCACCAACTGCCAGGAGAAACAAAGGAGGTGGCACTGAGGTGCGTGAGATGAATCCAAGAGTTACGAGGTTAAAGAAAGAAAGTTGTTGGTTCTTGCATGTTGTTGTTTGGATTGTTTGGATTTGTTCAGGTCGTTTTGTTGGGCGTTGCTGTGAGCTGGGAGGGGGCAGGGTTGAAGACCTGACTAAAAGGCAGTAGGATGAGAGGGGAGGGGACAGAAGAGTTGGCGGTCAGAGAGAATGGAAGTTCCCGAGTACCATCCGATGGGAAGGAGGACAGGGACCACCCTGGCCGGGTGAAAAAGGGATAAAAGAAGCCGTTTTGGTGAAAGGGGTGTGTGTGCTGGGCTCCCAGCTCTCGGGGAGGGAGACACACCCGGCTCAGCTGAATTGTTACTAATGAACAGTTTTCTTTTGCTTCGATGACTTTGTCCCCATTGAATTGTATCTAAAAGTCAGTGCATTTCTAAGACAGGCATTCTAGAAGAAAAGGCACCTGCACGCAAGTATTGGCAAGCAACAAACATGCAACAAGGAAGTCACACAGGGCAACACAGACAGGGCCAGCAGCTGAAAATATCTGTGGGCTTTCAACTGAAAAAGAGCGAAGTGGGGATTCTTCTGGGACAGTCTCTGCAACTGTAGTGACTGGAAGCCCAAATTCTTCCCCTGATTATTGTGTGGGTTAAGCAAGAGCTTTATACAAGAGCATCTCCTTGGAGGTCAGGCTTTGGGAATGGATCAGCAGAGGGATGTCTCAGGGACATGTCCTTCAGAGCATCCCCACTGGGACCCTGCCTGCCCCAGGAGGCAGTGTTTCTCAGGGTACCTTTCTCAACATTTTGGGGAGGCTTGGAAATGACCATTTGAAACCAGCTTGGATGCCAGATTTGTCCCTCAAAGGTTGTACTTCCAAGCCGCAGGCCAACAAAGGGGCTGGGAAGGGGAGGGAGGCCTGGACTGAGGCGGGCAGGAACCCGCTGGCCGTGGTTGCAGGGCAGGGAGCTGTGCCAGGGAACATGTGGGGTACCTGTAAGCCGCAGTCAATCTCCCGGGAGCTCAGCAAGTAGCTGACACGTGAGGCCTCCCCGGTCAGCTTCACCTTGTAGGTGGGGCCTCCCTCCACGTGGCACAGCGCCGTGACACGAGCGATGGTGTCGAGAAGGCCAAAGAAGGTGAAGGAGGCCTGCTGTGTCTCTCCTGGCTGCAGCACACCCGACACCGGCAGGGTACTGAAAACCTGGACGGAGGACAGGAGAGACTGAGGTGTTGAGCATGGAATTGGATGCAGAAGAGCTTCTTGGAGCAAAGTGCAGCTGTAGCCAGAGGGGACTGTTCCTCAAACACAGCCAGAATCATCCTAATCTCATCTTGTATCCATGCCAGTGACCAGTGGAGGGACCATGGGGAAAATCTTCTCCCATACTCGCAGATCAATGCATTAATTAATACACTACATGAAAGTGAACTGGGATGTGTCCTGGCAGTAGAAATTCTCTCTGATGCACAACTTGCCCTTAAAAAGCATTTCTTACTGCTTTTAGAAAAGGAGGCGACTCAGAGCCAGAGCTCTTGGAGCTCAGGGAAGGATTCCAGCCCAGTTCATCTGACTCCTGAGGCTTTCCCCGCCCCGCTCTGATTTCTATGCCGCTTTCTCAACATGCTCCAGCAAAAATTTCCTAAGGACCACCTGATGAGGTCCAAGGGGAGCAATGCCCTCCATCGGTGCTGCACAGCGTCCTTGGGCAGCCCTACAACATGTCCTGCACAGCCTCTCTAACAACCAGTTGCTTCAGCAGCACTTTGCGATGGGTCCGGAGGGATGTGAGGCCCCGCTGTGGGCAATGCTGATGGCCACCAGTGGGACTGGGAGCTACAGCCCTGCTTGCCACACTGGAAAAGTGGGAGTGAGACAGATTCCCTCTTACCTTCTCAGTTTCGAGGGGAGTGTACCCTAAGTCCATGAAAAAGGTGACTCCCTCCAACCCTGGTGGGACGTAATACTTCTCCCAAGTACGTGGTGGCACCTGAAAAACAAGCCATTTTCTATGCTAGGAGGAAGAGACAGCCACTTTGCAAAGTCTCATTTTGTAAGACAGCTTCAGAGCCACCACTGCGATACCAGCTCTTGGGTGAAGAGAGAGATCTGGAAAGAGGTCGTCTGGCTGGGTCGGGAAGAGGGTACATGGAGATCAGGACTCATCACAGCTTGCTCTGGGAAGGAAGCTGGAGGTCCTATCATCATGATGCAGACAAAAGCCTCATCTTACATTGTGAAGAAAACAAGGCAAAAAACCCACACTCAACACAGCATCTGAGCAGGTTTCTCCAAGGAGAACTCTCCTGTTTCTCCCTCCCACACACCCCATGTCCAGCCACCGGCCCTGCTGCCCAGCCCGCTCTCAGGGCACAGGACAGCAGGGCGGCAAAAAGGGAGGTCAGCACGAGCAGGACTTGTTGGTGGCAAGCTAGGGAGGTAACGCAAGCAGTAGGTGTACAAGAAAATCTACCTCTGCTCCTGAAGATTGGCCAAGATCCCGTGATTCTTCCAGGGCTGTGGCTGGCTCCTCCGCTTTTCTAATCTTGAAGTGTCTCCACTGAGTTGCCGGCTTATCCAAAGGGAATGACACCGTCGTCGGTGGTTTGGGTTGGGATTTAGGTGGGCAAAGCTCATGTCTGGAAAAGAACGTAACTATGACCAGGGACCTGCAGTGGGAGGAAAGGACACCTGCACCAGTAGCTCCTGCTCAGGATGCAGCCCCTGGGTGGGTGCTGGTGCGTTGAACTGAGAAATGGTTTGATCCAGCCCTTCCCAATCCAGGCTGGAGCAGGTCCCATCTAAAGGTGGCCCAGGGCTGACACTGAGGTAGCAGTGGTGCAGGCAGCTGCTACTGCTCGCAGCGAGGAACTACAGTGGACACAGATTAACACCTTGTGGGGATGCAAAAAAACACAGTGGGAGAGGAAAAGACAGGGAAGGCAAGAAAAAGGGGAGATTTGAGGCACCAAGGGGCAGACCCAGCCAGTGATGAGCCGGCACAGCCCCCCCAGCGCCCAACGCCAGAAACTCTGCGGCTTTACCAGGTATTTATCACGAATGTTTCCCTGAGAGTGTTGGGGAGGTTGGCTGACATTTTCCAGCACTCCCGGGTGACTCAGGTCACATTCCCCATTTTAAATTGAAGCAGGTGCTCAGGGTAACTCTGCTTGTGTTTCTAATGCCACGTGAGGGACAAAGTTGTGCCATGCCTGCCTGTCACCCTGCTGAGATACAAGCGCTTCCCACGCAGTCAAACACAACCTGGATGCTCCATTCCCAGACAGGCATTCAGTGCCTGCTCCCCAGAGAAAAACTGTCTTTCGCTTTGTAGCTTGTTATCTAAGGCTGGGTTTCATTTCTGCATGAGGCGCTCTCTCACCATAACCCCCAAGAGATCCCTAATCATCTGTTCCACTGTCTTTAGTTTTAATGAATGGTTTGAGGCAACTTCCCAGGACCATGGTGCCCAGACAACATTTTTCACTCTAAAGCAGTGGAGCGAGAGGCAGGGATAGGAGATGATGTGATGAACAAGTCCTGCTGTCAAGCAGTACAGAACCTATAAGGGACATGTTGCAGTGGGGAAAAGTCAACGTGAGTAACAAGTGTCACAAAAGAGGGTCGTGAGGAATCCAGGGTGTCCACTGAAAGCTGACCCCTGGGAAAGAATTTGTCCTGGCACTAAAGGAGTTGTCTCAGAAAAGAAGGAAAGGGAAGGTAACAAGAGGTTCAGCATCAGCCCAGTTGCTAAGTAGCTCTTTCTCTGGTGTTGGGACTTTCTGGGCGTCCTCCAGCACAGCGCAAGGGAGGAAGGCAAGGAGCAGAGAGCAGCTCCTGCAGAGAGGACCCATCCCAAAGCAAAGGGGCCAAAAGGGCCTCCAGCAGCACTGTGGCAGCTGGGACTAGGAGCCCTTCATCAGGGTGGACAGTGCCTCAGGCCACGGAGGTCTGAGAAAGCAGCCTTTGCCCCAGCTTTCCTTCCCAGGGGAAACCACGATGAGCACCAAATTGGTGGCAAACCTATTCCCTGAGCATCCAGCCTGACCGCAGCCGGTCAGTGTTATTTGCACAAGGACAAGGCAGAAGCAGTTTGTCAGCTCCTAGGCAAACAGCTTTGTTCTTTGCCAAGTACTAACAGGACACCAGGAAGAAGAGCTTCAAGGACAGGGCAAAGGTGCACATACCTCAACTTCTTCACATGGTCGTCCATCTGGAATGACCAGTGGTACTTGACGGGAAGTGGGCTGCAGTTGGTCATCTCCAGAGAACGCTCCTGTTTCGTGCCAGCCACGATGCCGCCAAATTCCAGGGTGCTGGGCTGGATTTGGAGATTTGGGAAGTGGGCTTCCCCGCAAAGGGTGATACGCTCCACATAAGGATGGCCCCTGACCATTTCTATCTTCAGGATCTTCATTGTTTTCCAGCTATTAAAATCCAGTCCATAAGCTGGGTCAAATGCGATGTAGAGGTGACAGGTCTGCCCAACGTCCACTGTCACAGGCTGCAAGCAGATGAACAATAATTAGTCACCTGTGGGATGACATCCCAAGGTCTGACAGCATGAACCAGTAAATGCTCCAAGTGTGACACCAGCATGGGCTTCTCAGTTCATCGTTCATTTCTTTACAGCAAGGGTCTGACTGCGGGCACCACACTCGAGTCCAGGATTCCCTCAGGCTCACGTTTCTGTGCTCAGCAGCAATACAAGGGGTGGCTGCTGGAGAGCTGGGATGCTTTCCAGGAGACACCTTCACGGCATGGCTTGCCCAGACCTAGTTGCCTGCTCCCTTCTCCTTGTGCCTGAGAGCCAGGGTGGATCTTCTCAACTCAGATAAGTTTTTGATTCCTTCAGCAGCTCTGCTGATGCAGTTCAGGCCATCCCACTGCTGACGCTACAGATTAAACTTCTTGACTTAAGGACGTCCCAACAGAAGTGCATTACCGCATCCCTCCTCTTCAAACCCCACTGCAGGAGTCCGGGGCTGCTCACCTGGCCATGTGGGAGTGGCTGCTGGTCCTCACTGCAGACCTGAAACGGCTGCTCCAAGTAGAGCATAAGGTCGAGTGGCAGCCGGCAGGTGTTCTTTATAGCCAAAGGCTGGTACTGCAGAGTCAGGACATCACTGGGTTTCTACACAAACAGGAGACAAGGAAAAACAACCTCAGCTAGCCACAGACCCAACCTCAGCTAGCCACAGACCTGCTTCTGCTGCATCTCGCAGTTTTCAGTCCCAGAAGTGCACGCATTTCTTTTTACCCTTTTTATTTGTTTCTACACTTCCAGGAGATTTTTCTTTACAGCAGATGCTTTTCATGTTTAGAAACCACAGCACCCTCTGGGGGACAGGGAAACACTCCCAGGTACAGATGAGCAAATGGGGCCCTGAGAGGAGGCAGCTGCTTGAACAAGATCTACACCAGAAAGGGAATCCAGACCATTTGTCTCCAGTTTTGTCTCTCTATTGCACAGAGCAGCACTAGATGATCTTCACTCACATACAGCCATTTCTTACAACCTTATTGGCTCATAAAGCAGCTTGTCTGCAGGATGCGTCCTGCAGTCCCTGCTACAGGGACAAGGTGTCTGTGGTCTGAAAGCTATGATCAGCCTAGGCTCTTCCTTCCTTGTCTGCATTCTGCTGGGCTTCCTGCATGGTTTAGAGAAACCAGGGAGTTTGGGAAACTAGTTCTGCATGTACTGGTATCAAATAGGTGCCATAGCATGCAATAAATCAGTTTGTGTGTGTGGCGTCAAGCAGAACCCAGGCAGAATCCGGGAGAGCTGAAAAGCTTCTAATTACATCGGAACTGCCTGTTCCAGGGATTCTGTACTTGAGTGGAAACCTGGGAACCAGAGGAGAGGCCTGAAACTACAGAAACCAACTAATGAAACATCTTCTCTTTTTCAGACAACTTGCAGGAGAGGGAAGCATGATGCTGGACTTGGGATCCCGAGATTAAAGGGCACCTGCTCTGCCTCAGTGTTATCATCACTGCAGCTGCAGGGTGTCTGGGGGTGCTTTGAAGCAGGTGAGGCTTAGGGAAATGCACAGAGCTATACCATATAGCTATACCATACAGCATTCATGCCAACAGCAGAGAAGGCAAAGAGACACAGGAGATGCTGGGTTTTTCCTTGTCAGCCTGAGGAATTCACAGGAATCTCCATTTTTTCCCTGCTTTCCTACAGCATCGGTGTACAGACATCACCGTGCCCTGGAGGATCCTCAGAAACCTCCCTTTACTGTGAGCAGAGAAACTGGCATTTCTCTGGAGGTGGCCACGA
The DNA here is from genome assembly GCF_029207755.1 of Chamaea fasciata. Taxonomy (NCBI): domain Eukaryota; kingdom Metazoa; phylum Chordata; class Aves; order Passeriformes; family Sylviidae; genus Chamaea; species Chamaea fasciata. The sequence continues at coordinate 21,961,426 of NW_027094097.1, read as the reverse complement.
TCCTCCTTGGCAGTGCAGCTGTAATTGCAATTTTACTTTGGGGACGTTAAATACCAGTCTCATCTCTAAAAGCATCTCCCCTCACTTTAAAAAGTGCCTCAGGAAGGGTAAAGAGGGGCTTTTACACAAGCACACCCCGCCCTCAGCCATGCTGTTCAATGCCAGGATGCAATCCAGACACTTACTTACCTTCTCCACCCGGAAAGAGAATTGTCTGGCTGATAAATTTATAGTGGGATCAATAAACTCGCAGGTAATGGTTGCTTCTGTTATCTTCTTCATCGAGCCGCCTGTCCCAATGACAGCTTCGCAGATGGCGTAATTCTGCACCACCTGCATGCAAGAGTCACTTGTCACCAGGGGGTGGTGGCAGGGCATCCAGCAAATGCCCAGCATTGGCTCAGCACCCACCACCCACCACGCGCCCTATTCCTGCCACAGAGTTATGGTCACTGCCCGCTTTTCTTCCAGTGATGCAGCTTATTTATTTTGCACTCAACTGTCTGTAGCACTGCACCCCAATAACCACAAAAGGCACTTGTGAGAAACTCCCCCCCTTCACATGGCTTTTGGTTTACTCTGTGCTTACCCCAGATGAACCACTTGGCACTTGTTTAATTCACTTTCTTTTTGGGCTCCTAGTCTAAGTGTTACTAACTTATTTCTCTGCCCTTCTTTGCTGACAAAGCATGCAACGCTGTCTGCCCCAAAAGAGCAGTATTTCCTTCTACCCTTACTTCGGGATCAGCACTAGGTTTTGGTGGCTGTGGAATCACAGTAAAGCTGTAGCTGGTCTGATGGTGACCAGCAAGGAAAGTAAGTGGTGCTGCCACAGAAACGTGTGGTCTTAAACCAGTTTCTTGAAGGCCCCTGCTCATTTCCCCAGGCAAATGTCAAGGGACTGTGGAACGAGCCCAGGGGAGGGGATCTGATGCTTCCCCAGCTCAGCCCGTGGTGGGGACCTCACCTGCGCCTTGCGGGAGAAGCCTGGCAGCACCAAGTCCACAGACTCTCCTGGCTTCAGGTCCATTGACAGCGGCTCCAGCCCAAACACGGGGGCCGTACGTTCGGGCCTCTGGGAATCACGTTTGGCCTTGGGGCTACTGTGGGCTGAGGTGCTCTGGCCCTCCTTCCCAGCTGGCCTGTTACATTCCACCTTCCAGAAGAGCTGATGGAAGTGGTGGCCCCCATCTGTTAGTCTGAACTGACGAGCACAGGGAAGGAGGCTAGAAGAGAAACCAGAATGGAAAATAGTATGGGAGAAGCTATTGTCCTGGTCATCAGATTGCTCCCAATGAGGATTCTGAGCTGTTAATAGCTTGGAGACCGTCTTCATTTGCAGCTCTTAATGTGGACCGGGAACAGTGTCTGATAAGCTGCCCTTCTGATGTCGTTATTGCAAAGAGGAATATGTTTCTAATGGTAATGTAGCATTTTCCAGGCCAGGCTAACAGGATCTGGTGTTTTCCGCCAAAATGTGTGTTCTGGGGTGATTCATACTGTTACTGTATTTTGCATTAATCTGCACCCGAAACTGTTATTGAATCTTTGAGATCCTGCACCTGAGGCCCTTGTGTGCGGGGGTATGATTGCAGGCATTTTTAAAAGCCAGTGCGGAGGAAGTTTCTGGACGATCCCAGCAAGCTGCTAGAAATCATCTGTCTGCTCTAGGAGAGGAAACCAGGGGAGCAGGGGCTCTCTCGTTCGTAGAAGCTTTGGTTTTGCACTGGTGGTCATTTGTAGAAACTTCATTTCGCAATCAGAAACTGTTTTGAAGTGAACTTTGCAAACTCTGCTGGCAACGGAAAAATGAGCAAGGTCCTGTGTAGAAGTGTACCTCACCTGGTAGGGTTTGCAGCCCCACAGTGGCAAGGAGGCTTCCATTTAAGGGAAGGATTTGGGTTCCATTCTTTGTTTCACTCATGAGGTAAAAACCAGAGGTTTTGATACCTTTTTTGGCCTTGTGCCAGGACGGACGCAGCCCTTGGATCTTTGAGACTGTGCCTCAAGCCCTGTTCCTATTTCTATTGGGCAGGATGCCAAGAATCAGGCCTGGATTGTTACATGCTTAAGAGAATAGACCAAGATCCTCAGGGCATTTTTGGGGTGTTGTAGCAAGTGCAAAGGTCCTCCTTGCACTCGGCACAGCTTTTTCTCTTTTTTCTGCATGGCTTCTTATTTTCACCTTAATTAAAACAGTTTTGCTTTTCAAACACCTCTGATCATGCTGCCTCGCTAATATTTTAGGCCATCCTGAGGCTGCCGGTCAAACCCAGAGGTGATGCACCTGAGAGGGCACCCTAACATTCTGGCCTCCCGCACAAGCATCAGTCCTGGGCAGGCAGGGCAGCAGCAGAGCCCATGAGCAGCGTGAGGAAGCGTTGGCAGCGGCACTGCAGGCCCCACACAAACCAGCAAGTTTCCATCTGCCTCTGGAACTGCTCTGCGGGCTCCTGCCTTCCCAGGGGGGTCGTCACCCTCCCGTCTCTTTGTTCCCAGGGCCCCTGCTTGCCTGGCAGGTGCCATTTTGGAAGGGAAGGGTGCGATGCCATCTTCCCTTGGTCCCGCAGCCACACGGAGGGCCCGCCTCACCCAGGCGCCATTTTGGGAACCTTTTGTTCTGGGGGAGCCTGCGAGATCATTACTTGACCAAGTGAGGACATAGATGTGTTAGAACTGAAGGCAATTCAGTGGCAATTGAGCAACTGGTTTCTCTTTCAGTGGTTTTTGAGGGTACCTAGCAACGCGCAACTGGCCATCACATGTCTCTAAAGGTATCTCTGCCTTCAGGGAAGGAGTCAGGGTCTTTGAACACTGAAGAAGATCGTGCCTGAAGGACTACAGCAAAACTGCTCCTTGTTGAGACAGAAGGAGAGGTGGGAGTGGGAGATCTCCTACCTGAATTGGTATCCCAAGTTGAGCTCCGGGGCAAATGGTTTGTCTGTGACAATTGTGGTGCCAGTGCCAAAAGCCAGGAGGGTGGAGGTGGTCCAAAGTCTGTTCCCAATGAACAGCTGGAGAGCATCAGCAAAAACCCCAGTGTCATCCAGGGTTGCTGTGACAGTCACATGAACATCACCCCTGGCGGGGATCACTCCTTCCCTGGGTTCAATAACATAGCAGTGAGGTTTACAAGCCTGTAAGACACGCATAATGTGCATTTAGGATGGAAACCATACACCCTGGTCTCTTATGGGGTGTAAGAAAAGGAGAAGACTAAAGAGGGGAGGATAAAAATCCTAAAGGCCTAATTTCCCTAAATTTAAGCTGCAGTATTGGGGAACAGCAGAGCTTACACAACCTGTATTTTCCCCTCCTTTAACAGACTCTCACCTAATTAACCCAGTTTTGCCCAACCCAAGGGACGCTTATCCTCAGGAGAGTGTTCCTTCCCCAGTCCTTCTCTGGAGTGTGTGCCAAGGAAAGCTGCTTTCTCTCTCCTGGCGTCTCACAAAGGCTCAGGGCCAGAGGAAGTCATGACGGCTCAAATCCCACTCCAGAAACCACACAGCTGGAGGACACTGCTGAGAGCCTGAAGAATATCTCTGCAAAACCAGTTGAGCAAAACCCCAACACCAAACTATCCTTTCCCAAGAGGCCCTCAATGCTTTTCAACGTCCCCTAAAGGACCGAGGCCCTCACTTCCCACTGATCATCCGCTGTAGAGAGGTGCCCCAGGGCCTTCTGCTTTGGAAAAGTCACCTCTAAATGGTTATGGCAGAGCAGGAAAGCAGGAAGCAGAGGGAAAACTGGATGACATGTGCTCAGTGGGCATGGCCCACTCTTCCTAAGAACTCGTGTCCTCTGGTTTCTCATGGGCTTCACAGATTGGCCAAGAGAGCTGGAAGCTGCCCAAAGGAGGGAGGAAAGGCCCCGCACCAGCACAGCTGTACAGACACAGCTCTGCAGGTCCAGCCCTGGAACGAGCACGTGAAGCCCATCCTTTACACACCAGGCCCACCCAGCCAAGGTGCATTGCTCCCTGAAGAGGTGGAAGGCAGAATTTCATTGTGTAGTTCGAGAAAGCTGTCCTGGAAAAATCCCTCACTTTAAGGTTACATTTATCCCCCAAACTGCAGGAAAAGCAGCAAGAGGAAAAATCATGCCCCTCCTCCTTGGCTCAGGAGGCTGTGGCTGGACTTTCCCACATGGCCTGATGCTTTATCCACAGACACAAACAAGTCCACAGGATCAGGTTTTAACCAGCTCCAAGTTCAACACACCCAGCATGGAGAAGAACAGACCTCAAGCCCCTCAGAGATCTCCCCCTCCAGCAGACATCCCACCCAGCCCCAGGCCCAGCCTACAAGCCCTTCCTGGCTGCAGCAGCCCTGCTCTCCCTGCCAGGGGAGCAGCCCCAGCTCCTCTGCCCTATGCAGCCTTCACATATTAAACAGCCATTCTCTGCAGCCGGTCCCCAAAGATGCTCTTCAAAGGCACAGAGACCACAGGCTGGGGGGGTGCACAACCCCCACACATGTCTTTGTGTGGACAGCCCAACTGGCCTGACCCACAGCAGGTGTGAAAATTGCCTCCCCACCAGCAGTCTGAGGACAGACCTCACACCCTCTTCTCTACCATGAACAGCAGTTTGGCACAAAGCAAATGTAGATGGCACAGGGAAAGCACAGGGAAACCCATGCTCTCCGAGGAGCAAAGGACCACAGGTTTCTCTTGATCTCAGAGCTCAAAAACCGTGACACACACAGCTAAAGACCTTCCATAAAATTATGGGAGAACTCGTCAACACAATCCAGACGAATTTCTGCTCCAACATCTCTGCACCTGATTTCACTGAGGAGTGCCCCAGCTAAAACCACTCCAGAGCCAGGTTCCTTTTGCCTCACCCAGATGGAATCTTGGAGTATCTCGCTTCCTCTCACACAGGCCGATGCATATAAAAACCACGTCATGGCAGCTTGTAATGTCAACCAGTCAATTTCCCTGGAAAACGGCCCCACAGATACTTACAATCTCTAGCCTGAAGTCTAAATCGACGAGATCTTCGTTGAAGAGGCCAAAAGCTTGTGAATTAGGCCTTAGCACTGGGATCCTGCCGAACTCTATCAGCCTTGGACTTATGTAGACTGCTGACAGCCGTCCAAGGCTCTGTAGTTCTGTTCTCTGTTACAGAAAGCAGGCAAGAAAGATTTAAAAAAAAAAAAAAAATCAAACCCAAACAGGGAAACCTAAAAAAGCTTAAACAGCTCAACCCAGCTCAAGTTATTTCTTTAGGGACAGCTACCATTCTCCAGCTGAATTCCTGGGATTTTGGGGGGAAAAAAATAAAGCTTATGTATTCACCTCCAAATTGAAAAGGATTAAGTAAAGAGAAACTTTCAAACTACAAATTATTGGTCCAAAGGTAGAAGCTTTGCAAGAAATCTCTAGTTAAGATCAGGCTGACAGTTAAACAACTGGTTCTTCGGGTGGGGAGAAACTCTTCTCTTTAGGTAAGCAATCTGATAGTTGAAAGCAAGTGCTCAGTCAAACTTCAGGCTCCCTGGCACAGCCTGCACTGCCTGTCCTCCCTGTTGACTGGTTTACATGCAGTGCCACAATGGCCCAGGTTCAGATGTTTGGTGCCATCCAGGGAATTTGGCATCACCATTTCCATGTTTTAATGTAAGCTTAAATCCTTGCAACTACTCTTCAGATGCCAGCTTTCCTTTCTTTTACAGAAAGCCCAAGGTTCCCAGAAATCTTCTGACATCCTCTTTTGTGCTGAGAGGTAACATTTTAAAAAAGATGTTTCCAAAGTTAAGAGCATTTTAAAGAGTAATTAAAATGATCCTCAATTCCAGCTTAGATGAACTACCTTCTGGGTCAGACACTGACATTGCCACCTATAAGGCACGAGCTGTTTATGCCACCTGCCCCTGCTGTCCTTCTCCACAGCAGCCTGTGCCTCTTTTCCCCGGAAGAATCCCCGCACACTGTGCACCCTGCCAGGACCAGTTGCACGAAGGCACACACCTCCCCTTGCACTCACCAGTGGGTTTCTTGCATCCCCAAACACGCCGGTACAAACACTGGTGCAACGCTTGCCCAATCTTTGGATTTCAACTGTAACTGGAATCTCTGCAGCGCTCCGAGGCTGGAGAATCCCACAGGGTCTGGGGCTGGAGTAGAGCACAGGAGAGTCCTCCTCGGGTTCCTAGAAGGGACAGAATCAAATCCAGCTTCAGAGGGACCTCTGAAGAAACTTTAAACTCCTCAACATCCATCCCAACAGCAACTTACACACATTTTTAAAAATCCCCAGGACAAAGGTAAAAGGCACAAACAAGATCCAAGAATTGTAGGCTTAGCATTCTCAGGGGGTTCTGCAAGGAGGCTGCCAGCACAAGCACTGGTGTCTGTGGATGCAGCAGCTTTTCACAACCCTCAAAGATCTCCCACAAGAAAACACCCTGAAGACTAGAACGTAAGCCCTTTCCTCAAGAGATTAAACTGCATCCTAAAGCTAACATTCAGGTAGGATCCTGTTCTCAGCAGATCTTTAAGACTGAATAGAAACCGGCAAGGTCTTATCCAAACCCTCTTCCCCCCTAATAATCTCCACAGTAATATTTGAGAGGAGGAGGTGGATGCGATGCCAAACCTGGGGAATAAGCCCGTAGCAGCCAGTAAGGTGGGTGTTATTCCAAATGAAGAACTTCCTCACGAACGGCGCCTTCAGGTCGCACTCATGGATCCCCCGGTTTTGGGGGTACACTTGCAGCTCAGGAACGAAACATCTGGGCAAAGAGATGACCCCAAGGGAATCAGAGATACTGAGAGAATGGAGAACGTTTACCCCCAAAGATTGTGAAATGGAGCACAACACCTTTGTCACTGTCAAATACACATTTAACAGCCCTACGGTGAAAAATTGCCTTCAAAGTCTTCCCACTCAAACATGTCTTGTCGAGGAGGGGCAAAACCTGAGAGGCAGCACCCAGAGGCTGCCAAGTGCCCCAGGCAGAGCACTTGGTCCCACAGCTGCCTCAGCCCCTCCTTCACCCAAGAAGGTTTGCAAGAACTCCTGGAACAGTCCCAGTGATCCATGAGCTCTGGGGGAGCCTTCCCAACAGGGATCAGTGCTCAGTAAGGCTCCAGGAACACACGACTCTAGTGTCTCAGTAAAAAGGACTCCCTTCTCTCCCATGGTGCTGTTACCCTGCCTGAGAACTCAGCTGTTTGCCCCAGCCTTGGAGGGCATGAGACATCACCTGCCCCACAGAGTGGGAGATCACTCCGTCCCAGTTCCTACAACTCCCCTGGTCCTTCACTCCACAGGTCCAAATACTGACTGTCCCCAATTGCACTTGCTTTTCAAACATGGCAGCCCAGGCACTGACGAGATGGCTCTGCCTGGGAGTGGGAACAGCACCAGGGAACTGCATCCCTCTTGTCATTAAACTGACACCTAGAGCAGCACAGCAGGATGGAATTCTGCTGGAGCAAGAACAACTTTTGCTTTAAGCCTGAGAACATCAAAGCTCAAAACAGGAAGCAGAGAGAAGGGGAAAAAGTAGAGCTGACCTGCCACATCAAGGACTGATTTCCCCTCTGAAGATCCTGCCCTCACCTCTCTTGCTGTGAGCCACTTCCCCACTGTCACGTGCCCTCGTTAACAGAACCAGACCCTGACCCTCAGCAGACTGCTTGGTGTGCCCCAAGCCAACGCGGGCTGGTTGCAACCCAGCACAACTCCACCTCTTGCAGGAAGAAGGCGAGGAGGCCCTTGGGAAACTTGCTTCACCTCAAGCACCAGGTGAATAAATGATATCATTCCTGGTCCCTTTAGAAAACGACCCAGGACCACGCTGGGCTGTCAGCAGGGCTGCTTTTCACCACAGGCTGCTTTTCAAGCACTGCTGTTCTCATGTCCAGCTGGGCAGAACATGAGGTCATTAAACAACACGTCTCCTTGGGAGCTGCAGCCAGCACGTCCTGTGCAAGGCAGTGCGCTGGGGGAGGCCAGGGAAGTGCTGGTACCTGGCCTTGATGATCAGTGATGCCACTCCCTTGCCAAACCACTCCAGGTCCACCAGCAATTTCCGGTTGTATTCCGTCACAGTGTTGGAACACAGGGTCACCTGGTGGAAGAGAAGAGCAGTAAATTCTTCTTTACAAAAGCTCATGACTCACGTGTGATGTCCTCCAGTTTTTGTGGTAAGTAAAGGGAGGATTTTGCCTTAATTCTTCTGCCGCTCCACGTGTAGAGCAGTCTCTAAGAGTGACAAAAGCCTTCTGGCAAATACCAGATTTGTTAAGCACACCTTGCTATCAGGGCATAGGTCAGCTAAATTAAAACATTAGACTAAAGCTCTGTGCAGCACTGTGTTCAAATTAAGGGGCAAATTTTCATCTGACTACAATGACATAAATGCAGTGGAAATCTGCTGACTTGAACAGAATGAGTTCAGCTTTACAGCAGGAAGCTGAAGACAAAGCGTGGGCCAGCAGGTGCTGGGCAGTTCATGGCCGCAGAGTTTTTTGCCTTCACTGGAGATCCCTGCAGTGAACACAAATCATTCTACTCCCCAGGACAGGAGAAATGAGACCAAGAAGAAAAGCAAATTGCTTTATATTATGACATCTGTCTAACAGCCACCTTTGGTCCTCGTCCGTCCTCTGCCCACTTGCAATCAAAGACATTGCTCTCAAAAACACCAAAATGCCTTCAGTACTTGACCATTATGGGACATGATTTCAGCTTGTGATTTTGGAAACAAATCAGTGCTCCTTCAGGAACGTCCCGAGTAACCCAGCTCACAGAGGCCCCACGCCAGTGCAGATCCTCGCTCACACGATGATCAGAGCTGGCATCAGAGCTAAAGCCCTCCCACACTCCCGTGAAGCGTCAGACCCGCTGCTGAAGTGTGTGTGGCTGGACTCTTCCCATACCTCGATATCCTGGTGTTCCTGGGATTGGAGGGTCCTTTCGCTGGGGTTCATTGTAAACTCCCGTGGCTTCACAGAAAAATGAATTCCCTCCCTCCAGGAGGGCTCACTGTCGCTGAGTATTTGCTCAAAGCTGCTAACAGCAGGCTGAGTGCCATCGTCCGGCACCCGCGAGGTGTTAGTGAGGCGACAGGTCTTGGTGTAGGGAAAGCCTAGGAAAAGGACACAAATATCCATTTAGGCACCAGTTATGTCGTGACTCCTGGTGGGAATACCCTGGTAGCATGAAAGCGTGATTGGAGTTTAGCTCTTTATTATCTGAACTACAGATTACTGAGAAGCTGCAAGAGGAATTAGTCGTCACTTAGTTCCCTTTAACACTGATTCCAGACTGCAGCCTTGAAAATGCCTGCTCTTAGCCCTGCTCAACACTGCAAGCTTCTCTCTTTCTGATGGGGAGAAGCTCCCTCACCTGCCCCAAACCAGCACCAGTTATTTCTCCCTGATGACTGTGCACCCAGACCAAGCATTTCCTCTGAAAATTCAAACTGTAAAATTCCCTGTTAAGTCTGCCAACACTCCTACCCTTTTCAAGATACATAAAGAGTGAGTCGCCATTGAGAAGAAGCTACAGCAGAAGAAAGTGAGGATGGAATCAGGAACTAGAACGTGATGCAAAGCACCCTAATGCAGTTTCTCTCTGCAGAATTCTTAAGGCGTCTTTTGGTTTGGGCCAAACAGACTGGGCATGTGACAGCTCAGAGCCCACTCAGCTGGAGGCAAACCCGAGCCTTGACCCAACAAGCGGGGACATCGCACCCATACTACTCACTGTGATTGCTGCCTGCAAGGGTTTACCCCACCTTAACTCTGAGATTTGCTTTCCATATTGGAAAGCCAGAGATAGTGCCACGCATGGTGGGGATGTCCTGCAGAGCCCGGACACCAGCCACAACCCGCTCTGCAGTGGACTGGCTGGCCAGCTCTGTGGGGAGGAGACTTCTCCCCAGGCCTGCTCACCAAGAGTCATTTGAACACAGGTGGGGGAAAAAAACAACTGCAGGCGCAGCCCAGAGCTTCTCTGTGCCCATCAACAGTAATCACTGCCGGCTCCAGCAGTGACTCCAGCAGGGAGGCAAGAGAAGCACAAAAGGGACAAACACAGATGTCAAAACCTCAAATGAGACTGAGGTCACCACATGCAGACAACAGTCAACAACAGTTAAAAAGAAGCAAAGATACAACAGCTGCCTTCAGCTGAAGAGACCTTAGGAATGCGTTTCTACCTGTTGCCTTTCTTGTTTCATTTATTCAAAAGGCAACTTAACCAGTGCCTCAGTGGTGATGCAGGGTGGCGAAGAAGCAGATCAGGAGAGGCAATTAGTTTTCTTAAAACGTTCAACAACTTCATTGTTATGAGTTTAGGTTTCGTAGTGAATTTTGGCCTCAGTCTGGGAAGGGAAATACAGGGGGTTTGGGGTGGTCTCGGCTGTGCGGGTGGGCTTTTCCATCCGGGGCTCTTTGGGAGCTGTGCCGTGATGCCGCGGGCGGTTGTGAAGTCGGAGCCGAGGTTTGCAGGGGGCAGACCTTTCCGTCCTTCCGCGCGGGGCTCGGGAAGGTCGGCAGCGTGCTGCTGCGGGACGTCGTGCGCTTGACGCCGGGCTCAGCACCGTGATCGAACCTGCCCGCCTTCCCCGCTTCTGCCTGCTCCCGATTGCCAGTGCCCACATCTCCTGCTGCCCGTAGTTTGCAAAAGCAGCGATTTCCTCCTTCCCTCCCTGCCCGTGCCGGCTGGGAGGGAAATCACTGCCCTGCCAGAGCCCACCGCTCCTCCAGCCTGTGATCATAACCACACCAAAGGGGAAAACAGGACTCGGCGGGTTGGAAACTTCTGGCATTGCGTTGTTGTCTGTGCTGTCCTGATATATTCTAGTAACGAACTGCTATTCCTTTTCCATATTTTTGCCTGGAAGCCCTGTAATTTCAAAGGTATAGTAATTTGGAGAGAGGAGGGTCATCATTCCATTCCGTGAAGATTGCCACCTTCCTTGGCAGAATCTGTCTTTTAAACCAGGACAGAGACACCAGAAAATACTTGCTCCTATTTGATCCCACAATGGCAAAATGCTACCTGAGGCACCTGCAGTTCACACTGTTATAAATGATCAGAGCCAATTTCCTAAATCAAAGATTTATTTAACAAATTTGAAAAGCAATTTCGGGAAATGCCACAATAAATCAGGACAACATCGATCGAAGGTTGGGTGGACAATCCGGGAGCAGCAAAGGGTGCTTCTCCGGAGTACTGCCCACAAATTCGGGGTCTCAGGGTAGGCGTTTTATACCATTTTTCTACCCTGAGGCGAAAACAAGACGGTAACAAAGAACCCGAAGAACATGACATCATGTACATAACAGAATCATTGAAATGTCTGGTGTCCGCAAGGGATATCTGAAAGAGTTTCCTGAGAAATTGAAAAGACGTCTGAATGAAAAGTCTCCGAATCTTCTGTCAGAAGGTTTTCTGCCGACCTCCGCCCAGATTGGGATCGGATCTCCTGATGAACTGTGAAGATGTGGTCAGCCCATGATTAATGGGCTGTTTCCGGGTTATCTCTCTGGCAGATGTCGAGGTTACACCTTTGGACTGTGAAAAGGCTGTGGTATGCAAAGAGATGCCCTGGAACTATTTCCAGGAATTCAGGGGTTTTTACATTCCACTGCAAAGTTTTAATACACACAATTTTAATCCACGAATTTAATAGTATGTATCTATTACAACACCCTGAAGAGGCTGTTGTGGCAGAACATGAGCAGTGCTGGATGCTTTTACGTTCAAGTGCTCCATTTTGGAGCACACAGATCCCTCCCGCTGTGTCCCAGCGCAGGGAACGCTCACCAAAGGAGATGTCACCGAAGTCGAGCTCATCGGTGTCGAAGTGTAAAGTCGGCCCAACGACACACCCCCTGCGATGACAGGGACACAGGAGGAAATGGCTGCGTTAAAGGGAATTGCAAAGCCTCCGGCTGTCGTGGCTTGGGGGCACAAAACCTGGTGTCAGGGGCATCGTGGGTTTCAAATCAACGCACCACCATGTGCTCAGCACAGTGTCCATGTGCACAGGAGGCAGCTAAAGCCAAGAGGCCAGCAGCCCACAGCCACTGATGGGGCTTTGGACGCAGGGCAGGCAGGAAAAGCCCCCAAGTTGCCGGTGGTCCCATGAGGGACCCTGAAAACCCATCCAGATGTGTCTCCGTGCCTCAGTTTCCCCATCTGTAATGGGATGGACATAAAGGTGTCCCCACAAACTTCTGTAACCAGCCTTTCCAGCCACAGGTTCCCTGCTTTGCTACTTGGCTGTAACTGGTCTTCCCATGGAGGAGCTTTCTCAGGAGATTTTGACCCACACAATCATTACAGACAGAGTTTTGAGACATGAAGCCAGGGGAGCCCCAAACATCCTCCAAAAAGAGCATTAACAGTTCTACACAGTGGACAGATGAATCCTAGAGGAAAGGACCAGCTTGTCACTAGTGCACCAGCTGGCACAGCCAGGAGCAATAGCTTAAACAACCAAACATGGGTGTCCTGAATCTACCACACCTCCTCCCCTGGCCTTGAACTCAGCAGACAGGCACTAAAAGTCACCAACATCCACTGAAGGCAGCACTTGAAGCTGCCCAACACGAGTTTATTTCATGGTTGACGCCAATCAATGCGCACCCTGCCTTTTGGTTAAAAGTCAAGGACCAGTGAACTGTGTCTTCTACTGTGTTCACAGGACTGCCCCTGGCTCCGCTCTACACATCTCAACAAGAGACACCTTCTCTTGCTCAAGGAGAAAGCTGCTTATGTAATAACATCCCACGCATGATTGCGGCGGCGCATGTCTTCTCACGCCTGGCTAGCCCCGACACGTCCCCACAGGATCTTAGTGGGATCTTTGCTGCCGACTCGCCCTGCCGCTTTGCTATGGTGGAGGAATGAAAGGTGGGACTCTCGGAGGCAACTGGAACTTCGGCTTTATTGATGCGAGGGGACCTTCGTCCTAAAGCCTGAGCCTCGGAGAGACCCAGAGCCTTGGGAGGCAGGGGGTTTCACACAGGAGGTGGAGACTCGGGGTGGGTACGCATACGCCAGTAGGGTAGGAGAGGAGCGGATTCATTAACATAATAGACAAGGACAACGACCAGTAACCAAAAAGAGGCAGGGGAGGACCCTCCAATCAGCCAGTCACCTGGAAGCTCCTATCGAAGCTTCCAGACCTGGGGGACAGGCCCTGGGTGACTGGCAGGGAGGGGGAATCTCCCTGAGGGATGACAGACAGCTACACAAGGCGGGAAAGGGTAGCCGACCAGGGACTGTAACTGGGGAGACAAGGAGAGGCAGAGGGAGGCAGAGGGGGAGACGGCAACATGAGGGAGTTTAAAAATAGAACAGTATAGAACTGGGGTACATTGAACCAAAGTACAGAAAATCAAGGGTACACCATACAACTGTAATACATTTAATGTAATAGAAAACTTCCGCACCACTACACATGACGAGTTTGGGGGAGGGACAGAGGAGAATCAATTATTTGATGGTGAAAGGTTCCCTCTTGATTTCCAAAATAAAAATAGCAGCACTTTTCCTCCAAAAGCAAAGCCAGTGTAATTGTTTCTCTACTATGGGCAGACCTAGTCAACACTTTTCTCCTGCTAAGTAATAAGTTTCATGTTCTTTTTAATCCATCTCCCTTATCTTATTGGTATAATCAACTGCAGATTGCTTTCATTTCTTTATTGCCCTGATCCAGTGCCTCCCAACAGCAGCAGCCTAGCTCCAAAGCTCCAGAGCAGCCAGCATCAGCTTTCCTGCTTACACTACGTTATCCTACCAGCACACGCCTCAGGCTAGCAGGGACAAGCCCTCATGCTGCTGTGGTCCTGAGGACTGAGCTCTGCCTCCCCCATCATCACCCCTTCTCCCTTCTGCAGGGCCAGGATTATGGGATGAAGCCCATGTCCTTGGGACGGTTCCTGCTGCACAGTTCCCTGTCTCCCACATCAGCCTTTTCCTGGCTGTGGAAAGGAGGTAGCAGAGCACTCTGCACAGGAGCTCGGAGCACAGCCTGCCTCCATGCATGGCCATGAGAGGTGAGCTGAGGCTGCTGCTGCCCGTTTGGGATGGATTATTAACAGAAGTTTTTAAAAACACTGCTGCTGGTGGAAAATCACCCAGGCTGGCCCATCTCCAAAGCCCTGGGGGCCTTGCTGGGTGCTCAGGGGGGACATCCCAGAGCAGCTACTGCCCAAAGCTGATCCATGCCACTGCCTGCCATGGCCCAAGGCAGAGGGACATCCCTGCAGGGAGGAGTCATTCCAGCTCCTGGGTACCACACGGGGCAGCAGGCACCCCCACACTAAGGCAATGCCAGGATCAGAGCAGAGATTGAGACTTCAGGAAACATCTTTTTTCTCTGCCCGACCCCAAAATGAGGTAGGTGGGGGATGTCCCAGAGACAGCTACAGATGTGCCCACCCAGAGTAAGCTCCCAGAGTCCTTACTCGATGGTCAGGATCACAGGTGTAGGAGATCCAGCCACACGGAACTGGAATGGTTCCTCAAACCGCCCCAACACGGCGGCATTCAAGGAGATCTGAATAGTCTGGATCCCACCTGGTGCAATGAGGCCCTCCTCGGGTACAAACTTGAAGCAGCAGCCCACTTCCGTGTTTGAAGGGATATAGGTGAAGGGAGCATCAAGAACTCCTTTGTTCATCAGTTTCACCTGCAGCAGCAAGAAAACAAAATGCAAGTACACGTGAAATCTTCCCTTCCTGGGAGTCATTTTCTAATGGCGCAATTAACACCCAGAAAAGGCAGAAGATGCTTTGTGCTGCTGGACGGCAGAAGTCAAAAAAATACAACAGGACAAGTTCTGCCTTTGGGTTTTCATGCGAAGCTCACATAACTCCACATAACTGGAGTCACCCTGGGGTTACCCCACGGACACAGAGCAGTCCACCTCTGGTCAGTAGCACCAAGCTCATTCAGACCTGGCCCTGAGAGCAACGTGGGGTGATTGCAGCTGCGTAGTGAATCACCACAGAGCTGCTGCTGCCCCAGTCAGCACAGCTCCAGCAGTACCGTATCTACGCATTTACCTTTTCCCATACCGTGAAAACAATACACTGAGAAGGAGGCATCAACATCAAAATGTACAGACAGCGCCATCTTTTGGTAAGAAAACTCAACGTGTCTTTCCCTTCCACAACCAAACTTCTGAAAGTGTCTGGCATGATGTAGTGCCTCGTTTTCTGCCTCTTTCAGTTGCTCTCTCTTTTTTTTTGCAAACTTGACCGCCAACAGGGGGGAGGCAAATAGGTAGAAAAATCTTTTGCTTTATTCCCAGGAACACTTTTCTCTTTGTAGAGCCAGAGATGCACCAAGCCTGAAGTGTGGTGAGGGATTGGACAGCAAGGGAAAGAATCCTCAAGCCCTTTGCAAGGGCCTGCACTGAGCCAGGAGGCTGGATGGCTTTCCTGTGACTTCCAGGAATGAGCAGGAGACACTTGACTAAAAATTGTTTGCGGTGGACTGAAGCTCAAATGTAGCCAGCTTGTCCCAGCTGCTTCCGAACAGCCCAGTACAAAGGTGCCTTGTGTCTGGTGCTGCCACAAAAGCCTCTGAACAGCTTTTTGACCCAGCGTTGGGTCAAAAGGGGTTGTTTTGCAGGAAGCCTCCCAGCTGATCCCTATGGAAGGCTGCCCAAAAGAAGGGACTGGGGCTTCATGAACAACAGACACATTTTTCTGGAACACCCCCTTCCCCCCCGCGCCCAGATTTGACCAGTACATCAGATATTCCCTGCTCACAACTGCCCAGGTTGCCAGGAATTCCACAGGTCCACCAGGCTTGCTGCTGCCTCAGGAGCCATCAGGATCCATCCCAACCCCTGGTGCTCACCTCATGGGTGTGGGCGGTTTTGACAAAAACTTCCCCAAGGTTCAGGGTATCACAGCTGAGTTCAACCAAGGGTCTGCGGCCTTCCCCTCTGAGGTGCAGGGCCAGCCTGCTCTCACGGCCTGGGGAGAGATGTCCATTTCAGTACAATAATTCCCTCTGTTCTACTGGATTTTCCAGGCTGCCTCAATGCTAGACCCTGATTCTGAGCTGCATGCAACCAGCTCTTGATGCTGCAGCAGAAGATATGGACCCTTCTCTTCCCTCAGGAGATATCCCCTGGGGCTGACTTGCAATTTCTAACCCATTCCTTGGGCTGGTTTCCAATTTTAGCCACCAGTTTGCTGAGTTTAAAACATCTCTGGTGTCCTGTAGCGACAGGCCAAGGAGTGACAGGTATAAATTGAAAGAAAGGAAATTTAGGTTAGATATTGAGAAGAATTTTTTTACTGTGAGGTGGTGAGACACTGGAGTAGGTTCCCCAGGGGAGTTGTGGAGGTTCCAGCCCTGAAAGTGTTGAAAGCCAGGCTGGATGGGGCTTGGAGCTACCTGGTCTAGTGGGAGGTGTCCCTGCCCATGGCAGGGGCCTTGGCACTAGACAGTCTTTGAGGTCCGTTCCATCCTTAACATACTATGACTCTAGGGTTTCCTCCCCATGCACTTAGAGGAGCTTTGAAATTCATTCATTGAAGGCACAAAGCTCACGAAGACTTTGGCAATTGCTACCTGGCAAACTGCCAGGCAACAACTGCCAAACCACCTGGCCCAGCAGCACAGGACTGCTGTCCTCCACTTCTGGCACTCGGCACTGTGTTCTGTTTGCACAGACTGAGAGCTGCAAGGTGACAATTCCCACACAGGGAGAGAAGCAGGTGCTGGCCAAGGGTGGTCCTTCTACCAACACCCTGGGCTCAGCGGGGCTCCGCCTCCGCTGGCCTGGTGGTGTCTGGAGGTGATCCAGGCTCAGGGAGCACATTTCTAACTCAGCTGCGACTGCCTGATGGTGGATCCATGTCAAATGGACCCATCCTGGAGGCCAGTGGTCTAGAGGGGCTTAGTGCTTGTTCACTAAAGCTGTTCTGCTCTGCAGCTCCTTGGCCTTTGAGGAAATGCTGGCAAAGCCGTGCCATGAAAACATCTCCCTGCACTGCCTGGGTTGTTCTGGGATCAGCAATCCAGACACAGGTGTTCCGAGCCCTGGCCTTGCATGGGAGACTCCCTGGAAGCTGCAGGGACACTGGGGATGTGCCAGCACTGCCCTGCTGACCAGGAACTCTTCCCAGCAGTTACATGGGAGCCCAGTGGGCTCAGGCTTGCTCCATGGCTTCACTGTGGGTGAGAGAAGCAGGGGAAAGGAGCTGTACCTGAGATGTCACAGTAGGCCACACTCTGATACTCCAGTGCTTCCAGGGGTTTAAAGGTCACCTTGATTTCAGCCGAACAACGTGGCCCAATCTCTCCCTCCTGAAACAGAAAGAGACAGAAAAAGATTTATCTTCAAACTTCACACTTCTTGTTTTCAACCACTCCTCTAAGCCTTTCTTCAGAGCATCAGTGATGAGTGAACAACATAAGGAGCCCAAGGAAACACTCTAAACCCAGCTCAACACACCACTGGGCGCTCTCAATGCTCAGCTGATCAGCCCCCACTCTCCACAATGTTCCTGCTGCTCTGACACAAGCTCCTGGTCACATCATGCTGCAGTCAGCTACAGTGGTACCTAACTGCCATTGTGCACTGGTGGCTCTTGGCCTTAGACGGGCCATAGGAGTAACCAAGAACACGATCCCCTTCCTTGGAAAGAAAAATATTAGTTTAACCTTTTTTCAAAGAAAGCAGAGGTTGGGATTATTCTAGGATTTACTCCAGGATGAGAAGGGATTTTGCACTGTGCAGACACCAGGCATTCATCATCTCTCACAATGCCAATACTCAGAATCAGGGCTCTGGCTGATGGGAGGACATGGGCGTTTGCTTGCATAAACAGAAAAAGAAAAGGTTTACTGTCCCCGTGTGCAAGAGAACTCAAAATGCCCATTATAACCTCCCACCCTTGTGTCCAGGCTCACAGATGACACTGGGAGACTCACAAACAGTGCGAGTCGTGGTTAGAGGAAGGGACAGGCATTTCTACGATTAACCTTGGGCTGAATTTGGCCTCCTTTTCCCAGCGAACCCTTGCATGCTTCAGGTCAATCCGTGAACTGGCACTGCTCCAACACCCTCCGCTGAACCCCACGCAGCAGCACGTGTCGGGGGAGCCCCTACCTACAAAAACTGCTCCCTGTGGACACTTCAAGGACACGGAGTGCCCTGAGCTCGAGCCCTGGCAGCAGAGCTCAGCTTTGTCAGGCTCCCAGCCCTGCCTTGAGCCTGCAGGGCAGAAATACTTTCAGCAGTGAGCTCTGCAGCCGCACCAGAAACTCCATGTCCTCCCTCTGAGCACACCGAGCCAGCTGAGGACCTGCTGAGTGACCGCACCCGGGGGAAGGGGCGGGGGTAGGGTGAGCGGGAGGAGGAAGAGGAGGAGGAGGAGGAGAAGGAAGAGGAGGAGGAGGAGGAGGAGGAAGAGGAGGAGGAGGAGAAGGAGGAGAAGGAGGAGAAGGAAGAGGAGGAGGACGAGGAGAAAGAGAAGGAGGAGAAGGAAGAGGAGGAGGACGAGGAGAAAGAGAAGGAAGAGAAGGAAGAGGAGGAAAATGAGGTTCTCAGCTATCACTTACCATTGGCTCAATGAAAAAAAAGTCATTGGAGAACAGCAGGGGGTCTTCTTGCACCTTTGCCTTCTCCTCCTGGACCTTTTGGCTCAGGAGGGAGGTGCGATTTTCACAAAAGCCCTTCACCTTCTTTATTTTTTTCTCCTCCATGAAGTCTTCCATCCAGACCTTTGGTGGTGGCTCCAGCAAATCACACTGCCTGCAGCCGCAGGGAGAGACAAAGCCAGCAGGTCATTTAATATATTTGCAGAGAGAAGCGGAAGTGCGGGAGAGCAAAGCACTTGGGGAGGAGCGGCAGCTCCCCAGCAAGGGCTGACCCCAAGCCACGAGGGTCCCAATTGGATCAGAAGATAACTTGTTGTGCACTAGCTCAGCAGGTAGCTTTACTCCACACTTGCAAGCTCAGGAGAGCTTTGGAAAGCCAGCATCCCTCAAGAGAGTCTCCTGCCTCAAAGCCTCTGCCAAAACTGAGGGAGAATCCACCAGCCACCTCAGCTGGCTTTTCCTACCACTGAGGTGCTCGGGGGAAGCAGATAAAGATCACGGTGCACCCACTGCAGGACTTCCCTGGGAAAGGGAGACGAAGCTGGGTTGTGGTTACGTGTTACCAGCATCGCTCTTTGTTTCTTCCATTTTGGACCTGCCCTGTTCCCTACTCTGCCTTTCACAAGAGCATCCCAGAGCACTTCCAAAGGAAATTGATGAATTCAGGCACCGCATCCCTTCAGTGACATCCAAGGTTTTATATGCATGAAAACAGAGGCTGTGAGAGGGGAAGGGACTTCTTGGTGCAGGAGACAGACAGCAAACTCCTGGAGAGATCATCTTTTCAGGATCCAGAGCTTTTTGGGTCCCATCCCAGTGCATGGTAGTAGAATGGCCAGAGAGGGAAAGGATCCTGCACTAGCTCCTCTCATAAAAAAAGTCCTCTCTGCTCTGAGATCTCAAAAGCATCTCTGACAGCAGGAGAGTTGGCCTTAGAACTAACACCATCCCTAAGACTGGAAGTAAGGAAAAACAAAATGTCCTGGTGACAGGCTAGGACACAAACTGGCATGAAAACAAATGTAATTGGAAAAAAATCCAGAAAACCAAAACCAGGTTGAAGTTTACTTAAAGAAAACCCAGTTTCTTCTGAGGGGAAAGTGGATCACCTGGGATCCAGGCTGAGGCAGGCAAGTAGGAAAAAATGGAAATAAACAGCCCAGGGAAATAGCCAGAGAAGGTCATGGGATTTTCTTTTAACATACAGAGCTCGTATGGAAGTCAGACACTGTGTAAGTAGACAGAGAACAGTGGAGAACCAAGAAGCCCAGGGCACTAAAGGACCCTCTTGCCATCCATTCAAGCGGGTGAGGGTCGACCTCCTGTTCCTTTGCAGGTGATTTAAAATGGCTCTGGGGAGTGCAAGCGACCTGGCCCGCAGCAAACAGGCGCTTGCCGTGGCAGTTCTGGCACAGCAGTTTGGGCACGGCAGTTTGGGCACAGCAATTTGGGCACGGCAGTTTGGGCACGGCAGTTTGGGCTGGCAGTTTGGGCACGGCAGTTTGGGCTGGCAGTTTTGGCACGGCAGTTTTGGCACAGCAGTTTGGGCTGGCAGTTTGCACAGCATTTTTTCAGTTTTTGCGTGGCAGTTGATACAAGCAGGCTGAGCAGAAAGGCTGCAGCCACCCACCCTCCTTGTGTACTGGGCTGTGTCTTTTGGTTGGTTGTGAGGTGCTTGCCTTTTTTTTTTTCATTCGTCTTTCTGCTTTTTTTTTTTTTCCCCAGCAACAGTTTACAAATGATCCAAAGTCATTGCTGCTGCTGCCGCCAGCAAGAGTGTACTATCTCAAACAGAACCCCCCAGGAAGGACACAGCTGTCCAGGCCCCTGGCTGCAGGGAGGGTCTGAGCCTGGTGTTAATATCAGAGGATAATGTGAAAGACACCTGCGTGCAGTGTGAGCAGGTGAATGATCTGCTCTGTCTAGTGGCAGAAGGTAAGGAAGAAGCGGAAAGGCTGAGGAGCGTTAGGGAGAGCAAAACAAAACTAAACTGCTGGAGTTACACCCTTCCAAGCCCGAGAGAAGCTCAGCAGGAGTCAGAGGAGCCCTGCCCTTCTTGTGATCAGGCGGAAGGAGGAGACCTAGGAGACAGTGGGGAATGGAGATGGGCTTGTGCTGAGGAGGTAATAAAATCCTGTCCTGACCCCCATGACTGCACCCTGACAGAATAGGTATGAGGCCCTGGATCCAGAGGCTCAGACAGATGACACTAAAAGAGAAAATTCTGTCTGGAGACAGCTGCACTTTTTCTGCCAGACAGATCCCAGCCTCAAGTATTATGAAGAAAAGAAGGGTAGTGGTAGTAAGTGAACCCCTTCTAAGGGGAAATGAGGGCCCTGCATATCGAGCGGATCCATTCCACAGGGAAGCCTGCTGCCTCCCTGGGATCCAGGTACTGGATTCCCTAAGAACTAAAAGAACTTCATCTGTTCACCACTGTCTGGGGGTACAGTGACTGTGAAATAACAGAGTTTTCAACATTCAGTGAAACAAGGAGGGGCATCAACAAAACTTCCACTCTGGTCTTCTGGAAGGCAGCCTTCGGCCTGTTCAAGAGATTGTTTTGGAGAGGACCTTGGGAAACAGCCTTTACAAACAAAGGGGTACAGGAAGGATGGACATACTTCAAGAAAGAAGTCTTGAAGGCACAGGAACAGACTGTCCCTGTGTGCTGAAAGATGAGCTGACAGGGAAGACAACGAGCCTGGATGGGCAAGGAGATTTGGAAGGAACTAAGGGGAAAAAAGAGGGCGTATCGCCTTTGCAAAGAGGGGCTGGCAACTCAGGAAACGTTTAGGGATGTTGCCAGGTCATGTAGGAAGAAGATTAGGGAGGCAAAAGCCCAATTAGAACTTGAGGAAAACCAGTCATTGCAATCAACCTTTCCTTCCCAAAATGCCATCCTTGGTTGGAGTATAAATGGAACTGGAATGCTGTGCTGAGCTCCTGCAGCCCAGGGACACACACCCTAATGCCAGGGATGGTTTACTTGGCCTAAACCATTCAAAATCACCAACACCCCCCTGAGGCCATGCATTAGTTTCAGTCTTGGGCCATGTATCTCACTGAAACGTATCTTTCAAACCAACCTCCTCTTCTCTTCATTGTCGGCTTCCTCAGTAGGAAACATCTTCCACTGGAAGTGGGTTGTGATGTTACTCCTGTTCCTGATGAACATGCTTGTGTGGCTTGATGTGGTGATGAAAGTCTTCTCAACCTTCATGGAATATGTGCTCAATCCAATGTTGACATCTGCAGCTTCTGCGCGAAGGAATGTGAAGAAACTTTCTTCACCTGGAACAAAGCAGAGTCTTTGCTCAGCTAGCTCAGTTGCTGATGGAAGCACAAGGAACAAAGCAAACCACAGGTCACGGAAGAAAGTGTCATAGCTTTTAAATGTATTAGCAGTTCCATTTATCACGTCCTGACAGCTCTGTGTGTACGGCGTGAGGATGTCCTGGGCACCTCCTTAACCACCTTATTTCCAAGGTGTTTGTAGAGATTTGGCCCCAAGGTGACAGTATGTACAGTGGGATTTGTCAGATGTGCTCAGGTGACCCACTCAGACCACTGGGATTTCTGCATCAAAGTCCTTCAGGTGACACTGAGGAGCCCTGGTCAATCCTGGCTTGCCGAGGTCTCCCCTGCGCATCCCACGAGACTCCTGCCCCTCCTGATCCCTTGGATCCCTTGTTGCTGACAAGCAAATACGCCTGGGGGCATGTGGGCAGAAAAAGGAGACCCAGAGGAACAGGTGAAGTGACAGCCCACAGCAGGAGGGGACACAGGAGAGGAAACACAACCAGCCTGGCTTTGCAATATGACAAACCACTACAAAATGAACACCATAAAAATCATCATCATCGTCATCTTCCTGTCCAAACGCACAGCCCCATCAGTCTTGAAATATTTCATATTGTCCTGATCTCAAAAACCAAGATGGAGCATTTCAGGTTAAATACAAAAGGACAAGGAAAGATTAATAAGTACAGAGCAGCTTCTATATGAAGTCTGAATGGGATTCCTCAGTCTAGAAATCAAATGGGAGATGTGAGAGGTTTGCAACAGCATGAACGGCCTGGGAAATGGGGACGAGGAAAAATTTGTCTTGATTTGTCACCATACAGGAACTTGAGGGCCTGAAGATGTTATTAGGCAAAAGCTGCATGGATGTGTAGAGGGCAAAATAGTAAAAGGGTCTGTGACAAGCCAGTGGAGAAGCGGCATACAGGACAGAGGTGTGCAAGAAATACACTGCATTGGAGAGAGTCTGATGGAGACCTCGCAGCTCACATACAGCACTGCCCAGGAGTAAAATAAAACTTCACCCAGGCGTAGCCACACAGTAGTGGAGAATCAGGGTTCCTCCTTCCTCCACTCTGCAACACCCAGCAAAACAGAATTCCAAAAATCTCAGCCCTGTTAGAGGGGATCCACTTTTTCAACCATTTAAACACCAGCTATTTCAGTTTTCTTTGGGGCAGAGCTGGAACAGAGAAGGTACATCTAGAGGGAATTGAGGGGGATGAACAGGGAGTGATGGTGGAGAACTGTCCTGTGTCCCGTGCGTTGCCCAGCACTCACCTGTGCAGCGCGCCACCAGGGACCCAAAATGGTCACCGCTCGTCAGCGGGTGAAATCCCACTGTCACCTGCATGGTGTGACCAGGGCCCAGAATTCCTTCGGCTGGAACCACGGAGAAAGGACTGCAACACAAAGAGAGGGATCAGGACTTGGGGGGACATCTGGCCACGATATTCCTTCTGCAGTGCAGGTCACTTCAGCTCACTTGGGCAAGCAGGGAGCAAACAAACTACGGCCAAGACAGACAGAACAGCCAGGATCAGAAACAGCTACTGACCCACTTCTGAGGAGATCCAGCCCTCAGAAGATCCTGTGGGATAAAACGACCTAATCCCCCCCATACTCTGCATCCAGCCTTCTGACTGCCAGCAATCCCATCAGAGAATGGTTTGTGAAAAGCACAGAGAGAGTTAAGAGCTATCTGCATGCATAACTTGACACTGACTGCCTCAGGAATTTCTCTTTTCCTGCTACCTATAAACCTCCTCTCAAGAGATGCAAATGTTAGGGCACTACCTCTCTTGTGAGATTACAGCCTAGGAATCAGACAGGGAGAAGGAACTTTCCCTTGAAGACCACGGAATAACTACTGTTGAATTTGCAGTGTGGCTCTTTGGTTTATTTTACCTTGAAAAGATCCTGAATTAGCACATTTTGTCAGCATTTCAATGAAAGCTGCTCTACAAAAAAGAAGCAATCAAAACTCTGAAAGAGTGCAAATGCAGATTAGAGCAATACAGTGACATGGAAACAAGACCCAAAAGGAGGATGCCATTTACAATCTGAAGGATCCAATCCCAGCCATATGAAGCACCATTAGCAGGAGCACATCGAGGAGGCAGAACAGGAGGGTTTTGTGTATTTACCAGCAATGCAGTCTGGCGCCCTGGGTTGTCATCCAGGCTGGTAACTGTTTGCTTGGCTCACCAGACAAACTCTGCGCAATGTGTTGGAAATAATTACGCAAATGTCTTGGTGCACTTTGGATGTAACAGGATCAATTAGGATTGGTCACCAGGTGAACAGTTCTTGCCTGACAAACACAAGACTCCGTGCTTTGATGCTCAGGGACAGCTCAGGTGAAATGTGCTTCTGCCCAGAAGTTGCTGGGCTTTGTGCTCTTCCACAGCCCCACTGAGGAAACAAAAGTTCCTCAGTGCTTTGCTGGTGGTCAATCTGTGCACAGAAAGGGTGTTCTGGGGAGTTTGGTGATGAACTTATCACACACAAAAATATAGAGAACATCTGGCAAGCTGAATTTCATTCATGTCAGTAGTGACAGCTGATGAACTTGCTTCAGGTTCTGCTCACTAAGGACCTATTGCTGCAGTTATGGGCCTGACCTGCTCCATTACCACTAGTGAGAACATCACTAGTGGCTGATGGAGAAGCCTTGGGCCAGCAATGTTTATGTGCTGGATGTGAGACTTTGGGGAGAGAGGAGGAAAGACAAGGCCCCAGCAGCCCCGGAGCCCGATTACTGTACGAGCTCCCACATCTGCCCCGAGGGTGAGCCAGCACTGCTGCAGGTCTCTGCTGGGGCTTGGGGGATCAGTGCCTGGTGTGGGCAAGGCACAGGATTTTTTTCTTATTGTTTTGTCAGGAATTTTGCCAGAAAGAGAAGCTGCCAGTTAAGGGAGTCCCTGGCCACACTTCAGCACTACCTTCCCTTCCCTTCCCTTCCCTTCCCTTCCCTTCCCTTCCCTTCCCTTCCCTTCCCTTCCCTTCCCTTCCCTTCCCTTCCCTTCCCTTCCCTTCCCTTCCCTTCCCTTCCCTTCCCTTCCCTTCCCTTCCCTTCCCTTCCCTTCCCTTCCCTTCCCTTCCCTTCCCTTCCCTTCCCTTCCCTTCCCTTCCCTTCCCTTCCCTTCCCTTCCCTTCCCTTCCCTTCCCTTCCCTTCCCTTCCCTTCCCTTCCCTTCCCTTCCCTTCCCTTCCCTTCCCTTCCCTTCCCTTCCCTTCCCTTCCCTTCCCTTCCCTTCCCTTCCCTTCCCTTCCCTTCCCTTCCCTTCCCTTCCCTTCCCTTCCCTTCCCTTCCCTTCCCTTCCCTTCCCTTCCCACTCCTGCCCCATGTTACATACTCCTGCCCTCAGATGGCAGGATGCGAATAACACTCCTGGGAGTGACCTCAGGGGTTGCGTGAGAAAGAAGATATCTTCTTATTTTCAAATTACCAGGAGAAGAGGATCCAGCCAAGTTTCAGTTGTCAGGGCTGAAAAACTGAGTGCAAATCAGCCCTTGCATCTCCTACATCCCACCCCAGGCTGTACCCACCAGACTCCCCTGTTCCTGCTGGAGCAGTCATCTCTCATATAGACCTGGCTCCCCAAGACCCAAGGACACAAGCTCTACAGTTAAACTTAACTCCTCTGAATTTCAGTCAACATCACTAAGCTGTTCCCTGAGCCCACAGATAAGAAGGACTGTGAAGGAGACATCCCTGACGCTATAATAACCAAATGAAAACCACTGCCAAGAGATGGGGCTGGCAGGATAAATTTTGGCCTTTTATGGCTTGATTAGAGCAATATAGTGAGTTAATTGTCAGCTGTTCCTTAAGATAGTTCTCATCCTGTTAGATCTACCCTTTCAATGAATCACTACTGCACCCGACAGGCAGAAAAGATAAGGTCATGGAGGGGTTTTAATAGGTCGTCTTCGGCTTTTTAACTAGTCCATTTGTATGTCTGTTTCCTTGTATGGCATCTAAAGACAACTCCAGATCTCCCAATGGCCCCTTGCAATCCCCGGACACTGGTCTTGCTTTGAGCAGCGTATTTGCTCGGACAATTTCCAGAGGTCCCCTCTAAAGAAAGTTATTCTATACTTTTATCTTCTAAATCAGCCCAATTGCTTTTCACATAGTCACTAAATGTCTCATGTTTCTAATACACCTGTGCCTATGCCTATGGGCATGTGGTGTATTGATAGGCCTTGGAGGAGCTTGACATTTATGAAAGTTCCCAATGAAGAATTCATGATCTTTTGGCAAACATTTAACACAAACCAAAATGAAAAAACAGCAGAAACACAGGAACTTCAGAATATATAAAATGAGATCTCAATGAAAGGGGGCACGACCTTATTCAGAGATTTAAAGCACGTGTTTGAAATTTTAAACCGGCTTTCAAAGGTTCATCGTGGAACAGAAGAGGGGACTGATGCCCTCAGCTGACAAGGGAAATCAGATCAGCTTTAAGTAACAGGAACTGCACCGGCTGCCTGCAACACAGCTCATGTTGGGCATCTGATGCAGGCACCACTGGAAAGCCATGTGCCTGTGTCCTCCCAGAGAATGGGTCTGTTTGGCTGACAGTGGTGAGTACCCATTTCAGAAGCTGCTTGTGCTCAGGAGGGCGCAAGCCAGCAACGAACATGTTCCAGCACCCCCCAGGAAATCTGGGGCAGAGAAAGCTCAAAGGCTGCATCCTGCTAAGAACACTGAAAGCAAGAGCAGATGCCATCCATCCTGCCCATTTCCAGCCAGCGATGCAGGGCAGCAGCTCCCATGCTCTGGTTCCTTCTGTTGTTCTTTCCCAACTCTGTTATCCCCCAAAGGTGTTTTGCACAAGGACAGATGAGCTGCCTCACCTCTCGGTGCTCAGCTGGTAATGAGCTGCCACACTACCACAATTCTGAATCAGCAGACTCTTGCGGGTGCTGCCCTTGACCGGACACTTTGAGAAGTCCAGCTCGTCTGGGAAGTCCAGGATAGCTCGGGCAGGGATGGCCCGAATTGGCACAACTATCCTTTCCTCTCCACTGACGCAGACGAGCTCATGGGAATAAACCTGCAGGAAAAGAAACTGTCTCAGCACAGGTCATTTGGTGCCATCTCCATGGCAGAAGAAAAGCCATTTCCTATATCCCTTCAAGGGTATCAATTTACCTATTCCACCCCAAAATGAACAATAAGTTCTACTAATATCTCACATTTTAAAGGCAGCAGTGCACTTTGCAAAACCTATCTCAGTGGCATTAAGCTCTTGTGTCACTTGGGTCATACAGACAAGTGCCCAGGGCCACCATAATTTTTACTCTCAATTTTAATGATGTTAAATAATTCCTAAGTCCCTTCTAAGGAACATGGAGCTAGGGAACACAGGACATTCCTCCTTAGGTTACTATATTCCCACGGATTGAGAATAGGACAAAGTGTTAAACTGAATCTAAGCAGCAAAAGGAAACTGAGAGAACAGCTGCACCCAAAGAGATCCTGGACCTCTGGCCTGGTGTAGAAATATCTGTTTGCTCAGAACTCCCCTCTAACTTTGCCTCTCCAACCAAGTCACGAGAAGAACAGTGCTAAGAGGTAGCAGGATGCTGTTGCAAAGAGCCTCTCTTTGTTTCCCTGCAAGGCCTCCTCCCTTCCATGCCATGTCCTAAACCCCTCTGTATGAACGAGCCTCCAGATCACAGCGCTGAGAGCAGACTTGCCAGGGCCTCGGCACTGGTGTTCAAACTTGCACGCAAAAGCACAATTGGCATGGAATGGGCGCCAGCTGACAGAGCAGCCACAGTGACAGGCATGAAGACAGAGCCGCAGCAGTGTCGCTGCCACCGGCTCTGGGCCCACAGGTCTGCCTGCCTGCAGGCTGTACCTGCCCTACACGAGCTCTTTCAGGCAGGTGTCCAAGTCCCCTGCAGCTCACCAAGCTCCTGCTGACTAAGGGCACCTAGAGCTCAGTGTGCCTGTGCCAGGCTGGGCCCACGGGCACAGCACATCCTCTGCCCTGGCCTTGCAGCCGTATCATGGTCAGCTGTGCTCTGGGACAGCACAGCCGCAAGGCTGGAGAACAGAGGGTGTGAAAAAGCACCGTCCTTGCTCCAGCCCCGGGTGAGGCAGGGAAGCTGTTGCCCGTCAGGAAGGCGGAAAGCTCTCTGACCTCTTTGTTCCTCTAGTACTTTGCAGAATAATGAAACCCCTTCCACTATACCTAGAGATGGCCAGACATCTATCAACACCCCTCTACCGTTTGCCTACTGTTCCCTGGGCATCTTTCTTCCCTTGGGAATGCTCAGAGGAATGTGCAGCGAGGGGAAGCAGGGCCTGTCAGGCCTGGGTGCAGGGCCTGACAGCACATGCCAAGCTGGGACTGGCTGCAGGCTGCCTGCCCACGGCCTGGAGCCAAGCTCACAGCATGGGCTGTACCCAGAGTGCAGGGACAACAATGGCTTTGGAGATAAATCTGTGTTTTGGCTCCTCCAGTCTCACCTTGTTCTCGTCAGGAGTGAAGTGGACGTGCACATCGGTAATGGCGCCTCCTGGCACGGCACGGCATGCATCACTGGGGCCCGCCAGCTGGAAGTAAGGTGAGCTCTCCATGGAGACCTGCACCCCCTGAAGATTCTGCAGGAAAGACATGGAACCATGATTTTGCCACTTGAGGAAACAGGACAAGAGGAGACCTGTCCATGCCCTGGTGACGTCCTTCCTTGACCCCTTTTCCAAAGCCCTTTCTGCTGTGGAGGTACAGGCACAGAATTCCCAAGGGTGAACTTGAATCCCTTCTGTCTGGCTCCAGCATTTTGGCCAGGGGCAGTAGGGCAGTGCCTGGTGGGAAGGAAGGGCCGAGCAGGTCAGCACCGGCAGGATGGAGACAAGAGCACCTGAACCAAATCATCTGCATATTCAACAGGGCCAAAAACCTGCTGATTTCTGCCTGCACACAGCTATGCAGTCGTGTTCCACGGAGGGAATGGGCTACCTGAAAGCATAACAGCACATTCTCCTGCGGGGAAGAAGAAATTCCTTTCTAGCAGGTCAGCTTTGGATAGGGCAGTTCTGGGGGATACAGTCATGCAGGCAGAGCAGCAAGAGAGGAGACCAAACACTGTGGCCTTACTGGGAACAAAAGCAAACCTGAAAAGCAAAAGAAGGAACACAGCAATCCCTAAAAAAGGGAGATGACAAAGAGAATTTAAAGCGCCAGTAAAGCAGCAAGGAAGAATCATCAACTGATTACAGCAATCACCTCCCCGAAAGTGATGGAAACACAGACAGGTTGTGCCTGTTGACTGTGGGCTTCAAAGGCATTTTCCTCCTGGAGAAACCTTGCAATTCTTTAGGGGAATGGTCTCTCGCCTTTTGACCCTTCTGGAATTTCCTCCCTACATGTCCACACCTAATTGGCTGAATGCCAGGACCCTCCCAAAATAGGAGACTAGATAAGACCCCTGGATTTCTTTGTTCTCTCTCTTTCGGCCCCTGGACCCCTTTGAGGAATAAACGACTTGGAATAATCTGGGGGTAAGAGCCTCTTTTGAAATCTTTTGTCCTGTCCCTTCGGAGATATTCCTCCAAAGCCTCTCCAGAGCTAGCCCTGGGGAGGGGGGCCGGGCCTGCGGGGGGAATATTTCAAAACATGACCAGCACTGACTCACAGTGTGGTTTCAGTATTAAAAGCCAACCTTGGCTCTCCAGGGGTTCTTGCTGCCTGTGCAGGCAAGCTGGGCTGCTGGGCATTCCCGCTTGCAGCCAGCAGGCCAAGTTCTGCTCTCTGGGATACACAGACACAGCAAACATGCATTTTCAACACATAGATATCAACCCCTGAGCACCAAAATGCTCTCAAAAAGTCTAAACCAGATGATTTTGAGTCCTTCCTGTCTCTTCCCACCAGCCCACTCTTGGCACAAGCCTCATTTAAGAAAATGTTTCCCTGACTGAAATTCAAATGGTCTCAGTTTTCCCCTTTAGAGTCCAACACGACTGCTGACGTTTTTCAACTTTTTCCCTCTCAGCTCTCTTGGGAAACTGCAAAACAGGAGCACATGGCTTTGGATGTTCTGTGGTTCTCCGAGGGGAAAGCAGAGCACCATGCTGCTTTTGGAAAATCTGAGCAGAGCTGGATGAATCTTAGCAGGAGCCTGAAGTGGCACCTAAAGGCCTCCTACTGCTTCTGCTACATCAATCTGATTCCAGGGCTGTTTCAGAACATTTCCTGCCGTGCCAGTGCCACTAATGATAGTGATTCCAGCAGAAAGCGTAGACGACTCAGCCCCTGAGCTTTGACTGTGAGCTGCACAAAGGGAGCCAAACAGGCTCATTTCCCCAGGCAAATGTCAAGGGACTGTGGAACGAGCCCAGGGGAGGGGATCTGATGCTTCCCCAGCTCAGCCCGTGGTGGGGACCTCACCTGCGCCTTGCGGGAGAAGCCTGGCAGCACCAAGTCCACAGACTCTCCTGGCTTCAGGTCCATTGACAGCGGCTCCAGCCCAAACACGGGGGCCGTATGTTTGCGCCTCTGGGAATCACGTTTGGCCTTGGGGCTACTGTGGGCTGAGGTGCTCTGGCCCTCCTTCCCAGCTGGCCTGTTACATTCCACCTTCCAGAAGAGCTGATGGAAGTGGTGGCCCCCATCTGTTAGTCTGAACTGATGAGCACAGGGAAGGAGGCTAGAAGAGAAACCAGAATGGAAAATAGTATGGGAGAAGCTATTGTCCTGGTCATCAGATTGCTCCCAATGAGGATTCTGAGCTGTTAATAGCTTGGAGACCGTCTTCATTTGCAGCTCTTAATGTGGACCGGGAACAGTGTCTGATAAGCTGCCCTTCTGATGTCGTTATTGCAAAGAGGAATATGTTTCTAATGGTAATGTAGCATTTTCCAGGCCAGGCTAACAGGATCTGGTGTTTTCCGCCAAAATGTGTGTTCTGGGGTGATTCATACTGTTACTGTATTTTGCATTAATCTGCACCCGAAACTGTTATTGAATCTTTGAGATCCTGCACCTGAGGCCCTTGTGTGCGGGGGTATGATTGCAGGCATTTTTAAAAGCCAGCGCGGAGGAAGTTTCTGGACGATCCCAGCAAGCTGCTAGAAATCATCTGTCTGCTCTAGGAGAGGAAACCAGGGGAGCAGGGGCTCTCTCGTTCGTAGAAGCTTTGGTTTTGCACTGGTGGTCATTTGTAGAAACTTCATTTCGCAATCAGAAACTGTTTTGAAGTGAACTTTGCAAACTCTGCTGGCAACGGAAAAATGAGCAAGGTCCTGTGTAGAAGTGTACCTCACCTGGTAGGGTTTGCAGCCCCACAGTGGCAAGGAGGCTTCCATTTAAGGGAAGGATTTGGGTTCCATTCTTTGTTTCACTCATGAGGTAAAAACCAGAGGTTTTGATACCTTTTTTGGCCTTGTGCCAGGACGGACGCAGCCCTTGGATCTTTGAGACTGTGCCTCAAGCCCTGTTCCTATTTCTATTGGGCAGGATGCCAAGAATCCGGCCTGGATTGTTACATGCTTAAGAGAATAGACCAAGATCCTCAGGGCATTTTTGGGGTGTTGTAGCAAGTGCAAAGGTCCTCCTTGCACTCGGCACAGCTTTTTCTCTTTTTTCTGCATGGCTTCTTATTTTCACCTTAATGAAAACAGTTTTGCTTTTCAAACACCTCTGATCATGCTGCCTCGCTAATATTTTAGGCCATCCTGAGGCTGCCGGTCAAACCCAGAGGTGATGCACCTGAGAGGGCACCCTAACATTCTGGCCTCCCGCACAAGCATCAGTCCTGGGCAGGCAGGGCAGCAGCAGAGCCCACGAGCAGCGTGAGGAAGCGTTGGCAGCGGCACTGCAGGCCCCACACAAACCAGCAAGTTTCCATCTGCCTCTGGAACTGCTCTGCGGGCTCCTGCCTTCCCAGGGGGGTCGTCACCCTCCCGTCTCTTTGTTCCCAGGGCCCCTGCTTGCCTGGCAGGTGCCATTTTGGAAGGGAAGGGTGCGATGCCATCTTCCCTTGGTCCCGCAGCCACACGGAGGGCCCGCCTCATCCAGGCGCCATTTTGGGAACCTTTTGTTCTGGGGGAGCCTGCGAGATCATTACTTGACCAAGTGAGGACATAGATGTGTTAGAACTGAAGGCAATTCAGTGGCAATTGAGCAACTGGTTTCTCTTTCAGTGGTTTTTGAGGGTACCTAGCAACGCTCAACTGGCCATCACATGTCTCTAAAGGTATCTCTGCCTTCAGGGAAGGAGTCAGGGTCTTTGAACACTGAAGAAGATCGTGCCTGAAGGACTACAGCAAAACTGCTCCTTGTTGAGACAGAAGGAGAGGTGGGAGTGGGAGATCTCCTACCTGAATTGGTATCCCAAGTTGAGCTCCGGGGCAAATGGTTTGTCTGTGACAATTGTGGTGCCAGTGCCAAAAGCCAGGAGGGTGGAGGTGGTCCAAAGTCTGTTCCCAATGAACAGCTGGAGAGCATCAGCAAAAACCCCAGTGTCATCCAGGGTTGCTGTGACAGTCACAGGAACATCACCCCTGGCGGGGATCACTCCTTCCCTGGGTTCAATAACATAGCAGTGAGGTTTACAAGCCTGTAAGACACGCATAATGTGCATTTAGGATGGAAACCATACACCCTGGTCTCTTATGGGGTGTAAGAAAAGGAGAAGACTAAAGAGGGGAGGATAAAAATCCTAAAGGCCTAATTTCCCTAAATTTAAGCTGCAGTATTGGGGAACAGCAGAGCTTACACAACCTGTATTTTCCCCTCCTTTAACAGACTCTCACCTAATTAACCCAGTTTTGCCCAACCCAAGGGACGCTTATCCTCAGGAGAGTGTTCCTTCCCCAGTCCTTCTCTGGAGTGTGTGCCAAGGAAAGCTGCTTTCTCTCTCCTGGCTTCTCACAAAGGCTCAGGGCCAGAGGAAGTCATGACGGCTCAAATCCCACTCCAGAAACCACACAGCTGGAGGACACTGCTGAGAGCCTGAAGAATATCTCCGCAAAACCAGTTGAGCAAAACCCCAACACCAAACTATCCTTTCCCAAGAGGCCATCAATGCTTTTCAACGTCCCCTAAAGGACCGAGGCCCTCACTTCCCACTGATCATCCGCTGTAGAGAGGTGCCCCAGGGCCTTCTGCTTTGGAAAAGTCACCTCTAAATGGTTATGGCAGAGCAGGAAAGAAGGAAGCAGAGGGAAAACTGGATGACATGTGCTCAGTGGGCATGGCCCACTCTTCCTAAGAACTCGTGTCCTCTGGTTTCTCATGGGCTTCACAGATTGGCCAAGAGAGCTGGAAGCTGCCCAAAGGAGGGAGGAAAGGCCCCGCACCA
Organism: Chamaea fasciata; assembly: GCF_029207755.1. NCBI lineage: Eukaryota > Metazoa > Chordata > Aves > Passeriformes > Sylviidae > Chamaea > Chamaea fasciata. Next base: position 21,928,192 of record NW_027094097.1, on the reverse strand, counting down.
GCACAGCTGTACAGACACAGCTCTGCAGGTCCAGCCCTGGAACGAGCACGTGAAGCCCATCCTTTACACACCAGGCCCACCCAGCCAAGGTGCATTGCTCCCTGAAGAGGTGGAAGGCAGAATTTCATTGTGTAGTTCGAGAAAGCTGTCCTGGAAAAATCCCTCACTTTAAGGTTACATTTATCCCCCAAACTGCAGGAAAAGCAGCAAGAGGAAAAATCATGCCCCTCCTCCTTGGCTCAGGAGGCTGTGGCTGGACTTTCCCACATGGCCTGATGCTTTATCCACAGACACAAACAAGTCCACAGGATCAGGTTTTAACCAGCTCCAAGTTCAACACACCCAGCATGGAGAAGAACAGACCTCAAGCCCCTCAGAGATCTCCCCCTCCAGCAGACATCCCACCCAGCCCCAGGCCCAGCCTACAAGCCCTTCCTGGCTGCAGCAGCCCTGCTCTCCCTGCCAGGGGAGCAGCCCCAGCTCCTCTGCCCTATGCAGCCTTCACATATTAAACAGCCATTCTCTGCAGCCGGTCCCCAAAGATGCTCTTCAAAGGCACAGAGACCACAGGCTGGGGGGGTGCACAACCCCCACACATGTCTTTGTGTGGACAGCCCAACTGGCCTGACCCACAGCAGGTGTGAAAATTGCCTCCCCACCAGCAGTCTGAGGACAGACCTCACACCCTCTTCTCTACCATGAACAGCAGTTTGGCACAAAGCAAATGTAGATGGCACAGGGAAAGCACAGGGAAACCCATGCTCTCCGAGGAGCAAAGGACCACAGGTTTCTCTTGATCTCAGAGCTCAAAAACCGTGACACACACAGCTAAAGACCTTCCATAAAATTATGGGAGAACTCGTCAACACAATCCAGACGAATTTCTGCTCCAACATCTCTGCACCTGATTTCACTGAGGAGTGCCCCAGCTAAAACCACTCCAGAGCCAGGTTCCTTTTGCCTCACCCAGATGGAATCTTGGAGTATCTCGCTTCCTCTCACACAGGCCGATGCATATAAAAACCACGTCATGGCAGCTTGTAATGTCAACCAGTCAATTTCCCTGGAAAACGGCCCCACAGATACTTACAATCTCTAGCCTGAAGTCTAAATCGACGAGACCTTCGTTGAAGAGGCCAAAAGCTTGTGAATTAGGCCTTAGCACTAGGATCCTGCCGAACTCTATCAGCCTTGGACTTATGTAGACTGCTGACAGCCGTCCAAGGCTCTGTAGTTCTGTTCTCTGTTACAGAAAGCAGGCAAGAAAGAGTAAAAAAAAAAAATCAAACCCAAACAGGGAAACCTAAAAAAGCTTAAACAGCTCAACCCAGCTCAAGTTATTTCTTTAGGGACAGCTACCATTCTCCAGCTGAATTCCTGGGATTTTGGGGGGAAAAAAATAAAGCTTATGTATTCACCTCCAAATTGAAAAGGATTAAGTAAAGAGAAACTTTCAAACTACAAATTATTGGTCCAAAGGTAGAAGCTTTGCAAGAAATCTCTAGTTAAGATCAGGCTGACAGTTAAACAACTGGTTCTTCGGGTGGGGAGAAACTCTTCTCTTTAGGTAAGCAATCTGATAGTTGAAAGCAAGTGCTCAGTCAAACTTCAGGCTCCCTGGCACAGCCTGCACTGCCTGTCCTCCCTGTTGACTGGTTTACATGCAGTGCCACAATGGCCCAGGTTCAGATGTTTGGTGCCATCCAGGGAATTTGGCATCACCATTTCCATGTTTTAATGTAAGCTTAAATCCTTGCAACTACTCTTCAGATGCCAGCTTTCCTTTCTTTTACAGAAAGCCCAAGGTTCCCAGAAATCTTCTGACATCCTCTTTTGTGCTGAGAGGTAACATTTTAAAAAAGATGTTTCCAAAGTTAAGAGCATTTTAAAGAGTAATTAAAATGATCCTCAATTCCAGCTTAGATGAACTACCTTCTGGGTCAGACACTGACATTGCCACCTATAAGGCACGAGCTGTTTATGCCACCTGCCCCTGCTGTCCTTCTCCACAGCAGCCTGTGCCTCTTTTCCCCGGAAGAATCCCCGCACACTGTGCACCCTGCCAGGACCAGTTGCACGAAGGCACACACCTCCCCTTGCACTCACCAGTGGGTTTCTTGCATCCCCAAACACGCCGGTACAAACACTGGTGCAACGCTTGCCCAATCTTTGGATTTCAACTGTAACTGGAATCTCTGCAGCGCTCCGAGGCTGGAGAATCCCACAGGGTCTGGGGCTGGAGTAGAGCACAGGAGAGTCCTCCTCGGGTTCCTAGAAGGGACAGAATCAAATCCAGCTTCAGAGGGACCTCTGAAGAAACTTCAAACTCCTTAACATCCATCCCAACAGCAACTTACACACATTTTTAAAAATCCCCAGGACAAAGGTAAAAGGCACAAACAAGATCCAAGAATTGTAGGCTTAGCATTCTCAGGGGGTTCTGCAAGGAGGCTGCCAGCACAAGCACTGGTGTCTGTGGATGCAGCAGCTTTTCACAACCCTCGAAGATCTCCCACAAGAAAACACCCTGAAGACTAGAACGTAAGCCCTTTCCTCAAGAGATTAAACTGCATCCTAAAGCTAACATTCAGGTAGGATCCTGTTCTCAGCAGATCTTTAAGACTGAATAGGAACCGGCAAGGTCTTATCCAAACCCTCTTCCCCCCTAATAATCTCCACAATAATATTTCAGAGGAGGAGGTGGATGCGATGCCAAACCTGGGGAATAAGCCCGTAGCAGCCAGGAAGGTGGGTGTTATTCCAAATGAAGAACTTCCTCACGAACGGGGCCTTCAGGTCGCACTCATGGAACCCCCGGTTTTGGGGGTACACTTGCAGCTCAGGAACGAAACATCTGGGCAAAGAGATGACCCCAAGGGAATCAGAGATACTGAGAGAATGGAGAACGTTTACCCCCAAAGATTGTGAAATGGAGCACAACACCTTTGTCACTGTCAAATACACATTTAACAGGCCTACGGTGAAAAATTGCCTTTAAAGTCCTCCCACTCAAACATGTCTTGTCGAGGAGGGGCAAAACCTGAGAGGCAGCACCCAGAGGCTGCCAAGTGCCCCAGGCAGAGCACTTGGTCCCACAGCTGCCTCAGCCCCTCCTTCGCCCAAGAAGGTTTGCAAGAACTCCTGGAACAGTCCCAGTGATCCATGAGCTCTGGGGGAGCCTTCCCAACAGGGATCAGTGCTCAGTAAGGCTCCAGGAACACACGACTCTAGTGTCTCAGTAAAAAGGACTCCCTTCTCTCCCATGGTGCTGTTACCCTGCCTGAGAACTCAGCTGTTTGCCCCAGCCTTGGAGGGCATGACACATCACCTGCCCCACAGAGTGGGAGATCACTCCCTCCCAGTTCCTAAAACTCCCCTGGTCCTTCACTCCACAGGTCCAAACACTGACTGTCCCCAATGGCACTTGCTTTTCAAACATGGCAGCCCAGGCACTGACGAGATGGCTCTGCCTGGGAGTGGGAACAGCACCAGGGAATTGCATCCCTCTTGTCATTAAACTGACACCTAGAGCAGCACAGCAGGATGGAATTCTGCTGGAGCAAGAACAACTTTTGCTTTAAGCCTGAGAACATCAAAGCTCAAAACAGGAAGCAGAGAGAAGGGGAAAAAGTAGAGCTGACCTGCCACATCAAGGACTGATTTCCCCTCTGAAGATCCTGCCCTCACCTCTCTTGCTGTGAGCCACTTCCCCACTGTCACATGCCCTCGTTAACAGAACCAGACCCTGACCCTCAGCAGACTGCTTGGTGTGCCCCAAGCCAACGCGGGCTGGTTGCAACCCAGCACAACTCCACCTCTTGCAGGAAGAAGGCGAGGAGGCCCTTGGGAAATTTGCTTCACCTCAAGCACCAGGTCAATAAATGATATCATTCCTGGTCCCTTTAGAAAACGACCCAGGACCACGCTGGGCTGTCAGCAGGGCTGCTTTTCACCACAGGCTGCTTTTCAAGCACTGCTGTTCTCATGTCCAGCTGGGTAGAACATGAGGTCATTAAACAACACGTCTCCTTGGGAGCTGCAGCCAGCACGTCCTGTGCAAGGCAGTGCGCTGGGGGAGGCCAGGGAAGTGCTGGTACCTGGCCTTGATGATCAGTGATGCCACTCCCTTGCCAAACCACTCCAGGTCCACCAGCAATTTCCGGTTGTATTCCGTCACAGTGTTGGAACACAGGGTCACCTGGTGGAAGAGAAGAGCAATAAATTCTTCTTTACAAAAGCTCATGACTCACGTGTGATGTCCTCCAGTTTTTGTGGTAAGAAAAGGGAGGATTTTGCCTTAATTCTTCTGCCGCTCCACGTGTAGAGCAGTCTCTAAGAGTGACAAAAGCCTTCTGGCAAATACCAGATTTGTTAAGCACACCTTGCTATCAGGGCATAGGTCAGCTAAATTAAAACATTAGACTAAAGCTCTGTGCAGCACTGTGTTCAAATTAAGGGGCAAATTTTCATCTGACTACAATGACATAAATGCAGTGGAAATCTGCTGACTTGAACAGAATGAGTTCAGCTTTACAGCAGGAAGCTGAAGACAAAGCGTGGGCCAGCAGGTGCTGGGCAGTTCATGGCCGCAGAGTTTTTTGCCTTCACTGGAGATCCCTGCAGTGAACACAAATCATTCTACTCCCCAGGACAGGAGAAATGAGACCAAGAAGAAAAGCAAACTGCTTTATATAATGACATCTCTCTAACAGCCACCTTTGGTCCTCGTCCGTCCTCTGCCCACTTGCAATCAAAGACATTGCTCTCAAAAACACCAAAATGCCTTCAGTACTTGACCATTATGGGACATGATTTCAGCTTGTGATTTTGGAAACAAATCAGTGCTCCTTCAGGAACGTCCCGAGTAACCCAGCTCACAGAGGCCCCACGCCAGTGCAGATCCTCGCTCACACGATGATCAGAGCTGGCATCAGAGCTAAAGCCCTCCCACACTCCCGTGAAGCTTCAGACCCGCTGCTGAAGTGTGTGTGGCTGGACTCTTCCCATACCTCGATATCCTGGTGTTCCTGGGATTGGAGGGTCCTTTCGCTGGGGTTCAGTGTAAACTCCCTTGGCTTCACAGAAAAATGAATTCCCTCCCTCCAGGAGGGCTCACTGTCGCTGAGTATTTGCTCAAAGCTGCTAACAGCAGGCTGAGTGCCATCGTCCGACACCCGCGAGGTGTTAGTGAGGCGACAGGTCTTGGTGTAGGGAAAGCCTAGGAAAAGGACACAAATATCCATTTAGGCACCAGTTATGTCGTGACTCCCGGTGGGAATACCCTGGTAGCATGAAAGCGTGATTGGAGTTTAGCTCTTTATTATCTGAACTACAGATTACTGAGAAGCTGCAAGAGGAATTAGTCGTCACTTAGTTCCCTTTAACACTGATTCCAGACTGTAGCCTTGAAAATGCCTGCTCTTAGCCCTGCTCAACACTGCAAGCTTCTCTCTTTCTGATGGGGAGAAGCTCCCTCACCTGCCCCAAACCAGCACCAGTTATTTCTCCCTGATGACTGTGCACCCAGACCAAGCATTTCCTCTGAAAATTCAAACTGTAAAATTCCCTGTTAAGTCTGCCAACACTCCTACCCTTTTCAAGATACATAAAGAGTGAGTCGCCATTGAGAAGAAGCTACAGCAGAAGAAAGTGAGGATGGAATCAGGAACTAGAACGTGATGCAAAGCACCCTAATGCAGTTTCTCTCTGCAGAATTCTTAAGGCGTCTTTTGGTTTGGGCCAAACAGACTGGGCATGTGACAGCTCAGAGCCCACTCAGCTGGAGGCAAACCCGAGCCTTGACCCAACAAGCGGGGACATCGCACCCATACTACTCACTGTGATTGCTGCCTGCAAGGGTTTACCCCACCTTAACTCTGAGATTTGCTTTCCATATTGGAAAGCCAGAGATAGTGCCACGCATGGTGGGGATGTCCTGCAGAGCCCGGACACCAGCCACAACCCGCTCTGCAGTGGACTGGCTGGCCAGCTCTGTGGGGAGGAGACTTCTCCCCAGGCCTGCTCACCAAGAGTCATTTGAACACAGGTGGGGGAAAAAAACAACTGCAGGCGCAGCCCAGAGCTTCTCTGTGCCCATCAACAGTAATCACTGCCGGCTCCAGCAGTGACTCCAGCAGGGAGGCAAGAGAAGCACAAAAGGGACAAACACAGATGTCAAAACCTCAAATGAGACTGAGGTCACCACATGCAGACAACAGTCAACAACAGTTAAAAAGAAGCAAAGATACAACAGCTGCCTTCAGCTGAAGAGACCTTAGGAATGCGTTTCTACCTGTTGCCTTTCTTGTTTCATTTATTCAAAAGGCAACTTAACAAGTGCCTCAGTGGTGATGCAGGGTGGCGAAGAAGCAGATCAGGAGAGGCAATTAGTTTTCTTAAAACGTTCAACAACTTCATTGTTATGAGTTTAGGTTTCGTAGTGAATTTTGGCCTCAGTCTGGGAAGGGAAATACAGGGGGTTTGGGGTGGTCTCGGCTGTGCGGGTGGGCTTTTCCATCCGGGGCTCTTTGGGAGCTGTGCCGTGATGCCGCGGGCGGTTGTGAAGTCGGAGCCGAGGTTTGCAGGGGGCAGACCTTCCCGTCCTTCCGCGCGGGGCTCGGGAAGGTCAGCAGCGTGCTGCTGCGGGACGTCGTGCGCTTGACGCCGGGCTCAGCACCGTGATCGAACCTGCCCGCCGTCCCCGCTTCTGCCTGCTCCCGATTGCCAGTGCCCACATCTCCTGCTGCCCGTAGTTTGCAAAAGCAGCGATTTCCTCCTTCCCTCCCTGCCCGTGCCGGCTGGGAGGGAAATCACTGCCCTGCCAGAGCCCACCGCTCCTCCAGCCTGTGATCATAACCACACCAAAGGGGAAAACAGGACTCGGCGGGTTGGAAACTTCTGGCATTGCGTTGTTGTCTGTGCTGTCCGGATATACTCTAGTAACGAACTGCTATTCCTTTTCCATATTTTTGCCTGGAAGCCCTGTAATTTCAAAGGTATAGTAATTTGGAGAGAGGAGGGTCATCATTCCATTCCGTGAAGATTGCCACCTTCCTTGGCAGAATCTGTCTTTTAAACCAGGACAGAGACACCAGAAAATACTTGCTCCTATTTGATCCCACAATGGCAAAATGCTACCTGAGGCACCTGCAGTTCACACCCTGAAGAGGCTGTTGTGGCAGAACATGAGCAGTGCTGGATGCTTTTACGTTCAAGTGCTCCATTTTGGAGCACACAGATCCCTCCCGCTGTGTCCCAGCGCAGGGAACACTCACCAAAGGAGATGTCACCGAAGTCGAGCTCATCGGTGTCGAAGTGTAAAGTCGGCCCGACGACACACCCCCTGCGATGACAGGGACACAGGAGGAAATGGCTGCGTTAAAGGGAATTGCAAAGCCTCCGGCTGTCGTGGCTTGGGGGCACAAAACCTGGTGTCAGGGGCATCGTGGGTTTCAAATCAACACACCACCATGTGCTCAGCACAGTGTCCATGTGCACAGGAGGCAGCTAAAGCCAAGAGGCCAGCAGCCCACAGCCACTGATGGGGCTTTGGACGCAGGGCAGGCAGGAAAAGCCCCCAAGTTGCCGGTGGTCCCATGGGGGACCCTGAACACCTACCCAGATGTGTCTCCGTGCCTCAGTTTCCCCATCTGTAATGGGATGGACATAAAGGTGTCCCCACAAACTTCTGTAACCAGCCTTTCCAGCCACAGGTTCCCTGCTTTGCTACTTGGCTGTAACTGGTCTTCCCATGGAGGAGCTTTCTCAGGAGATTTTGACCCACACAATCATTACAGACAGAGTTTTGAGACATGAAGCCAGGGGAGCCCCAAACATCCTCCAAAAAGAGCATTAACAGTTCTACACAGTAGACAGATGAATCCTAGAGGAAAGGACCAGCTTGTCACTAGTGCACCAGCTGGCACAGCCAGGAGCAATAGCTTAAACAACCAAACATGGGTGTCCTGAATCTACCACACCTCCTCCCCTGGCCTTGAACTCAGCAGACAGGCACTAAAAGTCACCAACATCCACTGAAGGCAGCACTTGAAGCTGCCCAACACGAGTTTATTTCATGGTTGACGCCAATCAATGCGCACCCTGCCTTTTGGTTAAAAGTCAAGGACCAGTGAACTGTGTCTTCTACTGTGTTCACAGGACTGCCCCTGGCTCCGCTCTACACATCTCAACAAGAGACACCTTCTCTTGCTCAAGGAGAAAGCTGCTTATGGAATAACATCCCACGCATGACCAGTTTGGGGGAGGGACAGAGGAGAATCAATTATTTGATGGTGAAAGGTTCCCTCTTGATTTCCAAAATAAAAATAGCAGCACTTTTTCTCCAAAAGCAAAGCCAGTGTAGTTGTTTCTCTACTATGGGCAGACCTAGTCAACACTGTTCTCCTGCTAAGTAATAAGTTTCATGTTCTTTTTAATCCATCTCCCTTATCTTATTGGTATAATCAACTGCAGATTGCTTTCATTTCTTTATTGCCCTGATCCAGTGCCTCCCAACAGCAGCAGCCTAGCTCCAAAGCTCCAGAGCAGCCAGCATCAGCTTTCCTGCTTACACTACGTTATCCTACCAGCACACGCCTCAGGCTAGCAGGGACAAGCCCTCATGCTGCTGTGGTCCTGAGGACTGAGCTCTGCCTCCCCCATCATCACCCCTTCTCCCTTCTGCAGGGCCAGGATTATGGGATGAAGCCCATGTCCTTGGGACGGTTCCTGCTGCACAGTTCCCTGTCTCCCACATCAGCCTTTTCCTGGCTGTGGAAAGGAGGTAGCAGAGCACTCTGCACAGGAGCTCGGAGCACAGCCTGCCTCCATGCATGGCCATGAGAGGTGAGCTGAGGCTGCTGCTGCCCGTTTGGGATGGATTATTAACAGAAGTTTTTCAAAACACTGCTGCTGGTGGAGAATCACCCAGGCTGGCCCATCTCCAAAGCCCTGGGGGCCTTGCTGGGTGCTCAGGGGGGACATCCCAGAGCAGCTACTGCCCAAAGCTGATCCATGCCACTGCCTGCCATGGCCCAAGGCAGAGGGACATCCCTGCAGGGAGGAGTCATTCCAGCTCCCGGGTACCACACAGGGCAGCAGGCACCCCCACACTAAGGCAATGCCAGGATCAGAGCAGAGATTGAGACCTCAGGAAACATCTTTTTTCTCTGCCCGACCCCAAAATGAGGTAGGTGGGGGATGTCCCAGAGACAGCTACAGATGTGCCCACCCAGAGTAAGCTCCCAGAGTCCTTACTCGATGGTCAGGATCACAGGCGTAGGAGATCCAGCCACACGGAACTGGAATGGTTCCTCAAACCGCCCCAACACGGCGGCATCCAAGGAGATCTGAATAGTCTGGATCCCACCTGGTGCAATGAGGCCCTCCTCGGGTACAAACTTGAAGCAGCAGCCCACTTCCGTGTTTGAAGGGATATAGGTGAAGGGAGCATCAAGAACTCCTTTGTTCATCAGTTTCACCTGCAGCAGCAAGAAAACAAAATGCAAGTACACGTGAAATCTTCCCTTCTTGGGAGTCATTTTCTAATGGCGCAATTAACACCCAGAAAAGGCAGAAGATGCTTTGTGCTGCTGGACGGCAGAAGTCAAAAAAATACAACAGGACAAGTTCTGCCTTTGGGTTTTCATGCGAAGCTCACATAACTCCACATAACTGGAGTCACCCTGGGGTTATCCCACGGACACAGAGCAGTCCACCTCTGGTCAGTAGCACCAAGCTCATTCAGACCTGGCCCTGAGAGCAACGTGGGGTGATTGCAGCTGCGTAGTGAATCACCACAGAGCTGCTGCTGCCCCAGTCAGCGCAGCTCCAGCAGTACCGTATCTACGCATTTACCTTTTCCCATACCGTGAAAACAATACACTGAGAAGGAGGCATCAACATCAAAATGTACAGACAGCGCCATCTTTTGGTAAGAAAACTCAACGTGTCTTTCCCTTCCACAACCAAACTTCTGAAAGTGTCTGGCATGATGTAGTGCCTCGTTTTCTGCCTCTTTCAGTTGCTCTCTCTTTTTTTTTTGCAAACTTGACCCCCAACAGGGGGGAGGCAAATAGGTAGAAAAATCTTTTGCTTTATTCCCAGGAACACTTTTCTCTTTGTAGAGCCAGAGATGCACCAAGCCTGAAGTGTGGTGAGGGATTGGACAGCAAGGGAAAGAATCCTCAAGCCCTTTGCAAGGGCCTGCACTGAGCCAGGAGGCTGGATGGCTTTCCTGTGACTTCCAGGAATGAGCAGGAGACACTTGACTAAAAATTGTTTGCGGTGGACTGAAGCTCAAATGTAGCCAGCTTGTCCCAGCTGCTTCTGAACAGCCCAGTACAAAGGTGCCTTGTGTCTGGTGCTGCCACAAAAGCCTCTGAACAGCTTTTTGACCCAGCGTTGGGTCAAAAGGGGTTGTTTTGCAGGAAGCCTCCCAGCTGATCCCTATGGAAGGCTGCCCAAAAGAAGGGACTGGGGCTTCATGAACAACAGACACATTTTTCTGGAACACCCCCTTCCCCCCCGCGCCCAGATTTGACCAGTACATCAGCTATTCCCTGCTCACAACTGCCCAGGTTGCCAGGAATTCCACAGCTCCACCAGGCTTGCTGCTGCCTCAGGAGCCATCAGGATCCATCCCAACCCCTGGTGCTCACCTCATGGGTGTGGGCGGTTTTGACAAAAACTTCCCCAAGGTTCAGGGTATCACAGCTGAGTTCAACCAAGGGTCTGCGGCCTTCCCCTCTGAGGTGCAGGGCCAGCCTGCTCTCACGGCCTGGGGAGAGATGTCCATTTCAGTACAATAATTCCCTCTGTTCTACTGGATTTTCCAGGCTGCCTCAATGCTAGACCCTGATTCTGAGCTGCATGCAACCAGCTCTTGATGCTGCAGCAGAAGATATGGACCCTTCTCTTCCCTCAGGAGATATCCCCTGGGGCTGACTTGCAATTTCTAACCCATTCCTTGGGCTGGTTTCCAATTTTAGCCACCAGTTTGCTGAGTTTAAAACATCTCTGGTGTCCTGTAGCGACAGGCCAAGGAGTGACAGGTATAAATTGAAAGAAAGGAAATTTAGGTTAGATATTGAGAAGAATTTTTTTACTGTGAGGTGGTGAGACGCTGGAGTAGGTTCCCCAGGGGAGTTGTGGAGGTTCCAGCCCTGAAAGTGTTCAAAGCCAGGCTGGATGGGGCTTGGAGCTACCTGGTCTAGTGGGAGGTGTCCCTGCCCATGGCAGGGGCCTTGGCACTAGACAGTCTTTGAGGTCCGTTCCATCCTTAACATACTATGACTCTAGGGTTTCCTCCCCATGCACTTAGAGGAGCTTTGAAATCCATTCATTGAAGGCACAAAGCTCACGAAGACTTTGGCAATTGCTACCTGGCAAACTGCCAGGCAACAACTGCCAAACCACCTGGCCCAGCAGCACAGGACTGCTGTCCTCCACTTCTGACACTCGGCACTGTGTTCTGTTTGCACAGACTGAGAGCTGCAAGGTGACAATTCCCACACAGGGAGAGAAGCAGGTGCTGGCCAAGGGTGGTCCTTCTACCAACACCCTGGGCTCAGCGGGGCTCCGCCCCTGCTGGCCTGGTGGTGTCTGGAGGTGATCCAGGCTCAGGGAGCACATTTCTAACTCAGCTGCGACTGCCTGATGGTGGATCCATGTCAAATGGACCCATCCTGGAGGCCAGTGGTCTAGAGGGGCTTAGTGCTTGTTCACTAAAGCTGTTCTGCTCTGCAGCTCCTTGGCCTTTGAGGAAATGCTGGCAAAGCCGTGCCATGAAAACATCTCCCTGCACTGCCTGGGTTGTTCTGGGATCAGCAATCCAGACACAGGTGTTCCGAGCCCTGGCCTTGCATGGGAGACTCCCTGGAAGCTGCAGGGACACTGGGGATGTGCCAGCACTGCCCTGCTGACCAGGAACTCTTCCCAGCAGTTACATGGGAGCCCAGTGGGCTCAGGCTTGCTCCATGGCTTCACTGTGGGTGAGAGAAGCAGGGGAAAGGAGCTGTACCTGAGATGTCACAGTAGGCCACACTCTGATACTCCAGTGCTTCCAGGGGTTTAAAGGTCACCTTGATTTCAGCCGAACAACGTGGCCCAATCTCTCCCTCCTGAAACAGAAAGAGACAGAAAAAGATTTATCTTCAAACTTCACACTTCTTGTTTTCAACCACTCCTCTAAGCCTTTCTTTAGAGCATCAGTGATGAGTGAACAACATAAGGAGCCCAAGGAAACACTCTAAACCCAGCTCAACACACCACTGGGCGCTCTCAATGCTCAGCTGATCAGCCCCCACTCTCCACAATGTTCCTGCTGCTCTGACACAAGCTCCTGGTCACATCATGCTGCAGTCAGCTACAGTGGTATCTAACTGCCATTGTGCACTGGTGGCTCTTGGCCTTAGACGGGCCATAGGAGTAACCAAGAACACGATCCCCTTCCTTGGAAAGAAAAATATTAGTTTAACCTTTTTTCAAAGAAAGCAGAGGTTGGGATTATTCTAGGATTTACTCCAGGATGAGAAGGGATTTTGCACTGTGCAGACACCAGGCATTCATCATCTCTCACAATGCCAATACTCAGAATCAGGGCTCTGGCTGATGGGAGGACATGGGCGTTTGCTTGCATAAACAGAAAAAGAAAAGGTTTACTGTCCCCGTGTGCAAGAGAACTCAAAATGCCCATTATAACCTCCCACCCTTGTGTCCAGGCTCACAGATGACACTGGGAGACTCACAAACAGTGCGAGTCGTGGTTAGAGGAAGGGACAGGCATTTCTACGATTAACCTTGGGCTGAATTTGGCCTCCTTTTCCCAGCGAACCCTTGCATGCTTCAGGTCAATCCGTGAACTGGCACTGCTCCAACACCCTCCGCTGAACCTCACGCAGCAGCACGTGTCGGGGGAGCCCCTACCTACAAAAACTGCTCCCTGTGGACACTTCAAGGACACGGAGTGCCCTGAGCTCGAGCCCTGGCAGCAGAGCTCAGCTTTGTCAGGCTCCCAGCCCTGCCTTGAGCCTGCAGGGCAGAAATACTTTCAGCAGTGAGCTCTGCAGCCGCACCAGAAACTCCATGCCCTCCCTCTGAGCACACCGAGCCAGCTGAGGACCTGCTGAGTGACCGCACCCGGGGAAAGGGGCGGGGGTAGGGTGGGCGGGAGGAGGAAGAGGAGGAGGAGGAGGAGAAGGAAGAGGAGGAGGAAGAGGAGGAGGAAGAGGAGGAGGAGGAGAAGGAGGAGAAGGAGGAGAAGGAAGAGGAGGAGGACGAGGAGAAAGAGAAGGAGGAGAAGGAAGAGGAGGAGGACGAGGAGAAAGAGAAGGAAGAGAAGGAAGAGAAGGAAAATGAGGTTCTCAGCTATCACTTACCATTGGCTCAATGAAAAAAAAGTCATTGGAGAACAGCAGGGGGTCTTCTTGCACCTTTGCCTTCTCCTCCTGGACCTTTTGGCTCAGGAGGGAGGTGCGATTTTCACAAAAGCCCTTCACCTTCTTTATTTTTTTCTCCTCCATGAAGTCTTCCATCCAGACCTTTGGTGGTGGCTCCAGCAAATCACACTGCCTGCAGCCGCAGGGAGAGACAAAGCCAGCAGGTCATTTAATATATTTGCAGAGAGAAGCGGAAGTGCGGGAGAGCAAAGCACTTGGGGAGGAGCGGCAGCTCCCCAGCAAGGGCTGACCCCAAGCCACGAGGGTCCCAATCGGATCAGAAGATAACTTGTTGTGCACAAGCTCAGCAGGTAGCTTTACTCCACACTTGCAAGCTCAGGAGAGCTTTGGAAAGCCAGCATCCCTCAAGAGAATCTCCTGCCTCAAAGCCTCTGCCAAAACTGAGGGAGAATCCACCAGCCACCTCAGCTGGCTTTTCCTACCACTGAGCTGCTCGGGGGAAGCAGATAAAGATCACGGAGCACCCACTGCAGGACTTCCCTGGGAAAGGGAGACGAAGCTGGGTTGTGGTTACGTGTTACCAGCATCGCTCTTTGTTTCTTCCATTTTGGACCTGCCCTGTTCCCTACTCTGCCTTTCACAAGAGCATCCCAGAGCACTTCCAAAGGAAATTGATGAATTCAGGCACCGCATCCCTTCAGTGACATCCAAGGTTTTATATGCATGAAAACAGAGGCTGTGAGAGGGGAAGGGACTTCTTGGTGCAGGAGACAGACAGCAAACTCCTGGAGAGATCATCTTTTCAGGATCCAGAGCTTTTTGGGTCCCATCCCAGTGCATGGTAGTAGAATGGCCAGAGAGGGAAAGGATCCTGCACTAGCTCCTCTCATAAAAAAAAGTCCTCTCTGCTCTGAGATCTCAAAAGCATCTCTGACAGCAGGAGAGTAGGCCTTAGAGCTAACACCATCCCTAAGACTGGAAGTAAGGAAAAACAAAATGTCCTGGTGACAGGCTAGGACACAAACTGGCATGAAAATAAATGTAATTGGAAAAAAGTATTACGAAGAAAAGAAGGGTAGTGGTAGTAAGTGAATCCCTTCTAAGGGGAAATGAGGGCCCTGTATATCGAGCGGATCCGTTCCACAGGGAAGCCTGCTGCCTCCCTGGGATCCAGGTACTGGATATCACCAGGAGATTCCCTAAGAACTAAAAGAACTTCATCTGTTCACCACTGTCTGGGGGTACAGTGACTGTGAAATAACAGAGTTTTCAACATTCAGTGAAACAAGGAGGGGCATCAACAAAACTTCCACTCTGGTCTTCTGGAAGGCAGCCTTCGGCCTGTTCAAGAGATTGTTTTGGAGAGGACCTTGGGAAACAGCCTTTACAAACAAAGGGGTCCAGGAAGGATGGACATACTTCAAGAAAGAAGTCTTGAAGGCACAGGAACAGACTGTCCCTGTGTGCTGAAAGATGAGCTGACAGGGAAGACAACGAGCCTGGATGGGCAAGGAGATTTGGAAGGAACTAAGGGGAAAAAAGAGGGCGTATTGCCTTTGCAAAGAGGGGCTGGCAACTCAGGAAACGTTTAAGGATGTTGCCAGGTCATGTAGGAAGAAGATTAGGGAGGCAAAAGCCCAATTAGAACTTGAGGAAATCCAGTCATTGCAATCAACCTTTCCTTCCCAAAATGCCATCCTTGGTTGGAGTATAAATGGAACTGGAATGCTGTGCTGAGCTCCTGAAGCCCAGGGACACACACCCTAATGCCAGGGATGGTTTACTTGGCCTAAACCATTCAAAATCACCAACACGCCCCTGAGGCCATGCATTAGTTTCAGTCTTGGGCCATGTATCTCACTGAAACGTATCTTTCAAACCAACCTCCTCTTCTCTTCATTGTCGGCTTCCTCAGTAGGAAACATCTTCCACTGGAAGTGGGCTGTGATGTTACTCCTGTTTCTGATGAACATGCTTGTGTGGCTTGATGTGGTGATGAAAGTCTTCTCAACCTTCAGGGAATATGTGCTCAATCCAATGTTGACATCTGCAGCTTCTGCGCGAAGGAATGTGAAGAAACTTTCTTCACCTGGAACAAAGCAGAGTCTTTGCTCAGCTAGCTCAGTTGCTGATGGAAGCACAAGGAACAAAGCAAACCACAGGTCACGGAAGAAAGTGTCATAGCTTTTAAATGTATTAGCAGTTCCATGGATCAGTACATTTATCACGTCCTGACAGCTCTGTGTGTACTGCGTGAGGATGTCCTGGGCACCTCCTTAACCACCTTATTTCCAAGGTGTTTGTAGAGATTTGGCCCCAAGGTGACAGTATGTACAGTGGGATTTGTCAGATGTGCTCAGGTGACCCACTCAGACCACTGGGATTTCTGCATCAAAGTCCTTCAGGTGACACTGAGGAGCCCTGGTCAATCCTGGCTTGCCGAGGTCTCCCCTGCGCATCCCACGAGACTCCTGCCCCTCCTGATCCCTTGGATCCCTTGTTGCTGACAAGCAAATACGCCTGGGGGCATGTGGGCAGAAAAAGGAGACCCAGAGGAACAGGTGAAGTGACAGCCCACAGCAGGAGGGGACACAGGAGAGGAAACACAACCAGCCTGGCTTTGCAATATGACAAACCACTACAAAATGAACACCATAAAAATCATCATCATCGTCATCTTCCTGTCCAAACCCACAGCCCCATCAGTCTTGAAATATTTCATATTGTCCTGATCTCAAAAACCAAGATGGAGCATTTCAGGTTAAATACAAAAGGACAAGGAAAGATTAATAAGTACAGAGCAGCTTCTATATGAAGTCTGAATGGGATTCCTCAGTCTAGAAATCAAATGGGAGATGTGAGAGGTTTGCAACAGCATGAACGGCCTGGGAAATGGGGACGAGGAAAAATTTGTCTTGATTTGTCACCATACAGGAACTTGAGGGCCTGAAGATGTTATTAGGCAAAAACTGCATGGATGTGTAGAGGGCAACATAGTAAAAGGGTCTGTGACAAGCCAGTGGAGAAGCGGCATACAGGACAGAGGTGTGCAAGAAATACACTGCATTGGAGAGAGTCTGATGGAGACCTCGCAGCTCACATACAGCACTGCCCAGGAGTAAAATAAAACTTCACCCAGGCGTAGCCACACAGTAGTGGAGAATCAGGGTTCCTCCTTCCTCCACTCTGCAACACCCAGCAAAACAGAATTCCAAAAATCTCAGCCCTGTTAGAGGGGATCCACTTTTTCAACCATTTAAACACCAGCTATTTCAGTTTTCTTTGGGGCAGAGCTGGAACAGAGGAGGTACATCTAGAGGGAATTGAGGGGGATGAACAGGGAGTGATGGTGGAGAACTGTCCTGTGTCCCATGCGTTGCCCAGCACTCACCTATGCAGCGCGCCACCAGGGACCCGAAATGGTCACCGCGCGTCAGCGGGTGAAATCCCACTGTCACCTGCATGGTGTGACCAGGGCCCAGAATTCCTTCGGCTGGAACCACGGAGAAAGGACTGCAACACAAAGAGAGGATCAGGACTTGGGGGGAATTCTGGCCATGACATTCTTTCTGCAGTGCAGGTCACTTCAGCTCACTTGGGCAAGCAGGGAGCAAACAAACTACGGCCAAGACAGACAGAACAGCCAGGATCAGAAACAGCTACTGACCCACTTCTGAGGAGATCCAGCCCTCAGAAGATCCTGTGGGATAAAACGACCTAATCTCCCCCATACTCTGCATCCAGCCTTCTGACTGCCAGCAATCCCATCAGAGAATGGTTTGTGAAAAGCACAGAGAGAGTTAAGAGCTATCTGCATGCATAACTTGACGCTGACTGCCTCAGGAATTTCTCATTTCCTGCTACCTATAAACTTCCTCTCAAGAGATGCAAATGTTAGGGCACTATCTCTCTTGTGAGATTACAGCCTAGGAATCAGACAGGGAGAAGGAACTTTCTCTTGAAGACCACGGAATAACTACTGTTGAATTTGCAGCGTGGCTCTTTGGTTTATTTTACCTTGAAAAGATCCTGAATTAGCACATTTTGTCAGCATTTCAATGAAAGCTGCTCTACAAAAAGGAGCAATCAAAACTCTGAAAGAGTGCAAATGCAGATTAGAGCAATACAGTGACATGGAAACAAGACCCAAAAGGAGGATGCCATTTACAATCTGAAGGATCCAATCCCAGCCATATGAAGCACCATTAGCAGGAGCACATCGAGGAGGCAGAACAGGAGGGTTTTGTGTATTTACCAGCAGTGCAGTCTGGGGCCCTGGGTTGTCATCCAGGCTGGTAACTGTTTGCTTGGCTCACCAGACAAGCTCTGCGCAATGTGTTGGAAATAATTACGCAAATGTCTTGGTGCACTTTGGATGTAACAGGAGCAATTAGGATTGGTCACCAGGTGAACAGTTCTTGCCTGACAAACACAAGACTCCGTGCTTTGATGCTCAGGGACAGCTCAGGTGAAATGTGCTTCTGCCCAGAAGTTGCTGGGCTTTGTGCTCTTCCACAGCCCCACTGAGGAAACAAAAGTTCCTCAGTGCTTTGCTGGTGGTCAATCTGTGCACAGAAAGGGTGTTCTGGGGAGTTTGGTGATGAACTTATCACACACAAAAATATAGAGAACATCTGGCAAGCGGAATTTCATTCATGTCAGTAGTGACAGCTGATGAACTTGCTTCAGGTTCTGCTCACTAAGGACCTATTGCTGCAGTTATGGGCCTGACCTGCTCCATTACCACTAGTGAGAACATCACTAGTGGCTGATGGAGAAGCCTTGGGCCAGCAATGTTTATGTGCTGGATGTGAGACTTTGGGGAGAGAGGAGGAAAGACAAGGCCCCAGCAGCCCCGGAGCCCGATTACTGTACGAGCTCCCACATCTGCCCCGAGGGTGAGCCAGCACTGCTGCAGGTCTCTGCTGGGGCTTGGGGGATCGGTGCCTGGTGTGGGCAAGGCACAGGATTTTTTTCTTATTGTTTTGTCAGGAATTTTGCCAGAAAGAGAAGCTGCCAGTTAAGGGAGTCCCTGGCCACACTTCAGCACTCCCCTTCCCTTCCCTTCCCTTCCCTTCCCTTCCCTTCCCTTCCCTTCCCTTCCCTTCCCTTCCCTTCCCTTCCCTTCCCTTCCCTTCCCTTCCCTTCCCTTCCCTTCCCTTCCCTTCCCTTCCCTTCCCTTCCCTTCCCTTCCCTTCCCTTCCCTTCCCTTCCCTTCCCTTCCCTTCCCTTCCCTTCCCTTCCCTTCCCTTCCCTTCCCTTCCCTTCCCTTCCCTTCCCTTCCCTTCCCTTCCCTTCCCTTCCCTTCCCTTCCCTTCCCTTCCCTTCCCTTCCCTTCCCTTCCCTTCCCTTCCCTTCCCTTCCCTTCCCTTCCCTTCCCTTCCCACTCCTGCCCCATGTTACATACTCCTGCCCTCAGATGGCAGGATGCGAATAACACTCCTGGGAGTGACCTCAGGGGTTGCGTGAGAAAGAAGATATCTTCTTATTTTCAAATTACCAGGAGAAGAGGATCCAGCCAAGTTTCAGTTGTCAGGGCTGAAAAACTGAGTGCAAATCAGCCCTTGCATCTCCTACATCCCACCCCAGGCTGTACCCACCAGACTCCCCTGTTCCTGCTGGAGCAGTCATCTCTCATATAGACCTGGCTCCCCAAGACCCAAGGACACAAGCTCTACAGTTAAACTTAACTCCTCTGAATTTCAGTCAACATCACTAAGCTGTTCCCTGAGCCCACATATAAGAAGGACTGTGAAGGAGACATCCCTGACGCTATAATAACCAAATGAAAACCACTGCCAAGAGATGGGGCTGGCAGGATAAATTTTGGCCTTTTATGGCTTGATTAGAGCAATATAGTGAGTTAATTGTCAGCTGTTCCTTAAGATAGTTCTCATCCTGTTAGATCTACCCTTTCAATGAATCACTACTGCACCCGACAGGCAGAAAAGATAAGGTCATGGAGGGGTTTTAATAGGTCGTCTTCGGCTTTTTAACTAGTCCATTTGTATGTTTGTTTCCTTGTATGGCATCTAAAGACAACTCCAGATCTCCCAATGGCCCCTTGCAATCCCCGGACACTGGTCTTGCTTTGAGCAGCGTATTTGCTCGGACAATTTCCAGAGGTCCCCTCTAGAGAAAGTTATTCTATACTTTTATCTTCTAAATCAGCCCAATTGCTTTTCACATAGTCACTAAATGTCTCATGTTTCTAATACACCTGTGCCTATGCCTATGGGCATGTGGTGTATTGATAGGCCTTGGAGGAGCTTGACATTTATGAAAGTTCCCAATGAAGAATTCATGATCTTTTGGCAAACATTTAACACAAACCAAAATGAAAAAACAGCAGAAACACAGGAACTTCAGAATATGTAAAATGAGATCTCAATGAAAGGGGGCACGACCTTATTCAGAGATTTAAAGCACGTGTTTGAAATTTTAAACCGGCTTTCAAAGGTTCATCGTGGAACGGAAGAGGGGACTGATGCCCTCAGCTGACAAGGGAAATCAGATCAGCTTTAAGTAACAGGAACTGCACCGGCTGCCTGCAACACAGCTCATGTTGGGCATCTGATGCAGGCACCACTGGAAAGCCATGTGCCTGTGTCCTCCCAGAGAATGGGTCTGTTTGGCTGACAGTGGTGAGTACCCATTTCAGAAGCTGCTTGTGCTCAGGAGGGCGCAAGCCAGCAACTAACATGTTCCAGCACCCCCCAGGAAATCTGGGGCAGAGAAAGCTCAAAGGCTGCATCCTGCTAAGAACACTGAAAGCAAGAGCAGATGCCATCCATCCTGCCCATTTCCAGCCGGCGACGCAGGGCAGCAGCTCCCATGCTCTGGTTCCTTTTGTTGTTCTTTCCCAACTCTGTTATCCCCCAAAGGTGTTTTGCACAAGGACAGATGAGCTGCCTCACCTCTCGGTGCCCAGCTGGTAATGAGCTGCCACACTACCACAATTCTGAATCAGCAGACTCTTGCGGGTGCTGCCCTTGACCGGACACTTTGAGAAGTCCAGCTCGTCTGGGAAGTCCAGGATAGCTCGGGCAGGGATGGCCCGAATTGGCACAACTATCCTTTCCTCTCCACTGACGCAGACGAGCTCATGGGAATAAACCTGCAGGAAAAGAAACTGTCTCAGCACAGGTCATTTGGTGCCATCTCCATGGCAGAAGAAAAGCCATTTCCTATATCCCTTCAAGGGTATCAATTTACCTATTCCACCCCCAAATGAACAATAAGTTCTACTAATATCTCACATTTTAAAGGCAGCAGTGCACTTTGCAAAACCTATCTCAGTGGCATTAAGCTCTTGTGTCACTTGGGTCATACAGACAAGTGCCCAGGGCCACCATAATTTTTACTCTCAATTTTAATGATGTTAAATAATTCCTAAGTCCCTTCTAAGGAACATGGAGCTAGGGAACACAGGACATTCCTCCTTAGGTTACTATATTCCCACGGATTGAGAGTAGGACAAAGTGTTAAACTGAATCTAAGCAGCAAAAGGAAACTGAGAGAACAGCTGCACCCAAAGAGATCCTGGACCTCTGGCCTGGTGTAGAAATATCTGTTTGCTCAGAACTCCCCTCTAATTTTGCCTCTCCAACCAAGTCACGAGAAGAACAGTGCTAAGAGGTAGCAGGATGCTGTTGCAAAGAGCCTCTCTTTGTTTCCCTGCAAGGCCTCCTCCCTTCCATGCCATGTCCTAAACCCCTCTGTATGAACGAGCCTCCAGATCACAGCGCTGAGAGCAGACTTGCCAGGGCCTCGGCACTGGTGTTCAAACTTGCACGCAAAAGCACAATTGGCATGGAATGGGCGCCAGCTGACAGAGCAACCACAGTGACAGGCATGAAGACAGAGCCGCAGCAGTGTCGCTGCCACCGGCTCTGGGCCCACAGGTCTGCCTGCCTGCAGGCTGTACCTGCCCTACACGAGCTCTTTCAGGCAGGTGTCCAAGTCCCCTGCAGCTCACCAAGCTCCTGCTGACTAAGGGCACCTAGAGCTCAGTGTGCCTGTGCCAGGCTGGGCCCACGGGCACAGCACATCCTCTGCCCTGGCCTTGCAGCCGTATCATGGTCAGCTGTGCTCTGGGACAGCACAGCCGCAAGGCTGGAGAACAGAGGGTGTGAAAAAGCACCGTCCTTGCTCCAGCCCCGGGTGAGGCAGGGAAGCTGTTGCCCGTCAGGAAGGCGGAAAGCTCTCTGACCTCTTTGTTCCTCTAGTACTTTGCAGAATAATGAAACCCCTTCCACTATACCTAGAGATGGCCAGACATCTATCAACACCCCTCTACCGTTTGCCTACTGTTCCCTGGGCATCTTTCTTCCCTTGGGAATGCTCAGAGGAATGTGCAGCGAGGGGAAGCAGGGCCTGTCAGGCCTGGGTGCAGGGCCTGACAGCACATGCCAAGCTGGGACTGGCTGCAGGCTGCCTGCCCACGGCCTGGAGCCAAGCTCACAGCATGGGCTGTACCCAGAGTGCAGGGACAACAATGGCTTTGGAGATAAATCTGTGTTTTGGCTCCTCCAGTCTCACCTTGTTCTCGTCAGGAGTGAAGTGGACGTGCACATCGGTAATGGCGCCTCCTGGCACGGCACGGCATGCATCACTGGGGCCCGCCAGCTGGAAGTAAGGTGAGCTCTCCATGGAGACCTGCACCCCCTGAAGATTCTGCAGGAAAGACATGGAACCATGATTTTGCCACTTGAGGAAACAGGACAAGAGGAGACCTGTCCATGCCCTGGTGACGTCCTTCCTTGACCCCTTTTCCAAAGCCCTTTCTGCTGTGGAGGTACAGGCACAGAATTCCCAAGGGTGAACTTGAATCCCTTCTGTCTGGCTCCAGCATTTTGGCCAGGGGCAGTAGGGCAGTGCCTGGTGGGAAGGAAGGGCCGAGCAGGTCAGCACCGGCAGGATGGAGACAAGAGCACCTGAACCAAATCATCTGCATATTCAACAGGGCCAAAAACCTGCTGATTTCTGCCTGCACACAGCTATGCAGTCGTGTTCCACGGAGGGAATGGGCTACCTGAAAGCATAACAGCACATTCTCCTGCGGGGAAGAAGAAATTCCTTTCTAGCAGGTCAGCTTTGGATAGGGCAGTTCTGGGGGATACAGTCATGCAGGCAGAGCAGCAAGAGAGGAGACCAAACACTGTGGCCTTACTGGGAACAAAAGCAAACCTGAAAAGCAAAAGAAGGAACACAGCAATCCCTAAAAAAGGGAGATGACAAAGAGAATTTAAAGCGCCAGTAAAGCAGCAAGGAAGAATCATCAACTGATTACAGCAATCACCTCCCCGAAAGTGATGGAAACACAGACAGGTTGTGCCTGTTGACTGTGGGCTTCAAAGGCATTTTCCTCCTGGAGAAACCTTGCAATTCTTTAGGGGAATGGTCTCTCGCCTTTTGACCCTTCTGGAATTTCCTCCCTACATGTCCACACCTAATTGGCTGAATGCCAGGACCCTCCCAAAATAGGAGACTAGATAAGACCCCTGGATTTCTTTGTTCTCTCTCTTTCGGCCCCTGGACCCCTTTGAGGAATAAACGACTTGGAATAATCTGGGGGTAAGAGCCTCTTTTGAAATCTTTTGTCCTGTCCCTTCGGAGATATTCCTCCAAAGCCTCTCCAGAGCTAGCCCTGGGGAGGGGGGCCGGGCCTGCGGGGGGAATATTTCAAAACATGACCAGCACTGACTCACAGTGTGGTTTCAGTATTAAAAGCCAACCTTGGCTCTCCAGGGGTTCTTGCTGCCTGTGCAGGCAAGCTGGGCTGCTGGGCATTCCCGCTTGCAGCCAGCAGGCCAAGTTCTGCTCTCTGGGATACACAGACACAGCAAACATGCATTTTCAACACATAGATATCAACCCCTGAGCACCAAAATGCTCTCAAAAAGTCTAAACCAGATGATTTTGAGTCCTTCCTGTCTCTTCCCACCAGCCCACTCTTGGCACAAGCCTCATTTAAGAAAATGTTTCCCTGACTGAAATTCAAATGGTCTCAGTTTTCCCCTTTAGAGTCCAACACGACTGCTGACGTTTTTCAACTTTTTCCCTCTCAGCTCTCTTGGGAAACTGCAAAACAGGAGCACATGGCTTTGGATGTTCTGTGGTTCTCCGAGGGGAAAGCAGAGCACCATGCTGCTTTTGGAAAATCTGAGCAGAGCTGGATGAATCTTAGCAGGAGCCTGAAGTGGCACCTAAAGGCCTCCTACTGCTTCTGCTACATCAATCTGATTCCAGGGCTGTTTCAGAACATTTCCTGCCGTGCCAGTGCCACTAATGATAGTGATTCCAGCAGAAAGCGTAGACGACTCAGCCCCTGAGCTTTGACTGTGAGCTGCACAAAGGGAGCCAAACAGGCTCATTTCCCCAGGCAAATGTCAAGGGACTGTGGAACGAGCCCAGGGGAGGGGATCTGATGCTTCCCCAGCTCAGCCCGTGGTGGGGACCTCACCTGCGCCTTGCGGGAGAAGCCTGGCAGCACCAAGTCCACAGACTCTCCTGGCTTCAGGTCCATTGACAGCGGCTCCAGCCCAAACACGGGGGCCGTATGTTTGCGCCTCTGGGAATCACGTTTGGCCTTGGGGCTACTGTGGGCTGAGGTGCTCTGGCCCTCCTTCCCAGCTGGCCTGTTACATTCCACCTTCCAGAAGAGCTGATGGAAGTGGTGGCCCCCATCTGTTAGTCTGAACTGATGAGCACAGGGAAGGAGGCTAGAAGAGAAACCAGAATGGAAAATAGTATGGGAGAAGCTATTGTCCTGGTCATCAGATTGCTCCCAATGAGGATTCTGAGCTGTTAATAGCTTGGAGACCGTCTTCATTTGCAGCTCTTAATGTGGACCGGGAACAGTGTCTGATAAGCTGCCCTTCTGATGTCGTTATTGCAAAGAGGAATATGTTTCTAATGGTAATGTAGCATTTTCCAGGCCAGGCTAACAGGATCTGGTGTTTTCCGCCAAAATGTGTGTTCTGGGGTGATTCATACTGTTACTGTATTTTGCATTAATCTGCACCCGAAACTGTTATTGAATCTTTGAGATCCTGCACCTGAGGCCCTTGTGTGCGGGGGTATGATTGCAGGCATTTTTAAAAGCCAGCGCGGAGGAAGTTTCTGGACGATCCCAGCAAGCTGCTAGAAATCATCTGTCTGCTCTAGGAGAGGAAACCAGGGGAGCAGGGGCTCTCTCGTTCGTAGAAGCTTTGGTTTTGCACTGGTGGTCATTTGTAGAAACTTCATTTCGCAATCAGAAACTGTTTTGAAGTGAACTTTGCAAACTCTGCTGGCAACGGAAAAATGAGCAAGGTCCTGTGTAGAAGTGTACCTCACCTGGTAGGGTTTGCAGCCCCACAGTGGCAAGGAGGCTTCCATTTAAGGGAAGGATTTGGGTTCCATTCTTTGTTTCACTCATGAGGTAAAAACCAGAGGTTTTGATACCTTTTTTGGCCTTGTGCCAGGACGGACGCAGCCCTTGGATCTTTGAGACTGTGCCTCAAGCCCTGTTCCTATTTCTATTGGGCAGGATGCCAAGAATCCGGCCTGGATTGTTACATGCTTAAGAGAATAGACCAAGATCCTCAGGGCATTTTTGGGGTGTTGTAGCAAGTGCAAAGGTCCTCCTTGCACTCGGCACAGCTTTTTCTCTTTTTTCTGCATGGCTTCTTATTTTCACCTTAATGAAAACAGTTTTGCTTTTCAAACACCTCTGATCATGCTGCCTCGCTAATATTTTAGGCCATCCTGAGGCTGCCGGTCAAACCCAGAGGTGATGCACCTGAGAGGGCACCCTAACATTCTGGCCTCCCGCACAAGCATCAGTCCTGGGCAGGCAGGGCAGCAGCAGAGCCCACGAGCAGCGTGAGGAAGCGTTGGCAGCGGCACTGCAGGCCCCACACAAACCAGCAAGTTTCCATCTGCCTCTGGAACTGCTCTGCGGGCTCCTGCCTTCCCAGGGGGGTCGTCACCCTCCCGTCTCTTTGTTCCCAGGGCCCCTGCTTGCCTGGCAGGTGCCATTTTGGAAGGGAAGGGTGCGATGCCATCTTCCCTTGGTCCCGCAGCCACACGGAGGGCCCGCCTCATCCAGGCGCCATTTTGGGAACCTTTTGTTCTGGGGGAGCCTGCGAGATCATTACTTGACCAAGTGAGGACATAGATGTGTTAGAACTGAAGGCAATTCAGTGGCAATTGAGCAACTGGTTTCTCTTTCAGTGGTTTTTGAGGGTACCTAGCAACGCTCAACTGGCCATCACATGTCTCTAAAGGTATCTCTGCCTTCAGGGAAGGAGTCAGGGTCTTTGAACACTGAAGAAGATCGTGCCTGAAGGACTACAGCAAAACTGCTCCTTGTTGAGACAGAAGGAGAGGTGGGAGTGGGAGATCTCCTACCTGAATTGGTATCCCAAGTTGAGCTCCGGGGCAAATGGTTTGTCTGTGACAATTGTGGTGCCAGTGCCAAAAGCCAGGAGGGTGGAGGTGGTCCAAAGTCTGTTCCCAATGAACAGCTGGAGAGCATCAGCAAAAACCCCAGTGTCATCCAGGGTTGCTGTGACAGTCACAGGAACATCACCCCTGGCGGGGATCACTCCTTCCCTGGGTTCAATAACATAGCAGTGAGGTTTACAAGCCTGTAAGACACGCATAATGTGCATTTAGGATGGAAACCATACACCCTGGTCTCTTATGGGGTGTAAGAAAAGGAGAAGACTAAAGAGGGGAGGATAAAAATCCTAAAGGCCTAATTTCCCTAAATTTAAGCTGCAGTATTGGGGAACAGCAGAGCTTACACAACCTGTATTTTCCCCTCCTTTAACAGACTCTCACCTAATTAACCCAGTTTTGCCCAACCCAAGGGACGCTTATCCTCAGGAGAGTGTTCCTTCCCCAGTCCTTCTCTGGAGTGTGTGCCAAGGAAAGCTGCTTTCTCTCTCCTGGCTTCTCACAAAGGCTCAGGGCCAGAGGAAGTCATGACGGCTCAAATCCCACTCCAGAAACCACACAGCTGGAGGACACTGCTGAGAGCCTGAAGAATATCTCCGCAAAACCAGTTGAGCAAAACCCCAACACCAAACTATCCTTTCCCAAGAGGCCATCAATGCTTTTCAACGTCCCCTAAAGGACCGAGGCCCTCACTTCCCACTGATCATCCGCTGTAGAGAGGTGCCCCAGGGCCTTCTGCTTTGGAAAAGTCACCTCTAAATGGTTATGGCAGAGCAGGAAAGAAGGAAGCAGAGGGAAAACTGGATGACATGTGCTCAGTGGGCATGGCCCACTCTTCCTAAGAACTCGTGTCCTCTGGTTTCTCATGGGCTTCACAGATTGGCCAAGAGAGCTGGAAGCTGCCCAAAGGAGGGAGGAAAGGCCCCGCACCAGCACAGCTGTACAGACACAGCTCTGCAGGTCCAGCCCTGGAACGAGCACGTGAAGCCCATCCTTTACACACCAGGCCCACCCAGCCAAGGTGCATTGCTCCCTGAAGAGGTGGAAGGCAGAATTTCATTGTGTAGTTCGAGAAAGCTGTCCTGGAAAAATCCCTCACTTTAAGGTTACATTTATCCCCCAAACTGCAGGAAAAGCAGCAAGAGGAAAAATCATGCCCCTCCTCCTTGGCTCAGGAGGCTGTGGCTGGACTTTCCCACATGGCCTGATGCTTTATCCACAGACACAAACAAGTCCACAGGATCAGGTTTTAACCAGCTCCAAGTTCAACACACCCAGCATGGAGAAGAACAGACCTCAAGCCCCTCAGAGATCTCCCCCTCCAGCAGACATCCCACCCAGCCCCAGGCCCAGCCTACAAGCCCTTCCTGGCTGCAGCAGCCCTGCTCTCCCTGCCAGGGGAGCAGCCCCAGCTCCTCTGCCCTATGCAGCCTTCACATATTAAACAGCCATTCTCTGCAGCCGGTCCCCAAAGATGCTCTTCAAAGGCACAGAGACCACAGGCTGGGGGGGTGCACAACCCCCACACATGTCTTTGTGTGGACAGCCCAACTGGCCTGACCCACAGCAGGTGTGAAAATTGCCTCCCCACCAGCAGTCTGAGGACAGACCTCACACCCTCTTCTCTACCATGAACAGCAGTTTGGCACAAAGCAAATGTAGATGGCACAGGGAAAGCACAGGGAAACCCATGCTCTCCGAGGAGCAAAGGACCACAGGTTTCTCTTGATCTCAGAGCTCAAAAACCGTGACACACACAGCTAAAGACCTTCCATAAAATTATGGGAGAACTCGTCAACACAATCCAGACGAATTTCTGCTCCAACATCTCTGCACCTGATTTCACTGAGGAGTGCCCCAGCTAAAACCACTCCAGAGCCAGGTTCCTTTTGCCTCACCCAGATGGAATCTTGGAATATCTTGCTTCCTCTCACACAGGCCGATGCATATAAAAACCACGTCATGGCAGCTTGTAATGTCAACCAGTCAATTTCCCTGGAAAACGGCCCCACAGATACTTACAATCTCTAGCCTGAAGTCTAAATCGACGAGACCTTCGTTGAAGAGGCCAAAAGCTTGTGAATTAGGCCTTAGCACTGGGATCCTGCCGAACTCTATCAGCCTTGGACTTATGTAGACTGCTGACAGCCGTCCAAGGCTCTGTAGTTCTGTTCTCTGTTACAGAAAGCAGGCAAGAAAGAGTAAAAAAAAAAAATCAAACCCAAACAGGGAAACCTAAAAAAGCTTAAACAGCTCAACCCAGCTCAAGTTATTTCTTTAGGGACAGCTACCATTCTCCAGCTGAATTCCTGGGATTTTGGGGGGAAAAAAATAAAGCTTATGTATTCACCTCCAAATTGAAAAGGATTAAGTAAAGAGAAACTTTCAAACTACAAATTATTGGTCCAAAGGTAGAAGCTTTGCAAGAAATCTCTAGTTAAGATCAGGCTGACAGTTAAACAACTGGTTCTTCGGGTGGGGAGAAACTCTTCTCTTTAGGTAAGCAATCTGATAGTTGAAAGCAAGTGCTCAGTCAAACTTCAGGCTCCCTGGCACAGCCTGCACTGCCTGTCCTCCCTGTTGACTGGTTTACATGCAGTGCCACAATGGCCCAGGTTCAGATGTTTGGTGCCATCCAGGGAATTTGGCATCACCATTTCCATGTTTTAATGTAAGCTTAAATCCTTGCAACTACTCTTCAGATGCCAGCTTTCCTTTCTTTTACAGAAAGCCCAAGGTTCCCAGAAATCTTCTGACATCCTCTTTTGTGCTGAGAGGTAACATTTTAAAAAAGATGTTTCCAAAGTTAAGAGCATTTTAAAGAGTAATTAAAATGATCCTCAATTCCAGCTTAGATGAACTACCTTCTGGGTCAGACACTGACATTGCCACCTATAAGGCACGAGCTGTTTATGCCACCTGCCCCTGCTGTCCTTCTCCACAGCAGCCTGTGCCTCTTTTCCCCGGAAGAATCCCCGCACACTGTGCACCCTGCCAGGACCAGTTGCACGAAGGCACACACCTCCCCTTGCACTCACCAGTGGGTTTCTTGCATCCCCAAACACGCCGGTACAAACACTGGTGCAACGCTTGCCCAATCTTTGGATTTCAACTGTAACTGGAATCTCTGCAGCGCTCCGAGGCTGGAGAATCCCACAGGGTCTGGGGCTGGAGTAGAGCACAGGAGAGTCCTCCTCGGGTTCCTAGAAGGGACAGAATCAAATCCAGCTTCAGAGGGACCTCTGAAGAAACTTCAAACTCCTTAACATCCATCCCAACAGCAACTTACACACATTTTTAAAAATCCCCAGGACAAAGGTAAAAGGCACAAACAAGATCCAAGAATTGTAGGCTTAGCATTCTCAGGGGGTTCTGCAAGGAGGCTGCCAGCACAAGCACTGGTGTCTGTGGATGCAGCAGCTTTTCACAACCCTCGAAGATCTCCCACAAGAAAACACCCTGAAGACTAGAACGTAAGCCCTTTCCTCAAGAGATTAAACTGCATCCTAAAGCTAACATTCAGGTAGGATCCTGTTCTCAGCAGATCTTTAAGACTGAATAGGAACCGGCAAGGTCTTATCCAAACCCTCTTCCCCCCTAATAATCTCCACAATAATATTTCAGAGGAGGAGGTGGATGCGATGCCAAACCTGGGGAATAAGCCCGTAGCAGCCAGGAAGGTGGGTGTTATTCCAAATGAAGAACTTCCTCACGAACGGGGCCTTCAGGTCGCACTCATGGATCCCCCGGTTTTGGGGGTACACTTGCAGCTCAGGAATGAAACATTTGGGCAAAGAGATGACCCCAAGGGAATCAGAGATACTGAGAGAATGGAGAACGTTTACCCCCAAAGATTGTGAAATGGAGCACAACACCTTTGTCACTGTCAAATACACATTTAACAGGCCTACGGTGAAAAATTGCCTTTAAAGTCCTCCCACTCAAACATGTCTTGTCGAGGAGGGGCAAAACCTGAGAGGCAGCACCCAGAGGCTGCCAAGTGCCCCAGGCAGAGCACTTGGTCCCACAGCTGCCTCAGCCCCTCCTTCGCCCAAGAAGGTTTGCAAGAACTCCTGGAACAGTCCCAGTGATCCATGAGCTCTGGGGGAGCCTTCCCAACAGGGATCAGTGCTCAGTAAGGCTCCAGGAACACACGACTCTAGTGTCTCAGTAAAAAGGACTCCCTTCTCTCCCATGGTGCTGTTACCCTGCCTGAGAACTCAGCTGTTTGCCCCAGCCTTGGAGGGCATGAGACATCACCTGCCCCACAGAGTGGGAGATCACTCCCTCCCAGTTCCTAAAACTCCCCTGGTCCTTCACTCCACAGGTCCAAACACTGACTGTCCCCAATGGCACTTGCTTTTCAAACATGGCAGCCCAGGCACTGACGAGATGGCTCTGCCTGGGAGTGGGAACAGCACCAGGGAATTGCATCCCTCTTGTCATTAAACTGACACCTAGAGCAGCACAGCAGGATGGAATTCTGCTGGAGCAAGAACAACTTTTGCTTTAAGCCTGAGAACATCAAAGCTCAAAACAGGAAGCAGAGAGAAGGGGAAAAAGTAGAGCTGACCTGCCACATCAAGGACTGATTTCCCCTCTGAAGATCCTGCCCTCACCTCTCTTGCTGTGAGCCACTTCCCCACTGTCACGTGCCCTCGTTAACAGAACCAGACCCTGACCCTCAGCAGACTGCTTGGTGTGCCCCAAGCCAACGCGGGCTGGTTGCAACCCAGCACAACTCCACCTCTTGCAGGAAGAAGGCGAGGAGGCCCTTGGGAAATTTGCTTCACCTCAAGCACCAGGTCAATAAATGATATCATTCCTGGTCCCTTTAGAAAACGACCCAGGACCACGCTGGGCTGTCAGCAGGGCTGCTTTTCACCACAGGCTGCTTTTCAAGCACTGCTGTTCTCATGTCCAGCTGGGTAGAACATGAGGTCATTAAACAACACGTCTCCTTGGGAGCTGCAGCCAGCACGTCCTGTGCAAGGCAGTGCGCTGGGGGAGGCCAGGGAAGTGCTGGTACCTGGCCTTGATGATCAGTGATGCCACTCCCTTGCCAAACCACTCCAGGTCCACCAGCAATTTCCGGTTGTATTCCGTCACAGTGTTGGAACACAGGGTCACCTGGTGGAAGAGAAGAGCAGTAAATTCTTCTTTACAAAAGCTCATGACTCACGTGTGATGTCCTCCAGTTTTTGTGGTAAGAAAAGGGAGGATTTTGCCTTAATTCTTCTGCTGCTCCACGTGTAGAGCAGTCTCTAAGAGTGACAAAAGCCTTCTGGCAAATACCAGATTTGTTAAGCACACCTTGCTATCAGGGCATAGGTCAGCTAAATTAAAACATTAGACTAAAGCTCTGTGCAGCACTGTGTTCAAATTAAGGGGCAAATTTTCATCTGACTACAATGACATAAATGCAGTGGAAATCTGCTGACTTGAACAGAATGAGTTCAGCTTTACAGCAGGAAGCTGAAGACAAAGCGTGGGCCAGCAGGTGCTGGGCAGTTCATGGCCGCAGAGTTTTTTGCCTTCACTGGAGATCCCTGCAGTGAACACAAATCATTCTACTCCCCAGGACAGGAGAAATGAGACCAAGAAGAAAAGCAAACTGCTTTATATAATGACATCTCTCTAACAGCCACCTTTGGTCCTCGTCCGTCCTCTGCCCACTTGCAATCAAAGACATTGCTCTCAAAAACACCAAAATGCCTTCAGTACTTGACCATTATGGGACATGATTTCAGCTTGTGATTTTGGAAACAAATCAGTGCTCCTTCAGGAACGTCCCGAGTAACCCAGCTCACAGAGGCCCCACGCCAGTGCAGATCCTCGCTCACACGATGATCAGAGCTGGCATCAGAGCTAAAGCCCTCCCACACTCCCGTGAAGCTTCAGACCCGCTGCTGAAGTGTGTGTGGCTGGACTCTTCCCATACCTCGATATCCTGGTGTTCCTGGGATTGGAGGGTCCTTTCGCTGGGGTTCAGTGTAAACTCCCGTGGCTTCACAGAAAAATGAATTCCCTCCCTCCAGGAGGGCTCACTGTCGCTGAGTATTTGCTCAAAGCTGCTAACAGCAGGCTGAGTGCCATCGTCCGACACCCGGGAGGTGTTAGTGAGGCGACAGGTCTTGGTGTAGGGAAAGCCTAGGAAAAGGACACAAATATCCATTTAGGCACCAGTTATGTCGTGACTCCCGGTGGGAATACCCTGGTAGCATGAAAGCGTGATTGGAGTTTAGCTCTTTATTATCTGAACTACAGATTACTGAGAAGCTGCAAGAGGAATTAGTCGTCACTTAGTTCCCTTTAACACTGATTCCAGACTGTAGCCTTGAAAATGCCTGCTCTTAGCCCTGCTCAACACTGCAAGCTTCTCTCTTTCTGATGGGGAGAAGCTCCCTCACCTGCCCCAAACCAGCACCAGTTATTTCTCCCTGATGACTGTGCACCCAGACCAAGCATTTCCTCTGAAAATTCAAACTGTAAAATTCCCTGTTAAGTCTGCCAACACTCCTACCCTTTTCAAGATACATAAAGAGTGAGTCGCCATTGAGAAGAAGCTACAGCAGAAGAAAGTGAGGATGGAATCAGGAACTAGAACGTGATGCAAAGCACCCTAATGCAGTTTCTCTCTGCAGAATTCTTAAGGCGTCTTTTGGTTTGGGCCAAACAGACTGGGCATGTGACAGCTCAGAGCCCACTCAGCTGGAGGCAAACCCGAGCCTTGACCCAACAAGCGGGGACATCGCACCCATACTACTCACTGTGATTGCTGCCTGCAAGGGTTTACCCCACCTTAACTCTGAGATTTGCTTTCCATATTGGAAAGCCAGAGATAGTGCCACGCATGGTGGGGATGTCCTGCAGAGCCCGGACACCAGCCACAACCCGCTCTGCAGTGGACTGGCTGGCCAGCTCTGTGGGGAGGAGACTTCTCCCCAGGCCTGCTCACCAAGAGTCATTTGAACACAGGTGGGGGAAAAAAACAACTGCAGGCGCAGCCCAGAGCTTCTCTGTGCCCATCAACAGTAATCACTGCCGGCTCCAGCAGTGACTCCAGCAGGGAGGCAAGAGAAGCACAAAAGGGACAAACACAGATGTCAAAACCTCAAATGAGACTGAGGTCACCACATGCAGACAACAGTCAACAACAGTTAAAAAGAAGCAAATATATAACAGCTGCCTTCAGCTGAAGAGACCTTAGGAATGCGTTTCTACCTGTTGCCTTTCTTGTTTCATTTATTCAAAAGGCAACTTAACAAATGCCTCAGTGGTGATGCAGGGTGGCGAAGAAGCAGATCAGGAGAGGCAATTAGTTTTCTTAAAACGTTCAACAACTTCATTGTTATGAGTTTAGGTTTCGTAGTGAATTTTGGCCTCAGTCTGGGAAGGGAAATACAGGGGGTTTGGGGTGGTCTCGGCTGTGCGGGTGGGCTTTTCCATCCGGGGCTCTTTGGGAGCTGTGCCGTGATGCCGCGGGCGGTTGTGAAGTCGGAGCCGAGGTTTGCAGGGGGCAGACCTTTCCGTCCTTCCGCCGGGGCTCGGGAAGGTCGGCAGCGTGCTGCTGCGGGACGTCGTGCGCTTGACGCCGGGCTCAGCACCGTGATCAAACCTGCCCGCCGTCCCCGCTTCTGCCTGCTCCCGATTGCCAGTGCCCAGATCTCCTGCTGCCCGTAGTTTGCAAAAGCAGCGATTTCCTCCTTCCCTCCCTGCCCGTGCCGGCTGGGAGGGAAATCACTGCCCTGCCAGAGCCCACCGCTCCTCCAGCCTGTGATCATAACCACACCAAAGGGGAAAACAGGACTCGGCGGGTTGGAAACTTCTGGCATTGCGTTGTTGTCTGTGCTGTCCGGATATACTCTAGTAACGAACTGCTATTCCTTTTCCATATTTTTGCCTGGAAGCCCTGTAATTTCAAAGGTACAGTAATTTGGAGAGAGGAGGGTCATCATTCCATTCCGTGAAGATTGCCACCTTCCTTGGCAGAATCTGTCTTTTAAACCAGGACAGAGACACCAGAAAATACTTGCTCCTATTTGATCCCACAATGGCAAAATGCTACCTGAGGCACCTGCAGTTCACACCCTGAAGAGGCTGTTGTGGCAGAACATGAGCAGTGCTGGATGCTTTTACGTTCAAGTGCTCCATTTTGGAGCACACAGATCCCTCCCGCTGTGTCCCAGCGCAGGGAACACTCACCAAAGGAGATGTCACCGAAGTCGAGCTCATCGGTGTCGAAGTGTAAAGTCGGCCCGACGACACACCCCCTGCGATGACAGGGACACAGGAGGAAATGGCTGCGTTAAAGGGAATTGCAAAGCCTCCGGCTGTCGTGGCTTGGGGGCACAAAACCTGGTGTCAGGGGCATCGTGCGTTTCAAATCAACACACCACCATGTGCTCAGCACAGTGTCCATGTGCACAGGAGGCAGCTAAAGCCAAGAGGCCAGCAGCCCACAGCCACTGATGGGGCTTTGGACGCAGGGCAGGCAGGAAAAGCCCCCAAGTTGCCGGTGGTCCCATGAGGGACCCTGAACACCCACCCAGACCTGTCTCCGTGCCTCAGTTTCCCCATCTGTAATGGGATGGACATAAAGGTGTCCCCACAAACTTCTGTAACCAGCCTTTCCAGCCACAGGTTCCCTGCTTTGCTACTTGGCTGTAACTGGTCTTCCAATGGAGGAGCTTTCTCAGGAGATTTTGACCCACACAATCATTACAGACAGAGTTTTGAGACATGAAGCCAGGGGAGCCCCAAACATCCTCCAAAAAGAGCATTAACAGTTCTACACAGTGGACAGATGAATCCTAGAGGAAAGGACCAGCTTGTCACTAGTGCACCAGCTGGCACAGCCAGGAGCAATAGCTTAAACAACCAAACATGGGTGTCCTGAATCTACCACACCTCCTCCCCTGTCCTTGAACTCAGCAGACAGGCACTAAAAGTCACCAACATCCACTGAAGGCAGCACTTGAAGCTGCCCAACACGAGTTTATTTCATGGTTGACGCCAATCAATGCGCACCCTGCCTTTTGGTTAAAAGTCAAGGACCAGTGAACTGTGTCTTCTACTGTGTTCACAGGACTGCCCCTGGCTCCGCTCTACACATCTCAACAAGAAACACCTTCTCTTGCTCAAGGAGAAAGCTGCTTATGGAATAACATCCCACGCATGACCAGTTTGGGGGAGGGACAGAGGAGAATCAATTATTTGATGGTGAAAGGTTCCCTCTTGATTTCCAAAATAAAAATAGCAGCACTTTTTCTCCAAAAGCAAAGCCAGTGTAGTTGTTTCTCTACTATGGGCAGACCTAGTCAACACTGTTCTCCTGCTAAGTAATAAGTTTCATGTTCTTTTTAATCCATCTCCCTTATCTTATTGGTATAATCAACTGCAGATTGCTTTCATTTCTTTATTGCCCTGATCCAGTGCCTCCCAACAGCAGCAGCCTAGCTCCAAAGCTCCAGAGCAGCCAGCATCAGCTTTCCTGCTTACACTACGTTATCCTACCAGCACACGCCTCAGGCTAGCAGGGACAAGCCCTCATGCTGCTGTGGTCCTGAGGACTGAGCTCTGCCTCCCCCATCATCACCCCTTCTCCCTTCTGCAGGGCCAGGATTATGGGACGGTTCCTGCTGCACAGTTCCCTGTCTCCCACATCAGCCTTTTCCTGGCTGTGGAAAGGAGGTAGCAGAGCACTCTGCACAGGAGCTCGGAGCACAGCCTGCCTCCATGCATGGCCATGAGAGGTGAGCTGAGGCTGCTGCTGCCCGTTTGGGATGGATTATTAACAGAAGTTTTTCAAAACACTGCTGCTGGTGGAGAATCACCCAGGCTGGCCCATCTCCAAAGCCCTGGGGGCCTTGCTGGGTGCTCAGGGGGGACATCCCAGAGCAGCTACTGCCCAAAGCTGATCCATGCCACTGCCTGCCATGGCCCAAGGCAGAGGGACATCCCTGCAGGGAGGAGTCATTCCAGCTCCCGGGTACCACACGGGGCAGCAGGCACCCCCACACTAAGGCAATGCCAGGATCAGAGCAGAGATTAAGACCTCAGGAAACATCTTTTTTCTCTGCCCGACCCCAAAATGAGGTAGGTGGGGGATGTCCCAGAGACAGCTACAGATGTGCCCACCCAGAGTAAGCTCCCAGAGTCCTTACTCGATGGTCAGGATCACAGGCGTAGGAGATCCAGCCACACGGAACTGGAATGGTTCCTCAAACCGCCCCAACACGGCGGCATCCAAGGAGATCTGAATAGTCTGGATCCCACCTGGTGCAATGAGGCCCTCCTCGGGTACAAACTTGAAGCAGCAGCCCACTTCCGTGTTTGAAGGGATATAGGTGAAGGGAGCATCAAGAACTCCTTTGTTCATCAGTTTCACCTGCAGCAGCAAGAAAACAAAATGCAAGTACACGTGAAATCTTCCCTTCTTGGGAGTCATTTTCTAATGGCGCAATTAACACCCAGAAAAGGCAGAAGATGCTTTGTGCTGCTGGACGGCAGAAGTCAAAAAAATACAACAGGACAAGTTCTGCCTTTGGGTTTTCATGCGAAGCTCACATAACTCCACATAACTGGAGTCACCCTGGGGTTATCCCACGGACACAGAGCAGTCCACCTCTGGTCAGTAGCACCAAGCTCATTCAGACCTGGCCCTGAGAGCAACGTGGGGTGATTGCAGCTGCGTAGTGAATCACCACAGAGCTGCTGCTGCCCCAGTCAGCGCAGCTCCAGCAGTACCGTATCTACGCATTTACCTTTTCCTATATCGTGAAAACAATACACTGAGAAGGAGGCATCAACATCAAAATGTACAGACAGCGCCATCTTTTGGTAAGAAAACTCAACGTGTCTTTCCCTTCCACAACCAAACTTCTGAAAGTGTCTGGCATGATGTAGTGCCTCGTTTTCTGCCTCTTTCAGTTGCTCTCTCTTTTTTTTTTGCAAACTTGACCCCCAACAGGGGGGAGGCAAATAGGTAGAAAAATCTTTTGCTTTATTCCCAGGAACACTTTTCTCTTTGTAGAGCCAGAGATGCACCAAGCCTGAAGTGTGGTGAGGGATTGGACAGCAAGGGAAAGAATCCTCAAGCCCTTTGCAAGGGCCTGCACTGAGCCAGGAGGCTGGATGGCTTTCCTGTGACTTCCAGGAATGAGCAGGAGACACTTGACTAAAAATTGTTTGCGGTGGACTGAAGCTCAAATGTAGCCAGTTTGTCCCAGCCGCTTCTGAAGAGCCCAGTACAAAGGTGCCTTGTGTCTGGTGCTGCCACAAAAGCCTCTGAACAGCTTTTTGACCCAGCGTTGGGTCAAAAGGGGTTGTTTTGCAGGAAGCCTCCCAGCTGATCCCTATGGAAGGCTGCCCAAAAGAAGGGACTGGGGCTTCATGAACAACAGACACATTTTTCTGGACCCCCCCCCCCTTCCCCCCCCCGCCCAGATTTGACCAGTACATCAGATATTCCCTGCTCACAACTGCCCAGGTTGCCAGGAATTCCACAGGTCCACCAGGCTTGCTGCTGCCTCAGGAGCCATCAGGATCCATCCCAACCCCTGGTGCTCACCTCATGGGTGTGGGCGGTTTTGACAAAAACTTCCCCAAGGTTCAGGGTATCACAGCTGAGTTCAACCAAGGGTCTGCGGCCTTCCCCTCTGAGGTGCAGGGCCAGCCTGCTCTCACGGCCTGGGGAGAGATGTCCATTTCAGTACAATAATTCCCTCTGTTCTACTGGATTTTCCAGGCTGCCTCAATGCTAGACCCTGATTCTGAGCTGCATGCAACCAGCTCTTGATGCTGCAGCAGAAGATATGGACCCTTCTCTTCCCTCAGGAGATATCCCCTGGGGCTGACTTGCAATTTCTAACCCATTCCTTGGGCTGGTTTCCAATTTTAGCCACCAGTTTGCTGAGTTTAAAACATCTCTGGTGTCCTGTAGCGACAGGCCAAGGAGTGACAGGTATAAATTGAAAGAAAGGAAATTTAGGTTAGATATTGAGAAGAATTTTTTTACTGTGAGGTGGTGAGACGCTGGAGTAGGTTCCCCAGGGGAGTTGTGGAGGTTCCAGCCCTGAAAGTGTTCAAAGCCAGGCTGGATGGGGCTTGGAGCTACCTGGTCTAGTGGGAGGTGTCCCTGCCCATGGCAGGGGCCTTGGCACTAGACAGTCTTTGAGGTCCGTTCCATCCTTAACATACTATGACTCTAGGGTTTCCTCCCCATGCACTTAGAGGAGCTTTGAAATCCATTCATTGAAGGCACAAAGCTCACGAAGACTTTGGCAATTGCTACCTGGCAAACTGCCAGGCAACAACTGCCAAACCACCTGGCCCAGCAGCACAGGACTGCTGTCCTCCACTTCTGACACTCGGCACTGTGTTCTGTTTGCACAGACTGAGAGCTGCAAGGTGACAATTCCCACACAGGGAGAGAAGCAGGTGCTGGCCAAGGGTGGTCCTTCTACCAACACCCTGGGCTCAGCGGGGCTCCGCCTCCGCGGGCCTGGTGGTGTCTGGAGGTGATCCAGGCTCAGGGAGCACATTTCTAACTCAGCTGCGACTGCCTGATGGTGGATCCATGTCAAATGGACCCATCCTGGAGGCCAGTGGTCTAGAGGGGCTTAGTGCTTGTTCACTAAAGCTGTTCTGCTCTGTAGCTGCTTGGCCTTTGAGGAAATGCTGGCAAAGCCGTGCCATGAAAACATCTCCCTGCACTGCCTGGGTTGTTCTGGGATCAGCAATCCAGACACAGGTGTTCCGAGCCCTGGCCTTGCATGGGAAACTCCCTGGAAGCTGCAGGGACACTGGGGATGTGCCAGCACTGCCCTGCTGACCAGGAACTCTTCCCAGCAGTTACATGGGAGCCCAGTGGGCTCAGGCTTGCTCCATGGCTTCACTGTGGGTGAGAGAAGCAGGGGAAAGGAGCTGTACCTGAGATGTCACAGTAGGCCACACTCTGATACTCCAGTGCTTCCAGGGGTTTAAAGGTCACCTTGATTTCAGCCGAACAACGTGGCCCAATCTCTCCCTCCTGAAACAGAAAGAGACAGAAAAAGATTTATCTTCAAACTTCACACTTCTTGTTTTCAACCACTCCTCTAAGCCTTTCTTCAGAGCATCAGTGATGAGCGAACAACATAAGGAGCCCAAGGAAACACTCTAAACCCAGCTCAACACACCACTGGGCGCTCTCAATGCTCAGCTGATCAGCCCCCACTCTCCACAATGTTCCTGCTGCTCTGACACAAGCTCCTGGTCACATCATGCTGCAGTCAGCTACAGTGGTACCTAACTGCCATTGTGCACTGGTGGCTCTTGGCCTTAGACGGGCCATAGGAGTAACCAAGAACACGATCCCCTTCCTTGGAAAGAAAAATATTAGTTTAACCTTTTTTCAAAGAAAGCAGAGGTTGGGATTATTCTAGGATTTACTCCAGGATGAGAAGGGATTTTGCACTGTGCAGACACCAGGCATTCATCATCTCTCACAATGCCAATACTCAGAATCAGGGCTCTGGCTGATGGGAGGACATGGGCGTTTGCTTGCATAAACAGAAAAAGAAAAGGTTTACTGTCCCCGTGTGCAAGAGAACTCAAAATGCCCATTATAACCTCCCACCCTTGTGTCCAGGCTCACAGATGACACTGGGAGACTCACAAACAGTGCGAGTCGTGGTTAGAGGAAGGGACAGGCATTTCTACGATTAACCTTGGGCTGAATTTGGCCTCCTTTTCCCAGCGAACCCTTGCATGCTTCAGGTCAATCCGTGAACTGGCACTGCTCCAACACCCTCCGCTGAACCCCACGCAGCAGCACGTGTCGGGGGAGCCCCTACCTACAAAAACTGCTCCCTGTGGACACTTCAAGGACACGGAGTGCCCTGAGCTCGAGCCCTGGCAGCAGAGCTCAGCTTTGTCAGGCTCCCAGCCCTGCCTTGAGCCTGCAGGGCAGAAATACTTTCAGCAGTGAGCTCTGCAGCCGCACCAGAAACTCCATGTCCTCCCTCTGAGCACACCGAGCCACCTGAGGACCTGCTGAGTGACCGCACCCGGGGGAAGGGGCGGGGGTAGGGTGGGCGGGAGGAGGAAGAGGAGGAGGAGGAGGAGAAGGAAGAGGAGGAGGAAGAGGAGGAGGAAGAGGAGGAGGAGGAGAAGGAGGAGAAGGAGGAGAAGGAAGAGGAGGAGGACGAGGAGAAAGAGAAGGAGGAGAAGGAAGAGGAGGAGGACGAGGAGAAAGAGAAGGAAGAGAAGGAAGAGGAGGAAAATGAGGTTCTCAGCTATCACTTACCATTGGCTCAATGAAAAAAAAGTCATTGGAGAACAGCAGGGGGTCTTCTTGCAACTTTGCCTTCTCCTCCTGGACCTTTTGGCTCAGGAGGGAGGTGCGATTTTCACAAAAGCCCTTCACCTTCTTTATTTTTTTCTCCTCCATGAAGTCTTCCATCCAGACCTTTGGTGGTGGCTCCAGCAAATCACACTGCCTGCAGCCGCAGGGAGAGACAAAGCCAGCAGGTCATTTAATATATTTGCAGAGAGAAGCGGAAGTGCGGGAGAGCAAAGCACTTGGGGAGGAGCGGCAGCTCCCCAGCAAGGGCTGACCCC
The DNA here is from genome assembly GCF_029207755.1 of Chamaea fasciata. Taxonomy (NCBI): domain Eukaryota; kingdom Metazoa; phylum Chordata; class Aves; order Passeriformes; family Sylviidae; genus Chamaea; species Chamaea fasciata. The sequence continues at coordinate 21,887,744 of NW_027094097.1, read as the reverse complement.
AAGCCACGAGGGTCCCAATCGGATCAGAAGATAACTTGTTGTGCACAAGCTCAGCAGGTAGCTTTACTCCACACTTGCAAGCTCAGGAGAGCTTTGGAAAGCCAGCATCCCTCAAGAGAATCTCCTGCCTCAAAGCCTCTGCCAAAACTGAGGGAGAATCCACCAGCCACCTCAGCTGGCTTTTCCTACCACTGAGCTGCTCGGGGGAAGCAGATAAAGATCACGGAGCACCCACTGCAGGACTTCCCTGGGAAAGGGAGACGAAGCTGGGTTGTGGTTACGTGTTACCAGCATCGCTCTTTGTTTCTTCCATTTTGGACCTGCCCTGTTCCCTACTCTGCCTTTCACAAGAGCATCCCAGAGCACTTCCAAAGGAAATTGATGAATTCAGGCACCGCATCCCTTCAGTGACATCCAAGGTTTTATATGCATGAAAACAGAGGCTGTGAGAGGGGAAGGGACTTCTTGGTGCAGGAGACAGACAGCAAACTCCTGGAGAGATCATCTTTTCAGGATCCAGAGCTTTTTGGGTCCCATCCCAGTGCATGGTAGTAGAATGGCCAGAGAGGGAAAGGATCCTGCACTAGCTCCTCTCATAAAAAAAAGTCCTCTCTGCTCTGAGATCTCAAAAGCATCTCTGACAGCAGGAGAGTAGGCCTTAGAGCTAACACCATCCCTAAGACTGGAAGTAAGGAAAAACAAAATGTCCTGGTGACAGGCTAGGACACAAACTGGCATGAAAATAAATGTAATTGGAAAAAAGTATTACAAAGAAAAGAAGGGTAGTGGTAGTAAGTGAATCCCTTCTAAGGGGAAATGAGGGCCCTGTATATCGAGCGGATCCGTTCCACAGGGAAGCCTGCTGCCTCCCTGGGATCCAGGTACTGGATATCACCAGGAGATTCCCTAAGAACTAAAAGAACTTCATCTGTTCACCACTGTCTGGGGGTACAGTGACTGTGAAATAACAGAGTTTTCAACATTCAGTGAAACAAGGAGGGGCATCAACAAAACTTCCACTCTGGTCTTCTGGAAGGCAGCCTTCGGCCTGTTCAAGAGATTGTTTTGGAGAGGACCTTGGGGAGCAGCCTTTACAAACAAAGGGGTCCAGGAAGGATGGACATACTTCAAGAAAGAAGTCTTGAAGGCACAGGAACAGACTGTCCCTGTGTGCTGAAAGATGAGCTGACAGGGAAGACAACGAGCCTGGATGGGCAAGGAGATTTGGAAGGAACTAAGGGGAAAAAAGAGGGCGTATTGCCTTTGCAAAGAGGGGCTGGCAACTCAGGAAACGTTTAAGGATGTTGCCAGGTCATGTAGGAAGAAGATTAGGGAGGCAAAAGCCCAATTAGAACTTGAGGAAATCCAGTCATTGCAATCAACCTTTCCTTCCCAAAATGCCATCCTTGGTTGGAGTATAAATGGAACTGGAATGCTGTGCTGAGCTCCTGCAGCCCAGGGACACACACCCTAATGCCAGGGATGGTTTACTTGGCCTAAACCATTCAAAATCACCAACACGCCCCTGAGGCCATGCATTAGTTTCAGTCTTGGGCCATGTATCTCACTGAAACGTATCTTTCAAACCAACCTCCTCTTCTCTTCATTGTCGGCTTCCTCAGTAGGAAACATCTTCCACTGGAAGTGGGCTGTGATGTTACTCCTGTTTCTGATGAACATGCTTGTGTGGCTTGATGTGGTGATGAAAGTCTTCTCAACCTTCATGGAATATGTGCTCAATCCAATGTTGACATCTGCAGCTTCTGCGCGAAGGAATGTGAAGAAACTTTCTTCACCTGGAACAAAGCAGAGTCTTTGCTCAGCTAGCTCAGTTGCTGATGGAAGCACAAGGAACAAAGCAAACCACAGGTCACGGAAGAAAGTGTCATAGCTTTTAAATGTATTAGCAGTTCCATGGATCAGTACATTTATCACGTCCTGACAGCTCTGTGTGTACTGCGTGAGGATGTCCTGGGCACCTCCTTAACCACCTTATTTCCAAGGTGTTTGTAGAGATTTGGCCCCAAGGTGACAGTATGTACAGTGGGATTTGTCAGATGTGCTCAGGTGACCCACTCAGACCACTGGGATTTCTGCATCAAAGTCCTTCAGGTGACACTGAGGAGCCCTGGTCAATCCTGGCTTGCCGAGGTCTCCCCTGCGCATCCCACGAGACTCCTGCCCCTCCTGATCCCTTGGATCCCTTGTTGCTGACAAGCAAATACGCCTGGGGGCATGTGGGCAGAAAAAGGAGACCCAGAGGAACAGGTGAAGTGACAGCCCACAGCAGGAGGGGACACAGGAGAGGAAACACAACCAGCCTGGCTTTGCAATATGACAAACCACTACAAAATGAACACCATAAAAATCATCATCATCGTCATCTTCCTGTCCAAACCCACAGCCCCATCAGTCTTGAAATATTTCATATTGTCCTGATCTCAAAAACCAAGATGGAGCACTTCAGGTTAAATACAAAAGGACAAGGAAAGATTAATAAGTACAGAGCAGCTTCTATATGAAGTCTGAATGGGATTCCTCAGTCTAGAAATCAAATGGGAGATGTGAGAGGTTTGCAACAGCATGAACGGCCTGGGAAATGGGGACGAGGAAAAATTTGTCTTGATTTGTCACCATACAGGAACTTGAGGGCCTGAAGATGTTATTAGGCAAAAACTGCATGGATGTGTAGAGGGCAACATAGTAAAAGGGTCTGTGACAAGCCAGTGGAGAAGCGGCATACAGGACAGAGGTGTGCAAGAAATACACTGCATTGGAGAGAGTCTGATGGAGACCTCGCAGCTCACATACAGCACTGCCCAGGAGTAAAATAAAACTTCACCCAGGCGTAGCCACACAGTAGTGGAGAATCAGGGTTCCTCCTTCCTCCACTCTGCAACACCCAGCAAAACAGAATTCCAAAAATCTCAGCCCTGTTAGAGGGGATCCACTTTTTCAACCATTTAAACACCAGCTATTTCAGTTTTCTTTGGGGCAGAGCTGGAACAGAGGAGGTACATCTAGAGGGAATTGAGGGGGATGAACAGGGAGTGATGGTGGAGAACTGTCCTGTGTCCCATGCGTTGCCCAGCACTCACCTATGCAGCGCGCCACCAGGGACCCGAAATGGTCACCGCGCGTCAGCGGGTGAAATCCCACTGTCACCTGCATGGTGTGACCAGGGCCCAGAATTCCTTCGGCTGGAACCACGGAGAAAGGACTGCAACACAAAGAGAGGATCAGGACTTGGGGGGAATTCTGGCCATGACATTCTTTCTGCAGTGCAGGTCACTTCAGCTCACTTGGGCAAGCAGGGAGCAAACAAACTACGGCCAAGACAGACAGAACAGCCAGGATCAGAAACAGCTACTGACCCACTTCTGAGGAGATCCAGCCCTCAGAAGATCCTGTGGGATAAAACGACCTAATCTCCCCCATACTCTGCATCCAGCCTTCTGACTGCCAGCAATCCCATCAGAGAATGGTTTGTGAAAAGCACAGAGAGAGTTAAGAGCTATCTGCATGCATAACTTGACGCTGACTGCCTCAGGAATTTCTCATTTCCTGCTACCTATAAACTTCCTCTCAAGAGATGCAAATGTTAGGGCACTATCTCTCTTGTGAGATTACAGCCTAGGAATCAGACAGGGAGAAGGAACTTTCTCTTGAAGACCACGGAATAACTACTGTTGAATTTGCAGCGTGGCTCTTTGGTTTATTTTACCTTGAAAAGATCCTGAATTAGCACATTTTGTCAGCATTTCAATGAAAGCTGCTCTACAAAAAGGAGCAATCAAAACTCTGAAAGAGTGCAAATGCAGATTAGAGCAATACAGTGACATGGAAACAAGACCCAAAAGGAGGATGCCATTTACAATCTGAAGGATCCAATCCCAGCCATATGAAGCACCATTAGCAGGAGCACATCGAGGAGGCAGAACAGGAGGGTTTTGTGTATTTACCAGCAGTGCAGTCTGGGGCCCTGGGTTGTCATCCAGGCTGGTAACTGTTTGCTTGGCTCACCAGACAAGCTCTGCGCAATGTGTTGGAAATAATTACGCAAATGTCTTGGTGCACTTTGGATGTAACAGGAGCAATTAGGATTGGTCACCAGGTGAACAGTTCTTGCCTGACAAACACAAGACTCCGTGCTTTGATGCTCAGGGACAGCTCAGGTGAAATGTGCTTCTGCCCAGAAGTTGCTGGGCTTTGTGCTCTTCCACAGCCCCACTGAGGAAACAAAAGTTCCTCAGTGCTTTGCTGGTGGTCAATCTGTGCACAGAAAGGGTGTTCTGGGGAGTTTGGTGATGAACTTATCACACACAAAAATATAGAGAACATCTGGCAAGCGGAATTTCATTCATGTCAGTAGTGACAGCTGATGAACTTGCTTCAGGTTCTGCTCACTAAGGACCTATTGCTGCAGTTATGGGCCTGACCTGCTCCATTACCACTAGTGAGAACATCACTAGTGGCTGATGGAGAAGCCTTGGGCCAGCAATGTTTATGTGCTGGATGTGAGACTTTGGGGAGAGAGGAGGAAAGACAAGGCCCCAGCAGCCCCGGAGCCCGATTACTGTACGAGCTCCCACATCTGCCCCGAGGGTGAGCCAGCACTGCTGCAGGTCTCTGCTGGGGCTTGGGGGATCGGTGCCTGGTGTGGGCAAGGCACAGGATTTTTTTCTTATTGTTTTGTCAGGAATTTTGCCAGAAAGAGAAGCTGCCAGTTAAGGGAGTCCCTGGCCACACTTCAGCACTCCCCTTCCCTTCCCTTCCCTTCCCTTCCCTTCCCTTCCCTTCCCTTCCCTTCCCTTCCCTTCCCTTCCCTTCCCTTCCCTTCCCTTCCCTTCCCTTCCCTTCCCTTCCCTTCCCTTCCCTTCCCTTCCCTTCCCTTCCCTTCCCTTCCCTTCCCTTCCCTTCCCTTCCCTTCCCTTCCCTTCCCTTCCCTTCCCTTCCCTTCCCTTCCCTTCCCTTCCCTTCCCTTCCCTTCCCTTCCCTTCCCTTCCCTTCCCTTCCCTTCCCTTCCCTTCCCTTCCCTTCCCTTCCCACTCCTGCCCCATGTTACATACTCCTGCCCTCAGATGGCAGGATGCGAATAACACTCCTGGGAGTGACCTCAGGGGTTGCGTGAGAAAGAAGATATCTTCTTATTTTCAAATTACCAGGAGAAGAGGATCCAGCCAAGTTTCAGTTGTCAGGGCTGAAAAACTGAGTGCAAATCAGCCCTTGCATCTCCTACATCCCACCCCAGGCTGTACCCACCAGACTCCCCTGTTCCTGCTGGAGCAGTCATCTCTCATATAGACCTGGCTCCCCAAGACCCAAGGACACAAGCTCTACAGTTAAACTTAACTCCTCTGAATTTCAGTCAACATCACTAAGCTGTTCCCTGAGCCCACAGATAAGAAGGACTGTGAAGGAGACATCCCTGACGCTATAATAACCAAATGAAAACCACTGCCAAGAGATGGGGCTGGCAGGATAAATTTTGGCCTTTTATGGCTTGATTAGAGCAATATAGTGAGTTAATTGTCAGCTGTTCCTTAAGATAGTTCTCATCCTGTTAGATCTACCCTTTCAATGAATCACTACTGCACCCGACAGGCAGAAAAGATAAGGTCATGGAGGGGTTTTAATAGGTCGTCTTCGGCTTTTTAACTAGTCCATTTGTATGTTTGTTTCCTTGTATGGCATCTAAAGACAACTCCAGATCTCCCAATGGCCCCTTGCAATCCCCGGACACTGGTCTTGCTTTGAGCAGCGTATTTGCTCGGACAATTTCCAGAGGTCCCCTCTAGAGAAAGTTATTCTATACTTTTATCTTCTAAATCAGCCCAATTGCTTTTCACATAGTCACTAAATGTCTCATGTTTCTAATACACCTGTGCCTATGCCTATGGGCATGTGGTGTATTGATAGGCCTTGGAGGAGCTTGACATTTATGAAAGTTCCCAATGAAGAATTCATGATCTTTTGGCAAACATTTAACACAAACCAAAATGAAAAAACAGCAGAAACACAGGAACTTCAGAATATATAAAATGAGATCTCAATGAAAGGGGGCACGACCTTATTCAGAGATTTAAAGCACGTGTTTGAAATTTTAAACCGGCTTTCAAAGGTTCATCGTGGAACAGAAGAGGGGACTGATGCCCTCAGCTGACAAGGGAAATCAGATCAGCTTTAAGTAACAGGAACTGCACCGGCTGCCTGCAACACAGCTCATGTTGGGCATCTGATGCAGGCACCACTGGAAAGCCATGTGCCTGTGTCCTCCCAGAGAATGGGTCTGTTTGGCTGACAGTGGTGAGTACCCATTTCAGAAGCTGCTTGTGCTCAGGAGGGCGCAAGCCAGCAACTAACATGTTCCAGCACCCCCCAGGAAATCTGGGGCAGAGAAAGCTCAAAGGCTGCATCCTGCTAAGAACACTGAAAGCAAGAGCAGATGCCATCCATCCTGCCCATTTCCAGCCGGCGACGCAGGGCAGCAGCTCCCATGCTCTGGTTCCTTTTGTTGTTCTTTCCCAACTCTGTTATCCCCCAAAGGTGTTTTGCACAAGGACAGATGAGCTGCCTCACCTCTCGGTGCCCAGCTGGTAATGAGCTGCCACACTACCACAATTCTGAATCAGCAGACTCTTGCGGGTGCTGCCCTTGACCGGACACTTTGAGAAGTCCAGCTCGTCTGGGAAGTCCAGGATAGCTCGGGCAGGGATGGCCCGAATTGGCACAACTATCCTTTCCTCTCCACTGACGCAGACGAGCTCATGGGAATAAACCTGCAGGAAAAGAAACTGTCTCAGCACAGGTCATTTGGTGCCATCTCCATGGCAGAAGAAAAGCCATTTCCTATATCCCTTCAAGGGTATCAATTTACCTATTCCACCCCCAAATGAACAATAAGTTCTACTAATATCTCACATTTTAAAGGCAGCAGTGCACTTTGCAAAACCTATCTCAGTGGCATTAAGCTCTTGTGTCACTTGGGTCATACAGACAAGTGCCCAGGGCCACCATAATTTTTACTCTCAATTTTAATGATGTTAAATAATTCCTAAGTCCCTTCTAAGGAACATGGAGCTAGGGAACACAGGACATTCCTCCTTAGGTTACTATATTCCCACGGATTGAGAATAGGACAAAGTGTTAAACTGAATCTAAGCAGCAAAAGGAAACTGAGAGAACAGCTGCACCCAAAGAGATCCTGGACCTCTGGCCTGGTGTAGAAATATCTGTTTGCTCAGAACTCCCCTCTAATTTTGCCTCTCCAACCAAGTCACGAGAAGAACAGTGCTAAGAGGTAGCAGGATGCTGTTGCAAAGAGCCTCTCTTTGTTTCCCTGCAAGGCCTCCTCCCTTCCATGCCATGTCCTAAACCCCTCTGTATGAACGAGCCTCCAGATCACAGCGCTGAGAGCAGACTTGCCAGGGCCTCGGCACTGGTGTTCAAACTTGCACGCAAAAGCACAATTGGCATGGAATGGGCGCCAGCTGACAGAGCAGCCACAGTGACAGGCATGAAGACAGAGCCGCAGCAGTGTCGCTGCCACCGGCTCTGGGCCCACAGGTCTGCCTGCCTGCAGGCTGTACCTGCCCTACACGAGCTCTTTCAGGCAGGTGTCCAAGTCCCCTGCAGCTCACCAAGCTCCTGCTGACTAAGGGCACCTAGAGCTCAGTGTGCCTGTGCCAGGCTGGGCCCACGGGCACAGCACATCCTCTGCCCTGGCCTTGCAGCCGTATCATGGTCAGCTGTGCTCTGGGACAGCACAGCCGCAAGGCTGGAGAACAGAGGGTGTGAAAAAGCCCCGTCCTTGCTCCAGCCCCGGGTGAGGCAGGGAAGCTGTTGCCCGTCAGGAAGGCGGAAAGCTCTCTGACCTCTTTGTTCCTCTAGTACTTTGCAGAATAACGAAACCCCTTCCACTATACCTAGAGATGGCCAGACATCTATCAACACCCCTCTACCGTTTGCCTACTGTTCCCTGGGCATCTTTCTTCCCTTGGGAATGCTCAGAGGAATGTGCAGCGAGGGGAAGCAGGGCCTGTCAGGCCTGGGTGCAGGGCCTGACAGCACATGCCAAGCTGGGACTGGCTGCAGGCTGCCTGCCCACGGCCTGGAGCCAAGCTCACAGCATGGGCTGTACCCAGAGTGCAGGGACAACAATGGCTTTGGAGATAATTCTGTGTTTTGGCTCCTCCAGTCTCACCTTGTTCTCGTCAGGAGTGAAGTGGACGTGCACATCGGTAATGGCGCCTCCTGGCACGGCACGGCATGCATCACTGGGGCCCGCCAGCTGGAAGTAAGGTGAGCTCTCCATGGAGACCTGCACCCCCTGAAGATTCTGCAGGAAAGACATGGAACCATGATTTTGCCACTTGAGGAAACAGGACAAGAGGAGACCTGTCCATGCCCTGGTGACGTCCTTCCTTGACCCCTTTTCCAAAGCCCTTTCTGCTGTGGAGGTACAGGCACAGAATTCCCAAGGGTGAACTTGAATCCCTTCTGTCTGGCTCCAGCATTTTGGCCAGGGGCAGTAGGGCAGTGCCTGGTGGGAAGGAAGGGCCGAGCAGGTCAGCACCGGCAGGATGGAGACAAGAGCACCTGAACCAAATCATCTGCATATTCAACAGGGCCAAAAACCTGCTGATTTCTGCCTGCACACAGCTATGCAGTCGTGTTCCACGGAGGGAATGGGCTACCTGAAAGCATAACAGCACATTCTCCTGCGGGGAGGAAGAAATTCCTTTCTAGCAGGTCAGCTTTGGATAGGGCAGTTCTGGGGGATACAGTCATGCAGGCAGAGCAGCAAGAGAGGAGACCAAACACTGTGGCCTTACTGGGAACAAATGCAAACCTGAAAAGCAAAAGAAGGAACACAGCAATCCCTAAAAAAGGGAGATGACAAAGAGAATTTAAAGCGCCAGTAAAGCAGCAAGGAAGAATCATCAACTGATTACAGCAATCACCTCCCCGAAAGTGATGGAAACACAGACAGGTTGTGCCTGTTGACTGTGGGCTTCAAAGGCATTTTCCTCCTGGAGAAACCTTGCAATTCTTTAGGGGAATGGTCTCTCGCCTTTTGACCCTTCTGGAATTTCCTCCCTACATGTCCACACCTAATTGGCTGAATGCCAGGACCCTCCCAAAATAGGAGACTAGATAAGACCCCTGGATTTCTTTGTTCTCTCTCTTTCGGCCCCTGGACCCCTTTGAGGAATAAACGACTTGGAATAATCTGGGGGTAAGAGCCTCTTTTGAAATCTTTTGTCCTGTCCCTTTGGAGATATTCCTCCAAAGCCTCTCCAGAGCTAGCCCTGGGGAGGGGGGCCGGGCCTGCGGGGGGAATATTTCAAAACATGACCAGCACTGACTCACAGTGTGGTTTCAGTATTAAAAGCCAACCTTGGCTCTCCAGGGGTTCTTGCTGCCTGTGCAGGCAAGCTGGGCTGCTGGGCATTCCCGCTTGCAGCCAGCAGGCCAAGTTCTGCTCTCTGGGATACACAGACACAGCAAACATGCATTTTCAACACATAGATATCAACCCCTGAGCACCAAAATGCTCTCAAAAAGTCTAAACCAGATGATTTTGACTCCCTCCTGTCTCTTCCCACCAGCCCACTCTTGGCACAAGCCTCATTTAAGAAAATGTTTCCCTGACTGAAATTCAAATGGTCTCAGTTTTCCCCTTTAGAGTCCAACACGACTGCTGACGTTTTTCAACTTTTTCCCTCTCAGCTCTCTTGGGAAACTGCAAAACAGGAGCACATGGCTTTGGATGTGCTGTGGTTCTCCAAAGGGAAAGCAGAGCACCATGCTGCTTTTGGAAAACCTGAGCAGAGCTGGATGAAGCTTAGCAGGAGCCTGAAGTGGCACCTAAAGGCCTCCTACTGCTTCTGCTACATCAATCTGATTCCAGGGCTGTTTCAGAACATTTCCTGCCGTGCCAGTGCCACTAATGATAGTGATTCCAGCAGAAAGCGTAGACGACTCAGCCCCTGAGCTTTGACTGTGAGCTGCACAAAGGGAGCCAAACAGGCTCATTTCCCCAGGCAAATGTCAAGGGACTGTGGAACAAGCCCAGGGGAGGGGATCTGATGCTTCCCCAGCTCAGCCCGTGGTGGGGACCTCACCTGCGCCTTGCGGGAGAAGCCTGGCAGCACCAAGTCCACAGACTCTCCTGGCTTCAGGTCCATTGACAGCGGCTCCAGCCCAAACACGGGGGCCGTACGTTTGCGCCTCTGGGAATCACGTTTGGCCTTGGGGCTACTGTGGGCTGAGGTGCTCTGGCCCTCCTTCCCAGCTGGCCTGTTACATTCCACCTTCCAGAAGAGCTGATGGAAGTGGTGGCCCCCATCTGTTAGTCTGAACTGACGAGCACAGGGAAGGAGGCTAGAAGACCAACCAGAATGGAAAATAGTATGGGAGAAGCTATTGTCCTGGTCATCAGATTGCTCCCAATGAGGATTCTGAGCTGTTAATAGCTTGGAGACCGTCTTCATTTGCAGCTCTTAATGTGGACCGGGAACAGTGTCTGATAAGCTGCCCTTCTGATGTCGTTATTGCAAGGAGGAATATGTTTCTAATGGTAATGTAGCATTTTCCAGGCCAGGCTAACAGGATCTGGTGTTTTCCTCCAAAATGTGTGTTCTGGGGTGATTCATACTGTTACTGTATTTTGCATTAATCTGCACCCGAAACTGTTATTGAATCTTTGAGATCCTGCACCTGAGGCCCTTGTGTGAGGGGGTATGATTGCAGGCATTTTTAAAAGCCAGCGCGGAGGAAGTTTCTGGACGATCCCAGCAAGCTGCTAGAAATCATCTGTCTGCTCTAGGAGAGGAAACCAGGGGAGCAGGGGCTCTCTCGTTCATAGAAGCTTTGGTTTTGCACTGGTGGTCATTTGTAGAAACTTCATTTCGCAATCAGAAACTGTTTTGAAGTGAACTTTGCAAACTCTGCTGGCAACGGAAAAATGAGCAAGGTCCTGTGTAGAAGTGTACCTCACCTGGTAGGGTTTGCAGCCCCACAGTGGCAAGGAGGCTTCCATTTAAGGGAAGGATTTGGGTTCCATTCTTTGTTTCACTCATGAGGTAAAAACCAGAGGTTTTGATACCTTTTTTGGCCTTGTGCCAGGACGGACGCAGCCCTTGGATCTTTGAGACTGTGCCTCAAGCCCTATTCCTATTTCTATTGGGCAGGATGCCAAGAATCCGGCCTGGATTGTTACATGCTTAAGAGAATAGAGGAAGATCCTCAGGGCATTTCTGGGGTGTTGTAGCAAGTGCAAAGGTCCTCCTTGCACTCGGCACAGCTTTTTCTCTTTTTTCTGCATGGCTTCTTATTTTCACCTTAATTAAAACAGTTTTGCTTTTCAAACACCTCTGATCATGCTGCCTCGCTAATATTTTAGGCCATCCTGAGGCTGCCGGTCAAACCCAGAGGTGATGCACCTGAGAGGGCACCCTAACATTCTGGCCTCCCGCACAAGCATCAGTCCTGGGCAGGCAGGGCAGCAGCAGAGCCCACGAGCAGCGTGAGGAAGCGTTGGCAGCGGCACTGCAGGCCCCACACAAACCAGCAAGTTTCCATCTGCCTCTGGAACTGCTCTGCGGGCTCCTGCCTTCCCAGGGGGATTGTCACCCTCCCGTCTCTTTGTTCCCAGGGCCCCTGCTTGCCTGGCAGGTGCCATTTTGGAAGGGAAGGGTGCGATGCCATCTTCCCTTGGTCCCGCAGCCACACGGAGGGCCCGCCTCATCCAGGCGCCATTTTGGGAACCTTTTGTTCTGGGGGAGCCTGCGAGATCATTACTTGACCAAGTGAGGACATAGATGTGTTAGAACTGAAGGCAATTCAGTGGCAATTGAGCAACTGGTTTCTCTTTCAGTGGTTTTTGAGGGTACCTAGCAACGCTCAACTGGCCATCACATGTCTCTAAAGGTATCTCTGCCTTCAGGGAAGGAGTCAGGGTCTTTGAACACTGAAGAAGATCGTGCCTGAAGGACTACAGCAAAACTGCTCCTTGTTGAGACAGAAGGAGAGGTGGGAGTGGGAGATCTCCTACCTGAATTGGTATCCCAAGTTGAGCTCCGGGGCAAGTGGTTTGTCTGTGACAATTGTGGTGCCAGTGCCAAAAGCCAGGAGGGTGGAGGTGGTCCAAAGTCTGTTCCCAATGAACAGCTGGAGAGCATCAGCAAAAACCCCAGTGTCATCCAGGGTTGCTGTGACAGTCACATGAACATCACCCCTGGCGGGGATCACTCCTTCCCTGGGTTCAATAACATAGCAGTGAGGTTTACAAGCCTGTAAGACACGCATAATGTGCATTTAGGATGGAAACCATACACCCTGGTCTCTTATGGGGTGTAAGAAAAGGAGAAGACTAAAGAGGGGAGGATAAAAATCCTAAAGGCCTAATTTCCCTAAATTTAAGCTGCAGTATTGGGGAACAGCAGAGCTTACACAACCTGTATTTTCCCCTCCTTTAACAGACTCTCACCTAATTAACCCAGTTTTGCCCAACCCAAGGGACGCTTATCCTCAGGAGAGTGTTCCTTCCCCAGTCCTTCTCTGGAGTGTGTGCCAAGGAAAGCTGCTTTCTCTCTCCTGGCTTCTCACAAAGGCTCAGGGCCAGAGGAAGTCATGACGGCTCAAATCCCACTCCAGAAACCACACAGCTGGAGGACACTGCTGAGAGCCTGAAGAATATCTCCGCAAAACCAGTTGAGCAAAACCCCAACACAAACTATCCTTTCCCAAGAGGCCCTCAATGCTTTTCAACGTCCCCTAAAGGACCGAGGCCCTCACTTCCCACTGATCATCCGCTGTAGAGAGGTGCCCCAGGGCCTTCTGCTTTGGAAAAGTCACCTCTAAATGGTTATGGCAGAGCAGGAAAGAAGGAAGCAGAGGGAAAACTGGATGACATGTGCTCAGTGGGCATGGCCCACTCTTCCTAAGAACTCGTGTCCTCTGGTTTCTCATGGGCTTCACAGATTGGCCAAGAGAGCTGGAAGCTGCCCAAAGGAGGGAGGAAAGGCCCCGCACCAGCACAGCTGTACAGACACAGCTCTGCAGGTCCAGCCCTGGAACGAGCACATGAAGCCCATCCTTTACACACCAGGCCCACCCAGCCAAGGTGCATTGCTCCCTGAAGAGGTGGAAGGCAGAATTTCATTGTGTAGTTCGAGAAAGCTGTCCTGGAAAAATCCCTCACTTTAAGGTTACATTTATCCCCCAAACTGCAGGAAAAGCAGCAAGAGGAAAAATCATGCCCCTCCTCCTTGGCTCAGGAGGCTGTGGCTGGACTTTCCCACATGGCCTGATGCTTTATCCACAGACACAAACAAGTCCACAGGATCAGGTTTTAACCAGCTCCAAGTTCAACACACCCAGCATGGAGAAGAACAGACCTCAAGCCCCTCAGAGATCTCCCCCTCCAGCAGACATCCCACCCAGCCCCAGGCCCAGCCTACAAGCCCTTCCTGGCTGCAGCAGCCCTGCTCTCCCTGCCAGGGGAGCAGCCCCAGCTCCTCTGCCCTATGCAGCCTTCACATATTAAACAGCCATTCTCTGCAGCCGGTCCCCAAAGATGCTCTTCAAAGGCACAGAGACCACAGGCTGGGGGGGTGCACAACCCCCACACATGTCTTTGTGTGGACAGCCCAACTGGCCTGACCCACAGCAGGTGTGAAAATTGTCTCCCCACCAGCAGTCTGAGGACAGACCTCACACCCTCTTCTCTACCATGAACAGCAGTTTGGCACAAAGCAAATGTAGATGGCACAGGGAAAGCACAGGGAAACCCATGCTCTCCGAGGAGCAAAGGACCACAGGTTTCTCTTGATCTCAGAGCTCAAAAACCGTGACACACACAGCTAAAGACCTTCCATAAAATTATGGGAGAACTCGTCAACACAATCCAGACGAATTTCTGCTCCAACATCTCTGCACCTGATTTCACTGAGGAGTGCCCCAGCTAAAACCACTCCAGAGCCAGGTTCCTTTTGCCTCACCCAGATGGAATCTTGGAATATCTTGCTTCCTCTCACACAGGCCGATGCATATAAAAACCACGTCATGGCAGCTTGTAATGTCAACCAGTCAATTTCCCTGGAAAACGGCCCCACAGATACTTACAATCTCTAGCCTGAAGTCTAAATCGACGAGACCTTCGTTGAAGAGGCCAAAAGCTTGTGAATTAGGCCTTAGCACTGGGATCCTGCCGAACTCTATCAGCCTTGGACTTATGTAGACTGCTGACAGCCGTCCAAGGCTCTGTAGTTCTGTTCTCTGTTACAGAAAGCAGGCAAGAAAGAGTAAAAAAAAAAAATCAAACCCAAACAGGGAAACCTAAAAAAGCTTAAACAGCTCAACCCAGCTCAAGTTATTTCTTTAGGGACAGCTACCATTCTCCAGCTGAATTCCTGGGATTTTGGGGGGAAAAAAATAAAGCTTATGTATTCACCTCCAAATTGAAAAGGATTAAGTAAAGAGAAACTTTCAAACTACAAATTATTGGTCCAAAGGTAGAAGCTTTGCAAGAAATCTCTAGTTAAGATCAGGCTGACAGTTAAACAACTGGTTCTTCGGGTGGGGAGAAACTCTTCTCTTTAGGTAAGCAATCTGATAGTTGAAAGCAAGTGCTCAGTCAAACTTCAGGCTCCCTGGCACAGCCTGCACTGCCTGTCCTCCCTGTTGACTGGTTTACATGCAGTGCCACAATGGCCCAGGTTCAGATGTTTGGTGCCATCCAGGGAATTTGGCATCATCATTTCCATGTTTTAATGTAAGCTTAAATCCTTGCAACTACTCTTCAAATGCCAGCTTTCCTTTCTTTTACAGAGAGCCCAAGGTTCCCAGAAATCTTCTGACATCCTCTTTTGTGCTGTGAGGTAACATTTTAAAAAAGATGTTTCCAAAGTTAAGAGCATTTTAAAGATTCATTAAAATGATCCTCAATTCCAGCTTAGATGAACTACCTTCTGGGTCAGACACTGACATTGCCACCTATAAGGCACGAGCTGTTTATGCCACCTGCCCCTGCTGTCCTTCTCCACAGCAGCCTGTGCCTCTTTTCCCCGGAAGAATCCCCGCACACTGTCCACCCTGCCAGGACCAGTTGCACGAAGGCACACACCTCCCCTTGCACTCACCAGTGGGTTTCTTGCATCCCCAAACACGCCGGTACAAACATTGGTGCAACGCTTGCCCAATCTTTGGATTTCAACTGTAACTGGAATCTCTGCAGCGCTCCGAGGCTGGAGAATCCCACAGGGTCTGGGGCTGGAGTAGAGCACAGGAGAGTCCTCCTCGGGTTCCTAGAAGGGACAGAATCAAATCCAGCTTCAGAGGGACCTCTGAAGAAACTTTAAACTCCTCAACATCCATCCCAACAGCAACTTACACACATTTTTAAAAATCCCCAGGACAAAGGTAAAAGGCACAAACAAGATCCAAGAATTGTAGGCTTAGCATTCTCAGGGGGTTCTGCAAGGAGGCTGCCAGCACAAGCACTGGTGTCTGTGGATGCAGCAGCTTTTCACAACCCTCGAAGATCTCCCACAAGAAAACACCCTGAAGACTAGAACGTAAGCCCTTTCCTCAAGAGATTAAACTGCATCCTAAAGCTAACATTCAGGTAGGATCCTGTTCTCAGCAGATCTTTAAGACTGAATAGAAACCGGCAAGGTCTTATCCAAACCCTCTTCCCCCCTAATAATCTCCACAGTAATATTTGAGAGGAGGAGGTGGATGCGATGCCAAACCTGGGGAATAAGCCCGTAGCAGCCAGTAAGGTGGGTGTTATTCCAAATGAAGAACTTCCTCACGAACGGCGCCTTCAGGTCGCACTCATGGATCCCCCGGTTTTGGGGGTACACTTGCAGCTCAGGAACGAAACATCTGGGCAAAGAGATGACCCCAAGGGAATCAGAGATACTGAGAGAATGGAGAACGTTTACCCCCAAAGATTGTGAAATGGAGCACAACACCTTTGTCACTGTCAAATACACATTTAACAGCCCTACGGTGAAAAATTGCCTTCAAAGTCTTCCCACTCAAACATGTCTTGTCGAGGAGGGGCAAAACCTGAGAGGCAGCACCCAGAGGCTGCCAAGTGCCCCAGGCAGAGCACTTGGTCCCACAGCTGCCTCAGCCCCTCCTTCACCCAAGAAGGTTTGCAAGAACTCCTGGAACAGTCCCAGTGATCCATGAGCTCTGGGGGAGCCTTCCCAACAGGGATCAGTGCTCAGTAAGGCTCCAGGAACACACGACTCTAGTGTCTCAGTAAAAAGGACTCCCTTCTCTCCCATGGTGCTGTTACCCTGCCTGAGAACTCAGCTGTTTGCCCCAGCCTTGGAGGGCATGAGACATCACCTGCCCCACAGAGTGGGAGATCACTCCCTCCCAGTTCCTACAACTCCCCTGGTCCTTCACTCCACAGGTCCAAACACTGACTGTCCCCAATGGCACTTGCTTTTCAAACATGGCAGCCCAGGCACTGACGAGATGGCTCTGCCTGGGAGTGGGAACAGCACCAGGGAACTGCATCCCTCTTGTCATTAAACTGACACCTAGAGCAGCACAGCAGGATGGAATTCTGCTGGAGCAAGAACAACTTTTGCTTTAAGCCTGAGAACATCAAAGCTCAAAACAGGAAGCAGAGAGAAGGGGAAAAAGTAGAGCTGACCTGCCACATCAAGGACTGATTTCCCCTCTGAAGATCCTGCCCTCACTTCTCTTGCTGTGAGCCACTTCCCCACTGTCACGTGCCCTCGTTAACAGAACCAGACCCTGACCCTCAGCAGACTGCTTGGTGTGCCCCAAGCCAACGCGGGCTGGTTGCAACCCAGCACAACTCCACCTCTTGCAGGAAGAAGGCGAGGAGGCCCTTGGGAAATTTGCTTCACCTCAAGCACCAGGTCAATAAATGATATCATTCCTGGTCCCTTTAGAAAACGACCCAGGACCACGCTGGGCTGTCAGCAGGGCTGCTTTTCACCACAGGCTGCTTTTCAAGCACTGCTGTTCTCATGTCCAGCTGGGCAGAACATGAGGTCATTAAACAACACGTCTCCTTGGGAGCTGCAGCCAGCACGTCCTGTGCAAGGCAGTGCGCTGGGGGAGGCCAGGGAAGTGTTGGTACCTGGCCTTGATGATCAGTGATGCCACTCCCTTGCCAAACCACTCCAGGTCCACCAGCAATTTCCGGTTGTATTCCGTCACAGTGTTGGAACACAGGGTCACCTGGTGGAAGAGAAGAGCAGTAAATTCTTCTTTACAAAAGCTCATGACTCACGTGTGATGTCCTCCAGTTTTTGTGGTAAGAAAAGGGAGGATTTTGCCTTAATTCTTCTGCCGCTCCACGTGTAGAGCACAGTCTCTAAGAGTGACAAAAGCCTTCTGGCAAATACCAGATTTGTTAAGCACACCTTGCTATCAGGGCATAGGTCAGCTAAATTAAAACATTAGACTAAAGCTCTGTGCAGCACTGTATTCAAATCAAGGGGCAAATTTTCATCTGACTACAATGACATAAATGCAGTGGAAATCTGCTGACTTGAACAGAATGAGTTCAGCTTTACAGCAGGAAGCTGAAGACAAAGCGTGGGCCAGCAGGTGCTGGGCAGTTCATGGCCGCAGAGTTGTTTGCCTTCACTGGAGATCCCTGCAGTGAACACAAATCATTCTACTCCCCAGGACAGGAGAAATGAGACCAAGAAGAAAAGCAAACTGCTTTATATAATGACATCTCTCTAACAGCCACCTTTGGTCCTCGTCCGTCCTCTGCCCACTTGCAATCAAAGACATTGCTCTCAAAAACACCAAAATGCCTTCAGTACTTGACCATATGGGACATGATTTCAGCTTGTGATTTTGGAAACAAATCAGTGCTCCTTCAGGAACGTCCCGAGTAACCCAGCTCACAGAGGCCCCACGCCAGTGCAGATCCTCGCTCACACGATGATCAGAGCTGGCATCAGAGCTAAAGCCCTCCCACACTCCCGTGAAGCTTCAGACCCGCTGCTGAAGTGTGTGTGGCTGGACTCTTCCCATACCTCGATATCCTGGTGTTCCTGGGATTGGAGGGTCCTTTCGCTGGGGTTCAGTGTAAACTCCCTTGGCTTCACAGAAAAATGAATTCCCTCCCTCCAGGAGGGCTCACTGTCGCTGAGTATTTGCTCAAAGCTGCTAACAGCAGGCTGAGTGCCATCGTCCGACACCCGGGAGGTGTTAGTGAGGCGACAGGTCTTGGTGTAGGGAAAGCCTAGGAAAAGGACACAAATATCCATTTAGGCACCAGTTATGTCGTGACTCCTGGTGGGAATACCCTGGTAGCATGAAAGCGTGATTGGAGTTTAGCTCTTTATTATCTGAACTACAGATTACTGAGAAGCTGCAAGAGGAATTAGTCGTCACTTAGTTCCCTTTAACACTGATTCCAGACTGTAGCCTTGAAAATGCCTGCTCTTAGCCCTGCTCAACACTGCAAGCTTCTCTCTTTCTGATGGGGAGAAGCTCCCTCACCTGCCCCAAACCAGCACCAGTTATTTCTCCCTGATGACTGTGCACCCAGACCAAGCATTTCCTCTGAAAATTCAAACTGTAAAATTCCCTGTTAAGTCTGCCAACACTCCTACCCTTTTCAAGATACATAAAGAGTGAGTCGCCATTGAGAAGAAGCTACAGCAGAAGAAAGTGAGGATGAAATCAGGAACTAGAACGTGATGCAAAGCACCCTAATGCAGTTTCTCTCTGCAGAATTCTTAAGGCGTCTTTTGGTTTGGGCCAAACAGACTGGGCATGTGACAGCTCAGAGCCCACTCAGCTGGAGGCAAACCCGAGCCTTGACCCAACAAGCGGGGACATCGCACCCATACTACTCACTGTGATTGCTGCCTGCAAGGGTTTACCCCACCTTAACTCTGAGATTTGCTTTCCATATTGGAAAGCCAGAGATAGTGCCACGCATGGTGGGGATGTCCTGCAGAGCCCGGACACCAGCCACAACCCGCTCTGCAGTGGACTGGCTGGCCAGCTCTGTGGGGAGGAGACTTCTCCCCAGGCCTGCTCACCAAGAGTCATTTGAACACAGGTGGGGGAAAAAAACAACTGCAGGCGCAGCCCAGAGCTTCTCTGTGCCCATCAACAGTAATCACTGCCGGCTCCAGCAGGGACTCCAGCAGGGAGGCAAGAGAAGCACAAAAGGGACAAACACAGATGTCAAAACCTCAAATGAGACTGAGGTCACCACATGCAGACAACAGTCAACAACAGTTAAAAAGAAGCAAAGATACAACAGCTGCCTTCAGCTGAAGAGACCTTAGGAATGCGTTTCTACCTGTTGCCTTTCTTGTTTCATTTATTCAAAAGGCAACTTAACAAGTGCCTCAGTGGTGATGCAGGGTGGCGAAGAATCAGATCAGGAGAGGCAATTAGTTTTCTTAAAACGTTCAACAACTTCATTGTTATGAGTTTAGGTTTCGTAGTGAATTTTGGCCTCAGTCTGGGAAGGGAAATACAGGGGGTTTGGGGTGGTCTCGGCTGTGCGGGTGGGCTTTTCCATCCGGGGCTCTTTGGGAGCTGTGCCGTGATGCCGCGGGCGGTTGTGAAGTCGGAGCCGAGGTTTGCAGGGGGCAGACCTTTCCGTCCTTCCGCCGGGGCTCGGGAAGGTCGGCAGCGTGCTGCTGCGGGACGTCGTGCGCTTGACGCCGGGCTCAGCACCGTGATCGAACCTGCCCGCCGTCCCCGCTTCTGCCTGCTCCCGATTGCCAGTGCCCACATCTCCTGCTGCCCGTAGTTTGCAAAAGCAGCGATTTCCTCCTTCCCTCCCTGCCCGTGCCGGCTGGGAGGGAAATCACTGCCCTGCCAGAGCCCACCGCTCCTCCAGCCTGTGATCATAACCACACCAAAGGGGAAAACAGGACTCGGTGGGTTGGAAACTTCTGGCATTGCGTTGTTGTCTGTGCTGTCCGGATATACTCTAGTAACGAACTGCTATTCCTTTTCCATATTTTTGCCTGGAAGCCCTGTAATTTCAAAGGTATAGTAATTTGGAGAGAGGAGGGTCATCATTCCATTCCGTGAAGATTGCCACCTTCCTTGGCAGAATCTGTCTTTTAAACCAGGACAGAGACACCAGAAAATACTTGCTCCTATTTGATCCCACAATGGCAAAATGCTACCTGAGGCACCTGCAGTTCACACCCTGAAGAGGCTGTTGTGGCAGAACATGAGCAGTGCTGGATGCTTTTACGTTCAAGTGCTCCATTTTGGAGCACACAGATCCCTCCCGCTGTGTCCCAGCGCAGGGAACACTCACCAAAGGAGATGTCACCGAAGTCGAGCTCATCGGTGTCGAAGTGTAAAGTCGGCCCGACGACACACCCCCTGCTATGACAGGGACACAGGAGGAAATGGCTGCATTAAAGGGAATTGCAAAGCCTCCGGCTGTCGTGGCTTGGGGGCACAAAACCTGGTGTCAGGGGCATCGTGGGTTTCAAATCAACACACCACCATGTGCTCAGCACAGTGTCCATGTGCACAGGAGGCAGCTAAAGCCAAGAGGCCAGCAGCCCACAGCCACTGATGGGGCTTTGGACGCAGGGCAGGCAGGAAAAGCCCCCAAGTTGCCGGTGGTCCCATGGGGGACCCTGAACACCTACCCAGATGTGTCTCCGTGCCTCAGTTTCCCCATCTGTAATGGGATGGACATAAAGGTGTCCCCACAAACTTCTGTAACCAGCCTTTCCAGCCACAGGTTCCCTGCTTTGCTACTTGGCTGTAACTGGTCTTCCCATGGAGGAGCTTTCTCAGGAGATTTTGACCCACACAATCATTACAGACAGAGTTTTGAGACATGAAGCCAGGGGAGCCCCAAACATCCTCCAAAAAGAGCATTAACAGTTCTACACAGTAGACAGATGAATCCTAGAGGAAAGGACCAGCTTGTCACTAGTGCACCAGCTGGCACAGCCAGGAGCAATAGCTTAAACAACCAAACATGGGTGTCCTGAATCTACCACACCTCCTCCCCTGGCCTTGAACTCAGCAGACAGGCACTAAAAGTCACCAACATCCACTGAAGGCAGCACTTGAAGCTGCCCAACACGAGTTTATTTCATGGTTGACGCCAATTAATGCGCACCCTGCCTTTTGGTTAAAAGTCAAGGACCAGTGAACTGTGTCTTCTACTGTGTTCACAGGACTGCCCCTGGCTCCGCTCTACACATCTCAACAAGAGACACCTTCTCTTGCTCAAGGAGAAAGCTGCTTATGGAATAACATCCCACGCATGACCAGTTTGGGGGAGGGACAGAGGAGAATCAATTATTTGATGGTGAAAGGTTCCCTCTTGATTTCCAAAATAAAAATAGCAGCACTTTTTCTCCAAAAGCAAAGCCAGTGTAGTTGTTTCTCTACTATGGGCAGACCTAGTCAACACTGTTCTCCTGCTAAGTAATAAGTTTCATGTTCTTTTTAATCCATCTCCCTTATCTTATTGGTATAATCAACTGCAGATTGCTTTCATTTCTTTATTGCCCTGATCCAGTGCCTCCCAACAGCAGCAGCCTAGCTCCAAAGCTCCAGAGCAGCCAGCATCAGCTTTCCTGCTTACACTACGTTATCCTACCAGCACACGCCTCAGGCTAGCAGGGACAAGCCCTCATGCTGCTGTGGTCCTGAGGACTGAGCTCTGCCTCCCCCATCATCACCCCTTCTCCCTTCTGCAGGGCCAGGATTATGGGATGAAGCCCATGTCCTTGGGACAGTTCCTGCTGCACAGTTCCCTGTCTCCCACATCAGCCTTTTCCTGGCTGTGGAAAGGAGGTAGCAGAGCACTCTGCACAGGAGCTCGGAGCACAGCCTGCCTCCATGCATGGCCATGAGAAGTGAGGGGAGGCTGCTGCTGCCCGTTTGGGATGGATTATTAACAGAAGTTTTTAAAAACACTGCTACTGCCCAAAGCTGATCCATGCCACTGCCTGCCATGGCCCAAGGCAGAGGGACATCCCTGCAGGGAGGAGTCATTCCAGCTCCCGGGTACCACACAGGGCAGCAGGCACCCCCACACTAAGGCAATGCCAGGATCAGAGCAGAGATTAAGACCTCAGGAAACATCTTTTTTCTCTGCCCGACCCCAAAATGAGGTAGGTGGGGGATGTCCCAGAGACAGCTACAGATGTGCCCACCCAGAGTAAGCTCCCAGAGTCCTTACTCGATGGTCAGGATCACAGGTGTAGGAGATCCAGCCACACGGAACTGGAATGGTTCCTCAAACCGCCCCAACACGGCGGCATCCAAGGAGATCTGAATAGTCTGGATCCCACCTGGTGCAATGAGGCCCTCCTCGGGTACAAACTTGAAGCAGCAGCCCACTTCCGTGTTTGAAGGGATATAGGTGAAGGGAGCATCAAGAACTCCTTTGTTCATCAGTTTCACCTGCAGCAGCAAGAAAACAAAATGCAAGTACACGTGAAATCTTCCCTTCTTGGGAGTCATTTTCTAATGGCGCAATTAACACCCAGAAAAGGCAGAAGATGCTTTGTGCTGCTGGACGGCAGAAGTCAAAAAAATACAACAGGACAAGTTCTGCCTTTGGGTTTTCATGCGAAGCTCACATAACTCCTCATAACTGGAGTCACCCTGGGGTTATCCCACGGACACAGAGCAGTCCACCTCTGGTCAGTAGCACCAAGCTCATTCAGACCTGGCCCTGAGAGCAACGTGGGGTGATTGCAGCTGCGTAGTGAATCACCACAGAGCTGCTGCTGCCCCAGTCAGCGCAGCTCCAGCAGTACCGTATCTACGCATTTACCTTTTCCCATACCGTGAAAACAATACACTGAGAAGGAGGCATCAACATCAAAATGTACAGACAGCGCCATCTTTTGGTAAGAAAACTCAACGTGTCTTTCCCTTCCACAACCAAACTTCTGAAAGTGTCTGGCATGATGTAGTGCCTCGTTTTCTGCCTCTTTCAGTTGCTCTCTCTTTTTTTTTGCAAACTTGACCCCCAACAGGGGGGAGGCAAATAGGTAGAAAAATCTTTTGCTTTATTCCCAGGAACACTTTTCTCTTTGTAGAGCCAGAGATGCACCAAGCCTGAAGTGTGGTGAGGGATTGGACAGCAAGGGAAAGAATCCTCAAGCCCTTTGCAAGGGCCTGCACTGAGCCAGGAGGCTGGATGGCTTTCCTGTGACTTCCAGGAATGAGCAGGAGACACTTGACTAAAAGTTGTTTGCGGTGGACTGAAGCTCAAATGTAGCCAGCTTGTCCCAGCTGCTTCTGAACAGCCCAGTACAAAGGTGCCTTGTGTCTGGTGCTGCCACAAAAGCCTCTGAACAGCTTTTTGACCCAGCGTTGGGTCAAAAGGGGTTGTTTTGCAGGAAGCCTCCCAGCTGATCCCTATGGAAGGCTGCCCAAAAGAAGGGACTGGGGCTTCATGAACAACAGACACATTTTTCTGGAACACCCCCCCCCCCGCGCCCAGATTTGACCAGTGCATCAGCTATTCCCTGCTCACAACTGCCCAGGTTGCCAGGAATTCCACAGGTCCACCAGGCTTGCTGCTGCCTCAGGAGCCATCAGGATCCATCCCAACCCCTGGTGCTCACCTCATGGGTGTGGGCGGTTTTGACAAAAACTTCCCCAAGGTTCAGGGTATCACAGCTGAGTTCAACCAAGGGTCCGCGGCCTTCCCCTCTGAGGCGCAGGGCCAGCCTGCTCTCACGGCCTGGGGAGAGATGTCCATTTCAGTACAATAATTCCCTCTGTTCTACTGGATTTTCCAGGCTGCCTCAATGCTAGACCCTGATTCTGAGCTGCATGCAACCAGCTCTTGATGCTGCAGCAGAAGATATGGACCCTTCTCTTCCCTCAGGAGATATCCCCTGGGGCTGACTTGCAATTTCTAACCCATTCCTTGGGCTGGTTTCCAATTTTAGCCACCAGTTTGCTGAGTTTAAAACATCTCTGGTGTCCTGTAGCGACAGGCCAAGGAGTGACAGGTATAAATTGAAAGAAAGGAAATTTAGGTTAGATATTGAGAAGAATTTTTTTACTGTGAGGTGGTGAGACGCTGGAGTAGGTTCCCCAGGGGAGTTGTGGAGGTTCCAGCCCTGAAAGTGTTCAAAGCCAGGCTGGATGGGGCTTGGAGCTACCTGGTCTAGTGGGAGGTGTCCCTGCCCATGGCAGGGGCCTTGGCACTAGACAGTCTTTGAGGTCCGTTCCATCCTTAACATACTATGACTCTAGGGTTTCCTCCCCATGCACTTAGAGGAGCTTTGAAATCCATTCATTGAAGGCACAAAGCTCACAAAGACTTTGGCAATTGCTACCTGGCAAACTGCCAGGCAACAACTGCCAAACCACCTGGCCCAGCAGCACAGGACTGCTGTCCTCCACTTCTGACACTCGGCACTGTGTTCTGTTTGCACAGACTGAGAGCTGCAAGGTGACAATTCCCACACAGGGAGAGAAGCAGGTGCTGGCCAAGGGTGGTCCTTCTACCAACACCCTGGGCTCAGCGGGGCTCCGCCTCCGCTGGCCTGGTGGTGTCTGGAGGTGATCCAGGCTCAGGGAGCACATTTCTAACTCAGCTCCTACTGCCTGATGATGGATCCACGTCAAATGGACCCATCCTGGAGGTCAG
This sequence comes from Chamaea fasciata, assembly GCF_029207755.1. NCBI lineage: Eukaryota > Metazoa > Chordata > Aves > Passeriformes > Sylviidae > Chamaea > Chamaea fasciata. The sequence continues at coordinate 21,863,098 of NW_027094097.1, read as the reverse complement.
TGGTCTAGAGGGGCTTAGTGCTTGTTCACTAAAGCTGTTCTGCTCTGCAGCTCCTTGGCCTTTGAGGAAATGCTGGCAAAGCCGTGCCATGAAAACATCTCCCTGCACTGCCTGGGTTGTTCTGGGATCAGCAATCCAGACACAGGTGTTCCGAGCCCTGGCCTTGCATGGGAGACTCCCTGGAAGCTGCAGGGACACTGGGGATGTGCCAGCACTGCCCTGCTGACCAGGAACTCTTCCCAGCAGTTACATGGGAGCCCAGTGGGCTCAGGCTTGCTCCATGGCTTCACTGTGGGTGAGAGAAGCAGGGGAAAGGAGCTGTACCTGAGATGTCACAGTAGGCCACACTCTGATACTCCAGTGCTTCCAGGGGTTTAAAGGTCACCTTGATTTCAGCCGAACAACGTGGCCCAATCTCTCCCTCCTGAAACAGAAAGAGACAGAAAAAGATTTATCTTCAAACTTCACACTTCTTGTTTTCAACCACTCCTCTAAGCCTTTCTTCAGAGCATCAGTGATGAGTGAACAACATAAGGAGCCCAAGGAAACACTCTAAACCCAGCTCAACACACCACTGGGCGCTCTCAATGCTCAGCTGATCAGCCCCCACTCTCCACAATGTTCCTGCTGCTCTGACACAAGCTCCTGGTCACATCATGCTGCAGTCAGCTACAGTGGTACCTAACTGCCATTGTGCACTGGTGGCTCTTGGCCTTAGATGGGCCATAGGAGTAACCAAGAACACGATCCCCTTCCTTGGAAAGAAAAATATTAGTTTAACCTTTTTTCAAAGAAAGCAGAGGTTGGGATTATTCTAGGATTTACTCCAGGATGAGAAGGGATTTTGCACTGTGCAGACACCAGGCATTCATCATCTCTCACAATGCCAATACTCAGAATCAGGGCTCTGGCTGATGGGAGGACATGGGCGTTTGCTTGCATAAACAGAAAAAGAAAAGGTTTACTGTCCCCGTGTGCAAGAGAACTCAAAATGCCCATTATAACCTCCCACCCTTGTGTCCAGGCTCACAGATGACACTGGGAGACTCACAAACAGTGCGAGTCGTGGTTAGAGGAAGGGACAGGCATTTCTACGATTAACCTTGGGCTGAATTTGGCCTCCTTTTCCCAGCGAACCCTTGCATGCTTCAGGTCAATCCGTGAACTGGCACTGCTCCAACACCCTCCGCTGAACCCCACGCAGCAGCACGTGTCGGGGGAGCCCCTACCTACAAAAACTGCTCCCTGTGGACACTTCAAGGACACGGAGTGCCCTGAGCTCGAGCCCTGGCAGCAGAGCTCAGCTTTGTCAGGCTCCCAGCCCTGCCTTGAGCCTGCAGGGCAGAAATACTTTCAGCAGTGAGCTCTGCAGCCGCACCAGAAACTCCATGCCCTCCCTCTGAGCACACCGAGCCAGCTGAGGACCTGCTGAGTGACCGCACCCGGGGGAAGGGGCGGGGGTAGGGTGGGCGGGAGGAGGAAGAGGAGGAGGAGGAGGAGAAGGAAGAGGAGGAGGAAGAGGAGGAGGAAGAGGAGGAGGAGGAGAAGGAGGAGAAGGAGGAGAAGGAAGAGGAGGAGGACGAGGAGAAAGAGAAGGAGGAGAAGGAAGAGGAGGAGGACGAGGAGAAAGAGAAGGAAGAGAAGGAAGAGGAGGAAAATGAGGTTCTCAGCTATCACTTACCATTGGCTCAATGAAAAAAAAGTCATTGGAGAACAGCAGGGGGTCTTCTTGCACCTTTGCCTTCTCCTCCTGGACCTTTTGGCTCAGGAGGGAGGTGCGATTTTCACAAAAGCCCTTCACCTTCTTTATTTTTTTCTCCTCCATGAAGTCTTCCATCCAGACCTTTGGTGGTGGCTCCAGCAAATCACACTGCCTGCAGCCGCAGGGAGAGACAAAGCCAGCAGGTCATTTAATATATTTGCAGAGAGAAGCGGAAGTGCGGGAGAGCAAAGCACTTGGGGAGGAGCGGCAGCTCCCCAGCAAGGGCTGACCCCAAGCCACGAGGGTCCCAATCGGATCAGAAGATAACCTGTTGTGCACAAGCTCAGCAGGTAGCTTTACTCCACACTTGCAAGCTCAGGAGAGCTTTGGAAAGCCAGCATCCCTCAAGAGAATCTCCTGCCTCAAAGCCTCTGCCAAAACTGAGGGAGAATCCACCAGCCACCTCAGCTGGCTTTTCCTACCACTGAGCTGCTCGGGGGGAAGCAGATAAAGATCACGGAGCACCCACTGCAGGACTTCCCTGGGAAAGGGAGACGAAGCTGGGTTGTGGTTACGTGTTACCAGCATCGCTCTTTGTTTCTTCCATTTTGGACCTGCCCTGTTCCCTACTCTGCCTTTCACAAGAGCATCCCAGAGCACTTCCAAAGGAAATTGATGAATTCAGGCACCGCATCCCTTCAGTGACATCCAAGGTTTTATATGCATGAAAACAGAGGCTGTGAGAGGGGAAGGGACTTCTTGGTGCAGGAGACAGACAGCAAACTCCTGGAGAGATCATCTTTTCAGGATCCAGAGCTTTTTGGGTCCCATCCCAGTGCATGGTAGTAGAATGGCCAGAGAGGGAAAGGATCCTGCACTAGCTCCTCTCATAAAAAAAAGTCCTCTCTGCTCTGAGATCTCAAAAGCATCTCTGACAGCAGGAGAGTAGGCCTTAGAGCTAACACCATCCCTAAGACTGGAAGTAAGGAAAAACAAAATGTCCTGGTGACAGGCTAGGACACAAACTGGCATGAAAATAAATGTAATTGGAAAAAAGTATTACGAAGAAAAGAAGGGTAGTGGTAGTAAGTGAATCCCTTCTAAGGGGAAATGAGGGCCCTGTATATCGAGCGGATCCGTTCCACAGGGAAGCCTGCTGCCTCCCTGGGATCCAGGTACTGGATATCACCAGGAGATTCCCTAAGAACTAAAAGAACTTCATCTGTTCACCACTGTCTGGGGGTACAGTGACTGTGAAATAACAGAGTTTTCAACATTCAGTGAAACAAGGAGGGGCATCAACAAAACTTCCACTCTGGTCTTCTGGAAGGCAGCCTTCGGCCTGTTCAAGAGATTGTTTTGGAGAGGACCTTGGGAAGCAGCCTTTACAAACAAAGGGGTCCAGGAAGGATGGACATACTTCAAGAAAGAAGTCTTGAAGGCACAGGAACAGACTGTCCCTGTGTGCTGAAAGATGAGCTGACAGGGAAGACAACGAGCCTGGATGGGCAAGGAGATTTGGAAGGAACTAAGGGGAAAAAAGAGGGCGTATTGCCTTTGCAAAGAGGGGCTGGCAACTCAGGAAACGTTTAAGGATGTTGCCAGGTCATGTAGGAAGAAGATTAGGGAGGCAAAAGCCCAATTAGAACTTGAGGAAATCCAGTCATTGCAATCAACCTTTCCTTCCCAAAATGCCATCCTTGGTTGGAGTATAAATGGAACTGGAATGCTGTGCTGAGCTCCTGCAGCCCAGGGACACACACCCTAATGCCAGGGATGGTTTACTTGGCATAAACCATTCAAAATCACCAACACGCCCCTGAGGCCATGCATTAGTTTCAGTCTTGGGCCATGTATCTCACTGAAACGTATCTTTCAAACCAACCTCCTCTTCTCTTCATTGTCGGCTTCCTCAGTAGGAAACATCTTCCACTGGAAGTGGGCTGTGATGTTACTCCTGTTTCTGATGAACATGCTTGTGTGGCTTGATGTGGTGATGAAAGTCTTCTCAACCTTCATGGAATATGTGCTCAATCCAATGTTGACATCTGCAGCTTCTGCGCGAAGGAATGTGAAGAAACTTTCTTCACCTGGAACAAAGCAGAGTCTTTGCTCAGCTAGCTCAGTTGCTGATGGAAGCACAAGGAACAAAGCAAACCACAGGTCACGGAAGAAAGTGTCATAGCTTTTAAATGTATTAGCAGTTCCATGGATCAGTACATTTATCACGTCCTGACAGCTCTGTGTGTACTGCGTGAGGATGTCCTGGGCACCTCCTTAACCACCTTATTTCCAAGGTGTTTGTAGAGATTTGGCCCCAAGGTGACAGTATGTACAGTGGGATTTGTCAGATGTGCTCAGGTGACCCACTCAGACCACTGGGATTTCTGCATCAAAGTCCTTCAGGTGACACTGAGGAGCCCTGGTCAATCCTGGCTTGCCGAGGTCTCCCCTGCGCATCCCACGAGACTCCTGCCCCTCCTGATCCCTTGGATCCCTTGTTGCTGACAAGCAAATACGCCTGGGGGCATGTGGGCAGAAAAAGGAGACCCAGAGGAACAGGTGAAGTGACAGCCCACAGCAGGAGGGGACACAGGAGAGGAAACACAACCGGCCTGGCTTTGCAATATGACAAACCACTACAAAATGAACACCATAAAAATCATCATCATCGTCATCTTCCTGTCCAAACCCACAGCCCCATCAGTCTTGAAATATTTCATATTGTCCTGATCTCAAAAACCAAGATGGAGCACTTCAGGTTAAATACAAAAGGACAAGGAAAGATTAATAAGTACAGAGCAGCTTCTATATGAAGTCTGAATGGGATTCCTCAGTCTAGAAATCAAATGGGAGATGTGAGAGGTTTGCAACAGCATGAACGGCCTGGGAAATGGGGACGAGGAAAAATTTGTCTTGATTTGTCACCATACAGGAACTTGAGGGCCTGAAGATGTTATTAGGCAAAAACTGCATGGATGTGTAGAGGGCAACATAGTAAAAGGGTCTGTGACAAGCCAGTGGAGAAGCGGCATACAGGACAGAGGTGTGCAAGAAATACACTGCATTGGAGAGAGTCTGATGGAGACCTCGCAGCTCACATACAGCACTGCCCAGGAGTAAAATAAAACTTCACCCAGGCGTAGCCACACAGTAGTGGAGAATCAGGGTTCCTCCTTCCTCCACTCTGCAACACCCAGCAAAACAGAATTCCAAAAATCTCAGCCCTGTTAGAGGGGATCCACTTTTTCAACCATTTAAACACCAGCTATTTCAGTTTTCTTTGGGGCAGAGCTGGAACAGAGGAGGTACATCTAGAGGGAATTGAGGGGGATGAACAGGGAGTGATGGTGGAGAACTGTCCTGTGTCCCATGCGTTGCCCAGCACTCACCTATGCAGCGCGCCACCAGGGACCCGAAATGGTCACCGCACGTCAGCGGGTGAAATCCCACTGTCACCTGCATGGTGTGACCAGGGCCCAGAATTCCTTCGGCTGGAACCACGGAGAAAGGACTGCAACACAAAGAGAGGATCAGGACTTGGGGGGAATTCTGGCCATGACATTCTTTCTGCAGTGCAGGTCACTTCAGCTCACTTGGGCAAGCAGGGAGCAAACAAACTACGGCCAAGACAGACAGAACAGCCAGGATCAGAAACAGCTACTGACCCACTTCTGAGGAGATCCAGCCCTCAGAAGATCCTGTGGGATAAAACGACCTAATCTCCCCCATACTCTGCATCCAGCCTTCTGACTGCCAGCAATCCCATCAGAGAATGGTTTGTGAAAAGCACAGAGAGAGTTAAGAGCTATCTGCATGCATAACTTGACGCTGACTGCCTCAGGAATTTCTCATTTCCTGCTACCTATAAACTTCCTCTCAAGAGATGCAAATGTTAGGGCACTATCTCTCTTGTGAGATTACAGCCTAGGAATCAGACAGGGAGAAGGAACTTTCTCTTGAAGACCACGGAATAACTACTGTTGAATTTGCAGCGTGGCTCTTTGGTTTATTTTACCTTGAAAAGATCCTGAATTAGCACATTTTGTCAGCATTTCAATGAAAGCTGCTCTACAAAAAGGAGCAATCAAAACTCTGAAAGAGTGCAAATGCAGATTAGAGCAATACAGTGACATGGAAACAAGACCCAAAAGGAGGATGCCATTTACAATCTGAAGGATCCAATCCCAGCCATATGAAGCACCATTAGCAGGAGCACATCGAGGAGGCAGAACAGGAGGGTTTTGTGTATTTACCAGCAGTGCAGTCTGGGGCCCTGGGTTGTCATCCAGGCTGGCAACTGTTTGCTTGGCTCACCAGACAAACTCTGCGCAATGTGTTGGAAATAATTACGCAAATGTCTTGGTGCACTTTGGATGTAACAGGAGCAATTAGGATTGGTCACCAGGTGAACAGTTCTTGCCTGACAAACACAAGACTCCGTGCTTTGATGCTCAGGGACAGCTCAGGTGAAATGTGCTTCTGCCCAGAAGTTGCTGGGCTTTGTGCTCTTCCACAGCCCCACTGAGGAAACAAAAGTTCCTCAGTGCTTTGCTGGTGGTCAATCTGTGCACAGAAAGGGTGTTCTGGGGAGTTTGGTGATGAACTTATCACACACAAAAATATAGAGAACATCTGGCAAGCTGAATTTCATTCATGTCAGTAGTGACAGCTGATGAACTTGCTTCAGGTTCTGCTCACTAAGGACCTATTGCTGCAGTTATGGGCCTGACCTGCTCCATTACCACTAGTGAGAACATCACTAGTGGCTGATGGAGAAGCCTTGGGCCAGCAATGTTTATGTGCTGGATGTGAGACTTTGGGGAGAGAGGAGGAAAGACAAGGCCCCAGCAGCCCCGGAGCCCGATTACTGTACGAGCTCCCACATCTGCCCCGAGGGTGAGCCAGCACTGCTGCAGGTCTCTGCTGGGGCTTGGGGGATCGGTGCCTGGTGTGGGCAAGGCACAGGATTTTTTTCTTATTGTTTTGTCAGGAATTTTGCCAGAAAGAGAAGCTGCCAGTTAAGGGAGTCCCTGGCCACACTTCAGCACTCCCCTTCCCTTCCCTTCCCTTCCCTTCCCTTCCCTTCCCTTCCCTTCCCTTCCCTTCCCTTCCCTTCCCTTCCCTTCCCTTCCCTTCCCTTCCCTTCCCTTCCCTTCCCTTCCCTTCCCTTCCCTTCCCTTCCCTTCCCTTCCCTTCCCTTCCCTTCCCTTCCCTTCCCTTCCCTTCCCTTCCCTTCCCTTCCCTTCCCTTCCCTTCCCTTCCCTTCCCTTCCCTTCCCTTCCCTTCCCTTCCCTTCCCTTCCCTTCCCTTCCCTTCCCTTCCCTTCCCTTCCCTTCCCTTCCCTTCCCTTCCCTTCCCTTCCCTTCCCTTCCCTTCCCTTCCCTTCCCTTCCCTTCCCTTCCCTTCCCTTCCCTTCCCTTCCCTTCCCTTCCCTTCCCTTCCCTTCCCACTCCTGCCCCATGTTACATACTCCTGCCCTCAGATGGCAGGATGCGAATAACACTCCTGGGAGTGACCTCAGGGGTTGCGTGAGAAAGAAGATATCTTCTTATTTTCAAATTACCAGGAGAAGAGGATCCAGCCAAGTTTCAGTTGTCAGGGCTGAAAAACTGAGTGCAAATCAGCCCTTGCATCTCCTACATCCCACCCCAGGCTGTACCCACCAGACTCCCCTGTTCCTGCTGGAGCAGTCATCTCTCATATAGACCTGGCTCCCCAAGACCCAAGGACACAAGCTCTACAGTTAAACTTAACTCCTCTGAATTTCAGTCAACATCACTAAGCTGTTCCCTGAGCCCACAGATAAGAAGGACTGTGAAGGAGACATCCCTGACGCTATAATAACCAAATGAAAACCACTGCCAAGAGATGGGGCTGGCAGGATAAATTTTGGCCTTTTATGGCTTGATTAGAGCAATATAGTGAGTTAATTGTCAGCTGTTCCTTAAGATAGTTCTCATCCTGTTAGATCTACCCTTTCAATGAATCACTACTGCACCCGACAGGCAGAAAAGATAAGGTCATGGAGGGGTTTTAATAGGTCTTCTTCGGCTTTTTAACTAGTCCATTTGTTTGTTTGTTTCCTTGTATGGCATCTAAAGACAACTCCAGATCTCCCAATGGCCCCTTGCAATCCCCGGACACTGGTCTTGCTTTGAGCAGCGTATTTGCTCGGACAATTTCCAGAGGTCCCCTCTAGAGAAAGTTATTCTATACTTTTATCTTCTAAATCAGCCCAATTGCTTTTCACATAGTCACTAAATGTCTCATGTTTCTAATACACCTGTGCCTATGCCTATGGGCATGTGGTGTATTGATAGGCCTTGGAGGAGCTTGACATTTATGAAAGTTCCCAATGAAGAATTCATGATCTTTTGGCAAACATTTAACACAAACCAAAATGAAAAAACAGCAGAAACACAGGAACTTCAGAATATGTAAAATGAGATCTCAATGAAAGGGGGGACGACCTTATTCAGAGATTTAAAGCACGTGTTTGAAATTTTAAACCGGCTTTCAAAGGTTCATCGTGGAACAGAAGAGGGGACTGATGCCCTCAGCTGACAAGGGAAATCAGATCAGCTTTAAGTAACAGGAACTGCACCGGCTGCCTGCAACACAGCTCATGTTGGGCATCTGATGCAGGCACCACTGGAAAGCCATGTGCCTGTGTCCTCCCAGAGAATGGGTCTGTTTGGCTGACAGTGGTGAGTACCCATTTCAGAAGCTGCTTGTGCTCAGGAGGGCGCAAGCCAGCAACTAACATGTTCCAGCACCCCCCAGGAAATCTGGGGCAGAGAAAGCTCAAAGGCTGCATCCTGCTAAGAACACTGAAAGCAAGAGCAGATGCCATCCATCCTGCCCATTTCCAGCCGGCGACGCAGGGCAGCAGCTCCCATGCTCTGGTTCCTTTTGTTGTTCTTTCCCAACTCTGTTATCCCCCAAAGGTGTTTTGCACAAGGACAGATGAGCTGCCTCACCTCTCGGTGCCCAGCTGGTAATGAGCTGCCACACTACCACAATTCTGAATCAGCAGACTCTTGCGGGTGCTGCCCTTGACTGGACACTTTGAGAAGTCCAGCTCGTCAGGGAAGTCCAGGATAGCTCGGGCAGGGATGGCCCGAATTGGCACAACTATCCTTTCCTCTCCACTGACGCAGACGAGCTCATGGGAATAAACCTGCAGGAAAAGAAACTGTCTCAGCACAGGTCATTTGGTGCCATCTCCATGGCAGAAGAAAAGCCATTTCCTATATCCCTTCAAGGGTATCAATTTACCTATTCCACCCCCAAATGAACAATAAGTTCTACTAATATCTCACATTTTAAAGGCAGCAGTGCACTTTGCAAAACCTATCTCAGTGGCATTAAGCTCTTGTGTCACTTGGGTCATACAGACAAGTGCCCAGGGCCACCATAATTTTTACTCTCAATTTTAATGATGTTAAATAATTCCTAAGTCCCTTCTAAGGAACATGGAGCTAGGGAACACAGGACATTCCTCCTTAGGTTACTATATTCCCACGGATTGAGAATAGGACAAAGTGTTAAACTGAATCTAAGCAGCAAAAGGAAACTGAGAGAACAGCTGCACCCAAAGAGATCCTGGACCTCTGGCCTGGTGTAGAAATATCTGTTTGCTCAGAACTCCCCTCTAATTTTGCCTCTCCAACCAAGTCACGAGAAGAACAGTGCTAAGAGGTAGCAGGATGCTGTTGCAAAGAGCCTCTCTTTGTTTCCCTGCAAGGCCTCCTCCCTTCCATGCCATGTCCTAAACCCCTCTGTATGAACGAGCCTCCAGATCACAGCGCTGAGAGCAGACTTGCCAGGGCCTCGGCACTGGTGTTCAAACTTGCACGCAAAAGCACAATTGGCATGGAATGGGCGCCAGCTGACAGAGCAGCCACAGTGACAGGCATGAAGACAGAGCCGCAGCAGTGTCGCTGCCACCGGCTCTGGGCCCACAGGTCTGCCTGCCTGCAGGCTGTACCTGCCCTACACGAGCTCTTTCAGGCAGGTGTCCAAGTCCCCTGCAGCTCACCAAGCTCCTGCTGACTAAGGGCACCTAGAGCTCAGTGTGCCTGTGCCAGGCTGGGCCCACGGGCACAGCACATCCTCTGCCCTGGCCTTGCAGCCGTATCATGGTCAGCTGTGCTCTGGGACAGCACAGCCGCAAGGCTGGAGAACAGAGGGTGTGAAAAAGCACCGTCCTTGCTCCAGCCCCGGGTGAGGCAGGGAAGCTGTTGCCCGTCAGGAAGGCGGAAAGCTCTCTGACCTCTTTGTTCCTCTAGTACTTTGCAGAATAACGAAACCCCTTCCACTATACCTAGAGATGGCCAGACATCTATCAACACCCCTCTACCGTTTGCCTACTGTTCCCTGGGCATCTTTCTTCCCTTGGGAATGCTCAGAGGAATGTGCAGCGAGGGGAAGCAGGGCCTGTCAGGCCTGGGTGCAGGGCCTGACAGCACATGCCAAGCTGGGACTGGCTGCAGGCTGCCTGCCCACGGCCTGGAGCCAAGCTCACAGCATGGGCTGTACCCAGAGTGCAGGGACAACAATGGCTTTGGAGATAATTCTGTGTTTTGGCTCCTCCAGTCTCACCTTGTTCTCGTCAGGAGTGAAGTGGACGTGCACATCGGTAATGGCGCCTCCTGGCACGGCACGGCATGCATCACTGGGGCCCGCCAGCTGGAAGTAAGGTGAGCTCTCCATGGAGACCTGCACCCCCTGAAGATTCTGCAGGAAAGACATGGAACCATGATTTTGCCACTTGAGGAAACAGGACAAGAGGAGACCTGTCCATGCCCTGGTGACGTCCTTCCTTGACCCCTTTTCCAAAGCCCTTTCTGCTGTGGAGGTACAGGCACAGAATTCCCAAGGGTGAACTTGAATCCCTTCTGTCTGGCTCCAGCATTTTGGCCAGGGGCAGTAGGGCAGTGCCTGGTGGGAAGGAAGGGCCGAGCAGGTCAGCACCGGCAGGATGGAGACAAGAGCACCTGAACCAAATCATCTGCATATTCAACAGGGCCAAAAACCTGCTGATTTCTGCCTGCACACAGCTATGCAGTCGTGTTCCACGGAGGGAATGGGCTACCTGAAAGCATAACAGCACATTCTCCTGCGGGGAAGAAGAAATTCCTTTCTAGCAGGTCAGCTTTGGATAGGGCAGTTCTGGGGGATACAGTCATGCAGGCAGAGCAGCAAGAGAGGAGACCAAACACTGTGGCCTTACTGGGAACAAAAGCAAACCTGAAAAGCAAAAGAAGGAACACAGCAATCCCTAAAAAAGGGAGATGACAAAGAGAATTTAAAGCGCCAGTAAAGCAGCAAGGAAGAATCATCAACTGATTACAGCAATCACCTCCCCGAAAGTGATGGAAACACAGACAGGTTGTGCCTGTTGACTGTGGGCTTCAAAGGCATTTTCCTCCTGGAGAAACCTTGCAATTCTTTAGGGGAATGGTCTCTTGCCTTTTGACCCTTCTGGAATTTCCTCCCTACATGTCCACACCTAATTGGCTGAATGCCAGGACCCTCCCAAAATAGGAGACTAGATAAGACCCCTGGATTTCTTTGTTCTCTCTCTTTCGGCCCCTGGACCCCTTTGAGGAATAAACGACTTGGAATAATCTGGGGGTAAGAGCCTCTTTTGAAATCTTTTGTCCTGTCCCTTCGGAGATATTCCTCCAAAGCCTCTCCAGAGCTAGCCCTGGGGAGGGGGGCCGGGCCTGCGGGGGGAATATTTCAAAACATGACCAGCACTGACTCACAGTGTGGTTTCAGTATTAAAAGCCAACCTTGGCTCTCCAGGGGTTCTTGCTGCCTGTGCAGGCAAGCTGGGCTGCTGGGCATTCCCGCTTGCAGCCAGCAGGCCAAGTTCTGCTCTCTGGGATACACAGACACAGCAAACATGCATTTTCAACACATAGATATCAACCCCTGAGCACCAAAATGCTCTCAAAAAGTCTAAACCAGATGATTTTGAGTCCTTCCTGTCTCTTCCCACCAGCCCACTCTTGGCACAAGCCTCATTTAAGAAAATGTTTCCCTGACTGAAATTCAAATGGTCTCAGTTTTCCCCTTTAGAGTCCAACACGACTGCTGACGTTTTTCAACTTTTTCCCTCTCAGCTCTCTTGGGAAACTGCAAAACAGGAGCACATGGCTTTGGATGTTCTGTGGTTCTCCAAGGGGAAAGCAGAGCACCATGCTGCTTTTGGAAAATCTGAGCAGAGCTGGATGAATCTTAGCAGGAGCCTGAAGTGGCACCTAAAGGCCTCCTACTGCTTCTGCTACATCAATCTGATTCCAGGGCTGTTTCAGAACATTTCCTGCCGTGCCAGTGCCACTAATGATAGTGATTCCAGCAGAAAGCGTAGACGACTCAGCCCCTGAGCTTTGACTGTGAGCTGCACAAAGGGAGCCAAACAGGCTCATTTCCCCAGGCAAATGTCAAGGGACTGTGGAACGAGCCCAGGGGAGGGGATCTGATGCTTCCCCAGCTCAGCCCGTGGTGGGGACCTCACCTGCGCCTTGCGGGAGAAGCCTGGCAGCACCAAGTCCACAGACTCTCCTGGCTTCAGGTCCATTGACAGCGGCTCCAGCCCAAACACGGGGGCCGTACGTTTGCGCCTCTGGGAATCACGTTTGGCCTTGGGGCTACTGTGGGCTGAGGTGCTCTGGCCCTCCTTCCCAGCTGGCCTGTTACATTCCACCTTCCAGAAGAGCTGATGGAAGTGGTGGCCCCCATCTGTTAGTCTGAACTGACGAGCACAGGGAAGGAGGCTAGAAGACCAACCAGAATGGAAAATAGTATGGGAGAAGCTATTGTCCTGGTCATCAGATTGCTCCCAATGAGGATTCTGAGCTGTTAATAGCTTGGAGACCGTCTTCATTTGCAGCTCTTAATGTGGACCGGGAACAGTGTCTGATAAGCTGCCCTTCTGATGTCGTTATTGCAAGGAGGAATATGTTTCTAATGGTAATGTAGCATTTTCCAGGCCAGGCTAACAGGATCTGGTGTTTTCCTCCAAAATGTGTGTTCTGGGGTGATTCATACTGTTACTGTATTTTGCATTAATCTGCACCCGAAACTGTTATTGAATCTTTGAGATCCTGCACCTGAGGCCCTTGTGTGCGGGGGTATGATTGCAGGCATTTTTAAAAGCCAGCGCGGAGGAAGTTTCTGGACGATCCCAGCAAGCTGCTAGAAATCATCTGTCTGCTCTAGGAGAGGAAACCAGGGGAGCAGGGGCTCTCTCGTTCATAGAAGCTTTGGTTTTGCACTGGTGGTCATTTGTAGAAACTTCATTTCGCAATCAGAAACTGTTTTGAAGTGAACTTTGCAAACTCTGCTGGCAACGGAAAAATGAGCAAGGTCCTGTGTAGAAGTGTACCTCACCTGGTAGGGTTTGCAGCCCCACAGTGGCAAGGAGGCTTCCATTTAAGGGAAGGATTTGGGTTCCATTCTTTGTTTCACTCATGAGGTAAAAACCAGAGGTTTTGATACCTTTTTTGGCCTTGTGCCAGGACGGACGCAGCCCTTGGATCTTTGAGACTGTGCCTCAAGCCCTGTTCCTATTTCTATTGGGCAGGATGCCAAGAATCCGGCCTGGATTGTTACATGCTTAAGAGAATAGACCAAGATCCTCAGGGCATTTTTGGGGTGTTGTAGCAAGTGCAAAGGTCCTCCTTGCACTCGGCACAGCTTTTTCTCTTTTTTCTGCATGGCTTCTTATTTTCACCTTAATTAAAACAGTTTTGCTTTTCAAACACCTCTGATCATGCTGCCTCGCTAATATTTTAGGCCATCCTGAGGCTGCCGGTCAAACCCAGAGGTGAGGCACCTGAGAGGGCACCCTAACATTCTGGCCTCCCGCACAAGCATCAGTCCTGGGCAGGCAGGGCAGCAGCAGAGCCCACGAGCAGCGTGAGGAAGCGTTGGCAGCGGCACTGCAGGCCCCACACAAACCAGCAAGTTTCCATCTGCCTCTGGAACTGCTCTGCGGGCTCCTGCCTTCCCAGGGGGGTCGTCACCCTCCTGTCCATTTGCTCCCAGGGCCCCTGCTTGCCTGGCAGGTGCCATTTTGGAAGGGAAGGGTGCGATGCCATCTTCCCTTGGTCCCGCAGCCACACGGAGGGCCCGCCTCATCCAGGCGCCATTTTGGGAACCTTTTGTTCTGGGGGAGCCTGCGAGATCATTACTTGACCAAGTGAGGACATAGATGTGTTAGAACTGAAGGCAATTCAGTGGCAATTGAGCAACTGGTTTCTCTTTCAGTGGTTTTTGAGGGTACCTAGCAACGCTCAACTGGCCATCACATGTCTCTAAAGGTATCTCTGCCTTCAGGGAAGGAGTCAGGGTCTTTGAACACTGAAGAAGATCGTGCCTGAAGGACTACAGGAAAACTGCTCCTTGTTGAGACAGAAGGAGAGGTGGGAGTGGGAGATCTCCTACCTGAATTGGTATCCCAAGTTGAGCTCCGGGGCAAATGGTTTGTCTGTGACAATTGTGGTGCCAGTGCCAAAAGCCAGGAGGGTGGAGGTGGTCCAAAGTCTGTTCCCAATGAACAGCTGGAGAGCATCAGCAAAAACCCCAGTGTCATCCAGGGTTGCTGTGACAGTCACAGGAACATCACCCCTGGCGGGGATCACTCCTTCCCTGGGTTCAATAACATAGCAGTGAGGTTTACAAGCCTGTAAGACACGCATAATGTGCATTTAGGATGGAAACCATACACCCTGGTCTCTTATGGGGTGTAAGAAAAGGAGAAGACTAAAGAGGGGAGGATAAAAATCCTAAAGGCCTAATTTCCCTAAATTTAAGCTGCAGTATTGGGGAACAGCAGAGCTTACACAACCTGTACTTTAACAGACTCTCACCTAATTAACCCAGTTTTGCCCAACCCAAGGGACGCTTATCCTCAGGAGAGTGTTCCTTCCCCAGTCCTTCTCTGGAGTGTGTGCCAAGGAAAGCTGCTTTCTCTCTCCTGGCTTCTCACAAAGGCTCAGGGCCAGAGGAAGTCATGACGGCTCAAATCCCACTCCAGAAACCACACAGCTGGAGGACACTGCTGAGAGCCTGAAGAATATCTCCGCAAAACCAGTTGAGCAAAACCCCAACACCAAACTATCCTTTCCCAAGAGGCCATCAATGCTTTTCAACGTCCCCTAAAGGACCGAGGCCCTCACTTCCCACTGATCATCCGCTGTAGAGAGGTGCCCCAGGGCCTTCTGCTTTGGAAAAGTCACCTCTAAATGGTTATGGCAGAGCAGGAAAGAAGGAAGCAGAGGGAAAACTGGATGACATGTGCTCAGTGGGCATGGCCCACTCTTCCTAAGAACTCGTGTCCTCTGGTTTCTCATGGGCTTCACAGATAGGCCAAGAGAGCTGGAAGCTGCCCAAAGGAGGGAGGAAAGGCCCCGCACCAGCACAGCTGTACAGACACAGCTCTGCAGGTCCAGCCCTGGAACGAGCACGTGAAGCCCATCCTTTACACACCAGGCCCACCCAGCCAAGGTGCATTGCTCCCTGAAGAGGTGGAAGGCAGAATTTCATTGTGTAGTTCGAGAAAGCTGTCCTGGAAAAATCCCTCACTTTAAGGTTACATTTATCCCCCAAACTGCAGGAAAAGCAGCAAGAGGAAAAATCATGCCCCTCCTCCTTGGCTCAGGAGGCTGTGGCTGGACTTTCCCACATGGCCTGATGCTTTATCCACAGACACAAACAAGTCCACAGGATCAGGTTTTAACCAGCTCCAAGTTCAACACACCCAGCATGGAGAAGAACAGACCTCAAGCCCCTCAGAGATCTCCCCCTCCAGCAGACATCCCACCCAGCCCCAGGCCCAGCCTACAAGCCCTTCCTGGCTGCAGCAGCCCTGCTCTCCCTGCCAGGGGAGCAGCCCCAGCTCCTCTGCCCTATGCAGCCTTCACATATTAAACAGCCATTCTCTGCAGCCGGTCCCCAAAGATGCTCTTCAAAGGCACAGAGACCACAGGCTGGGGGGGTGCACAACCCCCACACATGTCTTTGTGTGGACAGCCCAACTGGCCTGACCCACAGCAGGTGTGAAAATTGCCTCCCCACCAGCAGTCTGAGGACAGACCTCACACCCTCTTCTCTACCATGAACAGCAGTTTGGCACAAAGCAAATGTAGATGGCACAGGGAAAGCACAGGGAAACCCATGCTCTCCGAGGAGCAAAGGACCACAGGTTTCTCTTGATCTCAGAGCTCAAAAACCGTGACACACACAGCTAAAGACTTTCCATAAAATTATGGGAGAACTCGTCAACACAATCCAGACGAATTTCTGCTCCAACATCTCTGCACCTGATTTCACTGAGGAGTGCCCCAGCTAAAACCACTCCAGAGCCAGGTTCCTTTTGCCTCACCCAGATGGAATCTTGGAGTATCTCGCTTCCTCTCACACAGGCCGATGCATATAAAAACCACGTCATGGCAGCTTGTAATGTCAACCAGTCAATTTCCCTGGAAAACGGCCCCACAGATACTTACAATCTCTAGCCTGAAGTCTAAATCGACGAGACCTTCGTTGAAGAGGCCAAAAGCTTGTGAATTAGGCCTTAGCACTAGGATCCTGCCGAACTCTATCAGCCTTGGACTTATGTAGACTGCTGACAGCCGTCCAAGGCTCTGTAGTTCTGTTCTCTGTTACAGAAAGCAGGCAAGAAAGAGTAAAAAAAAAAAATCAAACCCAAACAGGGAAACCTAAAAAAGCTTAAACAGCTCAACCCAGCTCAAGTTATTTCTTTAGGGACAGCTACCATTCTCCAGCTGAATTCCTGGGATTTTGGGGGGAAAAAAATAAAGCTTATGTATTCACCTCCAAATTGAAAAGGATTAAGTAAAGAGAAACTTTCAAACTACAAATTATTGGTCCAAAGGTAGAAGCTTTGCAAGAAATCTCTAGTTAAGATCAGGCTGACAGTTAAACAACTGGTTCTTCGGGTGGGGAGAAACTCTTCTCTTTAGGTAAGCAATCTGATAGTTGAAAGCAAGTGCTCAGTCAAACTTCAGGCTCCCTGGCACAGCCTGCACTGCCTGTCCTCCCTGTTGACTGGTTTACATGCAGTGCCACAATGGCCCAGGTTCAGATGTTTGGTGCCATCCAGGGAATTTGGCATCACCATTTCCATGTTTTAATGTAAGCTTAAATCCTTGCAACTACTCTTCAGATGCCAGCTTTCCTTTCTTTTACAGAAAGCCCAAGGTTCCCAGAAATCTTCTGACATCCTCTTTTGTGCTGAGAGGTAACATTTTAAAAAAGATGTTTCCAAAGTTAAGAGCATTTTAAAGAGTAATTAAAATGATCCTCAATTCCAGCTTAGATGAACTACCTTCTGGGTCAGACACTGACATTGCCACCTATAAGGCACGAGCTGTTTATGCCACCTGCCCCTGCTGTCCTTCTCCACAGCAGCCTGTGCCTCTTTTCCCCGGAAGAATCCCCGCACACTGTGCACCCTGCCAGGACCAGTTGCACGAAGGCACACACCTCCCCTTGCACTCACCAGTGGGTTTCTTGCATCCCCAAACACGCCGGTACAAACACTGGTGCAACGCTTGCCCAATCTTTGGATTTCAACTGTAACTGGAATCTCTGCAGCGCTCCGAGGCTGGAGAATCCCACAGGGTCTGGGGCTGGAGTAGAGCACAGGAGAGTCCTCCTCGGGTTCCTAGAAGGGACAGAATCAAATCCAGCTTCAGAGGGACCTCTGAAGAAACTTCAAACTCCTTAACATCCATCCCAACAGCAACTTACACACATTTTTAAAAATCCCCAGGACAAAGGTAAAAGGCACAAACAAGATCCAAGAATTGTAGGCTTAGCATTCTCAGGGGGTTCTGCAAGGAGGCTGCCAGCACAAGCACTGGTGTCTGTGGATGCAGCAGCTTTTCACAACCCTCGAAGATCTCCCACAAGAAAACACCCTGAAGACTAGAACGTAAGCCCTTTCCTCAAGAGATTAAACTGCATCCTAAAGCTAACATTCAGGTAGGATCCTGTTCTCAGCAGATCTTTAAGACTGAATAGGAACCGGCAAGGTCTTATCCAAACCCTCTTCCCCCCTAATAATCTCCACAGTAATATTTCAGAGGAGGAGGTGGATGCGATGCCAAACCTGGGGAATAAGCCCGTAGCAGCCAGGAAGGTGGGTGTTATTCCAAATGAAGAACTTCCTCACGAACGGGGCCTTCAGGTCGCACTCATGGATCCCCCGGTTTTGGGGGTACACTTGCAGCTCAGGAACGAAACATCTGGGCAAAGAGATGACCCCAAGGGAATCAGAGATACTGAGAGAATGGAGAACGTTTACCCCCAAAGATTGTGAAATGGAGCACAACACCTTTGTCACTGTCAAATACACATTTAACAGGCCTACGGTGAAAAATTGCCTTTAAAGTCCTCCCACTCAAACATGTCTTGTCGAGGAGGGGCAAAACCTGAGAGGCAGCACCCAGAGGCTGCCAAGTGCCCCAGGCAGAGCACTTGGTCCCACAGCTGCCTCAGCCCCTCCTTCGCCCAAGAAGGTTTGCAAGAACTCCTGGAACAGTCCCAGTGATCCATGAGCTCTGGGGGAGCCTTCCCAACAGGGATCAGTGCTCAGTAAGGCTCCAGGAACACACGACTCTAGTGTCTCAGTAAAAAGGACTCCCTTCTCTCCCATGGTGCTGTTACCCTGCCTGAGAACTCAGCTGTTTGCCCCAGCCTTGGAGGGCATGAGACATCACCTGCCCCACAGAGTGGGAGATCACTCCCTCCCAGTTCCTACAACTCCCCTGGTCCTTCACTCCACAGGTCCAAATACTGACTGTCCCCAATTGCACTTGCTTTTCAAACATGGCAGCCCAGGCACTGACGAGATGGCTCTGCCTGGGAGTGGGAACAGCACCAGGGAACTGCATCCCTCTTGTCATTAAACTGACACCTAGAGCAGCACAGCAGGATGGAATTCTGCTGGAGCAAGAACAACTTTTGCTTTAAGCCTGAGAACATCAAAGCTCAAAACAGGAAGCAGAGAGAAGGGGAAAAAGTAGAGCTGACCTGCCACATCAAGGACTGATTTCCCCTCTGAAGATCCTGCCCTCACCTCTCTTGCTGTGAGCCACTTCCCCACTGTCACGTGCCCTCGTTAACAGAACCAGACCCTGACCCTCAGCAGACTGCTTGGTGTGCCCCAAGCCAACGCGGGCTGGTTGCAACCCAGCACAACTCCACCTCTTGCAGGAAGAAGGCGAGGAGGCCCTTGGGAAACTTGCTTCACCTCAAGCACCAGGTCAATAAATGATATCATTCCTGGTCCCTTTAGAAAACGACCCAGGACCACGCTGGGCTGTCAGCAGGGCTGCTTTTCACCACAGGCTGCTTTTCAAGCACTGCTGTTCTCATGTCCAGCTGGGCAGAACATGAGGTCATTAAACAACACGTCTCCTTGGGAGCTGCAGCCAGCACGTCCTGTGCAAGGCAGTGCGCTGGGGGAGGCCAGGGAAGTGCTGGTACCTGGCCTTGATGATCAGTGATGCCACTCCCTTGCCAAACCACTCCAGGTCCACCAGCAATTTCCGGTTGTATTCCGTCACAGTGTTGGAACACAGGGTCACCTGGTGGAAGAGAAGAGCAGTAAATTCTTCTTTACAAAAGCTCATGACTCACGTGTGATGTCCTCCAGTTTTTGTGGTAAGAAAAGGGAGGATTTTGCCTTAATTCTTCTGCCGCTCCACGTGTAGAGCAGTCTCTAAGAGTGACAAAAGCCTTCTGGCAAATACCAGATTTGTTAAGCACACCTTGCTATCAGGGCATAGGTCAGCTAAATTAAAACATTAGACTAAAGCTCTGTGCAGCACTGTGTTCAAATTAAGGGGCAAATTTTCATCTGACTACAATGACATAAATGCAGTGGAAATCTGCTGACTTGAACAGAATGAGTTCAGCTTTACAGCAGGAAGCTGAAGACAAAGCGTGGGCCAGCAGGTGCTGGGCAGTTCATGGCCGCAGAGTTTTTTGCCTTCACTGGAGATCCCTGCAGTGAACACAAATCATTCTACTCCCCAGGACAGGAGAAATGAGACCAAGAAGAAAAGCAAACTGCTTTATATAATGACATCTCTCTAACAGCCACCTTTGGTCCTCGTCCGTCCTCTGCCCACTTGCAATCAAAGACATTGCTCTCAAAAACACCAAAATGCCTTCAGTACTTGACCATTATGGGACATGATTTCAGCTTGTGATTTTGGAAACAAATCAGTGCTCCTTCAGGAACGTCCCGAGTAACCCAGCTCACAGAGGCCCCACGCCAGTGCAGATCCTCGCTCACACGATGATCAGAGCTGGCATCAGAGCTAAAGCCCTCCCACACTCCCGTGAAGCTTCAGACCCGCTGCTGAAGTGTGTGTGGCTGGACTCTTCCCATACCTCGATATCCTGGTGTTCCTGGGATTGGAGGGTCCTTTCGCTGGGGTTCAGTGTAAACTCCCTTGGCTTCACAGAAAAATGAATTCCCTCCCTCCAGGAGGGCTCACTGTCGCTGAGTATTTGCTCAAAGCTGCTAACAGCAGGCTGAGTGCCATCGTCCGACACCCGCGAGGTGTTAGTGAGGCGACAGGTCTTGGTGTAGGGAAAGCCTAGGAAAAGGACACAAATATCCATTTAGGCACCAGTTATGTCGTGACTCCCGGTGGGAATACCCTGGTAGCATGAAAGCGTGATTGGAGTTTAGCTCTTTATTATCTGAACTACAGATTACTGAGAAGCTGCAAGAGGAATTAGTCGTCACTTAGTTCCCTTTAACACTGATTCCAGACTGTAGCCTTGAAAATGCCTGCTCTTAGCCCTGCTCAACACTGCAAGCTTCTCTCTTTCTGATGGGGAGAAGCTCCCTCACCTGCCCCAAACCAGCACCAGTTATTTCTCCCTGATGACTGTGCACCCAGACCAAGCATTTCCTCTGAAAATTCAAACTGTAAAATTCCCTGTTAAGTCTGCCAACACTCCTACCCTTTTCAAGATACATAAAGAGTGAGTCGCCATTGAGAAGAAGCTACAGCAGTAGAAAGTGAGGATGAAATCAGGAACTAGAACGTGATGCAAAGCACCCTAATGCAGTTTCTCTCTGCAGAATTCTTAAGGCGTCTTTTGGTTTGGGCCAAACAGACTGGGCATGTGACAGCTCAGAGCCCACTCAGCTGGAGGCAAACCCGAGCCTTGACCCAACAAGCGGGGACATCGCACCCATACTACTCACTGTGATTGCTGCCTGCAAGGGTTTACCCCACCTTAACTCTGAGATTTGCTTTCCATATTGGAAAGCCAGAGATAGTGCCACGCATGGTGGGGATGTCCTGCAGAGCCCGGACACCAGCCACAACCCGCTCTGCAGTGGACTGGCTGGCCAGCTCTGTGGGGAGGAGACTTCTCCCCAGGCCTGCTCACCAAGAGTCATTTGAACACAGGTGGGGGAAAAAAACAACTGCAGGCGCAGCCCAGAGCTTCTCTGTGCCCATCAACAGTAATCACTGCCGGCTCCAGCAGTGACTCCAGCAGGGAGGCAAGAGAAGCACAAAAGGGACAAACACAGATGTCAAAACCTCAAATGAGACTGAGGTCACCACATGCAGACAACAGTCAACAACAGTTAAAAAGAAGCAAAGATACAACAGCTGCCTTCAGCTGAAGAGACCTTAGGAATGCGTTTCTACCTGTTGCCTTTCTTGTTTCATTTATTCAAAAGGCAACTTAACAAATGCCTCAGTGGTGATGCAGGGTGGCGAAGAAGCAGATCAGGAGAGGCAATTAGTTTTCTTAAAATGTTCAACAACTTCATTGTTATGAGTTTAGGTTTCGTAGTGAATTTTGGCCTCAGTCTGGGAAGGGAAATACAGGGGGTTTGGGGTGGTCTCGGCTGTGCGGGTGGGCTTTTCCATCCGGGGCTCTTTGGGAGCTGTGCCGTGATGCCGCGGGCGGTTGTGAAGTCGGAGCCGAGGTTTGCAGGGGGCAGACCTTTCCGTCCTTCTGCCGGGGCTCGGGAAGGTCGGCAGCGTGCTGCTGCGGGACGTCGTGCGCTTGACGCCGGGCTCAGCACCGTGATCGAACCTGCCCGCCGTCCCCGCTTCTGCCTGCTCCCGATTGCCAGTGCCCACATCTCCTGCTGCCCGTAGTTTGCAAAAGCAGCGATTTCCTCCTTCCCTCCCTGCCCGTGCCGGCTGGGAGGGAAATCACTGCCCTGCCAGAGCCCACCGCTCCTCCAGCCTGTGATCATAACCACACCAAAGGGGAAAACAGGACTCGGTGGGTTGGAAACTTCTGGCATTGCGTTGTTGTCTGTGCTGTCCGGATATACTCTAGTAACGAACTGCTATTCCTTTTCCATATTTTTGCCTGGAAGCCCTGTAATTTCAAAGGTACAGTAATTTGGAGAGAGGAGGGTCATCATTCCATTCCGTGAAGATTGCCACCTTCCTTGGCAGAATCTGTCTTTTAAACCAGGACAGAGACACCAGAAAATACTTGCTCCTATTTGATCCCACAATGGCAAAATGCTACCTGAGGCACCTGCAGTTCACACCCTGAAGAGGCTGTTGTGGCAGAACATGAGCAGTGCTGGATGCTTTTACGTTCAAGTGCTCCATTTTGGAGCACACAGATCCCTCCCGCTGTGTCCCAGCGCAGGGAACGCTCACCAAAGGAGATGTCACCGAAGTCGAGCTCATCGGTGTCGAAGTGTAAAGTCGGCCCGACGACACACCCCCTGCGATGACAGGGACACAGGAGGAAATGGCTGCGTTAAAGGGAATTGCAAAGCCTCCGGCTGTCGTGGCTTGGGGGCACAAAACCTGGTGTCAGGGGCATCGTGGGTTTCAAATCAACACACCACCATGTGCTCAGCACAGTGTCCATGTGCACAGGAGGCAGCTAAAGCCAAGAGGCCAGCAGCCCACAGCCACTGATGGGGCTTTGGACGCAGGGCAGGCAGGAAAAGCCCCCAAGTTGCCGGTGGTCCCATGGGGGACCCTGAACACCTACCCAGATGTGTCTCCGTGCCTCAGTTTCCCCATCTGTAATGGGATGGACATAAAGGTGTCCCCACAAACTTCTGTAACCAGCCTTTCCAGCCACAGGTTCCCTGCTTTGCTACTTGGCTGTAACTGGTCTTCCCATGGAGGAGCTTTCTCAGGAGATTTTGACCCACACAATCATTACAGACAGAGTTTTGAGACATGAAGCCAGGGGAGCCCCAAACATCCTCCAAAAAGAGCATTAACAGTTCTACACAGTAGACAGATGAATCCTAGAGGAAAGGACCAGCTTGTCACTAGTGCACCAGCTGGCACAGCCAGGAGCAATAGCTTAAACAACCAAACATGGGTGTCCTGAATCTACCACACCTCCTCCCCTGGCCTTGAACTCAGCAGACAGGCACTAAAAGTCACCAACATCCACTGAAGGCAGCACTTGAAGCTGCCCAACACGAGTTTATTTCATGGTTGACGCCAATCAATGCGCACCCTGCCTTTTGGTTAAAAGTCAAGGACCAGTGAACTGTGTCTTCTACTGTGTTCACAGGACTGCCCCTGGCTCCGCTCTACACATCTCAACAAGAGACACCTTCTCTTGCTCAAGGAGAAAGCTGCTTATGGAATAACATCCCACGCATGACCAGTTTGGGGGAGGGACAGAGGAGAATCAATTATTTGATGGTGAAAGGTTCCCTCTTGATTTCCAAAATAAAAATAGCAGCACTTTTTCTCCAAAAGCAAAGCCAGTGTAGTTGTTTCTCTACTATGGGCAGACCTAGTCAACACTGTTCTCCTGCTAAGTAATAAGTTTCATGTTCTTTTTAATCCATCTCCCTTATCTTATTGGTATAATCAACTGCAGATTGCTTTCATTTCTTTATTGCCCTGATCCAGTGCCTCCCAACAGCAGCAGCCTAGCTCCAAAGCTCCAGAGCAGCCAGCATCAGCTTTCCTGCTTACACTACGTTATCCTACCAGCACACGCCTCAGGCTAGCAGGGACAAGCCCTCATGCTGCTGTGGTCCTGAGGACTGAGCTCTGCCTCCCCCATCATCACCCCTTCTCCCTTCTGCAGGGCCAGGATTATGGGATGAAGCCCATGTCCTTGGGACAGTTCCTGCTGCACAGTTCCCTGTCTCCCACATCAGCCTTTTCCTGGCTGTGGAAAGGAGGTAGCAGAGCACTCTGCACAGGAGCTCGGAGCACAGCCTGCCTCCATGCATGGCCATGAGAGGTGAGCTGAGGCTGCTGCTGCCCGTTTGGGATGGATTATTAACAGAAGTTTTTCAAAACACTGCTGCTGGTGGAGAATCACCCAGGCTGGCCCATCTCCAAAGCCCTGGGGGCCTTGCTGGGTGCTCAGGGGGGACATCCCAGAGCAGCTACTGCCCAAAGCTGATCCATGCCACTGCCTGCCATGGCCCAAGGCAGAGGGACATCCCTGCAGGGAGGAGTCATTCCAGCTCCCGGGTACCACACAGGGCAGCAGGCACCCCCACACTAAGGCAATGCCAGGATCAGAGCAGAGATTAAGACCTCAGGAAACATCTTTTTTCTCTGCCCGACCCCAAAATGAGGTAGGTGGGGGATGTCCCAGAGACAGCTACAGATGTGCCCACCCAGAGTAAGCTCCCAGAGTCCTTACTCGATGGTCAGGATCACAGGCGTAGGAGATCCAGCCACACGGAACTGGAATGGTTCCTCAAACCGCCCCAACACGGCGGCATCCAAGGAGATCTGAATAGTCTGGATCCCACCTGGTGCAATGAGGCCCTCCTCGGGTACAAACTTGAAGCAGCAGCCCACTTCCGTGTTTGAAGGGATATAGGTGAAGGGAGCATCAAGAACTCCTTTGTTCATCAGTTTCACCTGCAGCAGCAAGAAAACAAAATGCAAGTACACGTGAAATCTTCCCTTCTTGGGAGTCATTTTCTAATGGCGCAATTAACACCCAGAAAAGGCAGAAGATGCTTTGTGCTGCTGGACGGCAGAAGTCAAAAAAATACAACAGGACAAGTTCTGCCTTTGGGTTTTCATGCGAAGCTCACATAACTCCACATAACTGGAGTCACCCTGGGGTTATCCCACGGACACAGAGCAGTCCACCTCTGGTCAGTAGCACCAAGCTCATTCAGACCTGGCCCTGAGAGCAACGTGGGGTGATTGCAGCTGCGTAGTGAATCACCACAGAGCTGCTGCTGCCCCAGTCAGCACAGCTCCAGCAGTACCGTATCTACGCATTTACCTTTTCCCATACCGTGAAAACAATACACTGAGAAGGAGGCATCAACATCAAAATGTACAGACAGCGCCATCTTTTGGTAAGAAAACTCAACGTGTCTTTCCCTTCCACAACCAAACTTCTGAAAGTGTCTGGCATGATGTAGTGCCTCGTTTTCTGCCTCTTTCAGTTGCTCTCTCTTTTTTTTTTGCAAACTTGACCCCCAACAGGGGGGAGGCAAATAGGTAGAAAAATCTTTTGCTTTATTCCCAGGAACACTTTTCTCTTTGTAGAGCCAGAGATGCACCAAGCCTGAAGTGTGGTGAGGGATTGGACAGCAAGGGAAAGAATCCTCAAGCCCTTTGCAAGGGCCTGCACTGAGCCAGGAGGCTGGATGGCTTTCCTGTGACTTCCAGGAATGAGCAGGAGACACTTGACTAAAAATTGTTTGCGGTGGACTGAAGCTCAAATGTAGCCAGCTTGTCCCAGCTGCTTCCGAACAGCCCAGTACAAAGGTGCCTTGTGTCTGGTGCTGCCACAAAAGCCTCTGAACAGCTTTTTGACCCAGCGTTGGGTCAAAAGGGGTTGTTTTGCAGGAAGCCTCCCAGCTGATCCCTATGGAAGGCTGCCCAAAAGAAGGGACTGGGGCTTCATGAACAACAGACACATCTTTCTGGACACCCCCCCCCCCCCCAGATTTGACCAGTACATCAGCTATTCCCTGCTCACAACTGCCCAGGTTGCCAGGAATTCCACAGGTCCACCAGGCTTGCTGCTGCCTCAGGAGCCATCAGGATCCATCCCAACCCCTGGTGCTCACCTCATGGGTGTGGGCGGTTTTGACAAAAACTTCCCCAAGGTTCAGGGTATCACAGCTGAGTTCAACCAAGGGTCCGCGGCCTTCCCCTCTGAGGCGCAGGGCCAGCCTGCTCTCACGGCCTGGGGAGAGATGTCCATTTCAGTACAATAATTCCCTCTGTTCTACTGGATTTTCCAGGCTGCCTCAATGCTAGACCCTGATTCTGAGCTGCATGCAACCAGCTCTTGATGCTGCAGCAGAAGATATGGACCCTTCTCTTCCCTCAGGAGATATCCCCTGGGGCTGACTTGCAATTTCTAACCCATTCCTTGGGCTGGTTTCCAATTTTAGCCACCAGTTTGCTGAGTTTAAAACATCTCTGGTGTCCTGTAGCGACAGGCCAAGGAGTGACAGGTATAAATTGAAAGAAAGGAAATTTAGGTTAGATATTGAGAAGAATTTTTTTACTGTGAGGTGGTGAGACGCTGGAGTAGGTTCCCCAGGGGAGTTGTGGAGGTTCCAGCCCTGAAAGTGTTCAAAGCCAGGCTGGATGGGGCTTGGAGCTACCTGGTCTAGTGGGAGGTGTCCCTGCCCATGGCAGGGGCCTTGGCACTAGACAGTCTTTGAGGTCCGTTCCATCCTTAACATACTATGACTCTAGGGTTTCCTCCCCATGCACTTAGAGGAGCTTTGAAATCCATTCAGTGAAGGCACAAAGCTCACAAAGATTTGGCAATTGCTACCTGGCAAACTGCCAGGCAACAACTGCCAAACCACCTGGCCCAGCAGCACAGGACTGCTGTCCTCCACTTCTGACACTCGGCACTGTGTTCTGTTTGCACAGACTGAGAGCTGCAAGGTGACAATTCCCACACAGGGAGAGAAGCAGGTGCTGGCCAAGGGTGGTCCTTCTACCAACACCCTGGGCTCAGTGGGGCTCCGCCCCTGCTGGCCTGGTGGTGTCTGGAGGTGATCCAGGCTCAGGGAGCACATTTCTAACTCAGCTCCTACTGCCTGATGATGGATCCACGTCAAATGGACCCATCCTGGAGGTTAGTGGTCTAGAGGGGCTTAGTGCTTGTTCACTAAAGCTGTTCTGCTCTGTAGCTGCTTGGCCTTTGAGGAAATGCTGGCAAAGCCGTGCCATGAAAACATCTCCCTGCACTGCCTGGGTTGTTCTGGGATCAGCAATCCAGACACAGGTGTTCCGAGCCCTGGCCTTGCATGGGAGACTCCCTGGAAGCTGCAGGGACACTGGGGATGTGCCAGCACTGCCCTGCTGACCAGGAACTCTTCCCAGCAGTTACATGGGAGCCCAGTGGGCTCAGGCTTGCTCCATGGCTTCACTGTGGGTGAGAGAAGCAGGGGAAAGGAGCTGTACCTGAGATGTCACAGTAGGCCACACTCTGATACTCCAGTGCTTCCAGGGGTTTAAAGGTCACCTTGATTTCAGCCGAACAACGTGGCCCAATCTCTCCCTCCTGAAACAGAAAGAGACAGAAAAAGATTTATCTTCAAACTTCACACTTCTTGTTTTCAACCACTCCTCTAAGCCTTTCTTTAGAGCATCAGTGATGAGCGAACAACATAAGGAGCCCAAGGAAACACTCTAAACCCAGCTCAACACACCACTGGGCGCTCTCAATGCTCAGCTGATCAGCCCCCACTCTCCACAATGTTCCTGCTGCTCTGACACAAGCTCCTGGTCACATCATGCTGCAGTCAGCTACAGTGGTACCTAACTGCCATTGTGCACTGGTGGCTCTTGGCCTTAGACGGGCCATAGGAGTAACCAAGAACACGATCCCCTTCCTTGGAAAGAAAAATATTAGTTTAACCTTTTTTCAAAGAAAGCAGAGGTTGGGATTATTCTAGGATTTACTCCAGGATGAGAAGGGATTTTGCACTGTGCAGACACCAGGCATTCATCATCTCTCACAATGCCAATACTCAGAATCAGGGCTCTGGCTGATGGGAGGACATGGGCGTTTGCTTGCATAAACAGAAAAAGAAAAGGTTTACTGTCCCCGTGTGCAAGAGAACTCAAAATGCCCATTATAACCTCCCACCCTTGTGTCCAGGCTCACAGATGACACTGGGAGACTCACAAACAGTGCGAGTCGTGGTTAGAGGAAGGGACAGGCATTTCTACGATTAACCTTGGGCTGAATTTGGCCTCCTTTTCCCAGCGAACCCTTGCATGCTTCAGGTCAATCCGTGAACTGGCACTGCTCCAACACCCTCCGCTGAACCCCACGCAGCAGCACGTGTCGGGGGAGCCCCTACCTACAAAAACTGCTCCCTGTGGACACTTCAAGGACACGGAGTGCCCTGAGCTCGAGCCCTGGCAGCAGAGCTCAGCTTTGTCAGGCTCCCAGCCCTGCCTTGAGCCTGCAGGGCAGAAATACTTTCAGCAGTGAGCTCTGCAGCCGCACCAGAAACTCCATGTCCTCCCTCTGAGCACAACGAGCCAGCTGAGGACCTGCTGAGTGACCGCACCCGGGGGAAGGGGCGGGGGTAGGGTGGGCGGGAGGAGGAAGAGGAGGAGGAGGAGGAGAAGGAAGAGGAGGAGGAAGAGGAGGAGGAAGAGGAGGAGGAGGAGAAGGAGGAGAAGGAGGAGAAGGAAGAGGAGGAGGACGAGGAGAAAGAGAAGGAGGAGAAGGAAGAGGAGGAGGACGAGGAGAAAGAGAAGGAAGAGAAGGAAGAGGAGGAAAATGAGGTTCTCAGCTATCACTTACCATTGGCTCAATGAAAAAAAAGTCATTGGAGAACAGCAGGGGGTCTTCTTGCACCTTTGCCTTCTCCTCCTGGACCTTTTGGCTCAGGAGGGAGGTGCGATTTTCACAAAAGCCCTTCACCTTCTTTATTTTTTTCTCCTCCATGAAGTCTTCCATCCAGACCTTTGGTGGTGGCTCCAGCAAATCACACTGCCTGCAGCCGCAGGGAGAGACAAAGCCAGCAGGTCATTTAATATATTTGCAGAGAGAAGCGGAAGTGCGGGAGAGCAAAGCACTTGGGGAGGAGCGGCAGCTCCCCAGCAAGGGCTGACCCCAAGCCACGAGGGTCCCAATCGGATCAGAAGATAACTTGTTGTGCACAAGCTCAGCAGGTAGCTTTACTCCACACTTGCAAGCTCAGGAGAGCTTTGGAAAGCCAGCATCCCTCAAGAGAATCTCCTGCCTCAAAGCCTCTGCCAAAACTGAGGGAGAATCCACCAGCCACCTCAGCTGGCTTTTCCTACCACTGAGCTGCTCGGGGGAAGCAGATAAAGATCACGGAGCACCCACTGCAGGACTTCCCTGGGAAAGGGAGACGAAGCTGGGTTGTGGTTACGTGTTACCAGCATCGCTCTTTGTTTCTTCCATTTTGGACCTGCCCTGTTCCCTACTCTGCCTTTCACAAGAGCATCCCAGAGCACTTCCAAAGGAAATTGATGAATTCAGGCACCGCATCCCTTCAGTGACATCCAAGGTTTTATATGCATGAAAACAGAGGCTGTGAGAGGGGAAGGGACTTCTTGGTGCAGGAGACAGACAGCAAACTCCTGGAGAGATCATCTTTTCAGGATCCAGAGCTTTTTGGGTCCCATCCCAGTGCATGGTAGTAGAATGGCCAGAGAGGGAAAGGATCCTGCACTAGCTCCTCTCATAAAAAAAAGTCCTCTCTGCTCTGAGATCTCAAAAGCATCTCTGACAGCAGGAGAGTAGGCCTTAGAGCTAACACCATCCCTAAGACTGGAAGTAAGGAAAAACAAAATGTCCTGGTGACAGGCTAGGACACAAACTGGCATGAAAATAAATGTAATTGGAAAAAAGTATTACGAAGAAAAGAAGGGTAGTGGTAGTAAGTGAATCCCTTCTAAGGGGAAATGAGGGCCCTGTATATCGAGCGGATCCGTTCCACAGGGAAGCCTGCTGCCTCCCTGGGATCCAGGTACTGGATATCACCAGGAGATTCCCTAAGAACTAAAAGAACTTCATCTGTTCACCACTGTCTGGGGGTACAGTGACTGTGAAATAACAGAGTTTTCAACATTCAGTGAAACAAGGAGGGGCATCAACAAAACTTCCACTCTGGTCTTCTGGAAGGCAGCCTTCGGCCTGTTCAAGAGATTGTTTTGGAGAGGACCTTGGGAAACAGCCTTTACAAACAAAGGGGTCCAGGAAGGATGGACATACTTCAAGAAAGAAGTCTTGAAGGCACAGGAACAGACTGTCCCTGTGTGCTGAAAGATGAGCTGACAGGGAAGACAACGAGCCTGGATGGGCAAGGAGATTTGGAAGGAACTAAGGGGAAAAAAGAGGGCGTATTGCCTTTGCAAAGAGGGGCTGGCAACTCAGGAAACGTTTAAGGATGTTGCCAGGTCATGTAGGAAGAAGATTAGGGAGGCAAAAGCCCAATTAGAACTTGAGGAAATCCAGTCATTGCAATCAACCTTTCCTTCCCAAAATGCCATCCTTGGTTGGAGTATAAATGGAACTGGAATGCTGTGCTGAGCTCCTGCAGCCCAGGGACACACACCCTAATGCCAGGGATGGTTTACTTGGCCTAAACCATTCAAAATCACCAACACGCCCCTGAGGCCATGCATTAGTTTCAGTCTTGGGCCATGTATCTCACTGAAACGTATCTTTCAAACCAACCTCCTCTTCTCTTCATTGTCGGCTTCCTCAGTAGGAAACATCTTCCACTGGAAGTGGGCTGTGATGTTACTCCTGTTTCTGATGAACATGCTTGTGTGGCTTGATGTGGTGATGAAAGTCTTCTCAACCTTCATGGAATATGTGCTCAATCCAATGTTGACATCTGCAGCTTCTGCGCGAAGGAATGTGAAGAAACTTTCTTCACCTGGAACAAAGCAGAGTCTTTGCTCAGCTAGCTCAGTTGCTGATGGAAGCACAAGGAACAAAGCAAACCACAGGTCACGGAAGAAAGTGTCATAGCTTTTAAATGTATTAGCAGTTCCATGGATCAGTACATTTATCACGTCCTGACAGCTCTGTGTGTACTGCGTGAGGATGTCCTGGGCACCTCCTTAACCACCTTATTTCCAAGGTGTTTGTAGAGATTTGGCCCCAAGGTGACAGTATGTACAGTGGGATTTGTCAGATGTGCTCAGGTGACTCACTCAGACCACTGGGATTTCTGCATCAAAGTCCTTCAGGTGACACTGAGGAGCCCTGGTCAATCCTGGCTTGCCGAGGTCTCCCCTGCGCATCCCACGAGACTCCTGCCCCTCCTGATCCCTTGGATCCCTTGTTGCTGACAAGCAAATACGCCTGGGGGCATGTGGGCAGAAAAAGGAGACCCAGAGGAACAGGTGAAGTGACAGCCCACAGCAGGAGGGGACACAGGAGAGGAAACACAACCAGCCTGGCTTTGCAATATGACAAACCACTACAAAATGAACACCATAAAAATCATCATCATCGTCATCTTCCTGTCCAAACCCACAGCCCCATCAGTCTTGAAATATTTCATATTGTCCTGATCTCAAAAACCAAGATGGAGCACTTCAGGTTAAATACAAAAGGACAAGGAAAGATTAATAAGTACAGAGCAGCTTCTATATGAAGTCTGAATGGGATTCCTCAGTCTAGAAATCAAATGGGAGATGTGAGAGGTTTGCAACAGCATGAACGGCCTGGGAAATGGGGACGAGGAAAAATTTGTCTTGATTTGTCACCATACAGGAACTTGAGGGCCTGAAGATGTTATTAGGCAAAAACTGCATGGATGTGTAGAGGGCAACATAGTAAAAGGGTCTGTGACAAGCCAGTGGAGAAGCGGCATACAGGACAGAGGTGTGCAAGAAATACATTGCATTGGAGAGAGTCTGATGGAGACCTCGCAGCTCACATACAGCACTGCCCAGGAGTAAAATAAAACTTCACCCAGGCGTAGCCACACAGTAGTGGAGAATCAGGGTTCCTCCTTCCTCCACTCTGCAACACCCAGCAAAACAGAATTCTAAAAATCTCAGCCCTGTTAGAGGGGATCCACTTTTTCAACCATTTAAACACCAGCTATTTCAGTTTTCTTTGGGGCAGAGCTGGAACAGAGGAGGTACATCTAGAAGGAATTGAGGGGGATGAACAGGGAGTGATGGTGGAGAACTGTCCTGTGTCCCATGCGTTGCCCAGCACTCACCTGTGCAGCGCGCCACCAGGGACCCGAAATGGTCACCGCACGTCAGCGGGTGAAATCCCACTGTCACCTGCATGGTGTGACCAGGGCCCAGAATTCCTTCGGCTGGAACCACGGAGAAAGGACTGCAACACAAAGA
Source organism: Chamaea fasciata (assembly GCF_029207755.1). Classification (NCBI taxonomy): domain Eukaryota; kingdom Metazoa; phylum Chordata; class Aves; order Passeriformes; family Sylviidae; genus Chamaea; species Chamaea fasciata. Next base: position 21,831,046 of record NW_027094097.1, on the reverse strand, counting down.
GAGGATCAGGACTTGGGGGGAATTCTGGCCATGACATTCTTTCTGCAGTGCAGGTCACTTCAGCTCACTTGGGCAAGCAGGGAGCAAACAAACTACAGCCAAGACAGACAGAACAGCCAGGATCAGAAACAGCTACTGACCCACTTCTGAGGAGATCCAGCCCTCAGAAGATCCTGTGGGATAAAACGACCTAATCTCCCCCATACTCTGCATCCAGCCTTCTGACTGCCAGCAATCCCATCAGAGAATGGTTTGTGAAAAGCACAGAGAGAGTTAAGAGCTATCTGCATGCATAACTTGACGCTGACTGCCTCAGGAATTTCTCATTTCCTGCTACCTATAAACTTCCTCTCAAGAGATGCAAATGTTAGGGCACTATCTCTCTTGTGAGATTACAGCCTAGGAATCAGACAGGGAGAAGGAACTTTCTCTTGAAGACCACGGAATAACTACTGTTGAATTTGCAGCGTGGCTCTTTGGTTTATTTTACCTTGAAAAGATCCTGAATTAGCACATTTTGTCAGCATTTCAATGAAAGCTGCTCTACAAAAAGGAGCAATCAAAACTCTGAAAGAGTGCAAATGCAGATTAGAGCAATACAGTGACATGGAAACAAGACCCAAAAGGAGGATGCCATTTACAATCTGAAGGATCCAATCCCAGCCATATGAAGCACCATTAGCAGGAGCACATCGAGGAGGCAGAACAGGAGGGTTTTGTGTATTTACCAGCAGTGCAGTCTGGGGCCCTGGGTTGTCATCCAGGCTGGCAACTGTTTGCTTGGCTCACCAGACAAACTCTGCGCAATGTGTTGGAAATAATTACGCAAATGTCTTGGTGCACTTTGGATGTAACAGGAGCAATTAGGATTGGTCACCAGGTGAACAGTTCTTGCCTGACAAACACAAGACTCCGTGCTTTGATGCTCAGGGACAGCTCAGGTGAAATGTGCTTCTGCCCAGAAGTTGCTGGGCTTTGTGCTCTTCCACAGCCCCACTGAGGAAACAAAAGTTCCTCAGTGCTTTGCTGGTGGTCAATCTGTGCACAGAAAGGGTGTTCTGGGGAGTTTGGTGATGAACTTATCACACACAAAAATATAGAGAACATCTGGCAAGCTGAATTTCATTCATGTCAGTAGTGACAGCTGATGAACTTGCTTCAGGTTCTGCTCACTAAGGACCTATTGCTGCAGTTATGGGCCTGACCTGCTCCATTACCACTAGTGAGAACATCACTAGTGGCTGATGGAGAAGCCTTGGGCCAGCAATGTTTATGTGCTGGATGTGAGACTTTGGGGAGAGAGGAGGAAAGACAAGGCCCCAGCAGCCCCGGAGCCCGATTACTGTACGAGCTCCCACATCTGCCCCGAGGGTGAGCCAGCACTGCTGCAGGTCTCTGCTGGGGCTTGGGGGATCGCTGCCTGGTGTGGGCAAGGCACAGGATTTTTTTCTTATTGTTTTGTCAGGAATTTTGCCAGAAAGAGAAGCTGCCAGTTAAGGGAGTCCCTGGCCACACTTCAGCACTCCCCTTCCCTTCCCTTCCCTTCCCTTCCCTTCCCTTCCCTTCCCTTCCCTTCCCTTCCCTTCCCTTCCCTTCCCTTCCCTTCCCTTCCCTTCCCTTCCCTTCCCTTCCCTTCCCTTCCCTTCCCTTCCCTTCCCTTCCCTTCCCTTCCCTTCCCTTCCCTTCCCTTCCCTTCCCTTCCCTTCCCTTCCCTTCCCTTCCCTTCCCTTCCCTTCCCTTCCCTTCCCTTCCCTTCCCTTCCCTTCCCTTCCCTTCCCTTCCCTTCCCTTCCCTTCCCTTCCCTTCCCTTCCCACTCCTGCCCCATGTTACATACTCCTGCCCTCAGATGGCAGGATGCGAATAACACTCCTGGGAGTGACCTCAGGGGTTGCGTGAGAAAGAAGATATCTTCTTATTTTCAAATTACCAGGAGAAGAGGATCCAGCCAAGTTTCAGTTGTCAGGGCTGAAAAACTGAGTGCAAATCAGCCCTTGCATCTCCTACATCCCACCCCAGGCTGTACCCACCAGACTCCCCTGTTCCTGCTGGAGCAGTCATCTCTCATATAGACCTGGCTCCCCAAGACCCAAGGACACAAGCTCTACAGTTAAACTTAACTCCTCTGAATTTCAGTCAACATCACTAAGCTGTTCCCTGAGCCCACAGATAAGAAGGACTGTGAAGGAGACATCCCTGACGCTATAATAACCAAATGAAAACCACTGCCAAGAGATGGGGCTGGCAGGATAAATTTTGGCCTTTTATGGCTTGATTAGAGCAATATAGTGAGTTAATTGTCAGCTGTTCCTTAAGATAGTTCTCATCCTGTTAGATCTACCCTTTCAATGAATCACTACTGCACCCGACAGGCAGAAAAGATAAGGTCATGGAGGGGTTTTAATAGGTCTTCTTCGGCTTTTTAACTAGTCCATTTGTATGTTTGTTTCCTTGTATGGCATCTAAAGACAACTCCAGATCTCCCAATGGCCCTTGCAATCCCCGGACACTGGTCTTGCTTTGAGCAGCGTATTTGCTCGGACAATTTCCAGAGGTCCCCTCTAGAGAAAGTTATTCTATACTTTTATCTTCTAAATCAGCCCAATTGCTTTTCACATAGTCACTAAATGTCTCATGTTTCTAATACACCTGTGCCTATGCCTATGGGCATGTGGTGTATTGATAGGCCTTGGAGGAGCTTGACATTTATGAAAGTTCCCAATGAAGAATTCATGATCTTTTGGCAAACATTTAACACAAACCAAAATGAAAAAACAGCAGAAACACAGGAACTTCAGAATATGTAAAATGGGATCTCAATGAAAGGGGGCATGACCTTATTCAGAGATTTAAAGCACGTGTTTGAAATTTTAAACCGGCTTTCAAAGGTTCATCGTGGAACAGAAGAGGGGACTGATGCCCTCAGCTGACAAGGGAAATCAGATCAGCTTTAAGTAACAGGAACTGCACCGGCTGCCTGCAACACAGCTCATGTTGGGCATCTGATGCAGGCACCACTGGAAAGCCATGTGCCTGTGTCCTCCCAGAGAATGGGTCTGTTTGGCTGACAGTGGTGAGTACCCATTTCAGAAGCTGCTTGTGCTCAGGAGGGCGCAAGCCAGCAACTAACATGTTCCAGCACCCCCCAGGAAATCTGGGGCAGAGAAAGCTCAAAGGCTGCATCCTGCTAAGAACACTGAAAGCAAGAGCAGATGCCATCCATCCTGCCCATTTCCAGCCGGCGACGCAGGGCAGCAGCTCCCATGCTCTGGTTCCTTTTGTTGTTCTTTCCCAACTCTGTTATCCCCCAAAGGTGTTTTGCACAAGGACAGATGAGCTGCCTCACCTCTCGGTGCCCAGCTGGTAATGAGCTGCCACACTACCACAATTCTGAATCAGCAGACTCTTGCGGGTGCTGCCCTTGACCGGACACTTTGAGAAGTCCAGCTCGTCTGGGAAGTCCAGGATAGCTCGGGCAGGGATGGCCCGAATTGGCACAACTATCCTTTCCTCTCCACTGACGCAGACGAGCTCATGGGAATAAACCTGCAGGAAAAGAAACTGTCTCAGCACAGGTCATTTGGTGCCATCTCCATGGCAGAAGAAAAGCCATTTCCTATATCCCTTCAAGGGTATCAATTTACCTATTCCACCCCCAAATGAACAATAAGTTCTACTAATATCTCACATTTTAAAGGCAGCAGTGCACTTTGCAAAACCTATCTCAGTGGCATTAAGCTCTTGTGTCACTTGGGTCATACAGACAAGTGCCCAGGGCCACCATAATTTTTACTCTCAATTTTAATGATGTTAAATAATTCCTAAGTCCCTTCTAAGGAACATGGAGCTAGGGAACACAGGACATTCCTCCTTAGGTTACTATATTCCCACGGATTGAGAGTAGGACAAAGTGTTAAACTGAATCTAAGCAGCAAAAGGAAACTGAGAGAACAGCTGCACCCAAAGAGATCCTGGACCTCTGGCCTGGTGTAGAAATATCTGTTTGCTCAGAACTCCCCTCTAATTTTGCCTCTCCAACCAAGTCACGAGAAGAACAGTGCTAAGAGGTAGCAGGATGCTGTTGCAAAGAGCCTCTCTTTGTTTCCCTGCAAGGCCTCCTCCCTTCCATGCCATGTCCTAAACCCCTCTGTATGAACGAGCCTCCAGATCACAGCGCTGAGAGCAGACTTGCCAGGGCCTCGGCACTGGTGTTCAAACTTGCACGCAAAAGCACAATTGGCATGGAATGGGCACCAGCTGACAGAGCAACCACAGTGACAGGCATGAAGACAGAGCCGCAGCAGTGTCGCTGCCACCGGCTCTGGGCCCACAGGTCTGCCTGCCTGCAGGCTGTACCTGCCCTACACGAGCTCTTTCAGGCAGGTGTCCAAGTCCCCTGCAGCTCACCAAGCTCCTGCTGACTAAGGGCACCTAGAGCTCAGTGTGCCTGTGCCAGGCTGGGCCCACGGGCACAGCACATCCTCTGCCCTGGCCTTGCAGCCGTATCATGGTCAGCTGTGCTCTGGGACAGCACAGCCGCAAGGCTGGAGAACAGAGGGTGTGAAAAAGCACCGTCCTTGCTCCAGCCCCGGGTGAGGCAGGGAAGCTGTTGCCCGTCAGGAAGGCGGAAAGCTCTCTGACCTCTTTGTTCCTCTAGTACTTTGCAGAATAACGAAACCCCTTCCACTATACCTAGAGATGGCCAGACATCTATCAACACCCCTCTACCGTTTGCCTACTGTTCCCTGGGCATCTTTCTTCCCTTGGGAATGCTCAGAGGAATGTGCAGCGAGGGGAAGCAGGGCCTGTCAGGCCTGGGTGCAGGGCCTGACAGCACATGCCAAGCTGGGACTGGCTGCAGGCTGCCTGCCCACGGCCTGGAGCCAAGCTCACAGCATGGGCTGTACCCAGAGTGCAGGGACAACAATGGCTTTGGAGATAATTCTGTGTTTTGGCTCCTCCAGTCTCACCTTGTTCTCGTCAGGAGTGAAGTGGACGTGCACATCGGTAATGGCGCCTCCTGGCACGGCACGGCATGCATCACTGGGGCCCGCCAGCTGGAAGTAAGGTGAGCTCTCCATGGAGACCTGCACCCCCTGAAGATTCTGCAGGAAAGACATGGAACCATGATTTTGCCACTTGAGGAAACAGGACAAGAGGAGACCTGTCCATGCCCTGGTGACGTCCTTCCTTGACCCCTTTTCCAAAGCCCTTTCTGCTGTGGAGGTACAGGCACAGAATTCCCAAGGGTGAACTTGAATCCCTTCTGTCTGGCTCCAGTATTTTGGCCAGGGGCAGTAGGGCAGTGCCTGGTGGGAAGGAAGGGCCGAGCAGGTCAGCACCGGCAGGATGGAGACAAGAGCACCTGAACCAAATCATCTGCATATTCAACAGGGCCAAAAACCTGCTGATTTCTGCCTGCACACAGCTATGCAGTCGTGTTCCACGGAGGGAATGGGCTACCTGAAAGCATAACAGCACATTCTCCTGCGGGGAGGAAGAAATTCCTTTCTAGCAGGTCAGCTTTGGATAGGGCAGTTCTGGGGGATACAGTCATGCAGGCAGAGCAGCAAGAGAGGAGACCAAACACTGTGGCCTTACTGGGAACAAAAGCAAACCTGAAAAGCAAAAGAAGGAACACAGCAATCCCTAAAAAAGGGAGATGACAAAGAGAATTTAAAGCGCCAGTAAAGCAGCAAGGAAGAATCATCAACTGATTACAGCAATCACCTCCCCGAAAGTGATGGAAACACAGACAGGTTGTGCCTGTTGACTGTGGGCTTCAAAGGCATTTTCCTCCTGGAGAAACCTTGCAATTCTTTAGGGGAATGGTCTCTCGCCTTTTGACCCTTCTGGAATTTCCTCCCTACATGTCCACACCTAATTGGCTGAATGCCAGGACCCTCCCAAAATAGGAGACTAGATAAGACCCCTGGATTTCTTTGTTCTCTCTCTTTCGGCCCCTGGACCCCTTTGAGGAATAAACGACTTGGAATAATCTGGGGGTAAGAGCCTCTTTTGAAATCTTTTGTCCTGTCCCTTCGGAGATATTCCTCCAAAGCCTCTCCAGAGCTAGCCCTGGGGAGGGGGGCCGGGCCTGCGGGGGGAATATTTCAAAACATGACCAGCACTGACTCACAGTGTGGTTTCAGTATTAAAAGCCAACCTTGGCTCTCCAGGGGTTCTTGCTGCCTGTGCAGGCAAGCTGGGCTGCTGGGCATTCCCGCTTGCAGCCAGCAGGCCAAGTTCTGCTCTCTGGGATACACAGACACAGCAAACATGCATTTTCAACACATAGATATCAACCCCTGAGCACCAAAATGCTCTCAAAAAGTCTAAACCAGATGATTTTGAGTCCTTCCTGTCTCTTCCCACCAGCCCACTCTTGGCACAAGCCTCATTTAAGAAAATGTTTCCCTGACTGAAATTCAAATGGTCTCAGTTTTCCCCTTTAGAGTCCAACACGACTGCTGACGTTTTTCAACTTTTTCCCTCTCAGCTCTCTTGGGAAACTGCAAAACAGGAGCACATGGCTTTGGATGTTCTGTGGTTCTCCAAGGGGAAAGCAGAGCACCATGCTGCTTTTGGAAAATCTGAGCAGAGCTGGATGAATCTTAGCAGGAGCCTGAAGTGGCACCTAAAGGCCTCCTACTGCTTCTGCTACATCAATCTGATTCCAGGGCTGTTTCAGAACATTTCCTGCCGTGCCAGTGCCACTAATGATAGTGATTCCAGCAGAAAGCGTAGACGACTCAGCCCCTGAGCTTTGACTGTGAGCTGCACAAAGGGAGCCAAACAGGCTCATTTCCCCAGGCAAATGTCAAGGGACTGTGGAACGAGCCCAGGGGAGGGGATCTGATGCTTCCCCAGCTCAGCCCGTGGTGGGGACCTCACCTGCGCCTTGCGGGAGAAGCCTGGCAGCACCAAGTCCACAGACTCTCCTGGCTTCAGGTCCATTGACAGCGGCTCCAGCCCAAACACGGGGGCCGTACGTTTGCGCCTCTGGGAATCACGTTTGGCCTTGGGGCTACTGTGGGCTGAGGTGCTCTGGCCCTCCTTCCCAGCTGGCCTGTTACATTCCACCTTCCAGAAGAGCTGATGGAAGTGGTGGCCCCCATCTGTTAGTCTGAACTGATGAGCACAGGGAAGGAGGCTAGAAGAGAAACCAGAATGGAAAATAGTATGGGAGAAGCTATTGTCCTGGTCATCAGATTGCTCCCAATGAGGATTCTGAGCTGTTAATAGCTTGGAGACCGTCTTCATTTGCAGCTCTTAATGTGGACCGGGAACAGTGTCTGATAAGCTGCCCTTCTGATGTCGTTATTGCAAGGAGGAATATGTTTCTAATGGTAATGTAGCATTTTCCAGGCCAGGCTAACAGGATCTGGTGTTTTCCTCCAAAATGTGTGTTCTGGGGTGATTCATACTGTTACTGTATTTTGCATTAATCTGCACCCGAAACTGTTATTGAATCTTTGAGATCCTGCACCTGAGGCCCTTGTGTGCGGGGGTATGATTGCAGGCATTTTTAAAAGCCAGCGCGGAGGAAGTTTCTGGACGATCCCAGCAAGCTGCTAGAAATCATCTGTCTGCTCTAGGAGAGGAAACCAGGGGAGCAGGGGCTCTCTCGTTCATAGAAGCTTTGGTTTTGCACTGGTGGTCATTTGTAGAAACTTCATTTCGCAATCAGAAACTGTTTTGAAGTGAACTTTGCAAACTCTGCTGGCAACGGAAAAATGAGCAAGGTCCTGTGTAGAAGTGTACCTCACCTGGTAGGGTTTGCAGCCCCACAGTGGCAAGGAGGCTTCCATTTAAGGGAAGGATTTGGGTTCCATTCTTTGTTTCACTCATGAGGTAAAAACCAGAGGTTTTGATACCTTTTTTGGCCTTGTGCCAGGACGGACGCAGCCCTTGGATCTTTGAGACTGTGCCTCAAGCCCTGTTCCTATTTCTATTGGGCAGGATGCCAAGAATCCGGCCTGGATTGTTACATGCTTAAGAGAATAGAGGAAGATCCTCAGGGCATTTTTGGGGTGTTGTAGCAAGTGCAAAGGTCCTCCTTGCACTCGGCACAGCTTTTTCTCTTTTTTCTGCATGGCTTCTTATTTTCACCTTAATGAAAACAGTTTTGCTTTTCAAACACCTCTGATCATGCTGCCTCGCTAATATTTTAGGCCATCCTGAGGCTGCCGGTCAAACCCAGAGGTGATGCACCTGAGAGGGCACCCTAACATTCTGGCCTCCCGCACAAGCATCAGTCCTGGGCAGGCAGGGCAGCAGCAGAGCCCACGAGCAGCGTGAGGAAGCGTTGGCAGCGGCACTGCAGGCCCCACACAAACCAGCAAGTTTCCATCTGCCTCTGGAACTGCTCTGCGGGCTCCTGCCTTCCCAGGGGGATTGTCACCCTCCCGTCTCTTTGTTCCCAGGGCCCCTGCTTGCCTGGCAGGTGCCATTTTGGAAGGGAAGGGTGCGATGCCATCTTCCCTTGGTCCCGCAGCCACACGGAGGGCCCGCCTCATCCAGGCGCCATTTTGGGAACCTTTTGTTCTGGGGGAGCCTGCGAGATCATTACTTGACCAAGTGAGGACATAGATGTGTTAGAACTGAAGGCAATTCAGTGGCAATTGAGCAACTGGTTTCTCTTTCAGTGGTTTTTGAGGGTACCTAGCAACGCTCAACTGGCCATCACATGTCTCTAAAGGTATCTCTGCCTTCAGGGAAGGAGTCAGGGTCTTTGAACACTGAAGAAGATCGTGCCTGAAGGACTACAGCAAAACTGCTCCTTGTTGAGACAGAAGGAGAGGTGGGAGTGGGAGATCTCCTACCTGAATTGGTATCCCAAGTTGAGCTCCGGGGCAAATGGTTTGTCTGTGACAATTGTGGTGCCAGTGCCAAAAGCCAGGAGGGTGGAGGTGGTCCAAAGTCTGTTCCCAATGAACAGCTGGAGAGCATCAGCAAAAACCCCAGTGTCATCCAGGGTTGCTGTGACAGTCACATGAACATCACCCCTGGCGGGGATCACTCCTTCCCTGGGTTCAATAACATAGCAGTGAGGTTTACAAGCCTGTAAGACACGCATAATGTGCATTTAGGATGGAAACCATACACCCTGGTCTCTTATGGGGTGTAAGAAAAGGAGAAGACTAAAGAGGGGAGGATAAAAATCCTAAAGGCCTAATTTCCCTAAATTTAAGCTGCAGTATTGGGGAACAGCAGAGCTTACACAACCTGTATTTTCCCCTCCTTTAACAGACTCTCACCTAATTAACCCAGTTTTGCCCAACCCAAGGGACGCTTATCCTCAGGAGAGTGTTCCTTCCCCAGTCCTTCTCTGGAGTGTGTGCCAAGGAAAGCTGCTTTCTCTCTCCTGGCTTCTCACAAAGGCTCAGGGCCAGAGGAAGTCATGACGGCTCAAATCCCACTCCAGAAACCACACAGCTGGAGGACACTGCTGAGAGCCTGAAGAATATCTCCGCAAAACCAGTTGAGCAAAACCCCAACACCAAACTATCCTTTCCCAAGAGGCCATCAATGCTTTTCAACGTCCCCTAAAGGACCGAGGCCCTCACTTCCCACTGATCATCCGCTGTAGAGAGGTGCCCCAGGGCCTTCTGCTTTGGAAAAGTCACCTCTAAATGGTTATGGCAGAGCAGGAAAGAAGGAAGCAGAGGGAAAACTGGATGACATGTGCTCAGTGGGCATGGCCCACTCTTCCTAAGAACTCGTGTCCTCTGGTTTCTCATGGGCTTCACAGATAGGCCAAGAGAGCTGGAAGCTGCCCAAAGGAGGGAGGAAAGGCCCCGCACCAGCACAGCTGTACAGACACAGCTCTGCAGGTCCAGCCCTGGAACGAGCACGTGAAGCCCATCCTTTACACACCAGGCCCACCCAGCCAAGGTGCATTGCTCCCTGAAGAGGTGGAAGGCAGAATTTCATTGTGTAGTTCGAGAAAGCTGTCCTGGAAAAATCCCTCACTTTAAGGTTACATTTATCCCCCAAACTGCAGGAAAAGCAGCAAGAGGAAAAATCATGCCCCTCCTCCTTGGCTCAGGAGGCTGTGGCTGGACTTTCCCACATGGCCTGATGCTTTATCCACAGACACAAACAAGTCCACAGGATCAGGTTTTAACCAGCTCCAAGTTCAACACACCCAGCATGGAGAAGAACAGACCTCAAGCCCCTCAGAGATCTCCCCCTCCAGCAGACATCCCACCCAGCCCCAGGCCCAGCCTACAAGCCCTTCCTGGCTGCAGCAGCCCTGCTCTCCCTGCCAGGGGAGCAGCCCCAGCTCCTCTGCCCTATGCAGCCTTCACATATTAAACAGCCATTCTCTGCAGCCCGTCCCCAAAGATGCTCTTCAAAGGCACAGAGACCACAGGCTGGGGGGGTGCACAACCCCCACACATGTCTTTGTGTGGACAGCCCAACTGGCCTGACCCACAGCAGGTGTGAAAATTGCCTCCCCACCAGCAGTCTGAGGACAGACCTCACACCCTCTTCTCTACCATGAACAGCAGTTTGGCACAAAGCAAATGTAGATGGCACAGGGAAAGCACAGGGAAACCCATGCTCTCCGAGGAGCAAAGGACCACAGGTTTCTCTTGATCTCAGAGCTCAAAAACCGTGACACACACAGCTAAAGACCTTCCATAAAATTATGGGAGAACTCGTCAACACAATCCAGACGAATTTCTGCTCCAACATCTCTGCACCTGATTTCACTGAGGAGTGCCCCAGCTAAAACCACTCCAGAGCCAGGTTCCTTTTGCCTCACCCAGATGGAATCTTGGAATATCTTGCTTCCTCTCACACAGGCCGATGCATATAAAAACCACGTCATGGCAGCTTGTAATGTCAACCAGTCAATTTCCCTGGAAAACGGCCCCACAGATACTTACAATCTCTAGCCTGAAGTCTAAATCGACGAGACCTTCGTTGAAGAGGCCAAAAGCTTGTGAATTAGGCCTTAGCACTAGGATCCTGCCGAACTCTATCAGCCTTGGACTTATGTAGACTGCTGACAGCCGTCCAAGGCTCTGTAGTTCTGTTCTCTGTTACAGAAAGCAGGCAAGAAAGATTTAAAAAAAAAATCAAACCCAAACAGGGAAACCTAAAAAAGCTTAAACAGCTCAACCCAGCTCAAGTTATTTCTTTAGGGACAGCTACCATTCTCCAGCTGAATTCCTGGGATTTTGGGGGGAAAAAAATAAAGCTTATGTATTCACCTCCAAATTGAAAAGGATTAAGTAAAGAGAAACTTTCAAACTACAAATTATTGGTCCAAAGGTAGAAGCTTTGCAAGAAATCTCTAGTTAAGATCAGGCTGACAGTTAAACAACTGGTTCTTCGGGTGGGGAGAAACTCTTCTCTTTAGGTAAGCAATCTGATAGTTGAAAGCAAGTGCTCAGTCAAACTTCAGGCTCCCTGGCACAGCCTGCACTGCCTGTCCTCCCTGTTGACTGGTTTACATGCAGTGCCACAATGGCCCAGGTTCAGATGTTTGGTGCCATCCAGGGAATTTGGCATCACCATTTCCATGTTTTAATGTAAGCTTAAATCCTTGCAACTACTCTTCAGATGCCAGCTTTCCTTTCTTTTACAGAAAGCCCAAGGTTCCCAGAAATCTTCTGACATCCTCTTTTGTGCTGAGAGGTAACATTTTAAAAAAGATGTTTCCAAAGTTAAGAGCATTTTAAAGAGTAATTAAAATGATCCTCAATTCCAGCTTAGATGAACTACCTTCTGGGTCAGACACTGACATTGCCACCTATAAGGCACGAGCTGTTTATGCCACCTGCCCCTGCTGTCCTTCTCCACAGCAGCCTGTGCCTCTTTTCCCCGGAAGAATCCCCGCACACTGTGCACCCTGCCAGGACCAGTTGCACGAAGGCACACACCTCCCCTTGCACTCACCAGTGGGTTTCTTGCATCCCCAAACACGCCGGTACAAACACTGGTGCAACGCTTGCCCAATCTTTGGATTTCAACTGTAACTGGAATCTCTGCAGCGCTCCGAGGCTGGAGAATCCCACAGGGTCTGGGGCTGGAGTAGAGCACAGGAGAGTCCTCCTCGGGTTCCTAGAAGGGACAGAATCAAATCCAGCTTCAGAGGGACCTCTGAAGAAACTTCAAACTCCTTAACATCCATCCCAACAGCAACTTACACACATTTTTAAAAATCCCCAGGACAAAGGTAAAAGGCACAAACAAGATCCAAGAATTGTAGGCTTAGCATTCTCAGGGGGTTCTGCAAGGAGGCTGCCAGCACAAGCACTGGTGTCTGTGGATGCAGCAGCTTTTCACAACCCTCGAAGATCTCCCACAAGAAAACACCCTGAAGACTAGAACGTAAGCCCTTTCCTCAAGAGATTAAACTGCATCCTAAAGCTAACATTCAGGTAGGATCCTGTTCTCAGCAGATCTTTAAGACTGAATAGGAACCGGCAAGGTCTTATCCAAACCCTCTTCCCCCCTAATAATCTCCACAGTAATATTTCAGAGGAGGAGGTGGATGCGATGCCAAACCTGGGGAATAAGCCCGTAGCAGCCAGGAAGGTGGGTGTTATTCCAAATGAAGAACTTCCTCACGAACGGGGCCTTCAGGTCGCACTCATGGATCCCCCGGTTTTGGGGGTACACTTGCAGCTCAGGAACGAAACATTTGGGCAAAGAGATGACCCCAAGGGAATCAGAGATACTGAGAGAATGGAGAACGTTTACCCCCAAAGATTGTGAAATGGAGCACAACACCTTTGTCACTGTCAAATACACATTTAACAGGCCTACGGTGAAAAATTGCCTTTAAAGTCCTCCCACTCAAACATGTCTTGTCGAGGGGGGGCAAAACCTGAGAGGCAGCACCCAGAGGCTGCCAAGTGCCCCAGGCAGAGCACTTGGTCCCACAGCTGCCTCAGCCCCTCCTTCGCCCAAGAAGGTTTGCAAGAACTCCTGGAACAGTCCCAGTGATCCATGAGCTCTGGGGGAGCCTTCCCAACAGGGATCAGTGCTCAGTAAGGCTCCAGGAACACACGACTCTAGTGTCTCAGTAAAAAGGACTCCCTTCTCTCCCATGGTGCTGTTACCCTGCCTGAGAACTCAGCTGTTTGCCCCAGCCTTGGAGGGCATGAGACATCACCTGCCCCACAGAGTGGGAGATCACTCCCTCCCAGTTCCTACAACTCCCCTGGTCCTTCACTCCACAGGTCCAAATACTGACTGTCCCCAATTGCACTTGCTTTTCAAACATGGCAGCCCAGGCACTGACGAGATGGCTCTGCCTGGGAGTGGGAACAGCACCAGGGAACTGCATCCCTCTTGTCATTAAACTGACACCTAGAGCAGCACAGCAGGATGGAATTCTGCTGGAGCAAGAACAACTTTTGCTTTAAGCCTGAGAACATCAAAGCTCAAAACAGGAAGCAGAGAGAAGGGGAAAAAGTAGAGCTGACCTGCCACATCAAGGACTGATTTCCCCTCTGAAGATCCTGCCCTCACCTCTCTTGCTGTGAGCCACTTCCCCACTGTCACGTGCCCTCGTTAACAGAACCAGACCCTGACCCTCAGCAGACTGCTTGGTGTGCCCCAAGCCAACGCGGGCTGGTTGCAACCCAGCACAACTCCACCTCTTGCAGGAAGAAGGCGAGGAGGCCCTTGGGAAATTTGCTTCACCTCAAGCACCAGGTCAATAAATGATATCATTCCTGGTCTCTTTAGAAAACGACCCAGGACCACGCTGGGCTGTCAGCAGGGCTGCTTTTCACCACAGGCTGCTTTTCAAGCACTGCTGTTCTCATGTCCAGCTGGGCAGAACATGAGGTCATTAAACAACACGTCTCCTTGGGAGCTGCAGCCAGCACGTCCTGTGCAAGGCAGTGCGCTGGGGGAGGCCAGGGAAGTGCTGGTACCTGGCCTTGATGATCAGTGATGCCACTCCCTTGCCAAACCACTCCAGGTCCACCAGCAATTTCCGGTTGTATTCCGTCACAGTGTTGGAACACAGGGTCACCTGGTGGAAGAGAAGAGCAGTAAATTCTTCTTTACAAAAGCTCATGACTCACGTGTGATGTCCTCCAGTTTTTGTGGTAAGAAAAGGGAGGATTTTGCCTTAATTCTTCTGCCGCTCCACGTGTAGAGCAGTCTCTAAGAGTGACAAAAGCCTTCTGGCAAATACCAGATTTGTTAAGCACACCTTGCTATCAGGGCATAGGTCAGCTAAATTAAAACATTAGACTAAAGCTCTGTGCAGCACTGTGTTCAAATTAAGGGGCAAATTTTCATCTGACTACAATGACATAAATGCAGTGGAAATCTGCTGACTTGAACAGAATGAGTTCAGCTTTACAGCAGGAAGCTGAAGACAAAGCGTGGGCCAGCAGGTGCTGGGCAGTTCATGGCCGCAGAGTTTTTTGCCTTCACTGGAGATCCCTGCAGTGAACACAAATCATTCTACTCCCCAGGACAGGAGAAATGAGACCAAGAAGAAAAGCAAACTGCTTTATATAATGACATCTCTCTAACAGCCACCTTTGGTCCTCGTCCGTCCTCTGCCCACTTGCAATCAAAGACATTGCTCTCAAAAACACCAAAATGCCTTCAGTACTTGACCATTATGGGACATGATTTCAGCTTGTGATTTTGGAAACAAATCAGTGCTCCTTCAGGAACGTCCCGAGTAACCCAGCTCACAGAGGCCCCACGCCAGTGCAGATCCTCGCTCACACGATGATCAGAGCTGGCATCAGAGCTAAAGCCCTCCCACACTCTCGTGAAGCTTCAGACCCGCTGCTGAAGTGTGTGTGGCTGGACTCTTCCCATACCTCGATATCCTGGTGTTCCTGGGATTGGAGGGTCCTTTCGCTGGGGTTCAGTGTAAACTCCCTTGGCTTCACAGAAAAATGAATTCCCTCCCTCCAGGAGGGCTCACTGTCGCTGAGTATTTGCTCAAAGCTGCTAACAGCAGGCTGAGTGCCATCGTCCGACACCCGCGAGGTGTTAGTGAGGCGACAGGTCTTGGTGTAGGGAAAGCCTAGGAAAAGGACACAAATATCCATTTAGGCACCAGTTATGTCGTGACTCCCGGTGGGAATACCCTGGTAGCATGAAAGCGTGATTGGAGTTTAGCTCTTTATTATCTGAACTACAGATTACTGAGAAGCTGCAAGAGGAATTAGTCGTCACTTAGTTCCCTTTAACACTGATTCCAGACTGCAGCCTTGAAAATGCCTGCTCTTAGCCCTGCTCAACACTGCAAGCTTCTCTCTTTCTGATGGGGAGAAGCTCCCTCACCTGCCCCAAACCAGCACCAGTTATTTCTCCCTGATGACTGTGCACCCAGACCAAGCATTTCCTCTGAAAATTCAAACTGTAAAATTCCCTGTTAAGTCTGCCAACACTCCTACCCTTTTCAAGATACATAAAGAGTGAGTCGCCATTGAGAAGAAGCTACAGCAGTAGAAAGTGAGGATGAAATCAGGAACTAGAACGTGATGCAAAGCACCCTAATGCAGTTTCTCTCTGCAGAATTCTTAAGGCGTCTTTTGGTTTGGGCCAAACAGACTGGGCATGTGACAGCTCAGAGCCCACTCAGCTGGAGGCAAACCCGAGCCTTGACCCAACAAGCGGGGACATCGCACCCATACTACTCACTGTGATTGCTGCCTGCAAGGGTTTACCCCACCTTAACTCTGAGATTTGCTTTCCATATTGGAAAGCCAGAGATAGTGCCACGCATGGTGGGGATGTCCTGCAGAGCCCGGACACCAGCCACAACCCGCTCTGCAGTGGACTGGCTGGCCAGCTCTGTGGGGAGGAGACTTCTCCCCAGGCCTGCTCACCAAGAGTCATTTGAACACAGGTGGGGGAAAAAAACAACTGCAGGCGCAGCCCAGAGCTTCTCTGTGCCCATCAACAGTAATCACTGCCGGCTCCAGCAGTGACTCCAGCAGGGAGGCAAGAGAAGCACAAAAGGGACAAACACAGATGTCAAAACCTCAAATGAGACTGAGGTCACCACATGCAGACAACAGTCAACAACAGTTTAAAAGAAGCAAAGATACAACAGCTGCCTTCAGCTGAAGAGACCTTAGGAATGCGTTTCTACCTGTTGCCTTTCTTGTTTCATTTATTCAAAAGGCAACTTAACAAATGCCTCAGTGGTGATGCAGGGTGGCGAAGAAGCAGATCAGGAGAGGCAATTAGTTTTCTTAAAATGTTCAACAACTTCATTGTTATGAGTTTAGGTTTCGTAGTGAATTTTGGCCTCAGTCTGGGAAGGGAAATACAGGGGGTTTGGGGTGGTCTCGGCTGTGCGGGTGGGCTTTTCCATCCGGGGCTCTTTGGGAGCTGTGCCGTGATGCCGCGGGCGGTTGTGAAGTCGGAGCCGAGGTTTGCAGGGGGCAGACCTTTCCGTCCTTCCGCCGGGGCTCGGGAAGGTCGGCAGCGTGCTGCTGCGGGACGTCGTGCGCTTGACGCCGGGCTCAGCACCGTGATCGAACCTGCCCGCCGTCCCCGCTTCTGCCTGCTCCCGATTGCCAGTGCCCACATCTCCTGCTGCCCGTAGTTTGCAAAAGCAGCGATTTCCTCCTTCCCTCCCTGCCCGTGCCGGCTGGGAGGGAAATCACTGCCCTGCCAGAGCCCACCGCTCCTCCAGCCTGTGATCATAACCACACCAAAGGGGAAAACAGGACTCGGTGGGTTGGAAACTTCTGGCATTGCGTTGTTGTCTGTGCTGTCCGGATATACTCTAGTAACGAACTGCTATTCCTTTTCCATATTTTTGCCTGGAAGCCCTGTAATTTCAAAGGTACAGTAATTTGGAGAGAGGAGGGTCATCATTCCATTCCGTGAAGATTGCCACCTTCCTTGGCAGAATCTGTCTTTTAAACCAGGACAGAGACACCAGAAAATACTTGCTCCTATTTGATCCCACAATGGCAAAATGCTACCTGAGGCACCTGCAGTTCACACCCTGAAGAGGCTGTTGTGGCAGAACATGAGCAGTGCTGGATGCTTTTACGTTCAAGTGCTCCATTTTGGAGCACACAGATCCCTCCCGCTGTGTCCCAGCGCAGGGAACACTCACCAAAGGAGATGTCACCGAAGTCGAGCTCATCGGTGTCGAAGTGTAAAGTCGGCCCGACGACACACCCCCTGCGATGACAGGGACACAGGAGGAAATGGCTGCGTTAAAGGGAATTGCAAAGCCTCCGGCTCTCGTGGCTTGGGGGCACAAAACCTGGTGTCAGGGGCATCGTGGGTTTCAAATCAACACACCACCATGTGCTCAGCACAGTGTCCATGTGCACAGGAGGCAGCTAAAGCCAAGAGGCCAGCAGCCCACAGCCACTGATGGGGCTTTGGACGCAGGGCAGGCAGGAAAAGCCCCCAAGTTGCCGGTGGTCCCATGGGGGACCCTGAACACCTACCCAGATGTGTCTCCGTGCCTCAGTTTCCCCATCTGTAATGGGATGGACATAAAGGTGTCCCCACAAACTTCTGTAACCAGCCTTTCCAGCCACAGGTTCCCTGCTTTGCTACTTGGCTGTAACTGGTCTTCCCATGGAGGAGCTTTCTCAGGAGATTTTGACCCACACAATCATTACAGACAGAGTTTTGAGACATGAAGCCAGGGGAGCCCCAAACATCCTCCAAAAAGAGCATTAACAGTTCTACACAGTAGACAGATGAATCCTAGAGGAAAGGACCAGCTTGTCACTAGTGCACCAGCTGGCACAGCCAGGAGCAATAGCTTAAACAACCAAACATGGGTGTCCTGAATCTACCACACCTCCTCCCCTGGCCTTGAACTCAGCAGACAGGCACTAAAAGTCACCAACATCCACTGAAGGCAGCACTTGAAGCTGCCCAACACGAGTTTATTTCATGGTTGACGCCAATCAATGCGCACCCTGCCTTTTGGTTAAAAGTCAAGGACCAGTGAACTGTGTCTTCTACTGTGTTCACAGGACTGCCCCTGGCTCCGCTCTACACATCTCAACAAGAGACACCTTCTCTTGCTCAAGGAGAAAGCTGCTTATGGAATAACATCCCACGCATGACCAGTTTGGGGGAGGGACAGAGGAGAATCAATTATTTGATGGTGAAAGGTTCCCTCTTGATTTCCAAAATAAAAATAGCAGCACTTTTTCTCCAAAAGCAAAGCCAGTGTAGTTGTTTCTCTACTATGGGCAGACCTAGTCAACACTGTTCTCCTGCTAAGTAATAAGTTTCATGTTCTTTTTAATCCATCTCCCTTATCTTATTGGTATAATCAACTGCAGATTGCTTTCATTTCTTTATTGCCCTGATCCAGTGCCTCCCAACAGCAGCAGCCTAGCTCCAAAGCTCCAGAGCAGCCAGCATCAGCTTTCCTGCTTACACTACGTTATCCTACCAGCACACGCCTCAGGCTAGCAGGGACAAGCCCTCATGCTGCTGTGGTCCTGAGGACTGAGCTCTGCCTCCCCCATCATCACCCCTTCTCCCTTCTGCAGGGCCAGGATTATGGGATGAAGCCCATGTCCTTGGGACGGTTCCTGCTGCACAGTTCCCTGTCTCCCACATCAGCCTTTTCCTGGCTGTGGAAAGGAGGTAGCAGAGCACTCTGCACAGGAGCTCGGAGCACAGCCTGCCTCCATGCATGGCCATGAGAGGTGAGCTGAGGCTGCTGCTGCCCGTTTGGGATGGATTATTAACAGAAGTTTTTCAAAACACTGCTGCTGGTGGAGAATCACCCAGGCTGGCCCATCTCCAAAGCCCTGGGGGCCTTGCTGGGTGCTCAGGGGGGACATCCCAGAGCAGCTACTGCCCAAAGCTGATCCATGCCACTGCCTGCCATGGCCCAAGGCAGAGGGACATCCCTGCAGGGAGGAGTCATTCCAGCTCCCGGGTACCACACAGGGCAGCAGGCACCCCCACACTAAGGCAATGCCAGGATCAGAGCAGAGATTAAGACCTCAGGAAACATCTTTTTTCTCTGCCCGACCCCAAAATGAGGTAGGTGGGGGATGTCCCAGAGACAGCTACAGATGTGCCCACCCAGAGTAAGCTCCCAGAGTCCTTACTCGATGGTCAGGATCACAGGCGTAGGAGATCCAGCCACACGGAACTGGAATGGTTCCTCAAACCGCCCCAACACGGCGGCATCCAAGGAGATCTGAATAGTCTGGATCCCACCTGGTGCAATGAGGCCCTCCTCGGGTACAAACTTGAAGCAGCAGCCCACTTCCGTGTTTGAAGGGATATAGGTGAAGGGAGCATCAAGAACTCCTTTGTTCATCAGTTTCACCTGCAGCAGCAAGAAAACAAAATGCAAGTACACGTGAAATCTTCCCTTCTTGGGAGTCATTTTCTAATGGCGCAATTAACACCCAGAAAAGGCAGAAGATGCTTTGTGCTGCTGGACGGCAGAAGTCAAAAAAATACAACAGGACAAGTTCTGCCTTTGGGTTTTCATGCGAAGCTCACATAACTCCACATAACTGGAGTCACCCTGGGGTTATCCCACGGACACAGAGCAGTCCACCTCTGGTCAGTAGCACCAAGCTCATTCAGACCTGGCCCTGAGAGCAACGTGGGGTGATTGCAGCTGCGTAGTGAATCACCACAGAGCTGCTGCTGCCCCAGTCAGCACAGCTCCAGCAGTACCGTATCTACGCATTTACCTTTTCCCATACCGTGAAAACAATACACTGAGAAGGAGGCATCAACATCAAAATGTACAGACAGCGCCATCTTTTGGTAAGAAAACTCAACGTGTCTTTCTCTTCTACAGCCAAACTTCTGAAAGTGTCTGGCATGATGTAGTGCCTCGTTTTCTGCCTCTTTCAGTTGCTCTCTCTTTTTTTTTTGCAAACTTGACCCCCAACAGGGGGGAGGCAAATAGGTAGAAAAATCTTTTGCTTTATTCCCAGGAACACTTTTCTCTTTGTAGAGCCAGAGATGCACCTAGCCTGAAGTGTGGTGAGGGATTGGACAGCAAGGGAAAGAATCCTCAAGCCCTTTGCAAGGGCCTGCACTGAGCCAGGAGGCTGGATGGCTTTCCTGTGACTTCCAGGAATGAGCAGGAGACACTTGACTAAAAATTGTTTGCGGTGGACTGAAGCTCAAATGTAGCCAGCTTGTCCCAGCTGCTTCTGAACAGCCCAGTACAAAGGTGCCTTGTGTCTGGTGCTGCCACAAAAGCCTCTGAACAGCTTTTTGACCCAGCGTTGGGTCAAAAGGGGTTGTTTTGCAGGAAGCCTCCCAGCTGATCCCTATGGAAGGCTGCCCAAAAGAAGGGACTGGGGCTTCATGAACAACAGACACATTTTTCTGGAACACCCCCTTCCCCCCCGCGCCCAGATTTGACCAGTACATCAGCTATTCCCTGCTCACAACTGCCCAGGTTGCCAGGAATTCCACAGGTCCACCAGGCTTGCTGCTGCCTCAGGAGCCATCAGGATCCATCCCAACCCCTGGTGCTCACCTCATGGGTGTGGGCGGTTTTGACAAAAACTTCCCCAAGGTTCAGGGTATCACAGCTGAGTTCAACCAAGGGTCTGCGGCCTTCCCCTCTGAGGTGCAGGGCCAGCCTGCTCTCACGGCCTGGGGAGAGATGTCCATTTCAGTACAATAATTCCCTCTGTTCTACTGGATTTTCCAGGCTGCCTCAATGCTAGACCCTGATTCTGAGCTGCATGCAACCAGCTCTTGATGCTGCAGCAGAAGATATGGACCCTTCTCTTCCCTCAGGAGATATCCCCTGGGGCTGACTTGCAATTTCTAACCCATTCCTTGGTCTGGTTTCCAATTTTAGCCACCAGTTTGCTGAGTTTAAAACATCTCTGGTGTCCTGTAGCGACAGGCCAAGGAGTGACAGGTATAAATTGAAAGAAAGGAAATTTAGGTTAGATATTGAGAAGAATTTTTTTACTGTGAGGTGGTGAGACGCTGGAGTAGGTTCCCCAGGGGAGTTGTGGAGGTTCCAGCCCTGAAAGTGTTGAAAGCCAGGCTGGATGGGGCTTGGAGCTACCTGGTCTAGTGGGAGGTGTCCCTGCCCATGGCAGGGGCCTTGGCACTAGACAGTCTTTGAGGTCCGTTCCATCCTTAACATACTATGACTCTAGGGTTTCCTCCCCATGCACTTAGAGGAGCTTTGAAATCCATTCATTGAAGGCACAAAGCTCACGAAGACTTTGGCAATTGCTACCTGGCAAACTGCCAGGCAACAACTGCCAAACCACCTGGCCCAGCAGCACAGGACTGCTGTCCTCCACTTCTGACACTCGGCACTGTGTTCTGTTTGCACAGACTGAGAGCTGCAAGGTGACAATTCCCACACAGGGAGAGAAGCAGGTGCTGGCCAAGGGTGGTCCTTCTACCAACACCCTGGGCTCAGCGGGGCTCCGCCCCTGCTGGCCTGGTGGTGTCTGGAGGTGATCCAGGCTCAGGGAGCACATTTCTAACTCAGCTGCGACTGCCTGATGGTGGATCCATGTCAAATGGACCCATCCTGGAGGCCAGTGGTCTAGAGGGGCTTAGTGCTTGTTCACTAAAGCTGTTCTGCTCTGCAGCTCCTTGGCCTTTGAGGAAATGCTGGCAAAGCCGTGCCATGAAAACATCTCCCTGCACTGCCTGGGTTGTTCTGGGATCAGCAATCCAGACACAGGTGTTCCGAGCCCTGGCCTTGCATGGGAGACTCCCTGGAAGCTGCAGGGACACTGGGGATGTGCCAGCACTGCCCTGCTGACCAGGAACTCTTCCCAGCAGTTACATGGGAGCCCAGTGGGCTCAGGCTTGCTCCATGGCTTCACTGTGGGTGAGAGAAGCAGGGGAAAGGAGCTGTACCTGAGATGTCACAGTAGGCCACACTCTGATACTCCAGTGCTTCCAGGGGTTTAAAGGTCACCTTGATTTCAGCCGAACAACGTGGCCCAATCTCTCCCTCCTGAAACAGAAAGAGACAGAAAAAGATTTATCTTCAAACTTCACACTTCTTGTTTTCAACCACTCCTCTAAGCCTTTCTTCAGAGCATCAGTGATGAGTGAACAACATAAGGAGCCCAAGGAAACACTCTAAACCCAGCTCAACACACCACTGGGCGCTCTCAATGCTCAGCTGATCAGCCCCCACTCTCCACAATGTTCCTGCTGCTCTGACACAAGCTCCTGGTCACATCATGCTGCAGTCAGCTACAGTGGTACCTAACTGCCATTGTGCACTGGTGGCTCTTGGCCTTAGACGGGCCATAGGAGTAACCAAGAACACGATCCCCTTCCTTGGAAAGAAAAATATTAGTTTAACCTTTTTTCAAAGAAAGCAGAGGTTGGGATTATTCTAGGATTTACTCCAGGATGAGAAGGGATTTTGCACTGTGCAGACACCAGGCATTCATCATCTCTCACAATGCCAATACTCAGAATCAGGGCTCTGGCTGATGGGAGGACATGGGCGTTTGCTTGCATAAACAGAAAAAGAAAAGGTTTACTGTCCCCGTGTGCAAGAGAACTCAAAATGCCCATTATAACCTCCCACCCTTGTGTCCAGGCTCACAGATGACACTGGGAGACTCACAAACAGTGCGAGTCGTGGTTAGAGGAAGGGACAGGCATTTCTACGATTAACCTTGGGCTGAATTTGGCCTCCTTTTCCCAGCGAACCCTTGCATGCTTCAGGTCAATCCGTGAACTGGCACTGCTCCAACACCCTCCGCTGAACCCCACGCAGCAGCACGTGTCGGGGGAGCCCCTACCTACAAAAACTGCTCCCTGTGGACACTTCAAGGACACGGAGTGCCCTGAGCTCGAGCCCTGGCAGCAGAGCTCAGCTTTGTCAGGCTCCCAGCCCTGCCTTGAGCCTGCAGGGCAGAAATACTTTCAGCAGTGAGCTCTGCAGCCGCACCAGAAACTCCATGTCCTCCCTCTGAGCACAACGAGCCAGCTGAGGACCTGCTGAGTGACCGCACCCGGGGGAAGGGGCGGGGGTAGGGTGGGCGGGAGGAGGAAGAGGAGGAGGAGGAGGAGAAGGAAGAGGAGGAGGAAGAGGAGGAGGAAGAGGAGGAGGAGGAGAAGGAGGAGAAGGAGGAGAAGGAAGAGGAGGAGGACGAGGAGAAAGAGAAGGAGGAGAAGGAAGAGGAGGAGGACGAGGAGAAAGAGAAGGAAGAGAAGGAAGAGGAGGAAAATGAGGTTCTCAGCTATCACTTACCATTGGCTCAATGAAAAAAAAGTCATTGGAGAACAGCAGGGGGTCTTCTTGCACCTTTGCCTTCTCCTCCTGGACCTTTTGGCTCAGGAGGGAGGTGCGATTTTCACAAAAGCCCTTCACCTTCTTTATTTTTTTCTCCTCCATGAAGTCTTCCATCCAGACCTTTGGTGGTGGCTCCAGCAAATCACACTGCCTGCAGCCGCAGGGAGAGACAAAGCCAGCAGGTCATTTAATATATTTGCAGAGAGAAGCGGAAGTGCGGGAGAGCAAAGCACTTGGGGAGGAGCGGCAGCTCCCCAGCAAGGGCTGACCCCAAGCCACGAGGGTCCCAATCGGATCAGAAGATAACTTGTTGTGCACAAGCTCAGCAGGTAGCTTTACTCCACACTTGCAAGCTCAGGAGAGCTTTGGAAAGCCAGCATCCCTCAAGAGAATCTCCTGCCTCAAAGCCTCTGCCAAAACTGAGGGAGAATCCACCAGCCACCTCAGCTGGCTTTTCCTACCACTGAGCTGCTCGGGGGAAGCAGATAAAGATCACGGAGCACCCACTGCAGGACTTCCCTGGGAAAGGGAGACGAAGCTGGGTTGTGGTTACGTGTTACCAGCATCGCTCTTTGTTTCTTCCATTTTGGACCTGCCCTGTTCCCTACTCTGCCTTTCACAAGAGCATCCCAGAGCACTTCCAAAGGAAATTGATGAATTCAGGCACCGCATCCCTTCAGTGACATCCAAGGTTTTATATGCATGAAAACAGAGGCTGTGAGAGGGGAAGGGACTTCTTGGTGCAGGAGACAGACAGCAAACTCCTGGAGAGATCATCTTTTCAGGATCCAGAGCTTTTTGGGTCCCATCCCAGTGCATGGTAGTAGAATGGCCAGAGAGGGAAAGGATCCTGCACTAGCTCCTCTCATAAAAAAAAGTCCTCTCTGCTCTGAGATCTCAAAAGCATCTCTGACAGCAGGAGAGTAGGCCTTAGAGCTAACACCATCCCTAAGACTGGAAGTAAGGAAAAACAAAATGTCCTGGTGACAGGCTAGGACACAAACTGGCATGAAAATAAATGTAATTGGAAAAAAGTATTACGAAGAAAAGAAGGGTAGTGGTAGTAAGTGAATCCCTTCTAAGGGGAAATGAGGGCCCTGTATATCGAGCGGATCCGTTCCACAGGGAAGCCTGCTGCCTCCCTGGGATCCAGGTACTGGATATCACCAGGAGATTCCCTAAGAACTAAAAGAACTTCATCTGTTCACCACTGTCTGGGGGTACAGTGACTGTGAAATAACAGAGTTTTCAACATTCAGTGAAACAAGGAGGGGCATCAACAAAACTTCCACTCTGGTCTTCTGGAAGGCAGCCTTCGGCCTGTTCAAGAGATTGTTTTGGAGAGGACCTTGGGAAACAGCCTTTACAAACAAAGGGGTCCAGGAAGGATGGACATACTTCAAGAAAGAAGTCTTGAAGGCACAGGAACAGACTGTCCCTGTGTGCTGAAAGATGAGCTGACAGGGAAGACAACGAGCCTGGATGGGCAAGGAGATTTGGAAGGAACTAAGGGGAAAAAAGAGGGCGTATTGCCTTTGCAAAGAGGGGCTGGCAACTCAGGAAACGTTTAAGGATGTTGCCAGGTCATGTAGGAAGAAGATTAGGGAGGCAAAAGCCCAATTAGAACTTGAGGAAATCCAGTCATTGCAATCAACCTTTCCTTCCCAAAATGCCATCCTTGGTTGGAGTATAAATGGAACTGGAATGCTGTGCTGAGCTCCTGCAGCCCAGGGACACACACCCTAATGCCAGGGATGGTTTACTTGGCATAAACCATTCAAAATCACCAACACGCCCCTGAGGCCATGCATTAGTTTCAGTCTTGGGCCATGTATCTCACTGAAACGTATCTTTCAAACCAACCTCCTCTTCTCTTCATTGTCGGCTTCCTCAGTAGGAAACATCTTCCACTGGAAGTGGGCTGTGATGTTACTCCTGTTTCTGATGAACATGCTTGTGTGGCTTGATGTGGTGATGAAAGTCTTCTCAACCTTCATGGAATATGTGCTCAATCCAATGTTGACATCTGCAGCTTCTGCGCGAAGGAATGTGAAGAAACTTTCTTCACCTGGAACAAAGCAGAGTCTTTGCTCAGCTAGCTCAGTTGCTGATGGAAGCACAAGGAACAAAGCAAACCACAGGTCACGGAAGAAAGTGTCATAGCTTTTAAATGTATTAGCAGTTCCATGGATCAGTACATTTATCACGTCCTGACAGCTCTGTGTGTACTGCGTGAGGATGTCCTGGGCACCTCCTTAACCACCTTATTTCCAAGGTGTTTGTAGAGATTTGGCCCCAAGGTGACAGTATGTACAGTGGGATTTGTCAGATGTGCTCAGGTGACCCACTCAGACCACTGGGATTTCTGCATCAAAGTCCTTCAGGTGACACTGAGGAGCCCTGGTCAATCCTGGCTTGCCGAGGTCTCCCCTGCGCATCCCACGAGACTCCTGCCCCTCCTGATCCCTTGGATCCCTTGTTGCTGACAAGCAAATACGCCTGGGGGCATGTGGGCAGAAAAAGGAGACCCAGAGGAACAGGTGAAGTGACAGCCCACAGCAGGAGGGGACACAGGAGAGGAAACACAACCAGCCTGGCTTTGCAATATGACAAACCACTACAAAATGAACACCATAAAAATCATCATCATCGTCATCTTCCTGTCCAAACCCACAGCCCCATCAGTCTTGAAATATTTCATATTGTCCTGATCTCAAAAACCAAGATGGAGCACTTCAGGTTAAATACAAAAGGACAAGGAAAGATTAATAAGTACAGAGCAGCTTCTATATGAAGTCTGAATGGGATTCCTCAGTCTAGAAATCAAATGGGAGATGTGAGAGGTTTGCAACAGCATGAACGGCCTGGGAAATGGGGACGAGGAAAAATTTGTCTTGATTTGTCACCATACAGGAACTTGAGGGCCTGAAGATGTTATTAGGCAAAAACTGCATGGATGTGTAGAGGGCAACATAGTAAAAGGGTCTGTGACAAGCCAGTGGAGAAGCGGCATACAGGACAGAGGTGTGCAAGAAATACACTGCATTGGAGAGAGTCTGATGGAGACCTCGCAGCTCACATACAGCACTGCCCAGGAGTAAAATAAAACTTCACCCAGGCGTAGCCACACAGTAGTGGAGAATCAGGGTTCCTCCTTCCTCCACTCTGCAACACCCAGCAAAACAGAATTCCAAAAATCTCAGCCCTGTTAGAGGGGATCCACTTTTTCAACCATTTAAACACCAGCTATTTCAGTTTTCTTTGGGGCAGAGCTGGAACAGAGGAGGTACATCTAGAGGGAATTGAGGGGGATGAACAGGGAGTGATGGTGGAGAACTGTCCTGTGTCCCATGCGTTGCCCAGCACTCACCTATGCAGCGCGCCACCAGGGACCCGAAATGGTCACCGCACGTCAGCGGGTGAAATCCCACTGTCACCTGCATGGTGTGACCAGGGCCCAGAATTCCTTCGGCTGGAACCACGGAGAAAGGACTGCAACACAAAGAGAGGATCAGGACTTGGGGGGAATTCTGGCCATGACATTCTTTCTGCAGTGCAGGTCACTTCAGCTCACTTGGGCAAGCAGGGAGCAAACAAACTACGGCCAAGACAGACAGAACAGCCAGGATCAGAAACAGCTACTGACCCACTTCTGAGGAGATCCAGCCCTCAGAAGATCCTGTGGGATAAAACGACCTAATCTCCCCCATACTCTGCATCCAGCCTTCTGACTGCCAGCAATCCCATCAGAGAATGGTTTGTGAAAAGCACAGAGAGAGTTAAGAGCTATCTGCATGCATAACTTGACGCTGACTGCCTCAGGAATTTCTCATTTCCTGCCACCTATAAACTTCCTCTCAAGAGATGCAAATGTTAGGGCACTATCTCTCTTGTGAGATTACAGCCTAGGAATCAGACAGGGAGAAGGAACTTTCTCTTGAAGACCACGGAATAACTACTGTTGAATTTGCAGCGTGGCTCTTTGGTTTATTTTACCTTGAAAAGATCCTGAATTAGCACATTTTGTCAGCATTTCAATGAAAGCTGCTCTACAAAAAGGAGCAATCAAAACTCTGAAAGAGTGCAAATGCAGATTAGAGCAATACAGTGACATGGAAACAAGACCCAAAAGGAGGATGCCATTTACAATCTGAAGGATCCAATCCCAGCCATATGAAGCACCATTAGCAGGAGCACATCGAGGAGGCAGAACAGGAGGGTTTTGTGTATTTACCAGCAGTGCAGTCTGGGGCCCTGGGTTGTCATCCAGGCTGGTAACTGTTTGCTTGGCTCACCAGACAAACTCTGCGCAATGTGTTGGAAATAATTACGCAAATGTCTTGGTGCACTTTGGATGTAACAGGAGCAATTAGGATTGGTCACCAGGTGAACAGTTCTTGCCTGACAAACACAAGACTCCGTGCTTTGATGCTCAGGGACAGCTCAGGTGAAATGTGCTTCTGCCCAGAAGTTGCTGGGCTTTGTGCTCTTCCACAGCCCCACTGAGGAAACAAAAGTTCCTCAGTGCTTTGCTGGTGGTCAATCTGTGCACAGAAAGGGTGTTCTGGGGAGTTTGGTGATGAACTTATCACACACAAAAATATAGAGAACATCTGGCAAGCTGAATTTCATTCATGTCAGTAGTGACAGCTGATGAACTTGCTTCAGGTTCTGCTCACTAAGGACCTATTGCTGCAGTTATGGGCCTGACCTGCTCCATTACCACTAGTGAGAACATCACTAGTGGCTGATGGAGAAGCCTTGGGCCAGCAATGTTTATGTGCTGGATGTGAGACTTTGGGGAGAGAGGAGGAAAGACAAGGCCCCAGCAGCCCCGGAGCCCGATTACTGTACGAGCTCCCACATCTGCCCCGAGGGTGAGCCAGCACTGCTGCAGGTCTCTGCTGGGGCTTGGGGGATCGGTGCCTGGTGTGGGCAAGGCACAGGATTTTTTTCTTATTGTTTTGTCAGGAATTTTGCCAGAAAGAGAAGCTGCCAGTTAAGGGAGTCCCTGGCCACACTTCAGCACTCCCCTTCCCTTCCCTCCCCTTCCCTTCCCTTCCCTTCCCTTCCCTTCCCTTCCCTTCCCTTCCCTTCCCTTCCCTTCCCTTCCCTTCCCTTCCCTTCCCTTCCCTTCCCTTCCCTTCCCTTCCCTTCCCTTCCCTTCCCTTCCCTTCCCTTCCCTTCCCTTCCCTTCCCTTCCCTTCCCTTCCCTTCCCTTCCCTTCCCTTCCCTTCCCTTCCCTTCCCTTCCCTTCCCTTCCCTTCCCTTCCCTTCCCTTCCCTTCCCTTCCCTTCCCACTCCTGCCCCATGTTACATACTCCTGCCCTCAGATGGCAGGATGCGAATAACACTCCTGGGAGTGACCTCAGGGGTTGCGTGAGAAAGAAGATATCTTCTTATTTTCAAATTACCAGGAGAAGAGGATCCAGCCAAGTTTCAGTTGTCAGGGCTGAAAAACTGAGTGCAAATCAGCCCTTGCATCTCCTACATCCCACCCCAGGCTGTACCCACCAGACTCCCCTGTTCCTGCTGGAGCAGTCATCTCTCATATAGACCTGGCTCCCCAAGACCCAAGGACACAAGCTCTACAGTTAAACTTAACTCCTCTGAATTTCAGTCAACATCACTAAGCTGTTCCCTGAGCCCACAGATAAGAAGGACTGTGAAGGAGACATCCCTGACGCTATAATAACCAAATGAAAACCACTGCCAAGAGATGGGGCTGGCAGGATAAATTTTGGCCTTTTATGGCTTGATTAGAGCAATATAGTGAGTTAATTGTCAGCTGTTCCTTAAGATAGTTCTCATCCTGTTAGATCTACCCTTTCAATGAATCACTACTGCACCCGACAGGCAGAAAAGATAAGGTCATGGAGGGGTTTTAATAGGTCTTCTTCGGCTTTTTAACTAGTCCATTTGTATGTTTGTTTCCTTGTATGGCATCTAAAGACAACTCCAGATCTCCCAATGGCCCCTTGCAATCCCCGGACACTGGTCTTGCTTTGAGCAGCGTATTTGCTCGGACAATTTCCAGAGGTCCCCTCTAGAGAAAGTTATTCTATACTTTTATCTTCTAAATCAGCCCAATTGCTTTTCACATAGTCACTAAATGTCTCATGTTTCTAATACACCTGTGCCTATGCCTATGGGCATGTGGTGTATTGATAGGCCTTGGAGGAGCTTGACATTTATGAAAGTTCCCAATGAAGAATTCATGATCTTTTGGCAAACATTTAACACAAACCAAAATGAAAAAACAGCAGAAACACAGGAACTTCAGAATATGTAAAATGAGATCTCAATGAAAGGGGGCACGACCTTATTCAGAGATTTAAAGCACGTGTTTGAAATTTTAAACCGGCTTTCAAAGGTTCATCGTGGAACAGAAGAGGGGACTGATGCCCTCAGCTGACAAGGGAAATCAGATCAGCTTTAAGTAACAGGAACTGCACCGGCTGCCTGCAACACAGCTCATGTTGGGCATCTGATGCAGGCACCACTGGAAAGCCATGTGCCTGTGTCCTCCCAGAGAATGGGTCTGTTTGGCTGACAGTGGTGAGTACCCATTTCAGAAGCTGCTTGTGCTCAGGAGGGCGCAAGCCAGCAACTAACATGTTCCAGCACCCCCCAGGAAATCTGGGGCAGAGAAAGCTCAAAGGCTGCATCCTGCTAAGAACACTGAAAGCAAGAGCAGATGCCATCCATCCTGCCCATTTCCAGCCGGCGACGCAGGGCAGCAGCTCCCATGCTCTGGTTCCTTTTGTTGTTCTTTCCCAACTCTGTTATCCCCCAAAGGTGTTTTGCACAAGGACAGATGAGCTGCCTCACCTCTCGGTGCCCAGCTGGTAATGAGCTGCCACACTACCACAATTCTGAATCAGCAGACTCTTGCGGGTGCTGCCCTTGACTGGACACTTTGAGAAGTCCAGCTCGTCAGGGAAGTCCAGGATAGCTCGGGCAGGGATGGCCCGAATTGGCACAACTATCCTTTCCTCTCCACTGACGCAGACGAGCTCATGGGAATAAACCTGCAGGAAAAGAAACTGTCTCAGCACAGGTCATTTGGTGCCATCTCCATGGCAGAAGAAAAGCCATTTCCTATATCCCTTCAAGGGTATCAATTTACCTATTCCACCCCCAAATGAACAATAAGTTCTACTAATATCTCACATTTTAAAGGCAGCAGTGCACTTTGCAAAACCTATCTCAGTGGCATTAAGCTCTTGTGTCACTTGGGTCATACAGACAAGTGCCCAGGGCCACCATAATTTTTACTCTCAATTTTAATGATGTTAAATAATTCCTAAGTCCCTTCTAAGGAACATGGAGCTAGGGAACACAGGACATTCCTCCTTAGGTTACTATATTCCCACGGATTGAGAATAGGACAAAGTGTTAAACTGAATCTAAGCAGCAAAAGGAAACTGAGAGAACAGCTGCACCCAAAGAGATCCTGGACCTCTGGCCTGGTGTAGAAATATCTGTTTGCTCAGAACTCCCCTCTAATTTTGCCTCTCCAACCAAGTCACGAGAAGAACAGTGCTAAGAGGTAGCAGGATGCTGTTGCAAAGAGCCTCTCTTTGTTTCCCTGCAAGGCCTCCTCCCTTCCATGCCATGTCCTAAACCCCTCTGTATGAACGAGCCTCCAGATCACAGCGCTGAGAGCAGACTTGCCAGGGCCTCGGCACTGGTGTTCAAACTTGCACGCAAAAGCACAATTGGCATGGAATGGGCGCCAGCTGACAGAGCAGCCACAGTGACAGGCATGAAGACAGAGCCGCAGCAGTGTCGCTGCCACCGGCTCTGGGCCCACAGGTCTGCCTGCCTGCAGGCTGTACCTGCCCTACACGAGCTCTTTCAGGCAGGTGTCCAAGTCCCCTGCAGCTCACCAAGCTCCTGCTGACTAAGGGCACCTAGAGCTCAGTGTGCCTGTGCCAGGCTGGGCCCACGGGCACAGCACATCCTCTGCCCTGGCCTTGCAGCCGTATCATGGTCAGCTGTGCTCTGGGACAGCACAGCCGCAAGGCTGGAGAACAGAGGGTGTGAAAAAGCACCGTCCTTGCTCCAGCCCCGGGTGAGGCAGGGAAGCTGTTGCCCGTCAGGAAGGCGGAAAGCTCTCTGACCTCTTTGTTCCTCTAGTACTTTGCAGAATAATGAAACCCCTTCCACTATACCTAGAGATGGCCAGACATCTATCAACACCCCTCTACCGTTTGCCTACTGTTCCCTGGGCATCTTTCTTCCCTTGGGAATGCTCAGAGGAATGTGCAGCGAGGGGAAGCAGGGCCTGTCAGGCCTGGGTGCAGGGCCTGACAGCACATGCCAAGCTGGGACTGGCTGCAGGCTGCCTGCCCACGGCCTGGAGCCAAGCTCACAGCATGGGCTGTACCCAGAGTGCAGGGACAACAATGGCTTTGGAGATAAATCTGTGTTTTGGCTCCTCCAGTCTCACCTTGTTCTCGTCAGGAGTGAAGTGGACGTGCACATCGGTAATGGCGCCTCCTGGCACGGCACGGCATGCATCACTGGGGCCCGCCAGCTGGAAGTAAGGTGAGCTCTCCATGGAGACCTGCACCCCCTGAAGATTCTGCAGGAAAGACATGGAACCATGATTTTGCCACTTGAGGAAACAGGACAAGAGGAGACCTGTCCATGCCCTGGTGACGTCCTTCCTTGACCCCTTTTCCAAAGCCCTTTCTGCTGTGGAGGTACAGGCACAGAATTCCCAAGGGTGAACTTGAATCCCTTCTGTCTGGCTCCAGCATTTTGGCCAGGGGCAGTAGGGCAGTGCCTGGTGGGAAGGAAGGGCCGAGCAGGTCAGCACCGGCAGGATGGAGACAAGAGCACCTGAACCAAATCATCTGCATATTCAACAGGGCCAAAAACCTGCTGATTTCTGCCTGCACACAGCTATGCAGTCGTGTTCCACGGAGGGAATGGGCTACCTGAAAGCATAACAGCACATTCTCCTGCGGGGAGGAAGAAATTCCTTTCTAGCAGGTCAGCTTTGGATAGGGCAGTTCTGGGGGATACAGTCATGCAGGCAGAGCAGCAAGAGAGGAGACCAAACACTGTGGCCTTACTGGGAACAAAAGCAAACCTGAAAAGCAAAAGAAGGAACACAGCAATCCCTAAAAAAGGGAGATGACAAAGAGAATTTAAAGCGCCAGTAAAGCAGCAAGGAAGAATCATCAACTGATTACAGCAATCACCTCCCCGAAAGTGATGGAAACACAGACAGGTTGTGCCTGTTGACTGTGGGCTTCAAAGGCATTTTCCTCCTGGAGAAACCTTGCAATTCTTTAGGGGAATGGTCTCTCACCTTTTGACCCTTCTGGAATTTCCTCCCTACATGTCCACACCTAATTGGCTGAATGCCAGGACCCTCCCAAAATAGGAGACTAGATAAGACCCCTGGATTTCTTTGTTCTCTCTCTTTCGGCCCCTGGACCCCTTTGAGGAATAAACGACTTGGAATAATCTGGGGGTAAGAGCCTCTTTTGAAATCTTTTGTCCTGTCCCTTCGGAGATATTCCTCCAAAGCCTCTCCAGAGCTAGCCCTGGGGAGGGGGGCCGGGCCTGCGGGGGGAATATTTCAAAACATGACCAGCACTGACTCACAGTGTGGTTTCAGTATTAAAAGCCAACCTTGGCTCTCCAGGGGTTCTTGCTGCCTGTGCAGGCAAGCTGGGCTGCTGGGCATTCCCGCTTGCAGCCAGCAGGCCAAGTTCTGCTCTCTGGGATACACAGACACAGCAAACATGCATTTTCAACACATAGATATCAACCCCTGAGCACCAAAATGCTCTCAAAAAGTCTAAACCAGATGATTTTGAGTCCTTCCTGTCTCTTCCCACCAGCCCACTCTTGGCACAAGCCTCATTTAAGAAAATGTTTCCCTGACTGAAATTCAAATGGTCTCAGTTTTCCCCTTTAGAGTCCAACACGACTGCTGACGTTTTTCAACTTTTTCCCTCTCAGCTCTCTTGGGAAACTGCAAAACAGGAGCACATGGCTTTGGATGTTCTGTGGTTCTCCGAGGGGAAAGCAGAGCACCATGCTGCTTTTGGAAAATCTGAGCAGAGCTGGATGAATCTTAGCAGGAGCCTGAAGTGGCACCTAAAGGCCTCCTACTGCTTCTGCTACATCAATCTGATTCCAGGGCTGTTTCAGAACATTTCCTGCCGTGCCAGTGCCACTAATGATAGTGATTCCAGCAGAAAGCGTAGACGACTCAGCCCCTGAGCTTTGACTGTGAGCTGCACAAAGGGAGCCAAACAGGCTCATTTCCCCAGGCAAATGTCAAGGGACTGTGGAACGAGCCCAGGGGAGGGGATCTGATGCTTCCCCAGCTCAGCCCGTGGTGGGGACCTCACCTGCGCCTTGCGGGAGAAGCCTGGCAGCACCAAGTCCACAGACTCTCCTGGCTTCAGGTCCATTGACAGCGGCTCCAGCCCAAACACGGGGGCCGTACGTTTGCGCCTCTGGGAATCACGTTTGGCCTTGGGGCTACTGTGGGCTGAGGTGCTCTGGCCCTCCTTCCCAGCTGGCCTGTTACATTCCGCCTTCCAGAAGAGCTGATGGAAGTGGTGGCCCCCATCTGTTAGTCTGAACTGACGAGCACAGGGAAGGAGGCTAGAAGAGAAACCAGAATGGAAAATAGTATGGGAGAAGCTATTGTCCTGGTCATCAGATTGCTCCCAATGAGGATTCTGAGCTGTTAATAGCTTGGAGACCGTCTTCATTTGCAGCTCTTAATGTGGACTGGGAACAGTGTCTGATAAGCTGCCCTTCTGATGTCGTTATTGCAAAGAGGAATATGTTTCTAATGGTAATGTAGCATTTTCCAGGCCAGGCTAACAGGATCTGGTGTTTTCCGCCAAAATGTGTGTTCTGGGGTGATTCATACTGTTACTGTATTTTGCATTAATCTGCACCCGAAACTGTTATTGAATCTTTGAGATCCTGCACCTGAGGCCCTTGTGTGCGGGGGTATGATTGCAGGCATTTTTAAAAGCCAGCGCGGAGGAAGTTTCTGGACAATCCCAGCAAGCTGCTAGAAATCATCTGTCTGCTCTAGGAGAGGAAACCAGGGGAGCAGGGGCTCTCTCGTTCGTAGAAGCTTTGGTTTTGCACTGGTGGTCATTTGTAGAAACTTCATTTCGCAATCAGAAACTGTTTTGAAGTGAACTTTGCAAACTCTGCTGGCAACGGAAAAATGAGCAAGGTCCTGTGTAGAAGTGTACCTCACCTGGTAGGGTTTGCAGCCCCACAGTGGCAAGGAGGCTTCCATTTAAGGGAAGGATTTGGGTCCCATTCTTTGTTTCACTCATGAGGTAAAAACCAGAGGTTTTGATACCTTTTTTGGCCTTGTGCCAGGACGGACGCAGCCCTTGGATCTTTGAGACTGTGCCTCAAGCCCTGTTCCTATTTCTATTGGGCAGGATGCCAAGAATCCGGCCTGGATTGTTACATGCTTAAGAGAATAGACCAAGATCCTCAGGGCATTTTTGGGGTGTTGTAGCAAGTGCAAAGGTCCTCCTTGCACTCGGCACAGCTTTTTCTCTTTTTTCTGCATGGCTTCTTATTTTCACCTTAATGAAAACAGTTTTGCTTTTCAAACACCTCTGATCATGCTGCCTCGCTAATATTTTAGGCCATCCTGAGGCTGCCGGTCAAACCCAGAGGTGATGCACCTGAGAGGGCACCCTAACATTCTGGCCTCCCGCACAAGCATCAGTCCTGGGCAGGCAGGGCAGCAGCAGAGCCCACGAGCAGCGTGAGGAAGCGTTGGCAGCGGCACTGCAGGCCCCACACAAACCAGCAAGTTTCCATCTGCCTCTGGAACTGCTCTGCGGGCTCCTGCCTTCCCAGGGGGGTCGTCACCCTCCTGTCCATTTGCTCCCAGGGCCCCTGCTTGCCTGGCAGGTGCCATTTTGGAAGGGAAGGGTGCGATGCCATCTTCCCTTGGTCCCGCAGCCACACGGAGGGCCCGCCTCATCCAGGCGCCATTTTGGGAACCTTTTGTTCTGGGGGAGCCTGCGAGACCATTACTTGACCAAGTGAGGACATAGATGTGTTAGAACTGAAGGCAATTCAGTGGCAATTGAGCAACTGGTTTCTCTTTCAGTGGTTTTTGAGGGTACCTAGCAACGCTCAACTGGCCATCACATGTCTCTAAAGGTATCTCTGCCTTCAGGGAAGGAGTCAGGGTCTTTGAACACTGAAGAAGATCGTGCCTGAAGGACTACAGCAAAACTGCTCCTTGTTGAGACAGAAGGAGAGGTGGGAGTGGGAGATCTCCTACCTGAATTGGTATCCCAAGTTGAGCTCCGGGGCAAATGGTTTGTCTGTGACAATTGTGGTGCCAGTGCCAAAAGCCAGGAGGGTGGAGGTGGTCCAAAGTCTGTTCCCAATGAACAGCTGGAGAGCATCAGCAAAAACCCCAGTGTCATCCAGGGTTGCTGTGACAGTCACAGGAACATCACCCCTGGCGGGGATCACTCCTTCCCTGGGTTCAATAACATAGCAGTGAGGTTTACAAGCCTGTAAGACACGCATAATGTGCATTTAGGATGGAAACCATACACCCTGGTCTCTTATGGGGTGTAAGAAAAGGAGAAGACTAAAGAGGGGAGGATAAAAATCCTAAAGGCCTAATTTCCCTAAATTTAAGCTGCAGTATTGGGGAACAGCAGAGCTTACACAACCTGTATTTTCCCCTCCTTTAACAGACTCTCACCTAATTAACCCAGTTTTGCCCAACCCAAGGGACGCTTATCCTCAGGAGAGTGTTCCTTCCCCAGTCCTTCTCTGGAGTGTGTGCCAAGGAAAGCTGCTTTCTCTCTCCTGGCTTCTCACAAAGGCTCAGGGCCAGAGGAAGTCATGACGGCTCAAATCCCACTCCAGAAACCACACAGCTGGAGGACACTGCTGAGAGCCTGAAGAATATCTCCGCAAAACCAGTTGAGCAAAACCCCAACACCAAACTATCCTTTCCCAAGAGGCCATCAATGCTTTTCAACGTCCCCTAAAGGACCGAGGCCCTCACTTCCCACTGATCATCCGCTGTAGAGAGGTGCCCCAGGGCCTTCTGCTTTGGAAAAGTCACCTCTAAATGGTTATGGCAGAGCAGGAAAGAAGGAAGCAGAGGGAAAACTGGATGACATGTGCTCAGTGGGCATGGCCCACTCTTCCTAAGAACTCGTGTCCTCTGGTTTCTCATGGGCTTCACAGATTGGCCAAGAGAGCTGGAAGCTGCCCAAAGGAGGGAGGAAAGGCCCCGCACCAGCACAGCTGTACAGACACAGCTCTGCAGGTCCAGCCCTGGAACGAGCACGTGAAGCCCATCCTTTACACACCAGGCCCACCCAGCCAAGGTGCATTGCCCCCTGAAGAGGTGGAAGGCAGAATTTCATTGTGTAGTTCGAGAAAGCTGTCCTGGAAAAATCCCTCACTTTAAGGTTACATTTATCCCCCAAACTGCAGGAAAAGCAGCAAGAGGAAAAATCATGCCCCTCCTCCTTGGCTCAGGAGGCTGTGGCTGGACTTTCCCACATGGCCTGATGCTTTATCCACAGACACAAACAAGTCCACAGGATCAGGTTTTAACCAGCTCCAAGTTCAACACACCCAGCATGGAGAAGAACAGACCTCAAGCCCCTCAGAGATCTCCCCCTCCAGCAGACATCCCACCCAGCCCCAGGCCCAGCCTACAAGCCCTTCCTGGCTGCAGCAGCCCTGCTCTCCCTGCCAGGGGAGCAGCCCCAGCTCCTCTGCCCTATGCAGCCTTCACATATTAAACAGCCATTCTCTGCAGCCGGTCCCCAAAGATGCTCTTCAAAGGCACAGAGACCACAGGCTGGGGGGTGCACAACCCCCACACATGTCTTTGTGTGGACAGCCCAACTGGCCTGACCCACAGCAGGTGTGAAAATTGCCTCCCCACCAGCAGTCTGAGGACAGACCTCACACCCTCTTCTCTACCATGAACAGCAGTTTGGCACAAAGCAAATGTAGATGGCACAGGGAAAGCACAGGGAAACCCATGCTCTCCGAGGAGCAAAGGACCACAGGTTTCTCTTGATCTCAGAGCTCAAAAACCGTGACACACACAGCTAAAGACCTTCCATAAAATTATGGGAGAACTCGTCAACACAATCCAGACGAATTTCTGCTCCAACATCTCTGCACCTGATTTCACTGAGGAGTGCCCCAGCTAAAACCACTCCAGAGCCAGGTTCCTTTTGCCTCACCCAGATGGAATCTTGGAGTATCTCGCTTCCTCTCACACAGGCCGATGCATATAAAAACCACGTCATGGCAGCTTGTAATGTCAACCAGTCAATTTCCCTGGAAAACGGCCCCACAGATACTTACAATCTCTAGCCTGAAGTCTAAATCGACGAGATCTTCGTTGAAGAGGCCAAAAGCTTGTGAATTAGGCCTTAGCACTAGGATCCTGCCAAACTCTATCAGCCTTGGACTTATGTAGACTGCTGACAGCCGTCCAAGGCTCTGTAGTTCTGTTCTCTGTTACAGAAAGCAGGCAAGAAAGAGTAAAAAAAAAAAATCAAACCCAAACAGGGAAACCTAAAAAAGCTTAAACAGCTCAACCCAGCTCAAGTTATTTCTTTAGGGACAGCTACCATTCTCCAGCTGAATTCCTGGGATTTTGGGGGGAAAAAAATAAAGCTTATGTATTCACCTCCAAATTGAAAAGGATTAAGTAAAGAGAAACTTTCAAACTACAAATTATTGGTCCAAAGGTAGAAGCTTTGCAAGAAATCTCTAGTTAAGATCAGGCTGACAGTTAAACAACTGGTTCTTCGGGTGGGGAGAAACTCTTCTCTTTAGGTAAGCAATCTGATAGTTGAAAGCAAGTGCTCAGTCAAACTTCAGGCTCCCTGGCACAGCCTGCACTGCCTGTCCTCCCTGTTGACTGGTTTACATGCAGTGCCACAATGGCCCAGGTTCAGATGTTTGGTGCCATCCAGGGAATTTGGCATCACCATTTCCATGTTTTAATGTAAGCTTAAATCCTTGCAACTACTCTTCAGATGCCAGCTTTCCTTTCTTTTACAGAAAGCCCAAGGTTCCCAGAAATCTTCTGACATCCTCTTTTGTGCTGAGAGGTAACATTTTAAAAAAGATGTTTCCAAAGTTAAGAGCATTTTAAAGAGTAATTAAAATGATCCTCAATTCCAGCTTAGATGAACTACCTTCTGGGTCAGACACTGACATTGCCACCTATAAGGCACGAGCTGTTTATGCCACCTGCCCCTGCTGTCCTTCTCCACAGCAGCCTGTGCCTCTTTTCCCCGGAAGAATCCCCGCACACTGTGCACCCTGCCAGGACCAGTTGCACGAAGGCACACACCTCCCCTTGCACTCACCAGTGGGTTTCTTGCATCCCCAAACACGCCGGTACAAACACTGGTGCAACGCTTGCCCAATCTTTGGATTTCAACTGTAACTGGAATCTCTGCAGCGCTCCGAGGCTGGAGAATCCCACAGGGTCTGGGGCTGGAGTAGAGCACAGGAGAGTCCTCCTCGGGTTCCTAGAAGGGACAGAATCAAATCCAGCTTCAGAGGGACCTCTGAAGAAACTTCAAACTCCTTAACATCCATCCCAACAGCAACTTACACACATTTTTAAAAATCCCCAGGACAAAGGTAAAAGGCACAAACAAGATCCAAGAATTGTAGGCTTAGCATTCTCAGGGGGTTCTGCAAGGAGGCTGCCAGCACAAGCACTGGTGTCTGTGGATGCAGCAGCTTTTCACAACCCTCGAAGATCTCCCACAAGAAAACACCCTGAAGACTAGAACGTAAGCCCTTTCCTCAAGAGATTAAACTGCATCCTAAAGCTAACATTCAGGTAGGATCCTGTTCTCAGCAGATCTTTAAGACTGAATAGGAACCGGCAAGGTCTTATCCAAACCCTCTTCCCCCCTAATAATCTCCACAGTAATATTTCAGAGGAGGAGGTGGATGCGATGCCAAACCTGGGGAATAAGCCCGTAGCAGCCAGGAAGGTGGGTGTTATTCCAAATGAAGAACTTCCTCA
This sequence comes from Chamaea fasciata, assembly GCF_029207755.1. Lineage (NCBI taxonomy): Eukaryota > Metazoa > Chordata > Aves > Passeriformes > Sylviidae > Chamaea > Chamaea fasciata. The sequence goes on along the minus strand of NW_027094097.1, from coordinate 21,791,752 downwards.
CGAACGGGGCCTTCAGGTCGCACTCATGGATCCCCCGGTTTTGGGGGTACACTTGCAGCTCAGGAACGAAACATCTGGGCAAAGAGATGACCCCAAGGGAATCAGAGATACTGAGAGAATGGAGAACGTTTACCCCCAAAGATTGTGAAATGGAGCACAACACCTTTGTCACTGTCAAATACACATTTAACAGGCCTACGGTGAAAAATTGCCTTTAAAGTCCTCCCACTCAAACATGTCTTGTCGAGGAGGGGCAAAACCTGAGAGGCAGCACCCAGAGGCTGCCAAGTGCCCCAGGCAGAGCACTTGGTCCCACAGCTGCCTCAGCCCCTCCTTCGCCCAAGAAGGTTTGCAAGAACTCCTGGAACAGTCCCAGTGATCCATGAGCTCTGGGGGAGCCTTCCCAACAGGGATCAGTGCTCAGTAAGGCTCCAGGAACACACGACTCTAGTGTCTCAGTAAAAAGGACTCCCTTCTCTCCCATGGTGCTGTTACCCTGCCTGAGAACTCAGCTGTTTGCCCCAGCCTTGGAGGGCATGAGACATCACCTGCCCCACAGAGTGGGAGATCACTCCCTCCCAGTTCCTACAACTCCCCTGGTCCTTCACTCCACAGGTCCAAATACTGACTGTCCCCAATTGCACTTGCTTTTCAAACATGGCAGCCCAGGCACTGACGAGATGGCTCTGCCTGGGAGTGGGAACAGCACCAGGGAACTGCATCCCTCTTGTCATTAAACTGACACCTAGAGCAGCACAGCAGGATGGAATTCTGCTGGAGCAAGAACAACTTTTGCTTTAAGCCTGAGAACATCAAAGCTCAAAACAGGAAGCAGAGAGAAGGGGAAAAAGTAGAGCTGACCTGCCACATCAAGGACTGATTTCCCCTCTGAAGATCCTGCCCTCACCTCTCTTGCTGTGAGCCACTTCCCCACTGTCACGTGCCCTCGTTAACAGAACCAGACCCTGACCCTCAGCAGACTGCTTGGTGTGCCCCAAGCCAACGCGGGCTGGTTGCAACCCAGCACAACTCCACCTCTTGCAGGAAGAAGGCGAGGAGGCCCTTGGGAAATTTGCTTCACCTCAAGCACCAGGTCAATAAATGATATCATTCCTGGTCCCTTTAGAAAACGACCCAGGACCACGCTGGGCTGTCAGCAGGGCTGCTTTTCACCACAGGCTGCTTTTCAAGCACTGCTGTTCTCATGTCCAGCTGGGCAGAACATGAGGTCATTAAACAACACGTCTCCTTGGGAGCTGCAGCCAGCACGTCCTGTGCAAGGCAGTGCGCTGGGGGAGGCCAGGGAAGTGCTGGTACCTGGCCTTGATGATCAGTGATGCCACTCCCTTGCCAAACCACTCCAGGTCCACCAGCAATTTCCGGTTGTATTCCGTCACAGTGTTGGAACACAGGGTCACCTGGTGGAAGAGAAGAGCAGTAAATTCTTCTTTACAAAAGCTCATGACTCACGTGTGATGTCCTCCAGTTTTTGTGGTAAGAAAAGGGAGGATTTTGCCTTAATTCTTCTGCCGCTCCACGTGTAGAGCAGTCTCTAAGAGTGACAAAAGCCTTCTGGCAAATACCAGATTTGTTAAGCACACCTTGCTATCAGGGCATAGGTCAGCTAAATTAAAACATTAGACTAAAGCTCTGTGCAGCACTGTGTTCAAATTAAGGGGCAAATTTTCATCTGACTACAATGACATAAATGCAGTGGAAATCTGCTGACTTGAACAGAATGAGTTCAGCTTTACAGCAGGAAGCTGAAGACAAAGCGTGGGCCAGCAGGTGCTGGGCAGTTCATGGCCGCAGAGTTTTTTGCCTTCACTGGAGATCCCTGCAGTGAACACAAATCATTCTACTCCCCAGGACAGGAGAAATGAGACCAAGAAGAAAAGCAAACTGCTTTATATAATGACATCTCTCTAACAGCCACCTTTGGTCCTCGTCCGTCCTCTGCCCACTTGCAATCAAAGACATTGCTCTCAAAAACACCAAAATGCCTTCAGTACTTGACCATTATGGGACATGATTTCAGCTTGTGATTTTGGAAACAAATCAGTACTCCTTCAGGAACGTCCCGAGTAACCCAGCTCACAGAGGCCCCACGCCAGTGCAGATCCTCGCTCACACGATGATCAGAGCTGGCATCAGAGCTAAAGCCCTCCCACACTCCCGTGAAGCTTCAGACCCGCTGCTGAAGTGTGTGTGGCTGGACTCTTCCCATACCTCGATATCCTGGTGTTCCTGGGATTGGAGGGTCCTTTCGCTGGGGTTCAGTGTAAACTCCCGTGGCTTCACAGAAAAATGAATTCCCTCCCTCCAGGAGGGCTCACTGTCGCTGAGTATTTGCTCAAAGCTGCTAACAGCAGGCTGAGTGCCATCGTCCGACACCCGCGAGGTGTTAGTGAGGCGACAGGTCTTGGTGTAGGGAAAGCCTAGGAAAAGGACACAAATATCCATTTAGGCACCAGTTATGTCGTGACTCCCGGTGGGAATACCCTGGTAGCATGAAAGCGTGATTGGAGTTTAGCTCTTTATTATCTGAACTACAGATTACTGAGAAGCTGCAAGAGGAATTAGTCGTCACTTAGTTCCCTTTAACACTGATTCCAGACTGTAGCCTTGAAAATGCCTGCTCTTAGCCCTGCTCAACACTGCAAGCTTCTCTCTTTCTGATGGGGAGAAGCTCCCTCACCTGCCCCAAACCAGCACCAGTTATTTCTCCCTGATGACTGTGCACCCAGACCAAGCATTTCCTCTGAAAATTCAAACTGTAAAATTCCCTGTTAAGTCTGCCAACACTCCTACCCTTTTCAAGATACATAAAGAGTGAGTCGCCATTGAGAAGAAGCTACAGCAGAAGAAAGTGAGGATGGAATCAGGAACTAGAACGTGATGCAAAGCACCCTAATGCAGTTTCTCTCTGCAGAATTCTTAAGGTGTCTTTTGGTTTGGGCCAAACAGACTGGGCATGTGACAGCTCAGAGCCCACTCAGCTGGAGGCAAACCCGAGCCTTGACCCAACAAGCGGGGACATCGCACCCATACTACTCACTGTGATTGCTGCCTGCAAGGGTTTACCCCACCTTAACTCTGAGATTTGCTTTCCATATTGGAAAGCCAGAGATAGTGCCACGCATGGTGGGGATGTCCTGCAGAGCCCGGACACCAGCCACAACCCGCTCTGCAGTGGACTGGCTGGCCAGCTCTGTGGGGAGGAGACTTCTCCCCAGGCCTGCTCACCAAGAGTCATTTGAACACAGGTGGGGGAAAAAAACAACTGCAGGCGCAGCCCAGAGCTTCTCTGTGCCCATCAACAGTAATCACTGCCGGCTCCAGCAGTGACTCCAGCAGGGAGGCAAGAGAAGCACAAAAGGGACAAACACAGATGTCAAAACCTCAAATGAGACTGAGGTCACCACATGCAGACAACAGTCAACAACAGTTAAAAAGAAGCAAAGATACAACAGCTGCCTTCAGCTGAAGAGACCTTAGGAATGCGTTTCTACCTGTTGCCTTTCTTGTTTCATTTATTCAAAAGGCAACTTAACAAATGCCTCAGTGGTGATGCAGGGTGGCGAAGAAGCAGATCAGGAGAGGCAATTAGTTTTCTTAAAATGTTCAACAACTTCATTGTTATGAGTTTAGGTTTCGTAGTGAATTTTGGCCTCAGTCTGGGAAGGGAAATACAGGGGGTTTGGGGTGGTCTCGGCTGTGCGGGTGGGCTTTTCCATCCGGGGCTCTTTGGGAGCTGTGCCGTGATGCCGCGGGCGGTTGTGAAGTCGGAGCCGAGGTTTGCAGGGGGCAGACCTTTCCGTCCTTCTGCCGGGGCTCGGGAAGGTCGGCAGCGTGCTGCTGCGGGACGTCGTGCGCTTGACGCCGGGCTCAGCACCGTGATCGAACCTGCCCGCCGTCCCCGCTTCTGCCTGCTCCCGATTGCCAGTGCCCACATCTCCTGCTGCCCGTAGTTTGCAAAAGCAGCGATTTCCTCCTTCCCTCCCTGCCCGTGCCGGCTGGGAGGGAAATCACTGCCCTGCCAGAGCCCACCGCTCCTCCAGCCTGTGATCATAACCACACCAAAGGGGAAAACAGGACTCGGTGGGTTGGAAACTTCTGGCATTGCGTTGTTGTCTGTGCTGTCCGGATATACTCTAGTAACGAACTGCTATTCCTTTTCCATATTTTTTCCTGGAAGCCCTGTAATTTCAAAGGTACAGTAATTTGGAGAGAGGAGGGTCATCATTCCATTCCGTGAAGATTGCCACCTTCCTTGGCAGAATCTGTCTTTTAAACCAGGACAGAGACACCAGAAAATACTTGCTCCTATTTGATCCCACAATGGCAAAATGCTACCTGAGGCACCTGCAGTTCACACCCTGAAGAGGCTGTTGTGGCAGAACATGAGCAGTGCTGGATGCTTTTACGTTCAAGTGCTCCATTTTGGAGCACACAGATCCCTCCCGCTGTGTCCCAGCGCAGGGAACACTCACCAAAGGAGATGTCACCGAAGTCGAGCTCATCGGTGTCGAAGTGTAAAGTCGGCCCGACGACACACCCCCTGCGATGACAGGGACACAGGAGGAAATGGCTGCGTTAAAGGGAATTGCAAAGCCTCCGGCTGTCGTGGCTTGGGGGCACAAAACCTGGTGTCAGGGGCATCGTGGGTTTCAAATCAACACACCACCATGTGCTCAGCACAGTGTCCATGTGCACAGGAGGCAGCTAAAGCCAAGAGGCCAGCAGCCCACAGCCACTGATGGGGCTTTGGACGCAGGGCAGGCAGGAAAAGCCCCCAAGTTGCCGGTGGTCCCATGGGGGACCCTGAACACCTACCCAGATGTGTCTCCGTGCCTCAGTTTCCCCATCTGTAATGGGATGGACATAAAGGTGTCCCCACAAACTTCTGTAACCAGCCTTTCCAGCCACAGGTTCCCTGCTTTGCTACTTGGCTGTAACTGGTCTTCCCATGGAGGAGCTTTCTCAGGAGATTTTGACCCACACAATCATTACAGACAGAGTTTTGAGACATGAAGCCAGGGGAGCCCCAAACATCCTCCAAAAAGAGCATTAACAGTTCTACACAGTAGACAGATGAATCCTAGAGGAAAGGACCAGCTTGTCACTAGTGCACCAGCTGGCACAGCCAGGAGCAATAGCTTAAACAACCAAACATGGGTGTCCTGAATCTACCACACCTCCTCCCCTGGCCTTGAACTCAGCAGACAGGCACTAAAAGTCACCAACATCCACTGAAGGCAGCACTTGAAGCTGCCCAACACGAGTTTATTTCATGGTTGACGCCAATCAATGCGCACCCTGCCTTTTGGTTAAAAGTCAAGGACCAGTGAACTGTGTCTTCTACTGTGTTCACAGGACTGCCCCTGGCTCCGCTCTACACATCTCAACAAGAGACACCTTCTCTTGCTCAAGGAGAAAGCTGCTTATGGAATAACATCCCACGCATGACCAGTTTGGGGGAGGGACAGAGGAGAATCAATTATTTGATGGTGAAAGGTTCCCTCTTGATTTCCAAAATAAAAATAGCAGCACTTTTTCTCCAAAAGCAAAGCCAGTGTAGTTGTTTCTCTACTATGGGCAGACCTAGTCAACACTGTTCTCCTGCTAAGTAATAAGTTTCATGTTCTTTTTAATCCATCTCCCTTATCTTATTGGTATAATCAACTGCAGATTGCTTTCATTTCTTTATTGCCCTGATCCAGTGCCTCCCAACAGCAGCAGCCTAGCTCCAAAGCTCCAGAGCAGCCAGCATCAGCTTTCCTGCTTACACTACGTTATCCTACCAGCACACGCCTCAGGCTAGCAGGGACAAGCCCTCATGCTGCTGTGGTCCTGAGGACTGAGCTCTGCCTCCCCCATCATCACCCCTTCTCCCTTCTGCAGGGCCAGGATTATGGGATGAAGCCCATGTCCTTGGGACGGTTCCTGCTGCACAGTTCCCTGTCTCCCACATCAGCCTTTTCCTGGCTGTGGAAAGGAGGTAGCAGAGCACTCTGCACAGGAGCTCGGAGCACAGCCTGCCTCCATGCATGGCCATGAGAGGTGAGCTGAGGCTGCTGCTGCCCGTTTGGGATGGATTATTAACAGAAGTTTTTCAAAACACTGCTGCTGGTGGAGAATCACCCAGGCTGGCCCATCTCCAAAGCCCTGGGGGCCTTGCTGGGTGCTCAGGGGGGACATCCCAGAGCAGCTACTGCCCAAAGCTGATCCATGCCACTGCCTGCCATGGCCCAAGGCAGAGGGACATCCCTGCAGGGAGGAGTCATTCCAGCTCCCGGGTACCACACAGGGCAGCAGGCACCCCCACACTAAGGCAATGCCAGGATCAGAGCAGAGATTAAGACCTCAGGAAACATCTTTTTTCTCTGCCCGACCCCAAAATGAGGTAGGTGGGGGATGTCCCAGAGACAGCTACAGATGTGCCCACCCAGAGTAAGCTCCCAGAGTCCTTACTCGATGGTCAGGATCACAGGCGTAGGAGATCCAGCCACACGGAACTGGAATGGTTCCTCAAACCGCCCCAACACGGCGGCATCCAAGGAGATCTGAATAGTCTGGATCCCACCTGGTGCAATGAGGCCCTCCTCGGGTACAAACTTGAAGCAGCAGCCCACTTCCGTGTTTGAAGGGATATAGGTGAAGGGAGCATCAAGAACTCCTTTGTTCATCAGTTTCACCTGCAGCAGCAAGAAAACAAAATGCAAGTACACGTGAAATCTTCCCTTCTTGGGAGTCATTTTCTAATGGCGCAATTAACACCCAGAAAAGGCAGAAGATGCTTTGTGCTGCTGGACGGCAGAAGTCAAAAAAATACAACAGGACAAGTTCTGCCTTTGGGTTTTCATGCGAAGCTCACATAACTCCACATAACTGGAGTCACCCTGGGGTTATCCCACGGACACAGAGCAGTCCACCTCTGGTCAGTAGCACCAAGCTCATTCAGACCTGGCCCTGAGAGCAACGTGGGGTGATTGCAGCTGCGTAGTGAATCACCACAGAGCTGCTGCTGCCCCAGTCAGCACAGCTCCAGCAGTACCGTATCTACGCATTTACCTTTTCCCATACCGTGAAAACAATACACTGAGAAGGAGGCATCAACATCAAAATGTACAGACAGCGCCATCTTTTGGTAAGAAAACTCAACGTGTCTTTCCCTTCCACAACCAAACTTCTGAAAGTGTCTGGCATGATGTAGTGCCTCGTTTTCTGCCTCTTTCAGTTGCTCTCTCTTTTTTTTTTGCAAACTTGACCCCCAACAGGGGGGAGGCAAATAGGTAGAAAAATCTTTTGCTTTATTCCCAGGAACACTTTTCTCTTTGTAGAGCCAGAGATGCACCAAGCCTGAAGTGTGGTGAGGGATTGGACAGCAAGGGAAAGAATCCTCAAGCCCTTTGCAAGGGCCTGCACTGAGCCAGGAGGCTGGATGGCTTTCCTGTGACTTCCAGGAATGAGCAGGAGACACTTGACTAAAAGTTGTTTGCGGTGGACTGAAGCTCAAATGTAGCCAGCTTGTCCCAGCTGCTTCTGAACAGCCCAGTACAAAGGTGCCTTGTGTCTGGTGCTGCCACAAAAGCCTCTGAACAGCTTTTTGACCCAGCGTTGGGTCAAAAGGGGTTGTTTTGCAGGAAGCCTCCCAGCTGATCCCTATGGAAGGCTGCCCAAAAGAAGGGACTGGGGCTTCATGAACAACAGACACATTTTTCTGGAACACCCCCTTCCCCCCCGCGCCCAGATTTGACCAGTACATCAGCTATTCCCTGCTCACAACTGCCCAGGTTGCCAGGAATTCCACAGGTCCACCAGGCTTGCTGCTGCCTCAGGAGCCATCAGGATCCATCCCAAACCCTGGTGCTCACCTCATGGGTGTGGGCGGTTTTGACAAAAACTTCCCCAAGGTTCAGGGTATCACAGCTGAGTTCAACCAAGGGTCTGCGGCCTTCCCCTCTGAGGCGCAGGGCCAGCCTGCTCTCACGGCCTGGGGAGAGATGTCCATTTCAGTACAATAATTCCCTCTGTTCTACTGGATTTTCCAGGCTGCCTCAATGCTAGACCCTGATTCTGAGCTGCATGCAACCAGCTCTTGATGCTGCAGCAGAAGATATGGACCCTTCTCTTCCCTCAGGAGATATCCCCTGGGGCTGACTTGCAATTTCTAACCCATTCCTTGGGCTGGTTTCCAATTTTAGCCACCAGTTTGCTGAGTTTAAAACATCTCTGGTGTCCTGTAGCGACAGGCCAAGGAGTGACAGGTATAAATTGAAAGAAAGGAAATTTAGGTTAGATATTGAGAAGAATTTTTTTACTGTGAGGTGGTGAGATGCTGGAGTAGGTTCCCCAGGGGAGTTGTGGAGGTTCCAGCCCTGAAAGTGTTCAAAGCCAGGCTGGATGGGGCTTGGAGCTACCTGGTCTAGTGGGAGGTGTCCCTGCCCATGGCAGGGGCCTTGGCACTAGACAGTCTTTGAGGTCCGTTCCATCCTTAACATACTATGACTCTAGGGTTTCCTCCCCATGCACTTAGAGGAGCTTTGAAATCCATTCATTGAAGGCACAAAGCTCACGAAGACTTTGGCAATTGCTACCTGGCAAACTGCCAGGCAACAACTGCCAAACCACCTGGCCCAGCAGCACAGGACTGCTGTCCTCCACTTCTGACACTCGGCACTGTGTTCTGTTTGCACAGACTGAGAGCTGCAAGGTGACAATTCCCACACAGGGAGAGAAGCAGGTGCTGGCCAAGGGTGGTCCTTCTACCAACACCCTGGGCTCAGCGGGGCTCCGCCCCTGCTGGCCTGGTGGTGTCTGGAGGTGATCCAGGCTCAGGGAGCACATTTCTAACTGAGTTCCGACTGCCTGATGGTGGATCCATGTCAAATGGACCCATCCTGGAGGCCAGTGGTCTAGAGGGGCTTAGTGCTTGTTCACTAAAGCTGTTCTGCTCTGCAGCTCCTTGGCCTTTGAGGAAATGCTGGCAAAGCCGTGCCATGAAAACATCTCCCTGCACTGCCTGGGTTGTTCTGGGATCAGCAATCCAGACACAGGTGTTCCGAGCCCTGGCCTTGCATGGGAGACTCCCTGGAAGCTGCAGGGACACTGGGGATGTGCCAGCACTGCCCTGCTGACCAGGAACTCTTCCCAGCAGTTACATGGGAGCCCAGTGGGCTCAGGCTTGCTCCATGGCTTCACTGTGGGTGAGAGAAGCAGGGGAAAGGAGCTGTACCTGAGATGTCACAGTAGGCCACACTCTGATACTCCAGTGCTTCCAGGGGTTTAAAGGTCACCTTGATTTCAGCCGAACAACGTGGCCCAATCTCTCCCTCCTGAAACAGAAAGAGACAGAAAAAGATTTATCTTCAAACTTCACACTTCTTGTTTTCAACCACTCCTCTAAGCCTTTCTTCAGAGCATCAGTGATGAGTGAACAACATAAGGAGCCCAAGGAAACACTCTAAACCCAGCTCAACACACCACTGGGCGCTCTCAATGCTCAGCTGATCAGCCCCCACTCTCCACAATGTTCCTGCTGCTCTGACACAAGCTCCTGGTCACATCATGCTGCAGTCAGCTACAGTGGTACCTAACTGCCATTGTGCACTGGTGGCTCTTGGCCTTAGACGGGCCATAGGAGTAACCAAGAACACGATCCCCTTCCTTGGAAAGAAAAATATTAGTTTAACCTTTTTTCAAAGAAAGCAGAGGTTGGGATTATTCTAGGATTTACTCCAGGATGAGAAGGGATTTTGCACTGTGCAGACACCAGGCATTCATCATCTCTCACAATGCCAATACTCAGAATCAGGGCTCTGGCTGATGGGAGGACATGGGCGTTTGCTTGCATAAACAGAAAAAGAAAAGGTTTACTGTCCCCGTGTGCAAGAGAACTCAAAATGCCCATTATAACCTCCCACCCTTGTGTCCAGGCTCACAGATGACACTGGGAGACTCACAAACAGTGCGAGTCGTGGTTAGAGGAAGGGACAGGCATTTCTACGATTAACCTTGGGCTGAATTTGGCCTCCTTTTCCCAGCGAACCCTTGCATGCTTCAGGTCAATCCGTGAACTGGCACTGCTCCAACACCCTCCGCTGAACCCCACGCAGCAGCACGTGTCGGGGGAGCCCCTACCTACAAAAACTGCTCCCTGTGGACACTTCAAGGACACGGAGTGCCCTGAGCTCGAGCCCTGGCAGCAGAGCTCAGCTTTGTCAGGCTCCCAGCCCTGCCTTGAGCCTGCAGGGCAGAAATACTTTCAGCAGTGAGCTCTGCAGCCGCACCAGAAACTCCATGTCCTCCCTCTGAGCACAACGAGCCAGCTGAGGACCTGCTGAGTGACCGCACCCGGGGGAAGGGGCGGGGGTAGGGTGGGCGGGAGGAGGAAGAGGAGGAGGAGGAGGAGAAGGAAGAGGAGGAGGAAGAGGAGGAGGAAGAGGAGGAGGAGGAGAAGGAGGAGAAGGAGGAGAAGGAAGAGGAGGAGGACGAGGAGAAAGAGAAGGAGGAGAAGGAAGAGGAGGAGGACGAGGAGAAAGAGAAGGAAGAGAAGGAAGAGGAGGAAAATGAGGTTCTCAGCTATCACTTACCATTGGCTCAATGAAAAAAAAGTCATTGGAGAACAGCAGGGGGTCTTCTTGCACCTTTGCCTTCTCCTCCTGGACCTTTTGGCTCAGGAGGGAGGTGCGATTTTCACAAAAGCCCTTCACCTTCTTTATTTTTTTCTCCTCCATGAAGTCTTCCATCCAGACCTTTGGTGGTGGCTCCAGCAAATCACACTGCCTGCAGCCGCAGGGAGAGACAAAGCCAGCAGGTCATTTAATATATTTGCAGAGAGAAGCGGAAGTGCGGGAGAGCAAAGCACTTGGGGAGGAGCGGCAGCTCCCCAGCAAGGGCTGACCCCAAGCCACGAGGGTCCCAATCGGATCAGAAGATAACTTGTTGTGCACAAGCTCAGCAGGTAGCTTTACTCCACACTTGCAAGCTCAGGAGAGCTTTGGAAAGCCAGCATCCCTCAAGAGAATCTCCTGCCTCAAAGCCTCTGCCAAAACTGAGGGAGAATCCACCAGCCACCTCAGCTGGCTTTTCCTACCACTGAGCTGCTCGGGGGAAGCAGATAAAGATCACGGAGCACCCACTGCAGGACTTCCCTGGGAAAGGGAGACGAAGCTGGGTTGTGGTTACGTGTTACCAGCATCGCTCTTTGTTTCTTCCATTTTGGACCTGCCCTGTTCCCTACTCTGCCTTTCACAAGAGCATCCCAGAGCACTTCCAAAGGAAATTGATGAATTCAGGCACCGCATCCCTTCAGTGACATCCAAGGTTTTATATGCATGAAAACAGAGGCTGTGAGAGGGGAAGGGACTTCTTGGTGCAGGAGACAGACAGCAAACTCCTGGAGAGATCATCTTTTCAGGATCCAGAGCTTTTTGGGTCCCATCCCAGTGCATGGTAGTAGAATGGCCAGAGAGGGAAAGGATCCTGCACTAGCTCCTCTCATAAAAAAAAGTCCTCTCTGCTCTGAGATCTCAAAAGCATCTCTGACAGCAGGAGAGTAGGCCTTAGAGCTAACACCATCCCTAAGACTGGAAGTAAGGAAAAACAAAATGTCCTGGTGACAGGCTAGGACACAAACTGGCATGAAAATAAATGTAATTGGAAAAAAGTATTACGAAGAAAAGAAGGGTAGTGGTAGTAAGTGAATCCCTTCTAAGGGGAAATGAGGGCCCTGTATATCGAGCGGATCCGTTCCACAGGGAAGCCTGCTGCCTCCCTGGGATCCAGGTACTGGATATCACCAGGAGATTCCCTAAGAACTAAAAGAACTTCATCTGTTCACCACTGTCTGGGGGTACAGTGACTGTGAAATAACAGAGTTTTCAACATTCAGTGAAACAAGGAGGGGCATCAACAAAACTTCCACTCTGGTCTTCTGGAAGGCAGCCTTCGGCCTGTTCAAGAGATTGTTTTGAAGAGGACCTTGGGGAGCAGCCTTTACAAACAAAGGGGTACAGGAAGGATGGACATACTTCAAGAAAGAAGTCTTGAAGGCACAGGAACAGACTGTCCCTGTGTGCTGAAAGATGAGCTGACAGGGAAGACAACGAGCCTGGATGGGCAAGGAGATTTGGAAGGAACTAAGGGGAAAAAAGAGGGCGTATCGCCTTTGCAAAGAGGGGCTGGCAACTCAGGAAACGTTTAGGGATGTTGCCAGGTCATGTAGGAAGAAGATTAGGGAGGCAAAAGCCCAATTAGAACTTGAGGAAATCCAGTCATTGCAATCAACCTTTCCTTCCCAAAATGCCATCCTTGGTTGGAGTATAAATGGAACTGGAATGCTGTGCTGAGCTCCTGCAGCCCAGGGACACACACCCTAATGCCAGGGATGGTTTACTTGGCCTAAACCATTCAAAATCACCAACACCCCCCTGAGGCCATGCATTAGTTTCAGTCTTGGGCCATGTATCTCACGCAAACGTATCTTTCAAACCAACCTCCTCTTCTCTTCATTGTCGGCTTCCTCAGTAGGAAACATCTTCCACTGGAAGTGGGCTGTGATGTTACTCCTGTTTCTGATGAACATGCTTGTGTGGCTTGATGTGGTGATGAAAGTCTTCTCAACCTTCATGGAATATGTGCTCAATCCAATGTTGACATCTGCAGCTTCTGCGCGAAGGAATGTGAAGAAACTTTCTTCACCTGGAACAAAGCAGAGTCTTTGCTCAGCTAGCTCAGTTGCTGATGGAAGCACAAGGAACAAAGCAAACCACAGGTCACGGAAGAAAGTGTCATAGCTTTTAAATGTATTAGCAGTTCCATGGATCAGTACATTTATCACGTCCTGACAGCTCTGTGTGTACTGCGTGAGGATGTCCTGGGCACCTCCTTAACCACCTTATTTCCAAGGTGTTTGTAGAGATTTGGCCCCAAGGTGACAGTATGTACAGTGGGATTTGTCAGATGTGCTCAGGTGACCCACTCAGACCACTGGGATTTCTGCATCAAAGTCCTTCAGGTGACACTGAGGAGCCCTGGTCAATCCTGGCTTGCCGAGGTCTCCCCTGCGCATCCCACGAGACTCCTGCCCCTCCTGATCCCTTGGATCCCTTGTTGCTGACAAGCAAATACGCCTGGGGGCATGTGGGCAGAAAAAGGAGACCCAGAGGAACAGGTGAAGTGACAGCCCACAGCAGGAGGGGACACAGGAGAGGAAACACAACCAGCCTGGCTTTGCAATATGACAAACCACTACAAAATGAACACCATAAAAATCATCATCATCGTCATCTTCCTGTCCAAACCCACAGCCCCATCAGTCTTGAAATATTTCATATTGTCCTGATCTCAAAAACCAAGATGGAGCATTTCAGGTTAAATACAAAAGGACAAGGAAAGATTAATAAGTACAGAGCAGCTTCTATATGAAGTCTGAATGGGATTCCTCAGTCTAGAAATCAAATGGGAGATGTGAGAGGTTTGCAACAGCATGAACGGCCTGGGAAATGGGGACGAGGAAAAATTTGTCTTGATTTGTCACCATACAGGAACTTGAGGGCCTGAAGATGTTATTAGGCAAAAACTGCATGGATGTGTAGAGGGCAACATAGTAAAAGGGTCTGTGACAAGCCAGTGGAGAAGCGGCATACAGGACAGAGGTGTGCAAGAAATACACTGCATTGGAGAGAGTCTGATGGAGACCTCGCAGCTCACATACAGCACTGCCCAGGAGTAAAATAAAACTTCACCCAGGCGTAGCCACACAGTAGTGGAGAATCAGGGTTCCTCCTTCCTCCACTCTGCAACACCCAGCAAAACAGAATTCCAAAAATCTCAGCCCTGTTAGAGGGGATCCACTTTTTCAACCATTTAAACACCAGCTATTTCAGTTTTCTTTGGGGCAGAGCTGGAACAGAGGAGGTACATCTAGAGGGAATTGAGGGGGATGAACAGGGAGTGATGGTGGAGAACTGTCCTGTGTCCCATGCGTTGCCCAGCACTCACCTATGCAGCGCGCCACCAGGGACCCGAAATGGTCACCGCACGTCAGCGGGTGAAATCCCACTGTCACCTGCATGGTGTGACCAGGGCCCAGAATTCCTTCGGCTGGAACCACGGAGAAAGGACTGCAACACAAAGAGAGGATCAGGACTTGGGGGGAATTCTGGCCATGACATTCTTTCTGCAGTGCAGGTCACTTCAGCTCACTTGGGCAAGCAGGGAGCAAACAAACTACAGCCAAGACAGACAGAACAGCCAGGATCAGAAACAGCTACTGACCCACTTCTGAGGAGATCCAGCCCTCAGAAGATCCTGTGGGATAAAACGACCTAATCTCCCCCATACTCTGCATCCAGCCTTCTGACTGCCAGCAATCCCATCAGAGAATGGTTTGTGAAAAGCACAGAGAGAATTAAGAGCTATCTGCATGCATAACTTGACGCTGACTGCCTCAGGAATTTCTCATTTCCTGCTACCTATAAACTTCCTCTCAAGAGATGCAAATGTTAGGGCACTATCTCTCTTGTGAGATTACAGCCTAGGAATCAGACAGGGAGAAGGAACTTTCTCTTGAAGACCACGGAATAACTACTGTTGAATTTGCAGCGTGGCTCTTTGGTTTCTTTTACCTTGAAAAGATCCTGAATTAGCACATTTTGTCAGCATTTCAATGAAAGCTGCTCTACAAAAAGGAGCAATCAAAACTCTGAAAGAGTGCAAATGCAGATTAGAGCAATACAGTGACATGGAAACAAGACCCAAACGGAGGATGCCATTTACAATCTGAAGGATCCAATCCCAGCCATATGAAGCACCATTAGCAGGAGCACATCGAGGAGGCAGAACAGGAGGGTTTTGTGTATTTACCAGCAGTGCAGTCTGGGGCCCTGGGTTGTCATCCAGGCTGGTAACTGTTTGCTTGGCTCACCAGACAAACTCTGCGCAATGTGTTGGGAATAATTACGCAAATGTCTTGGTGCACTTTGGATGTAACAGGAGCAATTAGGATTGGTCACCAGGTGAACAGTTCTTGCCTGACAAACACAAGACTCCGTGCTTTGATGCTCAGGGACAGCTCAGGTGAAATGTGCTTCTGCCCAGAAGTTGCTGGGCTTTGTGCTCTTCCACAGCCCCACTGAGGAAACAAAAGTTCCTCAGTGCTTTGCTGGTGGTCAATCTGTGCACAGAAAGGGTGTTCTGGGGAGTTTGGTGATGAACTTATCACACACAAAAATATAGAGAACATCTGGCAAGCTGAATTTCATTCATGTCAGTAGTGACAGCTGATGAACTTGCTTCAGGTTCTGCTCACTAAGGACCTATTGCTGCAGTTATGGGCCTGACCTGCTCCATTACCACTAGTGAGAACATCACTAGTGGCTGATGGAGAAGCCTTGGGCCAGCAATGTTTATGTGCTGGATGTGAGACTTTGGGGAGAGAGGAGGAAAGACAAGGCCCCAGCAGCCCCGGAGCCCGATTACTGTACGAGCTCCCACATCTGCCCCGAGGGTGAGCCAGCACTGCTGCAGGTCTCTGCTGGGGCTTGGGGGATCGGTGCCTGGTGTGGGCAAGGCACAGGATTTTTTTCTTATTGTTTTGTCAGGAATTTTGCCAGAAAGAGAAGCTGCCAGTTAAGGGAGTCCCTGGCCACACTTCAGCACTCCCTTCCCTTCCCTTCCCTTCCCTTCCCTTCCCTTCCCTTCCCTTCCCTTCCCTTCCCTTCCCTTCCCTTCCCTTCCCTTCCCTTCCCTTCCCTTCCCTTCCCTTCCCTTCCCTTCCCTTCCCTTCCCTTCCCTTCCCTTCCCTTCCCTTCCCTTCCCTTCCCTTCCCTTCCCTTCCCTTCCCTTCCCTTCCCTTCCCTTCCCTTCCCTTCCCTTCCCTTCCCTTCCCTTCCCTTCCCTTCCCTTCCCTTCCCTTCCCTTCCCTTCCCTTCCCTTCCCTTCCCTTCCCTTCCCTTCCCTTCCCTTCCCTTCCCTTCCCTTCCCTTCCCTTCCCTTCCCTTCCCTTCCCTTCCCTTCCCTTCCCACTCCTGCCCCATGTTACATACTCCTGCCCTCAGATGGCAGGATGTGAATAACACTCCTGGGAGTGACCTCAGGGGTTGCGTGAGAAAGAAGATATCTTCTTATTTTCAAATTACCAGGAGAAGAGGATCCAGCCAAGTTTCAGTTGTCAGGGCTGAAAAACTGAGTGCAAATCAGCCCTTGCATCTCCTACATCCCACCCCAGGCTGTACCCACCAGACTCCCCTGTTCCTGCTGGAGCAGTCATCTCTCATATAGACCTGGCTCCCCAAGACCCAAGGACACAAGCTCTACAGTTAAACTTAACTCCTCTGAATTTCAGTCAACATCACTAAGCTGTTCCCTGAGCCCACAGATAAGAAGGACTGTGAAGGAGACATCCCTGACGCTATAATAACCAAATGAAAACCACTGCCAAGAGATGGGGCTGGCAGGATAAATTTTGGCCTTTTATGGCTTGATTAGAGCAATATAGTGAGTTAATTGTCAGCTGTTCCTTAAGATAGTTCTCATCCTGTTAGATCTACCCTTTCAATGAATCACTACTGCACCCGACAGGCAGAAAAGATAAGGTCATGGAGGGGTTTTAATAGGTCTTCTTCGGCTTTTTAACTAGTCCATTTGTATGTTTGTTTCCTTGTATGGCATCTAAAGACAACTCCAGATCTCCCAATGGCCCCTTGCAATCCCCGGACACTGGTCTTGCTTTGAGCAGCGTATTTGCTCGGACAATTTCCAGAGGTCCCCTCTAGAGAAAGTTATTCTATACTTTTATCTTCTAAATCAGCCCAATTGCTTTTCACATAGTCACTAAATGTCTCATGTTTCTAATACACCTGTGCCTATGCCTATGGGCATGTGGTGTATTGATAGGCCTTGGAGGAGCTTGACATTTATGAAAGTTCCCAATGAAGAATTCATGATCTTTTGGCAAACATTTAACACAAACCAAAATGAAAAAACAGCAGAAACACAGGAACTTCAGAATATGTAAAATGAGATCTCAATGAAAGGGGGGACGACCTTATTCAGAGATTTAAAGCACGTGTTTGAAATTTTTAACCGGCTTTCAAAGGTTCATCGTGGAACAGAAGAGGGGACTGATGCCCTCAGCTGACAAGGGAAATCAGATCAGCTTTAAGTAACAGGAACTGCACCGGCTGCCTGCAACACAGCTCATGTTGGGCATCTGATGCAGGCACCACTGGAAAGCCATGTGCCTGTGTCCTCCCAGAGAATGGGTCTGTTTGGCTGACAGTGGTGAGTACCCATTTCAGAAGCTGCTTGTGCTCAGGAGGGCGCAAGCCAGCAACTAACATGTTCCAGCACCCCCCAGGAAATCTGGGGCAGAGAAAGCTCAAAGGCTGCATCCTGCTAAGAACACTGAAAGCAAGAGCAGATGCCATCCATCCTGCCCATTTCCAGCCGGCGACGCAGGGCAGCAGCTCCCATGCTCTGGTTCCTTTTGTTGTTCTTTCCCAACTCTGTTATCCCCCAAAGGTGTTTTGCACAAGGACAGATGAGCTGCCTCACCTCTCGGTGCCCAGCTGGTAATGAGCTGCCACACTACCACAATTCTGAATCAGCAGACTCTTGCGGGTGCTGCCCTTGACCGGACACTTTGAGAAGTCCAGCTCGTCTGGGAAGTCCAGGATAGCTCGGGCAGGGATGGCCCGAATTGGCACAACTATCCTTTCCTCTCCACTGACGCAGACGAGCTCATGGGAATAAACCTGCAGGAAAAGAAACTGTCTCAGCACAGGTCATTTGGTGCCATCTCCATGGCAGAAGAAAAGCCATTTCCTATATCCCTTCAAGGGTATCAATTTACCTATTCCACCCCCAAATGAACAATAAGTTCTACTAATATCTCACATTTTAAAGGCAGCAGTGCACTTTGCAAAACCTATCTCAGTGGCATTAAGCTCTTGTGTCACTTGGGTCATACAGACAAGTGCCCAGGGCCACCATAATTTTTACTCTCAATTTTAATGATGTTAAATAATTCCTAAGTCCCTTCTAAGGAACATGGAGCTAGGGAACACAGGACATTCCTCCTTAGGTTACTATATTCCCACGGATTGAGAATAGGACAAAGTGTTAAACTGAATCTAAGCAGCAAAAGGAAACTGAGAGAACAGCTGCACCCAAAGAGATCCTGGACCTCTGGCCTGGTGTAGAAATATCTGTTTGCTCAGAACTCCCCTCTAATTTTGCCTCTCCAACCAAGTCACGAGAAGAACAGTGCTAAGAGGTAGCAGGATGCTGTTGCAAAGAGCCTCTCTTTGTTTCCCTGCAAGGCCTCCTCCCTTCCATGCCATGTCCTAAACCCCTCTGTATGAACGAGCCTCCAGATCACAGCGCTGAGAGCAGACTTGCCAGGGCCTCGGCACTGGTGTTCAAACTTGCACGCAAAAGCACAATTGGCATGGAATGGGCGCCAGCTGACAGAGCAGCCACAGTGACAGGCATGAAGACAGAGCCGCAGCAGTGTCGCTGCCACCGGCTCTGGGCCCACAGGTCTGCCTGCCTGCAGGCTGTACCTGCCCTACACGAGCTCTTTCAGGCAGGTGTCCAAGTCCCCTGCAGCTCACCAAGCTCCTGCTGACTAAGGGCACCTAGAGCTCAGTGTGCCTGTGCCAGGCTGGGCCCACGGGCACAGCACATCCTCTGCCCTGGCCTTGCAGCCGTATCATGGTCAGCTGTGCTCTGGGACAGCACAGCCGCAAGGCTGGAGAACAGAGGGTGTGAAAAAGCACCGTCCTTGCTCCAGCCCCGGGTGAGGCAGGGAAGCTGTTGCCCGTCAGGAAGGCGGAAAGCTCTCTGACCTCTTTGTTCCTCTAGTACTTTGCAGAATAACGAAACCCCTTCCACTATACCTAGAGATGGCCAGACATCTATCAACACCCCTCTACCGTTTGCCTACTGTTCCCTGGGCATCTTTCTTCCCTTGGGAATGCTCAGAGGAATGTGCAGCGAGGGGAAGCAGGGCCTGTCAGGCCTGGGTGCAGGGCCTGACAGCACATGCCAAGCTGGGACTGGCTGCAGGCTGCCTGCCCACGGCCTGGAGCCAAGCTCACAGCATGGGCTGTACCCAGAGTGCAGGGACAACAATGGCTTTGGAGATAATTCTGTGTTTTGGCTCCTCCAGTCTCACCTTGTTCTCGTCAGGAGTGAAGTGGACGTGCACATCGGTAATGGCGCCTCCTGGCACGGCACGGCATGCATCACTGGGGCCCGCCAGCTGGAAGTAAGGTGAGCTCTCCATGGAGACCTGCACCCCCTGAAGATTCTGCAGGAAAGACATGGAACCATGATTTTGCCACTTGAGGAAACAGGACAAGAGGAGACCTGTCCATGCCCTGGTGACGTCCTTCCTTGACCCCTTTTCCAAAGCCCTTTCTGCTGTGGAGGTACAGGCACAGAATTCCCAAGGGTGAACTTGAATCCCTTCTGTCTGGCTCCAGCATTTTGGCCAGGGGCAGTAGGGCAGTGCCTGGTGGGAAGGAAGGGCCGAGCAGGTCAGCACTGGCAGGATGGAGACAAGAGCACCTGAACCAAATCATCTGCATATTCAACAGGGCCAAAAACCTGCTGATTTCTGCCTGCACACAGCTATGCAGTCGTGTTCCACGGAGGGAATGGGCTACCTGAAAGCATAACAGCACATTCTCCTGCGGGGAAGAAGAAATTCCTTTCTAGCAGGTCAGCTTTGGATAGGGCAGTTCTGGGGGATACAGTCATGCAGGCAGAGCAGCAAGAGAGGAGACCAAACACTGTGGCCTTACTGGGAACAAAAGCAAACCTGAAAAGCAAAAGAAGGAACACAGCAATCCCTAAAAAAGGGAGATGACAAAGAGAATTTAAAGCGCCAGTAAAGCAGCAAGGAAGAATCATCAACTGATTACAGCAATCACCTCCCCGAAAGTGATGGAAACACAGACAGGTTGTGCCTGTTGACTGTGGGCTTCAAAGGCATTTTCCTCCTGGAGAAACCTTGCAATTCTTTAGGGGAATGGTCTCTCGCCTTTTGACCCTTCTGGAATTTCCTCCCTACATGTCCACACCTAATTGGCTGAATGCCAGGACCCTCCCAAAATAGGAGACTAGATAAGACCCCTGGATTTCTTTGTTCTCTCTCTTTCGGCCCCTGGACCCCTTTGAGGAATAAACGACTTGGAATAATCTGGGGGTAAGAGCCTCTTTTGAAATCTTTTGTCCTGTCCCTTCGGAGATATTCCTCCAAAGCCTCTCCAGAGCTAGCCCTGGGGAGGGGGGCCGGGCCTGCGGGGGGAATATTTCAAAACATGACCAGCACTGACTCACAGTGTGGTTTCAGTATTAAAAGCCAACCTTGGCTCTCCAGGGGTTCTTGCTGCCTGTGCAGGCAAGCTGGGCTGCTGGGCATTCCCGCTTGCAGCCAGCAGGCCAAGTTCTGCTCTCTGGGATACACAGACACAGCAAACATGCATTTTCAACACATAGATATCAACCCCTGAGCACCAAAATGCTCTCAAAAAGTCTAAACCAGATGATTTTGAGTCCTTCCTGTCTCTTCCCACCAGCCCACTCTTGGCACAAGCCTCATTTAAGAAAATGTTTCCCTGACTGAAATTCAAATGGTCTCAGTTTTCCCCTTTAGAGTCCAACACGACTGCTGACGTTTTTCAACTTTTTCCCTCTCAGCTCTCTTGGGAAACTGCAAAACAGGAGCACATGGCTTTGGATGTTCTGTGGTTCTCCAAGGGGAAAGCAGAGCACCATGCTGCTTTTGGAAAATCTGAGCAGAGCTGGATGAATCTTAGCAGGAGCCTGAAGTGGCACCTAAAGGCCTCCTACTGCTTCTGCTACATCAATCTGATTCCAGGGCTGTTTCAGAACATTTCCTGCCGTGCCAGTGCCACTAATGATAGTGATTCCAGCAGAAAGCGTAGACGACTCAGCCCCTGAGCTTTGACTGTGAGCTGCACAAAGGGAGCCAAACAGGCTCATTTCCCCAGGCAAATGTCAAGGGACTGTGGAACGAGCCCAGGGGAGGGGATCTGATGCTTCCCCAGCTCAGCCCGTGGTGGGGACCTCACCTGCGCCTTGCGGGAGAAGCCTGGCAGCACCAAGTCCACAGACTCTCCTGGCTTCAGGTCCATTGACAGCGGCTCCAGCCCAAACACGGGGGCCGTACGTTTGCGCCTCTGGGAATCACGTTTGGCCTTGGGGCTACTGTGGGCTGAGGTGCTCTGGCCCTCCTTCCCAGCTGGCCTGTTACATTCCACCTTCCAGAAGAGCTGATGGAAGTGGTGGCCCCCATCTGTTAGTCTGAACTGACGAGCACAGGGAAGGAGGCTAGAAGACCAACCAGAATGGAAAATAGTATGGGAGAAGCTATTGTCCTGGTCATCAGATTGCTCCCAATGAGGATTCTGAGCTGTTAATAGCTTGGAGACCGTCTTCATTTGCAGCTCTTAATGTGGACCGGGAACAGTGTCTGATAAGCTGCCCTTCTGATGTCGTTATTGCAAGGAGGAATATGTTTCTAATGGTAATGTAGCATTTTCCAGGCCAGGCTAACAGGATCTGGTGTTTTCCTCCAAAATGTGTGTTCTGGGGTGATTCATACTGTTACTGTATTTTGCATTAATCTGCACCCGAAACTGTTATTGAATCTTTGAGATCCTGCACCTGAGGCCCTTGTGTGCGGGGGTATGATTGCAGGCATTTTTAAAAGCCAGCGCGGAGGAAGTTTCTGGACGATCCCAGCAAGCTGCTAGAAATCATCTGTCTGCTCTAGGAGAGGAAACCAGGGGAGCAGGGGCTCTCTCGTTCATAGAAGCTTTGGTTTTGCACTGGTGGTCATTTGTAGAAACTTCATTTCGCAATCAGAAACTGTTTTGAAGTGAACTTTGCAAACTCTGCTGGCAACGGAAAAATGAGCAAGGTCCTGTGTAGAAGTGTACCTCACCTGGTAGGGTTTGCAGCCCCACAGTGGCAAGGAGGCTTCCATTTAAGGGAAGGATTTGGGTTCCATTCTTTGTTTCACTCATGAGGTAAAAACCAGAGGTTTTGATACCTTTTTTGGCCTTGTGCCAGGACGGACGCAGCCCTTGGATCTTTGAGACTGTGCCTCAAGCCCTGTTCCTATTTCTATTGGGCAGGATGCCAAGAATCCGGCCTGGATTGTTACATGCTTAAGAGAATAGAGGAAGATCCTCAGGGCATTTTTGGGGTGTTGTAGCAAGTGCAAAGGTCCTCCTTGCACTCGGCACAGCTTTTTCTCTTTTTTCTGCATGGCTTCTTATTTTCACCTTAATGAAAACAGTTTTGCTTTTCAAACACCTCTGATCATGCTGCCTCGCTAATATTTTAGGCCATCCTGAGGCTGCCGGTCAAACCCAGAGGTGATGCACCTGAGAGGGCACCCTAACATTCTGGCCTCCCGCACAAGCATCAGTCCTGGGCAGGCAGGGCAGCAGCAGAGCCCACGAGCAGCGTGAGGAAGCGTTGGCAGCGGCACTGCAGGCCCCACACAAACCAGCAAGTTTCCATCTGCCTCTGGAACTGCTCTGCGGGCTCCTGCCTTCCCAGGGGGGTCGTCACCCTCCTGTCCATTTGCTCCCAGGGCCCCTGCTTGCCTGGCAGGTGCCATTTTGGAAGGGAAGGGTGCGATGCCATCTTCCCTTGGTCCCGCAGCCACACGGAGGGCCCGCCTCATCCAGGCGCCATTTTGGGAACCTTTTGTTCTGGGGGAGCCTGCGAGATCATTACTTGACCAAGTGAGGACATAGATGTGTTAGAACTGAAGGCAATTCAGTGGCAATTGAGCAACTGGTTTCTCTTTCAGTGGTTTTTGAGGGTACCTAGCAACGCTCAACTGGCCATCACATGTCTCTAAAGGTATCTCTGCCTTCAGGGAAGGAGTCAGGGTCTTTGAACACTGAAGAAGATCGTGCCTGAAGGACTACAGCAAAACTGCTCCTTGTTGAGACAGAAGGAGAGGTGGGAGTGGGAGATCTCCTACCTGAATTGGTATCCCAAGTTGAGCTCCGGGGCAAATGGTTTGTCTGTGACAATTGTGGTGCCAGTGCCAAAAGCCAGGAGGGTGGAGGTGGTCCAAAGTCTGTTCCCAATGAACAGCTGGAGAGCATCAGCAAAAACCCCAGTGTCATCCAGGGTTGCTGTGACAGTCACAGGAACATCACCCCTGGCGGGGATCACTCCTTCCCTGGGTTCAATAACATAGCAGTGAGGTTTACAAGCCTGTAAGACACGCATAATGTGCATTTAGGATGGAAACCATACACCCTGGTCTCTTATGGGGTGTAAGAAAAGGAGAAGACTAAAGAGGGGAGGATAAAAATCCTAAAGGCCTAATTTCCCTAAATTTAAGCTGCAGTATTGGGGAACAGCAGAGCTTACACAACCTGTATTTTCCCCTCCTTTAACAGACTCTCACCTAATTAACCCAGTTTTGCCCAACCCAAGGGACGCTTATCCTCAGGAGAGTGTTCCTTCCCCAGTCCTTCTCTGGAGTGTGTGCCAAGGAAAGCTGCTTTCTCTCTCCTGGCTTCTCACAAAGGCTCAGGGCCAGAGGAAGTCATGACGGCTCAAATCCCACTCCAGAAACCACACAGCTGGAGGACACTGCTGAGAGCCTGAAGAATATCTCCGCAAAACCAGTTGAGCAAAACCCCAACACCAAACTATCCTTTCCCAAGAGGCCCTCAATGCTTTTCAACGTCCCCTAAAGGACCGAGGCCCTCACTTCCCACTGATCATCCGCTGTAGAGAGGTGCCCCAGGGCCTTCTGCTTTGGAAAAGTCACCTCTAAATGGTTATGGCAGAGCAGGAAAGAAGGAAGCAGAGGGAAAACTGGATGACATGTGCTCAGTGGGCATGGCCCACTCTTCCTAAGAACTCGTGTCCTCTGGTTTCTCATGGGCTTCACAGATTGGCCAAGAGAGCTGGAAGCTGCCCAAAGGAGGGAGGAAAGGCCCCGCACCAGCACAGCTGTACAGACACAGCTCTGCAGGTCCAGCCCTGGAACGAGCACGTGAAGCCCATCCTTTACACACCAGGCCCACCCAGCCAAGGTGCATTGCTCCCTGAAGAGGTGGAAGGCAGAATTTCATTGTGTAGTTCGAGAAAGCTGTCCTGGAAAAATCCCTCACTTTAAGGTTACATTTATCCCCCAAACTGCAGGAAAAGCAGCAAGAGGAAAAATCATGCCCCTCCTCCTTGGCTCAGGAGGCTGTGGCTGGACTTTCCCACATGGCCTGATGCTTTATCCACAGACACAAACAAGTCCACAGGATCAGGTTTTAACCAGCTCCAAGTTCAACACACCCAGCATGGAGAAGAACAGACCTCAAGCCCCTCAGAGATCTCCCCCTCCAGCAGACATCCCACCCAGCCCCAGGCCCAGCCTACAAGCCCTTCCTGGCTGCAGCAGCCCTGCTCTCCCTGCCAGGGGAGCAGCCCCAGCTCCTCTGCCCTGTGCAGCCTTCACATATTAAACAGCCATTCTCTGCAGCCGGTCCCCAAAGATGCTCTTCAAAGGCACAGAGACCACAGGCTGGGGGGGTGCACAACCCCCACACATGTCTTTGTGTGGACAGCCCAACTGGCCTGACCCACAGCAGGTGTGAAAATTGCCTCCCCACCAGCAGTCTGAGGACAGACCTCACACCCTCTTCTCTACCATGAACAGCAGTTTGGCACAAAGCAAATGTAGATGGCACAGGGAAAGCACAGGGAAACCCATGCTCTCCGAGGAGCAAAGGACCACAGGTTTCTCTTGATCTCAGAGCTCAAAAACCGTGACACACACAGCTAAAGACCTTCCATAAAATTATGGGAGAACTCGTCAACACAATCCAGACGAATTTCTGCTCCAACATCTCTGCACCTGATTTCACTGAGGAGTGCCCCAGCTAAAACCACTCCAGAGCCAGGTTCCTTTTGCCTCACCCAGATGGAATCTTGGAATATCTTGCTTCCTCTCACACAGGCCGATGCATATAAAAACCACGTCATGGCAGCTTGTAATGTCAACCAGTCAATTTCCCTGGAAAACGGCCCCACAGATACTTACAATCTCTAGCCTGAAGTCTAAATCGACAAGACCTTCGTTGAAGAGGCCAAAAGCTTGTGAATTAGGCCTTAGCACTGGCATCCTGCCGAACTCTATCAGCCTTGGACTTATGTAGACTGCTGACAGCCGTCCAAGGCTCTGTAGTTCTGTTCTCTGTTACAGAAAGCAGGCAAGAAAGAGTAAAAAAAAAAAATCAAACCCAAACAGGGAAACCTAAAAAAGCTTAAACAGCTCAACCCAGCTCAAGTTATTTCTTTAGGGACAGCTACCATTCTCCAGCTGAATTCCTGGGATTTTGGGGGGAAAAAAATAAAGCTTATGTATTCACCTCCAAATTGAAAAGGATTAAGTAAAGAGAAACTTTCAAACTACAAATTATTGGTCCAAAGGTAGAAGCTTTGCAAGAAATCTCTAGTTAAGATCAGGCTGACAGTTAAACAACTGGTTCTTCGGGTGGGGAGAAACTCTTCTCTTTAGGTAAGCAATCTGATAGTTGAAAGCAAGTGCTCAGTCAAACTTCAGGCTCCCTGGCACAGCCTGCACTGCCTGTCCTCCCTGTTGACTGGTTTACATGCAGTGCCACAATGGCCCAGGTTCAGATGTTTGGTGCCATCCAGGGAATTTGGCATCACCATTTCCATGTTTTAATGTAAGCTTAAATCCTTGCAACTACTCTTCAGATGCCAGCTTTCCTTTCTTTTACAGAAAGCCCAAGGTTCCCAGAAATCTTCTGACATCCTCTTTTGTGCTGAGAGGTAACATTTTAAAAAAGATGTTTCCAAAGTTAAGAGCATTTTAAAGAGTAATTAAAATGATCCTCAATTCCAGCTTAGATGAACTACCTTCTGGGTCAGACACTGACATTGCCACCTATAAGGCACGAGCTGTTTA
Organism: Chamaea fasciata; assembly: GCF_029207755.1. NCBI lineage: Eukaryota > Metazoa > Chordata > Aves > Passeriformes > Sylviidae > Chamaea > Chamaea fasciata. The sequence goes on along the minus strand of NW_027094097.1, from coordinate 21,765,747 downwards.
TGCCACCTGCCCCTGCTGTCCTTCTCCACAGCAGCCTGTGCCTCTTTTCCCCGGAAGAATCCCCGCACACTGTGCACCCTGCCAGGACCAGTTGCACGAAGGCACACACCTCCCCTTGCACTCACCAGTGGGTTTCTTGCATCCCCAAACACGCCGGTACAAACACTGGTGCAACGCTTGCCCAATCTTTGGATTTCAACTGTAACTGGAATCTCTGCAGCGCTCCGAGGCTGGAGAATCCCACAGGGTCTGGGGCTGGAGTAGAGCACAGGAGAGTCCTCCTCGGGTTCCTAGAAGGGACAGAATCAAATCCAGCTTCAGAGGGACCTCTGAAGAAACTTCAAACTCCTTAACATCCATCCCAACAGCAACTTACACACATTTTTAAAAATCCCCAGGACAAAGGTAAAAGGCACAAACAAGATCCAAGAATTGTAGGCTTAGCATTCTCAGGGGGTTCTGCAAGGAGGCTGCCAGCACAAGCACTGGTGTCTGTGGATGCAGCAGCTTTTCACAACCCTCGAAGATCTCCCACAAGAAAACACCCTGAAGACTAGAACGTAAGCCCTTTCCTCAAGAGATTAAACTGCATCCTAAAGCTAACATTCAGGTAGGATCCTGTTCTCAGCAGATCTTTAAGACTGAATAGGAACCGGCAAGGTCTTATCCAAACCCTCTTCCCCCCTAATAATCTCCACAGTAATATTTCAGAGGAGGAGGTGGATGCGATGCCAAACCTGGGGAATAAGCCCGTAGCAGCCAGGAAGGTGGGTGTTATTCCAAATGAAGAACTTCCTCACGAACGGGGCCTTCAGGTCGCACTCATGGATCCCCCGGTTTTGGGGGTACACTTGCAGCTCAGGAACGAAACATCTGGGCAAAGAGATGACCCCAAGGGAATCAGAGATACTGAGAGAATGGAGAACGTTTACCCCCAAAGATTGTGAAATGGAGCACAACACCTTTGTCACTGTCAAATACACATTTAACAGGCCTACGGTGAAAAATTGCCTTTAAAGTCCTCCCACTCAAACATGTCTTGTCGAGGAGGGGCAAAACCTGAGCGGCAGCACCCAGAGGCTGCCAAGTGCCCCAGGCAGAGCACTTGGTCCCACAGCTGCCTCAGCCCCTCCTTCACCCAAGAAGGTTTGCAAGAACTCCTGGAACAGTCCCAGTGATCCATGAGCTCTGGGGGAGCCTTCCCAACAGGGATCAGTGCTCAGTAAGGCTCCAGGAACACACGACTCTAGTGTCTCAGTAAAAAGGACTCCCTTCTCTCCCATGGTGCTGTTACCCTGCCTGAGAACTCAGCTGTTTGCCCCAGCCTTGGAGGGCATGAGACATCACCTGCCCCACAGAGTGGGAGATCACTCCCTCCCAGTTCCTAAAACTCCCCTGGTCCTTCACTCCACAGGTCCAAACACTGACTGTCCCCAATGGCACTTGCTTTTCAAACATGGCAGCCCAGGCACTGACGAGATGGCTCTGCCTGGGAGTGGGAACAGCACCAGGGAATTGCATCCCTCTTGTCATTAAACTGACACCTAGAGCAGCACAGCAGGATGGAATTCTGCTGGAGCAAGAACAACTTTTGCTTTAAGCCTGAGAACATCAAAGCTCAAAACAGGAAGCAGAGAGAAGGGGAAAAAGTAGAGCTGACCTGCCACATCAAGGACTGATTTCCCCTCTGAAGATCCTGCCCTCACCTCTCTTGCTGTGAGCCACTTCCCCACTGTCACGTGCCCTCGTTAACAGAACCAGACCCTGACCCTCAGCAGACTGCTTGGTGTGCCCCAAGCCAACGCGGGCTGGTTGCAACCCAGCACAACTCCACCTCTTGCAGGAAGAAGGCGAGGAGGCCCTTGGGAAATTTGCTTCACCTCAAGCACCAGGTCAATAAATGATATCATTCCTGGTCCCTTTAGAAAACGACCCAGGACCACGCTGGGCTGTCAGCAGGGCTGCTTTTCACCACAGGCTGCTTTTCAAGCACTGCTGTTCTCATGTCCAGCTGGGCAGAACATGAGGTCATTAAACAACACGTCTCCTTGGGAGCTGCAGCCAGCACGTCCTGTGCAAGGCAGTGCGCTGGGGGAGGCCAGGGAAGTGCTGGTACCTGGCCTTGATGATCAGTGATGCCACTCCCTTGCCAAACCACTCCAGGTCCACCAGCAATTTCCGGTTGTATTCCGTCACAGTGTTGGAACACAGGGTCACCTGGTGGAAGAGAAGAGCAGTAAATTCTTCTTTACAAAAGCTCATGACTCACGTGTGATGTCCTCCAGTTTTTGTGGTAAGAAAAGGGAGGATTTTGCCTTAATTCTTCTGCCGCTCCACGTGTAGAGCAGTCTCTAAGAGTGACAAAAGCCTTCTGGCAAATACCAGATTTGTTAAGCACACCTTGCTATCAGGGCATAGGTCAGCTAAATTAAAACATTAGACTAAAGCTCTGTGCAGCACTGTGTTCAAATTAAGGGGCAAATTTTCATCTGACTACAATGACATAAATGCAGTGGAAATCTGCTGACTTGAACAGAATGAGTTCAGCTTTACAGCAGGAAGCTGAAGACAAAGCGTGGGCCAGCAGGTGCTGGGCAGTTCATGGCCGCAGAGTTTTTTGCCTTCACTGGAGATCCCTGCAGTGAACACAAATCATTCTACTCCCCAGGACAGGAGAAATGAGACCAAGAAGAAAAGCAAACTGCTTTATATAATGACATCTCTCTAACAGCCACCTTTGGTCCTCGTCCGTCCTCTGCCCACTTGCAATCAAAGACATTGCTCTCAAAAACACCAAAATGCCTTCAGTACTTGACCATTATGGGACATGATTTCAGCTTGTGATTTTGGAAACAAATCAGTGCTCCTTCAGGAACGTCCCGAGTAACCCAGCTCACAGAGGCCCCACGCCAGTGCAGATCCTCGCTCACACGATGATCAGAGCTGGCATCAGAGCTAAAGCCCTCCCACACTCCCGTGAAGCTTCAGACCCGCTGCTGAAGTGTGTGTGGCTGGACTCTTCCCATACCTCGATATCCTGGTGTTCCTGGGATTGGAGGGTCCTTTCGCTGGGGTTCAGTGTAAACTCCCGTGGCTTCACAGAAAAATGAATTCCCTCCCTCCAGGAGGGCTCACTGTCGCTGAGTATTTGCTCAAAGCTGCTAACAGCAGGCTGAGTGCCATCGTCCGACACCCGCGAGGTGTTAGTGAGGCGACAGGTCTTGGTGTAGGGAAAGCCTAGGAAAAGGACACAAATATCCATTTAGGCACCAGTTATGTCGTGACTCCCGGTGGGAATACCCTGGTAGCATGAAAGCGTGATTGGAGTTTAGCTCTTTATTATCTGAACTACAGATTACTGAGAAGCTGCAAGAGGAATTAGTCGTCACTTAGTTCCCTTTAACACTGATTCCAGACTGCAGCCTTGAAAATGCCTGCTCTTAGCCCTGCTCAACACTGCAAGCTTCTCTCTTTCTGATGGGGAGAAGCTCCCTCACCTGCCCCAAACCAGCACCAGTTATTTCTCCCTGATGACTGTGCACCCAGACCAAGCATTTCCTCTGAAAATTCAAACTGTAAAATTCCCTGTTAAGTCTGCCAACACTCCTACCCTTTTCAAGATACATAAAGAGTGAGTCGCCATTGAGAAGAAGCTACAGCAGAAGAAAGTGAGGATGGAATCAGGAACTAGAACGTGATGCAAAGCACCCTAATGCAGTTTCTCTCTGCAGAATTCTTAAGGCGTCTTTTGGTTTGGGCCAAACAGACTGGGCATGTGACAGCTCAGAGCCCACTCAGCTGGAGGCAAACCCGAGCCTTGACCCAACAAGCGGGGACATCGCACCCATACTACTCACTGTGATTGCTGCCTGCAAGGGTTTACCCCACCTTAACTCTGAGATTTGCTTTCCATATTGGAAAGCCAGAGATAGTGCCACGCATGGTGGGGATGTCCTGCAGAGCCCGGACACCAGCCACAACCCGCTCTGCAGTGGACTGGCTGGCCAGCTCTGTGGGGAGGAGACTTCTCCCCAGGCCTGCTCACCAAGAGTCATTTGAACACAGGTGGGGGAAAAAAACAACTGCAGGCGCAGCCCAGAGCTTCTCTGTGCCCATCAACAGTAATCACTGCCGGCTCCAGCAGTGACTCCAGCAGGGAGGCAAGAGAAGCACAAAAGGGACAAACACAGATGTCAAAACCTCAAATGAGACTGAGGTCACCACATGCAGACAACAGTCAACAACAGTTTAAAAGAAGCAAAGATACAACAGCTGCCTTCAGCTGAAGAGACCTTAGGAATGCGTTTCTACCTGTTGCCTTTCTTGTTTCATTTATTCAAAAGGCAACTTAACAAATGCCTCAGTGGTGATGCAGGGTGGCGAAGAAGCAGATCAGGAGAGGCAATTAGTTTTCTTAAAATGTTCAACAACTTCATTGTTATGAGTTTAGGTTTCGTAGTGAATTTTGGCCTCAGTCTGGGAAGGGAAATACAGGGGGTTTGGGGTGGTCTCGGCTGTGCGGGTGGGCTTTTCCATCCGGGGCTCTTTGGGAGCTGTGCCGTGATGCCGCGGGCGGTTGTGAAGTCGGAGCCGAGGTTTGCAGGGGGCAGACCTTTCCGTCCTTCTGCCGGGGCTCGGGAAGGTCGGCAGCGTGCTGCTGCGGGACGTCGTGCGCTTGACGCCGGGCTCAGCACCGTGATCGAACCTGCCCGCCGTCCCCGCTTCTGCCTGCTCCCGATTGCCAGTGCCCACATCTCCTGCTGCCCGTAGTTTGCAAAAGCAGCGATTTCCTCCTTCCCTCCCTGCCCGTGCCGGCTGGGAGGGAAATCACTGCCCTGCCAGAGCCCACCGCTCCTCCAGCCTGTGATCATAACCACACCAAAGGGGAAAACAGGACTCGGTGGGTTGGAAACTTCTGGCATTGCATTGTTGTCTGTGCTGTCCGGATATACTCTAGTAACGAACTGCTATTCCTTTTCCATATTTTTGCCTGGAAGCCCTGTAATTTCAAAGGTACAGTAATTTGGAGAGAGGAGGGTCATCATTCCATTCCGTGAAGATTGCCACCTTCCTTGGCAGAATCTGTCTTTTAAACCAGGACAGAGACACCAGAAAATACTTGCTCCTATTTGATCCCACAATGGCAAAATGCTACCTGAGGCACCTGCAGTTCACACCCTGAAGAGGCTGTTGTGGCAGAACATGAGCAGTGCTGGATGCTTTTACGTTCAAGTGCTCCATTTTGGAGCACACAGATCCCTCCCGCTGTGTCCCAGCGCAGGGAACACTCACCAAAGGAGATGTCACCGAAGTCGAGCTCATCGGTGTCGAAGTGTAAAGTCGGCCCGACGACACACCCCCTGCGATGACAGGGACACAGGAGGAAATGGCTGCGTTAAAGGGAATTGCAAAGCCTCCGGCTGTTGTGGCTTGGGGGCACAAAACCTGGTGTCAGGGGCATCGTGGGTTTCAAATCAACACACCACCATGTGCTCAGCACAGTGTCCATGTGCACAGGAGGCAGCTAAAGCCAAGAGGCCAGCAGCCCACAGCCACTGATGGGGCTTTGGACGCAGGGCAGGCAGGAAAAGCCCCCAAGTTGCCGGTGGTCCCATGGGGGACCCTGAACACCTACCCAGATGTGTCTCCGTGCCTCAGTTTCCCCATCTGTAATGGGATGGACATAAAGGTGTCCCCACAAACTTCTGTAACCAGCCTTTCCAGCTACAGGTTCCCTGCTTTGCTACTTGGCTGTAACTGGTCTCCCATGGAGGAGCTTTCTCAGGAGATTTTGACCCACACAATCATTACAGACAGAGTTTTGAGACATGAAGCCAGGGGAGCCCCAAACATCCTCCAAAAAGAGCATTAACAGTTCTACACAGTAGACAGATGAATCCTAGAGGAAAGGACCAGCTTGTCACTAGTGCACCAGCTGGCACAGCCAGGAGCAATAGCTTAAACAACCAAACATGGGTGTCCTGAATCTACCACACCTCCTCCCCTGGCCTTGAACTCAGCAGACAGGCACTAAAAGTCACCAACATCCACTGAAGGCAGCACTTGAAGCTGCCCAACACGAGTTTATTTCATGGTTGACGCCAATCAATGCGCACCCTGCCTTTTGGTTAAAAGTCAAGGACCAGTGAACTGTGTCTTCTACTGTGTTCACAGGACTGCCCCTGGCTCCGCTCTACACATCTCAACAAGAGACACCTTCTCTTGCTCAAGGAGAAAGCTGCTTATGGAATAACATCCCACGCATGACCAGTTTGGGGGAGGGACAGAGGAGAATCAATTATTTGATGGTGAAAGGTTCCCTCTTGATTTCCAAAATAAAAATAGCAGCACTTTTTCTCCAAAAGCAAAGCCAGTGTAGTTGTTTCTCTACTATGGGCAGACCTAGTCAACACTGTTCTCCTGCTAAGTAATAAGTTTCATGTTCTTTTTAATCCATCTCCCTTATCTTATTGGTATAATCAACTGCAGATTGCTTTCATTTCTTTATTGCCCTGATCCAGTGCCTCCCAACAGCAGCAGCCTAGCTCCAAAGCTCCAGAGCAGCCAGCATCAGCTTTCCTGCTTACACTACGTTATCCTACCAGCACACGCCTCAGGCTAGCAGGGACAAGCCCTCATGCTGCTGTGGTCCTGAGGACTGAGCTCTGCCTCCCCCATCATCACCCCTTCTCCCTTCTGCAGGGCCAGGATTATGGGATGAAGCCCATGTCCTTGGGACAGTTCCTGCTGCACAGTTCCCTGTCTCCCACATCAGCCTTTTCCTGGCTGTGGAAAGGAGGTAGCAGAGCACTCTGCACAGGAGCTCGGAGCACAGCCTGCCTCCATGCATGGCCATGAGAGGTGAGCTGAGGCTGCTGCTGCCCGTTTGGGATGGATTATTAACAGAAGTTTTTCAAAACACTGCTGCTGGTGGAGAATCACCCAGGCTGGCCCATCTCCAAAGCCCTGGGGGCCTTGCTGGGTGCTCAGGGGGGACATCCCAGAGCAGCTACTGCCCAAAGCTGATCCATGCCACTGCCTGCCATGGCCCAAGGCAGAGGGACATCCCTGCAGGGAGGAGTCATTCCAGCTCCCGGGTACCACACAGGGCAGCAGGCACCCCCACACTAAGGCAATGCCAGGATCAGAGCAGAGATTAAGACCTCAGGAAACATCTTTTTTCTCTGCCCGACCCCAAAATGAGGTAGGTGGGGGATGTCCCAGAGACAGCTACAGATGTGCCCACCCAGAGTAAGCTCCCAGAGTCCTTACTCGATGGTCAGGATCACAGGCGTAGGAGATCCAGCCACACGGAACTGGAATGGTTCCTCAAACCGCCCCAACACAGCGGCATCCAAGGAGATCTGAATAGTCTGGATCCCACCTGGTGCAATGAGGCCCTCCTCGGGTACAAACTTGAAGCAGCAGCCCACTTCCGTGTTTGAAGGGATATAGGTGAAGGGAGCATCAAGAACTCCTTTGTTCATCAGTTTCACCTGCAGCAGCAAGAAAACAAAATGCAAGTACACGTGAAATCTTCCCTTCTTGGGAGTAATTTTCTAATGGCGCAATTAACACCCAGAAAAGGCAGAAGATGCTTTGTGCTGCTGGACGGCAGAAGTCAAAAAAATACAACAGGACAAGTTCTGCCTTTGGGTTTTCATGCGAAGCTCACATAACTCCACATAACTGGAGTCACCCTGGGGTTATCCCACGGACACAGAGCAGTCCACCTCTGGTCAGTAGCACCAAGCTCATTCAGACCTGGCCCTGAGAGCAACGTGGGGTGATTGCAGCTGCGTAGTGAATCACCACAGAGCTGCTGCTGCCCCAGTCAGCACAGCTCCAGCAGTACCGTATCTACGCATTTACCTTTTCCCATACCGTGAAAACAATACACTGAGAAGGAGGCATCAACATCAAAATGTACAGACAGCGCCATCTTTTGGTAAGAAAACTCAACGTGTCTTTCCCTTCCACAACCAAACTTCTGAAAGTGTCTGGCATGATGTAGTGCCTCGTTTTCTGCCTCTTTCAGTTGCTCTCTCTTTTTTTTTTGCAAACTTGACCCCCAACAGGGGGGAGGCAAATAGGTAGAAAAATCTTTTGCTTTATTCCCAGGAACACTTTTCTCTTTGTAGAGCCAGAGATGCACCAAGCCTGAAGTGTGGTGAGGGATTGGACAGCAAGGGAAAGAATCCTCAAGCCCTTTGCAAGGGCCTGCACTGAGCCAGGAGGCTGGATGGCTTTCCTGTGACTTCCAGGAATGAGCAGGAGACACTTGACTAAAAATTGTTTGCGGTGGACTGAAGCTCAAATGTAGCCAGCTTGTCCCAGCTGCTTCTGAACAGCCCAGTACAAAGGTGCCTTGTGTCTGGTGCTGCCACAAAAGCCTCTGAACAGCTTTTTGACCCAGCGTTGGGTCAAAAGGGGTTGTTTTGCAGGAAGCCTCCCAGCTGATCCCTATGGAAGGCTGCCCAAAAGAAGGGACTGGGGCTTCATGAACAACAGACACATCTTTCTGGACACCCCCCCCCCCCCCAGATTTGACCAGTACATCAGCTATTCCCTGCTCACAACTGCCCAGGTTGCCAGGAATTCCACAGGTCCACCAGGCTTGCTGCTGCCTCAGGAGCCATCAGGATCCATCCCAACCCCTGGTGCTCACCTCATGGGTGTGGGCGGTTTTGACAAAAACTTCCCCAAGGTTCAGGGTATCACAGCTGAGTTCAACCAAGGGTCTGCGGCCTTCCCCTCTGAGGCGCAGGGCCAGCCTGCTCTCACGGCCTGGGGAGAGATGTCCATTTCAGTACAATAATTCCCTCTGTTCTACTGGATTTTCCAGGCTGCCTCAATGCTAGACCTTGATTCTGAGCTGCATGCAACCAGCTCTTGATGCTGCAGCAGAAGATATGGACCCTTCTCTTCCCTCAGGAGATATCCCCTGGGGCTGACTTGCAATTTCTAACCCATTCCTTGGGCTGGTTTCCAATTTTAGCCACCAGTTTGCTGAGTTTAAAACATCTCTGGTGTCCTGTAGCGACAGGCCAAGGAGTGACAGGTATAAATTGAAAGAAAGGAAATTTAGGTTAGATATTGAGAAGAATTTTTTTACTGTGAGGTGGTGAGACGCTGGAGTAGGTTCCCCAGGGGAGTTGTGGAGGTTCCAGCCCTGAAAGTGTTGAAAGCCAGGCTGGATGGGGCTTGGAGCTACCTGGTCTAGTGGGAGGTGTCCCTGCCCATGGCAGGGGCCTTGGCACTAGACAGTCTTTGAGGTCCGTTCCATCCTTAACATACTATGACTCTAGGGTTTCCTCCCCATGCACTTAGAGGAGCTTTGAAATCCATTCAGTGAAGGCACAAAGCTCACGAAGACTTTGGCAATTGCTACCTGGCAAACTGCCAGGCAACAACTGCCAAACCACCTGGCCCAGCAGCACAGGACTGCTGTCCTCCACTTCTGACACTCGGCACTGTGTTCTGTTTGCACAGACTGAGAGCTGCAAGGTGACAATTCCCACACAGGGAGAGAAGCAGGTGCTGGCCAAGGGTGGTCCTTCTACCAACACCCTGGGCTCAGCGGGGCTCCGCCCCTGCTGGCCTGGTGGTGTCTGGAGGTGATCCAGGCTCAGGGAGCACATTTCTAACTCAGCTGCGACTGCCTGATGGTGGATCCATGTCAAATGGACCCATCCTGGAGGCCAGTGGTCTAGAGGGGCTTAGTGCTTGTTCACTAAAGCTGTTCTGCTCTGTAGCTGCTTGGCCTTTGAGGAAATGCTGGCAAAGCCGTGCCATGAAAACATCTCCCTGCACTGCCTGGGTTGTTCTGGGATCAGCAATCCAGACACAGGTGTTCCGAGCCCTGGCCTTGCATGGGAGACTCCCTGGAAGCTGCAGGGACACTGGGGATGTGCCAGCACTGCCCTGCTGACCAGGAACTCTTCCCAGCAGTTACATGGGAGCCCAGTGGGCTCAGGCTTGCTCCATGGCTTCACTGTGGGTGAGAGAAGCAGGGGAAAGGAGCTGTACCTGAGATGTCACAGTAGGCCACACTCTGATACTCCAGTGCTTCCAGGGGTTTAAAGGTCACCTTGATTTCAGCCGAACAACGTGGCCCAATCTCTCCCTCCTGAAACAGAAAGAGACAGAAAAAGATTTATCTTCAAACTTCACACTTCTTGTTTTCAACCACTCCTCTAAGCCTTTCTTTAGAGCATCAGTGATGAGCGAACAACATAAGGAGCCCAAGGAAACACTCTAAACCCAGCTCAACACACCACTGGGCGCTCTCAATGCTCAGCTGATCAGCCCCCACTCTCCACAATGTTCCTGCTGCTCTGACACAAGCTCCTGGTCACATCATGCTGCAGTCAGCTACAGTGGTACCTAACTGCCATTGTGCACTGGTGGCTCTTGGCCTTAGACGGGCCATAGGAGTAACCAAGAACACGATCCCCTTCCTTGGAAAGAAAAATATTAGTTTAACCTTTTTTCAAAGAAAGCAGAGGTTGGGATTATTCTAGGATTTACTCCAGGATGAGAAGGGATTTTGCACTGTGCAGACACCAGGCATTCATCATCTCTCACAATGCCAATACTCAGAATCAGGGCTCTGGCTGATGGGAGGACATGGGCGTTTGCTTGCATAAACAGAAAAAGAAAAGGTTTACTGTCCCCGTGTGCAAGAGAACTCAAAATGCCCATTATAACCTCCCACCCTTGTGTCCAGGCTCACAGATGACACTGGGAGACTCACAAACAGTGCGAGTCGTGGTTAGAGGAAGGGACAGGCATTTCTACGATTAACCTTGGGCTGAATTTGGCCTCCTTTTCCCAGCGAACCCTTGCATGCTTCAGGTCAATCCGTGAACTGGCACTGCTCCAACACCCTCCGCTGAACCCCACGCAGCAGCACGTGTCGGGGGAGCCCCTACCTACAAAAACTGCTCCCTGTGGACACTTCAAGGACACGGAGTGCCCTGAGCTCGAGCCCTGGCAGCAGAGCTCAGCTTTGTCAGGCTCCCAGCCCTGCCTTGAGCCTGCAGGGCAGAAATACTTTCAGCAGTGAGCTCTGCAGCCGCACCAGAAACTCCATGTCCTCCCTCTGAGCACAACGAGCCAGCTGAGGACCTGCTGAGTGACCGCACCCGGGGGAAGGGGCGGGGGTAGGGTGGGCGGGAGGAGGAAGAGGAGGAGGAGGAGGAGAAGGAAGAGGAGGAGGAAGAGGAGGAGGAAGAGGAGGAGGAGGAGAAGGAGGAGAAGGAGGAGAAGGAAGAGGAGGAGGACGAGGAGAAAGAGAAGGAGGAGAAGGAAGAGGAGGAGGACGAGGAGAAAGAGAAGGAAGAGAAGGAAGAGGAGGAAAATGAGGTTCTCAGCTATCACTTACCATTGGCTCAATGAAAAAAAAGTCATTGGAGAACAGCAGGGGGTCTTCTTGCACCTTTGCCTTCTCCTCCTGGACCTTTTGGCTCAGGAGGGAGGTGCGATTTTCACAAAAGCCCTTCACCTTCTTTATTTTTTTTCTCCTCCATGAAGTCTTCCATCCAGACCTTTGGTGGTGGCTCCAGCAAATCACACTGCCTGCAGCCGCAGGGAGAGACAAAGCCAGCAGGTCATTTAATATATTTGCAGAGAGAAGCGGAAGTGCGGGAGAGCAAAGCACTTGGGGAGGAGCGGCAGCTCCCCAGCAAGGGCTGACCCCAAGCCACGAGGGTCCCAATCGGATCAGAAGATAACTTGTTGTGCACAAGCTCAGCAGGTAGCTTTACTCCACACTTGCAAGCTCAGGAGAGCTTTGGAAAGCCAGCATCCCTCAAGAGAATCTCCTGCCTCAAAGCCTCTGCCAAAACTGAGGGAGAATCCACCAGCCACCTCAGCTGGCTTTTCCTACCACTGAGCTGCTCGGGGGAAGCAGATAAAGATCACGGAGCACCCACTGCAGGACTTCCCTGGGAAAGGGAGACGAAGCTGGGTTGTGGTTACGTGTTACCAGCATCGCTCTTTGTTTCTTCCATTTTGGACCTGCCCTGTTCCCTACTCTGCCTTTCACAAGAGCATCCCAGAGCACTTCCAAAGGAAATTGATGAATTCAGGCACCGCATCCCTTCAGTGACATCCAAGGTTTTATATGCATGAAAACAGAGGCTGTGAGAGGGGAAGGGACTTCTTGGTGCAGGAGACAGACAGCAAACTCCTGGAGAGATCATCTTTTCAGGATCCAGAGCTTTTTGGGTCCCATCCCAGTGCATGGTAGTAGAATGGCCAGAGAGGGAAAGGATCCTGCACTAGCTCCTCTCATAAAAAAAAGTCCTCTCTGCTCTGAGATCTCAAAAGCATCTCTGACAGCAGGAGAGTAGGCCTTAGAGCTAACACCATCCCTAAGACTGGAAGTAAGGAAAAACAAAATGTCCTGGTGACAGGCTAGGACACAAACTGGCATGAAAATAAATGTAATTGGAAAAAAGTATTACGAAGAAAAGAAGGGTAGTGGTAGTAAGTGAATCCCTTCTAAGGGGAAATGAGGGCCCTGTATATCGAGCGGATCCGTTCCACAGGGAAGCCTGCTGCCTCCCTGGGATCCAGGTACTGGATATCACCAGGAGATTCCCTAAGAACTAAAAGAACTTCATCTGTTCACCACTGTCTGGGGGTACAGTGACTGTGAAATAACAGAGTTTTCAACATTCAGTGAAACAAGGAGGGGCATCAACAAAACTTCCACTCTGGTCTTCTGGAAGGCAGCCTTCGGCCTGTTCAAGAGATTGTTTTGGAGAGGACCTTGGGGAGCAGCCTTTACAAACAAAGGGGTCCAGGAAGGATGGGCATACTTCAAGAAAGAAGTCTTGAAGGCACAGGAACAGACTGTCCCTGTGTGCTGAAAGATGAGCTGACAGGGAAGACAACGAGCCTGGATGGGCAAGGAGATTTGGAAGGAACTAAGGGGAAAAAAGAGGGCGTATTGCCTTTGCAAAGAGGGGCTGGCAACTCAGGAAACGTTTAAGGATGTTGCCAGGTCATGTAGGAAGAAGATTAGGGAGGCAAAAGCCCAATTAGAACTTGAGGAAATCCAGTCATTGCAATCAACCTTTCCTTCCCAAAATGCCATCCTTGGTTGGAGTATAAATGGAACTGGAATGCTGTGCTGAGCTCCTGCAGCCCAGGGACACACACCCTAATGCCAGGGATGGTTTACTTGGCCTAAACCATTCAAAATCACCAACACCCCCCTGAGGCCATGCATTAGTTTCAGTCTTGGGCCATGTATCTCACGCAAACGTATCTTTCAAACCAACCTCCTCTTCTCTTCATTGTCGGCTTCCTCAGTAGGAAACATCTTCCACTGGAAGTGGGCTGTGATGTTACTCCTGTTTCTGATGAACATGCTTGTGTGGCTTGATGTGGTGATGAAAGTCTTCTCAACCTTCATGGAATATGTGCTCAATCCAATGTTGACATCTGCAGCTTCTGCGCGAAGGAATGTGAAGAAACTTTCTTCACCTGGAACAAAGCAGAGTCTTTGCTCAGCTAGCTCAGTTGCTGATGGAAGCACAAGGAACAAAGCAAACCACAGGTCACGGAAGAAAGTGTCATAGCTTTTAAATGTATTAGCAGTTCCATGGATCAGTACATTTATCACGTCCTGACAGCTCTGTGTGTACTGCGTGAGGATGTCCTGGGCACCTCCTTAACCACCTTATTTCCAAGGTGTTTGTAGAGATTTGGCCCCAAGGTGACAGTATGTACAGTGGGATTTGTCAGATGTGCTCAGGTGACCCACTCAGACCACTGGGATTTCTGCATCAAAGTCCTTCAGGTGACACTGAGGAGCCCTGGTCAATCCTGGCTTGCCGAGGTCTCCCCTGCGCATCTCACGAGACTCCTGCCCCTCCTGATCCCTTGGATCCCTTGTTGCTGACAAGCAAATACGCCTGGGGGCATGTGGGCAGAAAAAGGAGACCCAGAGGAACAGGTGAAGTGACAGCCCACAGCAGGAGGGGACACAGGAGAGGAAACACAACCAGCCTGGCTTTGCAATATGACAAACCACTACAAAATGAACACCATAAAAATCATCATCATCGTCATCTTCCTGTCCAAACCCACAGCCCCATCAGTCTTGAAATATTTCATATTGTCCTGATCTCAAAAACCAAGATGGAGCATTTCAGGTTAAATACAAAAGGACAAGGAAAGATTAATAAGTACAGAGCAGCTTCTATATGAAGTCTGAATGGGATTCCTCAGTCTAGAAATCAAATGGGAGATGTGAGAGGTTTGCAACAGCATGAACGGCCTGGGAAATGGGGACGAGGAAAAATTTGTCTTGATTTGTCACCATACAGGAACTTGAGGGCCTGAAGATGTTATTAGGCAAAAACTGCATGGATGTGTAGAGGGCAACATAGTAAAAGGGTCTGTGACAAGCCAGTGGAGAAGCGGCATACAGGACAGAGGTGTGCAAGAAATACATTGCATTGGAGAGAGTCTGATGGAGACCTCGCAGCTCACATACAGCACTGCCCAGGAGTAAAATAAAACTTCACCCAGGCGTAGCCACACAGTAGTGGAGAATCAGGGTTCCTCCTTCCTCCACTCTGCAACACCCAGCAAAACAGAATTCCAAAAATCTCAGCCCTGTTAGAGGGGATCCACTTTTTCAACCATTTAAACACCAGCTATTTCAGTTTTCTTTGGGGCAGAGCTGGAACAGAGGAGGTACATCTAGAGGGAATTGAGGGGGATGAACAGGGAGTGATGGTGGAGAACTGTCCTGTGTCCCATGCGTTGCCCAGCACTCACCTATGCAGCGCGCCACCAGGGACCCGAAATGGTCACCGCACGTCAGCGGGTGAAATCCCACTGTCACCTGCATGGTGTGACCAGGGCCCAGAATTCCTTCGGCTGGAACCACGGAGAAAGGACTGCAACACAAAGAGAGGATCAGGACTTGGGGGGAATTCTGGCCATGACATTCTTTCTGCAGTGCAGGTCACTTCAGCTCACTTGGGCAAGCAGGGAGCAAACAAACTACGGCCAAGACAGACAGAACAGCCAGGATCAGAAACAGCTACTGACCCACTTCTGAGGAGATCCAGCCCTCAGAAGATCCTGTGGGATAAAACGACCTAATCTCCCCCATACTCTGCATCCAGCCTTCTGACTGCCAGCAATCCCATCAGAGAATGGTTTGTGAAAAGCACAGAGAGAGTTAAGAGCTATCTGCATGCATAACTTGACGCTGACTGCCTCAGGAATTTCTCATTTCCTGCTACCTATAAACTTCCTCTCAAGAGATGCAAATGTTAGGGCACTATCTCTCTTGTGAGATTACAGCCTAGGAATCAGACAGGGAGAAGGAACTTTCTCTTGAAGACCACGGAATAACTACTGTTGAATTTGCAGCGTGGCTCTTTGGTTTCTTTTACCTTGAAAAGATCCTGAATTAGCACATTTTGTCAGCATTTCAATGAAAGCTGCTCTACAAAAAGGAGCAATCAAAACTCTGAAAGAGTGCAAATGCAGATTAGAGCAATACAGTGACATGGAAACAAGACCCAAAAGGAGGATGCCATTTACAATCTGAAGGATCCAATCCCAGCCATATGAAGCACCATTAGCAGGAGCACATCGAGGAGGCAGAACAGGAGGGTTTTGTGTATTTACCAGCAGTGCAGTCTGGGGCCCTGGGTTGTCATCCAGGCTGGCAACTGTTTGCTTGGCTCACCAGACAAACTCTGCGCAATGTGTTGGAAATAATTACGCAAATGTCTTGGTGCACTTTGGATGTAACAGGAGCAATTAGGATTGGTCACCAGGTGAACAGTTCTTGCCTGACAAACACAAGACTCCGTGCTTTGATGCTCAGGGACAGCTCAGGTGAAATGTGCTTCTGCCCAGAAGTTGCTGGGCTTTGTGCTCTTCCACAGCCCCACTGAGGAAACAAAAGTTCCTCAGTGCTTTGCTGGTGGTCAATCTGTGCACAGAAAGGGTGTTCTGGGGAGTTTGGTGATGAACTTATCACACACAAAAATATAGAGAACATCTGGCAAGCTGAATTTCATTCATGTCAGTAGTGACAGCTGATGAACTTGCTTCAGGTTCTGCTCACTAAGGACCTATTGCTGCAGTTATGGGCCTGACCTGCTCCATTACCACTAGTGAGAACATCACTAGTGGCTGATGGAGAAGCCTTGGGCCAGCAATGTTTATGTGCTGGATGTGAGACTTTGGGGAGAGAGGAGGAAAGACAAGGCCCCAGCAGCCCCGGAGCCCGATTACTGTACGAGCTCCCACATCTGCCCCGAGGGTGAGCCAGCACTGCTGCAGGTCTCTGCTGGGGCTTGGGGGATCAGTGCCTGGTGTGGGCAAGGCACAGGATTTTTTTCTTATTGTTTTGTCAGGAATTTTGCCAGAAAGAGAAGCTGCCAGTTAAGGGAGTCCCTGGCCACACTTCAGCACTCCCCTTCCCTTCCCTTCCCTTCCCTTCCCTTCCCTTCCCTTCCCTTCCCTTCCCTTCCCTTCCCTTCCCTTCCCTTCCCTTCCCTTCCCTTCCCTTCCCTTCCCTTCCCTTCCCTTCCCTTCCCTTCCCTTCCCTTCCCTTCCCTTCCCTTCCCTTCCCTTCCCTTCCCTTCCCTTCCCTTCCCTTCCCTTCCCTTCCCTTCCCTTCCCTTCCCTTCCCTTCCCTTCCCTTCCCTTCCCTTCCCTTCCCTTCCCTTCCCTTCCCTTCCCTTCCCTTCCCTTCCCTTCCCTTCCCTTCCCTTCCCTTCCCACTCCTGCCCCATGTTACATACTCCTGCCCTCAGATGGCAGGATGTGAATAACACTCCTGGGAGTGACCTCAGGGGTTGCGTGAGAAAGAAGATATCTTCTTATTTTCAAATTACCAGGAGAAGAGGATCCAGCCAAGTTTCAGTTGTCAGGGCTGAAAAACTGAGTGCAAATCAGCCCTTGCATCTCCTACATCCCACCCCAGGCTGTACCCACCAGACTCCCCTGTTCCTGCTGTAGCAGTCATCTCTCATATAGACCTGGCTCCCCAAGACCCAAGGACACAAGCTCTACAGTTAAACTTAACTCCTCTGAATTTCAGTCAACATCACTAAGCTGTTCCCTGAGCCCACAGATAAGAAGGACTGTGAAGGAGACATCCCTGACGCTATAATAACCAAATGAAAACCACTGCCAAGAGATGGGGCTGGCAGGATAAATTTTGGCCTTTTATGGCTTGATTAGAGCAATATAGTGAGTTAATTGTCAGCTGTTCCTTAAGATAGTTCTCATCCTGTTAGATCTACCCTTTCAATGAATCACTACTGCACCCGACAGGCAGAAAAGATAAGGTCATGGAGGGGTTTTAATAGGTCTTCTTCGGCTTTTTAACTAGTCCATTTGTATGTTTGTTTCCTTGTATGGCATCTAAAGACAACTCCAGATCTCCCAATGGCCCCTTGCAATCCCCGGACACTGGTCTTGCTTTGAGCAGCGTATTTGCTCGGACAATTTCCAGAGGTCCCCTCTAGAGAAAGTTATTCTATACTTTTATCTTCTAAATCAGCCCAATTGCTTTTCACATAGTCACTAAATGTCTCATGTTTCTAATACACCTGTGCCTATGCCTATGGGCATGTGGTGTATTGATAGGCCTTGGAGGAGCTTGACATTTATGAAAGTTCCCAATGAAGAATTCATGATCTTTTGGCAAACATTTAACACAAACCAAAATGAAAAAACAGCAGAAACACAGGAACTTCAGAATATGTAAAATGAGATCTCAATGAAAGGGGGCACGACCTTATTCAGAGATTTAAAGCACGTGTTTGAAATTTTAAACCGGCTTTCAAAGGTTCATCGTGGAACAGAAGAGGGGACTGATGCCCTCAGCTGACAAGGGAAATCAGATCAGCTTTAAGTAACAGGAACTGCACCGGCTGCCTGCAACACAGCTCATGTTGGGCATCTGATGCAGGCACCACTGGAAAGCCATGTGCCTGTGTCCTCCCAGAGAATGGGTCTGTTTGGCTGACAGTGGTGAGTACCCATTTCAGAAGCTGCTTGTGCTCAGGAGGGCGCAAGCCAGCAACTAACATGTTCCAGCACCCCCCAGGAAATCTGGGGCAGAGAAAGCTCAAAGGCTGCATCCTGCTAAGAACACTGAAAGCAAGAGCAGATGCCATCCATCCTGCCCATTTCCAGCCGGCGACGCAGGGCAGCAGCTCCCATGCTCTGGTTCCTTTTGTTGTTCTTTCCCAACTCTGTTATCCCCCAAAGGTGTTTTGCACAAGGACAGATGAGCTGCCTCACCTCTCGGTGCCCAGCTGGTAATGAGCTGCCACACTACCACAATTCTGAATCAGCAGACTCTTGCGGGTGCTGCCCTTGACCGGACACTTTGAGAAGTCCAGCTCGTCTGGGAAGTCCAGGATAGCTCGGGCAGGGATGGCCCGAATTGGCACAACTATCCTTTCCTCTCCACTGACGCAGACGAGCTCATGGGAATAAACCTGCAGGAAAAGAAACTGTCTCAGCACAGGTCATTTGGTGCCATCTCCATGGCAGAAGAAAAGCCATTTCCTATATCCCTTCAAGGGTATCAATTTACCTATTCCACCCCCAAATGAACAATAAGTTCTACTAATATCTCACATTTTAAAGGCAGCAGTGCACTTTGCAAAACCTATCTCAGTGGCATTAAGCTCTTGTGTCACTTGGGTCATACAGACAAGTGCCCAGGGCCACCATAATTTTTACTCTCAATTTTAATGATGTTAAATAATTCCTAAGTCCCTTCTAAGGAACATGGAGCTAGGGAACACAGGACATTCCTCCTTAGGTTACTATATTCCCACGGATTGAGAATAGGACAAAGTGTTAAACTGAATCTAAGCAGCAAAAGGAAACTGAGAGAACAGCTGCACCCAAAGAGATCCTGGACCTCTGGCCTGGTGTAGAAATATCTGTTTGCTCAGAACTCCCCTCTAATTTTGCCTCTCCAACCAAGTCACGAGAAGAACAGTGCTAAGAGGTAGCAGGATGCTGTTGGAAAGAGCCTCTCTTTGTTTCCCTGCAAGGCCTCCTCCCTTCCATGCCATGTCCTAAACCCCTCTGTATGAACGAGCCTCCAGATCACAGCGCTGAGAGCAGACTTGCCAGGGCCTCGGCACTGGTGTTCAAACTTGCACGCAAAAGCACAATTGGCATGGAATGGGCGCCAGCTGACAGAGCAACCACAGTGACAGGCATGAAGACAGAGCCGCAGCAGTGTCGCTGCCACCGGCTCTGGGCCCACAGGTCTGCCTGCCTGCAGGCTGTACCTGCCCTACACGAGCTCTTTCAGGCAGGTGTCCAAGTCCCCTGCAGCTCACCAAGCTCCTGCTGACTAAGGGCACCTAGAGCTCAGTGTGCCTGTGCCAGGCTGGGCCCACGGGCACAGCACATCCTCTGCCCTGGCCTTGCAGCCGTATCATGGTCAGCTGTGCTCTGGGACAGCACAGCCCAAGGCTGGAGAACAGAGGGTGTGAAAAAGCACCGTCCTTGCTCCAGCCCCGGGTGAGGCAGGGAAGCTGTTGCCCGTCAGGAAGGCGGAAAGCTCTCTGACCTCTTTGTTCCTCTAGTACTTTGCAGAATAATGAAACCCCTTCCACTATACCTAGAGATGGCCAGACATCTATCAACACCCCTCTACCGTTTGCCTACTGTTCCCTGGGCATCTTTCTTCCCTTGGGAATGCTCAGAGGAATGTGCAGCGAGGGGAAGCAGGGCCTGTCAGGCCTGGGTGCAGGGCCTGACAGCACATGCCAAGCTGGGACTGGCTGCAGGCTGCCTGCCCACGGCCTGGAGCCAAGCTCACAGCATGGGCTGTACCCAGAGTGCAGGGACAACAATGGCTTTGGAGATAATTCTGTGTTTTGGCTCCTCCAGTCTCACCTTGTTCTCGTCAGGAGTGAAGTGGACGTGCACATCGGTAATGGCGCCTCCTGGCACGGCACGGCATGCATCACTGGGGCCCGCCAGCTGGAAGTAAGGTGAGCTCTCCATGGAGACCTGCACCCCCTGAAGATTCTGCAGGAAAGACATGGAACCATGATTTTGCCACTTGAGGAAACAGGACAAGAGGAGACCTGTCCATGCCCTGGTGACGTCCTTCCTTGACCCCTTTTCCAAAGCCCTTTCTGCTGTGGAGGTACAGGCACAGAATTCCCAAGGGTGAACTTGAATCCCTTCTGTCTGGCTCCAGTATTTTGGCCAGGGGCAGTAGGGCAGTGCCTGGTGGGAAGGAAGGGCCGAGCAGGTCAGCACCGGCAGGATGGAGACAAGAGCACCTGAACCAAATCATCTGCATATTCAACAGGGCCAAAAACCTGCTGATTTCTGCCTGCACACAGCTATGCAGTCGTGTTCCACGGAGGGAATGGGCTACCTGAAAGCATAACAGCACATTCTCCTGTGGGGAAGAAGAAATTCCTTTCTAGCAGGTCAGCTTTGGATAGGGCAGTTCTGGGGGATACAGTCATGCAGGCAGAGCAGCAAGAGAGGAGACCAAACACTGTGGCCTTACTGGGAACAAAAGCAAACCTGAAAAGCAAAAGAAGGAACACAGCAATCCCTAAAAAAGGGAGATGACAAAGAGAATTTAAAGCGCCAGTAAAGCAGCAAGGAAGAATCATCAACTGATTACAGCAATCACCTCCCCGAAAGTGATGGAAACACAGACAGGTTGTGCCTGTTGACTGTGGGCTTCAAAGGCATTTTCCTCCTGGAGAAACCTTGCAATTCTTTAGGGGAATGGTCTCTCGCCTTTTGACCCTTCTGGAATTTCCTCCCTACATGTCCACACCTAATTGGCTGAATGCCAGGACCCTCCCAAAATAGGAGACTAGATAAGACCCCTGGATTTCTTTGTTCTCTCTCTTTCGGCCCCTGGACCCCTTTGAGGAATAAACGACTTGGAATAATCTGGGGGTAAGAGCCTCTTTTGAAATCTTTTGTCCTGTCCCTTCGGAGATATTCCTCCAAAGCCTCTCCAGAGCTAGCCCTGGGGAGGGGGGCCGGGCCTGCGGGGGGAATATTTCAAAACATGACCAGCACTGACTCACAGTGTGGTTTCAGTATTAAAAGCCAACCTTGGCTCTCCAGGGGTTCTTGCTGCCTGTGCAGGCAAGCTGGGCTGCTGGGCATTCCCGCTTGCAGCCAGCAGGCCAAGTTCTGCTCTCTGGGATACACAGACACAGCAAACATGCATTTTCAACACATAGATATCAACCCCTGAGCACCAAAATGCTCTCAAAAAGTCTAAACCAGATGATTTTGAGTCCTTCCTGTCTCTTCCCACCAGCCCACTCTTGGCACAAGCCTCATTTAAGAAAATGTTTCCCTGACTGAAATTCAAATGGTCTCAGTTTTCCCCTTTAGAGTCCAACACGACTGCTGACGTTTTTCAACTTTTTCCCTCTCAGCTCTCTTGGGAAACTGCAAAACAGGAGCACATGGCTTTGGATGTGCTGTGGTTCTCCAAAGGGAAAGCAGAGCACCATGCTGCTTTTGGAAAACCTGAGCAGAGCTGGATGAAGCTTAGCAGGAGCCTGAAGTGGCACCTAAAGGCCTCCTACTGCTTCTGCTACATCAATCTGATTCCAGGGCTGTTTCAGAACATTTCCTGCCGTGCCAGTGCCACTAATGATAGTGATTCCAGCAGAAAGCGTAGACGACTCAGCCCCTGAGCTTTGACTGTGAGCTGCACAAAGGGAGCCAAACAGGCTCATTTCCCCAGGCAAATGTCAAGGGACTGTGGAACGAGCCCAGGGGAGGGGATCTGATGCTTCCCCAGCTCAGCCCGTGGTGGGGACCTCACCTGCGCCTTGCGGGAGAAGCCTGGCAGCACCAAGTCCACAGACTCTCCTGGCTTCAGGTCCATTGACAGCGGCTCCAGCCCAAACACGGGGGCCGTACGTTTGCGCCTCTGGGAATCACGTTTGGCCTTGGGGCTACTGTGGGCTGAGGTGCTCTGGCCCTCCTTCCCAGCTGGCCTGTTACATTCCACCTTCCAGAAGAGCTGATGGAAGTGGTGGCCCCCATCTGTTAGTCTGAACTGATGAGCACAGGGAAGGAGGCTAGAAGAGAAACCAGAATGGAAAATAGTATGGGAGAAGCTATTGTCCTGGTCATCAGATTGCTCCCAATGAGGATTCTGAGCTGTTAATAGCTTGGAGACCGTCTTCATTTGCAGCTCTTAATGTGGACCGGGAACAGTGTCTGATAAGCTGCCCTTCTGATGTCGTTATTGCAAGGAGGAATATGTTTCTAATGGTAATGTAGCATTTTCCAGGCCAGGCTAACAGGATCTGGTGTTTTCCTCCAAAATGTGTGTTCTGGGGTGATTCATACTGTTACTGTATTTTGCATTAATCTGCACCCGAAACTGTTATTGAATCTTTGAGATCCTGCACCTGAGGCCCTTGTGTGAGGGGGTATGATTGCAGGCATTTTTAAAAGCCAGCGCGGAGGAAGTTTCTGGACGATCCCAGCAAGCTGCTAGAAATCATCTGTCTGCTCTAGGAGAGGAAACCAGGGGAGCAGGGGCTCTCTCGTTCATAGAAGCTTTGGTTTTGCACTGGTGGTCATTTGTAGAAACTTCATTTCGCAATCAGAAACTGTTTTGAAGTGAACTTTGCAAACTCTGCTGGCAACGGAAAAATGAGCAAGGTCCTGTGTAGAAGTGTACCTCACCTGGTAGGGTTTGCAGCCCCACAGTGGCAAGGAGGCTTCCATTTAAGGGAAGGATTTGGGTTCCATTCTTTGTTTCACTCATGAGGTAAAAACCAGAGGTTTTGATACCTTTTTTGGCCTTGTGCCAGGACGGACGCAGCCCTTGGATCTTTGAGACTGTGCCTCAAGCCCTATTCCTATTTCTATTGGGCAGGATGCCAAGAATCCGGCCTGGATTGTTACATGCTTAAGAGAATAGAGGAAGATCCTCAGGGCATTTCTGGGGTGTTGTAGCAAGTGCAAAGGTCCTCCTTGCACTCGGCACAGCTTTTTCTCTTTTTTCTGCATGGCTTCTTATTTTCACCTTAATTAAAACAGTTTTGCTTTTCAAACACCTCTGATCATGCTGCCTCGCTAATATTTTAGGCCATCCTGAGGCTGCCGGTCAAACCCAGAGGTGATGCACCTGAGAGGGCACCCTAACATTCTGGCCTCCCGCACAAGCATCAGTCCTGGGCAGGCAGGGCAGCAGCAGAGCCCACGAGCAGCGTGAGGAAGCGTTGGCAGCGGCACTGCAGGCCCCACACAAACCAGCAAGTTTCCATCTGCCTCTGGAACTGCTCTGCGGGCTCCTGCCTTCCCAGGGGGATTGTCACCCTCCCGTCTCTTTGTTCCCAGGGCCCCTGCTTGCCTGGCAGGTGCCATTTTGGAAGGGAAGGGTGCGATGCCATCTTCCCTTGGTCCCGCAGCCACACGGAGGGCCCGCCTCATCCAGGCGCCATTTTGGGAACCTTTTGTTCTGGGGGAGCCTGCGAGACCATTACTTGACCAAGTGAGGACATAGATGTGTTAGAACTGAAGGCAATTCAGTGGCAATTGAGCAACTGGTTTCTCTTTCAGTGGTTTTTGAGGGTACCTAGCAACGCTCAACTGGCCATCACATGTCTCTAAAGGTATCTCTGCCTTCAGGGAAGGAGTCAGGGTCTTTGAACACTGAAGAAGATCGTGCCTGAAGGACTACAGCAAAACTGCTCCTTGTTGAGACAGAAGGAGAGGTGGGAGTGGGAGATCTCCTACCTGAATTGGTATCCCAAGTTGAGCTCCGGGGCAAGTGGTTTGTCTGTGACAATTGTGGTGCCAGTGCCAAAAGCCAGGAGGGTGGAGGTGGTCCAAAGTCTGTTCCCAATGAACAGCTGGAGAGCATCAGCAAAAACCCCAGTGTCATCCAGGGTTGCTGTGACAGTCACATGAACATCACCCCTGGCGGGGATCACTCCTTCCCTGGGTTCAATAACATAGCAGTGAGGTTTACAAGCCTGTAAGACACGCATAATGTGCATTTAGGATGGAAACCATACACCCTGGTCTCTTATGGGGTGTAAGAAAAGGAGAAGACTAAAGAGGGGAGGATAAAAATCCTAAAGGCCTAATTTCCCTAAATTTAAGCTGCAGTATTGGGGAACAGCAGAGCTTACACAACCTGTATTTTCCCCTCCTTTAACAGACTCTCACCTAATTAACCCAGTTTTGCCCAACCCAAGGGACGCTTATCCTCAGGAGAGTGTTCCTTCCCCAGTCCTTCTCTGGAGTGTGTGCCAAGGAAAGCTGCTTTCTCTCTCCTGGCTTCTCACAAAGGCTCAGGGCCAGAGGAAGTCATGACGGCTCAAATCCCACTCCAGAAACCACACAGCTGGAGGACACTGCTGAGAGCCTGAAGAATATCTCCGCAAAACCAGTTGAGCAAAACCCCAACACCAAACTATCCTTTCCCAAGAGGCCCTCAATGCTTTTCAACGTCCCCTAAAGGACCGAGGCCCTCACTTCCCACTGATCATCCGCTGTAGAGAGGTGCCCCAGGGCCTTCTGCTTTGGAAAAGTCACCTCTAAATGGTTATGGCAGAGCAGGAAAGAAGGAAGCAGAGGGAAAACTGGATGACATGTGCTCAGTGGGCATGGCCCACTCTTCCTAAGAACTCGTGTCCTCTGGTTTCTCATGGGCTTCACAGATTGGCCAAGAGAGCTGGAAGCTGCCCAAAGGAGGGAGGAAAGGCCCCGCACCAGCACAGCTGTACAGACACAGCTCTGCAGGTCCAGCCCTGGAATGAGCACGTGAAGCCCATCCTTTACACACCAGGCCCACCCAGCCAAGGTGCATTGCTCCCTGAAGAGGTGGAAGGCAGAATTTCATTGTGTAGTTCGAGAAAGCTGTCCTGGAAAAATCCCTCACTTTAAGGTTACATTTATCCCCCAAACTGCAGGAAAAGCAGCAAGAGGAAAAATCATGCCCCTCCTCCTTGGCTCAGGAGGCTGTGGCTGGACTTTCCCACATGGCCTGATGCTTTATCCACAGACACAAACAAGTCCACAGGATCAGGTTTTAACCAGCTCCAAGTTCAACACACCCAGCATGGAGAAGAACAGACCTCAAGCCCCTCAGAGATCTCCCCCTCCAGCAGACATCCCACCCAGCCCCAGGCCCAGCCTACAAGCCCTTCCTGGCTGCAGCAGCCCTGCTCTCCCTGCCAGGGGAGCAGCCCCAGCTCCTCTGCCCTATGCAGCCTTCACATATTAAACAGCCATTCTCTGCAGCCGGTCCCCAAAGATGCTCTTCAAAGGCACAGAGACCACAGGCTGGGGGGGTGCACAACCCCCACACATGTCTTTGTGTGGACAGCCCAACTGGCCTGACCCACAGCAGGTGTGAAAATTGTCTCCCCACCAGCAGTCTGAGGACAGACCTCACACCCTCTTCTCTACCATGAACAGCAGTTTGGCACAAAGCAAATGTAGATGGCACAGGGAAAGCACAGGGAAACCCATGCTCTCCGAGGAGCAAAGGACCACAGGTTTCTCTTGATCTCAGAGCTCAAAAACCGTGACACACACAGCTAAAGACCTTCCATAAAATTATGGGAGAACTCGTCAACACAATCCAGACGAATTTCTGCTCCAACATCTCTGCACCTGATTTCACTGAGGAGTGCCCCAGCTAAAACCACTCCAGAGCCAGGTTCCTTTTGCCTCACCCAGATGGAATCTTGGAATATCTTGCTTCCTCTCACACAGGCCGATGCATATAAAAACCACGTCATGGCAGCTTGTAATGTCAACCAGTCAATTTCCCTGGAAAACGGCCCCACAGATACTTACAATCTCTAGCCTGAAGTCTAAATCGACGAGACCTTCGTTGAAGAGGCCAAAAGCTTGTGAATTAGGCCTTAGCACTGGGATCCTGCCGAACTCTATCAGCCTTGGACTTATGTAGACTGCTGACAGCCGTCCAAGGCTCTGTAGTTCTGTTCTCTGTTACAGAAAGCAGGCAAGAAAGAGTAAAAAAAAAAAATCAAACCCAAACAGGGAAACCTAAAAAAGCTTAAACAGCTCAACCCAGCTCAAGTTATTTCTTTAGGGACAGCTACCATTCTCCAGCTGAATTCCTGGGATTTTGGGGGGAAAAAAATAAAGCTTATGTATTCACCTCCAAATTGAAAAGGATTAAGTAAAGAGAAACTTTCAAACTACAAATTATTGGTCCAAAGGTAGAAGCTTTGCAAGAAATCTCTAGTTAAGATCAGGCTGACAGTTAAACAACTGGTTCTTCGGGTGGGGAGAAACTCTTCTCTTTAGGTAAGCAATCTGATAGTTGAAAGCAAGTGCTCAGTCAAACTTCAGGCTCCCTGGCACAGCCTGCACTGCCTGTCCTCCCTGTTGACTGGTTTACATGCAGTGCCACAATGGCCCAGGTTCAGATGTTTGGTGCCATCCAGGGAATTTGGCATCATCATTTCCATGTTTTAATGTAAGCTTAAATCCTTGCAACTACTCTTCAAATGCCAGCTTTCCTTTCTTTTACAGAGAGCCCAAGGTTCCCAGAAATCTTCTGACATCCTCTTTTGTGCTGTGAGGTAACATTTTAAAAAAGATGTTTCCAAAGTTAAGAGCATTTTAAAGATTCATTAAAATGATCCTCAATTCCAGCTTAGATGAACTACCTTCTGGGTCAGACACTGACATTGCCACCTATAAGGCACGAGCTGTTTATGCCACCTGCCCCTGCTGTCCTTCTCCACAGCAGCCTGTGCCTCTTTTCCCCGGAAGAATCCCCGCACACTGTCCACCCTGCCAGGACCAGTTGCACGAAGGCACACACCTCCCCTTGCACTCACCAGTGGGTTTCTTGCATCCCCAAACACGCCGGTACAAACACTGGTGCAACGCTTGCCCAATCTTTGGATTTCAACTGTAACTGGAATCTCTGCAGCGCTCCGAGGCTGGAGAATCCCACAGGGTCTGGGGCTGGAGTAGAGCACAGGAGAGTCCTCCTCGGGTTCCTAGAAGGGACAGAATCAAATCCAGCTTCAGAGGGACCTCTGAAGAAACTTTAAACTCCTCAACATCCATCCCAACAGCAACTTACACACATTTTTAAAAATCCCCAGGACAAAGGTAAAAGGCACAAACAAGATCCAAGAATTGTAGGCTTAGCATTCTCAGGGGGTTCTGCAAGGAGGCTGCCAGCACAAGCACTGGTGTCTGTGGATGCAGCAGCTTTTCACAACCCTCGAAGATCTCCCACAAGAAAACACCCTGAAGACTAGAACGTAAGCCCTTTCCTCAAGAGATTAAACTGCATCCTAAAGCTAACATTCAGGTAGGATCCTGTTCTCAGCAGATCTTTAAGACTGAATAGAAACCGGCAAGGTCTTATCCAAACCCTCTTCCCCCCTAATAATCTCCACAGTAATATTTGAGAGGAGGAGGTGGATGCGATGCCAAACCTGGGGAATAAGCCCGTAGCAGCCAGGAAGGTGGGTGTTATTCCAAATGAAGAACTTCCTCACGAACGGCGCCTTCAGGTCGCACTCATGGATCCCCCGGTTTTGGGGGTACACTTGCAGCTCAGGAACGAAACATCTGGGCAAAGAGATGACCCCAAGGGAATCAGAGATACTGAGAGAATGGAGAACGTTTACCCCCAAAGATTGTGAAATGGAGCACAACACCTTTGTCACTGTCAAATACACATTTAACAGCCCTACGGTGAAAAATTGCCTTCAAAGTCTTCCCACTCAAACATGTCTTGTCGAGGAGGGGCAAAACCTGAGAGGCAGCACCCAGAGGCTGCCAAGTGCCCCAGGCAGAGCACTTGGTCCCACAGCTGCCTCAGCCCCTCCTTCACCCAAGAAGGTTTGCAAGAACTCCTGGAACAGTCCCAGTGATCCATGAGCTCTGGGGGAGCCTTCCCAACAGGGATCAGTGCTCAGTAAGGCTCCAGGAACACACGACTCTAGTGTCTCAGTAAAAAGGACTCCCTTCTCTCCCATGGTGCTGTTACCCTGCCTGAGAACTCAGCTGTTTGCCCCAGCCTTGGAGGGCATGAGACATCACCTGCCCCACAGAGTGGGAGATCACTCCCTCCCAGTTCCTACAACTCCCCTGGTCCTTCACTCCACAGGTCCAAACACTGACTGTCCCCAATGGCACTTGCTTTTCAAACATGGCAGCCCAGGCACTGACGAGATGGCTCTGCCTGGGAGTGGGAACAGCACCAGGGAACTGCATCCCTCTTGTCATTAAACTGACACCTAGAGCAGCACAGCAGGATGGAATTCTGCTGGAGCAAGAACAACTTTTGCTTTAAGCCTGAGAACATCAAAGCTCAAAACAGGAAGCAGAGAGAAGGGGAAAAAGTAGAGCTGACCTGCCACATCAAGGACTGATTTCCCCTCTGAAGATCCTGCCCTCACTTCTCTTGCTGTGAGCCACTTCCCCACTGTCACGTGCCCTCGTTAACAGAACCAGACCCTGACCCTCAGCAGACTGCTTGGTGTGCCCCAAGCCAACGCGGGCTGGTTGCAACCCAGCACAACTCCACCTCTTGCAGGAAGAAGGCGAGGAGGCCCTTGGGAAATTTGCTTCACCTCAAGCACCAGGTCAATAAATGATATCATTCCTGGTCCCTTTAGAAAACGACCCAGGACCACGCTGGGCTGTCAGCAGGGCTGCTTTTCACCACAGGCTGCTTTTCAAGCACTGCTGTTCTCATGTCCAGCTGGGCAGAACATGAGGTCATTAAACAACACGTCTCCTTGGGAGCTGCAGCCAGCACGTCCTGTGCAAGGCAGTGCGCTGGGGGAGGCCAGGGAAGTGCTGGTACCTGGCCTTGATGATCAGTGATGCCACTCCCTTGCCAAACCACTCCAGGTCCACCAGCAATTTCCGGTTGTATTCCGTCACAGTGTTGGAACACAGGGTCACCTGGTGGAAGAGAAGAGCAGTAAATTCTTCTTTACAAAAGCTCATGACTCACGTGTGATGTCCTCCAGTTTTTGTGGTAAGAAAAGGGAGGATTTTGCCTTAATTCTTCTGCCGCTCCACGTGTAGAGCACAGTCTCTAAGAGTGACAAAAGCCTTCTGGCAAATACCAGATTTGTTAAGCACACCTTGCTATCAGGGCATAGGTCAGCTAAATTAAAACATTAGACTAAAGCTCTGTGCAGCACTGTATTCAAATCAAGGGGCAAATTTTCATCTGACTACAATGACATAAATGCAGTGGAAATCTGCTGACTTGAACAGAATGAGTTCAGCTTTACAGCAGGAAGCTGAAGACAAAGCGTGGGCCAGCAGGTGCTGGGCAGTTCATGGCCGCAGAGTTGTTTGCCTTCACTGGAGATCCCTGCAGTGAACACAAATCATTCTACTCCCCAGGACAGGAGAAATGAGACCAAGAAGAAAAGCAAACTGCTTTATATAATGACATCTCTCTAACAGCCACCTTTGGTCCTCGTCCGTCCTCTGCCCACTTGCAATCAAAGACATTGCTCTCAAAAACACCAAAATGCCTTCAGTACTTGACCATATGGGACATGATTTCAGCTTGTGATTTTGGAAACAAATCAGTGCTCCTTCAGGAACGTCCCGAGTAACCCAGCTCACAGAGGCCCCACGCCAGTGCAGATCCTCGCTCACACGATGATCAGAGCTGGCATCAGAGCTAAAGCCCTCCCACACTCCCGTGAAGCTTCAGACCCGCTGCTGAAGTGTGTGTGGCTGGACTCTTCCCATACCTCGATATCCTGGTGTTCCTGGGATTGGAGGGTCCTTTCGCTGGGGTTCAGTGTAAACTCCCTTGGCTTCACAGAAAAATGAATTCCCTCCCTCCAGGAGGGCTCACTGTCGCTGAGTATTTGCTCAAAGCTGCTAACAGCAGGCTGAGTGCCATCGTCCGACACCCGGGAGGTGTTAGTGAGGCGACAGGTCTTGGTGTAGGGAAAGCCTAGGAAAAGGACACAAATATCCATTTAGGCACCAGTTATGTCGTGACTCCTGGTGGGAATACCCTGGTAGCATGAAAGCGTGATTGGAGTTTAGCTCTTTATTATCTGAACTACAGATTACTGAGAAGCTGCAAGAGGAATTAGTCGTCACTTAGTTCCCTTTAACACTGATTCCAGACTGTAGCCTTGAAAATGCCTGCTCTTAGCCCTGCTCAACACTGCAAGCTTCTCTCTTTCTGATGGGGAGAAGCTCCCTCACCTGCCCCAAACCAGCACCAGTTATTTCTCCCTGATGACTGTGCACCCAGACCAAGCATTTCCTCTGAAAATTCAAACTGTAAAATTCCCTGTTAAGTCTGCCAACACTCCTACCCTTTTCAAGATACATAAAGAGTGAGTCGCCATTGAGAAGAAGCTACAGCAGAAGAAAGTGAGGATGAAATCAGGAACTAGAACGTGATGCAAAGCACCCTAATGCAGTTTCTCTCTGCAGAATTCTTAAGGCGTCTTTTGGTTTGGGCCAAACAGACTGGGCATGTGACAGCTCAGAGCCCACTCAGCTGGAGGCAAACCCGAGCCTTGACCCAACAAGCGGGGACATCGCACCCATACTACTCACTGTGATTGCTGCCTGCAAGGGTTTACCCCACCTTAACTCTGAGATTTGCTTTCCATATTGGAAAGCCAGAGATAGTGCCACGCATGGTGGGGATGTCCTGCAGAGCCCGGACACCAGCCACAACCCGCTCTGCAGTGGACTGGCTGGCCAGCTCTGTGGGGAGGAGACTTCTCCCCAGGCCTGCTCACCAAGAGTCATTTGAACACAGGTGGGGGAAAAAAACAACTGCAGGCGCAGCCCAGAGCTTCTCTGTGCCCATCAACAGTAATCACTGCCGGCTCCAGCAGGGACTCCAGCAGGGAGGCAAGAGAAGCACAAAAGGGACAAACACAGATGTCAAAACCTCAAATGAGACTGAGGTCACCACATGCAGACAACAGTCAACAACAGTTAAAAAGAAGCAAAGATACAACAGCTGCCTTCAGCTGAAGAGACCTTAGGAATGCGTTTCTACCTGTTGCCTTTCTTGTTTCATTTATTCAAAAGGCAACTTAACAAGTGCCTCAGTGGTGATGCAGGGTGGCGAAGAATCAGATCAGGAGAGGCAATTAGTTTTCTTAAAACGTTCAACAACTTCATTGTTATGAGTTTAGGTTTCGTAGTGAATTTTGGCCTCAGTCTGGGAAGGGAAATACAGGGGGTTTGGGGTGGTCTCGGCTGTGCGGGTGGGCTTTTCCATCCGGGGCTCTTTGGGAGCTGTGCCGTGATGCCGCGGGCGGTTGTGAAGTCGGAGCCGAGGTTTGCAGGGGGCAGACCTTTCCGTCCTTCCGCCGGGGCTCGGGAAGGTCGGCAGCGTGCTGCTGCGGGACGTCGTGCGCTTGACGCCGGGCTCAGCACCGTGATCGAACCTGCCCGCCGTCCCCGCTTCTGCCTGCTCCCGATTGCCAGTGCCCACATCTCCTGCTGCCCGTAGTTTGCAAAAGCAGCGATTTCCTCCTTCCCTCCCTGCCCGTGCCGGCTGGGAGGGAAATCACTGCCCTGCCAGAGCCCACCGCTCCTCCAGCCTGTGATCATAACCACACCAAAGGGGAAAACAGGACTCGGTGGGTTGGAAACTTCTGGCATTGCGTTGTTGTCTGTGCTGTCCGGATATACTCTAGTAACGAACTGCTATTCCTTTTCCATATTTTTGCCTGGAAGCCCTGTAATTTCAAAGGTATAGTAATTTGGAGAGAGGAGGGTCATCATTCCATTCCGTGAAGATTGCCACCTTCCTTGGCAGAATCTGTCTTTTAAACCAGGACAGAGACACCAGAAAATACTTGCTCCTATTTGATCCCACAATGGCAAAATGCTACCTGAGGCACCTGCAGTTCACACCCTGAAGAGGCTGTTGTGGCAGAACATGAGCAGTGCTGGATGCTTTTACGTTCAAGTGCTCCATTTTGGAGCACACAGATCCCTCCCGCTGTGTCCCAGCGCAGGGAACACTCACCAAAGGAGATGTCACCGAAGTCGAGCTCATCGGTGTCGAAGTGTAAAGTCGGCCCGACGACACACCCCCTGCTATGACAGGGACACAGGAGGAAATGGCTGCATTAAAGGGAATTGCAAAGCCTCCGGCTGTCGTGGCTTGGGGGCACAAAACCTGGTGTCAGGGGCATCGTGGGTTTCAAATCAACACACCACCATGTGCTCAGCACAGTGTCCATGTGCACAGGAGGCAGCTAAAGCCAAGAGGCCAGCAGCCCACAGCCACTGATGGGGCTTTGGACGCAGGGCAGGCAGGAAAAGCCCCCAAGTTGCCGGTGGTCCCATGGGGGACCCTGAACACCTACCCAGATGTGTCTCCGTGCCTCAGTTTCCCCATCTGTAATGGGATGGACATAAAGGTGTCCCCACAAACTTCTGTAACCAGCCTTTCCAGCCACAGGTTCCCTGCTTTGCTACTTGGCTGTAACTGGTCTTCCCATGGAGGAGCTTTCTCAGGAGATTTTGACCCACACAATCATTACAGACAGAGTTTTGAGACATGAAGCCAGGGGAGCCCCAAACATCCTCCAAAAAGAGCATTAACAGTTCTACACAGTAGACAGATGAATCCTAGAGGAAAGGACCAGCTTGTCACTAGTGCACCAGCTGGCACAGCCAGGAGCAATAGCTTAAACAACCAAACATGGGTGTCCTGAATCTACCACACCTCCTCCCCTGGCCTTGAACTCAGCAGACAGGCACTAAAAGTCACCAACATCCACTGAAGGCAGCACTTGAAGCTGCCCAACACGAGTTTATTTCATGGTTGACGCCAATTAATGCGCACCCTGCCTTTTGGTTAAAAGTCAAGGACCAGTGAACTGTGTCTTCTACTGTGTTCACAGGACTGCCCCTGGCTCCGCTCTACACATCTCAACAAGAGACACCTTCTCTTGCTCAAGGAGAAAGCTGCTTATGGAATAACATCCCACGCATGACCAGTTTGGGGGAGGGACAGAGGAGAATCAATTATTTGATGGTGAAAGGTTCCCTCTTGATTTCCAAAATAAAAATAGCAGCACTTTTTCTCCAAAAGCAAAGCCAGTGTAGTTGTTTCTCTACTATGGGCAGACCTAGTCAACACTGTTCTCCTGCTAAGTAATAAGTTTCATGTTCTTTTTAATCCATCTCCCTTATCTTATTGGTATAATCAACTGCAGATTGCTTTCATTTCTTTATTGCCCTGATCCAGTGCCTCCCAACAGCAGCAGCCTAGCTCCAAAGCTCCAGAGCAGCCAGCATCAGCTTTCCTGCTTACACTACGTTATCCTACCAGCACACGCCTCAGGCTAGCAGGGACAAGCCCTCATGCTGCTGTGGTCCTGAGGACTGAGCTCTGCCTCCCCCATCATCACCCCTTCTCCCTTCTGCAGGGCCAGGATTATGGGATGAAGCCCATGTCCTTGGGACAGTTCCTGCTGCACAGTTCCCTGTCTCCCACATCAGCCTTTTCCTGGCTGTGGAAAGGAGGTAGCAGAGCACTCTGCACAGGAGCTCGGAGCACAGCCTGCCTCCATGCATGGCCATGAGAAGTGAGGGGAGGCTGCTGCTGCCCGTTTGGGATGGATTATTAACAGAAGTTTTTAAAAACACTGCTACTGCCCAAAGCTGATCCATGCCACTGCCTGCCATGGCCCAAGGCAGAGGGACATCCCTGCAGGGAGGAGTCATTCCAGCTCCCGGGTACCACACAGGGCAGCAGGCACCCCCACACTAAGGCAATGCCAGGATCAGAGCAGAGATTAAGACCTCAGGAAACATCTTTTTTCTCTGCCCGACCCCAAAATGAGGTAGGTGGGGGATGTCCCAGAGACAGCTACAGATGTGCCCACCCAGAGTAAGCTCCCAGAGTCCTTACTCGATGGTCAGGATCACAGGTGTAGGAGATCCAGCCACACGGAACTGGAATGGTTCCTCAAACCGCCCCAACACGGCGGCATCCAAGGAGATCTGAATAGTCTGGATCCCACCTGGTGCAATGAGGCCCTCCTCGGGTACAAACTTGAAGCAGCAGCCCACTTCCGTGTTTGAAGGGATATAGGTGAAGGGAGCATCAAGAACTCCTTTGTTCATCAGTTTCACCTGCAGCAGCAAGAAAACAAAATGCAAGTACACGTGAAATCTTCCCTTCTTGGGAGTCATTTTCTAATGGCGCAATTAACACCCAGAAAAGGCAGAAGATGCTTTGTGCTGCTGGACGGCAGAAGTCAAAAAAATACAACAGGACAAGTTCTGCCTTTGGGTTTTCATG
The DNA here is from genome assembly GCF_029207755.1 of Chamaea fasciata. Classification (NCBI taxonomy): domain Eukaryota; kingdom Metazoa; phylum Chordata; class Aves; order Passeriformes; family Sylviidae; genus Chamaea; species Chamaea fasciata. The sequence goes on along the minus strand of NW_027094097.1, from coordinate 21,731,423 downwards.
CGAAGCTCACATAACTCCTCATAACTGGAGTCACCCTGGGGTTATCCCACGGACACAGAGCAGTCCACCTCTGGTCAGTAGCACCAAGCTCATTCAGACCTGGCCCTGAGAGCAACGTGGGGTGATTGCAGCTGCGTAGTGAATCACCACAGAGCTGCTGCTGCCCCAGTCAGCGCAGCTCCAGCAGTACCGTATCTACGCATTTACCTTTTCCCATACCGTGAAAACAATACACTGAGAAGGAGGCATCAACATCAAAATGTACAGACAGCGCCATCTTTTGGTAAGAAAACTCAACGTGTCTTTCCCTTCCACAACCAAACTTCTGAAAGTGTCTGGCATGATGTAGTGCCTCGTTTTCTGCCTCTTTCAGTTGCTCTCTCTTTTTTTTTGCAAACTTGACCCCCAACAGGGGGGAGGCAAATAGGTAGAAAAATCTTTTGCTTTATTCCCAGGAACACTTTTCTCTTTGTAGAGCCAGAGATGCACCAAGCCTGAAGTGTGGTGAGGGATTGGACAGCAAGGGAAAGAATCCTCAAGCCCTTTGCAAGGGCCTGCACTGAGCCAGGAGGCTGGATGGCTTTCCTGTGACTTCCAGGAATGAGCAGGAGACACTTGACTAAAAGTTGTTTGCGGTGGACTGAAGCTCAAATGTAGCCAGCTTGTCCCAGCTGCTTCTGAACAGCCCAGTACAAAGGTGCCTTGTGTCTGGTGCTGCCACAAAAGCCTCTGAACAGCTTTTTGACCCAGCGTTGGGTCAAAAGGGGTTGTTTTGCAGGAAGCCTCCCAGCTGATCCCTATGGAAGGCTGCCCAAAAGAAGGGACTGGGGCTTCATGAACAACAGACACATTTTTCTGGAACACCCCCCCCCCCCGCGCCCAGATTTGACCAGTGCATCAGCTATTCCCTGCTCACAACTGCCCAGGTTGCCAGGAATTCCACAGGTCCACCAGGCTTGCTGCTGCCTCAGGAGCCATCAGGATCCATCCCAACCCCTGGTGCTCACCTCATGGGTGTGGGCGGTTTTGACAAAAACTTCCCCAAGGTTCAGGGTATCACAGCTGAGTTCAACCAAGGGTCCGCGGCCTTCCCCTCTGAGGCGCAGGGCCAGCCTGCTCTCACGGCCTGGGGAGAGATGTCCATTTCAGTACAATAATTCCCTCTGTTCTACTGGATTTTCCAGGCTGCCTCAATGCTAGACCCTGATTCTGAGCTGCATGCAACCAGCTCTTGATGCTGCAGCAGAAGATATGGACCCTTCTCTTCCCTCAGGAGATATCCCCTGGGGCTGACTTGCAATTTCTAACCCATTCCTTGGGCTGGTTTCCAATTTTAGCCACCAGTTTGCTGAGTTTAAAACATCTCTGGTGTCCTGTAGCGACAGGCCAAGGAGTGACAGGTATAAATTGAAAGAAAGGAAATTTAGGTTAGATATTGAGAAGAATTTTTTTACTGTGAGGTGGTGAGACGCTGGAGTAGGTTCCCCAGGGGAGTTGTGGAGGTTCCAGCCCTGAAAGTGTTCAAAGCCAGGCTGGATGGGGCTTGGAGCTACCTGGTCTAGTGGGAGGTGTCCCTGCCCATGGCAGGGGCCTTGGCACTAGACAGTCTTTGAGGTCCGTTCCATCCTTAACATACTATGACTCTAGGGTTTCCTCCCCATGCACTTAGAGGAGCTTTGAAATCCATTCATTGAAGGCACAAAGCTCACAAAGACTTTGGCAATTGCTACCTGGCAAACTGCCAGGCAACAACTGCCAAACCACCTGGCCCAGCAGCACAGGACTGCTGTCCTCCACTTCTGACACTCGGCACTGTGTTCTGTTTGCACAGACTGAGAGCTGCAAGGTGACAATTCCCACACAGGGAGAGAAGCAGGTGCTGGCCAAGGGTGGTCCTTCTACCAACACCCTGGGCTCAGCGGGGCTCCGCCTCCGCTGGCCTGGTGGTGTCTGGAGGTGATCCAGGCTCAGGGAGCACATTTCTAACTCAGCTCCTACTGCCTGATGATGGATCCACGTCAAATGGACCCATCCTGGAGGTCAGTGGTCTAGAGGGGCTTAGTGCTTGTTCACTAAAGCTGTTCTGCTCTGCAGCTCCTTGGCCTTTGAGGAAATGCTGGCAAAGCCGTGCCATGAAAACATCTCCCTGCACTGCCTGGGTTGTTCTGGGATCAGCAATCCAGACACAGGTGTTCCGAGCCCTGGCCTTGCATGGGAGACTCCCTGGAAGCTGCAGGGACACTGGGGATGTGCCAGCACTGCCCTGCTGACCAGGAACTCTTCCCAGCAGTTACATGGGAGCCCAGTGGGCTCAGGCTTGCTCCATGGGTTCACTGTGGGTGAGAGAAGCAGGGGAAAGGAGCTGTACCTGAGATGTCACAGTAGGCCACACTCTGATACTCCAGTGCTTCCAGGGGTTTAAAGGTCACCTTGATTTCAGCCGAACAACGTGGCCCAATCTCTCCCTCCTGAAACAGAAAGAGACAGAAAAAGATTTATCTTCAAACTTCACACTTCTTGTTTTCAACCACTCCTCTAAGCCTTTCTTCAGAGCATCAGTGATGAGTGAACAACATAAGGAGCCCAAGGAAACACTCTAAACCCAGCTCAACACACCACTGGGCGCTCTCAATGCTCAGCTGATCAGCCCCCACTCTCCACAATGTTCCTGCTGCTCTGACACAAGCTCCTGGTCACATCATGCTGCAGTCAGCTACAGTGGTACCTAACTGCCATTGTGCACTGGTGGCTCTTGGCCTTAGATGGGCCATAGGAGTAACCAAGAACACGATCCCCTTCCTTGGAAAGAAAAATATTAGTTTAACCTTTTTTCAAAGAAAGCAGAGGTTGGGATTATTCTAGGATTTACTCCAGGATGAGAAGGGATTTTGCACTGTGCAGACACCAGGCATTCATCATCTCTCACAATGCCAATACTCAGAATCAGGGCTCTGGCTGATGGGAGGACATGGGCGTTTGCTTGCATAAACAGAAAAAGAAAAGGTTTACTGTCCCCGTGTGCAAGAGAACTCAAAATGCCCATTATAACCTCCCACCCTTGTGTCCAGGCTCACAGATGACACTGGGAGACTCACAAACAGTGCGAGTCGTGGTTAGAGGAAGGGACAGGCATTTCTACGATTAACCTTGGGCTGAATTTGGCCTCCTTTTCCCAGCGAACCCTTGCATGCTTCAGGTCAATCCGTGAACTGGCACTGCTCCAACACCCTCCGCTGAACCCCACGCAGCAGCACGTGTCGGGGGAGCCCCTACCTACAAAAACTGCTCCCTGTGGACACTTCAAGGACACGGAGTGCCCTGAGCTCGAGCCCTGGCAGCAGAGCTCAGCTTTGTCAGGCTCCCAGCCCTGCCTTGAGCCTGCAGGGCAGAAATACTTTCAGCAGTGAGCTCTGCAGCCGCACCAGAAACTCCATGCCCTCCCTCTGAGCACACCGAGCCAGCTGAGGACCTGCTGAGTGACCGCACCCGGGGGAAGGGGCGGGGGTAGGGTGGGCGGGAGGAGGAAGAGGAGGAGGAGGAGGAGAAGGAAGAGGAGGAGGAAGAGGAGGAGGAAGAGGAGGAGGAGGAGAAGGAGGAGAAGGAGGAGAAGGAAGAGGAGGAGGACGAGGAGAAAGAGAAGGAGGAGAAGGAAGAGGAGGAGGACGAGGAGAAAGAGAAGGAAGAGAAGGAAGAGGAGGAAAATGAGGTTCTCAGCTATCACTTACCATTGGCTCAATGAAAAAAAAGTCATTGGAGAACAGCAGGGGGTCTTCTTGCACCTTTGCCTTCTCCTCCTGGACCTTTTGGCTCAGGAGGGAGGTGCGATTTTCACAAAAGCCCTTCACCTTCTTTATTTTTTTCTCCTCCATGAAGTCTTCCATCCAGACCTTTGGTGGTGGCTCCAGCAAATCACACTGCCTGCAGCCGCAGGGAGAGACAAAGCCAGCAGGTCATTTAATATATTTGCAGAGAGAAGCGGAAGTGCGGGAGAGCAAAGCACTTGGGGAGGAGCGGCAGCTCCCCAGCAAGGGCTGACCCCAAGCCACGAGGGTCCCAATCGGATCAGAAGATAACCTGTTGTGCACAAGCTCAGCAGGTAGCTTTACTCCACACTTGCAAGCTCAGGAGAGCTTTGGAAAGCCAGCATCCCTCAAGAGAATCTCCTGCCTCAAAGCCTCTGCCAAAACTGAGGGAGAATCCACCAGCCACCTCAGCTGGCTTTTCCTACCACTGAGCTGCTCGGGGGGAAGCAGATAAAGATCACGGAGCACCCACTGCAGGACTTCCCTGGGAAAGGGAGACGAAGCTGGGTTGTGGTTACGTGTTACCAGCATCGCTCTTTGTTTCTTCCATTTTGGACCTGCCCTGTTCCCTACTCTGCCTTTCACAAGAGCATCCCAGAGCACTTCCAAAGGAAATTGATGAATTCAGGCACCGCATCCCTTCAGTGACATCCAAGGTTTTATATGCATGAAAACAGAGGCTGTGAGAGGGGAAGGGACTTCTTGGTGCAGGAGACAGACAGCAAACTCCTGGAGAGATCATCTTTTCAGGATCCAGAGCTTTTTGGGTCCCATCCCAGTGCATGGTAGTAGAATGGCCAGAGAGGGAAAGGATCCTGCACTAGCTCCTCTCATAAAAAAAAGTCCTCTCTGCTCTGAGATCTCAAAAGCATCTCTGACAGCAGGAGAGTAGGCCTTAGAGCTAACACCATCCCTAAGACTGGAAGTAAGGAAAAACAAAATGTCCTGGTGACAGGCTAGGACACAAACTGGCATGAAAATAAATGTAATTGGAAAAAAGTATTACGAAGAAAAGAAGGGTAGTGGTAGTAAGTGAATCCCTTCTAAGGGGAAATGAGGGCCCTGTATATCGAGCGGATCCGTTCCACAGGGAAGCCTGCTGCCTCCCTGGGATCCAGGTACTGGATATCACCAGGAGATTCCCTAAGAACTAAAAGAACTTCATCTGTTCACCACTGTCTGGGGGTACAGTGACTGTGAAATAACAGAGTTTTCAACATTCAGTGAAACAAGGAGGGGCATCAACAAAACTTCCACTCTGGTCTTCTGGAAGGCAGCCTTCGGCCTGTTCAAGAGATTGTTTTGGAGAGGACCTTGGGAAGCAGCCTTTACAAACAAAGGGGTCCAGGAAGGATGGACATACTTCAAGAAAGAAGTCTTGAAGGCACAGGAACAGACTGTCCCTGTGTGCTGAAAGATGAGCTGACAGGGAAGACAACGAGCCTGGATGGGCAAGGAGATTTGGAAGGAACTAAGGGGAAAAAAGAGGGCGTATTGCCTTTGCAAAGAGGGGCTGGCAACTCAGGAAACGTTTAAGGATGTTGCCAGGTCATGTAGGAAGAAGATTAGGGAGGCAAAAGCCCAATTAGAACTTGAGGAAATCCAGTCATTGCAATCAACCTTTCCTTCCCAAAATGCCATCCTTGGTTGGAGTATAAATGGAACTGGAATGCTGTGCTGAGCTCCTGCAGCCCAGGGACACACACCCTAATGCCAGGGATGGTTTACTTGGCATAAACCATTCAAAATCACCAACACGCCCCTGAGGCCATGCATTAGTTTCAGTCTTGGGCCATGTATCTCACTGAAACGTATCTTTCAAACCAACCTCCTCTTCTCTTCATTGTCGGCTTCCTCAGTAGGAAACATCTTCCACTGGAAGTGGGCTGTGATGTTACTCCTGTTTCTGATGAACATGCTTGTGTGGCTTGATGTGGTGATGAAAGTCTTCTCAACCTTCATGGAATATGTGCTCAATCCAATGTTGACATCTGCAGCTTCTGCGCGAAGGAATGTGAAGAAACTTTCTTCACCTGGAACAAAGCAGAGTCTTTGCTCAGCTAGCTCAGTTGCTGATGGAAGCACAAGGAACAAAGCAAACCACAGGTCACGGAAGAAAGTGTCATAGCTTTTAAATGTATTAGCAGTTCCATGGATCAGTACATTTATCACGTCCTGACAGCTCTGTGTGTACTGCGTGAGGATGTCCTGGGCACCTCCTTAACCACCTTATTTCCAAGGTGTTTGTAGAGATTTGGCCCCAAGGTGACAGTATGTACAGTGGGATTTGTCAGATGTGCTCAGGTGACCCACTCAGACCACTGGGATTTCTGCATCAAAGTCCTTCAGGTGACACTGAGGAGCCCTGGTCAATCCTGGCTTGCCGAGGTCTCCCCTGCGCATCCCACGAGACTCCTGCCCCTCCTGATCCCTTGGATCCCTTGTTGCTGACAAGCAAATACGCCTGGGGGCATGTGGGCAGAAAAAGGAGACCCAGAGGAACAGGTGAAGTGACAGCCCACAGCAGGAGGGGACACAGGAGAGGAAACACAACCGGCCTGGCTTTGCAATATGACAAACCACTACAAAATGAACACCATAAAAATCATCATCATCGTCATCTTCCTGTCCAAACCCACAGCCCCATCAGTCTTGAAATATTTCATATTGTCCTGATCTCAAAAACCAAGATGGAGCACTTCAGGTTAAATACAAAAGGACAAGGAAAGATTAATAAGTACAGAGCAGCTTCTATATGAAGTCTGAATGGGATTCCTCAGTCTAGAAATCAAATGGGAGATGTGAGAGGTTTGCAACAGCATGAACGGCCTGGGAAATGGGGACGAGGAAAAATTTGTCTTGATTTGTCACCATACAGGAACTTGAGGGCCTGAAGATGTTATTAGGCAAAAACTGCATGGATGTGTAGAGGGCAACATAGTAAAAGGGTCTGTGACAAGCCAGTGGAGAAGCGGCATACAGGACAGAGGTGTGCAAGAAATACACTGCATTGGAGAGAGTCTGATGGAGACCTCGCAGCTCACATACAGCACTGCCCAGGAGTAAAATAAAACTTCACCCAGGCGTAGCCACACAGTAGTGGAGAATCAGGGTTCCTCCTTCCTCCACTCTGCAACACCCAGCAAAACAGAATTCCAAAAATCTCAGCCCTGTTAGAGGGGATCCACTTTTTCAACCATTTAAACACCAGCTATTTCAGTTTTCTTTGGGGCAGAGCTGGAACAGAGGAGGTACATCTAGAGGGAATTGAGGGGGATGAACAGGGAGTGATGGTGGAGAACTGTCCTGTGTCCCATGCGTTGCCCAGCACTCACCTATGCAGCGCGCCACCAGGGACCCGAAATGGTCACCGCACGTCAGCGGGTGAAATCCCACTGTCACCTGCATGGTGTGACCAGGGCCCAGAATTCCTTCGGCTGGAACCACGGAGAAAGGACTGCAACACAAAGAGAGGATCAGGACTTGGGGGGAATTCTGGCCATGACATTCTTTCTGCAGTGCAGGTCACTTCAGCTCACTTGGGCAAGCAGGGAGCAAACAAACTACGGCCAAGACAGACAGAACAGCCAGGATCAGAAACAGCTACTGACCCACTTCTGAGGAGATCCAGCCCTCAGAAGATCCTGTGGGATAAAACGACCTAATCTCCCCCATACTCTGCATCCAGCCTTCTGACTGCCAGCAATCCCATCAGAGAATGGTTTGTGAAAAGCACAGAGAGAGTTAAGAGCTATCTGCATGCATAACTTGACGCTGACTGCCTCAGGAATTTCTCATTTCCTGCTACCTATAAACTTCCTCTCAAGAGATGCAAATGTTAGGGCACTATCTCTCTTGTGAGATTACAGCCTAGGAATCAGACAGGGAGAAGGAACTTTCTCTTGAAGACCACGGAATAACTACTGTTGAATTTGCAGCGTGGCTCTTTGGTTTATTTTACCTTGAAAAGATCCTGAATTAGCACATTTTGTCAGCATTTCAATGAAAGCTGCTCTACAAAAAGGAGCAATCAAAACTCTGAAAGAGTGCAAATGCAGATTAGAGCAATACAGTGACATGGAAACAAGACCCAAAAGGAGGATGCCATTTACAATCTGAAGGATCCAATCCCAGCCATATGAAGCACCATTAGCAGGAGCACATCGAGGAGGCAGAACAGGAGGGTTTTGTGTATTTACCAGCAGTGCAGTCTGGGGCCCTGGGTTGTCATCCAGGCTGGCAACTGTTTGCTTGGCTCACCAGACAAACTCTGCGCAATGTGTTGGAAATAATTACGCAAATGTCTTGGTGCACTTTGGATGTAACAGGAGCAATTAGGATTGGTCACCAGGTGAACAGTTCTTGCCTGACAAACACAAGACTCCGTGCTTTGATGCTCAGGGACAGCTCAGGTGAAATGTGCTTCTGCCCAGAAGTTGCTGGGCTTTGTGCTCTTCCACAGCCCCACTGAGGAAACAAAAGTTCCTCAGTGCTTTGCTGGTGGTCAATCTGTGCACAGAAAGGGTGTTCTGGGGAGTTTGGTGATGAACTTATCACACACAAAAATATAGAGAACATCTGGCAAGCTGAATTTCATTCATGTCAGTAGTGACAGCTGATGAACTTGCTTCAGGTTCTGCTCACTAAGGACCTATTGCTGCAGTTATGGGCCTGACCTGCTCCATTACCACTAGTGAGAACATCACTAGTGGCTGATGGAGAAGCCTTGGGCCAGCAATGTTTATGTGCTGGATGTGAGACTTTGGGGAGAGAGGAGGAAAGACAAGGCCCCAGCAGCCCCGGAGCCCGATTACTGTACGAGCTCCCACATCTGCCCCGAGGGTGAGCCAGCACTGCTGCAGGTCTCTGCTGGGGCTTGGGGGATCGGTGCCTGGTGTGGGCAAGGCACAGGATTTTTTTCTTATTGTTTTGTCAGGAATTTTGCCAGAAAGAGAAGCTGCCAGTTAAGGGAGTCCCTGGCCACACTTCAGCACTCCCCTTCCCTTCCCTTCCCTTCCCTTCCCTTCCCTTCCCTTCCCTTCCCTTCCCTTCCCTTCCCTTCCCTTCCCTTCCCTTCCCTTCCCTTCCCTTCCCTTCCCTTCCCTTCCCTTCCCTTCCCTTCCCTTCCCTTCCCTTCCCTTCCCTTCCCTTCCCTTCCCTTCCCTTCCCTTCCCTTCCCTTCCCTTCCCTTCCCTTCCCTTCCCTTCCCTTCCCTTCCCTTCCCTTCCCTTCCCTTCCCTTCCCTTCCCTTCCCTTCCCTTCCCTTCCCTTCCCTTCCCTTCCCTTCCCTTCCCACTCCTGCCCCATGTTACATACTCCTGCCCTCAGATGGCAGGATGCGAATAACACTCCTGGGAGTGACCTCAGGGGTTGCGTGAGAAAGAAGATATCTTCTTATTTTCAAATTACCAGGAGAAGAGGATCCAGCCAAGTTTCAGTTGTCAGGGCTGAAAAACTGAGTGCAAATCAGCCCTTGCATCTCCTACATCCCACCCCAGGCTGTACCCACCAGACTCCCCTGTTCCTGCTGGAGCAGTCATCTCTCATATAGACCTGGCTCCCCAAGACCCAAGGACACAAGCTCTACAGTTAAACTTAACTCCTCTGAATTTCAGTCAACATCACTAAGCTGTTCCCTGAGCCCACAGATAAGAAGGACTGTGAAGGAGACATCCCTGACGCTATAATAACCAAATGAAAACCACTGCCAAGAGATGGGGCTGGCAGGATAAATTTTGGCCTTTTATGGCTTGATTAGAGCAATATAGTGAGTTAATTGTCAGCTGTTCCTTAAGATAGTTCTCATCCTGTTAGATCTACCCTTTCAATGAATCACTACTGCACCCGACAGGCAGAAAAGATAAGGTCATGGAGGGGTTTTAATAGGTCTTCTTCGGCTTTTTAACTAGTCCATTTGTATGTTTGTTTCCTTGTATGGCATCTAAAGACAACTCCAGATCTCCCAATGGCCCCTTGCAATCCCCGGACACTGGTCTTGCTTTGAGCAGCGTATTTGCTCGGACAATTTCCAGAGGTCCCCTCTAGAGAAAGTTATTCTATACTTTTATCTTCTAAATCAGCCCAATTGCTTTTCACATAGTCACTAAATGTCTCATGTTTCTAATACACCTGTGCCTATGCCTATGGGCATGTGGTGTATTGATAGGCCTTGGAGGAGCTTGACATTTATGAAAGTTCCCAATGAAGAATTCATGATCTTTTGGCAAACATTTAACACAAACCAAAATGAAAAAACAGCAGAAACACAGGAACTTCAGAATATGTAAAATGAGATCTCAATGAAAGGGGGGACGACCTTATTCAGAGATTTAAAGCACGTGTTTGAAATTTTAAACCGGCTTTCAAAGGTTCATCGTGGAACAGAAGAGGGGACTGATGCCCTCAGCTGACAAGGGAAATCAGATCAGCTTTAAGTAACAGGAACTGCACCGGCTGCCTGCAACACAGCTCATGTTGGGCATCTGATGCAGGCACCACTGGAAAGCCATGTGCCTGTGTCCTCCCAGAGAATGGGTCTGTTTGGCTGACAGTGGTGAGTACCCATTTCAGAAGCTGCTTGTGCTCAGGAGGGCGCAAGCCAGCAACTAACATGTTCCAGCACCCCCCAGGAAATCTGGGGCAGAGAAAGCTCAAAGGCTGCATCCTGCTAAGAACACTGAAAGCAAGAGCAGATGCCATCCATCCTGCCCATTTCCAGCCGGCGACGCAGGGCAGCAGCTCCCATGCTCTGGTTCCTTTTGTTGTTCTTTCCCAACTCTGTTATCCCCCAAAGGTGTTTTGCACAAGGACAGATGAGCTGCCTCACCTCTCGGTGCCCAGCTGGTAATGAGCTGCCACACTACCACAATTCTGAATCAGCAGACTCTTGCGGGTGCTGCCCTTGACCGGACACTTTGAGAAGTCCAGCTCGTCTGGGAAGTCCAGGATAGCTCGGGCAGGGATGGCCCGAATTGGCACAACTATCCTTTCCTCTCCACTGACGCAGACGAGCTCATGGGAATAAACCTGCAGGAAAAGAAACTGTCTCAGCACAGGTCATTTGGTGCCATCTCCATGGCAGAAGAAAAGCCATTTCCTATATCCCTTCAAGGGTATCAATTTACCTATTCCACCCCCAAATGAACAATAAGTTCTACTAATATCTCACATTTTAAAGGCAGCAGTGCACTTTGCAAAACCTATCTCAGTGGCATTAAGCTCTTGTGTCACTTGGGTCATACAGACAAGTGCCCAGGGCCACCATAATTTTTACTCTCAATTTTAATGATGTTAAATAATTCCTAAGTCCCTTCTAAGGAACATGGAGCTAGGGAACACAGGACATTCCTCCTTAGGTTACTATATTCCCACGGATTGAGAATAGGACAAAGTGTTAAACTGAATCTAAGCAGCAAAAGGAAACTGAGAGAACAGCTGCACCCAAAGAGATCCTGGACCTCTGGCCTGGTGTAGAAATATCTGTTTGCTCAGAACTCCCCTCTAATTTTGCCTCTCCAACCAAGTCACGAGAAGAACAGTGCTAAGAGGTAGCAGGATGCTGTTGCAAAGAGCCTCTCTTTGTTTCCCTGCAAGGCCTCCTCCCTTCCATGCCATGTCCTAAACCCCTCTGTATGAACGAGCCTCCAGATCACAGCGCTGAGAGCAGACTTGCCAGGGCCTCGGCACTGGTGTTCAAACTTGCACGCAAAAGCACAATTGGCATGGAATGGGCGCCAGCTGACAGAGCAGCCACAGTGACAGGCATGAAGACAGAGCCGCAGCAGTGTCGCTGCCACCGGCTCTGGGCCCACAGGTCTGCCTGCCTGCAGGCTGTACCTGCCCTACACGAGCTCTTTCAGGCAGGTGTCCAAGTCCCCTGCAGCTCACCAAGCTCCTGCTGACTAAGGGCACCTAGAGCTCAGTGTGCCTGTGCCAGGCTGGGCCCACGGGCACAGCACATCCTCTGCCCTGGCCTTGCAGCCGTATCATGGTCAGCTGTGCTCTGGGACAGCACAGCCGCAAGGCTGGAGAACAGAGGGTGTGAAAAAGCACCGTCCTTGCTCCAGCCCCGGGTGAGGCAGGGAAGCTGTTGCCCGTCAGGAAGGCGGAAAGCTCTCTGACCTCTTTGTTCCTCTAGTACTTTGCAGAATAATGAAACCCCTTCCACTATACCTAGAGATGGCCAGACATCTATCAACACCCCTCTACCGTTTGCCTACTGTTCCCTGGGCATCTTTCTTCCCTTGGGAATGCTCAGAGGAATGTGCAGCGAGGGGAAGCAGGGCCTGTCAGGCCTGGGTGCAGGGCCTGACAGCACATGCCAAGCTGGGACTGGCTGCAGGCTGCCTGCCCACGGCCTGGAGCCAAGCTCACAGCATGGGCTGTACCCAGAGTGCAGGGACAACAATGGCTTTGGAGATAAATCTGTGTTTTGGCTCCTCCAGTCTCACCTTGTTCTCGTCAGGAGTGAAGTGGACGTGCACATCGGTAATGGCGCCTCCTGGCACGGCACGGCATGCATCACTGGGGCCCGCCAGCTGGAAGTAAGGTGAGCTCTCCATGGAGACCTGCACCCCCTGAAGATTCTGCAGGAAAGACATGGAACCATGATTTTGCCACTTGAGGAAACAGGACAAGAGGAGACCTGTCCATGCCCTGGTGACGTCCTTCCTTGACCCCTTTTCCAAAGCCCTTTCTGCTGTGGAGGTACAGGCACAGAATTCCCAAGGGTGAACTTGAATCCCTTCTGTCTGGCTCCAGCATTTTGGCCAGGGGCAGTAGGGCAGTGCCTGGTGGGAAGGAAGGGCCGAGCAGGTCAGCACCGGCAGGATGGAGACAAGAGCACCTGAACCAAATCATCTGCATATTCAACAGGGCCAAAAACCTGCTGATTTCTGCCTGCACACAGCTATGCAGTCGTGTTCCACGGAGGGAATGGGCTACCTGAAAGCATAACAGCACATTCTCCTGCGGGGAGGAAGAAATTCCTTTCTAGCAGGTCAGCTTTGGATAGGGCAGTTCTGGGGGATACAGTCATGCAGGCAGAGCAGCAAGAGAGGAGACCAAACACTGTGGCCTTACTGGGAACAAAAGCAAACCTGAAAAGCAAAAGAAGGAACACAGCAATCCCTAAAAAAGGGAGATGACAAAGAGAATTTAAAGCGCCAGTAAAGCAGCAAGGAAGAATCATCAACTGATTACAGCAATCACCTCCCCGAAAGTGATGGAAACACAGACAGGTTGTGCCTGTTGACTGTGGGCTTCAAAGGCATTTTCCTCCTGGAGAAACCTTGCAATTCTTTAGGGGAATGGTCTCTCACCTTTTGACCCTTCTGGAATTTCCTCCCTACATGTCCACACCTAATTGGCTGAATGCCAGGACCCTCCCAAAATAGGAGACTAGATAAGACCCCTGGATTTCTTTGTTCTCTCTCTTTCGGCCCCTGGACCCCTTTGAGGAATAAACGACTTGGAATAATCTGGGGGTAAGAGCCTCTTTTGAAATCTTTTGTCCTGTCCCTTCGGAGATATTCCTCCAAAGCCTCTCCAGAGCTAGCCCTGGGGAGGGGGGCCGGGCCTGCGGGGGGAATATTTCAAAACATGACCAGCACTGACTCACAGTGTGGTTTCAGTATTAAAAGCCAACCTTGGCTCTCCAGGGGTTCTTGCTGCCTGTGCAGGCAAGCTGGGCTGCTGGGCATTCCCGCTTGCAGCCAGCAGGCCAAGTTCTGCTCTCTGGGATACACAGACACAGCAAACATGCATTTTCAACACATAGATATCAACCCCTGAGCACCAAAATGCTCTCAAAAAGTCTAAACCAGATGATTTTGAGTCCTTCCTGTCTCTTCCCACCAGCCCACTCTTGGCACAAGCCTCATTTAAGAAAATGTTTCCCTGACTGAAATTCAAATGGTCTCAGTTTTCCCCTTTAGAGTCCAACACGACTGCTGACGTTTTTCAACTTTTTCCCTCTCAGCTCTCTTGGGAAACTGCAAAACAGGAGCACATGGCTTTGGATGTTCTGTGGTTCTCCGAGGGGAAAGCAGAGCACCATGCTGCTTTTGGAAAATCTGAGCAGAGCTGGATGAATCTTAGCAGGAGCCTGAAGTGGCACCTAAAGGCCTCCTACTGCTTCTGCTACATCAATCTGATTCCAGGGCTGTTTCAGAACATTTCCTGCCGTGCCAGTGCCACTAATGATAGTGATTCCAGCAGAAAGCGTAGACGACTCAGCCCCTGAGCTTTGACTGTGAGCTGCACAAAGGGAGCCAAACAGGCTCATTTCCCCAGGCAAATGTCAAGGGACTGTGGAACGAGCCCAGGGGAGGGGATCTGATGCTTCCCCAGCTCAGCCCGTGGTGGGGACCTCACCTGCGCCTTGCGGGAGAAGCCTGGCAGCACCAAGTCCACAGACTCTCCTGGCTTCAGGTCCATTGACAGCGGCTCCAGCCCAAACACGGGGGCCGTACGTTTGGGCCTCTGGGAATCACGTTTGGCCTTGGGGCTACTGTGGGCTGAGGTGCTCTGGCCCTCCTTCCCAGCTGGCCTGTTACATTCCGCCTTCCAGAAGAGCTGATGGAAGTGGTGGCCCCCATCTGTTAGTCTGAACTGACGAGCACAGGGAAGGAGGCTAGAAGAGAAACCAGAATGGAAAATAGTATGGGAGAAGCTATTGTCCTGGTCATCAGATTGCTCCCAATGAGGATTCTGAGCTGTTAATAGCTTGGAGACCGTCTTCATTTGCAGCTCTTAATGTGGACTGGGAACAGTGTCTGATAAGCTGCCCTTCTGATGTCGTTATTGCAAAGAGGAATATGTTTCTAATGGTAATGTAGCATTTTCCAGGCCAGGCTAACAGGATCTGGTGTTTTCCGCCAAAATGTGTGTTCTGGGGTGATTCATACTGTTACTGTATTTTGCATTAATCTGCACCCGAAACTGTTATTGAATCTTTGAGATCCTGCACCTGAGGCCCTTGTGTGCGGGGGTATGATTGCAGGCATTTTTAAAAGCCAGCGCGGAGGAAGTTTCTGGACAATCCCAGCAAGCTGCTAGAAATCATCTGTCTGCTCTAGGAGAGGAAACCAGGGGAGCAGGGGCTCTCTCGTTCGTAGAAGCTTTGGTTTTGCACTGGTGGTCATTTGTAGAAACTTCATTTCGCAATCAGAAACTGTTTTGAAGTGAACTTTGCAAACTCTGCTGGCAACGGAAAAATGAGCAAGGTCCTGTGTAGAAGTGTACCTCACCTGGTAGGGTTTGCAGCCCCACAGTGGCAAGGAGGCTTCCATTTAAGGGAAGGATTTGGGTCCCATTCTTTGTTTCACTCATGAGGTAAAAACCAGAGGTTTTGATACCTTTTTTGGCCTTGTGCCAGGACGGACGCAGCCCTTGGATCTTTGAGACTGTGCCTCAAGCCCTGTTCCTATTTCTATTGGGCAGGATGCCAAGAATCCGGCCTGGATTGTTACATGCTTAAGAGAATAGACCAAGATCCTCAGGGCATTTTTGGGGTGTTGTAGCAAGTGCAAAGGTCCTCCTTGCACTCGGCACAGCTTTTTCTCTTTTTTCTGCATGGCTTCTTATTTTCACCTTAATTAAAACAGTTTTGCTTTTCAAACACCTCTGATCATGCTGCCTCGCTAATATTTTAGGCCATCCTGAGGCTGCCGGTCAAACCCAGAGGTGATGCACCTGAGAGGGCACCCTAACATTCTGGCCTCCCGCACAAGCATCAGTCCTGGGCAGGCAGGGCAGCAGCAGAGCCCACGAGCAGCGTGAGGAAGCGTTGGCAGCGGCACTGCAGGCCCCACACAAACCAGCAAGTTTCCATCTGCCTCTGGAACTGCTCTGCGGGCTCCTGCCTTCCCAGGGGGGTCGTCACCCTCCTGTCCATTTGCTCCCAGGGCCCCTGCTTGCCTGGCAGGTGCCATTTTGGAAGGGAAGGGTGCGATGCCATCTTCCCTTGGTCCCGCAGCCACACGGAGGGCCCGCCTCATCCAGGCGCCATTTTGGGAACCTTTTGTTCTGGGGGAGCCTGCGAGACCATTACTTGACCAAGTGAGGACATAGATGTGTTAGAACTGAAGGCAATTCAGTGGCAATTGAGCAACTGGTTTCTCTTTCAGTGGTTTTTGAGGGTACCTAGCAACGCTCAACTGGCCATCACATGTCTCTAAAGGTATCTCTGCCTTCAGGGAAGGAGTCAGGGTCTTTGAACACTGAAGAAGATCGTGCCTGAAGGACTACAGCAAAACTGCTCCTTGTTGAGACAGAAGGAGAGGTGGGAGTGGGAGATCTCCTACCTGAATTGGTATCCCAAGTTGAGCTCCGGGGCAAATGGTTTGTCTGTGACAATTGTGGTGCCAGTGCCAAAAGCCAGGAGGGTGGAGGTGGTCCAAAGTCTGTTCCCAATGAACAGCTGGAGAGCATCAGCAAAAACCCCAGTGTCATCCAGGGTTGCTGTGACAGTCACAGGAACATCACCCCTGGCGGGGATCACTCCTTCCCTGGGTTCAATAACATAGCAGTGAGGTTTACAAGCCTGTAAGACACGCATAATGTGCATTTAGGATGGAAACCATACACCCTGGTCTCTTATGGGGTGTAAGAAAAGGAGAAGACTAAAGAGGGGAGGATAAAAATCCTAAAGGCCTAATTTCCCTAAATTTAAGCTGCAGTATTGGGGAACAGCAGAGCTTACACAACCTGTATTTTCCCCTCCTTTAACAGACTCTCACCTAATTAACCCAGTTTTGCCCAACCCAAGGGACGCTTATCCTCAGGAGAGTGTTCCTTCCCCAGTCCTTCTCTGGAGTGTGTGCCAAGGAAAGCTGCTTTCTCTCTCCTGGCTTCTCACAAAGGCTCAGGGCCAGAGGAAGTCATGACGGCTCAAATCCCACTCCAGAAACCACACAGCTGGAGGACACTGCTGAGAGCCTGAAGAATATCTCCGCAAAACCAGTTGAGCAAAACCCCAACACCAAACTATCCTTTCCCAAGAGGCCATCAATGCTTTTCAACGTCCCCTAAAGGACCGAGGCCCTCACTTCCCACTGATCATCCGCTGTAGAGAGGTGCCCCAGGGCCTTCTGCTTTGGAAAAGTCACCTCTAAATGGTTATGGCAGAGCAGGAAAGAAGGAAGCAGAGGGAAAACTGGATGACATGTGCTCAGTGGGCATGGCCCACTCTTCCTAAGAACTCGTGTCCTCTGGTTTCTCATGGGCTTCACAGATTGGCCAAGAGAGCTGGAAGCTGCCCAAAGGAGGGAGGAAAGGCCCCGCACCAGCACAGCTGTACAGACACAGCTCTGCAGGTCCAGCCCTGGAACGAGCACGTGAAGCCCATCCTTTACACACCAGGCCCACCCAGCCAAGGTGCATTGCCCCCTGAAGAGGTGGAAGGCAGAATTTCATTGTGTAGTTCGAGAAAGCTGTCCTGGAAAAATCCCTCACTTTAAGGTTACATTTATCCCCCAAACTGCAGGAAAAGCAGCAAGAGGAAAAATCATGCCCCTCCTCCTTGGCTCAGGAGGCTGTGGCTGGACTTTCCCACATGGCCTGATGCTTTATCCACAGACACAAACAAGTCCACAGGATCAGGTTTTAACCAGCTCCAAGTTCAACACACCCAGCATGGAGAAGAACAGACCTCAAGCCCCTCAGAGATCTCCCCCTCCAGCAGACATCCCACCCAGCCCCAGGCCCAGCCTACAAGCCCTTCCTGGCTGCAGCAGCCCTGCTCTCCCTGCCAGGGGAGCAGCCCCAGCTCCTCTGCCCTATGCAGCCTTCACATATTAAACAGCCATTCTCTGCAGCCGGTCCCCAAAGATGCTCTTCAAAGGCACAGAGACCACAGGCTGGGGGGTGCACAACCCCCACACATGTCTTTGTGTGGACAGCCCAACTGGCCTGACCCACAGCAGGTGTGAAAATTGCCTCCCCACCAGCAGTCTGAGGACAGACCTCACACCCTCTTCTCTACCATGAACAGCAGTTTGGCACAAAGCAAATGTAGATGGCACAGGGAAAGCACAGGGAAACCCATGCTCTCCGAGGAGCAAAGGACCACAGGTTTCTCTTGATCTCAGAGCTCAAAAACCGTGACACACACAGCTAAAGACCTTCCATAAAATTATGGGAGAACTCGTCAACACAATCCAGACGAATTTCTGCTCCAACATCTCTGCACCTGATTTCACTGAGGAGTGCCCCAGCTAAAACCACTCCAGAGCCAGGTTCCTTTTGCCTCACCCAGATGGAATCTTGGAGTATCTCGCTTCCTCTCACACAGGCCGATGCATATAAAAACCACGTCATGGCAGCTTGTAATGTCAACCAGTCAATTTCCCTGGAAAACGGCCCCACAGATACTTACAATCTCTAGCCTGAAGTCTAAATCGACGAGATCTTCGTTGAAGAGGCCAAAAGCTTGTGAATTAGGCCTTAGCACTAGGATCCTGCCAAACTCTATCAGCCTTGGACTTATGTAGACTGCTGACAGCCGTCCAAGGCTCTGTAGTTCTGTTCTCTGTTACAGAAAGCAGGCAAGAAAGAGTAAAAAAAAAAAATCAAACCCAAACAGGGAAACCTAAAAAAGCTTAAACAGCTCAACCCAGCTCAAGTTATTTCTTTAGGGACAGCTACCATTCTCCAGCTGAATTCCTGGGATTTTGGGGGGAAAAAAATAAAGCTTATGTATTCACCTCCAAATTGAAAAGGATTAAGTAAAGAGAAACTTTCAAACTACAAATTATTGGTCCAAAGGTAGAAGCTTTGCAAGAAATCTCTAGTTAAGATCAGGCTGACAGTTAAACAACTGGTTCTTCGGGTGGGGAGAAACTCTTCTCTTTAGGTAAGCAATCTGATAGTTGAAAGCAAGTGCTCAGTCAAACTTCAGGCTCCCTGGCACAGCCTGCACTGCCTGTCCTCCCTGTTGACTGGTTTACATGCAGTGCCACAATGGCCCAGGTTCAGATGTTTGGTGCCATCCAGGGAATTTGGCATCACCATTTCCATGTTTTAATGTAAGCTTAAATCCTTGCAACTACTCTTCAGATGCCAGCTTTCCTTTCTTTTACAGAAAGCCCAAGGTTCCCAGAAATCTTCTGACATCCTCTTTTGTGCTGAGAGGTAACATTTTAAAAAAGATGTTTCCAAAGTTAAGAGCATTTTAAAGAGTAATTAAAATGATCCTCAATTCCAGCTTAGATGAACTACCTTCTGGGTCAGACACTGACATTGCCACCTATAAGGCACGAGCTGTTTATGCCACCTGCCCCTGCTGTCCTTCTCCACAGCAGCCTGTGCCTCTTTTCCCCGGAAGAATCCCCGCACACTGTGCACCCTGCCAGGACCAGTTGCACGAAGGCACACACCTCCCCTTGCACTCACCAGTGGGTTTCTTGCATCCCCAAACACGCCGGTACAAACACTGGTGCAACGCTTGCCCAATCTTTGGATTTCAACTGTAACTGGAATCTCTGCAGCGCTCCGAGGCTGGAGAATCCCACAGGGTCTGGGGCTGGAGTAGAGCACAGGAGAGTCCTCCTCGGGTTCCTAGAAGGGACAGAATCAAATCCAGCTTCAGAGGGACCTCTGAAGAAACTTCAAACTCCTTAACATCCATCCCAACAGCAACTTACACACATTTTTAAAAATCCCCAGGACAAAGGTAAAAGGCACAAACAAGATCCAAGAATTGTAGGCTTAGCATTCTCAGGGGGTTCTGCAAGGAGGCTGCCAGCACAAGCACTGGTGTCTGTGGATGCAGCAGCTTTTCACAACCCTCGAAGATCTCCCACAAGAAAACACCCTGAAGACTAGAACGTAAGCCCTTTCCTCAAGAGATTAAACTGCATCCTAAAGCTAACATTCAGGTAGGATCCTGTTCTCAGCAGATCTTTAAGACTGAATAGGAACCGGCAAGGTCTTATCCAAACCCTCTTCCCCCCTAATAATCTCCACAGTAATATTTCAGAGGAGGAGGTGGATGCGATGCCAAACCTGGGGAATAAGCCCGTAGCAGCCAGGAAGGTGGGTGTTATTCCAAATGAAGAACTTCCTCACGAACGGGGCCTTCAGGTCGCACTCATGGATCCCCCGGTTTTGGGGGTACACTTGCAGCTCAGGAACGAAACATCTGGGCAAAGAGATGACCCCAAGGGAATCAGAGATACTGAGAGAATGGAGAACGTTTACCCCCAAAGATTGTGAAATGGAGCACAACACCTTTGTCACTGTCAAATACACATTTAACAGGCCTACGGTGAAAAATTGCCTTTAAAGTCCTCCCACTCAAACATGTCTTGTCGAGGAGGGGCAAAACCTGAGAGGCAGCACCCAGAGGCTGCCAAGTGCCCCAGGCAGAGCACTTGGTCCCACAGCTGCCTCAGCCCCTCCTTCGCCCAAGAAGGTTTGCAAGAACTCCTGGAACAGTCCCAGTGATCCATGAGCTCTGGGGGAGCCTTCCCAACAGGGATCAGTGCTCAGTAAGGCTCCAGGAACACACGACTCTAGTGTCTCAGTAAAAAGGACTCCCTTCTCTCCCATGGTGCTGTTACCCTGCCTGAGAACTCAGCTGTTTGCCCCAGCCTTGGAGGGCATGAGACATCACCTGCCCCACAGAGTGGGAGATCACTCCCTCCCAGTTCCTACAACTCCCCTGGTCCTTCACTCCACAGGTCCAAATACTGACTGTCCCCAATTGCACTTGCTTTTCAAACATGGCAGCCCAGGCACTGACGAGATGGCTCTGCCTGGGAGTGGGAACAGCACCAGGGAACTGCATCCCTCTTGTCATTAAACTGACACCTAGAGCAGCACAGCAGGATGGAATTCTGCTGGAGCAAGAACAACTTTTGCTTTAAGCCTGAGAACATCAAAGCTCAAAACAGGAAGCAGAGAGAAGGGGAAAAAGTAGAGCTGACCTGCCACATCAAGGACTGATTTCCCCTCTGAAGATCCTGCCCTCACCTCTCTTGCTGTGAGCCACTTCCCCACTGTCACGTGCCCTCGTTAACAGAACCAGACCCTGACCCTCAGCAGACTGCTTGGTGTGCCCCAAGCCAACGCGGGCTGGTTGCAACCCAGCACAACTCCACCTCTTGCAGGAAGAAGGCGAGGAGGCCCTTGGGAAATTTGCTTCACCTCAAGCACCAGGTCAATAAATGATATCATTCCTGGTCCCTTTAGAAAACGACCCAGGACCACGCTGGGCTGTCAGCAGGGCTGCTTTTCACCACAGGCTGCTTTTCAAGCACTGCTGTTCTCATGTCCAGCTGGGCAGAACATGAGGTCATTAAACAACACGTCTCCTTGGGAGCTGCAGCCAGCACGTCCTGTGCAAGGCAGTGCGCTGGGGGAGGCCAGGGAAGTGCTGGTACCTGGCCTTGATGATCAGTGATGCCACTCCCTTGCCAAACCACTCCAGGTCCACCAGCAATTTCCGGTTGTATTCCGTCACAGTGTTGGAACACAGGGTCACCTGGTGGAAGAGAAGAGCAGTAAATTCTTCTTTACAAAAGCTCATGACTCACGTGTGATGTCCTCCAGTTTTTGTGGTAAGAAAAGGGAGGATTTTGCCTTAATTCTTCTGCCGCTCCACGTGTAGAGCAGTCTCTAAGAGTGACAAAAGCCTTCTGGCAAATACCAGATTTGTTAAGCACACCTTGCTATCAGGGCATAGGTCAGCTAAATTAAAACATTAGACTAAAGCTCTGTGCAGCACTGTGTTCAAATTAAGGGGCAAATTTTCATCTGACTACAATGACATAAATGCAGTGGAAATCTGCTGACTTGAACAGAATGAGTTCAGCTTTACAGCAGGAAGCTGAAGACAAAGCGTGGGCCAGCAGGTGCTGGGCAGTTCATGGCCGCAGAGTTTTTTGCCTTCACTGGAGATCCCTGCAGTGAACACAAATCATTCTACTCCCCAGGACAGGAGAAATGAGACCAAGAAGAAAAGCAAACTGCTTTATATAATGACATCTCTCTAACAGCCACCTTTGGTCCTCGTCCGTCCTCTGCCCACTTGCAATCAAAGACATTGCTCTCAAAAACACCAAAATGCCTTCAGTACTTGACCATTATGGGACATGATTTCAGCTTGTGATTTTGGAAACAAATCAGTACTCCTTCAGGAACGTCCCGAGTAACCCAGCTCACAGAGGCCCCACGCCAGTGCAGATCCTCGCTCACACGATGATCAGAGCTGGCATCAGAGCTAAAGCCCTCCCACACTCCCGTGAAGCTTCAGACCCGCTGCTGAAGTGTGTGTGGCTGGACTCTTCCCATACCTCGATATCCTGGTGTTCCTGGGATTGGAGGGTCCTTTCGCTGGGGTTCAGTGTAAACTCCCGTGGCTTCACAGAAAAATGAATTCCCTCCCTCCAGGAGGGCTCACTGTCGCTGAGTATTTGCTCAAAGCTGCTAACAGCAGGCTGAGTGCCATCGTCCGACACCCGCGAGGTGTTAGTGAGGCGACAGGTCTTGGTGTAGGGAAAGCCTAGGAAAAGGACACAAATATCCATTTAGGCACCAGTTATGTCGTGACTCCCGGTGGGAATACCCTGGTAGCATGAAAGCGTGATTGGAGTTTAGCTCTTTATTATCTGAACTACAGATTACTGAGAAGCTGCAAGAGGAATTAGTCGTCACTTAGTTCCCTTTAACACTGATTCCAGACTGTAGCCTTGAAAATGCCTGCTCTTAGCCCTGCTCAACACTGCAAGCTTCTCTCTTTCTGATGGGGAGAAGCTCCCTCACCTGCCCCAAACCAGCACCAGTTATTTCTCCCTGATGACTGTGCACCCAGACCAAGCATTTCCTCTGAAAATTCAAACTGTAAAATTCCCTGTTAAGTCTGCCAACACTCCTACCCTTTTCAAGATACATAAAGAGTGAGTCGCCATTGAGAAGAAGCTACAGCAGTAGAAAGTGAGGATGAAATCAGGAACTAGAACGTGATGCAAAGCACCCTAATGCAGTTTCTCTCTGCAGAATTCTTAAGGCGTCTTTTGGTTTGGGCCAAACAGACTGGGCATGTGACAGCTCAGAGCCCACTCAGCTGGAGGCAAACCCGAGCCTTGACCCAACAAGCGGGGACATCGCACCCATACTACTCACTGTGATTGCTGCCTGCAAGGGTTTACCCCACCTTAACTCTGAGATTTGCTTTCCATATTGGAAAGCCAGAGATAGTGCCACGCATGGTGGGGATGTCCTGCAGAGCCCGGACACCAGCCACAACCCGCTCTGCAGTGGACTGGCTGGCCAGCTCTGTGGGGAGGAGACTTCTCCCCAGGCCTGCTCACCAAGAGTCATTTGAACACAGGTGGGGGAAAAAAACAACTGCAGGCGCAGCCCAGAGCTTCTCTGTGCCCATCAACAGTAATCACTGCCGGCTCCAGCAGTGACTCCAGCAGGGAGGCAAGAGAAGCACAAAAGGGACAAACACAGATGTCAAAACCTCAAATGAGACTGAGGTCACCACATGCAGACAACAGTCAACAACAGTTTAAAAGAAGCAAAGATACAACAGCTGCCTTCAGCTGAAGAGACCTTAGGAATGCGTTTCTACCTGTTGCCTTTCTTGTTTCATTTATTCAAAAGGCAACTTAACAAATGCCTCAGTGGTGATGCAGGGTGGCGAAGAAGCAGATCAGGAGAGGCAATTAGTTTTCTTAAAATGTTCAACAACTTCATTGTTATGAGTTTAGGTTTCGTAGTGAATTTTGGCCTCAGTCTGGGAAGGGAAATACAGGGGGTTTGGGGTGGTCTCGGCTGTGCGGGTGGGCTTTTCCATCCGGGGCTCTTTGGGAGCTGTGCCGTGATGCCGCGGGCGGTTGTGAAGTCGGAGCCGAGGTTTGCAGGGGGCAGACCTTTCCGTCCTTCTGCCGGGGCTCGGGAAGGTCGGCAGCGTGCTGCTGCGGGACGTCGTGCGCTTGACGCCGGGCTCAGCACCGTGATCGAACCTGCCCGCCGTCCCCGCTTCTGCCTGCTCCCGATTGCCAGTGCCCACATCTCCTGCTGCCCGTAGTTTGCAAAAGCAGCGATTTCCTCCTTCCCTCCCTGCCCGTGCCGGCTGGGAGGGAAATCACTGCCCTGCCAGAGCCCACCGCTCCTCCAGCCTGTGATCATAACCACACCAAAGGGGAAAACAGGACTCGGTGGGTTGGAAACTTCTGGCATTGCGTTGTTGTCTGTGCTGTCCGGATATACTCTAGTAACGAACTGCTATTCCTTTTCCATATTTTTGCCTGGAAGCCCTGTAATTTCAAAGGTACAGTAATTTGGAGAGAGGAGGGTCATCATTCCATTCCGTGAAGATTGCCACCTTCCTTGGCAGAATCTGTCTTTTAAACCAGGACAGAGACACCAGAAAATACTTGCTCCTATTTGATCCCACAATGGCAAAATGCTACCTGAGGCACCTGCAGTTCACACCCTGAAGAGGCTGTTGTGGCAGAACATGAGCAGTGCTGGATGCTTTTACGTTCAAGTGCTCCATTTTGGAGCACACAGATCCCTCCCGCTGTGTCCCAGCGCAGGGAACACTCACCAAAGGAGATGTCACCGAAGTCGAGCTCATCGGTGTCGAAGTGTAAAGTCGGCCCGACGACACACCCCCTGCTATGACAGGGACACAGGAGGAAATGGCTGCATTAAAGGGAATTGCAAAGCCTCCGGCTGTCGTGGCTTGGGGGCACAAAACCTGGTGTCAGGGGCATCGTGGGTTTCAAATCAACACACCACCATGTGCTCAGCACAGTGTCCATGTGCACAGGAGGCAGCTAAAGCCAAGAGGCCAGCAGCCCACAGCCACTGATGGGGCTTTGGACGCAGGGCAGGCAGGAAAAGCCCCCAAGTTGCCGGTGGTCCCATGGGGGACCCTGAACACCTACCCAGATGTGTCTCCGTGCCTCAGTTTCCCCATCTGTAATGGGATGGACATAAAGGTGTCCCCACAAACTTCTGTAACCAGCCTTTCCAGCCACAGGTTCCCTGCTTTGCTACTTGGCTGTAACTGGTCTTCCCATGGAGGAGCTTTCTCAGGAGATTTTGACCCACACAATCATTACAGACAGAGTTTTGAGACATGAAGCCAGGGGAGCCCCAAACATCCTCCAAAAAGAGCATTAACAGTTCTACACAGTAGACAGATGAATCCTAGAGGAAAGGACCAGCTTGTCACTAGTGCACCAGCTGGCACAGCCAGGAGCAATAGCTTAAACAACCAAACATGGGTGTCCTGAATCTACCACACCTCCTCCCCTGGCCTTGAACTCAGCAGACAGGCACTAAAAGTCACCAACATCCACTGAAGGCAGCACTTGAAGCTGCCCAACACGAGTTTATTTCATGGTTGACGCCAATCAATGCGCACCCTGCCTTTTGGTTAAAAGTCAAGGACCAGTGAACTGTGTCTTCTACTGTGTTCACAGGACTGCCCCTGGCTCCGCTCTACACATCTCAACAAGAGACACCTTCTCTTGCTCAAGGAGAAAGCTGCTTATGGAATAACATCCCACGCATGACCAGTTTGGGGGAGGGACAGAGGAGAATCAATTATTTGATGGTGAAAGGTTCCCTCTTGATTTCCAAAATAAAAATAGCAGCACTTTTTCTCCAAAAGCAAAGCCAGTGTAGTTGTTTCTCTACTATGGGCAGACCTAGTCAACACTGTTCTCCTGCTAAGTAATAAGTTTCATGTTCTTTTTAATCCATCTCCCTTATCTTATTGGTATAATCAACTGCAGATTGCTTTCATTTCTTTATTGCCCTGATCCAGTGCCTCCCAACAGCAGCAGCCTAGCTCCAAAGCTCCAGAGCAGCCAGCATCAGCTTTCCTGCTTACACTACGTTATCCTACCAGCACACGCCTCAGGCTAGCAGGGACAAGCCCTCATGCTGCTGTGGTCCTGAGGACTGAGCTCTGCCTCCCCCATCATCACCCCTTCTCCCTTCTGCAGGGCCAGGATTATGGGATGAAGCCCATGTCCTTGGGACGGTTCCTGCTGCACAGTTCCCTGTCTCCCACATCAGCCTTTTCCTGGCTGTGGAAAGGAGGTAGCAGAGCACTCTGCACAGGAGCTCGGAGCACAGCCTGCCTCCATGCATGGCCATGAGAGGTGAGCTGAGGCTGCTGCTGCCCGTTTGGGATGGATTATTAACAGAAGTTTTTCAAAACACTGCTGCTGGTGGAGAATCACCCAGGCTGGCCCATCTCCAAAGCCCTGGGGGCCTTGCTGGGTGCTCAGGGGGGACATCCCAGAGCAGCTACTGCCCAAAGCTGATCCATGCCACTGCCTGCCATGGCCCAAGGCAGAGGGACATCCCTGCAGGGAGGAGTCATTCCAGCTCCCGGGTACCACACAGGGCAGCAGGCACCCCCACACTAAGGCAATGCCAGGATCAGAGCAGAGATTAAGACCTCAGGAAACATCTTTTTTCTCTGCCCGACCCCAAAATGAGGTAGGTGGGGGATGTCCCAGAGACAGCTACAGATGTGCCCACCCAGAGTAAGCTCCCAGAGTCCTTACTCGATGGTCAGGATCACAGGCGTAGGAGATCCAGCCACACGGAACTGGAATGGTTCCTCAAACCGCCCCAACACGGCGGCATCCAAGGAGATCTGAATAGTCTGGATCCCACCTGGTGCAATGAGGCCCTCCTCGGGTACAAACTTGAAGCAGCAGCCCACTTCCGTGTTTGAAGGGATATAGGTGAAGGGAGCATCAAGAACTCCTTTGTTCATCAGTTTCACCTGCAGCAGCAAGAAAACAAAATGCAAGTACACGTGAAATCTTCCCTTCTTGGGAGTCATTTTCTAATGGCGCAATTAACACCCAGAAAAGGCAGAAGATGCTTTGTGCTGCTGGACGGCAGAAGTCAAAAAAATACAACAGGACAAGTTCTGCCTTTGGGTTTTCATGCGAAGCTCACATAACTCCACATAACTGGAGTCACCCTGGGGTTATCCCACGGACACAGAGCAGTCCACCTCTGGTCAGTAGCACCAAGCTCATTCAGACCTGGCCCTGAGAGCAACGTGGGGTGATTGCAGCTGCGTAGTGAATCACCACAGAGCTGCTGCTGCCCCAGTCAGCACAGCTCCAGCAGTACCGTATCTACGCATTTACCTTTTCCCATACCGTGAAAACAATACACTGAGAAGGAGGCATCAACATCAAAATGTACAGACAGCGCCATCTTTTGGTAAGAAAACTCAACGTGTCTTTCCCTTCCACAACCAAACTTCTGAAAGTGTCTGGCATGATGTAGTGCCTCGTTTTCTGCCTCTTTCAGTTGCTCTCTCTTTTTTTTTTGCAAACTTGACCCCCAACAGGGGGGAGGCAAATAGGTAGAAAAATCTTTTGCTTTATTCCCAGGAACACTTTTCTCTTTGTAGAGCCAGAGATGCACCAAGCCTGAAGTGTGGTGAGGGATTGGACAGCAAGGGAAAGAATCCTCAAGCCCTTTGCAAGGGCCTGCACTGAGCCAGGAGGCTGGATGGCTTTCCTGTGACTTCCAGGAATGAGCAGGAGACACTTGACTAAAAGTTGTTTGCGGTGGACTGAAGCTCAAATGTAGCCAGCTTGTCCCAGCTGCTTCTGAACAGCCCAGTACAAAGGTGCCTTGTGTCTGGTGCTGCCACAAAAGCCTCTGAACAGCTTTTTGACCCAGCGTTGGGTCAAAAGGGGTTGTTTTGCAGGAAGCCTCCCAGCTGATCCCTATGGAAGGCTGCCCAAAAGAAGGGACTGGGGCTTCATGAACAACAGACACATTTTTCTGGAACACCCCCTTCCCCCCCGCGCCCAGATTTGACCAGTACATCAGCTATTCCCTGCTCACAACTGCCCAGGTTGCCAGGAATTCCACAGGTCCACCAGGCTTGCTGCTGCCTCAGGAGCCATCAGGATCCATCCCAACCCCTGGTGCTCACCTCATGGGTGTGGGCGGTTTTGACAAAAACTTCCCCAAGGTTCAGGGTATCACAGCTGAGTTCAACCAAGGGTCTGCGGCCTTCCCCTCTGAGGCGCAGGGCCAGCCTGCTCTCACGGCCTGGGGAGAGATGTCCATTTCAGTACAATAATTCCCTCTGTTCTACTGGATTTTCCAGGCTGCCTCAATGCTAGACCCTGATTCTGAGCTGCATGCAACCAGCTCTTGATGCTGCAGCAGAAGATATGGACCCTTCTCTTCCCTCAGGAGATATCCCCTGGGGCTGACTTGCAATTTCTAACCCATTCCTTGGGCTGGTTTCCAATTTTAGCCACCAGTTTGCTGAGTTTAAAACATCTCTGGTGTCCTGTAGCGACAGGCCAAGGAGTGACAGGTATAAATTGAAAGAAAGGAAATTTAGGTTAGATATTGAGAAGAATTTTTTTACTGTGAGGTGGTGAGACGCTGGAGTAGGTTCCCCAGGGGAGTTGTGGAGGTTCCAGCCCTGAAAGTGTTCAAAGCCAGGCTGGATGGGGCTTGGAGCTACCTGGTCTAGTGGGAGGTGTCCCTGCCCATGGCAGGGGCCTTGGCACTAGACAGTCTTTGAGGTCCGTTCCATCCTTAACATACTATGACTCTAGGGTTTCCTCCCCATGCACTTAGAGGAGCTTTGAAATCCATTCATTGAAGGCACAAAGCTCACAAAGACTTTGGCAATTGCTACCTGGCAAACTGCCAGGCAACAACTGCCAAACCACCTGGCCCAGCAGCACAGGACTGCTGTCCTCCACTTCTGACACTCGGCACTGTGTTCTGTTTGCACAGACTGAGAGCTGCAAGGTGACAATTCCCACACAGGGAGAGAAGCAGGTGCTGGCCAAGGGTGGTCCTTCTACCAACACCCTGGGCTCAGCGGGGCTCCGCCTCCGCTGGCCTGGTGGTGTCTGGAGGTGATCCAGGCTCAGGGAGCACATTTCTAACTCAGCTCCTACTGCCTGATGATGGATCCACGTCAAATGGACCCATCCTGGAGGTCAGTGGTCTAGAGGGGCTTAGTGCTTGTTCACTAAAGCTGTTCTGCTCTGCAGCTCCTTGGCCTTTGAGGAAATGCTGGCAAAGCCGTGCCATGAAAACATCTCCCTGCACTGCCTGGGTTGTTCTGGGATCAGCAATCCAGACACAGGTGTTCCGAGCCCTGGCCTTGCATGGGAGACTCCCTGGAAGCTGCAGGGACACTGGGGATGTGCCAGCACTGCCCTGCTGACCAGGAACTCTTCCCAGCAGTTACATGGGAGCCCAGTGGGCTCAGGCTTGCTCCATGGGTTCACTGTGGGTGAGAGAAGCAGGGGAAAGGAGCTGTACCTGAGATGTCACAGTAGGCCACACTCTGATACTCCAGTGCTTCCAGGGGTTTAAAGGTCACCTTGATTTCAGCCGAACAACGTGGCCCAATCTCTCCCTCCTGAAACAGAAAGAGACAGAAAAAGATTTATCTTCAAACTTCACACTTCTTGTTTTCAACCACTCCTCTAAGCCTTTCTTCAGAGCATCAGTGATGAGTGAACAACATAAGGAGCCCAAGGAAACACTCTAAACCCAGCTCAACACACCACTGGGCGCTCTCAATGCTCAGCTGATCAGCCCCCACTCTCCACAATGTTCCTGCTGCTCTGACACAAGCTCCTGGTCACATCATGCTGCAGTCAGCTACAGTGGTACCTAACTGCCATTGTGCACTGGTGGCTCTTGGCCTTAGATGGGCCATAGGAGTAACCAAGAACACGATCCCCTTCCTTGGAAAGAAAAATATTAGTTTAACCTTTTTTCAAAGAAAGCAGAGGTTGGGATTATTCTAGGATTTACTCCAGGATGAGAAGGGATTTTGCACTGTGCAGACACCAGGCATTCATCATCTCTCACAATGCCAATACTCAGAATCAGGGCTCTGGCTGATGGGAGGACATGGGCGTTTGCTTGCATAAACAGAAAAAGAAAAGGTTTACTGTCCCCGTGTGCAAGAGAACTCAAAATGCCCATTATAACCTCCCACCCTTGTGTCCAGGCTCACAGATGACACTGGGAGACTCACAAACAGTGCGAGTCGTGGTTAGAGGAAGGGACAGGCATTTCTACGATTAACCTTGGGCTGAATTTGGCCTCCTTTTCCCAGCGAACCCTTGCATGCTTCAGGTCAATCCGTGAACTGGCACTGCTCCAACACCCTCCGCTGAACCCCACGCAGCAGCACGTGTCGGGGGAGCCCCTACCTACAAAAACTGCTCCCTGTGGACACTTCAAGGACACGGAGTGCCCTGAGCTCGAGCCCTGGCAGCAGAGCTCAGCTTTGTCAGGCTCCCAGCCCTGCCTTGAGCCTGCAGGGCAGAAATACTTTCAGCAGTGAGCTCTGCAGCCGCACCAGAAACTCCATGTCCTCCCTCTGAGCACAACGAGCCAGCTGAGGACCTGCTGAGTGACCGCACCCGGGGGAAGGGGCGGGGGTAGGGTGGGCGGGAGGAGGAAGAGGAGGAGGAGGAGGAGAAGGAAGAGGAGGAGGAAGAGGAGGAGGAAGAGGAGGAGGAGGAGAAGGAGGAGAAGGAGGAGAAGGAAGAGGAGGAGGACGAGGAGAAAGAGAAGGAGGAGAAGGAAGAGGAGGAGGACGAGGAGAAAGAGAAGGAAGAGAAGGAAGAGGAGGAAAATGAGGTTCTCAGCTATCACTTACCATTGGCTCAATGAAAAAAAAGTCATTGGAGAACAGCAGGGGGTCTTCTTGCACCTTTGCCTTCTCCTCCTGGACCTTTTGGCTCAGGAGGGAGGTGCGATTTTCACAAAAGCCCTTCACCTTCTTTATTTTTTTCTCCTCCATGAAGTCTTCCATCCAGACCTTTGGTGGTGGCTCCAGCAAATCACACTGCCTGCAGCCGCAGGGAGAGACAAAGCCAGCAGGTCATTTAATATATTTGCAGAGAGAAGCGGAAGTGCGGGAGAGCAAAGCACTTGGGGAGGAGCGGCAGCTCCCCAGCAAGGGCTGACCCCAAGCCACGAGGGTCCCAATCGGATCAGAAGATAACTTGTTGTGCACAAGCTCAGCAGGTAGCTTTACTCCACACTTGCAAGCTCAGGAGAGCTTTGGAAAGCCAGCATCCCTCAAGAGAATCTCCTGCCTCAAAGCCTCTGCCAAAACTGAGGGAGAATCCACCAGCCACCTCAGCTGGCTTTTCCTACCACTGAGCTGCTCGGGGGAAGCAGATAAAGATCACGGAGCACCCACTGCAGGACTTCCCTGGGAAAGGGAGACGAAGCTGGGTTGTGGTTACGTGTTACCAGCATCGCTCTTTGTTTCTTCCATTTTGGACCTGCCCTGTTCCCTACTCTGCCTTTCACAAGAGCATCCCAGAGCACTTCCAAAGGAAATTGATGAATTCAGGCACCGCATCCCTTCAGTGACATCCAAGGTTTTATATGCATGAAAACAGAGGCTGTGAGAGGGGAAGGGACTTCTTGGTGCAGGAGACAGACAGCAAACTCCTGGAGAGATCATCTTTTCAGGATCCAGAGCTTTTTGGGTCCCATCCCAGTGCATGGTAGTAGAATGGCCAGAGAGGGAAAGGATCCTGCACTAGCTCCTCTCATAAAAAAAAGTCCTCTCTGCTCTGAGATCTCAAAAGCATCTCTGACAGCAGGAGAGTAGGCCTTAGAGCTAACACCATCCCTAAGACTGGAAGTAAGGAAAAACAAAATGTCCTGGTGACAGGCTAGGACACAAACTGGCATGAAAATAAATGTAATTGGAAAAAAGTATTACGAAGAAAAGAAGGGTAGTGGTAGTAAGTGAATCCCTTCTAAGGGGAAATGAGGGCCCTGTATATCGAGCGGATCCGTTCCACAGGGAAGCCTGCTGCCTCCCTGGGATCCAGGTACTGGATATCACCAGGAGATTCCCTAAGAACTAAAAGAACTTCATCTGTTCACCACTGTCTGGGGGTACAGTGACTGTGAAATAACAGAGTTTTCAACATTCAGTGAAACAAGGAGGGGCATCAACAAAACTTCCACTCTGGTCTTCTGGAAGGCAGCCTTCGGCCTGTTCAAGAGATTGTTTTGGAGAGGACCTTGGGGAGCAGCCTTTACAAACAAAGGGGTCCAGGAAGGATGGGCATACTTCAAGAAAGAAGTCTTGAAGGCACAGGAACAGACTGTCCCTGTGTGCTGAAAGATGAGCTGACAGGGAAGACAACGAGCCTGGATGGGCAAGGAGATTTGGAAGGAACTAAGGGGAAAAAAGAGGGCGTATTGCCTTTGCAAAGAGGGGCTGGCAACTCAGGAAACGTTTAAGGATGTTGCCAGGTCATGTAGGAAGAAGATTAGGGAGGCAAAAGCCCAATTAGAACTTGAGGAAATCCAGTCATTGCAATCAACCTTTCCTTCCCAAAATGCCATCCTTGGTTGGAGTATAAATGGAACTGGAATGCTGTGCTGAGCTCCTGCAGCCCAGGGACACACACCCTAATGCCAGGGATGGTTTACTTGGCCTAAACCATTCAAAATCACCAACACCCCCCTGAGGCCATGCATTAGTTTCAGTCTTGGGCCATGTATCTCACGCAAACGTATCTTTCAAACCAACCTCCTCTTCTCTTCATTGTCGGCTTCCTCAGTAGGAAACATCTTCCACTGGAAGTGGGCTGTGATGTTACTCCTGTTTCTGATGAACATGCTTGTGTGGCTTGATGTGGTGATGAAAGTCTTCTCAACCTTCATGGAATATGTGCTCAATCCAATGTTGACATCTGCAGCTTCTGCGCGAAGGAATGTGAAGAAACTTTCTTCACCTGGAACAAAGCAGAGTCTTTGCTCAGCTAGCTCAGTTGCTGATGGAAGCACAAGGAACAAAGCAAACCACAGGTCACGGAAGAAAGTGTCATAGCTTTTAAATGTATTAGCAGTTCCATGGATCAGTACATTTATCACGTCCTGACAGCTCTGTGTGTACTGCGTGAGGATGTCCTGGGCACCTCCTTAACCACCTTATTTCCAAGGTGTTTGTAGAGATTTGGCCCCAAGGTGACAGTATGTACAGTGGGATTTGTCAGATGTGCTCAGGTGACCCACTCAGACCACTGGGATTTCTGCATCAAAGTCCTTCAGGTGACACTGAGGAGCCCTGGTCAATCCTGGCTTGCCGAGGTCTCCCCTGCGCATCCCACGAGACTCCTGCCCCTCCTGATCCCTTGGATCCCTTGTTGCTGACAAGCAAATACGCCTGGGGGCATGTGGGCAGAAAAAGGAGACCCAGAGGAACAGGTGAAGTGACAGCCCACAGCAGGAGGGGACACAGGAGAGGAAACACAACCGGCCTGGCTTTGCAATATGACAAACCACTACAAAATGAACACCATAAAAATCATCATCATCGTCATCTTCCTGTCCAAACCCACAGCCCCATCAGTCTTGAAATATTTCATATTGTCCTGATCTCAAAAACCAAGATGGAGCACTTCAGGTTAAATACAAAAGGACAAGGAAAGATTAATAAGTACAGAGCAGCTTCTATATGAAGTCTGAATGGGATTCCTCAGTCTAGAAATCAAATGGGAGATGTGAGAGGTTTGCAACAGCATGAACGGCCTGGGAAATGGGGACGAGGAAAAATTTGTCTTGATTTGTCACCATACAGGAACTTGAGGGCCTGAAGATGTTATTAGGCAAAAACTGCATGGATGTGTAGAGGGCAACATAGTAAAAGGGTCTGTGACAAGCCAGTGGAGAAGCGGCATACAGGACAGAGGTGTGCAAGAAATACACTGCATTGGAGAGAGTCTGATGGAGACCTCGCAGCTCACATACAGCACTGCCCAGGAGTAAAATAAAACTTCACCCAGGCGTAGCCACACAGTAGTGGAGAATCAGGGTTCCTCCTTCCTCCACTCTGCAACACCCAGCAAAACAGAATTCCAAAAATCTCAGCCCTGTTAGAGGGGATCCACTTTTTCAACCATTTAAACACCAGCTATTTCAGTTTTCTTTGGGGCAGAGCTGGAACAGAGGAGGTACATCTAGAGGGAATTGAGGGGGATGAACAGGGAGTGATGGTGGAGAACTGTCCTGTGTCCCATGCGTTGCCCAGCACTCACCTATGCAGCGCGCCACCAGGGACCCGAAATGGTCACCGCACGTCAGCGGGTGAAATCCCACTGTCACCTGCATGGTGTGACCAGGGCCCAGAATTCCTTCGGCTGGAACCACGGAGAAAGGACTGCAACACAAAGAGAGGATCAGGACTTGGGGGGAATTCTGGCCATGACATTCTTTCTGCAGTGCAGGTCACTTCAGCTCACTTGGGCAAGCAGGGAGCAAACAAACTACGGCCAAGACAGACAGAACAGCCAGGATCAGAAACAGCTACTGACCCACTTCTGAGGAGATCCAGCCCTCAGAAGATCCTGTGGGATAAAACGACCTAATCTCCCCCATACTCTGCATCCAGCCTTCTGACTGCCAGCAATCCCATCAGAGAATGGTTTGTGAAAAGCACAGAGAGAGTTAAGAGCTATCTGCATGCATAACTTGACGCTGACTGCCTCAGGAATTTCTCATTTCCTGCTACCTATAAACTTCCTCTCAAGAGATGCAAATGTTAGGGCACTATCTCTCTTGTGAGATTACAGCCTAGGAATCAGACAGGGAGAAGGAACTTTCTCTTGAAGACCACGGAATAACTACTGTTGAATTTGCAGCGTGGCTCTTTGGTTTATTTTACCTTGAAAAGATCCTGAATTAGCACATTTTGTCAGCATTTCAATGAAAGCTGCTCTACAAAAAGGAGCAATCAAAACTCTGAAAGAGTGCAAATGCAGATTAGAGCAATACAGTGACATGGAAACAAGACCCAAAAGGAGGATGCCATTTACAATCTGAAGGATCCAATCCCAGCCATATGAAGCACCATTAGCAGGAGCACATCGAGGAGGCAGAACAGGAGGGTTTTGTGTATTTACCAGCAGTGCAGTCTGGGGCCCTGGGTTGTCATCCAGGCTGGCAACTGTTTGCTTGGCTCACCAGACAAACTCTGCGCAATGTGTTGGAAATAATTACGCAAATGTCTTGGTGCACTTTGGATGTAACAGGAGCAATTAGGATTGGTCACCAGGTGAACAGTTCTTGCCTGACAAACACAAGACTCCGTGCTTTGATGCTCAGGGACAGCTCAGGTGAAATGTGCTTCTGCCCAGAAGTTGCTGGGCTTTGTGCTCTTCCACAGCCCCACTGAGGAAACAAAAGTTCCTCAGTGCTTTGCTGGTGGTCAATCTGTGCACAGAAAGGGTGTTCTGGGGAGTTTGGTGATGAACTTATCACACACAAAAATATAGAGAACATCTGGCAAGCTGAATTTCATTCATGTCAGTAGTGACAGCTGATGAACTTGCTTCAGGTTCTGCTCACTAAGGACCTATTGCTGCAGTTATGGGCCTGACCTGCTCCATTACCACTAGTGAGAACATCACTAGTGGCTGATGGAGAAGCCTTGGGCCAGCAATGTTTATGTGCTGGATGTGAGACTTTGGGGAGAGAGGAGGAAAGACAAGGCCCCAGCAGCCCCGGAGCCCGATTACTGTACGAGCTCCCACATCTGCCCCGAGGGTGAGCCAGCACTGCTGCAGGTCTCTGCTGGGGCTTGGGGGATCGGTGCCTGGTGTGGGCAAGGCACAGGATTTTTTTCTTATTGTTTTGTCAGGAATTTTGCCAGAAAGAGAAGCTGCCAGTTAAGGGAGTCCCTGGCCACACTTCAGCACTCCCCTTCCCTTCCCTTCCCTTCCCTTCCCTTCCCTTCCCTTCCCTTCCCTTCCCTTCCCTTCCCTTCCCTTCCCTTCCCTTCCCTTCCCTTCCCTTCCCTTCCCTTCCCTTCCCTTCCCTTCCCTTCCCTTCCCTTCCCTTCCCTTCCCTTCCCTTCCCTTCCCTTCCCTTCCCTTCCCTTCCCTTCCCTTCCCTTCCCTTCCCTTCCCTTCCCTTCCCTTCCCTTCCCTTCCCTTCCCTTCCCTTCCCTTCCCTTCCCTTCCCTTCCCTTCCCTTCCCTTCCCTTCCCTTCCCTTCCCTTCCCTTCCCACTCCTGCCCCATGTTACATACTCCTGCCCTCAGATGGCAGGATGCGAATAACACTCCTGGGAGTGACCTCAGGGGTTGCGTGAGAAAGAAGATATCTTCTTATTTTCAAATTACCAGGAGAAGAGGATCCAGCCAAGTTTCAGTTGTCAGGGCTGAAAAACTGAGTGCAAATCAGCCCTTGCATCTCCTACATCCCACCCCAGGCTGTACCCACCAGACTCCCCTGTTCCTGCTGGAGCAGTCATCTCTCATATAGACCTGGCTCCCCAAGACCCAAGGACACAAGCTCTACAGTTAAACTTAACTCCTCTGAATTTCAGTCAACATCACTAAGCTGTTCCCTGAGCCCACAGATAAGAAGGACTGTGAAGGAGACATCCCTGACGCTATAATAACCAAATGAAAACCACTGCCAAGAGATGGGGCTGGCAGGATAAATTTTGGCCTTTTATGGCTTGATTAGAGCAATATAGTGAGTTAATTGTCAGCTGTTCCTTAAGATAGTTCTCATCCTGTTAGATCTACCCTTTCAATGAATCACTACTGCACCCGACAGGCAGAAAAGATAAGGTCATGGAGGGGTTTTAATAGGTCTTCTTCGGCTTTTTAACTAGTCCATTTGTATGTTTGTTTCCTTGTATGGCATCTAAAGACAACTCCAGATCTCCCAATGGCCCCTTGCAATCCCCGGACACTGGTCTTGCTTTGAGCAGCGTATTTGCTCGGACAATTTCCAGAGGTCCCCTCTAGAGAAAGTTATTCTATACTTTTATCTTCTAAATCAGCCCAATTGCTTTTCACATAGTCACTAAATGTCTCATGTTTCTAATACACCTGTGCCTATGCCTATGGGCATGTGGTGTATTGATAGGCCTTGGAGGAGCTTGACATTTATGAAAGTTCCCAATGAAGAATTCATGATCTTTTGGCAAACATTTAACACAAACCAAAATGAAAAAACAGCAGAAACACAGGAACTTCAGAATATGTAAAATGAGATCTCAATGAAAGGGGGGACGACCTTATTCAGAGATTTAAAGCACGTGTTTGAAATTTTAAACCGGCTTTCAAAGGTTCATCGTGGAACAGAAGAGGGGACTGATGCCCTCAGCTGACAAGGGAAATCAGATCAGCTTTAAGTAACAGGAACTGCACCGGCTGCCTGCAACACAGCTCATGTTGGGCATCTGATGCAGGCACCACTGGAAAGCCATGTGCCTGTGTCCTCCCAGAGAATGGGTCTGTTTGGCTGACAGTGGTGAGTACCCATTTCAGAAGCTGCTTGTGCTCAGGAGGGCGCAAGCCAGCAACTAACATGTTCCAGCACCCCCCAGGAAATCTGGGGCAGAGAAAGCTCAAAGGCTGCATCCTGCTAAGAACACTGAAAGCAAGAGCAGATGCCATCCATCCTGCCCATTTCCAGCCGGCGACGCAGGGCAGCAGCTCCCATGCTCTGGTTCCTTTTGTTGTTCTTTCCCAACTCTGTTATCCCCCAAAGGTGTTTTGCACAAGGACAGATGAGCTGCCTCACCTCTCGGTGCCCAGCTGGTAATGAGCTGCCACACTACCACAATTCTGAATCAGCAGACTCTTGCGGGTGCTGCCCTTGACCGGACACTTTGAGAAGTCCAGCTCGTCTGGGAAGTCCAGGATAGCTCGGGCAGGGATGGCCCGAATTGGCACAACTATCCTTTCCTCTCCACTGACGCAGACGAGCTCATGGGAATAAACCTGCAGGAAAAGAAACTGTCTCAGCACAGGTCATTTGGTGCCATCTCCATGGCAGAAGAAAAGCCATTTCCTATATCCCTTCAAGGGTATCAATTTACCTATTCCACCCCCAAATGAACAATAAGTTCTACTAATATCTCACATTTTAAAGGCAGCAGTGCACTTTGCAAAACCTATCTCAGTGGCATTAAGCTCTTGTGTCACTTGGGTCATACAGACAAGTGCCCAGGGCCACCATAATTTTTACTCTCAATTTTAATGATGTTAAATAATTCCTAAGTCCCTTCTAAGGAACATGGAGCTAGGGAACACAGGACATTCCTCCTTAGGTTACTATATTCCCACGGATTGAGAATAGGACAAAGTGTTAAACTGAATCTAAGCAGCAAAAGGAAACTGAGAGAACAGCTGCACCCAAAGAGATCCTGGACCTCTGGCCTGGTGTAGAAATATCTGTTTGCTCAGAACTCCCCTCTAATTTTGCCTCTCCAACCAAGTCACGAGAAGAACAGTGCTAAGAGGTAGCAGGATGCTGTTGCAAAGAGCCTCTCTTTGTTTCCCTGCAAGGCCTCCTCCCTTCCATGCCATGTCCTAAACCCCTCTGTATGAACGAGCCTCCAGATCACAGCGCTGAGAGCAGACTTGCCAGGGCCTCGGCACTGGTGTTCAAACTTGCACGCAAAAGCACAATTGGCATGGAATGGGCGCCAGCTGACAGAGCAGCCACAGTGACAGGCATGAAGACAGAGCCGCAGCAGTGTCGCTGCCACCGGCTCTGGGCCCACAGGTCTGCCTGCCTGCAGGCTGTACCTGCCCTACACGAGCTCTTTCAGGCAGGTGTCCAAGTCCCCTGCAGCTCACCAAGCTCCTGCTGACTAAGGGCACCTAGAGCTCAGTGTGCCTGTGCCAGGCTGGGCCCACGGGCACAGCACATCCTCTGCCCTGGCCTTGCAGCCGTATCATGGTCAGCTGTGCTCTGGGACAGCACAGCCGCAAGGCTGGAGAACAGAGGGTGTGAAAAAGCACCGTCCTTGCTCCAGCCCCGGGTGAGGCAGGGAAGCTGTTGCCCGTCAGGAAGGCGGAAAGCTCTCTGACCTCTTTGTTCCTCTAGTACTTTGCAGAATAATGAAACCCCTTCCACTATACCTAGAGATGGCCAGACATCTATCAACACCCCTCTACCGTTTGCCTACTGTTCCCTGGGCATCTTTCTTCCCTTGGGAATGCTCAGAGGAATGTGCAGCGAGGGGAAGCAGGGCCTGTCAGGCCTGGGTGCAGGGCCTGACAGCACATGCCAAGCTGGGACTGGCTGCAGGCTGCCTGCCCACGGCCTGGAGCCAAGCTCACAGCATGGGCTGTACCCAGAGTGCAGGGACAACAATGGCTTTGGAGATAAATCTGTGTTTTGGCTCCTCCAGTCTCACCTTGTTCTCGTCAGGAGTGAAGTGGACGTGCACATCGGTAATGGCGCCTCCTGGCACGGCACGGCATGCATCACTGGGGCCCGCCAGCTGGAAGTAAGGTGAGCTCTCCATGGAGACCTGCACCCCCTGAAGATTCTGCAGGAAAGACATGGAACCATGATTTTGCCACTTGAGGAAACAGGACAAGAGGAGACCTGTCCATGCCCTGGTGACGTCCTTCCTTGACCCCTTTTCCAAAGCCCTTTCTGCTGTGGAGGTACAGGCACAGAATTCCCAAGGGTGAACTTGAATCCCTTCTGTCTGGCTCCAGCATTTTGGCCAGGGGCAGTAGGGCAGTGCCTGGTGGGAAGGAAGGGCCGAGCAGGTCAGCACCGGCAGGATGGAGACAAGAGCACCTGAACCAAATCATCTGCATATTCAACAGGGCCAAAAACCTGCTGATTTCTGCCTGCACACAGCTATGCAGTCGTGTTCCACGGAGGGAATGGGCTACCTGAAAGCATAACAGCACATTCTCCTGCGGGGAGGAAGAAATTCCTTTCTAGCAGGTCAGCTTTGGATAGGGCAGTTCTGGGGGATACAGTCATGCAGGCAGAGCAGCAAGAGAGGAGACCAAACACTGTGGCCTTACTGGGAACAAAAGCAAACCTGAAAAGCAAAAGAAGGAACACAGCAATCCCTAAAAAAGGGAGATGACAAAGAGAATTTAAAGCGCCAGTAAAGCAGCAAGGAAGAATCATCAACTGATTACAGCAATCACCTCCCCGAAAGTGATGGAAACACAGACAGGTTGTGCCTGTTGACTGTGGGCTTCAAAGGCATTTTCCTCCTGGAGAAACCTTGCAATTCTTTAGGGGAATGGTCTCTCACCTTTTGACCCTTCTGGAATTTCCTCCCTACATGTCCACACCTAATTGGCTGAATGCCAGGACCCTCCCAAAATAGGAGACTAGATAAGACCCCTGGATTTCTTTGTTCTCTCTCTTTCGGCCCCTGGACCCCTTTGAGGAATAAACGACTTGGAATAATCTGGGGGTAAGAGCCTCTTTTGAAATCTTTTGTCCTGTCCCTTCGGAGATATTCCTCCAAAGCCTCTCCAGAGCTAGCCCTGGGGAGGGGGGCCGGGCCTGCGGGGGGAATATTTCAAAACATGACCAGCACTGACTCACAGTGTGGTTTCAGTATTAAAAGCCAACCTTGGCTCTCCAGGGGTTCTTGCTGCCTGTGCAGGCAAGCTGGGCTGCTGGGCATTCCCGCTTGCAGCCAGCAGGCCAAGTTCTGCTCTCTGGGATACACAGACACAGCAAACATGCATTTTCAACACATAGATATCAACCCCTGAGCACCAAAATGCTCTCAAAAAGTCTAAACCAGATGATTTTGAGTCCTTCCTGTCTCTTCCCACCAGCCCACTCTTGGCACAAGCCTCATTTAAGAAAATGTTTCCCTGACTGAAATTCAAATGGTCTCAGTTTTCCCCTTTAGAGTCCAACACGACTGCTGACGTTTTTCAACTTTTTCCCTCTCAGCTCTCTTGGGAAACTGCAAAACAGGAGCACATGGCTTTGGATGTTCTGTGGTTCTCCAAGGGGAAAGCAGAGCACCATGCTGCTTTTGGAAAATCTGAGCAGAGCTGGATGAATCTTAGCAGGAGCCTGAAGTGGCACCTAAAGGCCTCCTACTGCTTCTGCTACATCAATCTGATTCCAGGGCTGTTTCAGAACATTTCCTGCCGTGCCAGTGCCACTAATGATAGTGATTCCAGCAGAAAGCGTAGACGACTCAGCCCCTGAGCTTTGACTGTGAGCTGCACAAAGGGAGCCAAACAGGCTCATTTCCCCAGGCAAATGTCAAGGGACTGTGGAACGAGCCCAGGGGAGGGGATCTGATGCTTCCCCAGCTCAGCCCGTGGTGGGGACCTCACCTGCGCCTTGCGGGAGAAGCCTGGCAGCACCAAGTCCACAGACTCTCCTGGCTTCAGGTCCATTGACAGCGGCTCCAGCCCAAACACGGGGGCCGTACGTTTGGGCCTCTGGGAATCACGTTTGGCCTTGGGGCTACTGTGGGCTGAGGTGCTCTGGCCCTCCTTCCCAGCTGGCCTGTTACATTCCGCCTTCCAGAAGAGCTGATGGAAGTGGTGGCCCCCATCTGTTAGTCTGAACTGACGAGCACAGGGAAGGAGGCTAGAAGAGAAACCAGAATGGAAAATAGTATGGGAGAAGCTATTGTCCTGGTCATCAGATTGCTCCCAATGAGGATTCTGAGCTGTTAATAGCTTGGAGACCGTCTTCATTTGCAGCTCTTAATGTGGACTGGGAACAGTGTCTGATAAGCTG
Organism: Chamaea fasciata; assembly: GCF_029207755.1. Lineage (NCBI taxonomy): Eukaryota > Metazoa > Chordata > Aves > Passeriformes > Sylviidae > Chamaea > Chamaea fasciata. The sequence continues at coordinate 21,690,085 of NW_027094097.1, read as the reverse complement.
CCCTTCTGATGTCGTTATTGCAAAGAGGAATATGTTTCTAATGGTAATGTAGCATTTTCCAGGCCAGGCTAACAGGATCTGGTGTTTTCCGCCAAAATGTGTGTTCTGGGGTGATTCATACTGTTACTGTATTTTGCATTAATCTGCACCCGAAACTGTTATTGAATCTTTGAGATCCTGCACCTGAGGCCCTTGTGTGCGGGGGTATGATTGCAGGCATTTTTAAAAGCCAGCGCGGAGGAAGTTTCTGGACAATCCCAGCAAGCTGCTAGAAATCATCTGTCTGCTCTAGGAGAGGAAACCAGGGGAGCAGGGGCTCTCTCGTTCGTAGAAGCTTTGGTTTTGCACTGGTGGTCATTTGTAGAAACTTCATTTCGCAATCAGAAACTGTTTTGAAGTGAACTTTGCAAACTCTGCTGGCAACGGAAAAATGAGCAAGGTCCTGTGTAGAAGTGTACCTCACCTGGTAGGGTTTGCAGCCCCACAGTGGCAAGGAGGCTTCCATTTAAGGGAAGGATTTGGGTCCCATTCTTTGTTTCACTCATGAGGTAAAAACCAGAGGTTTTGATACCTTTTTTGGCCTTGTGCCAGGACGGACGCAGCCCTTGGATCTTTGAGACTGTGCCTCAAGCCCTGTTCCTATTTCTATTGGGCAGGATGCCAAGAATCCGGCCTGGATTGTTACATGCTTAAGAGAATAGACCAAGATCCTCAGGGCATTTTTGGGGTGTTGTAGCAAGTGCAAAGGTCCTCCTTGCACTCGGCACAGCTTTTTCTCTTTTTTCTGCATGGCTTCTTATTTTCACCTTAATTAAAACAGTTTTGCTTTTCAAACACCTCTGATCATGCTGCCTCGCTAATATTTTAGGCCATCCTGAGGCTGCCGGTCAAACCCAGAGGTGATGCACCTGAGAGGGCACCCTAACATTCTGGCCTCCCGCACAAGCATCAGTCCTGGGCAGGCAGGGCAGCAGCAGAGCCCACGAGCAGCGTGAGGAAGCGTTGGCAGCGGCACTGCAGGCCCCACACAAACCAGCAAGTTTCCATCTGCCTCTGGAACTGCTCTGCGGGCTCCTGCCTTCCCAGGGGGGTCGTCACCCTCCTGTCCATTTGCTCCCAGGGCCCCTGCTTGCCTGGCAGGTGCCATTTTGGAAGGGAAGGGTGCGATGCCATCTTCCCTTGGTCCCGCAGCCACACGGAGGGCCCGCCTCATCCAGGCGCCATTTTGGGAACCTTTTGTTCTGGGGGAGCCTGCGAGACCATTACTTGACCAAGTGAGGACATAGATGTGTTAGAACTGAAGGCAATTCAGTGGCAATTGAGCAACTGGTTTCTCTTTCAGTGGTTTTTGAGGGTACCTAGCAACGCTCAACTGGCCATCACATGTCTCTAAAGGTATCTCTGCCTTCAGGGAAGGAGTCAGGGTCTTTGAACACTGAAGAAGATCGTGCCTGAAGGACTACAGCAAAACTGCTCCTTGTTGAGACAGAAGGAGAGGTGGGAGTGGGAGATCTCCTACCTGAATTGGTATCCCAAGTTGAGCTCCGGGGCAAATGGTTTGTCTGTGACAATTGTGGTGCCAGTGCCAAAAGCCAGGAGGGTGGAGGTGGTCCAAAGTCTGTTCCCAATGAACAGCTGGAGAGCATCAGCAAAAACCCCAGTGTCATCCAGGGTTGCTGTGACAGTCACAGGAACATCACCCCTGGCGGGGATCACTCCTTCCCTGGGTTCAATAACATAGCAGTGAGGTTTACAAGCCTGTAAGACACGCATAATGTGCATTTAGGATGGAAACCATACACCCTGGTCTCTTATGGGGTGTAAGAAAAGGAGAAGACTAAAGAGGGGAGGATAAAAATCCTAAAGGCCTAATTTCCCTAAATTTAAGCTGCAGTATTGGGGAACAGCAGAGCTTACACAACCTGTATTTTCCCCTCCTTTAACAGACTCTCACCTAATTAACCCAGTTTTGCCCAACCCAAGGGACGCTTATCCTCAGGAGAGTGTTCCTTCCCCAGTCCTTCTCTGGAGTGTGTGCCAAGGAAAGCTGCTTTCTCTCTCCTGGCTTCTCACAAAGGCTCAGGGCCAGAGGAAGTCATGACGGCTCAAATCCCACTCCAGAAACCACACAGCTGGAGGACACTGCTGAGAGCCTGAAGAATATCTCCGCAAAACCAGTTGAGCAAAACCCCAACACCAAACTATCCTTTCCCAAGAGGCCATCAATGCTTTTCAACGTCCCCTAAAGGACCGAGGCCCTCACTTCCCACTGATCATCCGCTGTAGAGAGGTGCCCCAGGGCCTTCTGCTTTGGAAAAGTCACCTCTAAATGGTTATGGCAGAGCAGGAAAGAAGGAAGCAGAGGGAAAACTGGATGACATGTGCTCAGTGGGCATGGCCCACTCTTCCTAAGAACTCGTGTCCTCTGGTTTCTCATGGGCTTCACAGATTGGCCAAGAGAGCTGGAAGCTGCCCAAAGGAGGGAGGAAAGGCCCCGCACCAGCACAGCTGTACAGACACAGCTCTGCAGGTCCAGCCCTGGAACGAGCACGTGAAGCCCATCCTTTACACACCAGGCCCACCCAGCCAAGGTGCATTGCCCCCTGAAGAGGTGGAAGGCAGAATTTCATTGTGTAGTTCGAGAAAGCTGTCCTGGAAAAATCCCTCACTTTAAGGTTACATTTATCCCCCAAACTGCAGGAAAAGCAGCAAGAGGAAAAATCATGCCCCTCCTCCTTGGCTCAGGAGGCTGTGGCTGGACTTTCCCACATGGCCTGATGCTTTATCCACAGACACAAACAAGTCCACAGGATCAGGTTTTAACCAGCTCCAAGTTCAACACACCCAGCATGGAGAAGAACAGACCTCAAGCCCCTCAGAGATCTCCCCCTCCAGCAGACATCCCACCCAGCCCCAGGCCCAGCCTACAAGCCCTTCCTGGCTGCAGCAGCCCTGCTCTCCCTGCCAGGGGAGCAGCCCCAGCTCCTCTGCCCTATGCAGCCTTCACATATTAAACAGCCATTCTCTGCAGCCGGTCCCCAAAGATGCTCTTCAAAGGCACAGAGACCACAGGCTGGGGGGTGCACAACCCCCACACATGTCTTTGTGTGGACAGCCCAACTGGCCTGACCCACAGCAGGTGTGAAAATTGCCTCCCCACCAGCAGTCTGAGGACAGACCTCACACCCTCTTCTCTACCATGAACAGCAGTTTGGCACAAAGCAAATGTAGATGGCACAGGGAAAGCACAGGGAAACCCATGCTCTCCGAGGAGCAAAGGACCACAGGTTTCTCTTGATCTCAGAGCTCAAAAACCGTGACACACACAGCTAAAGACCTTCCATAAAATTATGGGAGAACTCGTCAACACAATCCAGACGAATTTCTGCTCCAACATCTCTGCACCTGATTTCACTGAGGAGTGCCCCAGCTAAAACCACTCCAGAGCCAGGTTCCTTTTGCCTCACCCAGATGGAATCTTGGAGTATCTCGCTTCCTCTCACACAGGCCGATGCATATAAAAACCACGTCATGGCAGCTTGTAATGTCAACCAGTCAATTTCCCTGGAAAACGGCCCCACAGATACTTACAATCTCTAGCCTGAAGTCTAAATCGACGAGATCTTCGTTGAAGAGGCCAAAAGCTTGTGAATTAGGCCTTAGCACTAGGATCCTGCCAAACTCTATCAGCCTTGGACTTATGTAGACTGCTGACAGCCGTCCAAGGCTCTGTAGTTCTGTTCTCTGTTACAGAAAGCAGGCAAGAAAGAGTAAAAAAAAAAAATCAAACCCAAACAGGGAAACCTAAAAAAGCTTAAACAGCTCAACCCAGCTCAAGTTATTTCTTTAGGGACAGCTACCATTCTCCAGCTGAATTCCTGGGATTTTGGGGGGAAAAAAATAAAGCTTATGTATTCACCTCCAAATTGAAAAGGATTAAGTAAAGAGAAACTTTCAAACTACAAATTATTGGTCCAAAGGTAGAAGCTTTGCAAGAAATCTCTAGTTAAGATCAGGCTGACAGTTAAACAACTGGTTCTTCGGGTGGGGAGAAACTCTTCTCTTTAGGTAAGCAATCTGATAGTTGAAAGCAAGTGCTCAGTCAAACTTCAGGCTCCCTGGCACAGCCTGCACTGCCTGTCCTCCCTGTTGACTGGTTTACATGCAGTGCCACAATGGCCCAGGTTCAGATGTTTGGTGCCATCCAGGGAATTTGGCATCACCATTTCCATGTTTTAATGTAAGCTTAAATCCTTGCAACTACTCTTCAGATGCCAGCTTTCCTTTCTTTTACAGAAAGCCCAAGGTTCCCAGAAATCTTCTGACATCCTCTTTTGTGCTGAGAGGTAACATTTTAAAAAAGATGTTTCCAAAGTTAAGAGCATTTTAAAGAGTAATTAAAATGATCCTCAATTCCAGCTTAGATGAACTACCTTCTGGGTCAGACACTGACATTGCCACCTATAAGGCACGAGCTGTTTATGCCACCTGCCCCTGCTGTCCTTCTCCACAGCAGCCTGTGCCTCTTTTCCCCGGAAGAATCCCCGCACACTGTGCACCCTGCCAGGACCAGTTGCACGAAGGCACACACCTCCCCTTGCACTCACCAGTGGGTTTCTTGCATCCCCAAACACGCCGGTACAAACACTGGTGCAACGCTTGCCCAATCTTTGGATTTCAACTGTAACTGGAATCTCTGCAGCGCTCCGAGGCTGGAGAATCCCACAGGGTCTGGGGCTGGAGTAGAGCACAGGAGAGTCCTCCTCGGGTTCCTAGAAGGGACAGAATCAAATCCAGCTTCAGAGGGACCTCTGAAGAAACTTCAAACTCCTTAACATCCATCCCAACAGCAACTTACACACATTTTTAAAAATCCCCAGGACAAAGGTAAAAGGCACAAACAAGATCCAAGAATTGTAGGCTTAGCATTCTCAGGGGGTTCTGCAAGGAGGCTGCCAGCACAAGCACTGGTGTCTGTGGATGCAGCAGCTTTTCACAACCCTCGAAGATCTCCCACAAGAAAACACCCTGAAGACTAGAACGTAAGCCCTTTCCTCAAGAGATTAAACTGCATCCTAAAGCTAACATTCAGGTAGGATCCTGTTCTCAGCAGATCTTTAAGACTGAATAGGAACCGGCAAGGTCTTATCCAAACCCTCTTCCCCCCTAATAATCTCCACAGTAATATTTCAGAGGAGGAGGTGGATGCGATGCCAAACCTGGGGAATAAGCCCGTAGCAGCCAGGAAGGTGGGTGTTATTCCAAATGAAGAACTTCCTCACGAACGGGGCCTTCAGGTCGCACTCATGGATCCCCCGGTTTTGGGGGTACACTTGCAGCTCAGGAACGAAACATCTGGGCAAAGAGATGACCCCAAGGGAATCAGAGATACTGAGAGAATGGAGAACGTTTACCCCCAAAGATTGTGAAATGGAGCACAACACCTTTGTCACTGTCAAATACACATTTAACAGGCCTACGGTGAAAAATTGCCTTTAAAGTCCTCCCACTCAAACATGTCTTGTCGAGGAGGGGCAAAACCTGAGAGGCAGCACCCAGAGGCTGCCAAGTGCCCCAGGCAGAGCACTTGGTCCCACAGCTGCCTCAGCCCCTCCTTCGCCCAAGAAGGTTTGCAAGAACTCCTGGAACAGTCCCAGTGATCCATGAGCTCTGGGGGAGCCTTCCCAACAGGGATCAGTGCTCAGTAAGGCTCCAGGAACACACGACTCTAGTGTCTCAGTAAAAAGGACTCCCTTCTCTCCCATGGTGCTGTTACCCTGCCTGAGAACTCAGCTGTTTGCCCCAGCCTTGGAGGGCATGAGACATCACCTGCCCCACAGAGTGGGAGATCACTCCCTCCCAGTTCCTACAACTCCCCTGGTCCTTCACTCCACAGGTCCAAATACTGACTGTCCCCAATTGCACTTGCTTTTCAAACATGGCAGCCCAGGCACTGACGAGATGGCTCTGCCTGGGAGTGGGAACAGCACCAGGGAACTGCATCCCTCTTGTCATTAAACTGACACCTAGAGCAGCACAGCAGGATGGAATTCTGCTGGAGCAAGAACAACTTTTGCTTTAAGCCTGAGAACATCAAAGCTCAAAACAGGAAGCAGAGAGAAGGGGAAAAAGTAGAGCTGACCTGCCACATCAAGGACTGATTTCCCCTCTGAAGATCCTGCCCTCACCTCTCTTGCTGTGAGCCACTTCCCCACTGTCACGTGCCCTCGTTAACAGAACCAGACCCTGACCCTCAGCAGACTGCTTGGTGTGCCCCAAGCCAACGCGGGCTGGTTGCAACCCAGCACAACTCCACCTCTTGCAGGAAGAAGGCGAGGAGGCCCTTGGGAAATTTGCTTCACCTCAAGCACCAGGTCAATAAATGATATCATTCCTGGTCCCTTTAGAAAACGACCCAGGACCACGCTGGGCTGTCAGCAGGGCTGCTTTTCACCACAGGCTGCTTTTCAAGCACTGCTGTTCTCATGTCCAGCTGGGCAGAACATGAGGTCATTAAACAACACGTCTCCTTGGGAGCTGCAGCCAGCACGTCCTGTGCAAGGCAGTGCGCTGGGGGAGGCCAGGGAAGTGCTGGTACCTGGCCTTGATGATCAGTGATGCCACTCCCTTGCCAAACCACTCCAGGTCCACCAGCAATTTCCGGTTGTATTCCGTCACAGTGTTGGAACACAGGGTCACCTGGTGGAAGAGAAGAGCAGTAAATTCTTCTTTACAAAAGCTCATGACTCACGTGTGATGTCCTCCAGTTTTTGTGGTAAGAAAAGGGAGGATTTTGCCTTAATTCTTCTGCCGCTCCACGTGTAGAGCAGTCTCTAAGAGTGACAAAAGCCTTCTGGCAAATACCAGATTTGTTAAGCACACCTTGCTATCAGGGCATAGGTCAGCTAAATTAAAACATTAGACTAAAGCTCTGTGCAGCACTGTGTTCAAATTAAGGGGCAAATTTTCATCTGACTACAATGACATAAATGCAGTGGAAATCTGCTGACTTGAACAGAATGAGTTCAGCTTTACAGCAGGAAGCTGAAGACAAAGCGTGGGCCAGCAGGTGCTGGGCAGTTCATGGCCGCAGAGTTTTTTGCCTTCACTGGAGATCCCTGCAGTGAACACAAATCATTCTACTCCCCAGGACAGGAGAAATGAGACCAAGAAGAAAAGCAAACTGCTTTATATAATGACATCTCTCTAACAGCCACCTTTGGTCCTCGTCCGTCCTCTGCCCACTTGCAATCAAAGACATTGCTCTCAAAAACACCAAAATGCCTTCAGTACTTGACCATTATGGGACATGATTTCAGCTTGTGATTTTGGAAACAAATCAGTACTCCTTCAGGAACGTCCCGAGTAACCCAGCTCACAGAGGCCCCACGCCAGTGCAGATCCTCGCTCACACGATGATCAGAGCTGGCATCAGAGCTAAAGCCCTCCCACACTCCCGTGAAGCTTCAGACCCGCTGCTGAAGTGTGTGTGGCTGGACTCTTCCCATACCTCGATATCCTGGTGTTCCTGGGATTGGAGGGTCCTTTCGCTGGGGTTCAGTGTAAACTCCCGTGGCTTCACAGAAAAATGAATTCCCTCCCTCCAGGAGGGCTCACTGTCGCTGAGTATTTGCTCAAAGCTGCTAACAGCAGGCTGAGTGCCATCGTCCGACACCCGCGAGGTGTTAGTGAGGCGACAGGTCTTGGTGTAGGGAAAGCCTAGGAAAAGGACACAAATATCCATTTAGGCACCAGTTATGTCGTGACTCCCGGTGGGAATACCCTGGTAGCATGAAAGCGTGATTGGAGTTTAGCTCTTTATTATCTGAACTACAGATTACTGAGAAGCTGCAAGAGGAATTAGTCGTCACTTAGTTCCCTTTAACACTGATTCCAGACTGTAGCCTTGAAAATGCCTGCTCTTAGCCCTGCTCAACACTGCAAGCTTCTCTCTTTCTGATGGGGAGAAGCTCCCTCACCTGCCCCAAACCAGCACCAGTTATTTCTCCCTGATGACTGTGCACCCAGACCAAGCATTTCCTCTGAAAATTCAAACTGTAAAATTCCCTGTTAAGTCTGCCAACACTCCTACCCTTTTCAAGATACATAAAGAGTGAGTCGCCATTGAGAAGAAGCTACAGCAGTAGAAAGTGAGGATGAAATCAGGAACTAGAACGTGATGCAAAGCACCCTAATGCAGTTTCTCTCTGCAGAATTCTTAAGGCGTCTTTTGGTTTGGGCCAAACAGACTGGGCATGTGACAGCTCAGAGCCCACTCAGCTGGAGGCAAACCCGAGCCTTGACCCAACAAGCGGGGACATCGCACCCATACTACTCACTGTGATTGCTGCCTGCAAGGGTTTACCCCACCTTAACTCTGAGATTTGCTTTCCATATTGGAAAGCCAGAGATAGTGCCACGCATGGTGGGGATGTCCTGCAGAGCCCGGACACCAGCCACAACCCGCTCTGCAGTGGACTGGCTGGCCAGCTCTGTGGGGAGGAGACTTCTCCCCAGGCCTGCTCACCAAGAGTCATTTGAACACAGGTGGGGGAAAAAAACAACTGCAGGCGCAGCCCAGAGCTTCTCTGTGCCCATCAACAGTAATCACTGCCGGCTCCAGCAGTGACTCCAGCAGGGAGGCAAGAGAAGCACAAAAGGGACAAACACAGATGTCAAAACCTCAAATGAGACTGAGGTCACCACATGCAGACAACAGTCAACAACAGTTTAAAAGAAGCAAAGATACAACAGCTGCCTTCAGCTGAAGAGACCTTAGGAATGCGTTTCTACCTGTTGCCTTTCTTGTTTCATTTATTCAAAAGGCAACTTAACAAATGCCTCAGTGGTGATGCAGGGTGGCGAAGAAGCAGATCAGGAGAGGCAATTAGTTTTCTTAAAATGTTCAACAACTTCATTGTTATGAGTTTAGGTTTCGTAGTGAATTTTGGCCTCAGTCTGGGAAGGGAAATACAGGGGGTTTGGGGTGGTCTCGGCTGTGCGGGTGGGCTTTTCCATCCGGGGCTCTTTGGGAGCTGTGCCGTGATGCCGCGGGCGGTTGTGAAGTCGGAGCCGAGGTTTGCAGGGGGCAGACCTTTCCGTCCTTCTGCCGGGGCTCGGGAAGGTCGGCAGCGTGCTGCTGCGGGACGTCGTGCGCTTGACGCCGGGCTCAGCACCGTGATCGAACCTGCCCGCCGTCCCCGCTTCTGCCTGCTCCCGATTGCCAGTGCCCACATCTCCTGCTGCCCGTAGTTTGCAAAAGCAGCGATTTCCTCCTTCCCTCCCTGCCCGTGCCGGCTGGGAGGGAAATCACTGCCCTGCCAGAGCCCACCGCTCCTCCAGCCTGTGATCATAACCACACCAAAGGGGAAAACAGGACTCGGTGGGTTGGAAACTTCTGGCATTGCGTTGTTGTCTGTGCTGTCCGGATATACTCTAGTAACGAACTGCTATTCCTTTTCCATATTTTTGCCTGGAAGCCCTGTAATTTCAAAGGTACAGTAATTTGGAGAGAGGAGGGTCATCATTCCATTCCGTGAAGATTGCCACCTTCCTTGGCAGAATCTGTCTTTTAAACCAGGACAGAGACACCAGAAAATACTTGCTCCTATTTGATCCCACAATGGCAAAATGCTACCTGAGGCACCTGCAGTTCACACCCTGAAGAGGCTGTTGTGGCAGAACATGAGCAGTGCTGGATGCTTTTACGTTCAAGTGCTCCATTTTGGAGCACACAGATCCCTCCCGCTGTGTCCCAGCGCAGGGAACACTCACCAAAGGAGATGTCACCGAAGTCGAGCTCATCGGTGTCGAAGTGTAAAGTCGGCCCGACGACACACCCCCTGCTATGACAGGGACACAGGAGGAAATGGCTGCATTAAAGGGAATTGCAAAGCCTCCGGCTGTCGTGGCTTGGGGGCACAAAACCTGGTGTCAGGGGCATCGTGGGTTTCAAATCAACACACCACCATGTGCTCAGCACAGTGTCCATGTGCACAGGAGGCAGCTAAAGCCAAGAGGCCAGCAGCCCACAGCCACTGATGGGGCTTTGGACGCAGGGCAGGCAGGAAAAGCCCCCAAGTTGCCGGTGGTCCCATGGGGGACCCTGAACACCTACCCAGATGTGTCTCCGTGCCTCAGTTTCCCCATCTGTAATGGGATGGACATAAAGGTGTCCCCACAAACTTCTGTAACCAGCCTTTCCAGCCACAGGTTCCCTGCTTTGCTACTTGGCTGTAACTGGTCTTCCCATGGAGGAGCTTTCTCAGGAGATTTTGACCCACACAATCATTACAGACAGAGTTTTGAGACATGAAGCCAGGGGAGCCCCAAACATCCTCCAAAAAGAGCATTAACAGTTCTACACAGTAGACAGATGAATCCTAGAGGAAAGGACCAGCTTGTCACTAGTGCACCAGCTGGCACAGCCAGGAGCAATAGCTTAAACAACCAAACATGGGTGTCCTGAATCTACCACACCTCCTCCCCTGGCCTTGAACTCAGCAGACAGGCACTAAAAGTCACCAACATCCACTGAAGGCAGCACTTGAAGCTGCCCAACACGAGTTTATTTCATGGTTGACGCCAATCAATGCGCACCCTGCCTTTTGGTTAAAAGTCAAGGACCAGTGAACTGTGTCTTCTACTGTGTTCACAGGACTGCCCCTGGCTCCGCTCTACACATCTCAACAAGAGACACCTTCTCTTGCTCAAGGAGAAAGCTGCTTATGGAATAACATCCCACGCATGACCAGTTTGGGGGAGGGACAGAGGAGAATCAATTATTTGATGGTGAAAGGTTCCCTCTTGATTTCCAAAATAAAAATAGCAGCACTTTTTCTCCAAAAGCAAAGCCAGTGTAGTTGTTTCTCTACTATGGGCAGACCTAGTCAACACTGTTCTCCTGCTAAGTAATAAGTTTCATGTTCTTTTTAATCCATCTCCCTTATCTTATTGGTATAATCAACTGCAGATTGCTTTCATTTCTTTATTGCCCTGATCCAGTGCCTCCCAACAGCAGCAGCCTAGCTCCAAAGCTCCAGAGCAGCCAGCATCAGCTTTCCTGCTTACACTACGTTATCCTACCAGCACACGCCTCAGGCTAGCAGGGACAAGCCCTCATGCTGCTGTGGTCCTGAGGACTGAGCTCTGCCTCCCCCATCATCACCCCTTCTCCCTTCTGCAGGGCCAGGATTATGGGATGAAGCCCATGTCCTTGGGACGGTTCCTGCTGCACAGTTCCCTGTCTCCCACATCAGCCTTTTCCTGGCTGTGGAAAGGAGGTAGCAGAGCACTCTGCACAGGAGCTCGGAGCACAGCCTGCCTCCATGCATGGCCATGAGAGGTGAGCTGAGGCTGCTGCTGCCCGTTTGGGATGGATTATTAACAGAAGTTTTTCAAAACACTGCTGCTGGTGGAGAATCACCCAGGCTGGCCCATCTCCAAAGCCCTGGGGGCCTTGCTGGGTGCTCAGGGGGGACATCCCAGAGCAGCTACTGCCCAAAGCTGATCCATGCCACTGCCTGCCATGGCCCAAGGCAGAGGGACATCCCTGCAGGGAGGAGTCATTCCAGCTCCCGGGTACCACACAGGGCAGCAGGCACCCCCACACTAAGGCAATGCCAGGATCAGAGCAGAGATTAAGACCTCAGGAAACATCTTTTTTCTCTGCCCGACCCCAAAATGAGGTAGGTGGGGGATGTCCCAGAGACAGCTACAGATGTGCCCACCCAGAGTAAGCTCCCAGAGTCCTTACTCGATGGTCAGGATCACAGGCGTAGGAGATCCAGCCACACGGAACTGGAATGGTTCCTCAAACCGCCCCAACACGGCGGCATCCAAGGAGATCTGAATAGTCTGGATCCCACCTGGTGCAATGAGGCCCTCCTCGGGTACAAACTTGAAGCAGCAGCCCACTTCCGTGTTTGAAGGGATATAGGTGAAGGGAGCATCAAGAACTCCTTTGTTCATCAGTTTCACCTGCAGCAGCAAGAAAACAAAATGCAAGTACACGTGAAATCTTCCCTTCTTGGGAGTCATTTTCTAATGGCGCAATTAACACCCAGAAAAGGCAGAAGATGCTTTGTGCTGCTGGACGGCAGAAGTCAAAAAAATACAACAGGACAAGTTCTGCCTTTGGGTTTTCATGCGAAGCTCACATAACTCCACATAACTGGAGTCACCCTGGGGTTATCCCACGGACACAGAGCAGTCCACCTCTGGTCAGTAGCACCAAGCTCATTCAGACCTGGCCCTGAGAGCAACGTGGGGTGATTGCAGCTGCGTAGTGAATCACCACAGAGCTGCTGCTGCCCCAGTCAGCACAGCTCCAGCAGTACCGTATCTACGCATTTACCTTTTCCCATACCGTGAAAACAATACACTGAGAAGGAGGCATCAACATCAAAATGTACAGACAGCGCCATCTTTTGGTAAGAAAACTCAACGTGTCTTTCCCTTCCACAACCAAACTTCTGAAAGTGTCTGGCATGATGTAGTGCCTCGTTTTCTGCCTCTTTCAGTTGCTCTCTCTTTTTTTTTTGCAAACTTGACCCCCAACAGGGGGGAGGCAAATAGGTAGAAAAATCTTTTGCTTTATTCCCAGGAACACTTTTCTCTTTGTAGAGCCAGAGATGCACCAAGCCTGAAGTGTGGTGAGGGATTGGACAGCAAGGGAAAGAATCCTCAAGCCCTTTGCAAGGGCCTGCACTGAGCCAGGAGGCTGGATGGCTTTCCTGTGACTTCCAGGAATGAGCAGGAGACACTTGACTAAAAGTTGTTTGCGGTGGACTGAAGCTCAAATGTAGCCAGCTTGTCCCAGCTGCTTCTGAACAGCCCAGTACAAAGGTGCCTTGTGTCTGGTGCTGCCACAAAAGCCTCTGAACAGCTTTTTGACCCAGCGTTGGGTCAAAAGGGGTTGTTTTGCAGGAAGCCTCCCAGCTGATCCCTATGGAAGGCTGCCCAAAAGAAGGGACTGGGGCTTCATGAACAACAGACACATTTTTCTGGAACACCCCCTTCCCCCCCGCGCCCAGATTTGACCAGTACATCAGCTATTCCCTGCTCACAACTGCCCAGGTTGCCAGGAATTCCACAGGTCCACCAGGCTTGCTGCTGCCTCAGGAGCCATCAGGATCCATCCCAACCCCTGGTGCTCACCTCATGGGTGTGGGCGGTTTTGACAAAAACTTCCCCAAGGTTCAGGGTATCACAGCTGAGTTCAACCAAGGGTCTGCGGCCTTCCCCTCTGAGGCGCAGGGCCAGCCTGCTCTCACGGCCTGGGGAGAGATGTCCATTTCAGTACAATAATTCCCTCTGTTCTACTGGATTTTCCAGGCTGCCTCAATGCTAGACCCTGATTCTGAGCTGCATGCAACCAGCTCTTGATGCTGCAGCAGAAGATATGGACCCTTCTCTTCCCTCAGGAGATATCCCCTGGGGCTGACTTGCAATTTCTAACCCATTCCTTGGGCTGGTTTCCAATTTTAGCCACCAGTTTGCTGAGTTTAAAACATCTCTGGTGTCCTGTAGCGACAGGCCAAGGAGTGACAGGTATAAATTGAAAGAAAGGAAATTTAGGTTAGATATTGAGAAGAATTTTTTTACTGTGAGGTGGTGAGATGCTGGAGTAGGTTCCCCAGGGGAGTTGTGGAGGTTCCAGCCCTGAAAGTGTTCAAAGCCAGGCTGGATGGGGCTTGGAGCTACCTGGTCTAGTGGGAGGTGTCCCTGCCCATGGCAGGGGCCTTGGCACTAGACAGTCTTTGAGGTCCGTTCCATCCTTAACATACTATGACTCTAGGGTTTCCTCCCCATGCACTTAGAGGAGCTTTGAAATCCATTCATTGAAGGCACAAAGCTCACGAAGACTTTGGCAATTGCTACCTGGCAAACTGCCAGGCAACAACTGCCAAACCACCTGGCCCAGCAGCACAGGACTGCTGTCCTCCACTTCTGACACTCGGCACTGTGTTCTGTTTGCACAGACTGAGAGCTGCAAGGTGACAATTCCCACACAGGGAGAGAAGCAGGTGCTGGCCAAGGGTGGTCCTTCTACCAACACCCTGGGCTCAGCGGGGCTCCGCCCCTGCTGGCCTGGTGGTGTCTGGAGGTGATCCAGGCTCAGGGAGCACATTTCTAACTGAGTTCCGACTGCCTGATGGTGGATCCATGTCAAATGGACCCATCCTGGAGGCCAGTGGTCTAGAGGGGCTTAGTGCTTGTTCACTAAAGCTGTTCTGCTCTGCAGCTCCTTGGCCTTTGAGGAAATGCTGGCAAAGCCGTGCCATGAAAACATCTCCCTGCACTGCCTGGGTTGTTCTGGGATCAGCAATCCAGACACAGGTGTTCCGAGCCCTGGCCTTGCATGGGAGACTCCCTGGAAGCTGCAGGGACACTGGGGATGTGCCAGCACTGCCCTGCTGACCAGGAACTCTTCCCAGCAGTTACATGGGAGCCCAGTGGGCTCAGGCTTGCTCCATGGCTTCACTGTGGGTGAGAGAAGCAGGGGAAAGGAGCTGTACCTGAGATGTCACAGTAGGCCACACTCTGATACTCCAGTGCTTCCAGGGGTTTAAAGGTCACCTTGATTTCAGCCGAACAACGTGGCCCAATCTCTCCCTCCTGAAACAGAAAGAGACAGAAAAAGATTTATCTTCAAACTTCACACTTCTTGTTTTCAACCACTCCTCTAAGCCTTTCTTCAGAGCATCAGTGATGAGTGAACAACATAAGGAGCCCAAGGAAACACTCTAAACCCAGCTCAACACACCACTGGGCGCTCTCAATGCTCAGCTGATCAGCCCCCACTCTCCACAATGTTCCTGCTGCTCTGACACAAGCTCCTGGTCACATCATGCTGCAGTCAGCTACAGTGGTACCTAACTGCCATTGTGCACTGGTGGCTCTTGGCCTTAGACGGGCCATAGGAGTAACCAAGAACACGATCCCCTTCCTTGGAAAGAAAAATATTAGTTTAACCTTTTTTCAAAGAAAGCAGAGGTTGGGATTATTCTAGGATTTACTCCAGGATGAGAAGGGATTTTGCACTGTGCAGACACCAGGCATTCATCATCTCTCACAATGCCAATACTCAGAATCAGGGCTCTGGCTGATGGGAGGACATGGGCGTTTGCTTGCATAAACAGAAAAAGAAAAGGTTTACTGTCCCCGTGTGCAAGAGAACTCAAAATGCCCATTATAACCTCCCACCCTTGTGTCCAGGCTCACAGATGACACTGGGAGACTCACAAACAGTGCGAGTCGTGGTTAGAGGAAGGGACAGGCATTTCTACGATTAACCTTGGGCTGAATTTGGCCTCCTTTTCCCAGCGAACCCTTGCATGCTTCAGGTCAATCCGTGAACTGGCACTGCTCCAACACCCTCCGCTGAACCCCACGCAGCAGCACGTGTCGGGGGAGCCCCTACCTACAAAAACTGCTCCCTGTGGACACTTCAAGGACACGGAGTGCCCTGAGCTCGAGCCCTGGCAGCAGAGCTCAGCTTTGTCAGGCTCCCAGCCCTGCCTTGAGCCTGCAGGGCAGAAATACTTTCAGCAGTGAGCTCTGCAGCCGCACCAGAAACTCCATGTCCTCCCTCTGAGCACAACGAGCCAGCTGAGGACCTGCTGAGTGACCGCACCCGGGGGAAGGGGCGGGGGTAGGGTGGGCGGGAGGAGGAAGAGGAGGAGGAGGAGGAGAAGGAAGAGGAGGAGGAAGAGGAGGAGGAAGAGGAGGAGGAGGAGAAGGAGGAGAAGGAGGAGAAGGAAGAGGAGGAGGACGAGGAGAAAGAGAAGGAGGAGAAGGAAGAGGAGGAGGACGAGGAGAAAGAGAAGGAAGAGAAGGAAGAGGAGGAAAATGAGGTTCTCAGCTATCACTTACCATTGGCTCAATGAAAAAAAAGTCATTGGAGAACAGCAGGGGGTCTTCTTGCACCTTTGCCTTCTCCTCCTGGACCTTTTGGCTCAGGAGGGAGGTGCGATTTTCACAAAAGCCCTTCACCTTCTTTATTTTTTTCTCCTCCATGAAGTCTTCCATCCAGACCTTTGGTGGTGGCTCCAGCAAATCACACTGCCTGCAGCCGCAGGGAGAGACAAAGCCAGCAGGTCATTTAATATATTTGCAGAGAGAAGCGGAAGTGCGGGAGAGCAAAGCACTTGGGGAGGAGCGGCAGCTCCCCAGCAAGGGCTGACCCCAAGCCACGAGGGTCCCAATCGGATCAGAAGATAACTTGTTGTGCACAAGCTCAGCAGGTAGCTTTACTCCACACTTGCAAGCTCAGGAGAGCTTTGGAAAGCCAGCATCCCTCAAGAGAATCTCCTGCCTCAAAGCCTCTGCCAAAACTGAGGGAGAATCCACCAGCCACCTCAGCTGGCTTTTCCTACCACTGAGCTGCTCGGGGGAAGCAGATAAAGATCACGGAGCACCCACTGCAGGACTTCCCTGGGAAAGGGAGACGAAGCTGGGTTGTGGTTACGTGTTACCAGCATCGCTCTTTGTTTCTTCCATTTTGGACCTGCCCTGTTCCCTACTCTGCCTTTCACAAGAGCATCCCAGAGCACTTCCAAAGGAAATTGATGAATTCAGGCACCGCATCCCTTCAGTGACATCCAAGGTTTTATATGCATGAAAACAGAGGCTGTGAGAGGGGAAGGGACTTCTTGGTGCAGGAGACAGACAGCAAACTCCTGGAGAGATCATCTTTTCAGGATCCAGAGCTTTTTGGGTCCCATCCCAGTGCATGGTAGTAGAATGGCCAGAGAGGGAAAGGATCCTGCACTAGCTCCTCTCATAAAAAAAAGTCCTCTCTGCTCTGAGATCTCAAAAGCATCTCTGACAGCAGGAGAGTAGGCCTTAGAGCTAACACCATCCCTAAGACTGGAAGTAAGGAAAAACAAAATGTCCTGGTGACAGGCTAGGACACAAACTGGCATGAAAATAAATGTAATTGGAAAAAAGTATTACGAAGAAAAGAAGGGTAGTGGTAGTAAGTGAATCCCTTCTAAGGGGAAATGAGGGCCCTGTATATCGAGCGGATCCGTTCCACAGGGAAGCCTGCTGCCTCCCTGGGATCCAGGTACTGGATATCACCAGGAGATTCCCTAAGAACTAAAAGAACTTCATCTGTTCACCACTGTCTGGGGGTACAGTGACTGTGAAATAACAGAGTTTTCAACATTCAGTGAAACAAGGAGGGGCATCAACAAAACTTCCACTCTGGTCTTCTGGAAGGCAGCCTTCGGCCTGTTCAAGAGATTGTTTTGAAGAGGACCTTGGGGAGCAGCCTTTACAAACAAAGGGGTACAGGAAGGATGGACATACTTCAAGAAAGAAGTCTTGAAGGCACAGGAACAGACTGTCCCTGTGTGCTGAAAGATGAGCTGACAGGGAAGACAACGAGCCTGGATGGGCAAGGAGATTTGGAAGGAACTAAGGGGAAAAAAGAGGGCGTATCGCCTTTGCAAAGAGGGGCTGGCAACTCAGGAAACGTTTAGGGATGTTGCCAGGTCATGTAGGAAGAAGATTAGGGAGGCAAAAGCCCAATTAGAACTTGAGGAAATCCAGTCATTGCAATCAACCTTTCCTTCCCAAAATGCCATCCTTGGTTGGAGTATAAATGGAACTGGAATGCTGTGCTGAGCTCCTGCAGCCCAGGGACACACACCCTAATGCCAGGGATGGTTTACTTGGCCTAAACCATTCAAAATCACCAACACCCCCCTGAGGCCATGCATTAGTTTCAGTCTTGGGCCATGTATCTCACGCAAACGTATCTTTCAAACCAACCTCCTCTTCTCTTCATTGTCGGCTTCCTCAGTAGGAAACATCTTCCACTGGAAGTGGGCTGTGATGTTACTCCTGTTTCTGATGAACATGCTTGTGTGGCTTGATGTGGTGATGAAAGTCTTCTCAACCTTCATGGAATATGTGCTCAATCCAATGTTGACATCTGCAGCTTCTGCGCGAAGGAATGTGAAGAAACTTTCTTCACCTGGAACAAAGCAGAGTCTTTGCTCAGCTAGCTCAGTTGCTGATGGAAGCACAAGGAACAAAGCAAACCACAGGTCACGGAAGAAAGTGTCATAGCTTTTAAATGTATTAGCAGTTCCATGGATCAGTACATTTATCACGTCCTGACAGCTC
This sequence comes from Chamaea fasciata, assembly GCF_029207755.1. Classification (NCBI taxonomy): domain Eukaryota; kingdom Metazoa; phylum Chordata; class Aves; order Passeriformes; family Sylviidae; genus Chamaea; species Chamaea fasciata. The sequence continues at coordinate 21,671,947 of NW_027094097.1, read as the reverse complement.
TGTGTGTACTGCGTGAGGATGTCCTGGGCACCTCCTTAACCACCTTATTTCCAAGGTGTTTGTAGAGATTTGGCCCCAAGGTGACAGTATGTACAGTGGGATTTGTCAGATGTGCTCAGGTGACCCACTCAGACCACTGGGATTTCTGCATCAAAGTCCTTCAGGTGACACTGAGGAGCCCTGGTCAATCCTGGCTTGCCGAGGTCTCCCCTGCGCATCCCACGAGACTCCTGCCCCTCCTGATCCCTTGGATCCCTTGTTGCTGACAAGCAAATACGCCTGGGGGCATGTGGGCAGAAAAAGGAGACCCAGAGGAACAGGTGAAGTGACAGCCCACAGCAGGAGGGGACACAGGAGAGGAAACACAACCAGCCTGGCTTTGCAATATGACAAACCACTACAAAATGAACACCATAAAAATCATCATCATCGTCATCTTCCTGTCCAAACCCACAGCCCCATCAGTCTTGAAATATTTCATATTGTCCTGATCTCAAAAACCAAGATGGAGCATTTCAGGTTAAATACAAAAGGACAAGGAAAGATTAATAAGTACAGAGCAGCTTCTATATGAAGTCTGAATGGGATTCCTCAGTCTAGAAATCAAATGGGAGATGTGAGAGGTTTGCAACAGCATGAACGGCCTGGGAAATGGGGACGAGGAAAAATTTGTCTTGATTTGTCACCATACAGGAACTTGAGGGCCTGAAGATGTTATTAGGCAAAAACTGCATGGATGTGTAGAGGGCAACATAGTAAAAGGGTCTGTGACAAGCCAGTGGAGAAGCGGCATACAGGACAGAGGTGTGCAAGAAATACACTGCATTGGAGAGAGTCTGATGGAGACCTCGCAGCTCACATACAGCACTGCCCAGGAGTAAAATAAAACTTCACCCAGGCGTAGCCACACAGTAGTGGAGAATCAGGGTTCCTCCTTCCTCCACTCTGCAACACCCAGCAAAACAGAATTCCAAAAATCTCAGCCCTGTTAGAGGGGATCCACTTTTTCAACCATTTAAACACCAGCTATTTCAGTTTTCTTTGGGGCAGAGCTGGAACAGAGGAGGTACATCTAGAGGGAATTGAGGGGGATGAACAGGGAGTGATGGTGGAGAACTGTCCTGTGTCCCATGCGTTGCCCAGCACTCACCTATGCAGCGCGCCACCAGGGACCCGAAATGGTCACCGCACGTCAGCGGGTGAAATCCCACTGTCACCTGCATGGTGTGACCAGGGCCCAGAATTCCTTCGGCTGGAACCACGGAGAAAGGACTGCAACACAAAGAGAGGATCAGGACTTGGGGGGAATTCTGGCCATGACATTCTTTCTGCAGTGCAGGTCACTTCAGCTCACTTGGGCAAGCAGGGAGCAAACAAACTACAGCCAAGACAGACAGAACAGCCAGGATCAGAAACAGCTACTGACCCACTTCTGAGGAGATCCAGCCCTCAGAAGATCCTGTGGGATAAAACGACCTAATCTCCCCCATACTCTGCATCCAGCCTTCTGACTGCCAGCAATCCCATCAGAGAATGGTTTGTGAAAAGCACAGAGAGAATTAAGAGCTATCTGCATGCATAACTTGACGCTGACTGCCTCAGGAATTTCTCATTTCCTGCTACCTATAAACTTCCTCTCAAGAGATGCAAATGTTAGGGCACTATCTCTCTTGTGAGATTACAGCCTAGGAATCAGACAGGGAGAAGGAACTTTCTCTTGAAGACCACGGAATAACTACTGTTGAATTTGCAGCGTGGCTCTTTGGTTTCTTTTACCTTGAAAAGATCCTGAATTAGCACATTTTGTCAGCATTTCAATGAAAGCTGCTCTACAAAAAGGAGCAATCAAAACTCTGAAAGAGTGCAAATGCAGATTAGAGCAATACAGTGACATGGAAACAAGACCCAAACGGAGGATGCCATTTACAATCTGAAGGATCCAATCCCAGCCATATGAAGCACCATTAGCAGGAGCACATCGAGGAGGCAGAACAGGAGGGTTTTGTGTATTTACCAGCAGTGCAGTCTGGGGCCCTGGGTTGTCATCCAGGCTGGTAACTGTTTGCTTGGCTCACCAGACAAACTCTGCGCAATGTGTTGGAAATAATTACGCAAATGTCTTGGTGCACTTTGGATGTAACAGGAGCAATTAGGATTGGTCACCAGGTGAACAGTTCTTGCCTGACAAACACAAGACTCCGTGCTTTGATGCTCAGGGACAGCTCAGGTGAAATGTGCTTCTGCCCAGAAGTTGCTGGGCTTTGTGCTCTTCCACAGCCCCACTGAGGAAACAAAAGTTCCTCAGTGCTTTGCTGGTGGTCAATCTGTGCACAGAAAGGGTGTTCTGGGGAGTTTGGTGATGAACTTATCACACACAAAAATATAGAGAACATCTGGCAAGCTGAATTTCATTCATGTCAGTAGTGACAGCTGATGAACTTGCTTCAGGTTCTGCTCACTAAGGACCTATTGCTGCAGTTATGGGCCTGACCTGCTCCATTACCACTAGTGAGAACATCACTAGTGGCTGATGGAGAAGCCTTGGGCCAGCAATGTTTATGTGCTGGATGTGAGACTTTGGGGAGAGAGGAGGAAAGACAAGGCCCCAGCAGCCCCGGAGCCCGATTACTGTACGAGCTCCCACATCTGCCCCGAGGGTGAGCCAGCACTGCTGCAGGTCTCTGCTGGGGCTTGGGGGATCGGTGCCTGGTGTGGGCAAGGCACAGGATTTTTTTCTTATTGTTTTGTCAGGAATTTTGCCAGAAAGAGAAGCTGCCAGTTAAGGGAGTCCCTGGCCACACTTCAGCACTCCCTTCCCTTCCCTTCCCTTCCCTTCCCTTCCCTTCCCTTCCCTTCCCTTCCCTTCCCTTCCCTTCCCTTCCCTTCCCTTCCCTTCCCTTCCCTTCCCTTCCCTTCCCTTCCCTTCCCTTCCCTTCCCTTCCCTTCCCTTCCCTTCCCTTCCCTTCCCTTCCCTTCCCTTCCCTTCCCTTCCCTTCCCTTCCCTTCCCTTCCCTTCCCTTCCCTTCCCTTCCCTTCCCTTCCCTTCCCTTCCCTTCCCTTCCCTTCCCTTCCCTTCCCTTCCCTTCCCTTCCCTTCCCTTCCCTTCCCTTCCCACTCCTGCCCCATGTTACATACTCCTGCCCTCAGATGGCAGGATGTGAATAACACTCCTGGGAGTGACCTCAGGGGTTGCGTGAGAAAGAAGATATCTTCTTATTTTCAAATTACCAGGAGAAGAGGATCCAGCCAAGTTTCAGTTGTCAGGGCTGAAAAACTGAGTGCAAATCAGCCCTTGCATCTCCTACATCCCACCCCAGGCTGTACCCACCAGACTCCCCTGTTCCTGCTGGAGCAGTCATCTCTCATATAGACCTGGCTCCCCAAGACCCAAGGACACAAGCTCTACAGTTAAACTTAACTCCTCTGAATTTCAGTCAACATCACTAAGCTGTTCCCTGAGCCCACAGATAAGAAGGACTGTGAAGGAGACATCCCTGACGCTATAATAACCAAATGAAAACCACTGCCAAGAGATGGGGCTGGCAGGATAAATTTTGGCCTTTTATGGCTTGATTAGAGCAATATAGTGAGTTAATTGTCAGCTGTTCCTTAAGATAGTTCTCATCCTGTTAGATCTACCCTTTCAATGAATCACTACTGCACCCGACAGGCAGAAAAGATAAGGTCATGGAGGGGTTTTAATAGGTCTTCTTCGGCTTTTTAACTAGTCCATTTGTATGTTTGTTTCCTTGTATGGCATCTAAAGACAACTCCAGATCTCCCAATGGCCCCTTGCAATCCCCGGACACTGGTCTTGCTTTGAGCAGCGTATTTGCTCGGACAATTTCCAGAGGTCCCCTCTAGAGAAAGTTATTCTATACTTTTATCTTCTAAATCAGCCCAATTGCTTTTCACATAGTCACTAAATGTCTCATGTTTCTAATACACCTGTGCCTATGCCTATGGGCATGTGGTGTATTGATAGGCCTTGGAGGAGCTTGACATTTATGAAAGTTCCCAATGAAGAATTCATGATCTTTTGGCAAACATTTAACACAAACCAAAATGAAAAAACAGCAGAAACACAGGAACTTCAGAATATGTAAAATGAGATCTCAATGAAAGGGGGGACGACCTTATTCAGAGATTTAAAGCACGTGTTTGAAATTTTTAACCGGCTTTCAAAGGTTCATCGTGGAACAGAAGAGGGGACTGATGCCCTCAGCTGACAAGGGAAATCAGATCAGCTTTAAGTAACAGGAACTGCACCGGCTGCCTGCAACACAGCTCATGTTGGGCATCTGATGCAGGCACCACTGGAAAGCCATGTGCCTGTGTCCTCCCAGAGAATGGGTCTGTTTGGCTGACAGTGGTGAGTACCCATTTCAGAAGCTGCTTGTGCTCAGGAGGGCGCAAGCCAGCAACTAACATGTTCCAGCACCCCCCAGGAAATCTGGGGCAGAGAAAGCTCAAAGGCTGCATCCTGCTAAGAACACTGAAAGCAAGAGCAGATGCCATCCATCCTGCCCATTTCCAGCCGGCGACGCAGGGCAGCAGCTCCCATGCTCTGGTTCCTTTTGTTGTTCTTTCCCAACTCTGTTATCCCCCAAAGGTGTTTTGCACAAGGACAGATGAGCTGCCTCACCTCTCGGTGCCCAGCTGGTAATGAGCTGCCACACTACCACAATTCTGAATCAGCAGACTCTTGCGGGTGCTGCCCTTGACCGGACACTTTGAGAAGTCCAGCTCGTCTGGGAAGTCCAGGATAGCTCGGGCAGGGATGGCCCGAATTGGCACAACTATCCTTTCCTCTCCACTGACGCAGACGAGCTCATGGGAATAAACCTGCAGGAAAAGAAACTGTCTCAGCACAGGTCATTTGGTGCCATCTCCATGGCAGAAGAAAAGCCATTTCCTATATCCCTTCAAGGGTATCAATTTACCTATTCCACCCCCAAATGAACAATAAGTTCTACTAATATCTCACATTTTAAAGGCAGCAGTGCACTTTGCAAAACCTATCTCAGTGGCATTAAGCTCTTGTGTCACTTGGGTCATACAGACAAGTGCCCAGGGCCACCATAATTTTTACTCTCAATTTTAATGATGTTAAATAATTCCTAAGTCCCTTCTAAGGAACATGGAGCTAGGGAACACAGGACATTCCTCCTTAGGTTACTATATTCCCACGGATTGAGAATAGGACAAAGTGTTAAACTGAATCTAAGCAGCAAAAGGAAACTGAGAGAACAGCTGCACCCAAAGAGATCCTGGACCTCTGGCCTGGTGTAGAAATATCTGTTTGCTCAGAACTCCCCTCTAATTTTGCCTCTCCAACCAAGTCACGAGAAGAACAGTGCTAAGAGGTAGCAGGATGCTGTTGCAAAGAGCCTCTCTTTGTTTCCCTGCAAGGCCTCCTCCCTTCCATGCCATGTCCTAAACCCCTCTGTATGAACGAGCCTCCAGATCACAGCGCTGAGAGCAGACTTGCCAGGGCCTCGGCACTGGTGTTCAAACTTGCACGCAAAAGCACAATTGGCATGGAATGGGCGCCAGCTGACAGAGCAGCCACAGTGACAGGCATGAAGACAGAGCCGCAGCAGTGTCGCTGCCACCGGCTCTGGGCCCACAGGTCTGCCTGCCTGCAGGCTGTACCTGCCCTACACGAGCTCTTTCAGGCAGGTGTCCAAGTCCCCTGCAGCTCACCAAGCTCCTGCTGACTAAGGGCACCTAGAGCTCAGTGTGCCTGTGCCAGGCTGGGCCCACGGGCACAGCACATCCTCTGCCCTGGCCTTGCAGCCGTATCATGGTCAGCTGTGCTCTGGGACAGCACAGCCGCAAGGCTGGAGAACAGAGGGTGTGAAAAAGCACCGTCCTTGCTCCAGCCCCGGGTGAGGCAGGGAAGCTGTTGCCCGTCAGGAAGGCGGAAAGCTCTCTGACCTCTTTGTTCCTCTAGTACTTTGCAGAATAACGAAACCCCTTCCACTATACCTAGAGATGGCCAGACATCTATCAACACCCCTCTACCGTTTGCCTACTGTTCCCTGGGCATCTTTCTTCCCTTGGGAATGCTCAGAGGAATGTGCAGCGAGGGGAAGCAGGGCCTGTCAGGCCTGGGTGCAGGGCCTGACAGCACATGCCAAGCTGGGACTGGCTGCAGGCTGCCTGCCCACGGCCTGGAGCCAAGCTCACAGCATGGGCTGTACCCAGAGTGCAGGGACAACAATGGCTTTGGAGATAATTCTGTGTTTTGGCTCCTCCAGTCTCACCTTGTTCTCGTCAGGAGTGAAGTGGACGTGCACATCGGTAATGGCGCCTCCTGGCACGGCACGGCATGCATCACTGGGGCCCGCCAGCTGGAAGTAAGGTGAGCTCTCCATGGAGACCTGCACCCCCTGAAGATTCTGCAGGAAAGACATGGAACCATGATTTTGCCACTTGAGGAAACAGGACAAGAGGAGACCTGTCCATGCCCTGGTGACGTCCTTCCTTGACCCCTTTTCCAAAGCCCTTTCTGCTGTGGAGGTACAGGCACAGAATTCCCAAGGGTGAACTTGAATCCCTTCTGTCTGGCTCCAGCATTTTGGCCAGGGGCAGTAGGGCAGTGCCTGGTGGGAAGGAAGGGCCGAGCAGGTCAGCACCGGCAGGATGGAGACAAGAGCACCTGAACCAAATCATCTGCATATTCAACAGGGCCAAAAACCTGCTGATTTCTGCCTGCACACAGCTATGCAGTCGTGTTCCACGGAGGGAATGGGCTACCTGAAAGCATAACAGCACATTCTCCTGCGGGGAAGAAGAAATTCCTTTCTAGCAGGTCAGCTTTGGATAGGGCAGTTCTGGGGGATACAGTCATGCAGGCAGAGCAGCAAGAGAGGAGACCAAACACTGTGGCCTTACTGGGAACAAAAGCAAACCTGAAAAGCAAAAGAAGGAACACAGCAATCCCTAAAAAAGGGAGATGACAAAGAGAATTTAAAGCGCCAGTAAAGCAGCAAGGAAGAATCATCAACTGATTACAGCAATCACCTCCCCGAAAGTGATGGAAACACAGACAGGTTGTGCCTGTTGACTGTGGGCTTCAAAGGCATTTTCCTCCTGGAGAAACCTTGCAATTCTTTAGGGGAATGGTCTCTCGCCTTTTGACCCTTCTGGAATTTCCTCCCTACATGTCCACACCTAATTGGCTGAATGCCAGGACCCTCCCAAAATAGGAGACTAGATAAGACCCCTGGATTTCTTTGTTCTCTCTCTTTCGGCCCCTGGACCCCTTTGAGGAATAAACGACTTGGAATAATCTGGGGGTAAGAGCCTCTTTTGAAATCTTTTGTCCTGTCCCTTCGGAGATATTCCTCCAAAGCCTCTCCAGAGCTAGCCCTGGGGAGGGGGGCCGGGCCTGCGGGGGGAATATTTCAAAACATGACCAGCACTGACTCACAGTGTGGTTTCAGTATTAAAAGCCAACCTTGGCTCTCCAGGGGTTCTTGCTGCCTGTGCAGGCAAGCTGGGCTGCTGGGCATTCCCGCTTGCAGCCAGCAGGCCAAGTTCTGCTCTCTGGGATACACAGACACAGCAAACATGCATTTTCAACACATAGATATCAACCCCTGAGCACCAAAATGCTCTCAAAAAGTCTAAACCAGATGATTTTGAGTCCTTCCTGTCTCTTCCCACCAGCCCACTCTTGGCACAAGCCTCATTTAAGAAAATGTTTCCCTGACTGAAATTCAAATGGTCTCAGTTTTCCCCTTTAGAGTCCAACACGACTGCTGACGTTTTTCAACTTTTTCCCTCTCAGCTCTCTTGGGAAACTGCAAAACAGGAGCACATGGCTTTGGATGTTCTGTGGTTCTCCAAGGGGAAAGCAGAGCACCATGCTGCTTTTGGAAAATCTGAGCAGAGCTGGATGAATCTTAGCAGGAGCCTGAAGTGGCACCTAAAGGCCTCCTACTGCTTCTGCTACATCAATCTGATTCCAGGGCTGTTTCAGAACATTTCCTGCCGTGCCAGTGCCACTAATGATAGTGATTCCAGCAGAAAGCGTAGACGACTCAGCCCCTGAGCTTTGACTGTGAGCTGCACAAAGGGAGCCAAACAGGCTCATTTCCCCAGGCAAATGTCAAGGGACTGTGGAACGAGCCCAGGGGAGGGGATCTGATGCTTCCCCAGCTCAGCCCGTGGTGGGGACCTCACCTGCGCCTTGCGGGAGAAGCCTGGCAGCACCAAGTCCACAGACTCTCCTGGCTTCAGGTCCATTGACAGCGGCTCCAGCCCAAACACGGGGGCCGTACGTTTGCGCCTCTGGGAATCACGTTTGGCCTTGGGGCTACTGTGGGCTGAGGTGCTCTGGCCCTCCTTCCCAGCTGGCCTGTTACATTCCACCTTCCAGAAGAGCTGATGGAAGTGGTGGCCCCCATCTGTTAGTCTGAACTGACGAGCACAGGGAAGGAGGCTAGAAGACCAACCAGAATGGAAAATAGTATGGGAGAAGCTATTGTCCTGGTCATCAGATTGCTCCCAATGAGGATTCTGAGCTGTTAATAGCTTGGAGACCGTCTTCATTTGCAGCTCTTAATGTGGACCGGGAACAGTGTCTGATAAGCTGCCCTTCTGATGTCGTTATTGCAAGGAGGAATATGTTTCTAATGGTAATGTAGCATTTTCCAGGCCAGGCTAACAGGATCTGGTGTTTTCCTCCAAAATGTGTGTTCTGGGGTGATTCATACTGTTACTGTATTTTGCATTAATCTGCACCCGAAACTGTTATTGAATCTTTGAGATCCTGCACCTGAGGCCCTTGTGTGCGGGGGTATGATTGCAGGCATTTTTAAAAGCCAGCGCGGAGGAAGTTTCTGGACGATCCCAGCAAGCTGCTAGAAATCATCTGTCTGCTCTAGGAGAGGAAACCAGGGGAGCAGGGGCTCTCTCGTTCATAGAAGCTTTGGTTTTGCACTGGTGGTCATTTGTAGAAACTTCATTTCGCAATCAGAAACTGTTTTGAAGTGAACTTTGCAAACTCTGCTGGCAACGGAAAAATGAGCAAGGTCCTGTGTAGAAGTGTACCTCACCTGGTAGGGTTTGCAGCCCCACAGTGGCAAGGAGGCTTCCATTTAAGGGAAGGATTTGGGTTCCATTCTTTGTTTCACTCATGAGGTAAAAACCAGAGGTTTTGATACCTTTTTTGGCCTTGTGCCAGGACGGACGCAGCCCTTGGATCTTTGAGACTGTGCCTCAAGCCCTGTTCCTATTTCTATTGGGCAGGATGCCAAGAATCCGGCCTGGATTGTTACATGCTTAAGAGAATAGAGGAAGATCCTCAGGGCATTTTTGGGGTGTTGTAGCAAGTGCAAAGGTCCTCCTTGCACTCGGCACAGCTTTTTCTCTTTTTTCTGCATGGCTTCTTATTTTCACCTTAATGAAAACAGTTTTGCTTTTCAAACACCTCTGATCATGCTGCCTCGCTAATATTTTAGGCCATCCTGAGGCTGCCGGTCAAACCCAGAGGTGATGCACCTGAGAGGGCACCCTAACATTCTGGCCTCCCGCACAAGCATCAGTCCTGGGCAGGCAGGGCAGCAGCAGAGCCCACGAGCAGCGTGAGGAAGCGTTGGCAGCGGCACTGCAGGCCCCACACAAACCAGCAAGTTTCCATCTGCCTCTGGAACTGCTCTGCGGGCTCCTGCCTTCCCAGGGGGGTCGTCACCCTCCTGTCCATTTGCTCCCAGGGCCCCTGCTTGCCTGGCAGGTGCCATTTTGGAAGGGAAGGGTGCGATGCCATCTTCCCTTGGTCCCGCAGCCACACGGAGGGCCCGCCTCATCCAGGCGCCATTTTGGGAACCTTTTGTTCTGGGGGAGCCTGCGAGATCATTACTTGACCAAGTGAGGACATAGATGTGTTAGAACTGAAGGCAATTCAGTGGCAATTGAGCAACTGGTTTCTCTTTCAGTGGTTTTTGAGGGTACCTAGCAACGCTCAACTGGCCATCACATGTCTCTAAAGGTATCTCTGCCTTCAGGGAAGGAGTCAGGGTCTTTGAACACTGAAGAAGATCGTGCCTGAAGGACTACAGCAAAACTGCTCCTTGTTGAGACAGAAGGAGAGGTGGGAGTGGGAGATCTCCTACCTGAATTGGTATCCCAAGTTGAGCTCCGGGGCAAGTGGTTTGTCTGTGACAATTGTGGTGCCAGTGCCAAAAGCCAGGAGGGTGGAGGTGGTCCAAAGTCTGTTCCCAATGAACAGCTGGAGAGCATCAGCAAAAACCCCAGTGTCATCCAGGGTTGCTGTGACAGTCACATGAACATCACCCCTGGCGGGGATCACTCCTTCCCTGGGTTCAATAACATAGCAGTGAGGTTTACAAGCCTGTAAGACACGCATAATGTGCATTTAGGATGGAAACCATACACCCTGGTCTCTTATGGGGTGTAAGAAAAGGAGAAGACTAAAGAGGGGAGGATAAAAATCCTAAAGGCCTAATTTCCCTAAATTTAAGCTGCAGTATTGGGGAACAGCAGAGCTTACACAACCTGTATTTTCCCCTCCTTTAACAGACTCTCACCTAATTAACCCAGTTTTGCCCAACCCAAGGGACGCTTATCCTCAGGAGAGTGTTCCTTCCCCAGTCCTTCTCTGGAGTGTGTGCCAAGGAAAGCTGCTTTCTCTCTCCTGGCTTCTCACAAAGGCTCAGGGCCAGAGGAAGTCATGACGGCTCAAATCCCACTCCAGAAACCACACAGCTGGAGGACACTGCTGAGAGCCTGAAGAATATCTCCGCAAAACCAGTTGAGCAAAACCCCAACACCAAACTATCCTTTCCCAAGAGGCCATCAATGCTTTTCAACGTCCCCTAAAGGACCGAGGCCCTCACTTCCCACTGATCATCCGCTGTAGAGAGGTGCCCCAGGGCCTTCTGCTTTGGAAAAGTCACCTCTAAATGGTTATGGCAGAGCAGGAAAGAAGGAAGCAGAGGGAAAACTGGATGACATGTGCTCAGTGGGCATGGCCCACTCTTCCTAAGAACTCGTGTCCTCTGGTTTCTCATGGGCTTCACAGATAGGCCAAGAGAGCTGGAAGCTGCCCAAAGGAGGGAGGAAAGGCCCCGCACCAGCACAGCTGTACAGACACAGCTCTGCAGGTCCAGCCCTGGAACGAGCACGTGAAGCCCATCCTTTACACACCAGGCCCACCCAGCCAAGGTGCATTGCTCCCTGAAGAGGTGGAAGGCAGAATTTCATTGTGTAGTTCGAGAAAGCTGTCCTGGAAAAATCCCTCACTTTAAGGTTACATTTATCCCCCAAACTGCAGGAAAAGCAGCAAGAGGAAAAATCATGCCCCTCCTCCTTGGCTCAGGAGGCTGTGGCTGGACTTTCCCACATGGCCTGATGCTTTATCCACAGACACAAACAAGTCCACAGGATCAGGTTTTAACCAGCTCCAAGTTCAACACACCCAGCATGGAGAAGAACAGACCTCAAGCCCCTCAGAGATCTCCCCCTCCAGCAGACATCCCACCCAGCCCCAGGCCCAGCCTACAAGCCCTTCCTGGCTGCAGCAGCCCTGCTCTCCCTGCCAGGGGAGCAGCCCCAGCTCCTCTGCCCTGTGCAGCCTTCACATATTAAACAGCCATTCTCTGCAGCCGGTCCCCAAAGATGCTCTTCAAAGGCACAGAGACCACAGGCTGGGGGGGTGCACAACCCCCACACATGTCTTTGTGTGGACAGCCCAACTGGCCTGACCCACAGCAGGTGTGAAAATTGCCTCCCCACCAGCAGTCTGAGGACAGACCTCACACCCTCTTCTCTACCATGAACAGCAGTTTGGCACAAAGCAAATGTAGATGGCACAGGGAAAGCACAGGGAAACCCATGCTCTCCGAGGAGCAAAGGACCACAGGTTTCTCTTGATCTCAGAGCTCAAAAACCGTGACACACACAGCTAAAGACCTTCCATAAAATTATGGGAGAACTCGTCAACACAATCCAGACGAATTTCTGCTCCAACATCTCTGCACCTGATTTCACTGAGGAGTGCCCCAGCTAAAACCACTCCAGAGCCAGGTTCCTTTTGCCTCACCCAGATGGAATCTTGGAATATCTTGCTTCCTCTCACACAGGCCGATGCATATAAAAACCACGTCATGGCAGCTTGTAATGTCAACCAGTCAATTTCCCTGGAAAACGGCCCCACAGATACTTACAATCTCTAGCCTGAAGTCTAAATCGACAAGACCTTCGTTGAAGAGGCCAAAAGCTTGTGAATTAGGCCTTAGCACTGGCATCCTGCCGAACTCTATCAGCCTTGGACTTATGTAGACTGCTGACAGCCGTCCAAGGCTCTGTAGTTCTGTTCTCTGTTACAGAAAGCAGGCAAGAAAGAGTAAAAAAAAAAAATCAAACCCAAACAGGGAAACCTAAAAAAGCTTAAACAGCTCAACCCAGCTCAAGTTATTTCTTTAGGGACAGCTACCATTCTCCAGCTGAATTCCTGGGATTTTGGGGGGAAAAAAATAAAGCTTATGTATTCACCTCCAAATTGAAAAGGATTAAGTAAAGAGAAACTTTCAAACTACAAATTATTGGTCCAAAGGTAGAAGCTTTGCAAGAAATCTCTAGTTAAGATCAGGCTGACAGTTAAACAACTGGTTCTTCGGGTGGGGAGAAACTCTTCTCTTTAGGTAAGCAATCTGATAGTTGAAAGCAAGTGCTCAGTCAAACTTCAGGCTCCCTGGCACAGCCTGCACTGCCTGTCCTCCCTGTTGACTGGTTTACATGCAGTGCCACAATGGCCCAGGTTCAGATGTTTGGTGCCATCCAGGGAATTTGGCATCACCATTTCCATGTTTTAATGTAAGCTTAAATCCTTGCAACTACTCTTCAGATGCCAGCTTTCCTTTCTTTTACAGAAAGCCCAAGGTTCCCAGAAATCTTCTGACATCCTCTTTTGTGCTGAGAGGTAACATTTTAAAAAAGATGTTTCCAAAGTTAAGAGCATTTTAAAGAGTAATTAAAATGATCCTCAATTCCAGCTTAGATGAACTACCTTCTGGGTCAGACACTGACATTGCCACCTATAAGGCACGAGCTGTTTATGCCACCTGCCCCTGCTGTCCTTCTCCACAGCAGCCTGTGCCTCTTTTCCCCGGAAGAATCCCCGCACACTGTGCACCCTGCCAGGACCAGTTGCACGAAGGCACACACCTCCCCTTGCACTCACCAGTGGGTTTCTTGCATCCCCAAACACGCCGGTACAAACACTGGTGCAACGCTTGCCCAATCTTTGGATTTCAACTGTAACTGGAATCTCTGCAGCGCTCCGAGGCTGGAGAATCCCACAGGGTCTGGGGCTGGAGTAGAGCACAGGAGAGTCCTCCTCGGGTTCCTAGAAGGGACAGAATCAAATCCAGCTTCAGAGGGACCTCTGAAGAAACTTCAAACTCCTCAACATCCATCCCAACAGCAACTTACACACATTTTTAAAAATCCCCAGGACAAAGGTAAAAGGCACAAACAAGATCCAAGAATTGTAGGCTTAGCATTCTCAGGGGGTTCTGCAAGGAGGCTGCCAGCACAAGCACTGGTGTCTGTGGATGCAGCAGCTTTTCACAACCCTCGAAGATCTCCCACAAGAAAACACCCTGAAGACTAGAACGTAAGCCCTTTCCTCAAGAGATTAAACTGCATCCTAAAGCTAACATTCAGGTAGGATCCTGTTCTCAGCAGATCTTTAAGACTGAATAGGAACCGGCAAGGTCTTATCCAAACCCTCTTCCCCCCTAATAATCTCCACAATAATATTTCAGAGGAGGAGGTGGATGCGATGCCAAACCTGGGGAATAAGCCCGTAGCAGCCAGGAAGGTGGGTGTTATTCCAAATGAAGAACTTCCTCACGAACGGGGCCTTCAGGTCGCACTCATGGATCCCCCGGTTTTGGGGGTACACTTGCAGCTCAGGAACGAAACATTTGGGCAAAGAGATGACCCCAAGGGAATCAGAGATACTGAGAGAATGGAGAACGTTTACCCCCAAAGATTGTGAAATGGAGCACAACACCTTTGTCACTGTCAAATACACATTTAACAGGCCTACGGTGAAAAATTGCCTTTAAAGTCCTCCCACTCAAACATGTCTTGTCGAGGAGGGGCAAAACCTGAGCGGCAGCACCCAGAGGCTGCCAAGTGCCCCAGGCAGAGCACTTGGTCCCACAGCTGCCTCAGCCCCTCCTTCACCCAAGAAGGTTTGCAAGAACTCCTGGAACAGTCCCAGTGATCCATGAGCTCTGGGGGAGCCTTCCCAACAGGGATCAGTGCTCAGTAAGGCTCCAGGAACACACGACTCTAGTGTCTCAGTAAAAAGGACTCCCTTCTCTCCCATGGTGCTGTTACCCTGCCTGAGAACTCAGCTGTTTGCCCCAGCCTTGGAGGGCATGAGACATCACCTGCCCCACAGAGTGGGAGATCACTCCCTCCCAGTTCCTAAAACTCCCCTGGTCCTTCACTCCACAGGTCCAAACACTGACTGTCCCCAATGGCACTTGCTTTTCAAACATGGCAGCCCAGGCACTGACGAGATGGCTCTGCCTGGGAGTGGGAACAGCACCAGGGAATTGCATCCCTCTTGTCATTAAACTGACACCTAGAGCAGCACAGCAGGATGGAATTCTGCTGGAGCAAGAACAACTTTTGCTTTAAGCCTGAGAACATCAAAGCTCAAAACAGGAAGCAGAGAGAAGGGGAAAAAGTAGAGCTGACCTGCCACATCAAGGACTGATTTCCCCTCTGAAGATCCTGCCCTCACCTCTCTTGCTGTGAGCCACTTCCCCACTGTCACGTGCCCTCGTTAACAGAACCAGACCCTGACCCTCAGCAGACTGCTTGGTGTGCCCCAAGCCAACGCGGGCTGGTTGCAACCCAGCACAACTCCACCTCTTGCAGGAAGAAGGCGAGGAGGCCCTTGGGAAATTTGCTTCACCTCAAGCACCAGGTCAATAAATGATATCATTCCTGGTCCCTTTAGAAAACGACCCAGGACCACGCTGGGCTGTCAGCAGGGCTGCTTTTCACCACAGGCTGCTTTTCAAGCACTGCTGTTCTCATGTCCAGCTGGGCAGAACATGAGGTCATTAAACAACACGTCTCCTTGGGAGCTGCAGCCAGCACGTCCTGTGCAAGGCAGTGCGCTGGGGGAGGCCAGGGAAGTGCTGGTACCTGGCCTTGATGATCAGTGATGCCACTCCCTTGCCAAACCACTCCAGGTCCACCAGCAATTTCCGGTTGTATTCCGTCACAGTGTTGGAACACAGGGTCACCTGGTGGAAGAGAAGAGCAGTAAATTCTTCTTTACAAAAGCTCATGACTCACGTGTGATGTCCTCCAGTTTTTGTGGTAAGAAAAGGGAGGATTTTGCCTTAATTCTTCTGCCGCTCCACGTGTAGAGCAGTCTCTAAGAGTGACAAAAGCCTTCTGGCAAATACCAGATTTGTTAAGCACACCTTGCTATCAGGGCATAGGTCAGCTAAATTAAAACATTAGACTAAAGCTCTGTGCAGCACTGTGTTCAAATTAAGGGGCAAATTTTCATCTGACTACAATGACATAAATGCAGTGGAAATCTGCTGACTTGAACAGAATGAGTTCAGCTTTACAGCAGGAAGCTGAAGACAAAGCGTGGGCCAGCAGGTGCTGGGCAGTTCATGGCCGCAGAGTTTTTTGCCTTCACTGGAGATCCCTGCAGTGAACACAAATCATTCTACTCCCCAGGACAGGAGAAATGAGACCAAGAAGAAAAGCAAACTGCTTTATATAATGACATCTCTCTAACAGCCACCTTTGGTCCTCGTCCGTCCTCTGCCCACTTGCAATCAAAGACATTGCTCTCAAAAACACCAAAATGCCTTCAGTACTTGACCATTATGGGACATGATTTCAGCTTGTGATTTTGGAAACAAATCAGTACTCCTTCAGGAACGTCCCGAGTAACCCAGCTCACAGAGGCCCCACGCCAGTGCAGATCCTCGCTCACACGATGATCAGAGCTGGCATCAGAGCTAAAGCCCTCCCACACTCCCGTGAAGCTTCAGACCCGCTGCTGAAGTGTGTGTGGCTGGACTCTTCCCATACCTCGATATCCTGGTGTTCCTGGGATTGGAGGGTCCTTTCGCTGGGGTTCAGTGTAAACTCCCGTGGCTTCACAGAAAAATGAATTCCCTCCCTCCAGGAGGGCTCACTGTCGCTGAGTATTTGCTCAAAGCTGCTAACAGCAGGCTGAGTGCCATCGTCCGACACCCGCGAGGTGTTAGTGAGGCGACAGGTCTTGGTGTAGGGAAAGCCTAGGAAAAGGACACAAATATCCATTTAGGCACCAGTTATGTCGTGACTCCCGGTGGGAATACCCTGGTAGCATGAAAGCGTGATTGGAGTTTAGCTCTTTATTATCTGAACTACAGATTACTGAGAAGCTGCAAGAGGAATTAGTCGTCACTTAGTTCCCTTTAACACTGATTCCAGACTGCAGCCTTGAAAATGCCTGCTCTTAGCCCTGCTCAACACTGCAAGCTTCTCTCTTTCTGATGGGGAGAAGCTCCCTCACCTGCCCCAAACCAGCACCAGTTATTTCTCCCTGATGACTGTGCACCCAGACCAAGCATTTCCTCTGAAAATTCAAACTGTAAAATTCCCTGTTAAGTCTGCCAACACTCCTACCCTTTTCAAGATACATAAAGAGTGAGTCGCCATTGAGAAGAAGCTACAGCAGAAGAAAGTGAGGATGGAATCAGGAACTAGAACGTGATGCAAAGCACCCTAATGCAGTTTCTCTCTGCAGAATTCTTAAGGCGTCTTTTGGTTTGGGCCAAACAGACTGGGCATGTGACAGCTCAGAGCCCACTCAGCTGGAGGCAAACCCGAGCCTTGACCCAACAAGCGGGGACATCGCACCCATACTACTCACTGTGATTGCTGCCTGCAAGGGTTTACCCCACCTTAACTCTGAGATTTGCTTTCCATATTGGAAAGCCAGAGATAGTGCCACGCATGGTGGGGATGTCCTGCAGAGCCCGGACACCAGCCACAACCCGCTCTGCAGTGGACTGGCTGGCCAGCTCTGTGGGGAGGAGACTTCTCCCCAGGCCTGCTCACCAAGAGTCATTTGAACACAGGTGGGGGAAAAAAACAACTGCAGGCGCAGCCCAGAGCTTCTCTGTGCCCATCAACAGTAATCACTGCCGGCTCCAGCAGTGACTCCAGCAGGGAGGCAAGAGAAGCACAAAAGGGACAAACACAGATGTCAAAACCTCAAATGAGACTGAGGTCACCACATGCAGACAACAGTCAACAACAGTTTAAAAGAAGCAAAGATACAACAGCTGCCTTCAGCTGAAGAGACCTTAGGAATGCGTTTCTACCTGTTGCCTTTCTTGTTTCATTTATTCAAAAGGCAACTTAACAAATGCCTCAGTGGTGATGCAGGGTGGCGAAGAAGCAGATCAGGAGAGGCAATTAGTTTTCTTAAAATGTTCAACAACTTCATTGTTATGAGTTTAGGTTTCGTAGTGAATTTTGGCCTCAGTCTGGGAAGGGAAATACAGGGGGTTTGGGGTGGTCTCGGCTGTGCGGGTGGGCTTTTCCATCCGGGGCTCTTTGGGAGCTGTGCCGTGATGCCGCGGGCGGTTGTGAAGTCGGAGCCGAGGTTTGCAGGGGGCAGACCTTTCCGTCCTTCTGCCGGGGCTCGGGAAGGTCGGCAGCGTGCTGCTGCGGGACGTCGTGCGCTTGACGCCGGGCTCAGCACCGTGATCGAACCTGCCCGCCGTCCCCGCTTCTGCCTGCTCCCGATTGCCAGTGCCCACATCTCCTGCTGCCCGTAGTTTGCAAAAGCAGCGATTTCCTCCTTCCCTCCCTGCCCGTGCCGGCTGGGAGGGAAATCACTGCCCTGCCAGAGCCCACCGCTCCTCCAGCCTGTGATCATAACCACACCAAAGGGGAAAACAGGACTCGGTGGGTTGGAAACTTCTGGCATTGCATTGTTGTCTGTGCTGTCCGGATATACTCTAGTAACGAACTGCTATTCCTTTTCCATATTTTTGCCTGGAAGCCCTGTAATTTCAAAGGTACAGTAATTTGGAGAGAGGAGGGTCATCATTCCATTCCGTGAAGATTGCCACCTTCCTTGGCAGAATCTGTCTTTTAAACCAGGACAGAGACACCAGAAAATACTTGCTCCTATTTGATCCCACAATGGCAAAATGCTACCTGAGGCACCTGCAGTTCACACCCTGAAGAGGCTGTTGTGGCAGAACATGAGCAGTGCTGGATGCTTTTACGTTCAAGTGCTCCATTTTGGAGCACACAGATCCCTCCCGCTGTGTCCCAGCGCAGGGAACACTCACCAAAGGAGATGTCACCGAAGTCGAGCTCATCGGTGTCGAAGTGTAAAGTCGGCCCGACGACACACCCCCTGCGATGACAGGGACACAGGAGGAAATGGCTGCGTTAAAGGGAATTGCAAAGCCTCCGGCTGTTGTGGCTTGGGGGCACAAAACCTGGTGTCAGGGGCATCGTGGGTTTCAAATCAACACACCACCATGTGCTCAGCACAGTGTCCATGTGCACAGGAGGCAGCTAAAGCCAAGAGGCCAGCAGCCCACAGCCACTGATGGGGCTTTGGACGCAGGGCAGGCAGGAAAAGCCCCCAAGTTGCCGGTGGTCCCATGGGGGACCCTGAACACCTACCCAGATGTGTCTCCGTGCCTCAGTTTCCCCATCTGTAATGGGATGGACATAAAGGTGTCCCCACAAACTTCTGTAACCAGCCTTTCCAGCTACAGGTTCCCTGCTTTGCTACTTGGCTGTAACTGGTCTCCCATGGAGGAGCTTTCTCAGGAGATTTTGACCCACACAATCATTACAGACAGAGTTTTGAGACATGAAGCCAGGGGAGCCCCAAACATCCTCCAAAAAGAGCATTAACAGTTCTACACAGTAGACAGATGAATCCTAGAGGAAAGGACCAGCTTGTCACTAGTGCACCAGCTGGCACAGCCAGGAGCAATAGCTTAAACAACCAAACATGGGTGTCCTGAATCTACCACACCTCCTCCCCTGGCCTTGAACTCAGCAGACAGGCACTAAAAGTCACCAACATCCACTGAAGGCAGCACTTGAAGCTGCCCAACACGAGTTTATTTCATGGTTGACGCCAATCAATGCGCACCCTGCCTTTTGGTTAAAAGTCAAGGACCAGTGAACTGTGTCTTCTACTGTGTTCACAGGACTGCCCCTGGCTCCGCTCTACACATCTCAACAAGAGACACCTTCTCTTGCTCAAGGAGAAAGCTGCTTATGGAATAACATC
Source organism: Chamaea fasciata (assembly GCF_029207755.1). NCBI lineage: Eukaryota > Metazoa > Chordata > Aves > Passeriformes > Sylviidae > Chamaea > Chamaea fasciata. The sequence goes on along the minus strand of NW_027094097.1, from coordinate 21,652,602 downwards.
CCACGCATGACCAGTTTGGGGGAGGGACAGAGGAGAATCAATTATTTGATGGTGAAAGGTTCCCTCTTGATTTCCAAAATAAAAATAGCAGCACTTTTTCTCCAAAAGCAAAGCCAGTGTAGTTGTTTCTCTACTATGGGCAGACCTAGTCAACACTGTTCTCCTGCTAAGTAATAAGTTTCATGTTCTTTTTAATCCATCTCCCTTATCTTATTGGTATAATCAACTGCAGATTGCTTTCATTTCTTTATTGCCCTGATCCAGTGCCTCCCAACAGCAGCAGCCTAGCTCCAAAGCTCCAGAGCAGCCAGCATCAGCTTTCCTGCTTACACTACGTTATCCTACCAGCACACGCCTCAGGCTAGCAGGGACAAGCCCTCATGCTGCTGTGGTCCTGAGGACTGAGCTCTGCCTCCCCCATCATCACCCCTTCTCCCTTCTGCAGGGCCAGGATTATGGGATGAAGCCCATGTCCTTGGGACAGTTCCTGCTGCACAGTTCCCTGTCTCCCACATCAGCCTTTTCCTGGCTGTGGAAAGGAGGTAGCAGAGCACTCTGCACAGGAGCTCGGAGCACAGCCTGCCTCCATGCATGGCCATGAGAGGTGAGCTGAGGCTGCTGCTGCCCGTTTGGGATGGATTATTAACAGAAGTTTTTCAAAACACTGCTGCTGGTGGAGAATCACCCAGGCTGGCCCATCTCCAAAGCCCTGGGGGCCTTGCTGGGTGCTCAGGGGGGACATCCCAGAGCAGCTACTGCCCAAAGCTGATCCATGCCACTGCCTGCCATGGCCCAAGGCAGAGGGACATCCCTGCAGGGAGGAGTCATTCCAGCTCCCGGGTACCACACAGGGCAGCAGGCACCCCCACACTAAGGCAATGCCAGGATCAGAGCAGAGATTAAGACCTCAGGAAACATCTTTTTTCTCTGCCCGACCCCAAAATGAGGTAGGTGGGGGATGTCCCAGAGACAGCTACAGATGTGCCCACCCAGAGTAAGCTCCCAGAGTCCTTACTCGATGGTCAGGATCACAGGCGTAGGAGATCCAGCCACACGGAACTGGAATGGTTCCTCAAACCGCCCCAACACAGCGGCATCCAAGGAGATCTGAATAGTCTGGATCCCACCTGGTGCAATGAGGCCCTCCTCGGGTACAAACTTGAAGCAGCAGCCCACTTCCGTGTTTGAAGGGATATAGGTGAAGGGAGCATCAAGAACTCCTTTGTTCATCAGTTTCACCTGCAGCAGCAAGAAAACAAAATGCAAGTACACGTGAAATCTTCCCTTCTTGGGAGTAATTTTCTAATGGCGCAATTAACACCCAGAAAAGGCAGAAGATGCTTTGTGCTGCTGGACGGCAGAAGTCAAAAAAATACAACAGGACAAGTTCTGCCTTTGGGTTTTCATGCGAAGCTCACATAACTCCACATAACTGGAGTCACCCTGGGGTTATCCCACGGACACAGAGCAGTCCACCTCTGGTCAGTAGCACCAAGCTCATTCAGACCTGGCCCTGAGAGCAACGTGGGGTGATTGCAGCTGCGTAGTGAATCACCACAGAGCTGCTGCTGCCCCAGTCAGCACAGCTCCAGCAGTACCGTATCTACGCATTTACCTTTTCCCATACCGTGAAAACAATACACTGAGAAGGAGGCATCAACATCAAAATGTACAGACAGCGCCATCTTTTGGTAAGAAAACTCAACGTGTCTTTCTCTTCCACAACCAAACTTCTGAAAGTGTCTGGCATGATGTAGTGCCTCGTTTTCTGCCTCTTTCAGTTGCTCTCTCTTTTTTTTTTGCAAACTTGACCCCCAACAGGGGGGAGGCAAATAGGTAGAAAAATCTTTTGCTTTATTCCCAGGAACACTTTTCTCTTTGTAGAGCCAGAGATGCACCAAGCCTGAAGTGTGGTGAGGGATTGGACAGCAAGGGAAAGAATCCTCAAGCCCTTTGCAAGGGCCTGCACTGAGCCAGGAGGCTGGATGGCTTTCCTGTGACTTCCAGGAATGAGCAGGAGACACTTGACTAAAAATTGTTTGCGGTGGACTGAAGCTCAAATGTAGCCAGCTTGTCCCAGCTGCTTCTGAACAGCCCAGTACAAAGGTGCCTTGTGTCTGGTGCTGCCACAAAAGCCTCTGAACAGCTTTTTGACCCAGCGTTGGGTCAAAAGGGGTTGTTTTGCAGGAAGCCTCCCAGCTGATCCCTATGGAAGGCTGCCCAAAAGAAGGGACTGGGGCTTCATGAACAACAGACACATCTTTCTGGACACCCCCCCCCCCCCAGATTTGACCAGTACATCAGATATTCCCTGCTCACACCTGCCCAGGTTGCCAGGAATTCCACAGGTCCACCAGGCTTGCTGCTGCCTCAGGAGCCATCAGGATCCATCCCAACCCCTGGTGCTCACCTCATGGCTGTGGGCGGTTTTGACAAAAACTTCCCCAAGGTTCAGGGTATCACAGCTGAGTTCAACCAAGGGTCTGCGGCCTTCCCCTCTGAGGCGCAGGGCCAGCCTGCTCTCACGGCCTGGGGAGAGATGTCCATTTCAGTACAATAATTCCCTCTGTTCTACTGGATTTTCCAGGCTGCCTCAATGCTAGACCTTGATTCTGAGCTGCATGCAACCAGCTCTTGATGCTGCAGCAGAAGATATGGACCCTTCTCTTCCCTCAGGAGATATCCCCTGGGGCTGACTTGCAATTTCTAACCCATTCCTTGGGCTGGTTTCCAATTTTAGCCACCAGTTTGCTGAGTTTAAAACATCTCTGGTGTCCTGTAGCGACAGGCCAAGGAGTGACAGGTATAAATTGAAAGAAAGGAAATTTAGGTTAGATATTGAGAAGAATTTTTTTACTGTGAGGTGGTGAGACGCTGGAGTAGGTTCCCCAGGGGAGTTGTGGAGGTTCCAGCCCTGAAAGTGTTGAAAGCCAGGCTGGATGGGGCTTGGAGCTACCTGGTCTAGTGGGAGGTGTCCCTGCCCATGGCAGGGGCCTTGGCACTAGACAGTCTTTGAGGTCCGTTCCATCCTTAACATACTATGACTCTAGGGTTTCCTCCCCATGCACTTAGAGGAGCTTTGAAATCCATTCAGTGAAGGCACAAAGCTCACGAAGACTTTGGCAATTGCTACCTGGCAAACTGCCAGGCAACAACTGCCAAACCACCTGGCCCAGCAGCACAGGACTGCTGTCCTCCACTTCTGACACTCGGCACTGTGTTCTGTTTGCACAGACTGAGAGCTGCAAGGTGACAATTCCCACACAGGGAGAGAAGCAGGTGCTGGCCAAGGGTGGTCCTTCTACCAACACCCTGGGCTCAGCGGGGCTCCGCCCCTGCTGGCCTGGTGGTGTCTGGAGGTGATCCAGGCTCAGGGAGCACATTTCTAACTCAGCTGCGACTGCCTGATGGTGGATCCATGTCAAATGGACCCATCCTGGAGGCCAGTGGTCTAGAGGGGCTTAGTGCTTGTTCACTAAAGCTGTTCTGCTCTGTAGCTGCTTGGCCTTTGAGGAAATGCTGGCAAAGCCGTGCCATGAAAACATCTCCCTGCACTGCCTGGGTTGTTCTGGGATCAGCAATCCAGACACAGGTGTTCCGAGCCCTGGCCTTGCATGGGAGACTCCCTGGAAGCTGCAGGGACACTGGGGATGTGCCAGCACTGCCCTGCTGACCAGGAACTCTTCCCAGCAGTTACATGGGAGCCCAGTGGGCTCAGGCTTGCTCCATGGCTTCACTGTGGGTGAGAGAAGCAGGGGAAAGGAGCTGTACCTGAGATGTCACAGTAGGCCACACTCTGATACTCCAGTGCTTCCAGGGGTTTAAAGGTCACCTTGATTTCAGCCGAACAACGTGGCCCAATCTCTCCCTCCTGAAACAGAAAGAGACAGAAAAAGATTTATCTTCAAACTTCACACTTCTTGTTTTCAACCACTCCTCTAAGCCTTTCTTTAGAGCATCAGTGATGAGCGAACAACATAAGGAGCCCAAGGAAACACTCTAAACCCAGCTCAACACACCACTGGGCGCTCTCAATGCTCAGCTGATCAGCCCCCACTCTCCACAATGTTCCTGCTGCTCTGACACAAGCTCCTGGTCACATCATGCTGCAGTCAGCTACAGTGGTACCTAACTGCCATTGTGCACTGGTGGCTCTTGGCCTTAGACGGGCCATAGGAGTAACCAAGAACACGATCCCCTTCCTTGGAAAGAAAAATATTAGTTTAACCTTTTTTCAAAGAAAGCAGAGGTTGGGATTATTCTAGGATTTACTCCAGGATGAGAAGGGATTTTGCACTGTGCAGACACCAGGCATTCATCATCTCTCACAATGCCAATACTCAGAATCAGGGCTCTGGCTGATGGGAGGACATGGGCGTTTGCTTGCATAAACAGAAAAAGAAAAGGTTTACTGTCCCCGTGTGCAAGAGAACTCAAAATGCCCATTATAACCTCCCACCCTTGTGTCCAGGCTCACAGATGACACTGGGAGACTCACAAACAGTGCGAGTCGTGGTTAGAGGAAGGGACAGGCATTTCTACGATTAACCTTGGGCTGAATTTGGCCTCCTTTTCCCAGCGAACCCTTGCATGCTTCAGGTCAATCCGTGAACTGGCACTGCTCCAACACCCTCCGCTGAACCCCACGCAGCAGCACGTGTCGGGGGAGCCCCTACCTACAAAAACTGCTCCCTGTGGACACTTCAAGGACACGGAGTGCCCTGAGCTCGAGCCCTGGCAGCAGAGCTCAGCTTTGTCAGGCTCCCAGCCCTGCCTTGAGCCTGCAGGGCAGAAATACTTTCAGCAGTGAGCTCTGCAGCCGCACCAGAAACTCCATGTCCTCCCTCTGAGCACAACGAGCCAGCTGAGGACCTGCTGAGTGACCGCACCCGGGGGAAGGGGCGGGGGTAGGGTGGGCGGGAGGAGGAAGAGGAGGAGGAGGAGGAGAAGGAAGAGGAGGAGGAAGAGGAGGAGGAAGAGGAGGAGGAGGAGAAGGAGGAGAAGGAGGAGAAGGAAGAGGAGGAGGACGAGGAGAAAGAGAAGGAGGAGAAGGAAGAGGAGGAGGACGAGGAGAAAGAGAAGGAAGAGAAGGAAGAGGAGGAAAATGAGGTTCTCAGCTATCACTTACCATTGGCTCAATGAAAAAAAAGTCATTGGAGAACAGCAGGGGGTCTTCTTGCACCTTTGCCTTCTCCTCCTGGACCTTTTGGCTCAGGAGGGAGGTGCGATTTTCACAAAAGCCCTTCACCTTCTTTATTTTTTTTCTCCTCCATGAAGTCTTCCATCCAGACCTTTGGTGGTGGCTCCAGCAAATCACACTGCCTGCAGCCGCAGGGAGAGACAAAGCCAGCAGGTCATTTAATATATTTGCAGAGAGAAGCGGAAGTGCGGGAGAGCAAAGCACTTGGGGAGGAGCGGCAGCTCCCCAGCAAGGGCTGACCCCAAGCCACGAGGGTCCCAATCGGATCAGAAGATAACTTGTTGTGCACAAGCTCAGCAGGTAGCTTTACTCCACACTTGCAAGCTCAGGAGAGCTTTGGAAAGCCAGCATCCCTCAAGAGAATCTCCTGCCTCAAAGCCTCTGCCAAAACTGAGGGAGAATCCACCAGCCACCTCAGCTGGCTTTTCCTACCACTGAGCTGCTCGGGGGAAGCAGATAAAGATCACGGAGCACCCACTGCAGGACTTCCCTGGGAAAGGGAGACGAAGCTGGGTTGTGGTTACGTGTTACCAGCATCGCTCTTTGTTTCTTCCATTTTGGACCTGCCCTGTTCCCTACTCTGCCTTTCACAAGAGCATCCCAGAGCACTTCCAAAGGAAATTGATGAATTCAGGCACCGCATCCCTTCAGTGACATCCAAGGTTTTATATGCATGAAAACAGAGGCTGTGAGAGGGGAAGGGACTTCTTGGTGCAGGAGACAGACAGCAAACTCCTGGAGAGATCATCTTTTCAGGATCCAGAGCTTTTTGGGTCCCATCCCAGTGCATGGTAGTAGAATGGCCAGAGAGGGAAAGGATCCTGCACTAGCTCCTCTCATAAAAAAAAGTCCTCTCTGCTCTGAGATCTCAAAAGCATCTCTGACAGCAGGAGAGTAGGCCTTAGAGCTAACACCATCCCTAAGACTGGAAGTAAGGAAAAACAAAATGTCCTGGTGACAGGCTAGGACACAAACTGGCATGAAAATAAATGTAATTGGAAAAAAGTATTACGAAGAAAAGAAGGGTAGTGGTAGTAAGTGAATCCCTTCTAAGGGGAAATGAGGGCCCTGTATATCGAGCGGATCCGTTCCACAGGGAAGCCTGCTGCCTCCCTGGGATCCAGGTACTGGATATCACCAGGAGATTCCCTAAGAACTAAAAGAACTTCATCTGTTCACCACTGTCTGGGGGTACAGTGACTGTGAAATAACAGAGTTTTCAACATTCAGTGAAACAAGGAGGGGCATCAACAAAACTTCCACTCTGGTCTTCTGGAAGGCAGCCTTCGGCCTGTTCAAGAGATTGTTTTGGAGAGGACCTTGGGGAGCAGCCTTTACAAACAAAGGGGTCCAGGAAGGATGGGCATACTTCAAGAAAGAAGTCTTGAAGGCACAGGAACAGACTGTCCCTGTGTGCTGAAAGATGAGCTGACAGGGAAGACAACGAGCCTGGATGGGCAAGGAGATTTGGAAGGAACTAAGGGGAAAAAAGAGGGCGTATTGCCTTTGCAAAGAGGGGCTGGCAACTCAGGAAACGTTTAAGGATGTTGCCAGGTCATGTAGGAAGAAGATTAGGGAGGCAAAAGCCCAATTAGAACTTGAGGAAATCCAGTCATTGCAATCAACCTTTCCTTCCCAAAATGCCATCCTTGGTTGGAGTATAAATGGAACTGGAATGCTGTGCTGAGCTCCTGCAGCCCAGGGACACACACCCTAATGCCAGGGATGGTTTACTTGGCCTAAACCATTCAAAATCACCAACACCCCCCTGAGGCCATGCATTAGTTTCAGTCTTGGGCCATGTATCTCACGCAAACGTATCTTTCAAACCAACCTCCTCTTCTCTTCATTGTCGGCTTCCTCAGTAGGAAACATCTTCCACTGGAAGTGGGCTGTGATGTTACTCCTGTTTCTGATGAACATGCTTGTGTGGCTTGATGTGGTGATGAAAGTCTTCTCAACCTTCATGGAATATGTGCTCAATCCAATGTTGACATCTGCAGCTTCTGCGCGAAGGAATGTGAAGAAACTTTCTTCACCTGGAACAAAGCAGAGTCTTTGCTCAGCTAGCTCAGTTGCTGATGGAAGCACAAGGAACAAAGCAAACCACAGGTCACGGAAGAAAGTGTCATAGCTTTTAAATGTATTAGCAGTTCCATGGATCAGTACATTTATCACGTCCTGACAGCTCTGTGTGTACTGCGTGAGGATGTCCTGGGCACCTCCTTAACCACCTTATTTCCAAGGTGTTTGTAGAGATTTGGCCCCAAGGTGACAGTATGTACAGTGGGATTTGTCAGATGTGCTCAGGTGACCCACTCAGACCACTGGGATTTCTGCATCAAAGTCCTTCAGGTGACACTGAGGAGCCCTGGTCAATCCTGGCTTGCCGAGGTCTCCCCTGCGCATCTCACGAGACTCCTGCCCCTCCTGATCCCTTGGATCCCTTGTTGCTGACAAGCAAATACGCCTGGGGGCATGTGGGCAGAAAAAGGAGACCCAGAGGAACAGGTGAAGTGACAGCCCACAGCAGGAGGGGACACAGGAGAGGAAACACAACCAGCCTGGCTTTGCAATATGACAAACCACTACAAAATGAACACCATAAAAATCATCATCATCGTCATCTTCCTGTCCAAACCCACAGCCCCATCAGTCTTGAAATATTTCATATTGTCCTGATCTCAAAAACCAAGATGGAGCATTTCAGGTTAAATACAAAAGGACAAGGAAAGATTAATAAGTACAGAGCAGCTTCTATATGAAGTCTGAATGGGATTCCTCAGTCTAGAAATCAAATGGGAGATGTGAGAGGTTTGCAACAGCATGAACGGCCTGGGAAATGGGGACGAGGAAAAATTTGTCTTGATTTGTCACCATACAGGAACTTGAGGGCCTGAAGATGTTATTAGGCAAAAACTGCATGGATGTGTAGAGGGCAACATAGTAAAAGGGTCTGTGACAAGCCAGTGGAGAAGCGGCATACAGGACAGAGGTGTGCAAGAAATACACTGCATTGGAGAGAGTCTGATGGAGACCTCGCAGCTCACATACAGCACTGCCCAGGAGTAAAATAAAACTTCACCCAGGCGTAGCCACACAGTAGTGGAGAATCAGGGTTCCTCCTTCCTCCACTCTGCAACACCCAGCAAAACAGAATTCCAAAAATCTCAGCCCTGTTAGAGGGGATCCACTTTTTCAACCATTTAAACACCAGCTATTTCAGTTTTCTTTGGGGCAGAGCTGGAACAGAGGAGGTACATCTAGAGGGAATTGAGGGGGATGAACAGGGAGTGATGGTGGAGAACTGTCCTGTGTCCCATGCGTTGCCCAGCACTCACCTATGCAGCGCGCCACCAGGGACCCGAAATGGTCACCGCACGTCAGCGGGTGAAATCCCACTGTCACCTGCATGGTGTGACCAGGGCCCAGAATTCCTTCGGCTGGAACCACGGAGAAAGGACTGCAACACAAAGAGAGGATCAGGACTTGGGGGGAATTCTGGCCATGACATTCTTTCTGCAGTGCAGGTCACTTCAGCTCACTTGGGCAAGCAGGGAGCAAACAAACTACGGCCAAGACAGACAGAACAGCCAGGATCAGAAACAGCTACTGACCCACTTCTGAGGAGATCCAGCCCTCAGAAGATCCTGTGGGATAAAACGACCTAATCTCCCCCATACTCTGCATCCAGCCTTCTGACTGCCAGCAATCCCATCAGAGAATGGTTTGTGAAAAGCACAGAGAGAGTTAAGAGCTATCTGCATGCATAACTTGACGCTGACTGCCTCAGGAATTTCTCATTTCCTGCTACCTATAAACTTCCTCTCAAGAGATGCAAATGTTAGGGCACTATCTCTCTTGTGAGATTACAGCCTAGGAATCAGACAGGGAGAAGGAACTTTCTCTTGAAGACCACGGAATAACTACTGTTGAATTTGCAGCGTGGCTCTTTGGTTTCTTTTACCTTGAAAAGATCCTGAATTAGCACATTTTGTCAGCATTTCAATGAAAGCTGCTCTACAAAAAGGAGCAATCAAAACTCTGAAAGAGTGCAAATGCAGATTAGAGCAATACAGTGACATGGAAACAAGACCCAAAAGGAGGATGCCATTTACAATCTGAAGGATCCAATCCCAGCCATATGAAGCACCATTAGCAGGAGCACATCGAGGAGGCAGAACAGGAGGGTTTTGTGTATTTACCAGCAGTGCAGTCTGGGGCCCTGGGTTGTCATCCAGGCTGGCAACTGTTTGCTTGGCTCACCAGACAAACTCTGCGCAATGTGTTGGAAATAATTACGCAAATGTCTTGGTGCACTTTGGATGTAACAGGAGCAATTAGGATTGGTCACCAGGTGAACAGTTCTTGCCTGACAAACACAAGACTCCGTGCTTTGATGCTCAGGGACAGCTCAGGTGAAATGTGCTTCTGCCCAGAAGTTGCTGGGCTTTGTGCTCTTCCACAGCCCCACTGAGGAAACAAAAGTTCCTCAGTGCTTTGCTGGTGGTCAATCTGTGCACAGAAAGGGTGTTCTGGGGAGTTTGGTGATGAACTTATCACACACAAAAATATAGAGAACATCTGGCAAGCTGAATTTCATTCATGTCAGTAGTGACAGCTGATGAACTTGCTTCAGGTTCTGCTCACTAAGGACCTATTGCTGCAGTTATGGGCCTGACCTGCTCCATTACCACTAGTGAGAACATCACTAGTGGCTGATGGAGAAGCCTTGGGCCAGCAATGTTTATGTGCTGGATGTGAGACTTTGGGGAGAGAGGAGGAAAGACAAGGCCCCAGCAGCCCTGGAGCCCGATTACTGTACGAGCTCCCACATCTGCCCCGAGGGTGAGCCAGCACTGCTGCAGGTCTCTGCTGGGGCTTGGGGAATCGGTGCCTGGTGTGGGCAAGGCACAGGATTTTTTTCTTATTGTTTTGTCAGGAATTTTGCCAGAAAGAGAAGCTGCCAGTTAAGGGAGTCCCTGGCCACACTTCAGCACTCCCCTTCCCTTCCCTTCCCTTCCCTTCCCTTCCCTTCCCTTCCCTTCCCTTCCCTTCCCTTCCCTTCCCTTCCCTTCCCTTCCCTTCCCTTCCCTTCCCTTCCCTTCCCTTCCCTTCCCTTCCCTTCCCTTCCCTTCCCTTCCCTTCCCTTCCCTTCCCTTCCCTTCCCTTCCCTTCCCTTCCCTTCCCTTCCCTTCCCTTCCCTTCCCTTCCCTTCCCTTCCCTTCCCTTCCCTTCCCTTCCCTTCCCTTCCCTTCCCTTCCCTTCCCTTCCCTTCCCTTCCCTTCCCTTCCCTTCCCTTCCCTTCCCACTCCTGCCCCATGTTACATACTCCTGCCCTCAGATGGCAGGATGTGAATAACACTCCTGGGAGTGACCTCAGGGGTTGCGTGAGAAAGAAGATATCTTCTTATTTTCAAATTACCAGGAGAAGAGGATCCAGCCAAGTTTCAGTTGTCAGGGCTGAAAAACTGAGTGCAAATCAGCCCTTGCATCTCCTACATCCCACCCCAGGCTGTACCCACCAGACTCCCCTGTTCCTGCTGTAGCAGTCATCTCTCATATAGACCTGGCTCCCCAAGACCCAAGGACACAAGCTCTACAGTTAAACTTAACTCCTCTGAATTTCAGTCAACATCACTAAGCTGTTCCCTGAGCCCACAGATAAGAAGGACTGTGAAGGAGACATCCCTGACGCTATAATAACCAAATGAAAACCACTGCCAAGAGATGGGGCTGGCAGGATAAATTTTGGCCTTTTATGGCTTGATTAGAGCAATATAGTGAGTTAATTGTCAGCTGTTCCTTAAGATAGTTCTCATCCTGTTAGATCTACCCTTTCAATGAATCACTACTGCACCCGACAGGCAGAAAAGATAAGGTCATGGAGGGGTTTTAATAGGTCTTCTTCGGCTTTTTAACTAGTCCATTTGTATGTTTGTTTCCTTGTATGGCATCTAAAGACAACTCCAGATCTCCCAATGGCCCCTTGCAATCCCCGGACACTGGTCTTGCTTTGAGCAGCGTATTTGCTCGGACAATTTCCAGAGGTCCCCTCTAGAGAAAGTTATTCTATACTTTTATCTTCTAAATCAGCCCAATTGCTTTTCACATAGTCACTAAATGTCTCATGTTTCTAATACACCTGTGCCTATGCCTATGGGCATGTGGTGTATTGATAGGCCTTGGAGGAGCTTGACATTTATGAAAGTTCCCAATGAAGAATTCATGATCTTTTGGCAAACATTTAACACAAACCAAAATGAAAAAACAGCAGAAACACAGGAACTTCAGAATATGTAAAATGAGATCTCAATGAAAGGGGGCATGACCTTATTCAGAGATTTAAAGCACGTGTTTGAAATTTTAAACCGGCTTTCAAAGGTTCATCGTGGAACAGAAGAGGGGACTGATGCCCTCAGCTGACAAGGGAAATCAGATCAGCTTTAAGTAACAGGAACTGCACCGGCTGCCTGCAACACAGCTCATGTTGGGCATCTGATGCAGGCACCACTGGAAAGCCATGTGCCTGTGTCCTCCCAGAGAATGGGTCTGTTTGGCTGACAGTGGTGAGTACCCATTTCAGAAGCTGCTTGTGCTCAGGAGGGCGCAAGCCAGCAACTAACATGTTCCAGCACCCCCCAGGAAATCTGGGGCAGAGAAAGCTCAAAGGCTGCATCCTGCTAAGAACACTGAAAGCAAGAGCAGATGCCATCCATCCTGCCCATTTCCAGCCGGCGACGCAGGGCAGCAGCTCCCATGCTCTGGTTCCTTTTGTTGTTCTTTCCCAACTCTGTTATCCCCCAAAGGTGTTTTGCACAAGGACAGATGAGCTGCCTCACCTCTCGGTGCCCAGCTGGTAATGAGCTGCCACACTACCACAATTCTGAATCAGCAGACTCTTGCGGGTGCTGCCCTTGACCGGACACTTTGAGAAGTCCAGCTCGTCTGGGAAGTCCAGGATAGCTCGGGCAGGGATGGCCCGAATTGGCACAACTATCCTTTCCTCTCCACTGACGCAGACGAGCTCATGGGAATAAACCTGCAGGAAAAGAAACTGTCTCAGCACAGGTCATTTGGTGCCATCTCCATGGCAGAAGAAAAGCCATTTCCTATATCCCTTCAAGGGTATCAATTTACCTATTCCACCCCCAAATGAACAATAAGTTCTACTAATATCTCACATTTTAAAGGCAGCAGTGCACTTTGCAAAACCTATCTCAGTGGCATTAAGCTCTTGTGTCACTTGGGTCATACAGACAAGTGCCCAGGGCCACCATAATTTTTACTCTCAATTTTAATGATGTTAAATAATTCCTAAGTCCCTTCTAAGGAACATGGAGCTAGGGAACACAGGACATTCCTCCTTAGGTTACTATATTCCCACGGATTGAGAATAGGACAAAGTGTTAAACTGAATCTAAGCAGCAAAAGGAAACTGAGAGAACAGCTGCACCCAAAGAGATCCTGGACCTCTGGCCTGGTGTAGAAATATCTGTTTGCTCAGAACTCCCCTCTAATTTTGCCTCTCCAACCAAGTCACGAGAAGAACAGTGCTAAGAGGTAGCAGGATGCTGTTGCAAAGAGCCTCTCTTTGTTTCCCTGCAAGGCCTCCTCCCTTCCATGCCATGTCCTAAACCCCTCTGTATGAACGAGCCTCCAGATCACAGCGCTGAGAGCAGACTTGCCAGGGCCTCGGCACTGGTGTTCAAACTTGCACGCAAAAGCACAATTGGCATGGAATGGGCGCCAGCTGACAGAGCAACCACAGTGACAGGCATGAAGACAGAGCCGCAGCAGTGTCGCTGCCACCGGCTCTGGGCCCACAGGTCTGCCTGCCTGCAGGCTGTACCTGCCCTACACGAGCTCTTTCAGGCAGGTGTCCAAGTCCCCTGCAGCTCACCAAGCTCCTGCTGACTAAGGGCACCTAGAGCTCAGTGTGCCTGTGCCAGGCTGGGCCCACGGGCACAGCACATCCTCTGCCCTGGCCTTGCAGCCGTATCATGGTCAGCTGTGCTCTGGGACAGCACAGCCCAAGGCTGGAGAACAGAGGGTGTGAAAAAGCACCGTCCTTGCTCCAGCCCCGGGTGAGGCAGGGAAGCTGTTGCCCGTCAGGAAGGCGGAAAGCTCTCTGACCTCTTTGTTCCTCTAGTACTTTGCAGAATAATGAAACCCCTTCCACTATACCTAGAGATGGCCAGACATCTATCAACACCCCTCTACCGTTTGCCTACTGTTCCCTGGGCATCTTTCTTCCCTTGGGAATGCTCAGAGGAATGTGCAGCGAGGGGAAGCAGGGCCTGTCAGGCCTGGGTGCAGGGCCTGACAGCACATGCCAAGCTGGGACTGGCTGCAGGCTGCCTGCCCACGGCCTGGAGCCAAGCTCACAGCATGGGCTGTACCCAGAGTGCAGGGACAACAATGGCTTTGGAGATAATTCTGTGTTTTGGCTCCTCCAGTCTCACCTTGTTCTCGTCAGGAGTGAAGTGGACGTGCACATCGGTAATGGCGCCTCCTGGCACGGCACGGCATGCATCACTGGGGCCCGCCAGCTGGAAGTAAGGTGAGCTCTCCATGGAGACCTGCACCCCCTGAAGATTCTGCAGGAAAGACATGGAACCATGATTTTGCCACTTGAGGAAACAGGACAAGAGGAGACCTGTCCATGCCCTGGTGACGTCCTTCCTTGACCCCTTTTCCAAAGCCCTTTCTGCTGTGGAGGTACAGGCACAGAATTCCCAAGGGTGAACTTGAATCCCTTCTGTCTGGCTCCAGTATTTTGGCCAGGGGCAGTAGGGCAGTGCCTGGTGGGAAGGAAGGGCCGAGCAGGTCAGCACCGGCAGGATGGAGACAAGAGCACCTGAACCAAATCATCTGCATATTCAACAGGGCCAAAAACCTGCTGATTTCTGCCTGCACACAGCTATGCAGTCGTGTTCCACGGAGGGAATGGGCTACCTGAAAGCATAACAGCACATTCTCCTGCGGGGAAGAAGAAATTCCTTTCTAGCAGGTCAGCTTTGGATAGGGCAGTTCTGGGGGATACAGTCATGCAGGCAGAGCAGCAAGAGAGGAGACCAAACACTGTGGCCTTACTGGGAACAAAAGCAAACCTGAAAAGCAAAAGAAGGAACACAGCAATCCCTAAAAAAGGGAGATGACAAAGAGAATTTAAAGCGCCAGTAAAGCAGCAAGGAAGAATCATCAACTGATTACAGCAATCACCTCCCCGAAAGTGATGGAAACACAGACAGGTTGTGCCTGTTGACTGTGGGCTTCAAAGGCATTTTCCTCCTGGAGAAACCTTGCAATTCTTTAGGGGAATGGTCTCTCGCCTTTTGACCCTTCTGGAATTTCCTCCCTACATGTCCACACCTAATTGGCTGAATGCCAGGACCCTCCCAAAATAGGAGACTAGATAAGACCCCTGGATTTCTTTGTTCTCTCTCTTTCGGCCCCTGGACCCCTTTGAGGAATAAACGACTTGGAATAATCTGGGGGTAAGAGCCTCTTTTGAAATCTTTTGTCCTGTCCCTTCGGAGATATTCCTCCAAAGCCTCTCCAGAGCTAGCCCTGGGGAGGGGGGCCGGGCCTGCGGGGGGAATATTTCAAAACATGACCAGCACTGACTCACAGTGTGGTTTCAGTATTAAAAGCCAACCTTGGCTCTCCAGGGGTTCTTGCTGCCTGTGCAGGCAAGCTGGGCTGCTGGGCATTCCCGCTTGCAGCCAGCAGGCCAAGTTCTGCTCTCTGGGATACACAGACACAGCAAACATGCATTTTCAACACATAGATATCAACCCCTGAGCACCAAAATGCTCTCAAAAAGTCTAAACCAGATGATTTTGAGTCCTTCCTGTCTCTTCCCACCAGCCCACTCTTGGCACAAGCCTCATTTAAGAAAATGTTTCCCTGACTGAAATTCAAATGGTCTCAGTTTTCCCCTTTAGAGTCCAACACGACTGCTGACGTTTTTCAACTTTTTCCCTCTCAGCTCTCTTGGGAAACTGCAAAACAGGAGCACATGGCTTTGGATGTGCTGTGGTTCTCCAAAGGGAAAGCAGAGCACCATGCTGCTTTTGGAAAACCTGAGCAGAGCTGGATGAAGCTTAGCAGGAGCCTGAAGTGGCACCTAAAGGCCTCCTACTGCTTCTGCTACATCAATCTGATTCCAGGGCTGTTTCAGAACATTTCCTGCCGTGCCAGTGCCACTAATGATAGTGATTCCAGCAGAAAGCGTAGACGACTCAGCCCCTGAGCTTTGACTGTGAGCTGCACAAAGGGAGCCAAACAGGCTCATTTCCCCAGGCAAATGTCAAGGGACTGTGGAACGAGCCCAGGGGAGGGGATCTGATGCTTCCCCAGCTCAGCCCGTGGTGGGGACCTCACCTGCGCCTTGCGGGAGAAGCCTGGCAGCACCAAGTCCACAGACTCTCCTGGCTTCAGGTCCATTGACAGCGGCTCCAGCCCAAACACGGGGGCCGTACGTTTGCGCCTCTGGGAATCACGTTTGGCCTTGGGGCTACTGTGGGCTGAGGTGCTCTGGCCCTCCTTCCCAGCTGGCCTGTTACATTCCACCTTCCAGAAGAGCTGATGGAAGTGGTGGCCCCCATCTGTTAGTCTGAACTGATGAGCACAGGGAAGGAGGCTAGAAGAGAAACCAGAATGGAAAATAGTATGGGAGAAGCTATTGTCCTGGTCATCAGATTGCTCCCAATGAGGATTCTGAGCTGTTAATAGCTTGGAGACCGTCTTCATTTGCAGCTCTTAATGTGGACCGGGAACAGTGTCTGATA
Source organism: Chamaea fasciata (assembly GCF_029207755.1). Taxonomy (NCBI): domain Eukaryota; kingdom Metazoa; phylum Chordata; class Aves; order Passeriformes; family Sylviidae; genus Chamaea; species Chamaea fasciata. Next base: position 21,636,606 of record NW_027094097.1, on the reverse strand, counting down.
AGCTGCCCTTCTGATGTCGTTATTGCAAGGAGGAATATGTTTCTAATGGTAATGTAGCATTTTCCAGGCCAGGCTAACAGGATCTGGTGTTTTCCTCCAAAATGTGTGTTCTGGGGTGATTCATACTGTTACTGTATTTTGCATTAATCTGCACCCGAAACTGTTATTGAATCTTTGAGATCCTGCACCTGAGGCCCTTGTGTGAGGGGGTATGATTGCAGGCATTTTTAAAAGCCAGCGCGGAGGAAGTTTCTGGACGATCCCAGCAAGCTGCTAGAAATCATCTGTCTGCTCTAGGAGAGGAAACCAGGGGAGCAGGGGCTCTCTCGTTCATAGAAGCTTTGGTTTTGCACTGGTGGTCATTTGTAGAAACTTCATTTCGCAATCAGAAACTGTTTTGAAGTGAACTTTGCAAACTCTGCTGGCAACGGAAAAATGAGCAAGGTCCTGTGTAGAAGTGTACCTCACCTGGTAGGGTTTGCAGCCCCACAGTGGCAAGGAGGCTTCCATTTAAGGGAAGGATTTGGGTTCCATTCTTTGTTTCACTCATGAGGTAAAAACCAGAGGTTTTGATACCTTTTTTGGCCTTGTGCCAGGACGGACGCAGCCCTTGGATCTTTGAGACTGTGCCTCAAGCCCTGTTACTATTTCTATTGGGCAGGATGCCAAGAATCCGGCCTGGATTGTTACATGCTTAAGAGAATAGAGGAAGATCCTCAGGGCATTTTTGGGGTGTTGTAGCAAGTGCAAAGGTCCTCCTTGCACTCGGCACAGCTTTTTCTCTTTTTTCTGCATGGCTTCTTATTTTCACCTTAATTAAAACAGTTTTGCTTTTCAAACACCTCTGATCATGCTGCCTCGCTAATATTTTAGGCCATCCTGAGGCTGCCGGTCAAACCCAGAGGTGAGGCACCTGAGAGGGCACCCTAACATTCTGGCCTCCCGCACAAGCATCAGTCCTGGGCAGGCAGGGCAGCAGCAGAGCCCACGAGCAGCGTGAGGAAGCGTTGGCAGCGGCACTGCAGGCCCCACACAAACCAGCAAGTTTCCATCTGCCTCTGGAACTGCTCTGCGGGCTCCTGCCTTCCCAGGGGGGTCGTCACCCTCCTGTCCATTTGCTCCCAGGGCCCCTGCTTGCCTGGCAGGTGCCATTTTGGAAGGGAAGGGTGCGATGCCATCTTCCCTTGGTCCCGCAGCCACACGGAGGGCCCGCCTCATCCAGGCGCCATTTTGGGAACCTTTTGTTCTGGGGGAGCCTGCGAGATCATTACTTGACCAAGTGAGGACATAGATGTGTTAGAACTGAAGGCAATTCAGTGGCAATTGAGCAACTGGTTTCTCTTTCAGTGGTTTTTGAGGGTACCTAGCAACGCTCAACTGGCCATCACATGTCTCTAAAGGTATCTCTGCCTTCAGGGAAGGAGTCAGGGTCTTTGAACACTGAAGAAGATCGTGCCTGAAGGACTACAGCAAAACTGCTCCTTGTTGAGACAGAAGGAGAGGTGGGAGTGGGAGATCTCCTACCTGAATTGGTATCCCAAGTTGAGCTCCGGGGCAAATGGTTTGTCTGTGACAATTGTGGTGCCAGTGCCAAAAGCCAGGAGGGTGGAGGTGGTCCAAAGTCTGTTCCCAATGAACAGCTGGAGAGCATCAGCAAAAACCCCAGTGTCATCCAGGGTTGCTGTGACAGTCACATGAACACCACCCCTGGCGGGGATCACTCCTTCCCTGGGTTCAATAACATAGCAGTGAGGTTTACAAGCCTGTAAGACACGCATAATGTGCATTTAGGATGGAAACCATACACCCTGGTCTCTTATGGGGTGTAAGAAAAGGAGAAGACTAAAGAGGGGAGGATAAAAATCCTAAAGGCCTAATTTCCCTAAATTTAAGCTGCAGTATTGGGGAACAGCAGAGCTTACACAACCTGTATTTTCCCCTCCTTTAACAGACTCTCACCTAATTAACCCAGTTTTGCCCAACCCAAGGGACGCTTATCCTCAGGAGAGTGTTCCTTCCCCAGTCCTTCTCTGGAGTGTGTGCCAAGGAAAGCTGCTTTCTCTCTCCTGGCTTCTCACAAAGGCTCAGGGCCAGAGGAAGTCATGACGGCTCAAATCCCACTCCAGAAACCACACAGCTGGAGGACACTGCTGAGAGCCTGAAGAATATCTCCGCAAAACCAGTTGAGCAAAACCCCAACACCAAACTATCCTTTCCCAAGAGGCCATCAATGCTTTTCAACGTCCCCTAAAGGACCGAGGCCCTCACTTCCCACTGATCATCCGCTGTAGAGAGGTGCCCCAGGGCCTTCTGCTTTGGAAAAGTCACCTCTAAATGGTTATGGCAGAGCAGGAAAGAAGGAAGCAGAGGGAAAACTGGATGACATGTGCTCAGTGGGCATGGCCCACTCTTCCTAAGAACTCGTGTCCTCTGGTTTCTCATGGGCTTCACAGATAGGCCAAGAGAGCTGGAAGCTGCCCAAAGGAGGGAGGAAAGGCCCCGCACCAGCACAGCTGTACAGACACAGCTCTGCAGGTCCAGCCCTGGAACGAGCACGTGAAGCCCATCCTTTACACACCAGGCCCACCCAGCCAAGGTGCATTGCTCCCTGAAGAGGTGGAAGGCAGAATTTCATTGTGTAGTTCGAGAAAGCTGTCCTGGAAAAATCCCTCACTTTAAGGTTACATTTATCCCCCAAACTGCAGGAAAAGCAGCAAGAGGAAAAATCATGCCCCTCCTCCTTGGCTCAGGAGGCTGTGGCTGGACTTTCCCACATGGCCTGATGCTTTATCCACAGACACAAACAAGTCCACAGGATCAGGTTTTAACCAGCTCCAAGTTCAACACACCCAGCATGGAGAAGAACAGACCTCAAGCCCCTCAGAGATCTCCCCCTCCAGCAGACATCCCACCCAGCCCCAGGCCCAGCCTACAAGCCCTTCCTGGCTGCAGCAGCCCTGCTCTCCCTGCCAGGGGAGCAGCCCCAGCTCCTCTGCCCTATGCAGCCTTCACATATTAAACAGCCATTCTCTGCAGCCCGTCCCCAAAGATGCTCTTCAAAGGCACAGAGACCACAGGCTGGGGGGGTGCACAACCCCCACACATGTCTTTGTGTGGACAGCCCAACTGGCCTGACCCACAGCAGGTGTGAAAATTGCCTCCCCACCAGCAGTCTGAGGACAGACCTCACACCCTCTTCTCTACCATGAACAGCAGTTTGGCACAAAGCAAATGTAGATGGCACAGGGAAAGCACAGGGAAACCCATGCTCTCCGAGGAGCAAAGGACCACAGGTTTCTCTTGATCTCAGAGCTCAAAAACCGTGACACACACAGCTAAAGACCTTCCATAAAATTATGGGAGAACTCGTCAACACAATCCAGACGAATTTCTGCTCCAACATCTCTGCACCTGATTTCACTGAGGAGTGCCCCAGCTAAAACCACTCCAGAGCCAGGTTCCTTTTGCCTCACCCAGATGGAATCTTGGAATATCTTGCTTCCTCTCACACAGGCCGATGCATATAAAAACCACGTCATGGCAGCTTGTAATGTCAACCAGTCAATTTCCCTGGAAAACGGCCCCACAGATACTTACAATCTCTAGCCTGAAGTCTAAATCGACAAGACCTTCGTTGAAGAGGCCAAAAGCTTGTGAATTAGGCCTTAGCACTGGCATCCTGCCGAACTCTATCAGCCTTGGACTTATGTAGACTGCTGACAGCCGTCCAAGGCTCTGTAGTTCTGTTCTCTGTTACAGAAAGCAGGCAAGAAAGAGTAAAAAAAAAAAATCAAACCCAAACAGGGAAACCTAAAAAAGCTTAAACAGCTCAACCCAGCTCAAGTTATTTCTTTAGGGACAGCTACCATTCTCCAGCTGAATTCCTGGGATTTTGGGGGGAAAAAAATAAAGCTTATGTATTCACCTCCAAATTGAAAAGGATTAAGTAAAGAGAAACTTTCAAACTACAAATTATTGGTCCAAAGGTAGAAGCTTTGCAAGAAATCTCTAGTTAAGATCAGGCTGACAGTTAAACAACTGGTTCTTCGGGTGGGGAGAAACTCTTCTCTTTAGGTAAGCAATCTGATAGTTGAAAGCAAGTGCTCAGTCAAACTTCAGGCTCCCTGGCACAGCCTGCACTGCCTGTCCTCCCTGTTGACTGGTTTACATGCAGTGCCACAATGGCCCAGGTTCAGATGTTTGGTGCCATCCAGGGAATTTGGCATCACCATTTCCATGTTTTAATGTAAGCTTAAATCCTTGCAACTACTCTTCAGATGCCAGCTTTCCTTTCTTTTACAGAAAGCCCAAGGTTCCCAGAAATCTTCTGACATCCTCTTTTGTGCTGAGAGGTAACATTTTAAAAAAGATGTTTCCAAAGTTAAGAGCATTTTAAAGAGTAATTAAAATGATCCTCAATTCCAGCTTAGATGAACTACCTTCTGGGTCAGACACTGACATTGCCACCTATAAGGCACGAGCTGTTTATGCCACCTGCCCCTGCTGTCCTTCTCCACAGCAGCCTGTGCCTCTTTTCCCCGGAAGAATCCCCGCACACTGTGCACCCTGCCAGGACCAGTTGCACGAAGGCACACACCTCCCCTTGCACTCACCAGTGGGTTTCTTGCATCCCCAAACACGCCGGTACAAACACTGGTGCAACGCTTGCCCAATCTTTGGATTTCAACTGTAACTGGAATCTCTGCAGCGCTCCGAGGCTGGAGAATCCCACAGGGTCTGGGGCTGGAGTAGAGCACAGGAGAGTCCTCCTCGGGTTCCTAGAAGGGACAGAATCAATTCCAGCTTCAGAGGGACCTCTGAAGAAACTTCAAACTCCTTAACATCCATCCCAACAGCAACTTACACACATTTTTAAAAATCCCCAGGACAAAGGTAAAAGGCACAAACAAGATCCAAGAATTGTAGGCTTAGCATTCTCAGGGGGTTCTGCAAGGAGGCTGCCAGCACAAGCACTGGTGTCTGTGGATGCAGCAGCTTTTCACAACCCTCGAAGATCTCCCACAAGAAAACACCCTGAAGACTAGAACATAAGCCCTTTCCTCAAGAGATTAAACTGCATCCTAAAGCTAACATTCAGGTAGGATCCTGTTCTCAGCAGATCTTTAAGACTGAATAGGAACCGGCAAGGTCTTATCCAAACCCTCTTCCCCCCTAATAATCTCCACAATAATATTTCAGAGGAGGAGGTGGATGCGATGCCAAACCTGGGGAATAAGCCCGTAGCAGCCAGGAAGGTGGGTGTTATTCCAAATGAAGAACTTCCTCACGAACGGGGCCTTCAGGTCGCACTCATGGATCCCCCGGTTTTGGGGGTACACTTGCAGCTCAGGAACGAAACATCTGGGCAAAGAGATGACCCCAAGGGAATCAGAGATACTGAGAGAATGGAGAACGTTTACCCCCAAAGATTGTGAAATGGAGCACAACACCTTTGTCACTGTCAAATACACATTTAACAGGCCTACGGTGAAAAATTGCCTTTAAAGTCCTCCCACTCAAACATGTCTTGTCGAGGAGGGGCAAAACCTGAGAGGCAGCACCCAGAGGCTGCCAAGTGCCCCAGGCAGAGCACTTGGTCCCACAGCTGCCTCAGCCCCTCCTTCACCCAAGAAGGTTTGCAAGAACTCCTGGAACAGTCCCAGTGATCCATGAGCTCTGGGGGAGCCTTCCCAACAGGGATCAGTGCTCAGTAAGGCTCCAGGAACACACGACTCTAGTGTCTCAGTAAAAAGGACTCCCTTCTCTCCCATGGTGCTGTTACCCTGCCTGAGAACTCAGCTGTTTGCCCCAGCCTTGGAGGGCATGAGACATCACCTGCCCCACAGAGTGGGAGATCACTCCCTCCCAGTTCCTACAACTCCCCTGGTCCTTCACTCCACAGGTCCAAATACTGACTGTCCCCAATTGCACTTGCTTTTCAAACATGGCAGCCCAGGCACTGACGAGATGGCTCTGCCTGGGAGTGGGAACAGCACCAGGGAACTGCATCCCTCTTGTCATTAAACTGACACCTAGAGCAGCACAGCAGGATGGAATTCTGCTGGAGCAAGAACAACTTTTGCTTTAAGCCTGAGAACATCAAAGCTCAAAACAGGAAGCAGAGAGAAGGGGAAAAAGTAGAGCTGACCTGCCACATCAAGGACTGATTTCCCCTCTGAAGATCCTGCCCTCACCTCTCTTGCTGTGAGCCACTTCCCCACTGTCACGTGCTCTCGTTAACAGAACCAGACCCTGACCCTCAGCAGACTGCTTGGTGTGCCCCAAGCCAACGCGGGCTGGTTGCAACCCAGCACAACTCCACCTCTTGCAGGAAGAAGGCGAGGAGGCCCTTGGGAAATTTGCTTCACCTCAAGCACCAGGTCAATAAATGATATCATTCCTGGTCCCTTTAGAAAACGACCCAGGACCACGCTGGGCTGTCAGCAGGGCTGCTTTTCACCACAGGCTGCTTTTCAAGCACTGCTGTTCTCATGTCCAGCTGGGCAGAACATGAGGTCATTAAACAACACGTCTCCTTGGGAGCTGCAGCCAGCACGTCCTGTGCAAGGCAGTGCGCTGGGGGAGGCCAGGGAAGTGCTGGTACCTGGCCTTGATGATCAGTGATGCCACTCCCTTGCCAAACCACTCCAGGTCCACCAGCAATTTCCGGTTGTATTCCGTCACAGTGTTGGAACACAGGGTCACCTGGTGGAAGAGAAGAGCAGTAAATTCTTCTTTACAAAAGCTCATGACTCACGTGTGATGTCCTCCAGTTTTTGTGGTAAGAAAAGGGAGGATTTTGCCTTAATTCTTCTGCCGCTCCACGTGTAGAGCAGTCTCTAAGAGTGACAAAAGCCTTCTGGCAAATACCAGATTTGTTAAGCACACCTTGCTATCAGGGCATAGGTCAGCTAAATTAAAACATTAGACTAAAGCTCTGTGCAGCACTGTGTTCAAATTAAGGGGCAAATTTTCATCTGACTACAATGACATAAATGCAGTGGAAATCTGCTGACTTGAACAGAATGAGTTCAGCTTTACAGCAGGAAGCTGAAGACAAAGCGTGGGCCAGCAGGTGCTGGGCAGTTCATGGCCGCAGAGTTTTTTGCCTTCACTGGAGATCCCTGCAGTGAACACAAATCATTCTACTCCCCAGGACAGGAGAAATGAGACCAAGAAGAAAAGCAAACTGCTTTATATAATGACATCTCTCTAACAGCCACCTTTGGTCCTCGTCCGTCCTCTGCCCACTTGCAATCAAAGACATTGCTCTCAAAAACACCAAAATGCCTTCAGTACTTGACCATTATGGGACATGATTTCAGCTTGTGATTTTGGAAACAAATCAGTGCTCCTTCAGGAACGTCCCGAGTAACCCAGCTCACAGAGGCCCCACGCCAGTGCAGATCCTCGCTCACACGATGATCAGAGCTGGCATCAGAGCTAAAGCCCTCCCACACTCCCGTGAAGCTTCAGACCCGCTGCTGAAGTGTGTGTGGCTGGACTCTTCCCATACCTCGATATCCTGGTGTTCCTGGGATTGGAGGGTCCTTTCGCTGGGGTTCAGTGTAAACTCCCTTGGCTTCACAGAAAAATGAATTCCCTCCCTCCAGGAGGGCTCACTGTCGCTGAGTATTTGCTCAAAGCTGCTAACAGCAGGCTGAGTGCCATCGTCCGACACCCGCGAGGTGTTAGTGAGGCGACAGGTCTTGGTGTAGGGAAAGCCTAGGAAAAGGACACAAATATCCATTTAGGCACCAGTTATGTCGTGACTCCCGGTGGGAATACCCTGGTAGCATGAAAGCGTGATTGGAGTTTAGCTCTTTATTATCTGAACTACAGATTACTGAGAAGCTGCAAGAGGAATTAGTCGTCACTTAGTTCCCTTTAACACTGATTCCAGACTGTAGCCTTGAAAATGCCTGCTCTTAGCCCTGCTCAACACTGCAAGCTTCTCTCTTTCTGATGGGGAGAAGCTCCCTCACCTGCCCCAAACCAGCACCAGTTATTTCTCCCTGATGACTGTGCACCCAGACCAAGCATTTCCTCTGAAAATTCAAACTGTAAAATTCCCTGTTAAGTCTGCCAACACTCCTACCCTTTTCAAGATACATAAAGAGTGAGTCGCCATTGAGAAGAAGCTACAGCAGAAGAAAGTGAGGATGGAATCAGGAACTAGAACGTGATGCAAAGCACCCTAATGCAGTTTCTCTCTGCAGAATTCTTAAGGCGTCTTTTGGTTTGGGCCAAACAGACTGGGCATGTGACAGCTCAGAGCCCACTCAGCTGGAGGCAAACCCGAGCCTTGACCCAACAAGCGGGGACATCGCACCCATACTACTCACTGTGATTGCTGCCTGCAAGGGTTTACCCCACCTTAACTCTGAGATTTGCTTTCCATATTGGAAAGCCAGAGATAGTGCCACGCATGGTGGGGATGTCCTGCAGAGCCCGGACACCAGCCACAACCCGCTCTGCAGTGGACTGGCTGGCCAGCTCTGTGGGGAGGAGACTTCTCCCCAGGCCTGCTCACCAAGAGTCATTTGAACACAGGTGGGGGAAAAAAACAACTGCAGGCGCAGCCCAGAGCTTCTCTGTGCCCATCAACAGTAATCACTGCCGGCTCCAGCAGTGACTCCAGCAGGGAGGCAAGAGAAGCACAAAAGGGACAAACACAGATGTCAAAACCTCAAATGAGACTGAGGTCACCACATGCAGACAACAGTCAACAACAGTTAAAAAGAAGCAAAGATACAACAGCTGCCTTCAGCTGAAGAGACCTTAGGAATGCGTTTCTACCTGTTGCCTTTCTTGTTTCATTTATTCAAAAGGCAACTTAACAAGTGCCTCAGTGGTGATGCAGGGTGGCGAAGAAGCAGATCAGGAGAGGCAATTAGTTTTCTTAAAACGTTCAACAACTTCATTGTTATGAGTTTAGGTTTCGTAGTGAATTTTGGCCTCAGTCTGGGAAGGGAAATACAGGGGGTTTGGGGTGGTCTCGGCTGTGCGGGTGGGCTTTTCCATCCGGGGCTCTTTGGGAGCTGTGCCGTGATGCCGCGGGCGGTTGTGAAGTCGGAGCCGAGGTTTGCAGGGGGCAGACCTTTCCGTCCTTCCGCCGGGGCTCGGGAAGGTCGGCAGCGTGCTGCTGCGGGACGTCGTGCGCTTGACGCCGGGCTCAGCACCGTGATCGAACCTGCCCGCCGTCCCCGCTTCTGCCTGCTCCCGATTGCCAGTGCCCACATCTCCTGCTGCCCGTAGTTTGCAAAAGCAGCGATTTCCTCCTTCCCTCCCTGCCCGTGCCGGCTGGGAGGGAAATCACTGCCCTGCCAGAGCCCACCGCTCCTCCAGCCTGTGATCATAACCACACCAAAGGGGAAAACAGGACTCGGCGGGTTGGAAACTTCTGGCATTGCGTTGTTGTCTGTGCTGTCCGGATATACTCTAGTAACGAACTGCTATTCCTTTTCCATATTTTTGCCTGGAAGCCCTGTAATTTCAAAGGTACAGTAATTTGGAGAGAGGAGGGTCATCATTCCATTCCGTGAAGATTGCCACCTTCCTTGGCAGAATCTGTCTTTTAAACCAGGACAGAGACACCAGAAAATACTTGCTCCTATTTGATCCCACAATGGCAAAATGCTACCTGAGGCACCTGCAGTTCACACCCTGAAGAGGCTGTTGTGGCAGAACATGAGCAGTGCTGGATGCTTTTACGTTCAAGTGCTCCATTTTGGAGCACACAGATCCCTCCCGCTGTGTCCCAGCGCAGGGAACACTCACCAAAGGAGATGTCACCGAAGTCGAGCTCATCGGTGTCGAAGTGTAAAGTCGGCCCGACGACACACCCCCTGCGATGACAGGGACACAGGAGGAAATGGCTGCGTTAAAGGGAATTGCAAAGCCTCCGGCTGTCGTGGCTTGGGGGCACAAAACCTGGTGTCAGGGGCATCGTGGGTTTCAAATCAACACACCACCATGTGCTCAGCACAGTGTCCATGTGCACAGGAGGCAGCTAAAGCCAAGAGGCCAGCAGCCCACAGCCACTGATGGGGCTTTGGACGCAGGGCAGGCAGGAAAAGCCCCCAAGTTGCCGGTGGTCCCATGGGGGACCCTGAACACCTACCCAGATGTGTCTCCGTGCCTCAGTTTCCCCATCTGTAATGGGATGGACATAAAGGTGTCCCCACAAACTTCTGTAACCAGCCTTTCCAGCTACAGGTTCCCTGCTTTGCTACTTGGCTGTAACTGGTCTCCCATGGAGGAGCTTTCTCAGGAGATTTTGACCCACACAATCATTACAGACAGAGTTTTGAGACATGAAGCCAGGGGAGCCCCAAACATCCTCCAAAAAGAGCATTAACAGTTCTACACAGTAGACAGATGAATCCTAGAGGAAAGGACCAGCTTGTCACTAGTGCACCAGCTGGCACAGCCAGGAGCAATAGCTTAAACAACCAAACATGGGTGTCCTGAATCTACCACACCTCCTCCCCTGGCCTTGAACTCAGCAGACAGGCACTAAAAGTCACCAACATCCACTGAAGGCAGCACTTGAAGCTGCCCAACACGAGTTTATTTCATGGTTGACGCCAATCAATGCGCACCCTGCCTTTTGGTTAAAAGTCAAGGACCAGTGAACTGTGTCTTCTACTGTGTTCACAGGACTGCCCCTGGCTCCGCTCTACACATCTCAACAAGAGACACCTTCTCTTGCTCAAGGAGAAAGCTGCTTATGGAATAACATCCCACGCATGACCAGTTTGGGGGAGGGACAGAGGAGAATCAATTATTTGATGGTGAAAGGTTCCCTCTTGATTTCCAAAATAAAAATAGCAGCACTTTTTCTCCAAAAGCAAAGCCAGTGTAGTTGTTTCTCTACTATGGGCAGACCTAGTCAACACTGTTCTCCTGCTAAGTAATAAGTTTCATGTTCTTTTTAATCCATCTCCCTTATCTTATTGGTATAATCAACTGCAGATTGCTTTCATTTCTTTATTGCCCTGATCCAGTGCCTCCCAACAGCAGCAGCCTAGCTCCAAAGCTCCAGAGCAGCCAGCATCAGCTTTCCTGCTTACACTACGTTATCCTACCAGCACACGCCTCAGGCTAGCAGGGACAAGCCCTCATGCTGCTGTGGTCCTGAGGACTGAGCTCTGCCTCCCCCATCATCACCCCTTCTCCCTTCTGCAGGGCCAGGATTATGGGATGAAGCCCATGTCCTTGGGACAGTTCCTGCTGCACAGTTCCCTGTCTCCCACATCAGCCTTTTCCTGGCTGTGGAAAGGAGGTAGCAGAGCACTCTGCACAGGAGCTCGGAGCACAGCCTGCCTCCATGCATGGCCATGAGAGGTGAGCTGAGGCTGCTGCTGCCCGTTTGGGATGGATTATTAACAGAAGTTTTTCAAAACACTGCTGCTGGTGGAGAATCACCCAGGCTGGCCCATCTCCAAAGCCCTGGGGGCCTTGCTGGGTGCTCAGGGGGGACATCCCAGAGCAGCTACTGCCCAAAGCTGATCCATGCCACTGCCTGCCATGGCCCAAGGCAGAGGGACATCCCTGCAGGGAGGAGTCATTCCAGCTCCCGGGTACCACACAGGGCAGCAGGCACCCCCACACTAAGGCAATGCCAGGATCAGAGCAGAGATTAAGACCTCAGGAAACATCTTTTTTCTCTGCCCGACCCCAAAATGAGGTAGGTGGGGGATGTCCCAGAGACAGCTACAGATGTGCCCACCCAGAGTAAGCTCCCAGAGTCCTTACTCGATGGTCAGGATCACAGGCGTAGGAGATCCAGCCACACGGAACTGGAATGGTTCCTCAAACCGCCCCAACACAGCGGCATCCAAGGAGATCTGAATAGTCTGGATCCCACCTGGTGCAATGAGGCCCTCCTCGGGTACAAACTTGAAGCAGCAGCCCACTTCCGTGTTTGAAGGGATATAGGTGAAGGGAGCATCAAGAACTCCTTTGTTCATCAGTTTCACCTGCAGCAGCAAGAAAACAAAATGCAAGTACACGTGAAATCTTCCCTTCTTGGGAGTAATTTTCTAATGGCGCAATTAACACCCAGAAAAGGCAGAAGATGCTTTGTGCTGCTGGACGGCAGAAGTCAAAAAAATACAACAGGACAAGTTCTGCCTTTGGGTTTTCATGCGAAGCTCACATAACTCCACATAACTGGAGTCACCCTGGGGTTATCCCACGGACACAGAGCAGTCCACCTCTGGTCAGTAGCACCAAGCTCATTCAGACCTGGCCCTGAGAGCAACGTGGGGTGATTGCAGCTGCGTAGTGAATCACCACAGAGCTGCTGCTGCCCCAGTCAGCACAGCTCCAGCAGTACCGTATCTACGCATTTACCTTTTCCCATACCGTGAAAACAATACACTGAGAAGGAGGCATCAACATCAAAATGTACAGACAGCGCCATCTTTTGGTAAGAAAACTCAACGTGTCTTTCCCTTCCACAACCAAACTTCTGAAAGTGTCTGGCATGATGTAGTGCCTCGTTTTCTGCCTCTTTCAGTTGCTCTCTCTTTTTTTTTTGCAAACTTGACCCCCAACAGGGGGGAGGCAAATAGGTAGAAAAATCTTTTGCTTTATTCCCAGGAACACTTTTCTCTTTGTAGAGCCAGAGATGCACCAAGCCTGAAGTGTGGTGAGGGATTGGACAGCAAGGGAAAGAATCCTCAAGCCCTTTGCAAGGGCCTGCACTGAGCCAGGAGGCTGGATGGCTTTCCTGTGACTTCCAGGAATGAGCAGGAGACACTTGACTAAAAATTGTTTGCGGTGGACTGAAGCTCAAATGTAGCCAGCTTGTCCCAGCTGCTTCTGAACAGCCCAGTACAAAGGTGCCTTGTGTCTGGTGCTGCCACAAAAGCCTCTGAACAGCTTTTTGACCCAGCGTTGGGTCAAAAGGGGTTGTTTTGCAGGAAGCCTCCCAGCTGATCCCTATGGAAGGCTGCCCAAAAGAAGGGACTGGGGCTTCATGAACAACAGACACATTTTTCTGGAACACCCCCTTCCCCCCCGCGCCCAGATTTGACCAGTACATCAGCTATTCCCTGCTCACAACTGCCCAGGTTGCCAGGAATTCCACAGGTCCACCAGGCTTGCTGCTGCCTCAGGAGCCATCAGGATCCATCCCAACCCCTGGTGCTCACCTCATGGGTGTGGGCGGTTTTGACAAAAACTTCCCCAAGGTTCAGGGTATCACAGCTGAGTTCAACCAAGGGTCTGCGGCCTTCCCCTCTGAGGTGCAGGGCCAGCCTGCTCTCACGGCCTGGGGAGAGATGTCCATTTCAGTACAATAATTCCCTCTGTTCTACTGGATTTTCCAGGCTGCCTCAATGCTAGACCCTGATTCTGAGCTGCATGCAACCAGCTCTTGATGCTGCAGCAGAAGATATGGACCCTTCTCTTCCCTCAGGAGATATCCCCTGGGGCTGACTTGCAATTTCTAACCCATTCCTTGGGCTGGTTTCCAATTTTAGCCACCAGTTTGCTGAGTTTAAAACATCTCTGGTGTCCTGTAGCGACAGGCCAAGGAGTGACAGGTATAAATTGAAAGAAAGGAAATTTAGGTTAGATATTGAGAAGAATTTTTTTACTGTGAGGTGGTGAGACGCTGGAGTAGGTTCCCCAGGGGAGTTGTGGAGGTTCCAGCCCTGAAAGTGTTCAAAGCCAGGCTGGATGGGGCTTGGAGCTACCTGGTCTAGTGGGAGGTGTCCCTGCCCATGGCAGGGGCCTTGGCACTAGACAGTCTTTGAGGTCCGTTCCATCCTTAACATACTATGACTCTAGGGTTTCCTCCCCATGCACTTAGAGGAGCTTTGAAATCCATTCATTGAAGGCACAAAGCTCACGAAGACTTTGGCAATTGCTACCTGGCAAACTGCCAGGCAACAACTGCCAAACCACCTGGCCCAGCAGCACAGGACTGCTGTCCTCCACTTCTGACACTCGGCACTGTGTTCTGTTTGCACAGACTGAGAGCTGCAAGGTGACAATTCCCACACAGGGAGAGAAGCAGGTGCTGGCCAAGGGTGGTCCTTCTACCAACACCCTGGGCTCAGCGGGGCTCCGCCCCTGCTGGCCTGGTGGTGTCTGGAGGTGATCCAGGCTCAGGGAGCACATTTCTAACTCAGCTGCGACTGCCTGATGGTGGATCCATGTCAAATGGACCCATCCTGGAGGCCAGTGGTCTAGAGGGGCTTAGTGCTTGTTCACTAAAGCTGTTCTGCTCTGCAGCTCCTTGGACTTTGAGGAAATGCTGGCAAAGCCGTGCCATGAAAACATCTCCCTGCACTGCCTGGATTGTTCTGGGATCAGCAATCCAGACACAGGTGTTCCGAGCCCTGGCTTTGCATGGGAGACTCCCTGGAAGCTGCAGGGACACTGGGGATGTGCCAGCACTGCCCTGCTGACCAGGAACTCTTCCCAGCAGTTACATGGGAGCCCAGTGGGCTCAGGCTTGCTCCATGGCTTCACTGTGGGTGAGAGAAGCAGGGGAAAGGAGCTGTACCTGAGATGTCACAGTAGGCCACACTCTGATACTCCAGTGCTTCCAGGGGTTTAAAGGTCACCTTGATTTCAGCCGAACAACGTGGCCCAATCTCTCCCTCCTGAAACAGAAAGAGACAGAAAAAGATTTATCTTCAAACTTCACACTTCTTGTTTTCAACCACTCCTCTAAGCCTTTCTTCAGAGCATCAGTGATGAGCGAACAACATAAGGAGCCCAAGGAAACACTCTAAACCCAGCTCAACACACCACTGGGCGCTCTCAATGCTCAGCTGATCAGCCCCCACTCTCCACAATGTTCCTGCTGCTCTGACACAAGCTCCTGGTCACATCATGCTGCAGTCAGCTACAGTGGTACCTAACTGCCATTGTGCACTGGTGGCTCTTGGCCTTAGATGGGCCATAGGAGTAACCAAGAACACGATCCCCTTCCTTGGAAAGAAAAATATTAGTTTAACCTTTTTTCAAAGAAAGCAGAGGTTGGGATTATTCTAGGATTTACTCCAGGATGAGAAGGGATTTTGCACTGTGCAGACACCAGGCATTCATCATCTCTCACAATGCCAATACTCAGAATCAGGGCTCTGGCTGATGGGAGGACATGGGCGTTTGCTTGCATAAACAGAAAAAGAAAAGGTTTACTGTCCCCGTGTGCAAGAGAACTCAAAATGCCCATTATAACCTCCCACCCTTGTGTCCAGGCTCACAGATGACACTGGGAGACTCACAAACAGTGCGAGTCGTGGTTAGAGGAAGGGACAGGCATTTCTACGATTAACCTTGGGCTGAATTTGGCCTCCTTTTCCCAGCGAACCCTTGCATGCTTCAGGTCAATCCGTGAACTGGCACTGCTCCAACACCCTCCGCTGAACCCCACGCAGCAGCACGTGTCGGGGGAGCCCCTACCTACAAAAACTGCTCCCTGTGGACACTTCAAGGACACGGAGTGCCCTGAGCTCGAGCCCTGGCAGCAGAGCTCAGCTTTGTCAGGCTCCCAGCCCTGCCTTGAGCCTGCAGGGCAGAAATACTTTCAGCAGTGAGCTCTGCAGCCGCACCAGAAACTCCATGCCCTCCCTCTGAGCACACCGAGCCAGCTGAGGACCTGCTGAGTGACCACACCCGGGGAAAGGGGCGGGGGTAGGGTGGGCGGGAGGAGGAAGAGGAGGAGGAGGAGGAGAAGGAAGAGGAGGAGGAAGAGGAGGAGGAAGAGGAGGAGGAGGAGAAGGAGGAGAAGGAGGAGAAGGAAGAGGAGGAGGACGAGGAGAAAGAGAAGGAGGAGAAGGAAGAGGAGGAGGACGAGGAGAAAGAGAAGGAAGAGAAGGAAGAGGAGGAAAATGAGGTTCTCAGCTATCACTTACCATTGGCTCAATGAAAAAAAAGTCATTGGAGAACAGCAGGGGGTCTTCTTGCACCTTTGCCTTCTCCTCCTGGACCTTTTGGCTCAGGAGGGAGGTGCGATTTTCACAAAAGCCCTTCACCTTCTTTATTTTTTTCTCCTCCATGAAGTCTTCCATCCAGACCTTTGGTGGTGGCTCCAGCAAATCACACTGCCTGCAGCCGCAGGGAGAGACAAAGCCAGCAGGTCATTTAATATATTTGCAGAGAGAAGCGGAAGTGCGGGAGAGCAAAGCACTTGGGGAGGAGCGGCAGCTCCCCAGCAAGGGCTGACCCCAAGCCACGAGGGTCCCAATCGGATCAGAAGATAACTTGTTGTGCACAAGCTCAGCAGGTAGCTTTACTCCACACTTGCAAGCTCAGGAGAGCTTTGGAAAGCCAGCATCCCTCAAGAGAATCTCCTGCCTCAAAGCCTCTGCCAAAACTGAGGGAGAATCCACCAGCCACCTCAGCTGGCTTTTCCTACCACTGAGCTGCTCGGGGGAAGCAGATAAAGATCACGGAGCACCCACTGCAGGACTTCCCTGGGAAAGGGAGACGAAGCTGGGTTGTGGTTACGTGTTACCAGCATCGCTCTTTGTTTCTTCCATTTTGGACCTGCCCTGTTCCCTACTCTGCCTTTCACAAGAGCATCCCAGAGCACTTCCAAAGGAAATTGATGAATTCAGGCACCGCATCCCTTCAGTGACATCCAAGGTTTTATATGCATGAAAACAGAGGCTGTGAGAGGGGAAGGGACTTCTTGGTGCAGGAGACAGACAGCAAACTCCTGGAGAGATCATCTTTTCAGGATCCAGAGCTTTTTGGGTCCCATCCCAGTGCATGGTAGTAGAATGGCCAGAGAGGGAAAGGATCCTGCACTAGCTCCTCTCATAAAAAAAAGTCCTCTCTGCTCTGAGATCTCAAAAGCATCTCTGACAGCAGGAGAGTAGGCCTTAGAGCTAACACCATCCCTAAGACTGGAAGTAAGGAAAAACAAAATGTCCTGGTGACAGGCTAGGACACAAACTGGCATGAAAATAAATGTAATTGGAAAAAAGTATTACGAAGAAAAGAAGGGTAGTGGTAGTAAGTGAATCCCTTCTAAGGGGAAATGAGGGCCCTGTATATCGAGCGGATCCGTTCCACAGGGAAGCCTGCTGCCTCCCTGGGATCCAGGTACTGGATATCACCAGGAGATTCCCTAAGAACTAAAAGAACTTCATCTGTTCACCACTGTCTGGGGGTACAGTGACTGTGAAATAACAGAGTTTTCAACATTCAGTGAAACAAGGAGGGGCATCAACAAAACTTCCACTCTGGTCTTCTGGAAGGCAGCCTTCGGCCTGTTCAAGAGATTGTTGTGGAGAGGACCTTGGGAAACAGCCTTTACAAACAAAGGGGTCCAGGAAGGATGGACATACTTCAAGAAAGAAGTCTTGAAGGCACAGGAACAGACTGTCCCTGTGTGCTGAAACATGAGCTGACAGGGAAGACAACGAGCCTGGATGGGCAAGGAGATTTGGAAGGAACTAAGGGGAAAAAAGAGGGCGTATTGCCTTTGCAAAGAGGGGCTGGCAACTCAGGAAACGTTTAAGGATGTTGCCAGGTCATGTAGGAAGAAGATTAGGGAGGCAAAAGCCCAATTAGAACTTGAGGAAATCCAGTCATTGCAATCAACCTTTCCTTCCCAAAATGCCATCCTTGGTTGGAGTATAAATGGAACTGGAATGCTGTGCTGAGCTCCTGCAGCCCAGGGACACACACCCTAATGCCAGGGATGGTTTACTTGGCCTAAACCATTCAAAATCACCAACACCCCCCTGAGGCCATGCATTAGTTTCAGTCTTGGGCCATGTATCTCACTGAAACGTATCTTTCAAACCAACCTCCTCTTCTCTTCATTGTCGGCTTCCTCAGTAGGAAACATCTTCCACTGGAAGTGGGCTGTGATGTTACTCCTGTTTCTGATGAACATGCTTGTGTGGCTTGATGTGGTGATGAAAGTCTTCTCAACCTTCATGGAATATGTGCTCAATCCAATGTTGACATCTGCAGCTTCTGCGCGAAGGAATGTGAAGAAACTTTCTTCACCTGGAACAAAGCAGAGTCTTTGCTCAGCTAGCTCAGTTGCTGATGGAAGCACAAGGAACAAAGCAAACCACAGGTCACGGAAGAAAGTGTCATAGCTTTTAAATGTATTAGCAGTTCCATGGATCAGTACATTTATCACGTCCTGACAGCTCTGTGTGTACTGCGTGAGGATGTCCTGGGCACCTCCTTAACCACCTTATTTCCAAGGTGTTTGTAGAGATTTGGCCCCAAGGTGACAGTATGTACAGTGGGATTTGTCAGATGTGCTCAGGTGACCCACTCAGACCACTGGGATTTCTGCATCAAAGTCCTTCAGGTGACACTGAGGAGCCCTGGTCAATCCTGGCTTGCCGAGGTCTCCCCTGCGCATCCCACGAGACTCCTGCCCCTCCTGATCCCTTGGATCCCTTGTTGCTGACAAGCAAATACGCCTGGGGGCATGTGGGCAGAAAAAGGAGACCCAGAGGAACAGGTGAAGTGACAGCCCACAGCAGGAGGGGACACAGGAGAGGAAACACAACCAGCCTGGCTTTGCAATATGACAAAGCACTACAAAATGAACACCATAAAAATCATCATCATCGTCATCTTCCTGTCCAAACCCACAGCCCCATCAGTCTTGAAATATTTCATATTGTCCTGATCTCAAAAACCAAGATGGAGCATTTCAGGTTAAATACAAAAGGACAAGGAAAGATTAATAAGTACAGAGCAGCTTCTATATGAAGTCTGAATGGGATTCCTCAGTCTAGAAATCAAATGGGAGATGTGAGAGGTTTGCAACAGCATGAACGGCCTGGGAAATGGGGACGAGGAAAAATTTGTCTTGATTTGTCACCATACAGGAACTTGAGGGCCTGAAGATGTTATTAGGCAAAAACTGCATGGATGTGTAGAGGGCAACATAGTAAAAGGGTCTGTGACAAGCCAGTGGAGAAGCGGCATACAGGACAGAGGTGTGCAAGAAATACACTGCATTGGAGAGAGTCTGATGGAGACCTCGCAGCTCACATACAGCACTGCCCAGGAGTAAAATAAAACTTCACCCAGGCGTAGCCACACAGTAGTGGAGAATCAGGGTTCCTCCTTCCTCCACTCTGCAACACCCAGCAAAACAGAATTCCAAAAATCTCAGCCCTGTTAGAGGGGATCCACTTTTTCAACCATTTAAACACCAGCTATTTCAGTTTTCTTTGGGGCAGAGCTGGAACAGAGAAGGTACATCTAGAGGGAATTGAGGGGGATGAACAGGGAGTGATGGTGGAGAACTGTCCTGTGTCCCATGCGTTGCCCAGCACTCACCTATGCAGCGCGCCACCAGGGACCCGAAATGGTCACCGCACGTCAGCGGGTGAAATCCCACTGTCACCTGCATGGTGTGACCAGGGCCCAGAATTCCTTCGGCTGGAACCACGGAGAAAGGACTGCAACACAAAGAGAGGATCAGGACTTGGGGGGAATTCTGGCCATGACATTCTTTCTGCAGTGCAGGTCACTTCAGCTCACTTGGGCAAGCAGGGAGCAAACAAACTACGGCCAAGACAGACAGAACAGCCAGGATCAGAAACAGCTACTGACCCACTTCTGAGGAGATCCAGCCCTCAGAAGATCCTGTGGGATAAAACGACCTAATCTCCCCCATACTCTGCATCCAGCCTTCTGACTGCCAGCAATCCCATCAGAGAATGGTTTGTGAAAAGCACAGAGAGAGTTAAGAGCTATCTGCATGCATAACTTGACGCTGACTGCCTCAGGAATTTCTCATTTCCTGCTACCTATAAACTTCCTCTCAAGAGATGCAAATGTTAGGGCACTATCTCTCTTGTGAGATTACAGCCTAGGAATCAGACAGGGAGAAGGAACTTTCTCTTGAAGACCACGGAATAACTACTGTTGAATTTGCAGCGTGGCTCTTTGGTTTATTTTACCTTGAAAAGATCCTGAATTAGCACATTTTGTCAGCATTTCAATGAAAGCTGCTCTACAAAAAGGAGCAATCAAAACTCTGAAAGAGTGCAAATGCAGATTAGAGCAATACAGTGACATGGAAACAAGACCCAAAAGGAGGATGCCATTTACAATCTGAAGGATCCAATCCCAGCCATATGAAGCACCATTAGCAGGAGCACATCGAGGAGGCAGAACAGGAGGGTTTTGTGTATTTACCAGCAGTGCAGTCTGGGGCCCTGGGTTGTCATCCAGGCTGGTAACTGTTTGCTTGGCTCACCAGACAAACTCTGCGCAATGTGTTGGAAATAATTACGCAAATGTCTTGGTGCACTTTGGATGTAACAGGAGCAATTAGGATTGGTCACCAGGTGAACAGTTCTTGCCTGACAAACACAAGACTCCGTGCTTTGATGCTCAGGGACAGCTCAGGTGAAATGTGCTTCTGCCCAGAAGTTGCTGGGCTTTGTGCTCTTCCACAGCCCCACTGAGGAAACAAAAGTTCCTCAGTGCTTTGCTGGTGGTCAATCTGTGCACAGAAAGGGTGTTCTGGGGAGTTTGGTGATGAACTTATCACACACAAAAATATAGAGAACATCTGGCAAGCTGAATTTCATTCATGTCAGTAGTGACAGCTGATGAACTTGCTTCAGGTTCTGCTCACTAAGGACCTATTGCTGCAGTTATGGGCCTGACCTGCTCCATTACCACTAGTGAGAACATCACTAGTGGCTGATGGAGAAGCCTTGGGCCAGCAATGTTTATGTGCTGGATGTGAGACTTTGGGGAGAGAGGAGGAAAGACAAGGCCCCAGCAGCCCCGGAGCCCGATTACTGTACGAGCTCCCACATCTGCCCCGAGGGTGAGCCAGCACTGCTGCAGGTCTCTGCTGGGGCTTGGGGGATCGGTGCCTGGTGTGGGCAAGGCACAGGATTTTTTTCTTATTGTTTTGTCAGGAATTTTGCCAGAAAGAGAAGCTGCCAGTTAAGGGAGTCCCTGGCCACACTTCAGCACTCCCTTCCCTTCCCTTCCCTTCCCTTCCCTTCCCTTCCCTTCCCTTCCCTTCCCTTCCCTTCCCTTCCCTTCCCTTCCCTTCCCTTCCCTTCCCTTCCCTTCCCTTCCCTTCCCTTCCCTTCCCTTCCCTTCCCTTCCCTTCCCTTCCCTTCCCTTCCCTTCCCTTCCCTTCCCTTCCCTTCCCTTCCCTTCCCTTCCCTTCCCTTCCCTTCCCTTCCCTTCCCTTCCCTTCCCTTCCCTTCCCTTCCCTTCCCTTCCCTTCCCTTCCCTTCCCTTCCCTTCCCTTCCCTTCCCTTCCCTTCCCTTCCCTTCCCTTCCCTTCCCTTCCCTTCCCTTCCCTTCCCTTCCCTTCCCACTCCTGCCCCATGTTACATACTCCTGCCCTCAGATGGCAGGATGCGAATAACACTCCTGGGAGTGACCTCAGGGGTTGCGTGAGAAAGAAGATATCTTCTTATTTTCAAATTACCAGGAGAAGAGGATCCAGCCAAGTTTCAGTTGTCAGGGCTGAAAAACTGAGTGCAAATCAGCCC
Organism: Chamaea fasciata; assembly: GCF_029207755.1. Taxonomy (NCBI): domain Eukaryota; kingdom Metazoa; phylum Chordata; class Aves; order Passeriformes; family Sylviidae; genus Chamaea; species Chamaea fasciata. The sequence goes on along the minus strand of NW_027094097.1, from coordinate 21,615,121 downwards.
TTGCATCTCCTACATCCCACCCCAGGCTGTACCCACCAGACTCCCCTGTTCCTGCTGTAGCAGTCATCTCTCATATAGACCTGGCTCCCCAAGACCCAAGGACACAAGCTCTACAGTTAAACTTAACTCCTCTGAATTTCAGTCAACATCACTAAGCTGTTCCCTGAGCCCACAGATAAGAAGGACTGTGAAGGAGACATCCCTGACGCTATAATAACCAAATGAAAACCACTGCCAAGAGATGGGGCTGGCAGGATAAATTTTGGCCTTTTATGGCTTGATTAGAGCAATATAGTGAGTTAATTGTCAGCTGTTCCTTAAGATAGTTCTCATCCTGTTAGATCTACCCTTTCAATGAATCACTACTGCACCCGACAGGCAGAAAAGATAAGGTCATGGAGGGGTTTTAATAGGTCTTCTTCGGCTTTTTAACTAGTCCATTTGTATGTTTGTTTCCTTGTATGGCATCTAAAGACAACTCCAGATCTCCCAATGGCCCCTTGCAATCCCCGGACACTGGTCTTGCTTTGAGCAGCGTATTTGCTCGGACAATTTCCAGAGGTCCCCTCTAGAGAAAGTTATTCTATACTTTTATCTTCTAAATCAGCCCAATTGCTTTTCACATAGTCACTAAATGTCTCATGTTTCTAATACACCTGTGCCTATGCCTATGGGCATGTGGTGTATTGATAGGCCTTGGAGGAGCTTGACATTTATGAAAGTTCCCAATGAAGAATTCATGATCTTTTGGCAAACATTTAACACAAACCAAAATGAAAAAACAGCAGAAACACAGGAACTTCAGAATATGTAAAATGAGATCTCAATGAAAGGGGGCATGACCTTATTCAGAGATTTAAAGCACGTGTTTGAAATTTTAAACCGGCTTTCAAAGGTTCATCGTGGAACAGAAGAGGGGACTGATGCCCTCAGCTGACAAGGGAAATCAGATCAGCTTTAAGTAACAGGAACTGCACCGGCTGCCTGCAACACAGCTCATGTTGGGCATCTGATGCAGGCACCACTGGAAAGCCATGTGCCTGTGTCCTCCCAGAGAATGGGTCTGTTTGGCTGACAGTGGTGAGGAACCATTTCAGAAGCTGCTTGTGCTCAGGAGGGCGCAAGCCAGCAACTAACATGTTCCAGCACCCCCCAGGAAATCTGGGGCAGAGAAAGCTCAAAGGCTGCATCCTGCTAAGAACACTGAAAGCAAGAGCAGATGCCATCCATCCTGCCCATTTCCAGCCGGCGACGCAGGGCAGCAGCTCCCATGCTCTGGTTCCTTTTGTTGTTCTTTCCCAACTCTGTTATCCCCCAAAGGTGTTTTGCACAAGGACAGATGAGCTGCCTCACCTCTCGGTGCCCAGCTGGTAATGAGCTGCCACACTACCACAATTCTGAATCAGCAGACTCTTGCGGGTGCTGCCCTTGACCGGACACTTTGAGAAGTCCAGCTCGTCTGGGAAGTCCAGGATAGCTCGGGCAGGGATGGCCCGAATTGGCACAACTATCCTTTCCTCTCCACTGACGCAGACGAGCTCATGGGAATAAACCTGCAGGAAAAGAAACTGTCTCAGCACAGGTCATTTGGTGCCATCTCCATGGCAGAAGAAAAGCCATTTCCTATATCCCTTCAAGGGTATCAATTTACCTATTCCACCCCCAAATGAACAATAAGTTCTACTAATATCTCACATTTTAAAGGCAGCAGTGCACTTTGCAAAACCTATCTCAGTGGCATTAAGCTCTTGTGTCACTTGGGTCATACAGACAAGTGCCCAGGGCCACCATAATTTTTACTCTCAATTTTAATGATGTTAAATAATTCCTAAGTCCCTTCTAAGGAACATGGAGCTAGGGAACACAGGACATTCCTCCTTAGGTTACTATATTCCCACGGATTGAGAATAGGACAAAGTGTTAAACTGAATCTAAGCAGCAAAAGGAAACTGAGAGAACAGCTGCACCCAAAGAGATCCTGGACCTCTGGCCTGGTGTAGAAATATCTGTTTGCTCAGAACTCCCCTCTAATTTTGCCTCTCCAACCAAGTCACGAGAAGAACAGTGCTAAGAGGTAGCAGGATGCTGTTGCAAAGAGCCTCTCTTTGTTTCCCTGCAAGGCCTCCTCCCTTCCATGCCATGTCCTAAACCCCTCTGTATGAACGAGCCTCCAGATCACAGCGCTGAGAGCAGACTTGCCAGGGCCTCGGCACTGGTGTTCAAACTTGCACGCAAAAGCACAATTGGCATGGAATGGGCGCCAGCTGACAGAGCAACCACAGTGACAGGCATGAAGACAGAGCCGCAGCAGTGTCGCTGCCACCGGCTCTGGGCCCACAGGTCTGCCTGCCTGCAGGCTGTACCTGCCCTACACGAGCTCTTTCAGGCAGGTGTCCAAGTCCCCTGCAGCTCACCAAGCTCCTGCTGACTAAGGGCACCTAGAGCTCAGTGTGCCTGTGCCAGGCTGGGCCCACGGGCACAGCACATCCTCTGCCCTGGCCTTGCAGCCGTATCATGGTCAGCTGTGCTCTGGGACAGCACAGCCGCAAGGCTGGAGAACAGAGGGTGTGAAAAAGCACCGTCCTTGCTCCAGCCCCGGGTGAGGCAGGGAAGCTGTTGCCCGTCAGGAAGGCGGAAAGCTCTCTGACCTCTTTGTTCCTCTAGTACTTTGCAGAATAATGAAACCCCTTCCACTATACCTAGAGATGGCCAGACATCTATCAACACCCCTCTACCGTTTGCCTACTGTTCCCTGGGCATCTTTCTTCCCTTGGGAATGCTCAGAGGAATGTGCAGCGAGGGGAAGCAGGGCCTGTCAGGCCTGGGTGCAGGGCCTGACAGCACATGCCAAGCTGGGACTGGCTGCAGGCTGCCTGCCCACGGCCTGGAGCCAAGCTCACAGCATGGGCTGTACCCAGAGTGCAGGGACAACAATGGCTTTGGAGATAATTCTGTGTTTTGGCTCCTCCAGTCTCACCTTGTTCTCGTCAGGAGTGAAGTGGACGCGCACATCGGTAATGGCGCCTCCTGGCACGGCACGGCATGCATCACTGGGGCCCGCCAGCTGGAAGTAAGGTGAGCTCTCCATGGAGACCTGCACCCCCTGAAGATTCTGCAGGAAAGACATGGAACCATGATTTTGCCACTTGAGGAAACAGGACAAGAGGAGACCTGTCCATGCCCTGGTGACGTCCTTCCTTGACCCCTTTTCCAAAGCCCTTTCTGCTGTGGAGGTACAGGCACAGAATTCCCAAGGGTGAACTTGAATCCCTTCTGTCTGGCTCCAGCATTTTGGCCAGGGGCAGTAGGGCAGTGCCTGGTGGGAAGGAAGGGCCGAGCAGGTCAGCACCGGCAGGATGGAGACAAGAGCACCTGAACCAAATCATCTGCATATTCAACAGGGCCAAAAACCTGCTGATTTCTGCCTGCACACAGCTATGCAGTCGTGTTCCACGGAGGGAATGGGCTACCTGAAAGCATAACAGCACATTCTCCTGCGGGGAAGAAGAAATTCCTTTCTAGCAGGTCAGCTTTGGATAGGGCAGTTCTGGGGGATACAGTCATGCAGGCAGAGCAGCAAGAGAGGAGACCAAACACTGTGGCCTTACTGGGAACAAAAGCAAACCTGAAAAGCAAAAGAAGGAACACAGCAATCCCTAAAAAAGGGAGATGACAAAGAGAATTTAAAGGGCCAGTAAAGCAGCAAGGAAGAATCATCAACTGATTACAGCAATCACCTCCCCGAAAGTGATGGAAACACAGACAGGTTGTGCCTGTTGACTGTGGGCTTCAAAGGCATTTTCCTCCTGGAGAAACCTTGCAATTCTTTAGGGGAATGGTCTCTCGCCTTTTGACCCTTCTGGAATTTCCTCCCTACATGTCCACACCTAATTGGCTGAATGCCAGGACCCTCCCAAAATAGGAGACTAGATAAGACCCCTGGATTTCTTTGTTCTCTCTCTTTCGGCCCCTGGACCCCTTTGAGGAATAAACGACTTGGAATAATCTGGGGGTAAGAGCCTCTTTTGAAATCTTTTGTCCTGTCCCTTCGGAGATATTCCTCCAAAGCCTCTCCAGAGCTAGCCCTGGGGAGGGGGGCCGGGCCTGCGGGGGGAATATTTCAAAACATGACCAGCACTGACTCACAGTGTGGTTTCAGTATTAAAAGCCAACCTTGGCTCTCCAGGGGTTCTTGCTGCCTGTGCAGGCAAGCTGGGCTGCTGGGCATTCCCGCTTGCAGCCAGCAGGCCAAGTTCTGCTCTCTGGGATACACAGACACAGCAAACATGCATTTTCAACACATAGATATCAACCCCTGAGCACCAAAATGCTCTCAAAAAGTCTAAACCAGATGATTTTGAGTCCTTCCTGTCTCTTCCCACCAGCCCACTCTTGGCACAAGCCTCATTTAAGAAAATGTTTCCCTGACTGAAATTCAAATGGTCTCAGTTTTCCCCTTTAGAGTCCAACACGACTGCTGACGTTTTTCAACTTTTTCCCTCTCAGCTCTCTTGGGAAACTGCAAAACAGGAGCACATGGCTTTGGATGTTCTGTGGTTCTCCGAGGGGAAAGCAGAGCACCATGCTGCTTTTGGAAAATCTGAGCAGAGCTGGATGAATCTTAGCAGGAGCCTGAAGTGGCACCTAAAGGCCTCCTACTGCTTCTGCTACATCAATCTGATTCCAGGGCTGTTTCAGAACATTTCCTGCCGTGCCAGTGCCACTAATGATAGTGATTCCAGCAGAAAGCGTAGACGACTCAGCCCCTGAGCTTTGACTGTGAGCTGCACAAAGGGAGCCAAACAGGCTCATTTCCCCAGGCAAATGTCAAGGGACTGTGGAACGAGCCCAGGGGAGGGGATCTGATGCTTCCCCAGCTCAGCCCGTGGTGGGGACCTCACCTGCGCCTTGCGGGAGAAGCCTGGCAGCACCAAGTCCACAGACTCTCCTGGCTTCAGGTCCATTGACAGCGGCTCCAGCCCAAACACGGGGGCCGTACGTTTGCGCCTCTGGGAATCACGTTTGGCCTTGGGGCTACTGTGGGCTGAGGTGCTCTGGCCCTCCTTCCCAGCTGGCCTGTTACATTCCACCTTCCAGAAGAGCTGATGGAAGTGGTGGCCCCCATCTGTTAGTCTGAACTGATGAGCACAGGGAAGGAGGCTAGAAGAGAAACCAGAATGGAAAATAGTATGGGAGAAGCTATTGTCCTGGTCATCAGATTGCTCCCAATGAGGATTCTGAGCTGTTAATAGCTTGGAGACCGTCTTCATTTGCAGCTCTTAATGTGGACCGGGAACAGTGTCTGATAAGCTGCCCTTCTGATGTCGTTATTGCAAGGAGGAATATGTTTCTAATGGTAATGTAGCATTTTCCAGGCCAGGCTAACAGGATCTGGTGTTTTCCTCCAAAATGTGTGTTCTGGGGTGATTCATACTGTTACTGTATTTTGCATTAATCTGCACCCGAAACTGTTATTGAATCTTTGAGATCCTGCACCTGAGGCCCTTGTGTGCGGGGGTATGATTGCAGGCATTTTTAAAAGCCAGCGCGGAGGAAGTTTCTGGACGATCCCAGCAAGCTGCTAGAAATCATCTGTCTGCTCTAGGAGAGGAAACCAGGGGAGCAGGGGCTCTCTCGTTCATAGAAGCTTTGGTTTTGCACTGGTGGTCATTTGTAGAAACTTCATTTCGCAATCAGAAACTGTTTTGAAGTGAACTTTGCAAACTCTGCTGGCAACGGAAAAATGAGCAAGGTCCTGTGTAGAAGTGTACCTCACCTGGTAGGGTTTGCAGCCCCACAGTGGCAAGGAGGCTTCCATTTAAGGGAAGGATTTGGGTTCCATTCTTTGTTTCACTCATGAGGTAAAAACCAGAGGTTTTGATACCTTTTTTGGCCTTGTGCCAGGACGGACGCAGCCCTTGGATCTTTGAGACTGTGCCTCAAGCCCTGTTCCTATTTCTATTGGGCAGGATGCCAAGAATCCGGCCTGGATTGTTACATGCTTAAGAGAATAGAGGAAGATCCTCAGGGCATTTTTGGGGTGTTGTAGCAAGTGCAAAGGTCCTCCTTGCACTCGGCACAGCTTTTTCTCTTTTTTCTGCATGGCTTCTTATTTTCACCTTAATTAAAACAGTTTTGCTTTTCAAACACCTCTGATCATGCTGCCTCGCTAATATTTTAGGCCATCCTGAGGCTGCCGGTCAAACCCAGAGGTGATGCACCTGAGAGGGCACCCTAACATTCTGGCCTCCCGCACAAGCATCAGTCCTGGGCAGGCAGGGCAGCAGCAGAGCCCACGAGCAGCGTGAGGAAGCGTTGGCAGCGGCACTGCAGGCCCCACACAAACCAGCAAGTTTCCATCTGCCTCTGGAACTGCTCTGCGGGCTCCTGCCTTCCCAGGGGGGTCGTCACCCTCCTGTCCATTTGCTCCCAGGGCCCCTGCTTGCCTGGCAGGTGCCATTTTGGAAGGGAAGGGTGCGATGCCATCTTCCCTTGGTCCCGCAGCCACACGGAGGGCCCGCCTCACCCAGGCGCCATTTTGGGAACCTTTTGTTCTGGGGGAGCCTGCGAGATCATTACTTGACCAAGTGAGGACATAGATGTGTTAGAACTGAAGGCAATTCAGTGGCAATTGAGCAACTGGTTTCTCTTTCAGTGGTTTTTGAGGGTACCTAGCAACGCTCAACTGGCCATCACATGTCTCTAAAGGTATCTCTGCCTTCAGGGAAGGAGTCAGGGTCTTTGAACACTGAAGAAGATCGTGCCTGAAGGACTACAGCAAAACTGCTCCTTGTTGAGACAGAAGGAGAGGTGGGAGTGGGAGATCTCCTACCTGAATTGGTATCCCAAGTTGAGCTCCGGGGCAAATGGTTTGTCTGTGACAATTGTGGTGCCAGTGCCAAAAGCCAGGAGGGTGGAGGTGGTCCAAAGTCTGTTCCCAATGAACAGCTGGAGAGCATCAGCAAAAACCCCAGTGTCATCCAGGGTTGCTGTGACAGTCACATGAACATCACCCCTGGCGGGGATCACTCCTTCCCTGGGTTCAATAACATAGCAGTGAGGTTTACAAGCCTGTAAGACACGCATAATGTGCATTTAGGATGGAAACCATACACCCTGGTCTCTTATGGGGTGTAAGAAAAGGAGAAGACTAAAGAGGGGAGGATAAAAATCCTAAAGGCCTAATTTCCCTAAATTTAAGCTGCAGTATTGGGGAACAGCAGAGCTTACACAACCTGTATTTTCCCCTCCTTTAACAGACTCTCACCTAATTAACCCAGTTTTGCCCAACCCAAGGGACGCTTATCCTCAGGAGAGTGTTCCTTCCCCAGTCCTTCTCTGGAGTGTGTGCCAAGGAAAGCTGCTTTCTCTCTCCTGGCTTCTCACAAAGGCTCAGGGCCAGAGGAAGTCATGACGGCTCAAATCCCACTCCAGAAACCACACAGCTGGAGGACACTGCTGAGAGCCTGAAGAATATCTCCGCAAAACCAGTTGAGCAAAACCCCAACACCAAACTATCCTTTCCCAAGAGGCCATCAATGCTTTTCAACGTCCCCTAAAGGACCGAGGCCCTCACTTCCCACTGATCATCCGCTGTAGAGAGGTGCCCCAGGGCCTTCTGCTTTGGAAAAGTCACCTCTAAATGGTTATGGCAGAGCAGGAAAGAAGGAAGCAGAGGGAAAACTGGATGACATGTGCTCAGTGGGCATGGCCCACTCTTCCTAAGAACTCGTGTCCTCTGGTTTCTCATGGGCTTCACAGATAGGCCAAGAGAGCTGGAAGCTGCCCAAAGGAGGGAGGAAAGGCCCCGCACCAGCACAGCTGTACAGACACAGCTCTGCAGGTCCAGCCCTGGAACGAGCACGTGAAGCCCATCCTTTACACACCAGGCCCACCCAGCCAAGGTGCATTGCTCCCTGAAGAGGTGGAAGGCAGAATTTCATTGTGTAGTTCGAGAAAGCTGTCCTGGAAAAATCCCTCACTTTAAGGTTACATTTATCCCCCAAACTGCAGGAAAAGCAGCAAGAGGAAAAATCATGCCCCTCCTCCTTGGCTCAGGAGGCTGTGGCTGGACTTTCCCACATGGCCTGATGCTTTATCCACAGACACAAACAAGTCCACAGGATCAGGTTTTAACCAGCTCCAAGTTCAACACACCCAGCATGGAGAAGAACAGACCTCAAGCCCCTCAGAGATCTCCCCCTCCAGCAGACATCCCACCCAGCCCCAGGCCCAGCCTACAAGCCCTTCCTGGCTGCAGCAGCCCTGCTCTCCCTGCCAGGGGAGCAGCCCCAGCTCCTCTGCCCTATGCAGCCTTCACATATTAAACAGCCATTCTCTGCAGCCGGTCCCCAAAGATGCTCTTCAAAGGCACAGAGACCACAGGCTGGGGGGTGCACAACCCCCACACATGTCTTTGTGTGGACAGCCCAACTGGCCTGACCCACAGCAGGTGTGAAAATTGCCTCCCCACCAGCAGTCTGAGGACAGACCTCACACCCTCTTCTCTACCATGAACAGCAGTTTGGCACAAAGCAAATGTAGATGGCACAGGGAAAGCACAGGGAAACCCATGCTCTCCGAGGAGCAAAGGACCACAGGTTTCTCTTGATCTCAGAGCTCAAAAACCGTGACACACACAGCTAAAGACCTTCCATAAAATTATGGGAGAACTCGTCAACACAATCCAGACGAATTTCTGCTCCAACATCTCTGCACCTGATTTCACTGAGGAGTGCCCCAGCTAAAACCACTCCAGAGCCAGGTTCCTTTTGCCTCACCCAGATGGAATCTTGGAATATCTTGCTTCCTCTCACACAGGCCGATGCATATAAAAACCACGTCATGGCAGCTTGTAATGTCAACCAGTCAATTTCCCTGGAAAACGGCCCCACAGATACTTACAATCTCTAGCCTGAAGTCTAAATCGACGAGACCTTCGTTGAAGAGGCCAAAAGCTTGTGAATTAGGCCTTAGCACTGGCATCCTGTCGAACTCTATCAGCCTTGGACTTATGTAGACTGCTGACAGCCGTCCAAGGCTCTGTAGTTCTGTTCTCTGTTACAGAAAGCAGGCAAGAAAGAGTAAAAAAAAAAAATCAAACCCAAACAGGGAAACCTAAAAAAGCTTAAACAGCTCAACCCAGCTCAAGTTATTTCTTTAGGGACAGCTACCATTCTCCAGCTGAATTCCTGGGATTTTGGGGGGAAAAAAATAAAGCTTATGTATTCACCTCCAAATTGAAAAGGATTAAGTAAAGAGAAACTTTCAAACTACAAATTATTGGTCCAAAGGTAGAAGCTTTGCAAGAAATCTCTAGTTAAGATCAGGCTGACAGTTAAACAACTGGTTCTTCGGGTGGGGAGAAACTCTTCTCTTTAGGTAAGCAATCTGATAGTTGAAAGCAAGTGCTCAGTCAAACTTCAGGCTCCCTGGCACAGCCTGCACTGCCTGTCCTCCCTGTTGACTGGTTTACATGCAGTGCCACAATGGCCCAGGTTCAGATGTTTGGTGCCATCCAGGGAATTTGGCATCACCATTTCCATGTTTTAATGTAAGCTTAAATCCTTGCAACTACTCTTCAGATGCCAGCTTTCCTTTCTTTTACAGAAAGCCCAAGGTTCCCAGAAATCTTCTGACATCCTCTTTTGTGCTGAGAGGTAACATTTTAAAAAAGATGTTTCCAAAGTTAAGAGCATTTTAAAGAGTAATTAAAATGATCCTCAATTCCAGCTTAGATGAACTACCTTCTGGGTCAGACACTGACATTGCCACCTATAAGGCACGAGCTGTTTATGCCACCTGCCCCTGCTGTCCTTCTCCACAGCAGCCTGTGCCTCTTTTCCCCGGAAGAATCCCCGCACACTGTGCACCCTGCCAGGACCAGTTGCACGAAGGCACACACCTCCCCTTGCACTCACCAGTGGGTTTCTTGCATCCCCAAACACGCCGGTACAAACACTGGTGCAACGCTTGCCCAATCTTTGGATTTCAACTGTAACTGGAATCTCTGCAGCGCTCCGAGGCTGGAGAATCCCACAGGGTCTGGGGCTGGAGTAGAGCACAGGAGAGTCCTCCTCGGGTTCCTAGAAGGGACAGAATCAAATCCAGCTTCAGAGGGACCTCTGAAGAAACTTCAAACTCCTCAACATCCATCCCAACAGCAACTTACACACATTTTTAAAAATCCCCAGGACAAAGGTAAAAGGCACAAACAAGATCCAAGAATTGTAGGCTTAGCATTCTCAGGGGGTTCTGCAAGGAGGCTGCCAGCACAAGCACTGGTGTCTGTGGATGCAGCAGCTTTTCACAACCCTCGAAGATCTCCCACAAGAAAACACCCTGAAGACTAGAACGTAAGCCCTTTCCTCAAGAGATTAAACTGCATCCTAAAGCTAACATTCAGGTAGGATCCTGTTCTCAGCAGATCTTTAAGACTGAATAGAAACCGGCAAGGTCTTATCCAAACCCTCTTCCCCCCTAATAATCTCCACAATAATATTTCAGAGGAGGAGGTGGATGCGATGCCAAACCTGGGGAATAAGCCCGTAGCAGCCAGGAAGGTGGGTGTTATTCCAAATGAAGAACTTCCTCACGAACGGGGCCTTCAGGTCGCACTCATGGATCCCCCGGTTTTGGGGGTACACTTGCAGCTCAGGAACGAAACATTTGGGCAAAGAGATGACCCCAAGGGAATCAGAGATACTGAGAGAATGGAGAACGTTTACCCCCAAAGATTGTGAAATGGAGCACAACACCTTTGTCACTGTCAAATACACATTTAACAGGCCTACGGTGAAAAATTGCCTTTAAAGTCCTCCCACTCAAACATGTCTTGTCGAGGAGGGGCAAAACCTGAGAGGCAGCACCCAGAGGCTGCCAAGTGCCCCAGGCAGAGCACTTGGTCCCACAGCTGCCTCAGCCCCTCCTTCACCCAAGAAGGTTTGCAAGAACTCCTGGAACAGTCCCAGTGATCCATGAGCTCTGGGGGAGCCTTCCCAACAGGGATCAGTGCTCAGTAAGGCTCCAGGAACACACGACTCTAGTGTCTCAGTAAAAAGGACTCCCTTCTCTCCCATGGTGCTGTTACCCTGCCTGAGAACTCAGCTGTTTGCCCCAGCCTTGGAGGGCATGAGACATCACCTGCCCCACAGAGTGGGAGATCACTCCCTCCCAGTTCCTAAAACTCCCCTGGTCCTTCACTCCACAGGTCCAAACACTGACTGTCCCCAATGGCACTTGCTTTTCAAACATGGCAGCCCAGGCACTGACGAGATGGCTCTGCCTGGGAGTGGGAACAGCACCAGGGAATTGCATCCCTCTTGTCATTAAACTGACACCTAGAGCAGCACAGCAGGATGGAATTCTGCTGGAGCAAGAACAACTTTTGCTTTAAGCCTGAGAACATCAAAGCTCAAAACAGGAAGCAGAGAGAAGGGGAAAAAGTAGAGCTGACCTGCCACATCAAGGACTGATTTCCCCTCTGAAGATCCTGCCCTCACCTCTCTTGCTGTGAGCCACTTCCCCACTGTCACGTGCCCTCGTTAACAGAACCAGACCCTGACCCTCAGCAGACTGCTTGGTGTGCCCCAAGCCAACGCGGGCTGGTTGCAACCCAGCACAACTCCACCTCTTGCAGGAAGAAGGCGAGGAGGCCCTTGGGAAATTTGCTTCACCTCAAGCACCAGGTCAATAAATGATATCATTCCTGGTCCCTTTAGAAAACGACCCAGGACCACGCTGGGCTGTCAGCAGGGCTGCTTTTCACCACAGGCTGCTTTTCAAGCACTGCTGTTCTCATGTCCAGCTGGGCAGAACATGAGGTCATTAAACAACACGTCTCCTTGGGAGCTGCAGCCAGCACGTCCTGTGCAAGGCAGTGCGCTGGGGGAGGCCAGGGAAGTGCTGGTACCTGGCCTTGATGATCAGTGATGCCACTCCCTTGCCAAACCACTCCAGGTCCACCAGCAATTTCCGGTTGTATTCCGTCACAGTGTTGGAACACAGGGTCACCTGGTGGAAGAGAAGAGCAGTAAATTCTTCTTTACAAAAGCTCATGACTCACGTGTGATGTCCTCCAGTTTTTGTGGTAAGAAAAGGGAGGATTTTGCCTTAATTCTTCTGCCGCTCCACGTGTAGAGCAGTCTCTAAGAGTGACAAAAGCCTTCTGGCAAATACCAGATTTGTTAAGCACACCTTGCTATCAGGGCATAGGTCAGCTAAATTAAAACATTAGACTAAAGCTCTGTGCAGCACTGTGTTCAAATTAAGGGGCAAATTTTCATCTGACTACAATGACATAAATGCAGTGGAAATCTGCTGACTTGAACAGAATGAGTTCAGCTTTACAGCAGGAAGCTGAAGACAAAGCGTGGGCCAGCAGGTGCTGGGCAGTTCATGGCCGCAGAGTTTTTTGCCTTCACTGGAGATCCCTGCAGTGAACACAAATCATTCTACTCCCCAGGACAGGAGAAATGAGACCAAGAAGAAAAGCAAACTGCTTTATATAATGACATCTCTCTAACAGCCACCTTTGGTCCTCGTCCGTCCTCTGCCCACTTGCAATCAAAGACATTGCTCTCAAAAACACCAAAATGCCTTCAGTACTTGACCATTATGGGACATGATTTCAGCTTGTGATTTTGGAAACAAATCAGTGCTCCTTCAGGAACGTCCCGAGTAACCCAGCTCACAGAGGCCCCACGCCAGTGCAGATCCTCGCTCACACGATGATCAGAGCTGGCATCAGAGCTAAAGCCCTCCCACACTCCCGTGAAGCTTCAGACCCGCTGCTGAAGTGTGTGTGGCTGGACTCTTCCCATACCTCGATATCCTGGTGTTCCTGGGATTGGAGGGTCCTTTCGCTGGGGTTCAGTGTAAACTCCCTTGGCTTCACAGAAAAATGAATTCCCTCCCTCCAGGAGGGCTCACTGTCGCTGAGTATTTGCTCAAAGCTGCTAACAGCAGGCTGAGTGCCATCGTCCGACACCCGCGAGGTGTTAGTGAGGCGACAGGTCTTGGTGTAGGGAAAGCCTAGGAAAAGGACACAAATATCCATTTAGGCACCAGTTATGTCGTGACTCCCGGTGGGAATACCCTGGTAGCGTGAAAGCGTGATTGGAGTTTAGCTCTTTATTATCTGAACTACAGATTACTGAGAAGCTGCAAGAGGAATTAGTCGTCACTTAGTTCCCTTTAACACTGATTCCAGACTGTAGCCTTGAAAATGCCTGCTCTTAGCCCTGCTCAACACTGCAAGCTTCTCTCTTTCTGATGGGGAGAAGCTCCCTCACCTGCCCCAAACCAGCACCAGTTATTTCTCCCTGATGACTGTGCACCCAGACCAAGCATTTCCTCTGAAAATTCAAACTGTAAAATTCCCTGTTAAGTCTGCCAACACTCCTACCCTTTTCAAGATACATAAAGAGTGAGTCGCCATTGAGAAGAAGCTACAGCAGAAGAAAGTGAGGATGGAATCAGGAACTAGAACGTGATGCAAAGCACCCTAATGCAGTTTCTCTCTGCAGAATTCTTAAGGCGTCTTTTGGTTTGGGCCAAACAGACTGGGCATGTGACAGCTCAGAGCCCACTCAGCTGGAGGCAAACCCGAGCCTTGACCCAACAAGCGGGGACATCGCACCCATACTACTCACTGTGATTGCTGCCTGCAAGGGTTTACCCCACCTTAACTCTGAGATTTGCTTTCCATATTGGAAAGCCAGAGATAGTGCCACGCATGGTGGGGATGTCCTGCAGAGCCCGGACACCAGCCACAACCCGCTCTGCAGTGGACTGGCTGGCCAGCTCTGTGGGGAGGAGACTTCTCCCCAGGCCTGCTCACCAAGAGTCATTTGAACACAGGTGGGGGAAAAAAACAACTGCAGGCGCAGCCCAGAGCTTCTCTGTGCCCATCAACAGTAATCACTGCCGGCTCCAGCAGTGACTCCAGCAGGGAGGCAAGAGAAGCACAAAAGGGACAAACACAGATGTCAAAACCTCAAATGAGACTGAGGTCACCACATGCAGACAACAGTCAACAACAGTTAAAAAGAAGCAAAGATACAACAGCTGCCTTCAGCTGAAGAGACCTTAGGAATGCGTTTCTACCTGTTGCCTTTCTTGTTTCATTTATTCAAAAGGCAACTTAACAAATGCCTCAGTGGTGATGCAGGGTGGCGAAGAAGCAGATCAGGAGAGGCAATTAGTTTTCTTAAAATGTTCAACAACTTCATTGTTATGAGTTTAGGTTTCGTAGTGAATTTTGGCCTCAGTCTGGGAAGGGAAATACAGGGGGTTTGGGGTGGTCTCGGCTGTGCGGGTGGGCTTTTCCATCCGGGGCTCTTTGGGAGCTGTGCCGTGATGCCGCGGGCGGTTGTGAAGTCGGAGCCGAGGTTTGCAGGGGGCAGACCTTTCCGTCCTTCCGCCGGGGCTCGGGAAGGTCGGCAGCGTGCTGCTGCGGGACGTCGTGCGCTTGACGCCAGGCTCAGCACCGTGATCGAACCTGCCCGCCTTCCCCGCTTCTGCCTGCTCCCGATTGCCAGTGCCCACATCTCCTGCTGCCCGTAGTTTGCAAAAGCAGCGATTTCCTCCTTCCCTCCCTGCCCGTGCCGGCTGGGAGGGAAATCACTGCCCTGCCAGAGCCCACCGCTCCTCCAGCCTGTGATCATAACCACACCAAAGGGGAAAACAGGACTCGGTGGGTTGGAAACTTCTGGCATTGCGTTGTTGTCTGTGCTGTCCGGATATACTCTAGTAACGAACTGCTATTCCTTTTCCATATTTTTGCCTGGAAGCCCTGTAATTTCAAAGGTACAGTAATTTGGAGAGAGGAGGGTCATCATTCCATTCCGTGAAGATTGCCACCTTCCTTGGCAGAATCTGTCTTTTAAACCAGGACAGAGACACCAGAAAATACTTGCTCCTATTTGATCCCACAATGGCAAAATGCTACCTGAGGCACCTGCAGTTCACACCCTGAAGAGGCTGTTGTGGCAGAACATGAGCAGTGCTGGATGCTTTTACGTTCAAGTGCTCCATTTTGGAGCACACAGATCCCTCCCGCTGTGTCCCAGCGCAGGGAACACTCACCAAAGGAGATGTCACCGAAGTCGAGCTCATCGGTGTCGAAGTGTAAAGTCGGCCCGACGACACACCCCCTGCGATGACAGGGACACAGGAGGAAATGGCTGCGTTAAAGGGAATTGCAAAGCCTCCGGCTGTCGTGGCTTGGGGGCACAAAACCTGGTGTCAGGGGCATCGTGGGTTTCAAATCAACACACCACCATGTGCTCAGCACAGTGTCCATGTGCACAGGAGGCAGCTAAAGCCAAGAGGCCAGCAGCCCACAGCCACTGATGGGGCTTTGGACGCAGGGCAGGCAGGAAAAGCCCCCAAGTTGCCGGTGGTCCCATGGGGGACCCTGAACACCTACCCAGATGTGTCTCCGTGCCTCAGTTTCCCCATCTGTAATGGAATGGACATAAAGGTGTCCCCACAAACTTCTGTAACCAGCCTTTCCAGCCACAGGTTCCCTGCTTTGCTACTTGGCTGTAACTGGTCTTCCCATGGAGGAGCTTTCTCAGGAGATTTTGACCCACACAATCATTACAGACAGAGTTTTGAGACATGAAGCCAGGGGAGCCCCAAACATCCTCCAAAAAGAGCATTAACAGTTCTACACAGTAGACAGATGAATCCTAGAGGAAAGGACCAGCTTGTCACTAGTGCACCAGCTGGCACAGCCAGGAGCAATAGCTTAAACAACCAAACATGGGTGTCCTGAATCTACCACACCTCCTCCCCTGGCCTTGAACTCAGCAGACAGGCACTAAAAGTCACCAACATCCACTGAAGGCAGCACTTGAAGCTGCCCAACACGAGTTTATTTCATGGTTGACGCCAATCAATGCGCACCCTGCCTTTTGGTTAAAAGTCAAGGACCAGTGAACTGTGTCTTCTACTGTGTTCACAGGATTGTCCCTGGCTCCGCTCTACACATCTCAACAAGAGACACCTTCTCTTGCTCAAGGAGAAAGCTGCTTATGGAATAACATCCCACGCATGACCAGTTTGGGGAAGGACAGAGGAGAATCAATTATTTGATGGTGAAAGGTTCCCTCTTGATTTCCAAAATAAAAATAGCAGCACTTTTTCTCCAAAAGCAAAGCCAATGTAGTTGTTTCTCTACTATGGGCAGACCTAGTCAACACTGTTCTCCTGCTAAGTAATAAGTTTCATGTTCTTTTTAATCCATCTCCCTTATCTTATTGGTATAATCAACTGCAGATTGCTTTCATTTCTTTATTGCCCTGATCCAGTGCCTCCCAACAGCAGCAGCCTAGCTCCAAAGCTCCAGAGCAGCCAGCATCAGCTTTCCTGCTTACACTACGTTATCCTACCAGCACACGCCTCAGGCTAGCAGGGACAAGCCCTCATGCTGCTGTGGTCCTGAGGACTGAGCTCTGCCTCCCCCATCATCACCCCTTCTCCCTTCTGCAGGGCCAGGATTATGGGATGAAGCCCATGTCCTTGGGACGGTTCCTGCTGCACAGTTCCCTGTCTCCCACATCAGCCTTTTCCTGGCTGTGGAAAGGAGGTAGCAGAGCACTCTGCACAGGAGCTCGGAGCACAGCCTGCCTCCATGCATGGCCATGAGAGGTGAGCTGAGGCTGCTGCTGCCCGTTTGGGATGGATTATTAACAGAAGTTTTTCAAAACACTGCTGCTGGTGGAGAATCACCCAGGCTGGCCCATCTCCAAAGCCCTGGGGGCCTTGCTGGGTGCTCAGGGGGGACATCCCAGAGCAGCTACTGCCCAAAGCTGATCCATGCCACTGCCTGCCATGGCCCAAGGCAGAGGGACATCCCTGCAGGGAGGAGTCATTCCAGCTCCCGGGTACCACACAGGGCAGCAGGCACTCCCACACTAAGGCAATGCCAGGATCAGAGCAGAGATTAAGACCTCAGGAAACATCTTTTTTCTCTGCCCGACCCCAAAATGAGGTAGGTGGGGGATGTCCCAGAGACAGCTACAGATGTGCCCACCCAGAGTAAGCTCCCAGAGTCCTTACTCGATGGTCAGGATCACAGGCGTAGGAGATCCAGCCACACGGAACTGGAATGGTTCCTCAAACCGCCCCAACACGGCGGCATCCAAGGAGATCTGAATAGTCTGGATCCCACCTGGTACAATGAGGCCCTCCTCGGGTACAAACTTGAAGCAGCAGCCCACTTCCGTGTTTGAAGGGATATAGGTGAAGGGAGCATCAAGAACTCCTTTGTTCATCAGTTTCACCTGCAGCAGCAAGAAAACAAAATGCAAGTACACGTGAAATCTTCCCTTCTTGGGAGTCATTTTCTAATGGCGCAATTAACACCCAGAAAAGGCAGAAGATGCTTTGTGCTGCTGGACGGCAGAAGTCAAAAAAATACAACAGGACAAGTTCTGCCTTTGGGTTTTCATGCGAAGCTCACATAACTCCACATAACTGGAGTCACCCTGGGGTTATCCCACGGACACAGAGCAGTCCACCTCTGGTCAGTAGCACCAAGCTCATTCAGACCTGGCCCTGAGAGCAACGTGGGGTGATTGCAGCTGCGTAGTGAATCACCACAGAGCTGCTGCTGCCCCAGTCAGCACAGCTCCAGCAGTACCGTATCTACGCATTTACCTTTTCCCATACCGTGAAAACAATACACTGAGAAGGAGGCATCAACATCAAAATGTACAGACAGCGCCATCTTTTGGTAAGAAAACTCAACGTGTCTTTCCCTTCCACAACCAAACTTCTGAAAGTGTCTGGCATGATGTAGTGCCTCGTTTTCTGCCTCTTTCAGTTGCTCTCTCTTTTTTTTTGCAAACTTGACCCCCAACAGGGGGGAGGCAAATAGGTAGAAAAATCTTTTGCTTTATTCCCAGGAACACTTTTCTCTTTCTAGAGCCAGAGATGCACCAAGCCTGAAGTGTGGTGAGGGATTGGACAGCAAGGGAAAGAATCCTCAAGCCCTTTGCAAGGGCCTGCACTGAGCCAGGAGGCTGGATGGCTTTCCTGTGACTTCCAGGAATGAGCAGGAGACACTTGACTAAAAATTGTTTGCGGTGGACTGAAGCTCAAATGTAGCCAGCTTGTCCCAGCTGCTTCTGAACAGCCCAGTACAAAGGTGCCTTGTGTCTGGTGCTGCCACAAAAGCCTCTGAACAGCTTTTTGACCCAGCGTTGGGTCAAAAGGGGTTGTTTTGCAGGAAGCCTCCCAGCTGATCCCTATGGAAGGCTGCCCAAAAGAAGGGACTGGGGCTTCATGAACAACAGACACATTTTTCTGGAACACCCCCTTCCCCCCCGCGCCCAGATTTGACCAGTACATCAGCTATTCCCTGCTCACAACTGCCCAGGTTGCCAGGAATTCCACAGGTCCACCAGGCTTGCTGCTGCCTCAGGAGCCATCAGGATCCATCCCAACCCCTGGTGCTCACCTCATGGGTGTGGGCGGTTTTGACAAAAACTTCCCCAAGGTTCAGGGTATCACAGCTGAGTTCAACCAAGGGTCTGCGGCCTTCCCCTCTGAGGTGCAGGGCCAGCCTGCTCTCACAGCCTGGGGAGAGATGTCCATTTCAGTACAATAATTCCCTCTGTTCTACTGGATTTTCCAGGCTGCCTCAATGCTAGACCCTGATTCTGAGCTGCATGCAACCAGCTCTTGATGCTGCAGCAGAAGATATGGACCCTTCTCTTCCCTCAGGAGATATCCCCTGGGGCTGACTTGCAATTTCTAACCCATTCCTTGGGCTGGTTTCCAATTTTAGCCACCAGTTTGCTGAGTTTAAAACATCTCTGGTGTCCTGTAGCGACAGGCCAAGGAGTGACAGGTATAAATTGAAAGAAAGGAAATTTAGGTTAGATATTGAGAAGAATTTTTTTACTGTGAGGTGGTGAGACACTGGAGTAGGTTCCCCAGGGGAGTTGTGGAGGTTCCAGCCCTGAAAGTGTTCAAAGCCAGGCTGGATGGGGCTTGGAGCTACCTGGTCTAGTGGGAGGTGTCCCTGCCCATGGCAGGGGCCTTGGCACTAGACAGTCTTTGAGGTCCGTTTCATCCTTAACATACTATGACTCTAGGGTTTCCTCCCCATGCACTTAGAGGAGCTTTGAAATCCATTCATTGAAGGCACAAAGCTCACGAAGACTTTGGCAATTGCTACCTGGCAAACTGCCAGGCAACAACTGCCAAACCACCTGGCCCAGCAGCACAGGACTGCTGTCCTCCACTTCTGACACTCGGCACTGTGTTCTGTTTGCACAGACTGAGAGCTGCAAGGTGACAATTCCCACACAGGGAGAGAAGCAGGTGCTGGCCAAGGGTGGTCCTTCTACCAACACCCTGGGCTCAGCGGGGCTCCGCCCCTGCTGGCCTGGTGGTGTCTGGAGGTGATCCAGGCTCAGGGAGCACATTTCTAACTCAGCTGCGACTGCCTGATGGTGGATCCATGTCAAATGGACCCATCCTGGAGGCCAGTGGTCTAGAGGGGCTTAGTGCTTGTTCACTAAAGCTGTTCTGCTCTGCAGCTCCTTGGCCTTTGAGGAAATGCTGGCAAAGCCGTGCCATGAAAACATCTCCCTGCACTGCCTGGGTTGTTCTGGGATCAGCAATCCAGACACAGGTGTTCCGAGCCCTGGCCTTGCATGGGAAACTCCCTGGAAGCTGCAGGGACACTGGGGATGTGCCAGCACTGCCCTGCTGACCAGGAACTCTTCCCAGCAGTTACATGGGAGCCCAGTGGGCTCAGGCTTGCTCCATGGCTTCACTGTGGGTGAGAGAAGCAGGGGAAAGGAGCTGTACCTGAGATGTCACAGTAGGCCACACTCTGATACTCCAGTGCTTCCAGGGGTTTAAAGGTCACCTTGATTTCAGCCGAACAACGTGGCCCAATCTCTCCCTCCTGAAACAGAAAGAGACAGAAAAAGATTTATCTTCAAACTTCACACTTCTTGTTTTCAACCACTCCTCTAAGCCTTTCTTCAGAGCATCAGTGATGAGTGAACAACATAAGGAGCCCAAGGAAACACTCTAAACCCAGCTCAACACACCACTGGGCGCTCTCAATGCTCAGCTGATCAGCCCCCACTCTCCACAATGTTCCTGCTGCTCTGACACAAGCTCCTGGTCACATCATGCTGCAGTCAGCTACAGTGGTACCTAACTGCCATTGTGCACTGGTGGCTCTTGGCCTTAGACGGGCCATAGGAGTAACCAAGAACACGATCCCCTTCCTTGGAAAGAAAAATATTAGTTTAACCTTTTTTCAAAGAAAGCAGAGGTTGGGATTATTCTAGGATTTACTCCAGGATGAGAAGGGATTTTGCACTGTGCAGACACCAGGCATTCATCATCTCTCACAATGCCAATACTCAGAATCAGGGCTCTGGCTGATGGGAGGACATGGGCGTTTGCTTGCATAAACAGAAAAAGAAAAGGTTTACTGTCCCCGTGTGCAAGAGAACTCAAAATGCCCATTATAACCTCCCACCCTTGTGTCCAGGCTCACAGATGACACTGGGAGACTCACAAACAGTGCGAGTCGTGGTTAGAGGAAGGGACAGGCATTTCTACGATTAACCTTGGGCAGAATTTGGCCTCCTTTTCCCAGCGAACCCTTGCATGCTTCAGGTCAATCCGTGAACTGGCACTGCTCCAACACCCTCCGCTGAACCCCACGCAGCAGCACGTGTCGGGGGAGCCCCTACCTACAAAAACTGCTCCCTGTGGACACTTCAAGGACACGGAGTGCCCTGAGCTCGAGCCCTGGCAGCAGAGCTCAGCTTTGTCAGGCTCCCAGCCCTGCCTTGAGCCTGCAGGGCAGAAATACTTTCAGCAGTGAGCTCTGCAGCCGCACCAGAAACTCCATGTCCTCCCTCTGAGCACACCGAGCCAGCTGAGGACCTGCTGAGTGACCGCACCCGGGGGAAGGGGCGGGGGTAGGGTGGGCGGGAGGAGGAAGAGGAGGAGGAGGAGGAGAAGGAAGAGGAGGAGGAAGAGGAGGAGGAGGAGAAGGAGGAGAAGGAGGAGAAGGAAGAGGAGGAGGACGAGGAGAAAGAGAAGGAGGAGAAGGAAGAGGAGGAGGACGAGGAGAAAGAGAAGGAAGAGAAGGAAGAGGAGGAAAATTAGGTTCTCAGCTATCACTTACCATTGGCTCAATGAAAAAAAAGTCATTGGAGAACAGCAGGGGGTCTTCTTGCACCTTTGCCTTCTCCTCCTGGACCTTTTGGCTCAGGAGGGAGGTGCGATTTTCACAAAAGCCCTTCACCTTCTTTATTTTTTTCTCCTCCATGAAGTCTTCCATCCAGACCTTTGGTGGTGGCTCCAGCAAATCACACTGCCTGCAGCCGCAGGGAGAGACAAAGCCAGCAGGTCATTTAATATATTTGCAGAGAGAAGCGGAAGTGCGGGAGAGCAAAGCACTTGGGGAGGAGCGGCAGCTCCCCAGCAAGGGCTGACCCCAAGCCACGAGGGTCCCAATCGGATCAGAAGATAACTTGTTGTGCACAAGCTCAGCAGGTAGCTTTACTCCACACTTGCAAGCTCAGGAGAGCTTTGGAAAGCCAGCATCCCTCAAGAGAGTCTCCTGCCTCAAAGCCTCTGCCAAAACTGAGGGAGAATCCACCAGCCACCTCAGCTGGCTTTTCCTACCACTGAGCTGCTCGGGGGAGGCAGATAAAGATCACGGAGCACCCACTGCAGGACTTCCCTGGGAAAGGGAGACGAAGCTGGGTTGTGGTTACGTGTTACCAGCATCGCTCTTTGTTTCTTCCATTTTGGACCTGCCCTGTTCCCTACTCTGCCTTTCACAAGAGCATCCCAGAGCACTTCCAAAGGAAATTGATGAATTCAGGCACCGCATCCCTTCAGTGACATCCAAGGTTTTATATGCATGAAAACAGAGGCTGTGAGAGGGGAAGGGACTTCTTGGTGCAGGAGACAGACAGCAAACTCCTGGAGAGATCATCTTTTCAGGATCCAGAGCTTTTTGGGTCCCATCCCAGTGCATGGTAGTAGAATGGCCAGAGAGGGAAAGGATCCTGCACTAGCTCCTCTCATAAAAAAAAGTCCTCTCTGCTCTGAGATCTCAAAAGCATCTCTGACAGCAGGAGAGTAGGCCTTAGAGCTAACACCATCCCTAAGACAGGAGGTAAGGAAAAACAAAATGTCCTGGTGACAGGCTAGGACACAAACTGGCATGAAAATAAATGTAATTGGAAAAAAGTATTACGAAGAAAAGAAGGGTAGTGGTAGTAAGTGAATCCCTTCTAAGGGGAAATGAGGGCCCTGTATATCGAGCGGATCCGTTCCACAGGGAAGCCTGCTGCCTCCCTGGGATCCAGGTACTGGATATCACCAGGAGATTCCCTAAGAACTAAAAGAACTTCATCTGTTCACCACTGTCTGGGGGTACAGTGACTGTGAAATAACAGAGTTTTCAACATTCAGTGAAACAAGGAGGGGCATCAACAAAACTTCCACTCTGGTCTTCTGGAAGGCAGCCTTCGGCCTGTTCAAGAGATTGTTGTGGAGAGGACCTTGGGAAACAGCCTTTACAAACAAAGGGGTCCAGGAAGGATGGACATACTTCAAGAAAGAAGTCTTGAAGGCACAGGAACAGACTGTCCCTGTGTGCTGAAAGATGAGCTGACAGGGAAGACAACGAGCCTGGATGGGCAAGGAGATTTGGAAGGAACTAAGGGGAAAAAAGAGGGCGTATTGCCTTTGCAAAGAGGGGCTGGCAACTCAGGAAACGTTTAAGGATGTTGCCAGGTCATGTAGGAAGAAGATTAGGGAGGCAAAAGCCCAATTAGAACTTGAGGAAATCCAGTCATTGCAATCAACCTTTCCTTCCCAAAATGCCATCCTTGGTTGGAGTATAAATGGAACTGGAATGCTGTGCTGAGCTCCTGCAGCCCAGGGACACACACCCTAATGCCAGGGATGGTTTACTTGGCCTAAACCATTCAAAATCACCAACACCCCCCTGAGGCCATGCATTAGTTTCAGTCTTGGGCCATGTATCTCACTGAAACGTATCTTTCAAACCAACCTCCTCTTCTCTTCATTGTCGGCTTCCTCAGTAGGAAACATCTTCCACTGGAAGTGGGTTGTGATGTTACTCCTGTTTCTGATGAACATGCTTGTGTGGCTTGATGTGGTGATGAAAGTCTTCTCAACCTTCATGGAATATGTGCTCAATCCAATGTTGACATCTGCAGCTTCTGCGCGAAGGAATGTGAAGAAACTTTCTTCACCTGGAACAAAGCAGAGTCTTTGCTCAGCTAGCTCAGTTGCTGATGGAAGCACAAGGAACAAAGCAAACCACAGGTCACGGAAGAAAGTGTCATAGCTTTTAAATGTATTAGCAGTTCCATGGATCAGTACATTTATCACGTCCTGACAGCTCTGTGTGTACTGCGTGAGGATGTCCTGGGCACCTCCTTAACCACCTTATTTCCAAGGTGTTTGTAGAGATTTGGCCCCAAGGTGACAGTATGTACAGTGGGATTTGTCAGATGTGCTCAGGTGACCCACTCAGACCACTGGGATTTCTGCATCAAAGTCCTTCAGGTGACACTGAGGAGCCCTGGTCAATCCTGGCTTGCCGAGGTCTCCCCTGCGCATCCCACGAGACTCCTGCCCCTCCTGATCCCTTGGATCCCTTGTTGCTGACAAGCAAATACGCCTGGGGGCATGTGGGCAGAAAAAGGAGACCCAGAGGAACAGGTGAAGTGACAGCCCACAGCAGGAGGGGACACAGGAGAGGAAACACAACCGGCCTGGCTTTGCAATATGACAAACCACTACAAAATGAACACCATAAAAATCATCATCATCGTCATCTTCCTGTCCAAACCCACAGCCCCATCAGTCTTGAAATATTTCATATTGTCCTGATCTCAAAAACCAAGATGGAGCATTTCAGGTTAAATACAAAAGGACAAGGAAAGATTAATAAGTACAGAGCAGCTTCTATATGAAGTCTGAATGGGATTCCTCAGTCTAGAAATCAAATGGGAGATGTGAGAGGTTTGCAACAGCATGAACGGCCTGGGAAATGGGGACGAGGAAAAATTTGTCTTGATTTGTCACCATACAGGAACTTGAGGGCCTGAAGATGTTATTAGGCAAAAACTGCATGGATGTGTAGAGGGCAACATAGTAAAAGGGTCTGTGACAAGCCAGTGGAGAAGCGGCATACAGGACAGAGGTGTGCAAGAAATACATTGCATTGGAGAGAGTCTGATGGAGACCTCGCAGCTCACATACAGCACTGCCCAGGAGTAAAATAAAACTTCACCCAGGCATAGCCACACAGTAGTGGAGAATCAGGGTTCCTCCTTCCTCCACTCTGCAACACCCAGCAAAACAGAATTCCAAAAATCTCAGCCCTGTTAGAGGGGATCCACTTTTTCAACCATTTAAACACCAGCTATTTCAGTTTTCTTTGGGGCAGAGCTGGAACAGAGGAGGTACATCTAGAGGGAATTGAGGGGGATGAACAGGGAGTGATGGTGGAGAACTGTCCTGTGTCCCATGCGTTGCCCAGCACTCACCTGTGCAGCGCGCCACCAGGGACCCGAAATGGTCACCGCACGTCAGCGGGTGAAATCCCACTGTCACCTGCATGGTGTGACCAGGGCCCAGAATTCCTTCGGCTGGAACCACGGAGAAAGGACTGCAACACAAAGAGAGGATCAGGACTTGGGGGGAATTCTGGCCATGACATTCTTTCTGCAGTGCAGGTCACTTCAGCTCACTTGGGCAAGCAGGGAGCAAACAAACTACGGCCAAGACAGACAGAACAGCCAGGATCAGAAACAGCTACTGACCCACTTCTGAGGAGATCCAGCCCTCAGAAGATCCTGTGGGATAAAACGACCTAATCTCCCCCATACTCTGCATCCAGCCTTCTGACTGCCAGCAATCCCATCAGAGAATGGTTTGTGAAAAGCACAGAGAGAGTTAAGAGCTATCTGCATGCATAACTTGACGCTGACTGCCTCAGGAATTTCTCATTTCCTGCTACCTATAAACTTCCTCTCAAGAGATGCAAATGTTAGGGCACTATCTCTCTTGTGAGATTACAGCCTAGGAATCAGACAGGGAGAAGGAACTTTCTCTTGAAGACCACGGAATAACTACTGTTGAATTTGCAGCGTGGCTCTTTGGTTTCTTTTACCTTGAAAAGATCCTGAATTAGCACATTTTGTCAGCATTTCAATGAAAGCTGCTCTACAAAAAGGAGCAATCAAAACTCTGAAAGAGTGCAAATGCAGATTAGAGCAATACAGTGACATGGAAACAAGACCCAAAAGGAGGATGCCATTTACAATCTGAAGGATCCAATCCCAGCCATATGAAGCACCATTAGCAGGAGCACATCGAGGAGGCAGAACAGGAGGGTTTTGTGTATTTACCAGCAGTGCAGTCTGGGGCCCTGGGTTGTCATCCAGGCTGGTAACTGTTTGCTTGGCTCACCAGACAAACTCTGCGCAATGTGTTGGAAATAATTACGCAAATGTCTTGGTGCACTTTGGATGTAACAGGAGCAATTAGGATTGGTCACCAGGTGAACAGTTCTTGCCTGACAAACACAAGACTCCGTGCTTTGATGCTCAGGGACAGCTCAGGTGAAATGTGCTTCTGCCCAGAAGTTGCTGGGCTTTGTGCTCTTCCACAGCCCCACTGAGGAAACAAAAGTTCCTCAGTGCTTTGCTGGTGGTCAATCTGTGCACAGAAAGGGTGTTCTGGGGAGTTTGGTGATGAACTTATCACACACAAAAATATAGAGAACATCTGGCAAGCTGAATTTCATTCATGTCAGTAGTGACAGCTGATGAACTTGCTTCAGGTTCTGCTCACTAAGGACCTATTGCTGCAGTTATGGGCCTGACCTGCTCCATTACCACTAGTGAGAACATCACTAGTGGCTGATGGAGAAGCCTTGGGCCAGCAATGTTTATGTGCTGGATGTGAGACTTTGGGGAGAGAGGAGGAAAGACAAGGCCCCAGCAGCCCCGGAGCCCGATTACTGTACGAGCTCCCACATCTGCCCCGAGGGTGAGCCAGCACTGCTGCAGGTCTCTGCTGGGGCTTGGGGGATCGGTGCCTGGTGTGGGCAAGGCACAGGATTTTTTTCTTATTGTTTTGTCAGGAATTTTGCCAGAAAGAGAAGCTGCCAGTTAAGGGAGTCCCTGGCCACACTTCAGCACTCCCCTTCCCTTCCCTTCCCTTCCCTTCCCTTCCCTTCCCTTCCCTTCCCTTCCCTTCCCTTCCCTTCCCTTCCCTTCCCTTCCCTTCCCTTCCCTTCCCTTCCCTTCCCTTCCCTTCCCTTCCCTTCCCTTCCCTTCCCTTCCCTTCCCTTCCCTTCCCTTCCCTTCCCTTCCCTTCCCTTCCCTTCCCTTCCCTTCCCTTCCCTTCCCTTCCCTTCCCTTCCCTTCCCTTCCCTTCCCTTCCCTTCCCTTCCCTTCCCTTCCCTTCCCTTCCCTTCCCTTCCCTTCCCTTCCCTTCCCTTCCCACTCCTGCCCCATGTTACATACTCCTGCCCTCAGATGGCAGGATGCGAATAACACTCCTGGGAGTGACCTCAGGGGTTGCGTGAGAAAGAAGATATCTTCTTATTTTCAAATTACCAGGAGAAGAGGATCCAGCCAAGTTTCAGTTGTCAGGGCTGAAAAACTGAGTGCAAATCAGCCCTTGCATCTCCTACATCCCACCCCAGGCTGTACCCACCAGACTCCCCTGTTCCTGCTGGAGCAGTCATCTCTCATATAGACCTGGCTCCCCAAGACCCAAGGACACAAGCTCTACAGTTAAACTTAACTCCTCTGAATTTCAGTCAACATCACTAAGCTGTTCCCTGAGCCCACATATAAGAAGGACTGTGAAGGAGACATCCCTGACGCTATAATAACCAAATGAAAACCACTGCCAAGAGATGGGGCTGGCAGGATAAATTTTGGCCTTTTATGGCTTGATTAGAGCAATATAGTGAGTTAATTGTCAGCTGTTCCTTAAGATAGTTCTCATCCTGTTAGATCTACCCTTTCAATGAATCACTACTGCACCCGACAGGCAGAAAAGATAAGGTCATGGAGGGGTTTTAATAGGTCGTCTTCGGCTTTTTAACTAGTCCATTTGTATGTTTGTTTCCTTGTATGGCATCTAAAGACAACTCCAGATCTCCCAATGGCCCCTTGCAATCCCCGGACACTGGTCTTGCTTTGAGCAGCGTATTTGCTCGGACAATTTCCAGAGGTCCCCTCTAGAGAAAGTTATTCTATACTTTTATCTTCTAAATCAGCCCAATTGCTTTTCACATAGTCACTAAATGTCTCATGTTTCTAATACACCTGTGCCTATGCCTATGGGCATGTGGTGTATTGATAGGCCTTGGAGGAGCTTGACATTTATGAAAGTTCCCAATGAAGAATTCATGATCTTTTGGCAAACATTTAACACAAACCAAAATGAAAAAACAGCAGAAACACAGGAACTTCAGAATATGTAAAATGAGATCTCAATGAAAGGGGGCATGACCTTATTCAGAGATTTAAAGCACGTGTTTGAAATTTTAAACCGGCTTTCAAAGGTTCATCGTGGAACAGAAGAGGGGACTGATGCCCTCAGCTGACAAGGGAAATCAGATCAGCTTTAAGTAACAGGAACTGCACCGGCTGCCTGCAACACAGCTCATGTTGGGCATCTGATGCAGGCACCACTGGAAAGCCATGTGCCTGTGTCCTCCCAGAGAATGGGTCTGTTTGGCTGACAGTGGTGAGGAACCATTTCAGAAGCTGCTTGTGCTCAGGAGGGCGCAAGCCAGCAACTAACATGTTCCAGCACCCCCCAGGAAATCTGGGGCAGAGAAAGCTCAAAGGCTGCATCCTGCTAAGAACACTGAAAGCAAGAGCAGATGCCATCCATCCTGCCCATTTCCAGCCGGCGACGCAGGGCAGCAGCTCCCATGCTCTGGTTCCTTTTGTTGTTCTTTCCCAACTCTGTTATCCCCCAAAGGTGTTTTGCACAAGGACAGATGAGCTGCCTCACCTCTCGGTGCCCAGCTGGTAATGAGCTGCCACACTACCACAATTCTGAATCAGCAGACTCTTGCGGGTGCTGCCCTTGACCGGACACTTTGAGAAGTCCAGCTCGTCTGGGAAGTCCAGGATAGCTCGGGCAGGGATGGCCCGAATTGGCACAACTATCCTTTCCTCTCCACTGACGCAGACGAGCTCATGGGAATAAACCTGCAGGAAAAGAAACTGTCTCAGCACAGGTCATTTGGTGCCATCTCCATGGCAGAAGAAAAGCCATTTCCTATATCCCTTCAAGGGTATCAATTTACCTATTCCACCCCCAAATGAACAATAAGTTCTACTAATATCTCACATTTTAAAGGCAGCAGTGCACTTTGCAAAACCTATCTCAGTGGCATTAAGCTCTTGTGTCACTTGGGTCATACAGACAAGTGCCCAGGGCCACCATAATTTTTACTCTCAATTTTAATGATGTTAAATAATTCCTAAGTCCCTTCTAAGGAACATGGAGCTAGGGAACACAGGACATTCCTCCTTAGGTTACTATATTCCCACGGATTGAGAATAGGACAAAGTGTTAAACTGAATCTAAGCAGCAAAAGGAAACTGAGAGAACAGCTGCACCCAAAGAGATCCTGGACCTCTGGCCTGGTGTAGAAATATCTGTTTGCTCAGAACTCCCCTCTAACTTTGCCTCTCCAACCAAGTCACGAGAAGAACAGTGCTAAGAGGTAGCAGGATGCTGTTGCAAAGAGCCTCTCTTTGTTTCCCTGCAAGGCTTCCTCCCTTCCATGCCATGTCCTAAACCCCTCTGTATGAACGAGCCTCCAGATCACAGCGCTGAGAGCAGACTTGCCAGGGCCTCGGCACTGGTGTTCAAACTTGCACGCAAAAGCACAATTGGCATGGAATGGGCGCCAGCTGACAGAGCAGCCACAGTGACAGGCATGAAGACAGAGCCGCAGCAGTGTCGCTGCCACCGGCTCTGGGCCCACAGGTCTGCCTGCCTGCAGGCTGTACCTGCCCTACACGAGCTCTTTCAGGCAGGTGTCCAAGTCCCCTGCAGCTCACCAAGCTCCTGCTGACTAAGGGCACCTAGAGCTCAGTGTGCCTGTGCCAGGCTGGGCCCACGGGCACAGCACATCCTCTGCCCTGGCCTTGCAGCCGTATCATGGTCAGCTGTGCTCTGGGACAGCACAGCCGCAAGGCTGGAGAACAGAGGGTGTGAAAAAGCACCGTCCTTGCTCCAGCCCCGGGTGAGGCAGGGAAGCTGTTGCCCGTCAGGAAGGCGGAAAGCTCTCTGACCTCTTTGTTCCTCTAGTACTTTGCAGAATAATGAAACCCCTTCCACTATACCTAGAGATGGCCAGACATCTATCAACACCCCTCTACCGTTTGCCTACTGTTCCCTGGGCATCTTTCTTCCCTTGGGAATGCTCAGAGGAATGTGCAGCGAGGGGAAGCAGGGCCTGTCAGGCCTGGGTGCAGGGCCTGACAGCACATGCCAAGCTGGGACTGGCTGCAGGCTGCCTGCCCACGGCCTGGAGCCAAGCTCACAGCATGGGCTGTACCCAGAGTGCAGGGACAACAATGGCTTTGGAGATAATTCTGTGTTTTGGCTCCTCCAGTCTCACCTTGTTCTCGTCAGGAGTGAAGTGGACGTGCACATCGGTAATGGCGCCTCCTGGCACGGCACGGCATGCATCACTGGGGCCCGCCAGCTGGAAGTAAGGTGAGCTCTCCATGGAGACCTGCACCCCCTGAAGATTCTGCAGGAAAGACATGGAACCATGATTTTGCCACTTGAGGAAACAGGACAAGAGGAGACCTGTCCATGCCCTGGTGACGTCCTTCCTTGACCCCTTTTCCAAAGCCCTTTCTGCTGTGGAGGTACAGGCACAGAATTCCCAAGGGTGAACTTGAATCCCTTCTGTCTGGCTCCAGCATTTTGGCCAGGGGCAGTAGGGCAGTGCCTGGTGGGAAGGAAGGGCCGAGCAGGTCAGCACCGGCAGGATGGAGACAAGAGCACCTGAACCAAATCATCTGCATATTCAACAGGGCCAAAAACCTGCTGATTTCTGCCTGCACACAGCTATGCAGTCGTGTTCCACGGAGGGAATGGGCTACCTGAAAGCATAACAGCACATTCTCCTGCGGGGAGGAAGAAATTCCTTTCTAGCAGGTCAGCTTTGGATAGGGCAGTTCTGGGGGATACAGTCATGCAGGCAGAGCAGCAAGAGAGGAGACCAAACACTGTGGCCTTACTGGGAACAAATGCAAACCTGAAAAGCAAAAGAAGGAACACAGCAATCCCTAAAAAAGGGAGATGACAAAGAGAATTTAAAGCGCCAGTAAAGCAGCAAGGAAGAATCATCAACTGATTACAGCAATCACCTCCCCGAAAGTGATGGAAACACAGACAGGTTGTGCCTGTTGACTGTGGGCTTCAAAGGCATTTTCCTCCTGGAGAAACCTTGCAATTCTTTAGGGGAATGGTCTCTCGCCTTTTGACCCTTCTGGAATTTCCTCCCTACATGTCCACACCTAATTGGCTGAATGCCAGGACCCTCCCAAAATAGGAGACTAGATAAGACCCCTGGATTTCTTTGTTCTCTCTCTTTCGGCCCCTGGACCCCTTTGAGGAATAAACGACTTGGAATAATCTGGGGGTAAGAGCCTCTTTTGAAATCTTTTGTCCTGTCCCTTCGGAGATATTCCTCCAAAGCCTCTCCAGAGCTAGCCCTGGGGAGGGGGGCCGGGCCTGCGGGGGGAATATTTCAAAACATGACCAGCACTGACTCACAGTGTGGTTTCAGTATTAAAAGCCAACCTTGGCTCTCCAGGGGTTCTTGCTGCCTGTGCAGGCAAGCTGGGCTGCTGGGCATTCCCGCTTGCAGCCAGCAGGCCAAGTTCTGCTCTCTGGGATACACAGACACAGCAAACATGCATTTTCAACACATAGATATCAACCCCTGAGCACCAAAATGCTCTCAAAAAGTCTAAACCAGATGATTTTGAGTCCTTCCTGTCTCTTCCCACCAGCCCACTCTTGGCACAAGCCTCATTTAAGAAAATGTTTCCCTGACTGAAATTCAAATGGTCTCAGTTTTCCCCTTTAGAGTCCAACACGACTGCTGACGTTTTTCAACTTTTTCCCTCTCAGCTCTCTTGGGAAACTGCAAAACAGGAGCACATGGCTTTGGATGTTCTGTGGTTCTCCAAGGGGAAAGCAGAGCACCATGCTGCTTTTGGAAAATCTGAGCAGAGCTGGATGAATCTTAGCAGGAGCCTGAAGTGGCACCTAAAGGCCTCCTACTGCTTCTGCTACATCAATCTGATTCCAGGGCTGTTTCAGAACATTTCCTGCCGTGCCAGTGCCACTAATGATAGTGATTCCAGCAGAAAGCGTAGACGACTCAGCCCCTGAGCTTTGACTGTGAGCTGCACAAAGGGAGCCAAACAGGCTCATTTCCCCAGGCAAATGTCAAGGGACTGTGGAACGAGCCCAGGGGAGGGGATCTGATGCTTCCCCAGCTCAGCCCGTGGTGGGGACCTCACCTGCGCCTTGCGGGAGAAGCCTGGCAGCACCAAGTCCACAGACTCTCCTGGCTTCAGGTCCATTGACAGCGGCTCCAGCCCAAACACGGGGGCCGTACGTTTGGGCCTCTGGGAATCACGTTTGGCCTTGGGGCTACTGTGGGCTGAGGTGCTCTGGCCCTCCTTCCCAGCTGGCCTGTTACATTCCGCCTTCCAGAAGAGCTGATGGAAGTGGTGGCCCCCATCTGTTAGTCTGAACTGACGAGCACAGGGAAGGAGGCTAGAAGACCAACCAGAATGGAAAATAGTATGGGAGAAGCTATTGTCCTGGTCATCAGATTGCTCCCAATGAGGATTCTGAGCTGTTAATAGCTTGGAGACCGTCTTCATTTGCAGCTCTTAATGTGGACCGGGAACAGTGTCTGATAAGCTGCCCTTCTGATGTCGTTATTGCAAGGAGGAATATGTTTCTAATGGTAATGTAGCATTTTCCAGGCCAGGCTAACAGGATCTGGTGTTTTCCTCCAAAATGTGTGTTCTGGGGTGATTCATACTGTTACTGTATTTTGCATTAATCTGCACCCGAAACTGTTATTGAATCTTTGAGATCCTGCACCTGAGGCCCTTGTGTGCGGGGGTATGATTGCAGGCATTTTTAAAAGCCAGCGCGGAGGAAGTTTCTGGACGATCCCAGCAAGCTGCTAGAAATCATCTGTCTGCTCTAGGAGAGGAAACCAGGGGAGCAGGGGCTCTCTCGTTCATAGAAGCTTTGGTTTTGCACTGGTGGTCATTTGTAGAAACTTCATTTCGCAATCAGAAACTGTTTTGAAGTGAACTTTGCAAACTCTGCTGGCAACGGAAAAATGAGCAAGGTCCTGTGTAGAAGTGTACCTCACCTGGTAGGGTTTGCAGCCCCACAGTGGCAAGGAGGCTTCCATTTAAGGGAAGGATTTGGGTTCCATTCTTTGTTTCACTCATGAGGTAAAAACCAGAGGTTTTGATACCTTTTTTGGCCTTGTGCCAGGACGGACGCAGCCCTTGGATCTTTGAGACTGTGCCTCAAGCCCTGTTCCTATTTCTATTGGGCAGGATGCCAAGAATCCGGCCTGGATTGTTACATGCTTAAGAGAATAGACCAAGATCCTCAGGGCATTTTTGGGGTGTTGTAGCAAGTGCAAAGGTCCTCCTTGCACTCGGCACAGCTTTTTCTCTTTTTTTCTGCATGGCTTCTTATTTTCACCTTAATTAAAACAGTTTTGCTTTTCAAACACCTCTGATCATGCTGCCTCGCTAATATTTTAGGCCATCCTGAGGCTGCCGGTCAAACCCAGAGGTGATGCACCTGAGAGGGCACCCTAACATTCTGGCCTCCCGCACAAGCATCAGTCCTGGGCAGGCAGGGCAGCAGCAGAGCCCACGAGCAGCGTGAGGAAGCGTTGGCAGCGGCACTGCAGGCCCCACACAAACCAGCAAGTTTCCATCTGCCTCTGGAACTGCTCTGCGGGCTCCTGCCTTCCCAGGGGGGTCGTCACCCTCCTGTCCATTTGCTCCCAGGGCCCCTGCTTGCCTGGCAGGTGCCATTTTGGAAGGGAAGGGTGCGATGCCATCTTCCCTTGGTCCCGCAGCCACACGGAGGGCCCGCCTCACCCAGGCGCCATTTTGGGAACCTTTTGTTCTGGGGGAGCCTGCGAGATCATTACTTGACCAAGTGAGGACATAGATGTGTTAGAACTGAAGGCAATTCAGTGGCAATTGAGCAACTGGTTTCTCTTTCAGTGGTTTTTGAGGGTACCTAGCAACGCTCAACTGGCCATCACATGTCTCTAAAGGTATCTCTGCCTTCAGGGAAGGAGTCAGGGTCTTTGAACACTGAAGAAGATCGTGCCTGAAGGACTACAGCAAAACTGCTCCTTGTTGAGACAGAAGGAGAGGTGGGAGTGGGAGATCTCCTACCTGAATTGGTATCCCAAGTTGAGCTCCGGGGCAAATGGTTTGTCTGTGACAATTGTGGTGCCAGTGCCAAAAGCCAGGAGGGTGGAGGTGGTCCAAAGTCTGTTCCCAATGAACAGCTGGAGAGCATCAGCAAAAACCCCAGTGTCATCCAGGGTTGCTGTGACAGTCACAGGAACATCACCCCTGGCGGGGATCACTCCTTCCCTGGGTTCAATAACATAGCAGTGAGGTTTACAAGCCTGTAAGACACGCATAATGTGCATTTAGGATGGAAACCATACACCCTGGTCTCTTATGGGGTGTAAGAAAAGGAGAAGACTAAAGAGGGGAGGATAAAAATCCTAAAGGCCTAATTTCCCTAAATTTAAGCTGCAGTATTGGGGAACAGCAGAGCTTACACAACCTGTATTTTCCCCTCCTTTAACAGACTCTCACCTAATTAACCCAGTTTTGCCCAACCCAAGGGACGCTTATCCTCAGGAGAGTGTTCCTTCCCCAGTCCTTCTCTGGAGTGTGTGCCAAGGAAAGCTGCTTTCTCTCTCCTGGCTTCTCACAAAGGCTCAGGGCCAGAGGAAGTCATGACGGCTCAAATCCCACTCCAGAAACCACACAGCTGGAGGACACTGCTGAGAGCCTGAAGAATATCTCTGCAAAACCAGTTGAGCAAAACCCCAACACCAAACTATCCTTTCCCAAGAGGCCCTCAATGCTTTTCAACGTCCCCTAAAGGACCGAGGCCCTCACTTCCCACTGATCATCCGCTGTAGAGAGGTGCCCCAGGGCCTTCTGCTTTGGAAAAGTCACCTCTAAATGGTTATGGCAGAGCAGGAAAGCAGGAAGCAGAGGGAAAACTGGATGACATGTGCTCAGTGGGCATGGCCCACTCTTCCTAAGAACTCGTGTCCTCTGGTTTCTCATGGGCTTCACAGATTGGCCAAGAGAGCTGGAAGCTGCCCAAAGGAGGGAGGAAAGGCCCCGCACCAGCACAGCTGTACAGACACAGCTCTGCAGGTCCAGCCCTGGAACGAGCACGTGAAGCCCATCCTTTACACACCAGGCCCACCCAGCCAAGGTGCATTGCTCCCTGAAGAGGTGGAAGGCAGAATTTCATTGTGTAGTTCGAGAAAGCTGTCCTGGAAAAATCCCTCACTTTAAGGTTACATTTATCCCCCAAACTGCAGGAAAAGCAGCAAGAGGAAAAATCATGCCCCTCCTCCTTGGCTCAGGAGGCTGTGGCTGGACTTTCCCACATGGCCTGATGCTTTATCCACAGACACAAACAAGTCCACAGGATCAGGTTTTAACCAGCTCCAAGTTCAACACACCCAGCATGGAGAAGAACAGACCTCAAGCCCCTCAGAGATCTCCCCCTCCAGCAGACATCCCACCCAGCCCCAGGCCCAGCCTACAAGCCCTTCCTGGCTGCAGCAGCCCTGCTCTCCCTGCCAGGGGAGCAGCCCCAGCTCCTCTGCCCTGTGCAGCCTTCACATATTAAACAGCCATTCTCTGCAGCCCGTCCCCAAAGATGCTCTTCAAAGGCACAGAGACCACAGGCTGGGGGGGTGCACAACCCCCACACATGTCTTTGTGTGGACAGCCCAACTGGCCTGACCCACAGCAGGTGTGAAAATTGCCTCCCCACCAGCAGTCTGAGGACAGACCTCACACCCTCTTCTCTACCATGAACAGCAGTTTGGCACAAAGCAAATGTAGATGGCACAGGGAAAGCACAGGGAAACCCATGCTCTCCGAGGAGCAAAGGACCACAGGTTTCTCTTGATCTCAGAGCTCAAAAACCGTGACACACACAGCTAAAGACCTTCCATAAAATTATGGGAGAACTCGTCAACACAATCCAGACGAATTTCTGCTCCAACATCTCTGCACCTGATTTCACTGAGGAGTGCCCCAGCTAAAACCACTCCAGAGCCAGGTTCCTTTTGCCTCACCCAGATGGAATCTTGGAATATCTTGCTTCCTCTCACACAGGCCGATGCATATAAAAACTACGTCATGGCAGCTTGTAATGTCAACCAGTCAATTTCCCTGGAAAACGGCCCCACAGATACTTACAATCTCTAGCCTGAAGTCTAAATCGACAAGACCTTCGTTGAAGAGGCCAAAAGCTTGTGAATTAGGCCTTAGCACTGGCATCCTGCCGAACTCTATCAGCCTTGGACTTATGTAGACTGCTGACAGCCGTCCAAGGCTCTGTAGTTCTGTTCTCTGTTACAGAAAGCAGGCAAGAAAGAGTAAAAAAAAAAAATCAAACCCAAACAGGGAAACCTAAAAAAGCTTAAACAGCTCAACCCAGCTCAAGTTATTTCTTTAGGGACAGCTACCATTCTCCAGCTGAATTCCTGGGATTTTGGGGGGAAAAAAATAAAGCTTATGTATTCACCTCCAAATTGAAAAGGATTAAGTAAAGAGAAACTTTCAAACTACAAATTATTGGTCCAAAGGTAGAAGCTTTGCAAGAAATCTCTAGTTAAGATCAGGCTGACAGTTAAACAACTGGTTCTTCGGGTGGGGAGAAACTCTTCTCTTTAGGTAAGCAATCTGATAGTTGAAAGCAAGTGCTCAGTCAAACTTCAGGCTCCCTGGCACAGCCTGCACTGCCTGTCCTCCCTGTTGACTGGTTTACATGCAGTGCCACAATGGCCCAGGTTCAGATGTTTGGTGCCATCCAGGGAATTTGGCATCATCATTTCCATGTTTTAATGTAAGCTTAAATCCTTGCAACTACTCTTCAGATGCCAGCTTTCCTTTCTTTTACAGAAAGCCCAAGGTTCCCAGAAATCTTCTGACATCCTCTTTTGTGCTGAGAGGTAACATTTTAAAAAAGATGTTTCCAAAGTTAAGAGCATTTTAAAGAGTAATTAAAATGATCCTCAATTCCAGCTTAGATGAACTACCTTCTGGGTCAGACACTGACATTGCCACCTATAAGGCACGAGCTGTTTATGCCACCTGCCCCTGCTGTCCTTCTCCACAGCAGCCTGTGCCTCTTTTCCCCGGAAGAATCCCCGCACACTGTGCACCCTGCCAGGACCAGTTGCACGAAGGCACACACCTCCCCTTGCACTCACCAGTGGGTTTCTTGCATCCCCAAACACGCCGGTACAAACACTGGTGCAACGCTTGCCCAATCTTTGGATTTCAACTGTAACTGGAATCTCTGCAGCGCTCCGAGGCTGGAGAATCCCACAGGGTCTGGGGCTGGAGTAGAGCACAGGAGAGTCCTCCTCGGGTTCCTAGAAGGGACAGAATCAAATCCAGCTTCAGAGGGACCTCTGAAGAAACTTCAAACTCCTTAACATCCATCCCAACAGCAACTTACACACATTTTTAAAAATCCCCAGGACAAAGGTAAAAGGCACAAACAAGATCCAAGAATTGTAGGCTTAGCATTCTCAGGGGGTTCTGCAAGGAGGCTGCCAGCACAAGCACTGGTGTCTGTGGATGCAGCAGCTTTTCACAACCCTCGAAGATCTCCCACAAGAAAACACCCTGAAGACTAGAACGTAAGCCCTTTCCTCAAGAGATTAAACTGCATCCTAAAGCTAACATTCAGGTAGGATCCTGTTCTCAGCAGATCTTTAAGACTGAATAGAAACCGGCAAGGTCTTATCCAAACCCTCTTCCCCCCTAATAATCTCCACAGTAATATTTGAGAGGAGGAGGTGGATGCGATGCCAAACCTGGGGAATAAGCCCGTAGCAGCCAGGAAGGTGGGTGTTATTCCAAATGAAGAACTTCCTCACGAACGGGGCCTTCAGGTCGCACTCATGGATCCCCCGGTTTTGGGGGTACACTTGCAGCTCAGGAACGAAACATCTGGGCAAAGAGATGACCCCAAGGGAATCAGAGATACTGAGAGAATGGAGAACGTTTACCCCCAAAGATTGTGAAATGGAGCACAACATCTTTGTCACTGTCAAATACACATTTAACAGCCCTACGGTGAAAAATTGCCTTCAAAGTCTTCCCACTCAAACATGTCTTGTCGAGGAGGGGCAAAACCTGAGAGGCAGCACCCAGAGGCTGCCAAGTGCCCCAGGCAGAGCACTTGGTCCCACAGCTGCCTCAGCCCCTCCTTCGCCCAAGAAGGTTTGCAAGAACTCCTGGAACAGTCCCAATGATCCATGAGCTCTGGGGGAGCCTTCCCAACAGGGATCAGTGCTCAGTAAGGCTCCAGGAACACACGACTCTAGTGTCTCAGTAAAAAGGACTCCCTTCTCTCCCATGGTGCTGTTACCCTGCCTGAGAACTCAGCTGTTTGCTCCAGCCTTGGAGGGCATGAGACATCACCTGCCCCACAGAGTGGGAGATCACTCCCTCCCAGTTCCTACAACTCCCCTGATCCTTCACTCCACAGGTCCAAATACTGACTGTCCCCAATTGCACTTGCTTTTCAAACATGGCAGCCCAGGCACTGACGAGATGGCTCTGCCTGGGAGTGGGAACAGCACCAGAGAACTGCATCCCTCTTGTCATTAAACTGACACCTAGAGCAGCACAGCAGGATGGAATTCTGCTGGAGCAAGAACAACTTTTGCTTTAAGCCTGAGAACATCAAAGCTCAAAACAGGAAGCAGAGAGAAGGGGAAAAAATAGAGCTGACCTGCCACATCAAGGACTGATTTCCCCTCTGAAGATCCTGCCCTCACCTCTCTTGCTGTGAGCCACTTCCCCACTGTCACGTGCCCTCGTTAACAGAACCAGACCCTGACCCTCAGCAGACTGCTTGGTGTGCCCCAAGCCAACGCGGGCTGGTTGCAACCCAGCACAACTCCACCTCTTGCAGGAAGAAGGCGAGGAGGCCCTTGGGAAATTTGCTTCACCTCAAGCACCAGGTCAATAAATGATATCATTCCTGGTCCCTTTAGAAAACGACCCAGGACCACGCTGGGCTGTCAGCAGGGCTGCTTTTCACCACAGGCTGCTTTTCAAGCACTGCTGTTCTCATGTCCAGCTGGGCAGAACATGAGGTCATTAAACAACACGTCTCCTTGGGAGCTGCAGCCAGCACATCCTGTGCAAGGCAGCGCGCTGGGGGAGGCCAGGGAAGTGCTGGTACCTGGCCTTGATGATCAGTGATGCCACTCCCTTGCCAAACCACTCCAGGTCCACCAGCAATTTCCGGTTGTATTCCGTCACAGTGTTGGAACACAGGGTCACCTGGTGGAAGAGAAGAGCAGTAAATTCTTCTTTACAAAAGCTCATGACTCACGTGTGATGTCCTCCAGTTTTTGTGGTAAGAAAAGGGAGGATTTTGCCTTAATTCTTCTGCCGCTCCACGTGTAGAGCAGTCTCTAAGAGTGACAAAAGCCTTCTGGCAAATACCAGATTTGTTAAGCACACCTTGCTATCAGGGCATAGGTCAGCTAAATTAAAACATTAGACTAAAGCTCTGTGCAGCACTGTGTTCAAATTAAGGGGCAAATTTTCATCTGACTACAATGACATAAATGCAGTGGAAATCTGCTGACTTGAACAGAATGAGTTCAGCTTTACAGCAGGAAGCTGAAGACAAAGCGTGGGCCAGCAGGTGCTGGGCAGTTCATGGCCGCAGAGTTTTTTGCCTTCACTGGAGATCCCTGCAGTGAACACAAATCATTCTACTCCCCAGGACAGGAGAAATGAGACCAAGAAGAAAAGCAAATTGCTTTATATAATGACATCTGTCTAACAGCCACCTTTGGTCCTCGTCCGTCCTCTGCCCACTTGCAATCAAAGACATTGCTCTCAAAAACACCAAAATGCCTTCAGTACTTGACCATATGGGACATGATTTCAGCTTGTGATTTTGGAAACAAATCAGTGCTCCTTCAGGAACGTCCCGAGTAACCCAGCTCACAGAGGCCCCACGTCAGTGCAGATCCTCGCTCACACGATGATCAGAGCTGGCATCAGAGCTAAAGCCCTCCCACACTCCCGTGAAGCGTCAGACCCGCTGCTGAAGTGTGTGTGGCTGGACTCTTCCCATACCTCGATATCCTGGTGTTCCTGGGATTGGAGGGTCCTTTCGCTGGGGTTCAGTGTAAACTCCCGTGGCTTCACAGAAAAATGAATTCCCTCCCTCCAGGAGGGCTCACTGTCGCTGAGTATTTGCTCAAAGCTGCTAACAGCAGGCTGAGTGCCATCGTCCGACACCCGCGAGGTGTTAGTGAGGCGACAGGTCTTGGTGTAGGGAAAGCCTAGGAAAAGGACACAAATATCCATTTAGGCACCAGTTATGTCGTGACTCCTGGTGGGAATACCCTGGTAGCATGAAAGCGTGATTGGAGTTTAGCTCTTTATTATCTGAACTACAGATTACTGAGAAGCTGCAAGAGGAATTAGTCGTCACTTAGTTCCCTTTAACACTGATTCCAGACTGTAGCCTTGAAAATGCCTGCTCTTAGCCCTGCTCAACACTGCAAGCTTCTCTCTTTCTGATGGGGAGAAGCTCCCTCACCTGCCCCAAACCAGCACCAGTTTTTTCTCCCTGATGACTGTGCACCCAGACCAAGCATTTCCTCTGAAAATTCAAACTGTAAAATTCCCTGTTAAGTCTGCCAACACTCCTACCCTTTTCAAGATACATAAAGAGTGAGTCGCCATTGAGAAGAAGCTACAGCAGAAGAAAGTGAGGATGGAATCAGGAACTAGAACGTGATGCAAAGCACCCTAATGCAGTTTCTCTCTGCAGAATTCTTAAGGCGTCTTTTGGTTTGGGCCAAACAGACTGGGCATGTGACAGCTCAGAGCCCACTCAGCTGGAGGCAAACCCGAGCCTTGACCCAACAAGCGGGGACATCGCACCCATACTACTCACTGTGATTGCTGCCTGCAAGGGTTTACCCCACCTTAACTCTGAGATTTGCTTTCCATATTGGAAAGCCAGAGATAGTGCCACGCATGGTGGGGATGTCCTGCAGAGCCCGGACACCAGCCACAACCCGCTCTGCAGTGGACTGGCTGGCCAGCTCTGTGGGGAGGAGACTTCTCCCCAGGCCTGCTCACCAAGAGTCATTTGAACACAGGTGGGGGAAAAAAACAACTGCAGGCGCAGCCCAGAGCTTCTCTGTGCCCATCAACAGTAATCACTGCCGGCTCCAGCAGTGACTCCAGCAGGGAGGCAAGAGAAGCACAAAAGGGACAAACACAGATGTCAAAACCTCAAATGAGACTGAGGTCACCACATGCAGACAACAGTCAACAACAGTTAAAAAGAAGCAAAGATACAACAGCTGCCTTCAGCTGAAGAGACCTTAGGAATGCGTTTCTACCTGTTGCCTTTCTTGTTTCATTTATTCAAAAGGCAACTTAACCAGTGCCTCAGTGGTGATGCAGGGTGGCGAAGAAGCAGATCAGGAGAGGCAATTAGTTTTCTTAAAACGTTCAACAACTTCATTGTTATGAGTTTAGGTTTCGTAGTGAATTTTGGCCTCAGTCTGGGAAGGGAAATACAGGGGGTTTGGGGTGGTCTCGGCTGTGCGGGTGGGCTTTTCCATCCGGGGCTCTT
Source organism: Chamaea fasciata (assembly GCF_029207755.1). Taxonomy (NCBI): domain Eukaryota; kingdom Metazoa; phylum Chordata; class Aves; order Passeriformes; family Sylviidae; genus Chamaea; species Chamaea fasciata. The sequence goes on along the minus strand of NW_027094097.1, from coordinate 21,574,048 downwards.
TGGGAGCTGTGCCGTGATGCCGCGGGCGGTTGTGAAGTCGGAGCCGAGGTTTGCAGGGGGCAGACCTTTCCGTCCTTCCGCGCGGGGCTCGGGAAGGTCGGCAGCGTGCTGCTGCGGGACGTCGTGCGCTTGACGCCGGGCTCAGCACCGTGATCGAACCTGCCCGCCTTCCCCGCTTCTGCCTGCTCCCGATTGCCAGTGCCCAGATCTCCTGCTGCCCGTAGTTTGCAAAAGCAGCGATTTCCTCCTTCCCTCCCTGCCCGTGCCGGCTGGGAGGGAAATCACTGCCCTGCCAGAGCCCACAGCTCCTCCAGCCTGTGATCATAACCACACCAAAGGGGAAAACAGGACTCGGCGGGTTGGAAACTTCTGGCATTGCGTTGTTGTCTGTGCTGTCCTGATATATTCTAGTAACGAACTGCTATTCCTTTTCCATATTTTTGCCTGGAAGCCCTGTAATTTCAAAGGTATAGTAATTTGGAGAGAGGAGGGTCATCATTCCATTCCGTGAAGATTGCCACCTTCCTTGGCAGAATCTGTCTTTTAAACCAGGACAGAGACACCAGAAAATACTTGCTCCTATTTGATCCCACAATGGCAAAATGCTACCTGAGGCACCTGCAGTTCACACCCTGAAGAGGCTGTTGTGGCAGAACATGAGCAGTGCTGGATGCTTTTACGTTCAAGTGCTCCATTTTGGAGCACACAGATCCCTCCCGCTGTGTCCCAGCGCAGGGAACACTCACCAAAGGAGATGTCACCGAAGTCGAGCTCATCGGTGTCGAAGTGTAAAGTCGGCCCGACGACACACCCCCTGCGATGACAGGGACACAGGAGGAAATGGCTGCGTTAAAGGGAATTGCAAAGCCTCCGGCTGTCGTGGCTTGGGGGCACAAAACCTGGTGTCAGGGGCATCGTGGGTTTCAAATCAACACACCACCATGTGCTCAGCACAGTGTCCATGTGCACAGGAGGCAGCTAAAGCCAAGAGGCCAGCAGCCCACAGCCACTGATGGGGCTTTGGACGCAGGGCAGGCAGGAAAAGCCCCCAAGTTGCCGGTGGTCCCATGAGGGACCCTGAACACCCACCCAGATGTGTCTCCGTGCCTCAGTTTCCCCATCTGTAATGGGATGGACATAAAGGTGTCCCCACAAACTTCTGTAACCAGCCTTTCCAGCCACAGGTTCCCTGCTTTGCTACTTGGCTGTAACTGGTCTTCCCATGGAGGAGCTTTCTCAGGAGATTTTGACCCACACAATCATTACAGACAGAGTTTTGAGACATGAAGCCAGGGGAGCCCCAAACATCCTCCAAAAAGAGCATTAACAGTTCTACACAGTGGACAGATGAATCCTAGAGGAAAGGACCAGCTTGTCACTAGTGCACCAGCTGGCACAGCCAGGAGCAATAGCTTAAACAACCAAACATGGGTGTCCTGAATCTACCACACCTCCTCCCCTGGCCTTGAACTCAGCAGACAGGCACTAAAAGTCACCAACATCCACTGAAGGCAGCACTTGAAGCTGCCCAACACGAGTTTATTTCATGGTTGACGCCAATCAATGCGCACCCTGCCTTTTGGTTAAAAGTCAAGGACCAGTGAACTGTGTCTTCTACTGTGTTCACAGGACTGCCCCTGGCTCCGCTCTACACATCTCAACAAGAGACACCTTCTCTTGCTCAAGGAGAAAGCTGCTTATGGAATAACATCCCACGCATGACCAGTTTGGGGGAGGGACAGAGGAGAATCAATTATTTGATGGTGAAAGGTTCCCTCTTGATTTCCAAAATAAAAATAGCAGCACTTTTTCTCCAAAAGCAAAGCCAGTGTAGTTGTTTCTCTACTATGGGCAGACCTAGTCAACACTGTTCTCCTGCTAAGTAATAAGTTTCATGTTCTTTTTAATCCATCTCCCTTATCTTATTGGTATAATCAACTGCAGATTGCTTTCATTTCTTTATTGCCCTGATCCAGTGCCTCCCAACAGCAGCAGCCTAGCTCCAAAGCTCCAGAGCAGCCAGCATCAGCTTTCCTGCTTACACTACGTTATCCTACCAGCACACGCCTCAGGCTAGCAGGGACAAGCCCTCATGCTGCTGTGGTCCTGAGGACTGAGCTCTGCCTCCCCCATCATCACCCCTTCTCCCTTCTGCAGGGCCAGGATTATGGGATGAAGCCCATGTCCTTGGGACGGTTCCTGCTGCACAGTTCCCTGTCTCCCACATCAGCCTTTTCCTGGCTGTGGAAAGGAGGTAGCAGAGCACTCTGCACAGGAGCTCGGAGCACAGCCTGCCTCCATGCATGGCCATGAGAGGTGAGCTGAGGCTGCTGCTGCCCGTTTGGGATGGATTATTAACAGAAGTTTTTAAAAACACTGCTGCTGGTGGAGAATCACCCAGGCTGGCCCATCTCCAAAGCCCTGGGGGCCTTGCTGGGTGCTCAGGGGGGACATCCCAGAGCAGCTACTGCCCAAAGCTGATCCATGCCACTGCCTGCCATGGCCCAAGGCAGAGGGACATCCCTGCAGGGAGGAGTCATTCCAGCTCCTGGGTACCACACGGGGCAGCAGGCACCCCCACACTAAGGCAATGCCAGGATCAGAGCAGAGATTGAGACTTCAGGAAACATCTTTTTTCTCTGCCCGACCCCAAAATGAGGTAGGTGGGGGATGTCCCAGAGACAGCTACAGATGTGCCCACCCAGAGTAAGCTCCCAGAGTCCTTACTCGATGGTCAGGATCACAGGTGTAGGAGATCCAGCCACACGGAACTGGAATGGTTCCTCAAACCGCCCCAACACGGCGGCATTCAAGGAGATCTGAATAGTCTGGATCCCACCTGGTGCAATGAGGCCCTCCTCGGGTACAAACTTGAAGCAGCAGCCCACTTCCGTGTTTGAAGGGATATAGGTGAAGGGAGCATCAAGAACTCCTTTGTTCATCAGTTTCACCTGCAGCACCAAGAAAACAAAATGCAAGTACACGTGAAATCTTCCCTTCCTGGGAGTCATTTTCTAATGGCGCAATTAACACCCAGAAAAGGCAGAAGATGCTTTGTGCTGCTGGACGGCAGAAGTCAAAAAAATACAACAGGACAAGTTCTGCCTTTGGGTTTTCATGCGAAGCTCACATAACTCCACATAACTGGAGTCACCCTGGGGTTACCCCACGGACACAGAGCAGTCCACCTCTGGTCAGTAGCACCAAGCTCATTCAGACCTGGCCCTGAGAGCAACGTGGGGTGATTGCAGCTGCGTAGTGAATCACCACAGAGCTGCTGCTGCCCCAGTCAGCACAGCTCCAGCAGTACCGTATCTACGCATTTACCTTTTCCCATACCGTGAAAACAATACACTGAGAAGGAGGCATCAACATCAAAATGTACAGACAGCGCCATCTTTTGGTAAGAAAACTCAACGTGTCTTTCTCTTCCACAACCAAACTTCTGAAAGTGTCTGGCATGATGTAGTGCCTCGTTTTCTGCCTCTTTCAGTTGCTCTCTCTTTTTTTTTGCAAACTTGACCGCCAACAGGGGGGAGGCAAATAGGTAGAAAAATCTTTTGCTTTATTCCCAGGAACACTTTTCTCTTTGTAGAGCCAGAGATGCACCAAGCCTGAAGTGTGGTGAGGGATTGGACAGCAAGGGAAAGAATCCTCAAGCCCTTTGCAAGGGCCTGCACTGAGCCAGGAGGCTGGATGGCTTTCCTGTGACTTCCAGGAATGAGCAGGAGACACTTGACTAAAAATTGTTTGCGGTGGACTGAAGCTCAAATGTAGCCAGCTTGTCCCAGCTGCTTCCGAACAGCCCAGTACAAAGGTGCCTTGTGTCTGGTGCTGCCACAAAAGCCTCTGAACAGCTTTTTGACCCAGCGTTGGGTCAAAAGGGGTTGTTTTGCAGGAAGCCTCCCAGCTGATCCCTATGGAAGGCTGCCCAAAAGAAGGGACTGGGGCTTCATGAACAACAGACACATTTTTCTGGAACACCCCCTTCCCCCCCGCGCCCAGATTTGACCAGTACATCAGCTATTCCCTGCTCACAACTGCCCAGGTTGCCAGGAATTCCACAGGTCCACCAGGCTTGCTGCTGCCTCAGGAGCCATCAGGATCCATCCCAACCCCTGGTGCTCACCTCATGGGTGTGGGCGGTTTTGACAAAAACTTCCCCAAGGTTCAGGGTATCACAGCTGAGTTCAACCAAGGGTCCGCGGCCTTCCCCTCTGAGGCGCAGGGCCAGCCTGCTCTCACGGCCTGGGGAGAGATGTCCATTTCAGTACAATAATTCCCTCTGTTCTACTGGATTTTCCAGGCTGCCTCAATGCTAGACCCTGATTCTGAGCTGCATGCAACCAGCTCTTGATGCTGCAGCAGAAGATATGGACCCTTCTCTTCCCTCAGGAGATATCCCCTGGGGCTGACTTGCAATTTCTAACCCATTCCTTGGGCTGGTTTCCAATTTTAGCCACCAGTTTGCTGAGTTTAAAACATCTCTGGTGTCCTGTAGCGACAGGCCAAGGAGTGACAGGTATAAACTGAAAGAAAGGAAATTTAGGTTAGATATTGAGAAGAATTTTTTTACTGTGAGGTGGTGAGACACTGGAGTAGGTTCCCCAGGGGAGTTGTGGAGGTTCCAGCCCTGAAAGTGTTCAAAGCCAGGCTGGATGGGGCTTGGAGCTACCTGGTCTAGTGGGAGGTGTCCCTGCCCATGGCAGGGGCCTTGGCACTAGACAGTCTTTGAGGTCCGTTCCATCCTTAACATACTATGACTCTAGGGTTTCCTCCCCATGCACTTAGAGGAGCTTTGAAATCCATTCGGTGAAGGCACAAAGCTCACGAAGACTTTGGCAATTGCTACCTGGCAAACTGCCAGGCAACAACTGCCAAACCACCTGGCCCAGCAGCACAGGACTGCTGTCCTCCACTTCTGACACTCGGCACTGTGTTCTGTTTGCACAGACTGAGAGCTGCAAGGTGACAATTCCCACACAGGGAGAGAAGCAGGTGCTGGCCAAGGGTGGTCCTTCTACCAACACCCTGGGCTCAGCGGGGCTCCGCCTCCGCTGGCCTGGTGGTGTCTGGAGGTGATCCAGGCTCAGGGAGCACATTTCTAACTCAGCTGCGACTGCCTGATGGTGGATCCATGTCAAATGGACCCATCCTGGAGGCCAGTGGTCTAGAGGGGCTTAGTGCTTGTTCACTAAAGCTGTTCTGCTCTGTAGCTGCTTGGCCTTTGAGGAAATGCTGGCAAAGCCGTGCCATGAAAACATCTCCCTGCACTGCCTGGGTTGTTCTGGGATCAGCAATCCAGACACAGGTGTTCCGAGCCCTGGCCTTGCATGGGAGACTCCCTGGAAGCTGCAGGGACACTGGGGATGTGCCAGCACTGCCCTGCTGACCAGGAACTCTTCCCAGCAGTTACATGGGAGCCCAGTGGGCTCAGGCTTGCTCCATGGCTTCACTGTGGGTGAGAGAAGCAGGGGAAAGGAGCTGTACCTGAGATGTCACAGTAGGCCACACTCTGATACTCCAGTGCTTCCAGGGGTTTAAAGGTCACCTTGATTTCAGCCGAACAATGTGGCCCAATCTCTCCCTCCTGAAACAGAAAGAGACAGAAAAAGATTTATCTTCAAACTTCACACTTCTTGTTTTCAACCACTCCTCTAAGCCTTTCTTCAGAGCATCAGTGATGAGTGAACAACATAAGGAGCCCAAGGAAACACTCTAAACCCAGCTCAACACACCACTGGGCGCTCTCAATGCTCAGCTGATCAGCCCCCACTCTCCACAATGTTCCTGCTGCTCTGACACAAGCTCCTGGTCACATCATGCTGCAGTCAGCTACAGTGGTACCTAACTGCCATTGTGCACTGGTGGCTCTTGGCCTTAGACGGGCCATAGGAGTAACCAAGAACACGATCCCCTTCCTTGGAAAGAAAAATATTAGTTTAACCTTTTTTCAAAGAAAGCAGAGGTTGGGATTATTCTAGGATTTACTCCAGGATGAGAAGGGATTTTGCACTGTGCAGACACCAGGCATTCATCATCTCTCACAATGCCAATACTCAGAATCAGGGCTCTGGCTGATGGGAGGACATGGGCGTTTGCTTGCATAAACAGAAAAAGAAAAGGTTTACTGTCCCCGTGTGCAAGAGAACTCAAAATGCCCATTATAACCTCCCACCCTTGTGTCCAGGCTCACAGATGACACTGGGAGACTCACAAACAGTGCGAGTCGTGGTTAGAGGAAGGGACAGGCATTTCTACGATTAACCTTGGGCAGAATTTGGCCTCCTTTTCCCAGCGAACCCTTGCATGCTTCAGGTCAATCCGTGAACTGGCACTGCTCCAACACCCTCCGCTGAACCCCACGCAGCAGCACGTGTCGGGGGAGCCCCTACCTACAAAAACTGCTCCCTGTGGACACTTCAAGGACACGGAGTGCCCTGAGCTCGAGCCCTGGCAGCAGAGCTCAGCTTTGTCAGGCTCCCAGCCCTGCCTTGAGCCTGCAGGGCAGAAATACTTTCAGCAGTGAGCTCTGCAGCCGCACCAGAAACTCCATGTCCTCCCTCTGAGCACACCGAGCCAGCTGAGGACCTGCTGAGTGACCGCACCCGGGGGAAGGGGCGGGGGTAGGGTGGGCGGGAGGAGGAAGAGGAGGAGGAGGAGGAGAAGGAAGAGGAGGAGGAGGAGGAGGAGGAAGAGGAGGAGGAGGAGAAGGAGGAGAAGGAGGAGAAGGAAGAGGAGGAGGACGAGGAGAAAGAGAAGGAGGAGAAGGAAGAGGAGGAGGACGAGGAGAAAGAGAAGGAAGAGAAGGAAGAGGAGGAAAATGAGGTTCTCAGCTATCACTTACCATTGGCTCAATGAAAAAAAAGTCATTGGAGAACAGCAGGGGGTCTTCTTGCACCTTTGCCTTCTCCTCCTGGACCTTTTGGCTCAGGAGGGAGGTGCGATTTTCACAAAAGCCCTTCACCTTCTTTATTTTTTTCTCCTCCATGAAGTCTTCCATCCAGACCTTTGGTGGTGGCTCCAGCAAATCACACTGCCTGCAGCCGCAGGGAGAGACAAAGCCAGCAGGTCATTTAATATATTTGCAGAGAGAAGCGGAAGTGCGGGAGAGCAAAGCACTTGGGGAGGAGCGGCAGCTCCCCAGCAAGGGCTGACCCCAAGCCACGAGGGTCCCAATCGGATCAGAAGATAACTTGTTGTGCACAAGCTCAGCAGGTAGCTTTACTCCACACTTGCAAGCTCAGGAGAGCTTTGGAAAGCCAGCATCCCTCAAGAGAGTCTCCTGCCTCAAAGCCTCTGCCAAAACTGAGGGAGAATCCACCAGCCACCTCAGCTGGCTTTTCCTACCACTGAGCTGCTCGGGGGAGGCAGATAAAGATCACGGAGCACCCACTGCAGGACTTCCCTGGGAAAGGGAGACGAAGCTGGGTTGTGGTTACGTGTTACCAGCATCGCTCTTTGTTTCTTCCATTTTGGACCTGCCCTGTTCCCTACTCTGCCTTTCACAAGAGCATCCCAGAGCACTTCCAAAGGAAATTGATGAATTCAGGCACCGCATCCCTTCAGTGACATCCAAGGTTTTATATGCATGAAAACAGAGGCTGTGAGAGGGGAAGGGACTTCTTGGTGCAGGAGACAGACAGCAAACTCCTGGAGAGATCATCTTTTCAGGATCCAGAGCTTTTTGGGTCCCATCCCAGTGCATGGTAGTAGAATGGCCAGAGAGGGAAAGGATCCTGCACTAGCTCCTCTCATAAAAAAAAGTCCTCTCTGCTCTGAGATCTCAAAAGCATCTCTGACAGCAGGAGAGTTGGCCTTAGAACTAACACCATCCCTAAGACTGGAAGTAAGGAAAAACAAAATGTCCTGGTGACAGGCTAGGACACAAACTGGCATGAAAATAAATGTAATTGGAAAAAAATCCAGAAAACCAAAACCAGGTTGAAGTTTACTTAAAGAAAACCCAGTTTCTTCTGAGGGGAAAGTGGATCACCTGGGATCCAGGCTGAGGCAGGCAAGTAGGAAAAAATGGAAATAAACAGCCCAGGGAAATAGCCAGAGAAGGTCATGGGATTTTCTTTTAACATACAGAGCTCGTATGGAAGTCAGACACTGTGTAAGTAGACAGAGAACAGTGGAGAACCAAGAAGCCCAGGGCACTAAAGGACCCTCTTGCCATCCATTCAAGCGGGTGAGGGTCGACCTCCTGTTCCTTTGCAGGTGATTTAAAATGGCTCTGGGGAGTGCAAGCGACCTGGCCCGCAGCAAACAGGCGCTTGCCGTGGCAGTTCTGGCACGGCAGTTTGGGCACGGCAGTTTGGGCACAGCAATTTGGGCACGGCAGTTTGGGCACGGCAGTTTGGGCTGGCAGTTTGGGCACGGCAGTTTGGGCTGGCAGTTTTGGCACGGCAGTTTTGGCACAGCAGTTTGGGCTGGCAGTTTGCACAGCATTTTTTCAGTTTTTGCGTGGCAGTTGATACAAGCAGGCTGAGCAGAAAGGCTGCAGCCACCCACCCTCCTTGTGTACTGGGCTGTGTCTTTTGGTTGGTTGTGAGGTGCTTGCCTTTTTTTTTTTCATTCGTCTTTCTGCTTTTTTTTTTTTTCCCCAGCAACAGTTTACAAATGATCCAAAGTCATTGCTGCTGCTGCCGCCAGCAAGAGTGTACTATCTCAAACAGAACCCCCCAGGAAGGACACAGCTGTCCAGGCCCCTGGCTGCAGGGAGGGTCTGAGCCTGGTGTTAATATCAGAGGATAATGTGAAAGACACCTGCGTGCAGTGTGAGCAGGTGAATGATCTGCTCTGTCTAGTGGCAGAAGGTAAGGAAGAAGCGGAAAGGCTGAGGAGCGTTAGGGAGAGCAAAACAAAACTAAACTGCTGGAGTTACACCCTTCCAAGCCCGAGAGAAGCTCAGCAGGAGTCAGAGGAGCCCTGCCCTTCTTGTGATCAGGCGGAAGGAGGAGACCTAGGAGACAGTGGGGAATGGAGATGGGCTTGTGCTGAGGAGGTAATAAAATCCTGTCCTGACCCCCATGACTGCACCCTGACAGAATAGGTATGAGGCCCTGGATCCAGAGGCTCAGACAGATGACACTAAAAGAGAAAATTCTGTCTGGAGACAGCTGCACTTTTTCTGCCAGACAGATCCCAGCCTCAAGTATTATGAAGAAAAGAAGGGTAGTGGTAGTAAGTGAACCCCTTCTAAGGGGAAATGAGGGCCCTGCATATCGAGCGGATCCATTCCACAGGGAAGCCTGCTGCCTCCCTGGGATCCAGGTACTGGATTCCCTAAGAACTAAAAGAACTTCATCTGTTCACCACTGTCTGGGGGTACAGTGACTGTGAAATAACAGAGTTTTCAACATTCAGTGAAACAAGGAGGGGCATCAACAAAACTTACACTCTGGTCTTCTGGAAGGCAGCCTTCGGCCTGTTCAAGAGATTGTTTTGGAGAGGACCTTGGGAAACAGCCTTTACAAACAAAGGGGTCCAGGAAGGATGGACATACTTCAAGAAAGAAGTCTTGAAGGCACAGGAACAGACTGTCCCTGTGTGCTGAAAGATGAGCTGACAGGGAAGACAACGAGCCTGGATGGGCAAGGAGATTTGGAAGGAACTAAGGGGAAAAAAGAGGGCGTATCGCCTTTGCAAAGAGGGGCTGGCAACTCAGGAAACGTTTAGGGATGTTGCCAGGTCATGTAGGAAGAAGATTAGGGAGGCAAAAGCCCAATTAGAACTTGAGGAAAACCAGTCATTGCAATCAACCTTTCCTTCCCAAAATGCCATCCTTGGTTGGAGTATAAATGGAACTGGAATGCTGTGCTGAGCTCCTGCAGCCCAGGGACACACACCCTAAGGCCAGGGATGGTTTACTTGGCCTAAACCATTCAAAATCACCAACACCCCCCTGAGGCCATGCATTAGTTTCAGTCTTGGGCCATGTATCTCACTGAAACGTATCTTTCAAACCAACCTCCTCTTCTCTTCATTGTCGGCTTCCTCAGTAGGAAACATCTTCCACTGGAAGTGGGTTGTGATGTTACTCCTGTTCCTGATGAACATGCTTGTGTGGCTTGATGTGGTGATGAAAGTCTTCTCAACCTTCAGGGAATATGTGCTCAATCCAATGTTGACATCTGCAGCTTCTGCGCGAAGGAATGTGAAGAAACTTTCTTCACCTGGAACAAAGCAGAGTCTTTGCTCAGCTAGCTCAGTTGCTGATGGAAGCACAAGGAACAAAGCAAACCACAGGTCACGGAAGAAAGTGTCATAGCTTTTAAATGTATTAGCAGTTCCATGGATCAGTACATTTATCACGTCCTGACAGCTCTGTGTGTACTGCGTGAGGATGTCCTGGGCACCTCCTTAACCACCTTATTTCCAAGGTGTTTGTAGAGATTTGGCCCCAAGGTGACAGTATGTACAGTGGGATTTGTCAGATGTGCTCAGGTGACCCACTCAGACCACTGGGATTTCTGCATCAAAGTCCTTCAGGTGACACTGAGGAGCCCTGGTCAATCCTGGCTTGCCGAGGTCTCCCCTGCGCATCCCACGAGACTCCTGCCCCTCCTGATCCCTTGGATCCCTTGTTGCTGACAAGCAAATACGCCTGGGGGCATGTGGGCAGAAAAAGGAGACCCAGAGGAACAGGTGAAGTGACAGCCCACAGCAGGAGGGGACACAGGAGAGGAAACACAACCAGCCTGGCTTTGCAATATGACAAACCACTACAAAATGAACACCATAAAAATCATCATCATCGTCATCTTCCTGTCCAAACCCACAGCCCCATCAGTCTTGAAATATTTCATATTGTCCTGATCTCAAAAACCAAGATGGAGCATTTCAGGTTAAATACAAAAGGACAAGGAAAGATTAATAAGTACAGAGCAGCTTCTATATGAAGTCTGAATGGGATTCCTCAGTCTAGAAATCAAATGGGAGATGTGAGAGGTTTGCAACAGCATGAACGGCCTGGGAAATGGGGACGAGGAAAAATTTGTCTTGATTTGTCACCATACAGGAACTTGAGGGCCTGAAGATGTTATTAGGCAAAAGCTGCATGGATGTGTAGAGGGCAAAATAGTAAAAGGGTCTGTGACAAGCCAGTGGAGAAGCGGCATACAGGACAGAGGTGTGCAAGAAATACACTGCATTGGAGAGAGTCTGATGGAGACCTCGCAGCTCACATACAGCACTGCCCAGGAGTAAAATAAAACTTCACCCAGGCGTAGCCACACAGTAGTGGAGAATCAGGGTTCCTCCTTCCTCCACTCTGCAACACCCAGCAAAACAGAATTCCAAAAATCTCAGCCCTGTTAGAGGGGATCCACTTTTTCAACCATTTAAACACCAGCTATTTCAGTTTTCTTTGGGGCAGAGCTGGAACAGAGGAGGTACATCTAGAGGGAATTGAGGGGGATGAACAGGGAGTGATGGTGGAGAACTGTCCTGTGTCCCGTGCGTTGCCCAGCACTCACCTGTGCAGCGCGCCACCAGGGACCCGAAATGGTCACCGCTCGTCAGCGGGTGAAATCCCACTGTCACCTGCATGGTGTGACCAGGGCCCAGAATTCCTTCGGCTGGAACCACGGAGAAAGGACTGCAACACAAAGAGAGGGATCAGGACTTGGGGGGACATCTGGCCACGATATTCCTTCTGCAGTGCAGGTCACTTCAGCTCACTTGGGCAAGCAGGGAGCAAACAAACTACGGCCAAGACAGACAGAACAGCCAGGATCAGAAACAGCTACTGACCCACTTCTGAGGAGATCCAGCCCTCAGAAGATCCTGTGGGATAAAACGACCTAATCCCCCCCATACTCTGCATCCAGCCTTCTGACTGCCAGCAATCCCATCAGAGAATGGTTTGTGAAAAGCACAGAGAGAGTTAAGAGCTATCTGCATGCATAACTTGACACTGACTGCCTCAGGAATTTCTCTTTTCCTGCTACCTATAAACCTCCTCTCAAGAGATGCAAATGTTAGGGCACTACCTCTCTTGTGAGATTACAGCCTAGGAATCAGACAGGGAGAAGGAACTTTCCCTTGAAGACCACGGAATAACTACTGTTGAATTTGCAGTGTGGCTCTTTGGTTTATTTTACCTTGAAAAGATCCTGAATTAGCACATTTTGTCAGCATTTCAATGAAAGCTGCTCTACAAAAAGGAGCAATCAAAACTCTGAAAGAGTGCAAATGCAGATTAGAGCAATACAGTGACATGGAAACAAGACCCAAACGGAGGATGCCATTTACAATCTGAAGGATCCAATCCCAGCCATATGAAGCACCATTAGCAGGAGCACATCGAGGAGGCAGAACAGGAGGGTTTTGTGTATTTACCAGCAGTGCAGTCTGGGGCCCTGGGTTGTCATCCAGGCTGGTAACTGTTTGCTTGGCTCACCAGACAAACTCTGCGCAATGTGTTGGAAATAATTACGCAAATGTCTTGGTGCACTTTGGATGTAACAGGAGCAATTAGGATTGGTCACCAGGTGAACAGTTCTTGCCTGACAAACACAAGACTCCGTGCTTTGATGCTCAGGGACAGCTCAGGTGAAATGTGCTTCTGCCCAGAAGTTGCTGGGCTTTGTGCTCTTCCACAGCCCCACTGAGGAAACAAAAGTTCCTCAGTGCTTTGCTGGTGGTCAATCTGTGCACAGAAAGGGTGTTCTGGGGAGTTTGGTGATGAACTTATCACACACAAAAATATAGAGAACATCTGGCAAGCTGAATTTCATTCATGTCAGTAGTGACAGCTGATGAACTTGCTTCAGGTTCTGCTCACTAAGGACCTATTGCTGCAGTTATGGGCCTGACCTGCTCCATTACCACTAGTGAGAACATCACTAGTGGCTGATGGAGAAGCCTTGGGCCAGCAATGTTTATGTGCTGGATGTGAGACTTTGGGGAGAGAGGAGGAAAGACAAGGCCCCAGCAGCCCCGGAGCCCGATTACTGTACGAGCTCCCACATCTGCCCCGAGGGTGAGCCAGCACTGCTGCAGGTCTCTGCTGGGGCTTGGGGGATCAGTGCCTGGTGTGGGCAAGGCACAGGATTTTTTTCTTATTGTTTTGTCAGGAATTTTGCCAGAAAGAGAAGCTGCCAGTTAAGGGAGTCCCTGGCCACACTTCAGCACTACCTTCCCTTCCCTTCCCTTCCCTTCCCTTCCCTTCCCTTCCCTTCCCTTCCCTTCCCTTCCCTTCCCTTCCCTTCCCTTCCCTTCCCTTCCCTTCCCTTCCCTTCCCTTCCCTTCCCTTCCCTTCCCTTCCCTTCCCTTCCCTTCCCTTCCCTTCCCTTCCCTTCCCTTCCCTTCCCTTCCCTTCCCTTCCCTTCCCTTCCCTTCCCTTCCCTTCCCTTCCCTTCCCTTCCCTTCCCTTCCCTTCCCTTCCCTTCCCTTCCCTTCCCTTCCCTTCCCTTCCCTTCCCTTCCCTTCCCTTCCCTTCCCTTCCCTTCCCTTCCCTTCCCTTCCCTTCCCTTCCCTTCCCTTCCCTTCCCTTCCCTTCCCTTCCCTTCCCACTCCTGCCCCATGTTACATACTCCTGCCCTCAGATGGCAGGATGCGAATAACACTCCTGGGAGTGACCTCAGGGGTTGCGTGAGAAAGAAGATATCTTCTTATTTTCAAATTACCAGGAGAAGAGGATCCAGCCAAGTTTCAGTTGTCAGGGCTGAAAAACTGAGTGCAAATCAGCCCTTGCATCTCCTACATCCCACCCCAGGCTGTACCCACCAGACTCCCCTGTTCCTGCTGGAGCAGTCATCTCTCATATAGACCTGGCTCCCCAAGACCCAAGGACACAAGCTCTACAGTTAAACTTAACTCCTCTGAATTTCAGTCAACATCACTAAGCTGTTCCCTGAGCCCACAGATAAGAAGGACTGTGAAGGAGACATCCCTGACGCTATAATAACCAAATGAAAACCACTGCCAAGAGATGGGGCTGGCAGGATAAATTTTGGCCTTTTATGGCTTGATTAGAGCAATATAGTGAGTTAATTGTCAGCTGTTCCTTAAGATAGTTCTCATCCTGTTAGATCTACCCTTTCAATGAATCACTACTGCACCCGACAGGCAGAAAAGATAAGGTCATGGAGGGGTTTTAATAGGTCGTCTTCGGCTTTTTAACTAGTCCATTTGTATGTTTGTTTCCTTGTATGGCATCTAAAGACAACTCCAGATCTCCCAATGGCCCCTTGCAATCCCCGGACACTGGTCTTGCTTTGAGCAGCGTATTTGCTCGGACAATTTCCAGAGGTCCCCTCTAGAGAAAGTTATTCTATACTTTTATCTTCTAAATCAGCCCAATTGCTTTTCACATAGTCACTAAATGTCTCATGTTTCTAATACACCTGTGCCTATGCCTATGGGCATGTGGTGTATTGATAGGCCTTGGAGGAGCTTGACATTTATGAAAGTTCCCAATGAAGAATTCATGATCTTTTGGCAAACATTTAACACAAACCAAAATGAAAAAACAGCAGAAACACAGGAACTTCAGAATATGTAAAATGAGATCTCAATGAAAGGGGGCACGACCTTATTCAGAGATTTAAAGCACGTGTTTGAAATTTTAAACCGGCTTTCAAAGGTTCATCGTGGAACAGAAGAGGGGACTGATGCCCTCAGCTGACAAGGGAAATCAGATCAGCTTTAAGTAACAGGAACTGCACCGGCTGCCTGCAACACAGCTCATGTTGGGCATCTGATGCAGGCACCACTGGAAAGCCATGTGCCTGTGTCCTCCCAGAGAATGGGTCTGTTTGGCTGACAGTGGTGAGTACCCATTTCAGAAGCTGCTTGTGCTCAGGAGGGCGCAAGCCAGCAACTAACATGTTCCAGCACCCCCCAGGAAATCTGGGGCAGAGAAAGCTCAAAGGCTGCATCCTGCTAAGAACACTGAAAGCAAGAGCAGATGCCATCCATCCTGCCCATTTCCAGCCGGCGACGCAGGGCAGCAGCTCCCATGCTCTGGTTCCTTTTGTTGTTTTTTCCCAACTCTGTTATCCCCCAAAGGTGTTTTGCACAAGGACAGATGAGCTGCCTCACCTCTCGGTGCCCAGCTGGTAATGAGCTGCCACACTACCACAATTCTGAATCAGCAGACTCTTGCGGGTGCTGCCCTTGACCGGACACTTTGAGAAGTCCAGCTCGTCAGGGAAGTCCAGGATAGCTCGGGCAGGGATGGCCCGAATTGGCACAACTATCCTTTCCTCTCCACTGACGCAGACGAGCTCATGGGAATAAACCTGCAGGAAAAGAAACTGTCTCAGCACAGGTCATTTGGTGCCATCTCCATGGCAGAAGAAAAGCCATTTCCTATATCCCTTCAAGGGTATCAATTTACCTATTCCACCCCCAAATGAACAATAAGTTCTACTAATATCTCACATTTTAAAGGCAGCAGTGCACTTTGCAAAACCTATCTCAGTGGCATTAAGCTCTTGTGTCACTTGGGTCATACAGACAAGTGCCCAGGGCCACCATAATTTTTACTCTCAATTTTAATGATGTTAAATAATTCCTAAGTCCCTTCTAAGGAACATGGAGCTAGGGAACACAGGACATTCCTCCTTAGGTTACTATATTCCCACGGATTGAGAATAGGACAAAGTGTTAAACTGAATCTAAGCAGCAAAAGGAAACTGAGAGAACAGCTGCACCCAAAGAGATCCTGGACCTCTGGCCTGGTGTAGAAATATCTGTTTGCTCAGAACTCCCCTCTAATTTTGCCTCTCCAACCAAGTCACGAGAAGAACAGTGCTAAGAGGTAGCAGGATGCTGTTGCAAAGAGCCTCTCTTTGTTTCCCTGCAAGGCCTCCTCCCTTCCATGCCATGTCCTAAACCCCTCTGTATGAACGAGCCTCCAGATCACAGCGCTGAGAGCAGACTTGCCAGGGCCTCGGCACTGGTGTTCAAACTTGCACGCAAAAGCACAATTGGCATGGAATGGGCGCCAGCTGACAGAGCAGCCACAGTGACAGGCATGAAGACAGAGCCGCAGCAGTGTCGCTGCCACCGGCTCTGGGCCCACAGGTCTGCCTGCCTGCAGGCTGTACCTGCCCTACACGAGCTCTTTCAGGCAGGTGTCCAAGTCCCCTGCAGCTCACCAAGCTCCTGCTGACTAAGGGCACCTAGAGCTCAGTGTGCCTGTGCCAGGCTGGGCCCACGGGCACAGCACATCCTCTGCCCTGGCCTTGCAGCCGTATCATGGTCAGCTGTGCTCTGGGACAGCACAGCCGCAAGGCTGGAGAACAGAGGGTGTGAAAAAGCACCGTCCTTGCTCCAGCCCCGGGTGAGGCAGGGAAGCTGTTGCCCGTCAGGAAGGCGGAAAGCTCTCTGACCTCTTTGTTCCTCTAGTACTTTGCAGAATAACGAAACCCCTTCCACTATACCTAGAGATGGCCAGACATCTATCAACACCCCTCTACCGTTTGCCTACTGTTCCCTGGGCATCTTTCTTCCCTTGGGAATGCTCAGAGGAATGTGCAGCGAGGGGAAGCAGGGCCTGTCAGGCCTGGGTGCAGGGCCTGACAGCACATGCCAAGCTGGGACTGGCTGCAGGCTGCCTGCCCACGGCCTGGAGCCAAGCTCACAGCATGGGCTGTACCCAGAGTGCAGGGACAACAATGGCTTTGGAGATAAATCTGTGTTTTGGCTCCTCCAGTCTCACCTTGTTCTCGTCAGGAGTGAAGTGGACGTGCACATCGGTAATGGCGCCTCCTGGCACGGCACGGCATGCATCACTGGGGCCCGCCAGCTGGAAGTAAGGTGAGCTCTCCATGGAGACCTGCACCCCCTGAAGATTCTGCAGGAAAGACATGGAACCATGATTTTGCCACTTGAGGAAACAGGACAAGAGGAGACCTGTCCATGCCCTGGTGACGTCCTTCCTTGACCCCTTTTCCAAAGCCCTTTCTGCTGTGGAGGTACAGGCACAGAATTCCCAAGGGTGAACTTGAATCCCTTCTGTCTGGCTCCAGCATTTTGGCCAGGGGCAGTAGGGCAGTGCCTGGTGGGAAGGAAGGGCCGAGCAGGTCAGCACCGGCAGGATGGAGACAAGAGCACCTGAACCAAATCATCTGCATATTCAACAGGGCCAAAAACCTGCTGATTTCTGCCTGCACACAGCTATGCAGTCGTGTTCCACGGAGGGAATGGGCTACCTGAAAGCATAACAGCACATTCTCCTGCGGGGAAGAAGAAATTCCTTTCTAGCAGGTCAGCTTTGGATAGGGCAGTTCTGGGGGATACAGTCATGCAGGCAGAGCAGCAAGAGAGGAGACCAAACACTGTGGCCTTACTGGGAACAAATGCAAACCTGAAAAGCAAAAGAAGGAACACAGCAATCCCTAAAAAAGGGAGATGACAAAGAGAATTTAAAGCGCCAGTAAAGCAGCAAGGAAGAATCATCAACTGATTACAGCAATCACCTCCCCGAAAGTGATGGAAACACAGACAGGTTGTGCCTGTTGACTGTGGGCTTCAAAGGCATTTTCCTCCTGGAGAAACCTTGCAATTCTTTAGGGGAATGGTCTCTCGCCTTTTGACCCTTCTGGAATTTCCTCCCTACATGTCCACACCTAATTGGCTGAATGCCAGGACCCTCCCAAAATAGGAGACTAGATAAGACCCCTGGATTTCTTTGTTCTCTCTCTTTCGGCCCCTGGACCCCTTTGAGGAATAAACGACTTGGAATAATCTGGGGGTAAGAGCCTCTTTTGAAATCTTTTGTCCTGTCCCTTTGGAGATATTCCTCCAAAGCCTCTCCAGAGCTAGCCCTGGGGAGGGGGGCCGGGCCTGCGGGGGGAATATTTCAAAACATGACCAGCACTGACTCACAGTGTGGTTTCAGTATTAAAAGCCAACCTTGGCTCTCCAGGGGTTCTTGCTGCCTGTGCAGGCAAGCTGGGCTGCTGGGCATTCCCGCTTGCAGCCAGCAGGCCAAGTTCTGCTCTCTGGGATACACAGACACAGCAAACATGCATTTTCAACACATAGATATCAACCCCTGAGCACCAAAATGCTCTCAAAAAGTCTAAACCAGATGATTTTGAGTCCTTCCTGTCTCTTCCCACCAGCCCACTCTTGGCACAAGCCTCATTTAAGAAAATGTTTCCCTGACTGAAATTCAAATGGTCTCAGTTTTCCCCTTTAGAGTCCAACACGACTGCTGACGTTTTTCAACTTTTTCCCTCTCAGCTCTCTTGGGAAACTGCAAAACAGGAGCACATGGCTTTGGATGTTCTGTGATTCTCCAAGGGGAAAGCAGAGCACCATGCTGCTTTTGGAAAATCTGAGCAGAGCTGGATGAATCTTAGCAGGAGCCTGAAGTGGCACCTAAAGGCCTCCTACTGCTTCTGCTACATCAATCTGATTCCAGGGCTGTTTCAGAACATTTCCTGCCGTGCCAGTGCCACTAATGATAGTGATTCCAGCAGAAAGCGTAGACGACTCAGCCCCTGAGCTTTGACTGTGAGCTGCACAAAGGGAGCCAAACAGGCTCATTTCCCCAGGCAAATGTCAAGGGACTGTGGAACGAGCCCAGGGGAGGGGATCTGATGCTTCCCCAGCTCAGCCCGTGGTGGGGACCTCACCTGCGCCTTGCGGGAGAAGCCTGGCAGCACCAAGTCCACAGACTCTCCTGGCTTCAGGTCCATTGACAGAGGCTCCAGCCCAAACACGGGGGCCGTACGTTTGCGCCTCTGGGAATCACGTTTGGCCTTGGGGCTACTGTGGGCTGAGGTGCTCTGGCCCTCCTTCCCAGCTGGCCTGTTACATTCCGCCTTCCAGAAGAGCTGATGGAAGTGGTGGCCCCCATCTGTTAGTCTGAACTGATGAGCACAGGGAAGGAGGCTAGAAGAGAAACCAGAATGGAAAATGGTATGGGAGAAGCTATTGTCCTGGTCATCAGATTGCTCCCAATGAGGATTCTGAGCTGTTAATAGCTTGGAGACCGTCTTCATTTGCAGCTCTTAATGTGGACCGGGAACAGTGTCTGATAAGCTGCCCTTCTGATGTCGTTATTGCAAGGAGGAATATGTTTCTAATGGTAATGTAGCATTTTCCAGGCCAGGCTAACAGGATCTGGTGTTTTCCTCCAAAATGTGTGTTCTGGGGTGATTCATACTGTTACTGTATTTTGCATTAATCTGCACCCGAAACTGTTATTGAATCTTTGAGATCCTGCACCTGAGGCCCTTGTGTGAGGGGGTATGATTGCAGGCATTTTTAAAAGCCAGCGCGGAGGAAGTTTCTGGACGATCCCAGCAAGCTGCTAGAAATCATCTGTCTGCTCTAGGAGAGGAAACCAGGGGAGCAGGGGCTCTCTCGTTCATAGAAGCTTTGGTTTTGCACTGGTGGTCATTTGTAGAAACTTCATTTCGCAATCAGAAACTGTTTTGAAGTGAACTTTGCAAACTCTGCTGGCAACGGAAAAATGAGCAAGGTCCTGTGTAGAAGTGTACCTCACCTGGTAGGGTTTGCAGCCCCACAGTGGCAAGGAGGCTTCCATTTAAGGGAAGGATTTGGGTTCCATTCTTTGTTTCACTCATGAGGTAAAAACCAGAGGTTTTGATACCTTTTTTGGCCTTGTGCCAGGACGGACGCAGCCCTTGGATCTTTGAGACTGTGCCTCAAGCCCTGTTCCTATTTCTATTGGGCAGGATGCCAAGAATCCGGCCTGGATTGTTACATGCTTAAGAGAATAGAGGAAGATCCTCAGGGCATTTTTGGGGTGTTGTAGCAAGTGCAAAGGTCCTCCTTGCACTCGGCACAGCTTTTTCTCTTTTTTCTGCATGGCTTCTTATTTTCACCTTAATTAAAACAGTTTTGCTTTTCAAACACCTCTGATCATGCTGCCTCGCTAATATTTTAGGCCATCCTGAGGCTGCCGGTCAAACCCAGAGGTGATGCACCTGAGAGGGCACCCTAACATTCTGGCCTCCCGCACAAGCATCAGTCCTGGGCAGGCAGGGCAGCAGCAGAGCCCACGAGCAGCGTGAGGAAGCGTTGGCAGCGGCACTGCAGGCCCCACACAAACCAGCAAGTTTCCATCTGCCTCTGGAACTGCTCTGCGGGCTCCTGCCTTCCCAGGGGGATTGTCACCCTCCCGTCTCTTTGTTCCCAGGGCCCCTGCTTGCCTGGCAGGTGCCATTTTGGAAGGGAAGGGTGCGATGCCATCTTCCCTTGGTCCCGCAGCCACACGGAGGGCCCGCCTCATCCAGGCGCCATTTTGGGAACCTTTTGTTCTGGGGGAGCCTGCGAGATCATTACTTGACCAAGTGAGGACATAGATGTGTTAGAACTGAAGGCAATTCAGTGGCAATTGAGCAACTGGTTTCTCTTTCAGTGGTTTTTGAGGGTACCTAGCAACGCTCAACT
The DNA here is from genome assembly GCF_029207755.1 of Chamaea fasciata. Lineage (NCBI taxonomy): Eukaryota > Metazoa > Chordata > Aves > Passeriformes > Sylviidae > Chamaea > Chamaea fasciata. The sequence continues at coordinate 21,553,660 of NW_027094097.1, read as the reverse complement.
GGCCATCACATGTCTCTAAAGGTATCTCTGCCTTCAGGGAAGGAGTCAGGGTCTTTGAACACTGAAGAAGATCGTGCCTGAAGGACTACAGCAAAACTGCTCCTTGTTGAGACAGAAGGAGAGGTGGGAGTGGGAGATCTCCTACCTGAATTGGTATCCCAAGTTGAGCTCCGGGGCAAGTGGTTTGTCTGTGACAATTGTGGTGCCAGTGCCAAAAGCCAGGAGGGTGGAGGTGGTCCAAAGTCTGTTCCCAATGAACAGCTGGAGAGCATCAGCAAAAACCCCAGTGTCATCCAGGGTTGCTGTGACAGTCACATGAACATCACCCCTGGCGGGGATCACTCCTTCCCTGGGTTCAATAACATAGCAGTGAGGTTTACAAGCCTGTAAGACACGCATAATGTGCATTTAGGATGGAAACCATACACCCTGGTCTCTTATGGGGTGTAAGAAAAGGAGAAGACTAAAGAGGGGAGGATAAAAATCCTAAAGGCCTAATTTCCCTAAATTTAAGCTGCAGTATTGGGGAACAGCAGAGCTTACACAACCTGTATTTTCCCCTCCTTTAACAGACTCTCACCTAATTAACCCAGTTTTGCCCAACCCAAGGGACGCTTATCCTCAGGAGAGTGTTCCTTCCCCAGTCCTTCTCTGGAGTGTGTGCCAAGGAAAGCTGCTTTCTCTCTCCTGGCTTCTCACAAAGGCTCAGGGCCAGAGGAAGTCATGACGGCTCAAATCCCACTCCAGAAACCACACAGCTGGAGGACACTGCTGAGAGCCTGAAGAATATCTCCGCAAAACCAGTTGAGCAAAACCCCAACACCAAACTATCCTTTCCCAAGAGGCCATCAATGCTTTTCAACGTCCCCTAAAGGACCGAGGCCCTCACTTCCCACTGATCATCCGCTGTAGAGAGGTGCCCCAGGGCCTTCTGCTTTGGAAAAGTCACCTCTAAATGGTTATGGCAGAGCAGGAAAGCAGGAAGCAGAGGGAAAACTGGATGACATGTGCTCAGTGGGCATGGCCCACTCTTCCTAAGAACTCGTGTCCTCTGGTTTCTCATGGGCTTCACAGATTGGCCAAGAGAGCTGGAAGCTGCCCAAAGGAGGGAGGAAAGGCCCCGCACCAGCACAGCTGTACAGACACAGCTCTGCAGGTCCAGCCCTGGAACGAGCACGTGAAGCCCATCCTTTACACACCAGGCCCACCCAGCCAAGGTGCATTGCTCCCTGAAGAGGTGGAAGGCAGAATTTCATTGTGTAGTTCGAGAAAGCTGTCCTGGAAAAATCCCTCACTTTAAGGTTACATTTATCCCCCAAACTGCAGGAAAAGCAGCAAGAGGAAAAATCATGCCCCTCCTCCTTGGCTCAGGAGGCTGTGGCTGGACTTTCCCACATGGCCTGATGCTTTATCCACAGACACAAACAAGTCCACAGGATCAGGTTTTAACCAGCTCCAAGTTCAACACACCCAGCATGGAGAAGAACAGACCTCAAGCCCCTCAGAGATCTCCCCCTCCAGCAGACATCCCACCCAGCCCCAGGCCCAGCCTACAAGCCCTTCCTGGCTGCAGCAGCCCTGCTCTCCCTGCCAGGGGAGCAGCCCCAGCTCCTCTGCCCTATGCAGCCTTCACATATTAAACAGCCATTCTCTGCAGCCGGTCCCCAAAGATGCTCTTCAAAGGCACAGAGACCACAGGCTGGGGGGGTGCACAACCCCCACACATGTCTTTGTGTGGACAGCCCAACTGGCCTGACCCACAGCAGGTGTGAAAATTGCCTCCCCACCAGCAGTCTGAGGACAGACCTCACACCCTCTTCTCTACCATGAACAGCAGTTTGGCACAAAGCAAATGTAGATGGCACAGGGAAAGCACAGGGAAACCCATGCTCTCCGAGGAGCAAAGGACCACAGGTTTCTCTTGATCTCAGAGCTCAAAAACCGTGACACACACAGCTAAAGACCTTCCATAAAATTATGGGAGAACTCGTCAACACAATCCAGACGAATTTCTGCTCCAACATCTCTGCACCTGATTTCACTGAGGAGTGCCCCAGCTAAAACCACTCCAGAGCCAGGTTCCTTTTGCCTCACCCAGATGGAATCTTGGAATATCTCGCTTCCTCTCACACAGGCCGATGCATATAAAAACCACGTCATGGCAGCTTGTAATGTCAACCAGTCAATTTCCCTGGAAAACGGCCCCACAGATACTTACAATCTCTAGCCTGAAGTCTAAATCGACGAGACCTTCGTTGAAGAGGCCAAAAGCTTGTGAATTAGGCCTTAGCACTGGCATCCTGCCGAACTCTATCAGCCTTGGACTTATGTAGACTGCTGACAGCCGTCCAAGGCTCTGTAGTTCTGTTCTCTGTTACAGAAAGCAGGCAAGAAAGATTTAAAAAAAAAAAAAAAATCAAACCCAAACAGGGAAACCTAAAAAAGCTTAAACAGCTCAACCCAGCTCAAGTTATTTCTTTAGGGACAGCTACCATTCTCCAGCTGAATTCCTGGGATTTTGGGGGGAAAAAAATAAAGCTTATGTATTCACCTCCAAATTGAAAAGGATTAAGTAAAGAGAAACTTTCAAACTACAAATTATTGGTCCAAAGGTAGAAGCTTTGCAAGAAATCTCTAGTTAAGATCAGGCTGACAGTTAAACAACTGGTTCTTCGGGTGGGGAGAAACTCTTCTCTTTAGGTAAGCAATCTGATAGTTGAAAGCAAGTGCTCAGTCAAACTTCAGGCTCCCTGGCACAGCCTGCACTGCCTGTCCTCCCTGTTGACTGGTTTACATGCAGTGCCACAATGGCCCAGGTTCAGATGTTTGGTGCCATCCAGGGAATTTGGCATCACCATTTCCATGTTTTAATGTAAGCTTAAATCCTTGCAACTACTCTTCAGATGCCAGCTTTCCTTACTTTTACAGAAAGCCCAAGGTTCCCAGAAATCTTCTGACATCCTCTTTTGTGCTGAGAGGTAACATTTTAAAAAAGATGTTTCCAAAGTTAAGAGCATTTTAAAGAGTAATTAAAATGATCCTCAATTCCAGCTTAGATGAACTACCTTCTGGGTCAGACACTGACATTGCCACCTATAAGGCACGAGCTGTTTATGCCACCTGCCCCTGCTGTCCTTCTCCACAGCAGCCTGTGCCTCTTTTCCCCGGAAGAATCCCCGCACACTGTGCACCCTGCCAGGACCAGTTGCACGAAGGCACACACCTCCCCTTGCACTCACCAGTGGGTTTCTTGCATCCCCAAACACGCCGGTACAAACACTGGTGCAACGCTTGCCCAATCTTTGGATTTCAACTGTAACTGGAATCTCTGCAGCGCTCCGAGGCTGGAGAATCCCACAGGGTCTGGGGCTGGAGTAGAGCACAGGAGAGTCCTCCTCGGGTTCCTAGAAGGGACAGAATCAAATCCAGCTTCAGAGGGACCTCTGAAGAAACTTCAAACTCCTTAACATCCATCCCAACAGCAACTTACACACATTTTTAAAAATCCCCAGGACAAAGGTAAAAGGCACAAACAAGATCCAAGAATTGTAGGCTTAGCATTCTCAGGGGGTTCTGCAAGGAGGCTGCCAGCACAAGCACTGGTGTCTGTGGATGCAGCAGCTTTTCACAACCCTCGAAGATCTCCCACAAGAAAACACCCTGAAGACTAGAACGTAAGCCCTTTCCTCAAGAGATTAAACTGCATCCTAAAGCTAACATTCAGGTAGGATCCTGTTCTCAGCAGATCTTTAAGACTGAATAGGAACCGGCAAGGTCTTATCCAAACCCTCTTCCCCCCTAATAATCTCCACAATAATATTTCAGAGGAGGAGGTGGATGCGATGCCAAACCTGGGGAATAAGCCCGTAGCAGCCAGGAAGGTGGGTGTTATTCCAAATGAAGAACTTCCTCACGAACGGGGCCTTCAGGTCGCACTCATGGAACCCCCGGTTTTGGGGGTACACTTGCAGCTCAGGAACGAAACATTTGGGCAAAGAGATGACCCCAAGGGAATCAGAGATACTGAGAGAATGGAGAACGTTTACCCCCAAAGATTGTGAAATGGAGCACAACACCTTTGTCACTGTCAAATACACATTTAACAGGCCTACGGTGAAAAATTGCCTTCAAAGTCTTCCCACTCAAACATGTCTTGTCGAGGAGGGGCAAAACCTGAGAGGCAGCACCCAGAGGCTGCCAAGTGCCCCAGGCAGAGCACTTGGTCCCACAGCTGCCTCAGCCCCTCCTTCACCCAAGAAGGTTTGCAAGAACTCCTGGAACAGTCCCAGTGATCCATGAGCTCTGGGGGAGCCTTCCCAACAGGGATCAGTGCTCATTAAGGCTCCAGGAACACACGACTCTAGTGTCTCAGTAAAAAGGACTCCCTTCTCTCCCATGGTGCTGTTACCCTGCCTGAGAACTCAGCTGTTTGCCCCAGCCTTGGAGGGCATGAGACATCACCTGCCCCACAGAGTGGGAGATCACTCCCTCCCAGTTCCTACAACTCCCCTGGTCCTTCACTCCACAGGTCCAAATACTGACTGTCCCCAATGGCACTTGCTTTTCAAACATTGCAGCCCAGGCACTGACGAGATGGCTCTGCCTGGGAGTGGGAACAGCACCAGGGAACTGCATCCCTCTTGTCATTAAACTGACACCTAGAGCAGCACAGCAGGATGGAATTCTGCTGGAGCGAGAACAACTTTTGCTTTAAGCCTGAGAACATCAAAGCTCAAAACAGGAAGCAGAGAGAAGGGGAAAAAGTAGAGCTGACCTGCCACATCAAGGACTGATTTCCCCTCTGAAGATCCTGCCCTCACCTCTCTTGCTGTGAGCCACTTCCCCACTGTCACGTGCCCTCGTTAACAGAACCAGACCCTGACCCTCAGCAGACTGCTTGGTGTGCCCCAAGCCAACGCGGGCTGGTTGCAACCCAGCACAACTCCACCTCTTGCAGGAAGAAGGCGAGGAGGCCCTTGGGAAATTTGCTTCACCTCAAGCACCAGGTCAATAAATGATATCATTCCTGGTCCCTTTAGAAAACGACCCAGGACCACGCTGGGCTGTCAGCAGGGCTGCTTTTCACCACAGGCTGCTTTTCAAGCACTGCTGTTCTCATGTCCAGCTGGGCAGAACATGAGGTCATTAAACAACACGTCTCCTTGGGAGCTGCAGCCAGCACGTCCTGTGCAAGGCAGTGCGCTGGGGGAGGCCAGGGAAGTGCTGGTACCTGGCCTTGATGATCAGTGATGCCACTCCCTTGCCAAACCACTCCAGGTCCACCAGCAATTTCCGGTTGTATTCCGTCACAGTGTTGGAACACAGGGTCACCTGGTGGAAGAGAAGAGCAGTAAATTCTTCTTTACAAAAGCTCATGACTCACGTGTGATGTCCTCCAGTTTTTGTGGTAAGAAAAGGGAGGATTTTGCCTTAATTCTTCTGCCGCTCCACGTGTAGAGCAGTCTCTAAGAGTGACAAAAGCCTTCTGGCAAATACCAGATTTGTTAAGCACACCTTGCTATCAGGGCATAGGTCAGCTAAATTAAAACATTAGACTAAAGCTCTGTGCAGCACTGTGTTCAAATTAAGGGGCAAATTTTCATCTGACTACAATGACATAAATGCAGTGGAAATCTGCTGACTTGAACAGAATGAGTTCAGCTTTACAGCAGGAAGCTGAAGACAAAGCGTGGGCCAGCAGGTGCTGGGCAGTTCATGGCCGCAGAGTTTTTTGCCTTCACTGGAGATCCCTGCAGTGAACACAAATCATTCTACTCCCCAGGACAGGAGAAATGAGACCAAGAAGAAAAGCAAACTGCTTTATATAATGACATCTCTCTAACAGCCACCTTTGGTCCTCGTCCGTCCTCTGCCCACTTGCAATCAAAGACATTGCTCTCAAAAACACCAAAATGCCTTCAGTACTTGACCATTATGGGACATGATTTCAGCTTGTGATTTTGGAAACAAATCAGTGCTCCTTCAGGAACGTCCCGAGTAACCCAGCTCACAGAGGCCCCACGCCAGTGCAGATCCTCGCTCACACGATGATCAGAGCTGGCATCAGAGCTAAAGCCCTCCCACACTCCTGTGAAGCTTCAGACCCGCTGCTGAAGTGTGTGTGGCTGGACTCTTCCCATACCTCGATATCCTGGTGTTCCTGGGATTGGAGGGTCCTTTCGCTGGGGTTCAGTGTAAACTCCCGTGGCTTCACAGAAAAATGAATTCCCTCCCTCCAGGAGGGCTCACTGTCGCTGAGTATTTGCTCAAAGCTGCTAACAGCAGGCTGAGTGCCATCGTCCGACACCCGCGAGGTGTTAGTGAGGCGACAGGTCTTGGTGTAGGGAAAGCCTAGGAAAAGGACACAAATATCCATTTAGGCACCAGTTATGTCGTGACTCCCGGTGGGAATACCCTGGTAGCATGAAAGCGTGATTGGAGTTTAGCTCTTTATTATCTGAACTACAGATTACTGAGAAGCTGCAAGAGGAATTAGTCGTCACTTAGTTCCCTTTAACACTGATTCCAGACTGCAGCCTTGAAAATGCCTGCTCTTAGCCCTGCTCAACACTGCAAGCTTCTCTCTTTCTGATGGGGAGAAGCTCCCTCACCTGCCCCAAACCAGCACCAGTTTTTTCTCCCTGATGACTGTGCACCCAGACCAAGCATTTCCTCTGAAAATTCAAACTGTAAAATTCCCTGTTAAGTCTGCCAACACTCCTACCCTTTTCAAGATACATAAAGAGTGAGTCGCCATTGAGAAGAAGCTACAGCAGAAGAAAGTGAGGATGGAATCAGGAACTAGAACGTGATGCAAAGCACCCTAATGCAGTTTCTCTCTGCAGAATTCTTAAGGCGTCTTTTGGTTTGGGCCAAACAGACTGGGCATGTGACAGCTCAGAGCCCACTCAGCTGGAGGCAAACCCGAGCCTTGACCCAACAAGCGGGGACATCGCACCCATACTACTCACTGTGATTGCTGCCTGCAAGGGTTTACCCCACCTTAACTCTGAGATTTGCTTTCCATATTGGAAAGCCAGAGATAGTGCCACGCATGGTGGGGATGTCCTGCAGAGCCCGGACACCAGCCACAACCCGCTCTGCAGTGGACTGGCTGGCCAGCTCTGTGGGGAGGAGACTTCTCCCCAGGCCTGCTCACCAAGAGTCATTTGAACACAGGTGGGGGAAAAAAACAACTGCAGGCGCAGCCCAGAGCTTCTCTGTGCCCATCAACAGTAATCACTGCCGGCTCCAGCAGTGACTCCAGCAGGGAGGCAAGAGAAGCACAAAAGGGACAAACACAGATGTCAAAACCTCAAATGAGACTGAGGTCACCACATGCAGACAACAGTCAACAACAGTTAAAAAGAAGCAAAGATACAACAGCTGCCTTCAGCTGAAGAGACCTTAGGAATGCGTTTCTACCTGTTGCCTTTCTTGTTTCATTTATTCAAAAGGCAACTTAACAAGTGCCTCAGTGGTGATGCAGGGTGGCGAAGAATCAGATCAGGAGAGGCAATTAGTTTTCTTAAAACGTTCAACAACTTCATTGTTATGAGTTTAGGTTTCGTAGTGAATTTTGGCCTCAGTCTGGGAAGGGAAATACAGGGGGTTTGGGGTGGTCTCGGCTGTGCGGGTGGGCTTTTCCATCCGGGGCTCTTTGGGAGCTGTGCCGTGATGCCGCGGGCGGTTGTGAAGTCGGAGCCGAGGTTTGCAGGGGGCAGACCTTTCCGTCCTTCCGCCGGGGCTCGGGAAGGTCGGCAGCGTGCTGCTGCGGGACGTCGTGCGCTTGACGCCGGGCTCAGCACCGTGATCGAACCTGCCTGCCGTCCCCGCTTCTGCCTGCTCCCGATTGCCAGTGCCCACATCTCCTGCTGCCCGTAGTTTGCAAAAGCAGCGATTTCCTCCTTCCCTCCCTGCCCGTGCCGGCTGGGAGGGAAATCACTGCCCTGCCAGAGCCCACCGCTCCTCCAGCCTGTGATCATAACCACACCAAAGGGGAAAACAGGACTCGGCGGGTTGGAAACTTCTGGCATTGCGTTGTTGTCTGTGCTGTCCGGATATACTCTAGTACCGAACTGCTATTCCTTTTCCATATTTTTGCCTGGAAGCCCTGTAATTTCAAAGGTACAGTAATTTGGAGAGAGGAGGGTCATCATTCCATTCCGTGAAGATTGCCACCTTCCTTGGCAGAATCTGTCTTTTAAACCAGGACAGAGACACCAGAAAATACTTGCTCCTATTTGATCCCACAATGGCAAAATGCTACCTGAGGCACCTGCAGTTCACACCCTGAAGAGGCTGTTGTGGCAGAACATGAGCAGTGCTGGATGCTTTTACGTTCAAGTGCTCCATTTTGGAGCACACAGATCCCTCCCGCTGTGTCCCAGCGCAGGGAACACTCACCAAAGGAGATGTCACCGAAGTCGAGCTCATCGGTGTCGAAGTGTAAAGTCGGCCCGACGACACACCCCCTGCGATGACAGGGACACAGGAGGAAATGGCTGTGTTAAAGGGAATTGCAAAGCCTCCGGCTGTCGTGGCTTGGGGGCACAAAACCTGGTGTCAGGGGCATCGTGGGTTTCAAATCAACACACCACCATGTGCTCAGCACAGTGTCCATGTGCACAGGAGGCAGCTAAAGCCAAGAGGCCAGCAGCCCACAGCCACTGATGGGGCTTTGGACGCAGGGCAGGCAGGAAAAGCCCCCAAGTTGCCGGTGGTCCCATGAGGGACCCTGAAAACCCATCCAGATGTGTCTCCGTGCCTCAGTTTCCCCATCTGTAATGGGATGGACATAAAGGTGTCCCCACAAACTTCTGTAACCAGCCTTTCCAGCCACAGGTTCCCTGCTTTGCTACTTGGCTGTAACTGGTCTTCCAATGGAGGAGCTTTCTCAGGAGATTTTGACCCACACAATCATTACAGACAGAGTTTTGAGACATGAAGCCAGGGGAGCCCCAAACATCCTCCAAAAAGAGCATTAACAGTTCTACACAGTGGACAGATGAATCCTAGAGGAAAGGACCAGCTTGTCACTAGTGCACCAGCTGGCACAGCCAGGAGCAATAGCTTAAACAACCAAACATGGGTGTCCTGAATCTACCACACCTCCTCCCCTGGCCTTGAACTCAGCAGACAGGCACTAAAAGTCACCAACATCCACTGAAGGCAGCACTTGAAGCTGCCCAACACGAGTTTATTTCATGGTTGACGCCAATTAATGCGCACCCTGCCTTTTGGTTAAAAGTCAAGGACCAGTGAACTGTGTCTTCTACTGTGTTCACAGGATTGTCCCTGGCTCCGCTCTACACATCTCAACAAGAGACACCTTCTCTTGCTCAAGGAGAAAGCTGCTTATGGAATAACATCCCACGCATGACCAGTTTGGGGAAGGACAGAGGAGAATCAATTATTTGATGGTGAAAGGTTCCCTCTTGATTTCCAAAATAAAAATAGCAGCACTTTTTCTCCAAAAGCAAAGCCAGTGTAGTTGTTTCTCTACTATGGGCAGACCTAGTCAACACTGTTCTCCTGCTAAGTAATAAGTTTCATGTTCTTTTTAATCCATCTCCCTTATCTTATTGGTATAATCAACTGCAGATTGCTTTCATTTCTTTATTGCCCTGATCCAGTGCCTCCCAACAGCAGCAGCCTAGCTCCAAAGCTCCAGAGCAGCCAGCATCAGCTTTCCTGCTTACACTACGTTATCCTACCAGCACACGCCTCAGGCTAGCAGGGACAAGCCCTCATGCTGCTGTGGTCCTGAGGACTGAGCTCTGCCTCCCCCATCATCACCCCTTCTCCCTTCTGCAGGGCCAGGATTATGGGATGAAGCCCATGTCCTTGGGACGGTTCCTGCTGCACAGTTCCCTGTCTCCCACATCAGCCTTTTCCTGGCTGTGGAAAGGAGGTAGCAGAGCACTCTGCACAGGAGCTCGGAGCACAGCCTGCCTCCATGCATGGCCATGAGAAGTGAGGGGAGGCTGCTGCTGCCCGTTTGGGATGGATTATTAACAGAAGTTTTTCAAAACACTGCTGCTGGTGGAGAATCACCCAGGCTGGCCCATCTCCAAAGCCCTGGGGGCCTTGCTGGGTGCTCAGGGGGGACATCCCAGAGCAGCTACTGCCCAAAGCTGATCCATGCCACTGCCTGCCATGGCCCAAGGCAGAGGGACATCCCTGCAGGGAGGAGTCATTCCAGCTCCCGGGTACCACACAGGGCAGCAGGCACTCCCACACTAAGGCAATGCCAGGATCAGAGCAGAGATTAAGACCTCAGGAAACATCTTTTTTCTCTGCCCGGCCCCAAAATGAGGTAGGTGGGGGATGTCCCAGAGACAGCTACAGATGTGCCCACCCAGAGTAAGCTCCCAGAGTCCTTACTCGATGGTCAGGATCACAGGCGTAGGAGATCCAGCCACACGGAACTGGAATGGTTCCTCAAACCGCCCCAACACGGCGGCATCCAAGGAGATCTGAATAGTCTGGATCCCACCTGCTGCAATGAGGCCCTCCTCGGGTACAAACTTGAAGCAGCAGCCCACTTCCGTGTTTGAAGGGATATAGGTGAAGGGAGCATCAAGAACTCCTTTGTTCATCAGTTTCACTTGCAGCAGCAAGAAAACAAAATGCAAGTACACGTGAAATCTTCCCTTCCTGGGAGTCATTTTCTAATGGCGCAATTAACACCCAGAAAAGGCAGAAGATGCTTTGTGCTGCTGGACGGCAGAAGTCAAAAAAATACAACAGGACAAGTTCTGCCTTTGGGTTTTCATGCGAAGCTCACATAACTCCTCATAACTGGAGTCACCCTGGGGTTACCCCACGGACACAGAGCAGTCCACCTCTGGTCAGTAGCACCAAGCTCATTCAGACCTGGCCCTGAGAGCAACGTGGGGTGATTGCAGCTGCGTAGTGAATCACCACAGAGCTGCTGCTGCCCCAGTCAGCGCAGCTCCAGCAGTACCGTATCTACGCATTTACCTTTTCCCATACCGTGAAAACAATACACTGAGAAGGAGGCATCAACATCAAAATGTACAGACAGCGCCATCTTTTGGTAAGAAAACTCAACGTGTCTTTCTCTTCCACAACCAAACTTCTGAAAGTGTCTGGCATGATGTAGTGCCTCGTTTTCTGCCTCTTTCAGTTGCTCTCTCTTTTTTTTTTGCAAACTTGACCCCCAACAGGGGGGAGGCAAATAGGTAGAAAAATCTTTTGCTTTATTCCCAGGAACACTTTTCTCTTTGTAGAGCCAGAGATGCACCAAGCCTGAAGTGTGGTGAGGGATTGGACAGCAAGGGAAAGAATCCTCAAGCCCTTTGCAAGGGCCTGCACTGAGCCAGGAGGCTGGATGGCTTTCCTGTGACTTCCAGGAATGAGCAGGAGACACTTGACTAAAAATTGTTTGCGGTGGACTGAAGCTCAAATGTAGCCAGCTTGTCCCAGCTGCTTCCGAACAGCCCAGTACAAAGGTGCCTTGTGTCTGGTGCTGCCACAAAAGCCTCTGAACAGCTTTTTGACCCAGCGTTGGGTCAAAAGGGGTTGTTTTGCAGGAAGCCTCCCAGCTGATCCCTATGGAAGGCTGCCCAAAAGAAGGGACTGGGGCTTCATGAACAACAGACACATTTTTCTGGAACACCCCCTTCCCCCCCGCGCCCAGATTTGACCAGTACATCAGCTATTCCCTGCTCACAACTGCCCAGGTTGCCAGGAATTCCACAGGTCCACCAGGCTTGCTGCTGCCTCAGGAGCCATCAGGATCCATCCCAACCCCTGGTGCTCACCTCATGGGTGTGGGCGGTTTTGACAAAAACTTCCCCAAGGTTCAGGGTATCACAGCTGAGTTCAACCAAGGGTCCGTGGCCTTCCCCTCTGAGGCGCAGGGCCAGCCTGCTCTCACGGCCTGGGGAGAGATGTCCATTTCAGTACAATAATTCCCTCTGTTCTACTGGATTTTCCAGGCTGCCTCAATGCTAGACCCTGATTCTGAGCTGCATGCAACCAGCTCTTGATGCTGCAGCAGAAGATATGGACCCTTCTCTTCCCTCAGGAGATATCCCCTGGGGCTGACTTGCAATTTCTAACCCATTCCTTGGGCTGGTTTCCAATTTTAGCCACCAGTTTGCTGAATTTAAAACATCTCTGGTGTCCTGTAGCAACAGGCCAAGGAGTGACAGGTATAAATTGAAAGAAAGGAAATTTAGGTTAGATATTGAGAAGAATTTTTTTACTGTGAGGTGGTGAGACGCTGGAGTAGGTTCCCCAGGGGAGTTGTGGAGGTTCCAGCCCTGAAAGTGTTGAAAGCCAGGCTGGATGGGGCTTGGAGCTACCTGGTCTAGTGGGAGGTGTCCCTGCCCATGGCAGGGGCCTTGGCACTAGACAGTCTTTGAGGTCCGTTCCATCCTTAACATACTATGACTCTAGGGTTTCCTCCCCATGCACTTAGAGGAGCTTTGAAATCCATTCGGTGAAGGCACAAAGCTCACGAAGACTTTGGCAATTGCTACCTGGCAAACTGCCAGGCAACAACTGCCAAACCACCTGGCCCAGCAGCACAGGACTGCTGTCCTCCACTTCTGACACTCGGCACTGTGTTCTGTTTGCACAGACTGAGAGCTGCAAGGTGACAATTCCCACACAGGGAGAGAAGCAGGTGCTGGCCAAGGGTGGTCCTTCTACCAACACCCTGGGCTCAGCGGGGCTCCGCCTCCGCTGGCCTGGTGGTGTCTGGAGGTGATCCAGGCTCAGGGAGCACATTTCTAACTCAGTTCCAACTGCCTGATGGTGGATCCACGTCAAATGGACCCATCCTGGAGGTCAGTGGTCTAGAGGGGCTTAGTGCTTGTTCACTAAAGCTGTTCTGCTCTGCAGCTCCTTGGCCTTTGAGGAAATGCTGGCAAAGCTGTGCCATGAAAACATCTCCCTGCACTGCCTGGGTTGTTCTGGGATCAGCAATCCAGACACAGGTGTTCCGAGCCCTGGCCTTGCATGGGAGACTCCCTGGAAGCTGCAGGGACACTGGGGATGTGCCAGCACTGCCCTGCTGACCAGGAACTCTTCCCAGCAGTTACATGGGAGCCCAGTGGGCTCAGGCTTGCTCCATGGCTTCACTGTGGGTGAGAGAAGCAGGGGAAAGGAGCTGTACCTGAGATGTCACAGTAGGCCACACTCTGATACTCCAGTGCTTCCAGGGGTTTAAAGGTCACCTTGATTTCAGCCGAACAACGTGGCCCAATCTCTCCCTCCTGAAACAGAAAGAGACAGAAAAAGATTTATCTTCAAACTTCACACTTCTTGTTTTCAACCACTCCTCTAAGCCTTTCTTTAGAGCATCAGTGATGAGCGAACAACATAAGGAGCCCAAGGAAACACTCTAAACCCAGCTCAACACACCACTGGGCGCTCTCAATGCTCAGCTGATCAGCCCCCACTCTCCACAATGTTCCTGCTGCTCTGACACAAGCTCCTGGTCACATCATGCTGCAGTCAGCTACAGTGGTATCTAACTGCCATTGTGCACTGGTGGCTCTTGGCCTTAGATGGGCCATAGGAGTAACCAAGAACACGATCCCCTTCCTTGGAAAGAAAAATATTAGTTTAACCTTTTTTCAAAGAAAGCAGAGGTTGGGATTATTCTAGGATTTACTCCAGGATGAGAAGGGATTTTGCACTGTGCAGACACCAGGCATTCATCATCTCTCACAATGCCAATACTCAGAATCAGGGCTCTGGCTGATGGGAGGACATGGGCGTTTGCTTGCATAAACAGAAAAAGAAAAGGTTTACTGTCCCCGTGTGCAAGAGAACTCAAAATGCCCATTATAACCTCCCACCCTTGTGTCCAGGCTCACAGATGACACTGGGAGACTCACAAACAGTGCGAGTCGTGGTTAGAGGAAGGGACAGGCATTTCTACGATTAACCTTGGGCTGAATTTGGCCTCCTTTTCCCAGCGAACCCTTGCATGCTTCAGGTCAATCCGTGAACTGGCACTGCTCCAACACCCTCCGCTGAACCCCACGCAGCAGCACGTGTCGGGGGAGCCCCTACCTACAAAAACTGCTCCCTGTGGACACTTCAAGGACACGGAGTGCCCTGAGCTCGAGCCCTGGCAGCAGAGCTCAGCTTTGTCAGGCTCCCAGCCCTGCCTTGAGCCTGCAGGGCAGAAATACTTTCAGCAGTTAGCTCTGCAGCCGCACCAGAAACTCCATGTCCTCCCTCTGAGCACACCGAGCCAGCTGAGGACCTGCTGAGTGACCGCACCCGGGGGAAGGGGCGGGGGTAGGGTGGGCGGGAGGAGGAAGAGGAGGAGGAGGAGGAGAAGGAAGAGGAGGAGGAGGAGGAGGAGGAAGAGGAGGAGGAGGAAGAAGAGGAGGAGGAGGAGAAGGAGGAGAAGGAGGAGAAGGAGGAGAAGGAAGAGGAGGAGGACGAGGAGAAAGAGAAGGAAGAGAAGGAAGAGAAGGAAGAGAAGGAAGAGGAGGAAAATGAGGTTCTCAGCTATCACTTACCATTGGCTCAATGAAAACAAAAGTCATTGGAGAACAGCAGGGGGTCTTCTTGCACCTTTGCCTTCTCCTCCTGGACCTTTTGGCTCAGGAGGGCGGTGCGATTTTCACAAAAGCCCTTCACCTTCTTTATTTTTTTCTCCTCCATGAAGTCTTCCATCCAGACCTTTGGTGGTGGCTCCAGCAAATCACACTGCCTGCAGCCGCAGGGAGAGACAAAGCCAGCAGGTCATTTAAAGAGCCGCATATTTGCAGAGAGAAGCGGAAGTGCGGGAGAGCAAAGCACTTGGGGAGGAGCGGCAGCTCCCCAGCAAGGGCTGACCCCAAGCCACGAGGGTCCCAATTGGATCAGAAGATAACTTGTTGTGCACTAGCTCAGCAGGTAGCTTTACTCCACACTTGCAAGCTCAGGAGAGCTTTGGAAAGCCAGCATCCCTCAAGAGAGTCTCCTGCCTCAAAGCCTCTGCCAAAACTTAGGGAGAATCCACCAGCCACCTCAGCTGGCTTTTCCTACAACTGAGCTGCTCGGGGGAGGCAGATAAAGATCACGGAGCACCCACTGCAGGACTTCCCTGGGAAAGGGAGACGAAGCTGGGTTGTGGTTACGTGTTACCAACATCGCTCTTTTTTTCTTCCATTTTGGACCTGCCCTGTTCCCTACTCTGCCTTTCACAAGAGCATCCCAGAGCACTTCCAAAGGAAATTGATGAATTCAGGCACCGCATCCCTTCAGTGACATCCAAGGTTTTATATGCATGAAAACAGAGGCTCTGAGAGGGGAAGGGACTTCTTGGTGCAGGAGACAGACAGCAAACTCCTGGAGAGATCATCTTTTCAGGATCCAGAGCTTTTTGGGTCCCATCCCAGTGCATGGTAGTAGAATGGCCAGAGAGGGAAAGGATCCTGCACTAGCTCCTCTCATAAAAAAAAGTCCTCTCTGCTCTGAGATCTCAAAAGCATCTCTGACAGCAGGAGAGTAGGCCTTAGAGCTAACACCATCCCTAAGACAGGAGGTAAGGAAAAACAAAATGTCCTGGTGACAGGCTAGGACACAAACTGGCATGAAAATAAATGTAATTGGAAAAAAGTATTACGAAGAAAAGAAGGGTAGTGGTAGTAAGTGAATCCCTTCTAAGGGGAAATGAGGGCCCTGTATATCGAGCGGATCCGTTCCACAGGGAAGCCTGCTGCCTCCCTGGGATCCAGGTACTGGATATCACCAGGAGATTCCCTAAGAACTAAAAGAACTTCATCTGTTCACCACTGTCTGGGGGTACAGTGACTGTGAAATAACAGAGTTTTCAACATTCAGTGAAACAAGGAGGGGCATCAACAAAACTTCCACTCTGGTCTTCTGGAAGGCAGCCTTCGGCCTGTTCAAGAGATTGTTTTGGAGAGGACCTTGGGGAGCAGCCTTTACAAACAAAGGGGTACAGGAAGGATGGACATACTTCAAGAAAGAAGTCTTGAAGGCACAGGAACAGACTGTCCCTGTGTGCTGAAAGATGAGCTGACAGGGAAGACAACGAGCCTGGATGGGCAAGGAGATTTGGAAGGAACTAAGGGGAAAAAAGAGGGCGTATCGCCTTTGCAAAGAGGGGCTGGCAACTCAGGAAACGTTTAAGGATGTTGCCAGGTCATGTAGGAAGAAGATTAGGGAGGCAAAAGCCCAATTAGAACTTGAGGAAATCCAGTCATTGCAATCAACCTTTCCTTCCCAAAATGCCATCCTTGGTTGGAGTATAAATGGAACTGGAATGCTGTGCTGAGCTCCTGAAGCCCAGGGACACACACCCTAAGGCCAGGGATGGTTTACTTGGCCTAAACCATTCAAAATCACCAACACCCCCCTGAGGCCATGCATTAGTTTCAGTCTTGGGCCATGTATCTCACTGAAACGTATCTTTCAAACCAACCTCCTCTTCTCTTCATTGTCGGCTTCCTCAGTAGGAAACATCTTCCACTGGAAGTGGGCTGTGATGTTACTCCTGTTTCTGATGAACATGCTTGTGTGGCTTGATGTGGTGATGAAAGTCTTCTCAACCTTCATGGAATATGTGCTCAATCCAATGTTGACATCTGCAGCTTCTGCGCGAAGGAATGTGAAGAAACTTTCTTCACCTGGAACAAAGCAGAGTCTTTGCTCAGCTAGCTCAGTTGCTGATGGAAGCACAAGGAACAAAGCAAACCACAGGTCACGGAAGAAAGTGTCATAGCTTTTAAATGTATTAGCAGTTCCATGGATCAGTACATTTATCACGTCCTGACAGCTCTGTGTGTACGGCGTGAGGATGTCCTGGGCACCTCCTTAACCACCTTATTTCCAAGGTGTTTGTAGAGATTTGGCCCCAAGGTGACAGTATGTACAGTGGGATTTGTCAGATGTGCTCAGGTGACCCACTCAGACCACTGGGATTTCTGCATCAAAGTCCTTCAGGTGACACTGAGGAGCCCTGGTCAATCCTGGCTTGCCGAGGTCTCCCCTGCGCATCCCACGAGACTCCTGCCCCTCCTGATCCCTTGGATCCCTTGTTGCTGACAAGCAAATACGCCTGGGGGCATGTGGGCAGAAAAAGGAGACCCAGAGGAACAGGTGAAGTGACAGCCCACAGCAGGAGGGGACACAGGAGAGGAAACACAACCAGCCTGGCTTTGCAATATGACAAAGCACTACAAAATGAACACCATAAAAATCATCATCATCGTCATCTTCCTGTCCAAACCCACAGCCCCATCAGTCTTGAAATATTTCATATTGTCCTGATCTCAAAAACCAAGATGGAGCATTTCAGGTTAAATACAAAAGGACAAGGAAAGATTAATAAGTACAGAGCAGCTTCTATATGAAGTCTGAATGGGATTCCTCAGTCTAGAAATCAAATGGGAGATGTGAGAGGTTTGCAACAGCATGAACGGCCTGGGAAATGGGGACGAGGAAAAATTTGTCTTGATTTGTCACCATACAGGAACTTGAGGGCCTGAAGATGTTATTAGGCAAAAACTGCATGGATGTGTAGAGGGCAACATAGTAAAAGGGTCTGTGACAAGCCAGTGGAGAAGCGGCATACAGGACAGAGGTGTGCAAGAAATACACTGCATTGGAGAGAGTCTGATGGAGACCTCGCAGCTCACATACAGCACTGCCCAGGAGTAAAATAAAACTTCACCCAGGCGTAGCCACACAGTAGTGGAGAATCAGGGTTCCTCCTTCCTCCACTCTGCAACACCCAGCAAAACAGAATTCCAAAAATCTCAGCCCTGTTAGAGGGGATCCACTTTTTCAACCATTTAAACACCAGCTATTTCAGTTTTCTTTGGGGCAGAGCTGGAACAGAGGAGGTACATCTAGAGGGAATTGAGGGGGATGAACAGGGAGTGATGGTGGAGAACTGTCCTGTGTCCCGTGCGTTGCCCAGCACTCACCTGTGCAGCGCGCCACCAGGGACCCAAAATGGTCACCGCTCGTCAGCGGGTGAAATCCCACTGTCACCTGCATGGTGTGACCAGGGCCCAGAATTCCTTCGGCTGGAACCACGGAGAAAGGACTGCAACACAAAGAGAGGATCAGGACTTGGGGGGAATTCTGGCCATGACATTCTTTCGGCAGTGCAGGTCACTTCAGCTCACTTGGGCAAGCAGGGAGCAAACAAACTACGGCCAAGACAGACAGAACAGCCAGGATCAGAAACAGCTACTGACCCACTTCTGAGGAGATCCAGCCCTCAGAAGATCCTGTGGGATAAAACGACCTAATCCCCCCCATACTCTGCATCCAGCCTTCTGACTGCCAGCAATCCCATCAGAGAATGGTTTGTGAAAAGCACAGAGAGAGTTAAGAGCTATCTGCATGCATAACTTGACGCTGACTGCCTCAGGAATTTCTCATTTCCTGCTACCTATAAACTTCCTCTCAAGAGATGCAAATGTTAGGGCACTACCTCTCTTGTGAGATTACAGCCTAGGAATCAGACAGGGAGAAGGAACTTTCCCTTGAAGACCACGGAATAACTACTGTTGAATTTGCAGTGTGGCTCTTTGGTTTATTTTACCTTGAAAAGATCCTGAATTAGCACATTTTGTCAGCATTTCAATGAAAGCTGCTCTACAAAAAAGAAGCAATCAAAACTCTGAAAGAGTGCAAATGCAGATTAGAGCAATACAGTGACATGGAAACAAGACCCAAAAGGAGGATGCCATTTACAATCTGAAGGATCCAATCCCAGCCATATGAAGCACCATTAGCAGGAGCACATCGAGGAGGCAGAACAGGAGGGTTTTGTGTATTTACCAGCAGTGCAGTCTGGGGCCCTGGGTTGTCATCCAGGCTGGTAACTGTTTGCTTGGCTCACCAGACAAACTCTGCGCAATGTGTTGGAAATAATTACGCAAATGTCTTGGTGCACTTTGGATGTAACAGGAGCAATTAGGATTGGTCACCAGGTGAACAGTTCTTGCCTGACAAACACAAGACTCCGTGCTTTGATGCTCAGGGACAGCTCAGGTGAAATGTGCTTCTGCCCAGAAGTTGCTGGGCTTTGTGCTCTTCCACAGCCCCACTGAGGAAACAAAAGTTCCTCAGTGCTTTGCTGGTGGTCAATCTGTGCACAGAAAGGGTGTTCTGGGGAGTTTGGTGATGAACTTATCACACACAAAAATATAGAGAACATCTGGCAAGCTGAATTTCATTCATGTCAGTAGTGACAGCTGATGAACTTGCTTCAGGTTCTGCTCACTAAGGACCTATTGCTGCAGTTATGGGCCTGACCTGCTCCATTACCACTAGTGAGAACATCACTAGTGGCTGATGGAGAAGCCTTGGGCCAGCAATGTTTATGTGCTGGATGTGAGACTTTGGGGAGAGAGGAGGAAAGACAAGGCCCCAGCAGCCCCGGAGCCCGATTACTGTACGAGCTCCCACATCTGCCCCGAGGGTGAGCCAGCACTGCTGCAGGTCTCTGCTGGGGCTTGGGGGATCGGTGCCTGGTGTGGGCAAGGCACAGGATTTTTTTCTTATTGTTTTGTCAGGAATTTTGCCAGAAAGAGAAGCTGCCAGTTAAGGGAGTCCCTGGCCACACTTCAGCACTCCCTTCCCTTCCCTTCCCTTCCCTTCCCTTCCCTTCCCTTCCCTTCCCTTCCCTTCCCTTCCCTTCCCTTCCCTTCCCTTCCCTTCCCTTCCCTTCCCTTCCCTTCCCTTCCCTTCCCTTCCCTTCCCTTCCCTTCCCTTCCCTTCCCTTCCCTTCCCTTCCCTTCCCTTCCCTTCCCTTCCCTTCCCTTCCCTTCCCTTCCCTTCCCTTCCCTTCCCTTCCCTTCCCTTCCCTTCCCTTCCCTTCCCTTCCCTTCCCTTCCCTTCCCTTCCCTTCCCTTCCCTTCCCTTCCCTTCCCTTCCCTTCCCTTCCCTTCCCTTCCCTTCCCTTCCCTTCCCACTCCTGCCCCATGTTACATACTCCTGCCCTCAGATGGCAGGATGCGAATAACACTCCTGGGAGTGACCTCAGGGGTTGCGTGAGAAAGAAGATATCTTCTTATTTTCAAATTACCAGGAGAAGAGGATCCAGCCAAGTTTCAGTTGTCAGGGCTGAAAAACTGAGTGCAAATCAGCCCTTGCATCTCCTACATCCCACCCCAGGCTGTACCCACCAGACTCCCCTGTTCCTGCTGGAGCAGTCATCTCTCATATAGACCTGGCTCCCCAAGACCCAAGGACACAAGCTCTACAGTTAAACTTAACTCCTCTGAATTTCAGTCAACATCACTAAGCTGTTCCCTGAGCCCACAGATAAGAAGGACTGTGAAGGAGACATCCCTGACGCTATAATAACCAAATGAAAACCACTGCCAAGAGATGGGGCTGGCAGGATAAATTTTGGCCTTTTATGGCTTGATTAGAGCAATATAGTGAGTTAATTGTCAGCTGTTCCTTAAGATAGTTCTCATCCTGTTAGATCTACCCTTTCAATGAATCACTACTGCACCCGACAGGCAGAAAAGATAAGGTCATGGAGGGGTTTTAATAGGTCTTCTTCGGCTTTTTAACTAGTCCATTTGTATGTTTGTTTCCTTGTATGGCATCTAAAGACAACTCCAGATCTCCCAATGGCCCCTTGCAATCCCCGGACACTGGTCTTGCTTTGAGCAGCGTATTTGCTCGGACAATTTCCAGAGGTCCCCTCTAGAGAAAGTTATTCTATACTTTTATCTTCTAAATCAGCCCAATTGCTTTTCACATAGTCACTAAATGTCTCATGTTTCTAATACACCTGTGCCTATGCCTATGGGCATGTGGTGTATTGATAGGCCTTGGAGGAGCTTGACATTTATGAAAGTTCCCAATGAAGAATTCATGATCTTTTGGCAAACATTTAACACAAACCAAAATGAAAAAACAGCAGAAACACAGGAACTTCAGAATATGTAAAATGAGATCTCAATGAAAGGGGGGACGACCTTATTCAGAGATTTAAAGCACGTGTTTGAAATTTTAAACCGGCTTTCAAAGGTTCATCGTGGAACAGAAGAGGGGACTGATGCCCTCAGCTGACAAGGGAAATCAGATCAGCTTTAAGTAACAGGAACTGCACCGGCTGCCTGCAACACAGCTCATGTTGGGCATCTGATGCAGGCACCACTGGAAAGCCATGTGCCTGTGTCCTCCCAGAGAATGGGTCTGTTTGGCTGACAGTGGTGAGTACCCATTTCAGAAGCTGCTTGTGCTCAGGAGGGCGCAAGCCAGCAACTAACATGTTCCAGCACCCCCCAGGAAATCTGGGGCAGAGAAAGCTCAAAGGCTGCATCCTGCTAAGAACACTGAAAGCAAGAGCAGATGCCATCCATCCTGCCCATTTCCAGCCGGCGACGCAGGGCAGCAGCTCCCATGCTCTGGTTCCTTTTGTTGTTCTTTCCCAACTCTGTTATCCCCCAAAGGTGTTTTGCACAAGGACAGATGAGCTGCCTCACCTCTCGGTGCCCAGCTGGTAATGAGCTGCCACACTACCACAATTCTGAATCAGCAGACTCTTGCGGGTGCTGCCCTTGACCGGACACTTTGAGAAGTCCAGCTCGTCTGGGAAGTCCAGGATAGCTCGGGCAGGGATGGCCCGAATTGGCACAACTATCCTTTCCTCTCCACTGACGCAGACGAGCTCATGGGAATAAACCTGCAGGAAAAGAAACTGTCTCAGCACAGGTCATTTGGTGCCATCTCCATGGCAGAAGAAAAGCCATTTCCTATATCCCTTCAAGGGTATCAATTTACCTATTCCACCCCCAAATGAACAATAAGTTCTACTAATATCTCACATTTTAAAGGCAGCAGTGCACTTTGCAAAACCTATCTCAGTGGCATTAAGCTCTTGTGTCACTTGGGTCATACAGACAAGTGCCCAGGGCCACCATAATTTTTACTCTCAATTTTAATGATGTTAAATAATTCCTAAGTCCCTTCTAAGGAACATGGAGCTAGGGAACACAGGACATTCCTCCTTAGGTTACTATATTCCCACGGATTGAGAATAGGACAAAGTGTTAAACTGAATCTAAGCAGCAAAAGGAAACTGAGAGAACAGCTGCACCCAAAGAGATCCTGGACCTCTGGCCTGGTGTAGAAATATCTGTTTGCTCAGAACTCCCCTCTAATTTTGCCTCTCCAACCAAGTCACGAGAAGAACAGTGCTAAGAGGTAGCAGGATGCTGTTGCAAAGAGCCTCTCTTTGTTTCCCTGCAAGGCCTCCTCCCTTCCATGCCATGTCCTAAACCCCTCTGTATGAACGAGCCTCCAGATCACAGCGCTGAGAGCAGACTTGCCAGGGCCTCGGCACTGGTGTTCAAACTTGCACGCAAAAGCACAATTGGCATGGAATGGGCGCCAGCTGACAGAGCAGCCACAGTGACAGGCATGAAGACAGAGCCGCAGCAGTGTCGCTGCCACCGGCTCTGGGCCCACAGGTCTGCCTGCCTGCAGGCTGTACCTGCCCTACACGAGCTCTTTCAGGCAGGTGTCCAAGTCCCCTGCAGCTCACCAAGCTCCTGCTGACTAAGGGCACCTAGAGCTCAGTGTGCCTGTGCCAGGCTGGGCCCACGGGCACAGCACATCCTCTGCCCTGGCCTTGCAGCCGTATCATGGTCAGCTGTGCTCTGGGACAGCACAGCCGCAAGGCTGGAGAACAGAGGGTGTGAAAAAGCACCGTCCTTGCTCCAGCCCCGGGTGAGGCAGGGAAGCTGTTGCCCGTCAGGAAGGCGGAAAGCTCTCTGACCTCTTTGTTCCTCTAGTACTTTGCAGAATAATGAAACCCCTTCCACTATACCTAGAGATGGCCAGACATCTATCAACACCCCTCTACCGTTTGCCTACTGTTCCCTGGGCATCTTTCTTCCCTTGGGAATGCTCAGAGGAATGTGCAGCGAGGGGAAGCAGGGCCTGTCAGGCCTGGGTGCAGGGCCTGACAGCACATGCCAAGCTGGGACTGGCTGCAGGCTGCCTGCCCACGGCCTGGAGCCAAGCTCACAGCATGGGCTGTACCCAGAGTGCAGGGACAACAATGGCTTTGGAGATAAATCTGTGTTTTGGCTCCTCCAGTCTCACCTTGTTCTCGTCAGGAGTGAAGTGGACGTGCACATCGGTAATGGCGCCTCCTGGCACGGCACGGCATGCATCACTGGGGCCCGCCAGCTGGAAGTAAGGTGAGCTCTCCATGGAGACCTGCACCCCCTGAAGATTCTGCAGGAAAGACATGGAACCATGATTTTGCCACTTGAGGAAACAGGACAAGAGGAGACCTGTCCATGCCCTGGTGACGTCCTTCCTTGACCCCTTTTCCAAAGCCCTTTCTGCTGTGGAGGTACAGGCACAGAATTCCCAAGGGTGAACTTGAATCCCTTCTGTCTGGCTCCAGCATTTTGGCCAGGGGCAGTAGGGCAGTGCCTGGTGGGAAGGAAGGGCCGAGCAGGTCAGCACCGGCAGGATGGAGACAAGAGCACCTGAACCAAATCATCTGCATATTCAACAGGGCCAAAAACCTGCTGATTTCTGCCTGCACACAGCTATGCAGTCGTGTTCCACGGAGGGAATGGGCTACCTGAAAGCATAACAGCACATTCTCCTGCGGGGAGGAAGAAATTCCTTTCTAGCAGGTCAGCTTTGGATAGGGCAGTTCTGGGGGATACAGTCATGCAGGCAGAGCAGCAAGAGAGGAGACCAAACACTGTGGCCTTACTGGGAACAAAAGCAAACCTGAAAAGCAAAAGAAGGAACACAGCAATCCCTAAAAAAGGGAGATGACAAAGAGAATTTAAAGCGCCAGTAAAGCAGCAAGGAAGAATCATCAACTGATTACAGCAATCACCTCCCCGAAAGTGATGGAAACACAGACAGGTTGTGCCTGTTGACTGTGGGCTTCAAAGGCATTTTCCTCCTGGAGAAACCTTGCAATTCTTTAGGGGAATGGTCTCTCGCCTTTTGACCCTTCTGGAATTTCCTCCCTACATGTCCACACCTAATTGGCTGAATGCCAGGACCCTCCCAAAATAGGAGACTAGATAAGACCCCTGGATTTCTTTGTTCTCTCTCTTTCGGCCCCTGGACCCCTTTGAGGAATAAACGACTTGGAATAATCTGGGGGTAAGAGCCTCTTTTGAAATCTTTTGTCCTGTCCCTTCGGAGATATTCCTCCAAAGCCTCTCCAGAGCTAGCCCTGGGGAGGGGGGCCGGGCCTGCGGGGGGAATATTTCAAAACATGACCAGCACTGACTCACAGTGTGGTTTCAGTATTAAAAGCCAACCTTGGCTCTCCAGGGGTTCTTGCTGCCTGTGCAGGCAAGCTGGGCTGCTGGGCATTCCCGCTTGCAGCCAGCAGGCCAAGTTCTGCTCTCTGGGATACACAGACACAGCAAACATGCATTTTCAACACATAGATATCAACCCCTGAGCACCAAAATGCTCTCAAAAAGTCTAAACCAGATGATTTTGAGTCCTTCCTGTCTCTTCCCACCAGCCCACTCTTGGCACAAGCCTCATTTAAGAAAATGTTTCCCTGACTGAAATTCAAATGGTCTCAGTTTTCCCCTTTAGAGTCCAACACGACTGCTGACGTTTTTCAACTTTTTCCCTCTCAGCTCTCTTGGGAAACTGCAAAACAGGAGCACATGGCTTTGGATGTTCTGTGGTTCTCCGAGGGGAAAGCAGAGCACCATGCTGCTTTTGGAAAATCTGAGCAGAGCTGGATGAATCTTAGCAGGAGCCTGAAGTGGCACCTAAAGGCCTCCTACTGCTTCTGCTACATCAATCTGATTCCAGGGCTGTTTCAGAACATTTCCTGCCGTGCCAGTGCCACTAATGATAGTGATTCCAGCAGAAAGCGTAGACGACTCAGCCCCTGAGCTTTGACTGTGAGCTGCACAAAGGGAGCCAAACAGGCTCATTTCCCCAGGCAAATGTCAAGGGACTGTGGAACGAGCCCAGGGGAGGGGATCTGATGCTTCCCCAGCTCAGCCCGTGGTGGGGACCTCACCTGCGCCTTGCGGGAGAAGCCTGGCAGCACCAAGTCCACAGACTCTCCTGGCTTCAGGTCCATTGACAGCGGCTCCAGCCCAAACACGGGGGCCGTACGTTTGGGCCTCTGGGAATCACGTTTGGCCTTGGGGCTACTGTGGGCTGAGGTGCTCTGGCCCTCCTTCCCAGCTGGCCTGTTACATTCCGCCTTCCAGAAGAGCTGATGGAAGTGGTGGCCCCCATCTGTTAGTCTGAACTGACGAGCACAGGGAAGGAGGCTAGAAGAGAAACCAGAATGGAAAATAGTATGGGAGAAGCTATTGTCCTGGTCATCAGATTGCTCCCAATGAGGATTCTGAGCTGTTAATAGCTTGGAGACCGTCTTCATTTGCAGCTCTTAATGTGGACTGGGAACAGTGTCTGATAAGCTGCCCTTCTGATGTCGTTATTGCAAAGAGGAATATGTTTCTAATGGTAATGTAGCATTTTCCAGGCCAGGCTAACAGGATCTGGTGTTTTCCGCCAAAATGTGTGTTCTGGGGTGATTCATACTGTTACTGTATTTTGCATTAATCTGCACCCGAAACTGTTATTGAATCTTTGAGATCCTGCACCTGAGGCCCTTGTGTGCGGGGGTATGATTGCAGGCATTTTTAAAAGCCAGCGCGGAGGAAGTTTCTGGACGATCCCAGCAAGCTGCTAGAAATCATCTGTCTGCTCTAGGAGAGGAAACCAGGGGAGCAGGGGCTCTCTCGTTCGTAGAAGCTTTGGTTTTGCACTGGTGGTCATTTGTAGAAACTTCATTTCGCAATCAGAAACTGTTTTGAAGTGAACTTTGCAAACTCTGCTGGCAACGGAAAAATGAGCAAGGTCCTGTGTAGAAGTGTACCTCACCTGGTAGGGTTTGCAGCCCCACAGTGGCAAGGAGGCTTCCATTTAAGGGAAGGATTTGGGTCCCATTCTTTGTTTCACTCATGAGGTAAAAACCAGAGGTTTTGATACCTTTTTTGGCCTTGTGCCAGGACGGACGCAGCCCTTGGATCTTTGAGACTGTGCCTCAAGCCCTGTTCCTATTTCTATTGGGCAGGATGCCAAGAATCCGGCCTGGATTGTTACATGCTTAAGAGAATAGACCAAGATCCTCAGGGCATTTTTGGGGTGTTGTAGCAAGTGCAAAGGTCCTCCTTGCACTCGGCACAGCTTTTTCTCTTTTTTCTGCATGGCTTCTTATTTTCACCTTAATGAAAACAGTTTTGCTTTTCAAACACCTCTGATCATGCTGCCTCGCTAATATTTTAGGCCATCCTGAGGCTGCCGGTCAAACCCAGAGGTGATGCACCTGAGAGGGCACCCTAACATTCTGGCCTCCCGCACAAGCATCAGTCCTGGGCAGGCAGGGCAGCAGCAGAGCCCACGAGCAGCGTGAGGAAGCGTTGGCAGCGGCACTGCAGGCCCCACACAAACCAGCAAGTTTCCATCTGCCTCTGGAACTGCTCTGCGGGCTCCTGCCTTCCCAGGGGGGTCGTCACCCTCCTGTCCATTTGCTCCCAGGGCCCCTGCTTGCCTGGCAGGTGCCATTTTGGAAGGGAAGGGTGCGATGCCATCTTCCCTTGGTCCCGCAGCCACACGGAGGGCCCGCCTCATCCAGGCGCCATTTTGGGAACCTTTTGTTCTGGGGGAGCCTGCGAGACCATTACTTGACCAAGTGAGGACATAGATGTGTTAGAACTGAAGGCAATTCAGTGGCAATTGAGCAACTGGTTTCTCTTTCAGTGGTTTTTGAGGGTACCTAGCAACGCTCAACTGGCCATCACATGTCTCTAAAGGTATCTCTGCCTTCAGGGAAGGAGTCAGGGTCTTTGAACACTGAAGAAGATCGTGCCTGAAGGACTACAGCAAAACTGCTCCTTGTTGAGACAGAAGGAGAGGTGGGAGTGGGAGATCTCCTACCTGAATTGGTATCCCAAGTTGAGCTCCGGGGCAAATGGTTTGTCTGTGACAATTGTGGTGCCAGTGCCAAAAGCCAGGAGGGTGGAGGTGGTCCAAAGTCTGTTCCCAATGAACAGCTGGAGAGCATCAGCAAAAACCCCAGTGTCATCCAGGGTTGCTGTGACAGTCACAGGAACATCACCCCTGGCGGGGATCACTCCTTCCCTGGGTTCAATAACATAGCAGTGAGGTTTACAAGCCTGTAAGACACGCATAATGTGCATTTAGGATGGAAACCATACACCCTGGTCTCTTATGGGGTGTAAGAAAAGGAGAAGACTAAAGAGGGGAGGATAAAAATCCTAAAGGCCTAATTTCCCTAAATTTAAGCTGCAGTATTGGGGAACAGCAGAGCTTACACAACCTGTATTTTCCCCTCCTTTAACAGACTCTCACCTAATTAACCCAGTTTTGCCCAACCCAAGGGACGCTTATCCTCAGGAGAGTGTTCCTTCCCCAGTCCTTCTCTGGAGTGTGTGCCAAGGAAAGCTGCTTTCTCTCTCCTGGCTTCTCACAAAGGCTCAGGGCCAGAGGAAGTCATGACGGCTCAAATCCCACTCCAGAAACCACACAGCTGGAGGACACTGCTGAGAGCCTGAAGAATATCTCCGCAAAACCAGTTGAGCAAAACCCCAACACCAAACTATCCTTTCCCAAGAGGCCATCAATGCTTTTCAACGTCCCCTAAAGGACCGAGGCCCTCACTTCCCACTGATCATCCGCTGTAGAGAGGTGCCCCAGGGCCTTCTGCTTTGGAAAAGTCACCTCTAAATGGTTATGGCAGAGCAGGAAAGAAGGAAGCAGAGGGAAAACTGGATGACATGTGCTCAGTGGGCATGGCCCACTCTTCCTAAGAACTCGTGTCCTCTGGTTTCTCATGGGCTTCACAGATTGGCCAAGAGAGCTGGAAGCTGCCCAAAGGAGGGAGGAAAGGCCCCGCACCAGCACAGCTGTACAGACACAGCTCTGCAGGTCCAGCCCTGGAACGAGCACGTGAAGCCCATCCTTTACACACCAGGCCCACCCAGCCAAGGTGCATTGCCCCCTGAAGAGGTGGAAGGCAGAATTTCATTGTGTAGTTCGAGAAAGCTGTCCTGGAAAAATCCCTCACTTTAAGGTTACATTTATCCCCCAAACTGCAGGAAAAGCAGCAAGAGGAAAAATCATGCCCCTCCTCCTTGGCTCAGGAGGCTGTGGCTGGACTTTCCCACATGGCCTGATGCTTTATCCACAGACACAAACAAGTCCACAGGATCAGGTTTTAACCAGCTCCAAGTTCAACACACCCAGCATGGAGAAGAACAGACCTCAAGCCCCTCAGAGATCTCCCCCTCCAGCAGACATCCCACCCAGCCCCAGGCCCAGCCTACAAGCCCTTCCTGGCTGCAGCAGCCCTGCTCTCCCTGCCAGGGGAGCAGCCCCAGCTCCTCTGCCCTATGCAGCCTTCACATATTAAACAGCCATTCTCTGCAGCCGGTCCCCAAAGATGCTCTTCAAAGGCACAGAGACCACAGGCTGGGGGGTGCACAACCCCCACACATGTCTTTGTGTGGACAGCCCAACTGGCCTGACCCACAGCAGGTGTGAAAATTGCCTCCCCACCAGCAGTCTGAGGACAGACCTCACACCCTCTTCTCTACCATGAACAGCAGTTTGGCACAAAGCAAATGTAGATGGCACAGGGAAAGCACAGGGAAACCCATGCTCTCCGAGGAGCAAAGGACCACAGGTTTCTCTTGATCTCAGAGCTCAAAAACCGTGACACACACAGCTAAAGACCTTCCATAAAATTATGGGAGAACTCGTCAACACAATCCAGACGAATTTCTGCTCCAACATCTCTGCACCTGATTTCACTGAGGAGTGCCCCAGCTAAAACCACTCCAGAGCCAGGTTCCTTTTGCCTCACCCAGATGGAATCTTGGAGTATCTCGCTTCCTCTCACACAGGCCGATGCATATAAAAACCACGTCATGGCAGCTTGTAATGTCAACCAGTCAATTTCCCTGGAAAACGGCCCCACAGATACTTACAATCTCTAGCCTGAAGTCTAAATCGACGAGATCTTCGTTGAAGAGGCCAAAAGCTTGTGAATTAGGCCTTAGCACTAGGATCCTGCCAAACTCTATCAGCCTTGGACTTATGTAGACTGCTGACAGCCGTCCAAGGCTCTGTAGTTCTGTTCTCTGTTACAGAAAGCAGGCAAGAAAGAGTAAAAAAAAAAAATCAAACCCAAACAGGGAAACCTAAAAAAGCTTAAACAGCTCAACCCAGCTCAAGTTATTTCTTTAGGGACAGCTACCATTCTCCAGCTGAATTCCTGGGATTTTGGGGGGAAAAAAATAAAGCTTATGTATTCACCTCCAAATTGAAAAGGATTAAGTAAAGAGAAACTTTCAAACTACAAATTATTGGTCCAAAGGTAGAAGCTTTGCAAGAAATCTCTAGTTAAGATCAGGCTGACAGTTAAACAACTGGTTCTTCGGGTGGGGAGAAACTCTTCTCTTTAGGTAAGCAATCTGATAGTTGAAAGCAAGTGCTCAGTCAAACTTCAGGCTCCCTGGCACAGCCTGCACTGCCTGTCCTCCCTGTTGACTGGTTTACATGCAGTGCCACAATGGCCCAGGTTCAGATGTTTGGTGCCATCCAGGGAATTTGGCATCACCATTTCCATGTTTTAATGTAAGCTTAAATCCTTGCAACTACTCTTCAGATGCCAGCTTTCCTTTCTTTTACAGAAAGCCCAAGGTTCCCAGAAATCTTCTGACATCCTCTTTTGTGCTGAGAGGTAACATTTTAAAAAAGATGTTTCCAAAGTTAAGAGCATTTTAAAGATTCATTAAAATGATCCTCAATTCCAGCTTAGATGAACTACCTTCTGGGTCAGACACTGACATTGCCACCTATAAGGCACGAGCTGTTTATGCCACCTGCCCCTGCTGTCCTTCTCCACAGCAGCCTGTGCCTCTTTTCCCCGGAAGAATCCCCGCACACTGTGCACCCTGCCAGGACCAGTTGCACGAAGGCACACACCTCCCCTTGCACTCACCAGTGGGTTTCTTGCATCCCCAAACACGCCGGTACAAACACTGGTGCAACGCTTGCCCAATCTTTGGATTTCAACTGTAACTGGAATCTCTGCAGCGCTCCGAGGCTGGAGAATCCCACAGGGTCTGGGGCTGGAGTAGAGCACAGGAGAGTCCTCCTCGGGTTCCTAGAAGGGACAGAATCAAATCCAGCTTCAGAGGGACCTCTGAAGAAACTTCAAACTCCTTAACATCCATCCCAACAGCAACTTACACACATTTTTAAAAATCCCCAGGACAAAGGTAAAAGGCACAAACAAGATCCAAGAATTGTAGGCTTAGCATTCTCAGGGGGTTCTGCAAGGAGGCTGCCAGCACAAGCACTGGTGTCTGTGGATGCAGCAGCTTTTCACAACCCTCGAAGATCTCCCACAAGAAAACACCCTGAAGACTAGAACGTAAGCCCTTTCCTCAAGAGATTAAACTGCATCCTAAAGCTAACATTCAGGTAGGATCCTGTTCTCAGCAGATCTTTAAGACTGAATAGGAACCGGCAAGGTCTTATCCAAACCCTCTTCCCCCCTAATAATCTCCACAGTAATATTTCAGAGGAGGAGGTGGATGCGATGCCAAACCTGGGGAATAAGCCCGTAGCAGCCAGGAAGGTGGGTGTTATTCCAAATGAAGAACTTCCTCACGAACGGGGCCTTCAGGTCGCACTCATGGATCCCCCGGTTTTGGGGGTACACTTGCAGCTCAGGAACGAAACATCTGGGCAAAGAGATGACCCCAAGGGAATCAGAGATACTGAGAGAATGGAGAACGTTTACCCCCAAAGATTGTGAAATGGAGCACAACACCTTTGTCACTGTCAAATACACATTTAACAGGCCTACGGTGAAAAATTGCCTTTAAAGTCCTCCCACTCAAACATGTCTTGTCGAGGAGGGGCAAAACCTGAGAGGCAGCACCCAGAGGCTGCCAAGTGCCCCAGGCAGAGCACTTGGTCCCACAGCTGCCTCAGCCCCTCCTTCGCCCAAGAAGGTTTGCAAGAACTCCTGGAACAGTCCCAGTGATCCATGAGCTCTGGGGGAGCCTTCCCAACAGGGATCAGTGCTCAGTAAGGCTCCAGGAACACACGACTCTAGTGTCTCAGTAAAAAGGACTCCCTTCTCTCCCATGGTGCTGTTACCCTGCCTGAGAACTCAGCTGTTTGCCCCAGCCTTGGAGGGCATGAGACATCACCTGCCCCACAGAGTGGGAGATCACTCCCTCCCAGTTCCTACAACTCCCCTGGTCCTTCACTCCACAGGTCCAAATACTGACTGTCCCCAATTGCACTTGCTTTTCAAACATGGCAGCCCAGGCACTGACGAGATGGCTCTGCCTGGGAGTGGGAACAGCACCAGGGAACTGCATCCCTCTTGTCATTAAACTGACACCTAGAGCAGCACAGCAGGATGGAATTCTGCTGGAGCAAGAACAACTTTTGCTTTAAGCCTGAGAACATCAAAGCTCAAAACAGGAAGCAGAGAGAAGGGGAAAAAGTAGAGCTGACCTGCCACATCAAGGACTGATTTCCCCTCTGAAGATCCTGCCCTCACCTCTCTTGCTGTGAGCCACTTCCCCACTGTCACGTGCCCTCGTTAACAGAACCAGACCCTGACCCTCAGCAGACTGCTTGGTGTGCCCCAAGCCAACGCGGGCTGGTTGCAACCCAGCACAACTCCACCTCTTGCAGGAAGAAGGCGAGGAGGCCCTTGGGAAATTTGCTTCACCTCAAGCACCAGGTCAATAAATGATATCATTCCTGGTCCCTTTAGAAAACGACCCAGGACCACGCTGGGCTGTCAGCAGGGCTGCTTTTCACCACAGGCTGCTTTTCAAGCACTGCTGTTCTCATGTCCAGCTGGGTAGAACATGAGGTCATTAAACAACACGTCTCCTTGGGAGCTGCAGCCAGCACGTCCTGTGCAAGGCAGTGCGCTGGGGGAGGCCAGGGAAGTGCTGGTACCTGGCCTTGATGATCAGTGATGCCACTCCCTTGCCAAACCACTCCAGGTCCACCAGCAATTTCCGGTTGTATTCCGTCACAGTGTTGGAACACAGGGTCACCTGGTGGAAGAGAAGAGCAGTAAATTCTTCTTTACAAAAGCTCATGACTCACGTGTGATGTCCTCCAGTTTTTGTGGTAAGAAAAGGGAGGATTTTGCCTTAATTCTTCTGCCGCTCCACGTGTAGAGCAGTCTCTAAGAGTGACAAAAGCCTTCTGGCAAATACCAGATTTGTTAAGCACACCTTGCTATCAGGGCATAGGTCAGCTAAATTAAAACATTAGACTAAAGCTCTGTGCAGCACTGTGTTCAAATTAAGGGGCAAATTTTCATCTGACTACAATGACATAAATGCAGTGGAAATCTGCTGACTTGAACAGAATGAGTTCAGCTTTACAGCAGGAAGCTGAAGACAAAGCGTGGGCCAGCAGGTGCTGGGCAGTTCATGGCCGCAGAGTTTTTTGCCTTCACTGGAGATCCCTGCAGTGAACACAAATCATTCTACTCCCCAGGACAGGAGAAATGAGACCAAGAAGAAAAGCAAACTGCTTTATATAATGACATCTCTCTAACAGCCACCTTTGGTCCTCGTCCGTCCTCTGCCCACTTGCAATCAAAGACATTGCTCTCAAAAACACCAAAATGCCTTCAGTACTTGACCATTATGGGACATGATTTCAGCTTGTGATTTTGGAAACAAATCAGTACTCCTTCAGGAACGTCCCGAGTAACCCAGCTCACAGAGGCCCCACGCCAGTGCAGATCCTCGCTCACACGATGATCAGAGCTGGCATCAGAGCTAAAGCCCTCCCACACTCCCGTGAAGCTTCAGACCCGCTGCTGAAGTGTGTGTGGCTGGACTCTTCCCATACCTCGATATCCTGGTGTTCCTGGGATTGGAGGGTCCTTTCGCTGGGGTTCAGTGTAAACTCCCGTGGCTTCACAGAAAAATGAATTCCCTCCCTCCAGGAGGGCTCACTGTCGCTGAGTATTTGCTCAAAGCTGCTAACAGCAGGCTGAGTGCCATCGTCCGACACCCGCGAGGTGTTAGTGAGGCGACAGGTCTTGGTGTAGGGAAAGCCTAGGAAAAGGACACAAATATCCATTTAGGCACCAGTTATGTCGTGACTCCCGGTGGGAATACCCTGGTAGCATGAAAGCGTGATTGGAGTTTAGCTCTTTATTATCTGAACTACAGATTACTGAGAAGCTGCAAGAGGAATTAGTCGTCACTTAGTTCCCTTTAACACTGATTCCAGACTGTAGCCTTGAAAATGCCTGCTCTTAGCCCTGCTCAACACTGCAAGCTTCTCTCTTTCTGATGGGGAGAAGCTCCCTCACCTGCCCCAAACCAGCACCAGTTATTTCTCCCTGATGACTGTGCACCCAGACCAAGCATTTCCTCTGAAAATTCAAACTGTAAAATTCCCTGTTAAGTCTGCCAACACTCCTACCCTTTTCAAGATACATAAAGAGTGAGTCGCCATTGAGAAGAAGCTACAGCAGTAGAAAGTGAGGATGAAATCAGGAACTAGAACGTGATGCAAAGCACCCTAATGCAGTTTCTCTCTGCAGAATTCTTAAGGCGTCTTTTGGTTTGGGCCAAACAGACTGGGCATGTGACAGCTCAGAGCCCACTCAGCTGGAGGCAAACCCGAGCCTTGACCCAACAAGCGGGGACATCGCACCCATACTACTCACTGTGATTGCTGCCTGCAAGGGTTTACCCCACCTTAACTCTGAGATTTGCTTTCCATATTGGAAAGCCAGAGATAGTGCCACGCATGGTGGGGATGTCCTGCAGAGCCCGGACACCAGCCACAACCCGCTCTGCAGTGGACTGGCTGGCCAGCTCTGTGGGGAGGAGACTTCTCCCCAGGCCTGCTCACCAAGAGTCATTTGAACACAGGTGGGGGAAAAAAACAACTGCAGGCGCAGCCCAGAGCTTCTCTGTGCCCATCAACAGTAATCACTGCCGGCTCCAGCAGTGACTCCAGCAGGGAGGCAAGAGAAGCACAAAAGGGACAAACACAGATGTCAAAACCTCAAATGAGACTGAGGTCACCACATGCAGACAACAGTCAACAACAGTTTAAAAGAAGCAAAGATACAACAGCTGCCTTCAGCTGAAGAGACCTTAGGAATGCGTTTCTACCTGTTGCCTTTCTTGTTTCATTTATTCAAAAGGCAACTTAACAAATGCCTCAGTGGTGATGCAGGGTGGCGAAGAAGCAGATCAGGAGAGGCAATTAGTTTTCTTAAAATGTTCAACAACTTCATTGTTATGAGTTTAGGTTTCGTAGTGAATTTTGGCCTCAGTCTGGGAAGGGAAATACAGGGGGTTTGGGGTGGTCTCGGCTGTGCGGGTGGGCTTTTCCATCCGGGGCTCTTTGGGAGCTGTGCCGTGATGCCGCGGGCGGTTGTGAAGTCGGAGCCGAGGTTTGCAGGGGGCAGACCTTTCCGTCCTTCTGCCGGGGCTCGGGAAGGTCGGCAGCGTGCTGCTGCGGGACGTCGTGCGCTTGACGCCGGGCTCAGCACCGTGATCGAACCTGCCCGCCGTCCCCGCTTCTGCCTGCTCCCGATTGCCAGTGCCCACATCTCCTGCTGCCCGTAGTTTGCAAAAGCAGCGATTTCCTCCTTCCCTCCCTGCCCGTGCCGGCTGGGAGGGAAATCACTGCCCTGCCAGAGCCCACCGCTCCTCCAGCCTGTGATCATAACCACACCAAAGGGGAAAACAGGACTCGGTGGGTTGGAAACTTCTGGCATTGCGTTGTTGTCTGTGCTGTCCGGATATACTCTAGTAACGAACTGCTATTCCTTTTCCATATTTTTGCCTGGAAGCCCTGTAATTTCAAAGGTACAGTAATTTGGAGAGAGGAGGGTCATCATTCCATTCCGTGAAGATTGCCACCTTCCTTGGCAGAATCTGTCTTTTAAACCAGGACAGAGACACCAGAAAATACTTGCTCCTATTTGATCCCACAATGGCAAAATGCTACCTGAGGCACCTGCAGTTCACACCCTGAAGAGGCTGTTGTGGCAGAACATGAGCAGTGCTGGATGCTTTTACGTTCAAGTGCTCCATTTTGGAGCACACAGATCCCTCCCGCTGTGTCCCAGCGCAGGGAACGCTCACCAAAGGAGATGTCACCGAAGTCGAGCTCATCGGTGTCGAAGTGTAAAGTCGGCCCGACGACACACCCCCTGCGATGACAGGGACACAGGAGGAAATGGCTGCGTTAAAGGGAATTGCAAAGCCTCCGGCTGTCGTGGCTTGGGGGCACAAAACCTGGTGTCAGGGGCATCGTGGGTTTCAAATCAACACACCACCATGTGCTCAGCACAGTGTCCATGTGCACAGGAGGCAGCTAAAGCCAAGAGGCCAGCAGCCCACAGCCACTGATGGGGCTTTGGACGCAGGGCAGGCAGGAAAAGCCCCCAAGTTGCCGGTGGTCCCATGGGGGACCCTGAACACCTACCCAGATGTGTCTCCGTGCCTCAGTTTCCCCATCTGTAATGGGATGGACATAAAGGTGTCCCCACAAACTTCTGTAACCAGCCTTTCCAGCCACAGGTTCCCTGCTTTGCTACTTGGCTGTAACTGGTCTTCCCATGGAGGAGCTTTCTCAGGAGATTTTGACCCACACAATCATTACAGACAGAGTTTTGAGACATGAAGCCAGGGGAGCCCCAAACATCCTCCAAAAAGAGCATTAACAGTTCTACACAGTAGACAGATGAATCCTAGAGGAAAGGACCAGCTTGTCACTAGTGCACCAGCTGGCACAGCCAGGAGCAATAGCTTAAACAACCAAACATGGGTGTCCTGAATCTACCACACCTCCTCCCCTGGCCTTGAACTCAGCAGACAGGCACTAAAAGTCACCAACATCCACTGAAGGCAGCACTTGAAGCTGCCCAACACGAGTTTATTTCATGGTTGACGCCAATCAATGCGCACCCTGCCTTTTGGTTAAAAGTCAAGGACCAGTGAACTGTGTCTTCTACTGTGTTCACAGGACTGCCCCTGGCTCCGCTCTACACATCTCAACAAGAGACACCTTCTCTTGCTCAAGGAGAAAGCTGCTTATGGAATAACATCCCACGCATGACCAGTTTGGGGGAGGGACAGAGGAGAATCAATTATTTGATGGTGAAAGGTTCCCTCTTGATTTCCAAAATAAAAATAGCAGCACTTTTTCTCCAAAAGCAAAGCCAGTGTAGTTGTTTCTCTACTATGGGCAGACCTAGTCAACACTGTTCTCCTGCTAAGTAATAAGTTTCATGTTCTTTTTAATCCATCTCCCTTATCTTATTGGTATAATCAACTGCAGATTGCTTTCATTTCTTTATTGCCCTGATCCAGTGCCTCCCAACAGCAGCAGCCTAGCTCCAAAGCTCCAGAGCAGCCAGCATCAGCTTTCCTGCTTACACTACGTTATCCTACCAGCACACGCCTCAGGCTAGCAGGGACAAGCCCTCATGCTGCTGTGGTCCTGAGGACTGAGCTCTGCCTCCCCCATCATCACCCCTTCTCCCTTCTGCAGGGCCAGGATTATGGGATGAAGCCCATGTCCTTGGGACGGTTCCTGCTGCACAGTTCCCTGTCTCCCACATCAGCCTTTTCCTGGCTGTGGAAAGGAGGTAGCAGAGCACTCTGCACAGGAGCTCGGAGCACAGCCTGCCTCCATGCATGGCCATGAGAGGTGAGCTGAGGCTGCTGCTGCCCGTTTGGGATGGATTATTAACAGAAGTTTTTCAAAACACTGCTGCTGGTGGAGAATCACCCAGGCTGGCCCATCTCCAAAGCCCTGGGGGCCTTGCTGGGTGCTCAGGGGGGACATCCCAGAGCAGCTACTGCCCAAAGCTGATCCATGCCACTGCCTGCCATGGCCCAAGGCAGAGGGACATCCCTGCAGGGAGGAGTCATTCCAGCTCCCGGGTACCACACAGGGCAGCAGGCACCCCCACACTAAGGCAATGCCAGGATCAGAGCAGAGATTAAGACCTCAGGAAACATCTTTTTTCTCTGCCCGGCCCCAAAATGAGGTAGGTGGGGGATGTCCCAGAGACAGCTACAGATGTGCCCACCCAGAGTAAGCTCCCAGAGTCCTTACTCGATGGTCAGGATCACAGGCGTAGGAGATCCAGCCACACGGAACTGGAATGGTTCCTCAAACCGCCCCAACACGGCGGCATCCAAGGAGATCTGAATAGTCTGGATCCCACCTGGTGCAATGAGGCCCTCCTCGGGTACAAACTTGAAGCAGCAGCCCACTTCCGTGTTTGAAGGGATATAGGTGAAGGGAGCATCAAGAACTCCTTTGTTCATCAGTTTCACCTGCAGCAGCAAGAAAACAAAATGCAAGTACACGTGAAATCTTCCCTTCTTGGGAGTCATTTTCTAATGGCGCAATTAACACCCAGAAAAGGCAGAAGATGCTTTGTGCTGCTGGACGGCAGAAGTCAAAAAAATACAACAGGACAAGTTCTGCCTTTGGGTTTTCATGCGAAGCTCACATAACTCCACATAACTGGAGTCACCCTGGGGTTATCCCACGGACACAGAGCAGTCCACCTCTGGTCAGTAGCACCAAGCTCATTCAGACCTGGCCCTGAGAGCAACGTGGGGTGATTGCAGCTGCGTAGTGAATCACCACAGAGCTGCTGCTGCCCCAGTCAGCACAGCTCCAGCAGTACCGTATCTACGCATTTACCTTTTCCCATACCGTGAAAACAATACACTGAGAAGGAGGCATCAACATCAAAATGTACAGACAGCGCCATCTTTTGGTAAGAAAACTCAACGTGTCTTTCTCTTCCACAACCAAACTTCTGAAAGTGTCTGGCATGATGTAGTGCCTCGTTTTCTGCCTCTTTCAGTTGCTCTCTCTTTTTTTTTTGCAAACTTGACCCCCAACAGGGGGGAGGCAAATAGGTAGAAAAATCTTTTGCTTTATTCCCAGGAACACTTTTCTCTTTGTAGAGCCAGAGATGCACCAAGCCTGAAGTGTGGTGAGGGATTGGACAGCAAGGGAAAGAATCCTCAAGCCCTTTGCAAGGGCCTGCACTGAGCCAGGAGGCTGGATGGCTTTCCTGTGACTTCCAGGAATGAGCAGGAGACACTTGACTAAAAATTGTTTGCGGTGGACTGAAGCTCAAATGTAGCCAGCTTGTCCCAGCTGCTTCTGAAGAGCCCAGTACAAAGGTGCCTTGTGTCTGGTGCTGCCACAAAAGCCTCTGAACAGCTTTTTGACCCAGCGTTGGGTCAAAAGGGGTTGTTTTGCAGGAAGCCTCCCAGCTGATCCCTATGGAAGGCTGCCCAAAAGAAGGGACTGGGGCTTCATGAACAACAGACACATTTTTCTGGAACACCCCCTTCTCCCCCGCGCCCAGATTTGACCAGTACATCAGCTATTCCCTGCTCACAACTGCCCAGGTTGCCAGGAATTCCACAGGTCCACCAGGCTTGCTGCTGCCTCAGGAGCCATCAGGATCCATCCCAACCCCTGGTGCTCACCTCATGGGTGTGGGCGGTTTTGACAAAAACTTCCCCAAGGTTCAGGGTATCACAGCTGAGTTCAACCAAGGGTCTGCGGCCTTCCCCTCTGAGGTGCAGGGCCAGCCTGCTCTCACGGCCTGGG
This sequence comes from Chamaea fasciata, assembly GCF_029207755.1. Classification (NCBI taxonomy): domain Eukaryota; kingdom Metazoa; phylum Chordata; class Aves; order Passeriformes; family Sylviidae; genus Chamaea; species Chamaea fasciata. Next base: position 21,514,954 of record NW_027094097.1, on the reverse strand, counting down.
GAGAGATGTCCATTTCAGTACAATAATTCCCTCTGTTCTACTGGATTTTCCAGGCTGCCTCAATGCTAGACCCTGATTCTGAGCTGCATGCAACCAGCTCTTGATGCTGCAGCAGAAGATATGGACCCTTCTCTTCCCTCAGGAGATATCCCCTGGGGCTGACTTGCAATTTCTAACCCATTCCTTGGGCTGGTTTCCAATTTTAGCCACCAGTTTGCTGAGTTTAAAACATCTCTGGTGTCCTGTAGCGACAGGCCAAGGAGTGACAGGTATAAATTGAAAGAAAGGAAATTTAGGTTAGATATTGAGAAGAATTTTTTTACTGTGAGGTGGTGAGACGCTGGAGTAGGTTCCCCAGGGGAGTTGTGGAGGTTCCAGCCCTGAAAGTGTTGAAAGCCAGGCTGGATGGGGCTTGGAGCTACCTGGTCTAGTGGGAGGTGTCCCTGCCCATGGCAGGGGCCTTGGCACTAGACAGTCTTTGAGGTCCGTTCCATCCTTAACATACTATGACTCTAGGGTTTCCTCCCCATGCACTTAGAGGAGCTTTGAAATCCATTCGGTGAAGGCACAAAGCTCACGAAGACTTTGGCAATTGCTACCTGGCAAACTGCCAGGCAACAACTGCCAAACCACCTGGCCCAGCAGCACAGGACTGCTGTCCTCCACTTCTGACACTCGGCACTGTGTTCTGTTTGCACAGACTGAGAGCTGCAAGGTGACAATTCCCACACAGGGAGAGAAGCAGGTGCTGGCCAAGGGTGGTCCTTCTACCAACACCCTGGGCTCAGCGGGGCTCCGCCTCCGCTGGCCTGGTGGTGTCTGGAGGTGATCCAGGCTCAGGGAGCACATTTCTAACTCAGCTGCGACTGCCTGATGGTGGATCCATGTCAAATGGACCCATCCTGGAGGCCAGTGGTCTAGAGGGGCTTAGTGCTTGTTCACTAAAGCTGTTCTGCTCTGCAGCTGCTTGGCCTTTGAGGAAATGCTGGCAAAGCCGTGCCATGAAAACATCTCCCTGCACTGCCTGGGTTGTTCTGGGATCAGCAATCCAGACACAGGTGTTCCGAGCCGTGGCCTTGCATGGGAGACTCCCTGGAAGCTGCAGGGACACTGGGGATGTGCCAGCACTGCCCTGCTGACCAGGAACTCTTCCCAGCAGTTACATGGGAGCCCAGTGGGCTCAGGCTTGCTCCATGGCTTCACTGTGGGTGAGAGAAGCAGGGGAAAGGAGCTGTACCTGAGATGTCACAGTAGGCCACACTCTGATACTCCAGTGCTTCCAGGGGTTTAAAGGTCACCTTGATTTCAGCCGAACAACGTGGCCCAATCTCTCCCTCCTGAAACAGAAAGAGACAGAAAAAGATTTATCTTCAAACTTCACACTTCTTGTTTTCAACCACTCCTCTAAGCCTTTCTTCAGAGCATCAGTGATGAGTGAACAACATAAGGAGCCCAAGGAAACACTCTAAACCCAGCTCAACACACCACTGGGCGCTCTCAATGCTCAGCTGATCAGCCCCCACTCTCCACAATGTTCCTGCTGCTCTGACACAAGCTCCTGGTCACATCATGCTGCAGTCAGCTACAGTGGTACCTAACTGCCATTGTGCACTGGTGGCTCTTGGCCTTAGATGGGCCATAGGAGTAACCAAGAACACGATCCCCTTCCTTGGAAAGAAAAATATTAGTTTAACCTTTTTTCAAAGAAAGCAGAGGTTGGGATTATTCTAGGATTTACTCCAGGATGAGAAGGGATTTTGCACTGTGCAGACACCAGGCATTCATCATCTCTCACAATGCCAATACTCAGAATCAGGGCTCTGGCTGATGGGAGGACATGGGCGTTTGCTTGCATAAACAGAAAAAGAAAAGGTTTACTGTCCCCGTGTGCAAGAGAACTCAAAATGCCCATTATAACCTCCCACCCTTGTGTCCAGGCTCACAGATGACACTGGGAGACTCACAAACAGTGCGAGTCGTGGTTAGAGGAAGGGACAGGCATTTCTACGATTAACCTTGGGCTGAATTTGGCCTCCTTTTCCCAGCGAACCCTTGCATGCTTCAGGTCAATCCGTGAACTGGCACTGCTCCAACACCCTCCGCTGAACCCCACGCAGCAGCACGTGTCGGGGGAGCCCCTACCTACAAAAACTGCTCCCTGTGGACACTTCAAGGACACGGAGTGCCCTGAGCTCGAGCCCTGGCAGCAGAGCTCAGCTTTGTCAGGCTCCCAGCCCTGCCTTGAGCCTGCAGGGCAGAAATACTTTCAGCAGTTAGCTCTGCAGCCGCACCAGAAACTCCATGTCCTCCCTCTGAGCACACCGAGCCAGCTGAGGACCTGCTGAGTGACCGCACCCGGGGGAAGGGGCGGGGGTAGGGTGGGCTGGAGGAGGAAGAGGAGGAGGAGGAGGAGAAGGAAGAGGAGGAGGAAGAGGAGGAAGAAGAGGAGGAGGAAGAGGAGGAGGAGGAGAAGGAGGAGAAGGAGGAGAAGGAAGAGGAGGAGGACGAGGAGAAAGAGAAGGAGGAGAAGGAAGAGGAGGAGGACGAGGAGAAAGAGAAGGAAGAGAAGGAAGAGGAGGAAAATGAGGTTCTCAGCTATCACTTACCATTGGCTCAATGAAAAAAAAGTCATTGGAGAACAGCAGGGGGTCTTCTTGCACCTTTGCCTTCTCCTCCTGGACCTTTTGGCTCAGGAGGGCGGTGCGATTTTCACAAAAGCCCTTCACCTTCTTTATTTTTTTCTCCTCCATGAAGTCTTCCATCCAGACCTTTGGTGGTGGCTCCAGCAAATCACACTGCCTGCAGCCGCAGGGAGAGACAAAGCCAGCAGGTCATTTAATATATTTGCAGAGAGAAGCGGAAGTGCGGGAGAGCAAAGCACTTGGGGAGGAGCGGCAGCTCCCCAGCAAGGGCTGACCCCAAGCCACGAGGGTCCCAATCGGATCAGAAGATAACTTGTTGTGCACAAGCTCAGCAGGTAGCTTTACTCCACACTTGCAAGCTCAGGAGAGCTTTGGAAAGCCAGCATCCCTCAAGAGAATCTCCTGCCTCAAAGCCTCTGCCAAAACTGAGGGAGAATCCACCAGCCACCTCAGCTGGCTTTTCCTACCACTGAGCTGCTCGGGGGAAGCAGATAAAGATCACGGAGCACCCACTGCAGGACTTCCCTGGGAAAGGGAGACGAAGCTGGGTTGTGGTTACGTGTTACCAGCATCGCTCTTTGTTTCTTCCATTTTGGACCTGCCCTGTTCCCTACTCTGCCTTTCACAAGAGCATCCCAGAGCACTTCCAAAGGAAATTGATGAATTCAGGCACCGCATCCCTTCAGTGACATCCAAGGTTTTATATGCATGAAAACAGAGGCTGTGAGAGGGGAAGGGACTTCTTGGTGCAGGAGACAGACAGCAAACTCCTGGAGAGATCATCTTTTCAGGATCCAGAGCTTTTTGGGTCCCATCCCAGTGCATGGTAGTAGAATGGCCAGAGAGGGAAAGGATCCTGCACTAGCTCCTCTCATAAAAAAGAGTCCTCTCTGCTCTGAGATCTCAAAAGCATCTCTGACAGCAGGAGAGTAGGCCTTAGAGCTAACACCATCCCTAAGACAGGAGGTAAGGAAAAACAAAATGTCCTGGTGACAGGCTAGGACACAAACTGGCATGAAAATAAATGTAATTGGAAAAAAGTATTACGAAGAAAAGAAGGGTAGTGGTAGTAAGTGAATCCCTTCTAAGGGGAAATGAGGGCCCTGTATATCGAGCGGATCCGTTCCACAGGGAAGCCTGCTGCCTCCCTGGGATCCAGGTACTGGATATCACCAGGAGATTCCCTAAGAACTAAAAGAACTTCATCTGTTCACCACTGTCTGGGGGTACAGTGACTGTGAAATAACAGAGTTTTCAACATTCAGTGAAACAAGGAGGGGCATCAACAAAACTTACACTCTGGTCTTCTGGAAGGCAGCCTTCGGCCTGTTCAAGAGATTGTTTTGGAGAGGACCTTGGGGAGCAGCCTTTACAAACAAAGGGGTACAGGAAGGATGGACATACTTCAAGAAAGAAGTCTTGAAGGCACAGGAACAGACTGTCCCTGTGTGCTGAAAGATGAGCTGACAGGGAAGACAACGAGCCTGGATGGGCAAGGAGATTTGGAAGGAACTAAGGGGAAAAAAGAGGGCGTATTGCCTTTGCAAAGAGGGGCTGGCAACTCAGGAAACGTTTAAGGATGTTGCCAGGTCATGTAGGAAGAAGATTAGGGAGGCAAAAGCCCAATTAGAACTTGAGGAAATCCAGTCATTGCAATCAACCTTTCCTTCCCAAAATGCCATCCTTGGTTGGAGTATAAATGGAACTGGAATGCTGTGCTGAGCTCCTGCAGCCCAGGGACACACACCCTAAGGCCAGGGATGGTTTACTTGGCCTAAACCATTCAAAATCACCAACACGCCCCTGAGGCCATGCATTAGTTTCAGTCTTGGGCCATGTATCTCACTGAAACGTATCTTTCAAACCAACCTCCTCTTCTCTTCATTGTCGGCTTCCTCAGTAGGAAACATCTTCCACTGGAAGTGGGCTGTGATGTTACTCCTGTTTCTGATGAACATGCTTGTGTGGCTTGATGTGGTGATGAAAGTCTTCTCAACCTTCATGGAATATGTGCTCAATCCAATGTTGACATCTGCAGCTTCTGCGCGAAGGAATGTGAAGAAACTTTCTTCACCTGGAACAAAGCAGAGTCTTTGCTCAGCTAGCTCAGTTGCTGATGGAAGCACAAGGAACAAAGCAAACCACAGGTCACGGAAGAAAGTGTCATAGCTTTTAAATGTATTAGCAGTTCCATGGATCAGTACATTTATCACGTCCTGACAGCTCTGTGTGTACTGCGTGAGGATGTCCTGGGCACCTCCTTAACCACCTTATTTCCAAGGTGTTTGTAGAGATTTGGCCCCAAGGTGACAGTATGTACAGTGGGATTTGTCAGATGTGCTCAGGTGACCCACTCAGACCACTGGGATTTCTGCATCAAAGTCCTTCAGGTGACACTGAGGAGCCCTGGTCAATCCTGGCTTGCCGAGGTCTCCCCTGCGCATCCCACGAGACTCCTGCCCCTCCTGATCCCTTGGATCCCTTGTTGCTGACAAGCAAATACGCCTGGGGGCATGTGGGCAGAAAAAGGAGACCCAGAGGAACAGGTGAAGTGACAGCCCACAGCAGGAGGGGACACAGGAGAGGAAACACAACCGGCCTGGCTTTGCAATATGACAAACCACTACAAAATGAACACCATAAAAATCATCATCATCGTCATCTTCCTGTCCAAACCCACAGCCCCATCAGTCTTGAAATATTTCATATTGTCCTGATCTCAAAAACCAAGATGGAGCATTTCAGGTTAAATACAAAAGGACAAGGAAAGATTAATAAGTACAGAGCAGCTTCTATATGAAGTCTGAATGGGATTCCTCAGTCTAGAAATCAAATGGGAGATGTGAGAGGTTTGCAACAGCATGAACGGCCTGGGAAATGGGGACGAGGAAAAATTTGTCTTGATTTGTCACCATACAGGAACTTGAGGGCCTGAAGATGTTATTAGGCAAAAACTGCATGGATGTGTAGAGGGCAACATAGTAAAAGGGTCTGTGACAAGCCAGTGGAGAAGCGGCATACAGGACAGAGGTGTGCAAGAAATACACTGCATTGGAGAGAGTCTGATGGAGACCTCGCAGCTCACATACAGCACTGCCCAGGAGTAAAATAAAACTTCACCCAGGCGTAGCCACACAGTAGTGGAGAATCAGGGTTCCTCCTTCCTCCACTCTGCAACACCCAGCAAAACAGAATTCCAAAAATCTCAGCCCTGTTAGAGGGGATCCACTTTTTCAACCATTTAAACACCAGCTATTTCAGTTTTCTTTGGGGCAGAGCTGGAACAGAGGAGGTACATCTAGAGGGAATTGAGGGGGATGAACAGGGAGTGATGGTGGAGAACTGTCCTGTGTCCCATGCGTTGCCCAGCACTCACCTGTGCAGCGCGCCACCAGGGACCCGAAATGGTCACCGCACGTCAGCGGGTGAAATCCCACTGTCACCTGCATGGTGTGACCAGGGCCCAGAATTCCTTCGGCTGGAACCACGGAGAAAGGACTGCAACACAAAGAGAGGATCAGGACTTGGGGGGAATTCTGGCCATGACATTCTTTCTGCAGTGCAGGTCACTTCAGCTCACTTGGGCAAGCAGGGAGCAAACAAACTACGGCCAAGACAGACAGAACAGCCAGGATCAGAAACAGCTACTGACCCACTTCTGAGGAGATCCAGCCCTCAGAAGATCCTGTGGGATAAAACGACCTAATCTCCCCCATACTCTGCATCCAGCCTTCTGACTGCCAGCAATCCCATCAGAGAATGGTTTGTGAAAAGCACAGAGAGAGTTAAGAGCTATCTGCATGCATAACTTGACGATGACTGCCTCAGGAATTTCTCATTTCCTGCTACCTATAAACTTCCTCTCAAGAGATGCAAATGTTAGGGCACTACCTCTCTTGTGAGATTACAGCCTAGGAATCAGACAGGGAGAAGGAACTTTCTCTTGAAGACCACGGAATAACTACTGTTGAATTTGCAGCGTGGCTCTTTGGTTTATTTTACCTTGAAAAGATCCTGAATTAGCACATTTTGTCAGCATTTCAATGAAAGCTGCTCTACAAAAAGGAGCAATCAAAACTCTGAAAGAGTGCAAATGCAGATTAGAGCAATACAGTGACATGGAAACAAGACCCAAAAGGAGGATGCCATTTACAATCTGAAGGATCCAATCCCAGCCATATGAAGCACCATTAGCAGGAGCACATCGAGGAGGCAGAACAGGAGAGTTTCGTGTATTTACCAGCAGTGCAGTCTGGGGCCCTGGGTTGTCATCCAGGCTGGTAACTGTTTGCTTGGCTCACCAGACAAACTCTGCGCAATGTGTTGGAAATAATTACGCAAATGTCTTGGTGCACTTTGGATGTAACAGGAGCAATTAGGATTGGTCACCAGGTGAACAGTTCTTGCCTGACAAACACAAGACTCCGTGCTTTGATGCTCAGGGACAGCTCAGGTGAAATGTGCTTCTGCCCAGAAGTTGCTGGGCTTTGTGCTCTTCCACAGCCCCACTGAGGAAACAAAAGTTCCTCAGTGCTTTGCTGGTGGTCAATCTGTGCACAGAAAGGGTGTTCTGGGGAGTTTGGTGATGAACTTATCACACACAAAAATATAGAGAACATCTGGCAAGCTGAATTTCATTCATGTCAGTAGTGACAGCTGATGAACTTGCTTCAGGTTCTGCTCACTAAGGACCTATTGCTGCAGTTATGGGCCTGACCTGCTCCATTACCACTAGTGAGAACATCACTAGTGGCTGATGGAGAAGCCTTGGGCCAGCAATGTTTATGTGCTGGATGTGAGACTTTGGGGAGAGAGGAGGAAAGACAAGGCCCCAGCAGCCCCGGAGCCCGATTACTGTACGAGCTCCCACATCTGCCCCGAGGGTGAGCCAGCACTGCTGCAGGTCTCTGCTGGGGCTTGGGGGATCGGTGCCTGGTGTGGGCAAGGCACAGGATTTTTTTCTTATTGTTTTGTCAGGAATTTTGCCAGAAAGAGAAGCTGCCAGTTAAGGGAGTCCCTGGCCACACTTCAGCACTCCCTTCCCTTCCCTTCCCTTCCCTTCCCTTCCCTTCCCTTCCCTTCCCTTCCCTTCCCTTCCCTTCCCTTCCCTTCCCTTCCCTTCCCTTCCCTTCCCTTCCCTTCCCTTCCCTTCCCTTCCCTTCCCTTCCCTTCCCTTCCCTTCCCTTCCCTTCCCTTCCCTTCCCTTCCCTTCCCTTCCCTTCCCTTCCCTTCCCTTCCCTTCCCTTCCCTTCCCTTCCCTTCCCTTCCCTTCCCTTCCCTTCCCTTCCCTTCCCTTCCCTTCCCTTCCCTTCCCTTCCCTTCCCTTCCCTTCCCTTCCCTTCCCTTCCCTTCCCTTCCCTTCCCACTCCTGCCCCATGTTACATACTCCTGCCCTCAGATGGCAGGATGCGAATAACACTCCTGGGAGTGACCTCAGGGGTTGCGTGAGAAAGAAGATATCTTCTTATTTTCAAATTACCAGGAGAAGAGGATCCAGCCAAGTTTCAGTTGTCAGGGCTGAAAAACTGAGTGCAAATCAGCCCTTGCATCTCCTACATCCCACCCCAGGCTGTACCCACCAGACTCCCCTGTTCCTGCTGGAGCAGTCATCTCTCATATAGACCTGGCTCCCCAAGACCCAAGGACACAAGCTCTACAGTTAAACTTAACTCCTCTGAATTTCAGTCAACATCACTAAGCTGTTCCCTGAGCCCACAGATAAGAAGGACTGTGAAGGAGACATCCCTGACGCTATAATAACCAAATGAAAACCACTGCCAAGAGATGGGGCTGGCAGGATAAATTTTGGCCTTTTATGGCTTGATTAGAGCAATATAGTGAGTTAATTGTCAGCTGTTCCTTAAGATAGTTCTCATCCTGTTAGATCTACCCTTTCAATGAATCACTACTGCACCCGACAGGCAGAAAAGATAAGGTCATGGAGGGGTTTTAATAGGTCTTCTTCGGCTTTTTAACTAGTCCATTTGTATGTTTGTTTCCTTGTATGGCATCTAAAGACAACTCCAGATCTCCCAATGGCCCCTTGCAATCCCCGGACACTGGTCTTGCTTTGAGCAGCGTATTTGCTCGGACAATTTCCAGAGGTCCCCTCTAGAGAAAGTTATTCTATACTTTTATCTTCTAAATCAGCCCAATTGCTTTTCACATAGTCACTAAATGTCTCATGTTTCTAATACACCTGTGCCTATGCCTATGGGCATGTGGTGTATTGATAGGCCTTGGAGGAGCTTGACATTTATGAAAGTTCCCAATGAAGAATTCATGATCTTTTGGCAAACATTTAACACAAACCAAAATGAAAAAACAGCAGAAACACAGGAACTTCAGAATATGTAAAATGAGATCTCAATGAAAGGGGGGACGACCTTATTCAGAGATTTAAAGCACGTGTTTGAAATTTTAAACCGGCTTTCAAAGGTTCATCGTGGAACAGAAGAGGGGACTGATGCCCTCAGCTGACAAGGGAAATCAGATCAGCTTTAAGTAACAGGAACTGCACCGGCTGCCTGCAACACAGCTCATGTTGGGCATCTGATGCAGGCACCACTGGAAAGCCATGTGCCTGTGTCCTCCCAGAGAATGGGTCTGTTTGGCTGACAGTGGTGAGTACCCATTTCAGAAGCTGCTTGTGCTCAGGAGGGCGCAAGCCAGCAACTAACATGTTCCAGCACCCCCCAGGAAATCTGGGGCAGAGAAAGCTCAAAGGCTGCATCCTGCTAAGAACACTGAAAGCAAGAGCAGATGCCATCCATCCTGCCCATTTCCAGCCGGCGACGCAGGGCAGCAGCTCCCATGCTCTGGTTCCTTTTGTTGTTCTTTCCCAACTCTGTTATCCCCCAAAGGTGTTTTGCACAAGGACAGATGAGCTGCCTCACCTCTCGGTGCCCAGCTGGTAATGAGCTGCCACACTACCACAATTCTGAATCAGCAGACTCTTGCGGGTGCTGCCCTTGACCGGACACTTTGAGAAGTCCAGCTCGTCTGGGAAGTCCAGGATAGCTCGGGCAGGGATGGCCCGAATTGGCACAACTATCCTTTCCTCTCCACTGACGCAGACGAGCTCATGGGAATAAACCTGCAGGAAAAGAAACTGTCTCAGCACAGGTCATTTGGTGCCATCTCCATGGCAGAAGAAAAGCCATTTCCTATATCCCTTCAAGGGTATCAATTTACCTATTCCACCCCCAAATGAACAATAAGTTCTACTAATATCTCACATTTTAAAGGCAGCAGTGCACTTTGCAAAACCTATCTCAGTGGCATTAAGCTCTTGTGTCACTTGGGTCATACAGACAAGTGCCCAGGGCCACCATAATTTTTACTCTCAATTTTAATGATGTTAAATAATTCCTAAGTCCCTTCTAAGGAACATGGAGCTAGGGAACACAGGACATTCCTCCTTAGGTTACTATATTCCCACGGATTGAGAATAGGACAAAGTGTTAAACTGAATCTAAGCAGCAAAAGGAAACTGAGAGAACAGCTGCACCCAAAGAGATCCTGGACCTCTGGCCTGGTGTAGAAATATCTGTTTGCTCAGAACTCCCCTCTAATTTTGCCTCTCCAACCAAGTCACGAGAAGAACAGTGCTAAGAGGTAGCAGGATGCTGTTGCAAAGAGCCTCTCTTTGTTTCCCTGCAAGGCCTCCTCCCTTCCATGCCATGTCCTAAACCCCTCTGTATGAACGAGCCTCCAGATCACAGCGCTGAGAGCAGACTTGCCAGGGCCTCGGCACTGGTGTTCAAACTTGCACGCAAAAGCACAATTGGCATGGAATGGGCGCCAGCTGACAGAGCAACCACAGTGACAGGCATGAAGACAGAGCCGCAGCAGTGTCGCTGCCACCGGCTCTGGGCCCACAGGTCTGCCTGCCTGCAGGCTGTACCTGCCCTACACGAGCTCTTTCAGGCAGGTGTCCAAGTCCCCTGCAGCTCACCAAGCTCCTGCTGACTAAGGGCACCTAGAGCTCAGTGTGCCTGTGCCAGGCTGGGCCCACGGGCACAGCACATCCTCTGCCCTGGCCTTGCAGCCGTATCATGGTCAGCTGTGCTCTGGGACAGCACAGCCGCAAGGCTGGAGAACAGAGGGTGTGAAAAAGCACCGTCCTTGCTCCAGCCCCGGGTGAGGCAGGGAAGCTGTTGCCCGTCAGGAAGGCGGAAAGCTCTCTGACCTCTTTGTTCCTCTAGTACTTTGCAGAATAATGAAACCCCTTCCACTATACCTAGAGATGGCCAGACATCTATCAACACCCCTCTACCGTTTGCCTACTGTTCCCTGGGCATCTTTCTTCCCTTGGGAATGCTCAGAGGAATGTGCAGCGAGGGGAAGCAGGGCCTGTCAGGCCTGGGTGCAGGGCCTGACAGCACATGCCAAGCTGGGACTGGCTGCAGGCTGCCTGCCCACGGCCTGGAGCCAAGCTCACAGCATGGGCTGTACCCAGAGTGCAGGGACAACAATGGCTTTGGAGATAAATCTGTGTTTTGGCTCCTCCAGTCTCACCTTGTTCTCGTCAGGAGTGAAGTGGACGTGCACATCGGTAATGGCGCCTCCTGGCACGGCACGGCATGCATCACTGGGGCCCGCCAGCTGGAAGTAAGGTGAGCTCTCCATGGAGACCTGCACCCCCTGAAGATTCTGCAGGAAAGACATGGAACCATGATTTTGCCACTTGAGGAAACAGGACAAGAGGAGACCTGTCCATGCCCTGGTGACGTCCTTCCTTGACCCCTTTTCCAAAGCCCTTTCTGCTGTGGAGGTACAGGCACAGAATTCCCAAGGGTGAACTTGAATCCCTTCTGTCTGGCTCCAGCATTTTGGCCAGGGGCAGTAGGGCAGTGCCTGGTGGGAAGGAAGGGCCGAGCAGGTCAGCACCGGCAGGATGGAGACAAGAGCACCTGAACCAAATCATCTGCATATTCAACAGGGCCAAAAACCTGCTGATTTCTGCCTGCACACAGCTATGCAGTCGTGTTCCACGGAGGGAATGGGCTACCTGAAAGCATAACAGCACATTCTCCTGCGGGGAGGAAGAAATTCCTTTCTAGCAGGTCAGCTTTGGATAGGGCAGTTCTGGGGGATACAGTCATGCAGGCAGAGCAGCAAGAGAGGAGACCAAACACTGTGGCCTTACTGGGAACAAAAGCAAACCTGAAAAGCAAAAGAAGGAACACAGCAATCCCTAAAAAAGGGAGATGACAAAGAGAATTTAAAGCGCCAGTAAAGCAGCAAGGAAGAATCATCAACTGATTACAGCAATCACCTCCCCGAAAGTGATGGAAACACAGACAGGTTGTGCCTGTTGACTGTGGGCTTCAAAGGCATTTTCCTCCTGGAGAAACCTTGCAATTCTTTAGGGGAATGGTCTCTCGCCTTTTGACCCTTCTGGAATTTCCTCCCTACATGTCCACACCTAATTGGCTGAATGCCAGGACCCTCCCAAAATAGGAGACTAGATAAGACCCCTGGATTTCTTTGTTCTCTCTCTTTCGGCCCCTGGACCCCTTTGAGGAATAAACGACTTGGAATAATCTGGGGGTAAGAGCCTCTTTTGAAATCTTTTGTCCTGTCCCTTCGGAGATATTCCTCCAAAGCCTCTCCAGAGCTAGCCCTGGGGAGGGGGGCCGGGCCTGCGGGGGGAATATTTCAAAACATGACCAGCACTGACTCACAGTGTGGTTTCAGTATTAAAAGCCAACCTTGGCTCTCCAGGGGTTCTTGCTGCCTGTGCAGGCAAGCTGGGCTGCTGGGCATTCCCGCTTGCAGCCAGCAGGCCAAGTTCTGCTCTCTGGGATACACAGACACAGCAAACATGCATTTTCAACACATAGATATCAACCCCTGAGCACCAAAATGCTCTCAAAAAGTCTAAACCAGATGATTTTGAGTCCTTCCTGTCTCTTCCCACCAGCCCACTCTTGGCACAAGCCTCATTTAAGAAAATGTTTCCCTGACTGAAATTCAAATGGTCTCAGTTTTCCCCTTTAGAGTCCAACACGACTGCTGACGTTTTTCAACTTTTTCCCTCTCAGCTCTCTTGGGAAACTGCAAAACAGGAGCACATGGCTTTGGATGTTTTGTGGTTCTCCGAGGGGAAAGCCGAGCACCATGCTGCTTTTGGAAAATCTGAGCAGAGCTGGATGAATCTTAGCAGGAGCCTGAAGTGGCACCTAAAGGCCTCCTACTGCTTCTGCTACATCAATCTGATTCCAGGGCTGTTTCAGAACATTTCCTGCCGTGCCAGTGCCACTAATGATAGTGATTCCAGCAGAAAGCGTAGACGACTCAGCCCCTGAGCTTTGACTGTGAGCTGCACAAAGGGAGCCAAACAGGCTCATTTCCCCAGGCAAATGTCAAGGGACTGTGGAACGAGCCCAGGGGAGGGGATCTGATGCTTCCCCAGCTCAGCCCGTGGTGGGGACCTCACCTGCGCCTTGCGGGAGAAGCCTGGCAGCACCAAGTCCACAGACTCTCCTGGCTTCAGGTCCATTGACAGCGGCTCCAGCCCAAACACGGGGGCCGTACGTTTGGGCCTCTGGGAATCACGTTTGGCCTTGGGGCTACTGTGGGCTGAGGTGCTCTGGCCCTCCTTCCCAGCTGGCCTGTTACATTCCACCTTCCAGAAGAGCTGATGGAAGTGGTGGCCCCCATCTGTTAGTCTGAACTGACGAGCACAGGGAAGGAGGCTAGAAGACCAACCAGAATGGAAAATAGTATGGGAGAAGCTATTGTCCTGGTCATCAGATTGCTCCCAATGAGGATTCTGAGCTGTTAATAGCTTGGAGACCGTCTTCATTTGCAGCTCTTAATGTGGACCGGGAACAGTGTCTGATAAGCTGCCCTTCTGATGTCGTTATTGCAAGGAGGAATATGTTTCTAATGGTAATGTAGCATTTTCCAGGCCAGGCTAACAGGATCTGGTGTTTTCCTCCAAAATGTGTGTTCTGGGGTGATTCATACTGTTACTGTATTTTGCATTAATCTGCACCCGAAACTGTTATTGAATCTTTGAGATCCTGCACCTGAGGCCCTTGTGTGCGGGGGTATGATTGCAGGCATTTTTAAAAGCCAGCGCGGAGGAAGTTTCTGGACGATCCCAGCAAGCTGCTAGAAATCATCTGTCTGCTCTAGGAGAGGAAACCAGGGGAGCAGGGGCTCTCTCGTTCATAGAAGCTTTGGTTTTGCACTGGTGGTCATTTGTAGAAACTTCATTTCGCAATCAGAAACTGTTTTGAAGTGAACTTTGCAAACTCTGCTGGCAACGGAAAAATGAGCAAGGTCCTGTGTAGAAGTGTACCTCACCTGGTAGGGTTTGCAGCCCCACAGTGGCAAGGAGGCTTCCATTTAAGGGAAGGATTTGGGTTCCATTCTTTGTTTCACTCATGAGGTAAAAACCAGAGGTTTTGATACCTTTTTTGGCCTTGTGCCAGGACGGACGCAGCCCTTGGATCTTTGAGACTGTGCCTCAAGCCCTGTTCCTATTTCTATTGGGCAGGATGCCAAGAATCCGGCCTGGATTGTTACATGCTTAAGAGAATAGACCAAGATCCTCAGGGCATTTTTGGGGTGTTGTAGCAAGTGCAAAGGTCCTCCTTGCACTCGGCACAGCTTTTTCTCTTTTTTTCTGCATGGCTTCTTATTTTCACCTTAATTAAAACAGTTTTGCTTTTCAAACACCTCTGATCATGCTGCCTCGCTAATATTTTAGGCCATCCTGAGGCTGCCGGTCAAACCCAGAGGTGATGCACCTGAGAGGGCACCCTAACATTCTGGCCTCCCGCACAAGCATCAGTCCTGGGCAGGCAGGGCAGCAGCAGAGCCCACGAGCAGCGTGAGGAAGCGTTGGCAGCGGCACTGCAGGCCCCACACAAACCAGCAAGTTTCCATCTGCCTCTGGAACTGCTCTGCGGGCTCCTGCCTTCCCAGGGGGGTCGTCACCCTCCTGTCCATTTGCTCCCAGGGCCCCTGCTTGCCTGGCAGGTGCCATTTTGGAAGGGAAGGGTGCGATGCCATCTTCCCTTGGTCCCGCAGCCACACGGAGGGCCCGCCTCACCCAGGCGCCATTTTGGGAACCTTTTGTTCTGGGGGAGCCTGCGAGATCATTACTTGACCAAGTGAGGACATAGATGTGTTAGAACTGAAGGCAATTCAGTGGCAATTGAGCAACGGGTTTCTCTTTCAGTGGTTTTTGAGGGTACCTAGCAACGCTCAACTGGCCATCACATGTCTCTAAAGGTATCTCTGCCTTCAGGGAAGGAGTCAGGGTCTTTGAACACTGAAGAAGATCGTGCCTGAAGGACTACAGCAAAACTGCTCCTTGTTGAGACAGAAGGAGAGGTGGGAGTGGGAGATCTCCTACCTGAATTGGTATCCCAAGTTGAGCTCCGGGGCAAATGGTTTGTCTGTGACAATTGTGGTGCCAGTGCCAAAAGCCAGGAGGGTGGAGGTGGTCCAAAGTCTGTTCCCAATGAACAGCTGGAGAGCATCAGCAAAAACCCCAGTGTCATCCAGGGTTGCTGTGACAGTCACATGAACATCACCCCTGGCGGGGATCACTCCTTCCCTGGGTTCAATAACATAGCAGTGAGGTTTACAAGCCTGTAAGACACGCATAATGTGCATTTAGGATGGAAACCATACACCCTGGTCTCTTATGGGGTGTAAGAAAAGGAGAAGACTAAAGAGGGGAGGATAAAAATCCTAAAGGCCTAATTTCCCTAAATTTAAGATGCAGTATTGGGGAACAGCAGAGCTTACACAACCTGTATTTTCCCCTCCTTTAACAGACTCTCACCTAATTAACCCAGTTTTGCCCAACCCAAGGGACGCTTATCCTCAGGAGAGTGTTCCTTCCCCAGTCCTTCTCTGGAGTGTGTGCCAAGGAAAGCTGCTTTCTCTCTCCTGGCTTCTCACAAAGGCTCAGGGCCAGAGGAAGTCGTGACGGCTCAAATCCCACTCCAGAAACCACACAGCTGGAGGACACTGCTGAGAGCCTGAAGAATATCTCTGCAAAACCAGTTGAGCAAAACCCCAACACCAAACTATCCTTTCCCAAGAGGCCCTCAATGCTTTTCAACGTCCCCTAAAGGACCGAGGCCCTCACTTCCCACTGATCATCCGCTGTAGAGAGGTGCCCCAGGGCCTTCTGCTTTGGAAAAGTCACCTCTAAATGGTTATGGCAGAGCAGGAAAGCAGGAAGCAGAGGGAAAACTGGATGACATGTGCTCAGTGGGCATGGCCCACTCTTCCTAAGAACTCGTGTCCTCTGGTTTCTCATGGGCTTCACAGATTGGCCAAGAGAGCTGGAAGCTGCCCAAAGGAGGGAGGAAAGGCCCCGCACCAGCACAGCTGTACAGACACAGCTCTGCAGGTCCAGCCCTGGAACGAGCACGTGAAGCCCATCCTTTACACACCAGGCCCACCCAGCCAAGGTGCATTGCTCCCTGAAGAGGTGGAAGGCAGAATTTCATTGTGTAGTTCGAGAAAGCTGTCCTGGAAAAATCCCTCACTTTAAGGTTACATTTATCCCCCAAACTGCAGGAAAAGCAGCAAGAGGAAAAATCATGCCCCTCCTCCTTGGCTCAGGAGGCTGTGGCTGGACTTTCCCACATGGCCTGATGCTTTATCCACAGACACAAACAAGTCCACAGGATCAGGTTTTAACCAGCTCCAAGTTCAACACACCCAGCATGGAGAAGAACAGACCTCAAGCCCCTCAGAGATCTCCCCCTTCAGCAGACATCCCACCCAGCCCCAGGCCCAGCCTACAAGCCCTTCCTGGCTGCAGCAGCCCTGCTCTCCCTGCCAGGGGAGCAGCCCCAGCTCCTCTGCCCTATGCAGCCTTCACATATTAAACAGCCATTCTCTGCAGCCGGTCCCCAAAGATGCTCTTCAAAGGCACAGAGACCACAGGCTGGGGGGGTGCACAACCCCCACACATGTCTTTGTGTGGACAGCCCAACTGGCCTGACCCACAGCAGGTGTGAAAATTGCCTCCCCACCAGCAGTCTGAGGACAGACCTCACACCCTCTTCTCTACCATGAACAGCAGTTTGGCACAAAGCAAATGTAGATGGCACAGGGAAAGCACAGGGAAACCCATGCTCTCCGAGGAGCAAAGGACCACAGGTTTCTCTTGATCTCAGAGCTCAAAAACCGTGACACACACAGCTAAAGACCTTCCATAAAATTATGGGAGAACTCGTCAACACAATCCAGACGAATTTCTGCTCCAACATCTCTGCACCTGATTTCACTGAGGAGTGCCCCAGCTAAAACCACTCCAGAGCCAGGTTCCTTTTGCCTCACCCAGATGGAATCTTGGAATATCTTGCTTCCTCTCACACAGGCCGATGCATATAAAAACCACGTCATGGCAGCTTGTAATGTCAACCAGTCAATTTCCCTGGAAAACGGCCCCACAGATACTTACAATCTCTAGCCTGAAGTCTAAATCGACGAGACCTTCGTTGAAGAGGCCAAAAGCTTGTGAATTAGGCCTTAGCACTGGCATCCTGCCGAACTCTATCAGCCTTGGACTTATGTAGACTGCTGACAGCCGTCCAAGGCTCTGTAGTTCTGTTCTCTGTTACAGAAAGCAGGCAAGAAAGAGTAAAAAAAAAAAATCAAACCCGAACAGGGAAACCTAAAAAAGCTTAAACAGCTCAACCCAGCTCAAGTTATTTCTTTAGGGACAGCTACCATTCTCCAGCTGAATTCCTGGGATTTTGGGGGGAAAAAAATAAAGCTTATGTATTCACCTCCAAATTGAAAAGGATTAAGTAAACAGAAACTTTCAAACTACAAATTATTGGTCCAAAGGTAGAAGCTTTGCAAGAAATCTCTAGTTAAGATCAGGCTGACAGTTAAACAACTGGTTCTTCGGGTGGGGAGAAACTCTTCTCTTTAGGTAAGCAATCTGATAGTTGAAAGCAAGTGCTCAGTCAAACTTCAGGCTCCCTGGCACAGCCTGCACTGCCTGTCCTCCCTGTTGACTGGTTTACATGCAGTGCCACAATGGCCCAGGTTCAGATGTTTGGTGCCATCCAGGGAATTTGGCATCACCATTTCCATGTTTTAATGTAAGCTTAAATCCTTGCAACTACTCTTCAGATGCCAGCTTTCCTTTCTTTTACAGAAAGCCCAAGGTTCCCAGAAATCTTCTGACATCCTCTTTTGTGCTGAGAGGTAACATTTTAAAAAAGATGTTTCCAAAGTTAAGAGCATTTTAAAGAGTAATTAAAATGATCCTCAATTCCAGCTTAGATGAACTACCTTCTGGGTCAGACACTGACATTGCCACCTATAAGGCACGAGCTGTTTATGCCACCTGTCCCTGCTGTCCTTCTCCACAGCAGCCTGTGCCTCTTTTCCCCGGAAGAATCCCCGCACACTGTGCACCCTGCCAGGACCAGTTGCACGAAGGCACACACCTCCCCTTGCACTCACCAGTGGGTTTCTTGCATCCCCAAACACGCCGGTACAAACACTGGTGCAACGCTTGCCCAATCTTTGGATTTCAACTGTAACTGGAATCTCTGCAGCGCTCCGAGGCTGGAGAATCCCACAGGGTCTGGGGCTGGAGTAGAGCACAGGAGAGTCCTCCTCGGGTTCCTAGAAGGGACAGAATCAAATCCAGCTTCAGAGGGACCTCTGAAGAAACTTCAAACTCCTTAACATCCATCCCAACAGCAACTTACACACATTTTTAAAAATCCCCAGGACAAAGGTAAAAGGCACAAACAAGATCCAAGAATTGTAGGCTTAGCATTCTCAGGGGGTTCTGCAAGGAGGCTGCCAGCACAAGCACTGGTGTCTGTGGATGCAGCAGCTTTTCACAACCCTCGAAGATCTCCCACAAGAAAACACCCTGAAGACTAGAACGTAAGCCCTTTCCTCAAGAGATTAAACTGCATCCTAAAGCTAACATTCAGGTAGGATCCTGTTCTCAGCAGATCTTTAAGACTGAATAGAAACCGGCAAGGTCTTATCCAAACCCTCTTCCCCCCTAATAATCTCCACAATAATATTTCAGAGGAGGAGGTGGATGCGATGCCAAACCTGGGGAATAAGCCCGTAGCAGCCAGGAAGGTGGGTGTTATTCCAAATGAAGAACTTCCTCACGAACGGGGCCTTCAGGTCGCACTCATGGATCCCCCGGTTTTGGGGGTACACTTGCAGCTCAGGAACGAAACATCTGGGCAAAGAGATGACCCCAAGGGAATCAGAGATACTGAGAGAATGGAGAACGTTTACCCCCAAAGATTGTGAAATGGAGCACAACACCTTTGTCACTGTCAAATACACATTTAACAGGCCTACGGTGAAAAATTGCCTTTAAAGTCCTCCCACTCAAACATGTCTTGTCGAGGAGGGGCAAAACCTGAGAGGCAGCACCCAGAGGCTGCCAAGTGCCCCAGGCAGAGCACTTGGTCCCACAGCTGCCTCAGCCCCTCCTTCGCCCAAGAAGGTTTGCAAGAACTCCTGGAACAGTCCCAGTGATCCATGAGCTCTGGGGGAGCCTTCCCAACAGGGATCAGTGCTCAGTAAGGCTCCAGGAACACACGACTCTAGTGTCTCAGTAAAAAGGACTCCCTTCTCTCCCATGGTGCTGTTACCCTGCCTGAGAACTCAGCTGTTTGCCCCAGCCTTGGAGGGCATGAGACATCACCTGCCCCACAGAGTGGGAGATCACTCCCTCCCAGTTCCTACAACTCCCCTGGTCCTTCACTCCACAGGTCCAAATACTGACTGTCCCCAATTGCACTTGCTTTTCAAACATGGCAGCCCAGGCACTGACGAGATGGCTCTGCCTGGGAGTGGGAACAGCACCAGGGAACTGCATCCCTCTTGTCATTAAACTGACACCTAGAGCAGCACAGCAGGATGGAATTCTGCTGGAGCAAGAACAACTTTTGCTTTAAGCCTGAGAACATCAAAGCTCAAAACAGGAAGCAGAGAGAAGGGGAAAAAGTAGAGCTGACCTGCCACATCAAGGACTGATTTCCCCTCTGAAGATCCTGCCCTCACCTCTCTTGCTGTGAGCCACTTCCCCACTGTCACGTGCCCTCGTTAACAGAACCAGACCCTGACCCTCAGCAGACTGCTTGGTGTGCCCCAAGCCAACGCGGGCTGGTTGCAACCCAGCACAACTCCACCTCTTGCAGGAAGAAGGCGAGGAGGCCCTTGGGAAATTTGCTTCACCTCAAGCACCAGGTCAATAAATGATATCATTCCTGGTCCCTTTAGAAAACGACCCAGGACCACGCTGGGCTGTCAGCAGGGCTGCTTTTCACCACAGGCTGCTTTTCAAGCACTGCTGTTCTCATGTCCAGCTGGGCAGAACATGAGGTCATTAAACAACACGTCTCCTTGGGAGCTGCAGCCAGCACATCCTGTGCAAGGCAGTGCGCTGGGGGAGGCCAGGGAAGTGCTGGTACCTGGCCTTGATGATCAGTGATGCCACTCCCTTGCCAAACCACTCCAGGTCCACCAGCAATTTCCGGTTGTATTCCGTCACAGTGTTGGAACACAGGGTCACCTGGTGGAAGAGAAGAGCAGTAAATTCTTCTTTACAAAAGCTCATGACTCACGTGTGATGTCCTCCAGTTTTTGTGGTAAGAAAAGGGAGGATTTTGCCTTAATTCTTCTGCCGCTCCACGTGTAGAGCAGTCTCTAAGAGTGACAAAAGCCTTCTGGCAAATACCAGATTTGTTAAGCACACCTTGCTATCAGGGCATAGGTCAGCTAAATTAAAACATTAGACTAAAGCTCTGTGCAGCACTGTGTTCAAATTAAGGGGCAAATTTTCATCTGACTACAATGACATAAATGCAGTGGAAATCTGCTGACTTGAACAGAATGAGTTCAGCTTTACAGCAGGAAGCTGAAGACAAAGCGTGGGCCAGCAGGTGCTGGGCAGTTCATGGCCGCAGAGTTTTTTGCCTTCACTGGAGATCCCTGCAGTGAACACAAATCATTCTACTCCCCAGGACAGGAGAAATGAGACCAAGAAGAAAAGCAAACTGCTTTATATAATGACATCTCTCTAACAGCCACCTTTGGTCCTCGTCCGTCCTCTGCCCACTTGCAATCAAAGACATTGCTCTCAAAAACACCAAAATGCCTTCAGTACTTGACCATTATGGGACATGATTTCAGCTTGTGATTTTGGAAACAAATCAGTGCTCCTTCAGGAACGTCCCGAGTAACCCAGCTCACAGAGGCCCCACGCCAGTGCAGATCCTCGCTCACACGATGATCAGAGCTGGCATCAGAGCTAAAGCCCTCCCACACTCCCGTGAAGCTTCAGACCCGCTGCTGAAGTGTGTGTGGCTGGACTCTTCCCATACCTCGATATCCTGGTGTTCCTGGGATTGGAGGGTCCTTTCGCTGGGGTTCAGTGTAAACTCCCGTGGCTTCACAGAAAAATGAATTCCCTCCCTCCAGGAGGGCTCACTGTCGCTGAGTATTTGCTCAAAGCTGCTAACAGCAGGCTGAGTGCCATCGTCCGACACCCGCGAGGTGTTAGTGAGGCGACAGGTCTTGGTGTAGGGAAAGCCTAGGAAAAGGACACAAATATCCATTTAGGCACCAGTTATGTCGTGACTCCCGGTGGGAATACCCTGGTAGCATGAAAGCGTGATTGGAGTTTAGCTCTTTATTATCTGAACTACAGATTACTGAGAAGCTGCAAGAGGAATTAGTCGTCACTTAGTTCCCTTTAACACTGATTCCAGACTGTAGCCTTGAAAATGCCTGCTCTTAGCCCTGCTCAACACTGCAAGCTTCTCTCTTTCTGATGGGGAGAAGCTCCCTCACCTGCCCCAAACCAGCACCAGTTATTTCTCCCTGATGACTGTGCACCCAGACCAAGCATTTCCTCTGAAAATTCAAACTGTAAAATTCCCTGTTAAGTCTGCCAACACTCCTACCCTTTTCAAGATACATAAAGAGTGAGTCGCCATTGAGAAGAAGCTACAGCAGTAGAAAGTGAGGATGAAATCAGGAACTAGAACGTGATGCAAAGCACCCTAATGCAGTTTCTCTCTGCAGAATTCTTAAGGCGTCTTTTGGTTTGGGCCAAACAGACTGGGCATGTGACAGCTCAGAGCCCACTCAGCTGGAGGCAAACCCGAGCCTTGACCCAACAAGCGGGGACATCGCACCCATACTACTCACTGTGATTGCTGCCTGCAAGGGTTTACCCCACCTTAACTCTGAGATTTGCTTTCCATATTGGAAAGCCAGAGATAGTGCCACGCATGGTGGGGATGTCCTGCAGAGCCCGGACACCAGCCACAACCCGCTCTGCAGTGGACTGGCTGGCCAGCTCTGTGGGGAGGAGACTTCTCCCCAGGCCTGCTCACCAAGAGTCATTTGAACACAGGTGGGGGAAAAAAACAACTGCAGGCGCAGCCCAGAGCTTCTCTGTGCCCATCAACAGTAATCACTGCCGGCTCCAGCAGTGACTCCAGCAGGGAGGCAAGAGAAGCACAAAAGGGACAAACACAGATGTCAAAACCTCAAATGAGACTGAGGTCACCACATGCAGACAACAGTCAACAACAGTTAAAAAGAAGCAAAGATACAACAGCTGCCTTCAGCTGAAGAGACCTTAGGAATGCGTTTCTACCTGTTGCCTTTCTTGTTTCATTTATTCAAAAGGCAACTTAACAAATGCCTCAGTGGTGATGCAGGGTGGCGAAGAAGCAGATCAGGAGAGGCAATTAGTTTTCTTAAAATGTTCAACAACTTCATTGTTATGAGTTTAGGTTTCGTAGTGAATTTTGGCCTCAGTCTGGGAAGGGAAATACAGGGGGTTTGGGGTGGTCTCGGCTGTGCGGGTGGGCTTTTCCATCCGGGGCTCTTTGGGAGCTGTGCCGTGATGCCGCGGGCGGTTGTGAAGTCGGAGCCGAGGTTTGCAGGGGGCAGACCTTTCCGTCCTTCCGCCGGGGCTCGGGAAGGTCGGCAGCGTGCTGCTGCGGGACGTCGTGCGCTTGACGCCGGGCTCAGCACCGTGATCGAACCTGCCCGCCGTCCCCGCTTCTGCCTGCTCCCGATTGCCAGTGCCCACATCTCCTGCTGCCCGTAGTTTGCAAAAGCAGCGATTTCCTCCTTCCCTCCCTGCCCGTGCCGGCTGGGAGGGAAATCACTGCCCTGCCAGAGCCCACCGCTCCTCCAGCCTGTGATCATAACCACACCAAAGGGGAAAACAGGACTCGGCGGGTTGGAAACTTCTGGCATTGCGTTGTTGTCTGTGCTGTCCGGATATACTCTAGTAACGAACTGCTATTCCTTTTCCATATTTTTGCCTGGAAGCCCTGTAATTTCAAAGGTACAGTAATTTGGAGAGAGGAGGGTCATCATTCCATTCCGTGAAGATTGCCACCTTCCTTGGCAGAATCTGTCTTTTAAACCAGGACAGAGACACCAGAAAATACTTGCTCCTATTTGATCCCACAATGGCAAAATGCTACCTGAGGCACCTGCAGTTCACACCCTGAAGAGGCTGTTGTGGCAGAACATGAGCAGTGCTGGATGCTTTTACGTTCAAGTGCTCCATTTTGGAGCACACAGATCCCTCCCGCTGTGTCCCAGCGCAGGGAACACTCACCAAAGGAGATGTCACCGAAGTCGAGCTCATCGGTGTCGAAGTGTAAAGTCGGCCCAACGACACACCCCCTGCGATGACAGGGACACAGGAGGAAATGGCTGCGTTAAAGGGAATTGCAAAGCCTCCGGCTGTCGTGGCTTGGGGGCACAAAACCTGGTGTCAGGGGCATCGTGGGTTTCAAATCAACACACCACCATGTGCTCAGCACAGTGTCCATGTGCACAGGAGGCAGCTAAAGCCAAGAGGCCAGCAGCCCACAGCCACTGATGGGGCTTTGGACGCAGGGCAGGCAGGAAAAGCCCCCAAGTTGCCAGTGGTCCCATGAGGGACCCTGAAAACCCATCCAGATGTGTCTCCGTGCCTCAGTTTCCCCATCTGTAATGGGATGGACATAAAGGTGTCCCCACAAACTTCTGTAACCAGCCTTTCCAGCCACAGGTTCCCTGCTTTGCTACTTGGCTGTAACTGGTCTTCCCATGGAGGAGCTTTCTCAGGAGATTTTGACCCACACAATCATTACAGACAGAGTTTTGAGACATGAAGCCAGGGGAGCCCCAAACATCCTCCAAAAAGAGCATTAACAGTTCTACACAGTGGACAGATGAATCCTAGAGGAAAGGACCAGCTTGTCACTAGTGCACCAGCTGGCACAGCCAGGAGCAATAGCTTAAACAACCAAACATGGGTGTCCTGAATCTACCACACCTCCTCCCCTGGCCTTGAACTCAGCAGACAGGCACTAAAAGTCACCAACATCCACTGAAGGCAGCACTTGAAGCTGCCCAACACGAGTTTATTTCATGGTTGACGCCAATCAATGCGCACCCAGCCTTTTGGTTAAAAGTCAAGGACCAGTGAACTGTGTCTTCTACTGTGTTCACAGGATTGTCCCTGGCTCCGCTCTACACATCTCAACAAGAGACACCTTCTCTTGCTCAAGGAGAAAGCTGCTTATGGAATAACATCCCACGCATGACCAGTTTGGGGGAGGGACAGAGGAGAATCAATTATTTGATGGTGAAAGGTTCCCTCTTGATTTCCAAAATAAAAATAGCAGCACTTTTTCTCCAAAAGCAAAGCCAGTGTAGTTGTTTCTCTACTATGGGCAGACCTAGTCAACACTGTTCTCCTGCTAAGTAATAAGTTTCATGTTCTTTTTAATCCATCTCCCTTATCTTATTGGTATAATCAACTGCAGATTGCTTTCATTTCTTTATTGCCCTGATCCAGTGCCTCCCAACAGCAGCAGCCTAGCTCCAAAGCTCCAGAGCAGCCAGCATCAGCTTTCCTGCTTACACTACGTTATCCTACCAGCACACGCCTCAGGCTAGCAGGGACAAGCCCTCATGCTGCTGTGGTCCTGAGGACTGAGCTCTGCCTCCCCCATCATCACCCCTTCTCCCTTCTGCAGGGCCAGGATTATGGGATGAAGCCCATGTCCTTGGGACGGTTCCTGCTGCACAGTTCCCTGTCTCCCACATCAGCCTTTTCCTGGCTGTGGAAAGGAGGTAGCAGAGCACTCTGCACAGGAGCTCGGAGCACAGCCTGCCTCCATGCATGGCCATGAGAAGTGAGGGGAGGCTGCTGCTGCCCGTTTGGGATGGATTATTAACAGAAGTTTTTCAAAACACTGCTGCTGGTGGAGAATCACCCAGGCTGGCCCATCTCCAAAGCCCTGGGGGCCTTGCTGGGTGCTCAGGGGGGACATCCCAGAGCAGCTACTGCCCAAAGCTGATCCATGCCACTGCCTGCCATGGCCCAAGGCAGAGGGACATCCCTGCAGGGAGGAGTCATTCCAGCTCCCGGGTACCACACAGGGCAGCAGGCACCCCCACACTAAGGCAATGCCAGGATCAGAGCAGAGATTAAGACCTCAGGAAACATCTTTTTTCTCTGCCCGGCCCCAAAATGAGGTAGGTGGGGGATGTCCCAGAGACAGCTACAGATGTGCCCACCCAGAGTAAGCTCCCAGAGTCCTTACTCGATGGTCAGGATCACAGGCGTAGGAGATCCAGCCACACGGAACTGGAATGGTTCCTCAAACCGCCCCAACACGGCGGCATCCAAGGAGATCTGAATAGTCTGGATCCCACCTGGTGCAATGAGGCCCTCCTCGGGTACAAACTTGAAGCAGCAGCCCACTTCCGTGTTTGAAGGGATATAGGTGAAGGGAGCATCAAGAACTCCTTTGTTCATCAGTTTCACTTGCAGCAGCAAGAAAACAAAATGCAAGTACACGTGAAATCTTCCCTTCTTGGGAGTCATTTTCTAATGGCGCAATTAACACCCAGAAAAGGCAGAAGATGCTTTGTGCTGCTGGACGGCAGAAGTCAAAAAAATACAACAGGACAAGTTCTGCCTTTGGGTTTTCATGCGAAGCTCACATAACTCCACATAACTGGAGTCACCCTGGGGTTATCCCACGGACACAGAGCAGTCCACCTCTGGTCAGTAGCACCAAGCTCATTCAGACCTGGCCCTGAGAGCAACGTGGGGTGATTGCAGCTGCGTAGTGAATCACCACAGAGCTGCTGCTGCCCCAGTCAGCGCAGCTCCAGCAGTACCGTATCTACGCATTTACCTTTTCCCATACCGTGAAAACAATACACTGAGAAGGAGGCATCAACATCAAAATGTACAGACAGCGCCATCTTTTGGTAAGAAAACTCAACGTGTCTTTCTCTTCCACAACCAAACTTCTGAAAGTGTCTGGCATGATGTAGTGCCTCGTTTTCTGCCTCTTTCAGTTGCTCTCTCTTTTTTTTTTGCAAACTTGACCGCCAACAGGGGGGAGGCAAATAGGTAGAAAAATCTTTTGCTTTATTCCCAGGAACACTTTTCTCTTTGTAGAGCCAGAGATGCACCAAGCCTGAAGTGTGGTGAGGGATTGGACAGCAAGGGAAAGAATCCTCAAGCCCTTTGCAAGGGCCTGCACTGAGCCAGGAGGCTGGATGGCTTTCCTGTGACTTCCAGGAATGAGCAGGAGACACTTGACTAAAAATTGTTTGCGGTGGACTGAAGCTCAAATGTAGCCAGCTTGTCCCAGCTGCTTCTGAACAGCCCAGTACAAAGGTGCCTTGTGTCTGGTGCTGCCACAAAAGCCTCTGAACAGCTTTTTGACCCAGCGTTGGGTCAAAAGGGGTTGTTTTGCAGGAAGCCTCCCAGCTGATCCCTATGGAAGGCTGCCCAAAAGAAGGGACTGGGGCTTCATGAACAACAGACACATTTTTCTGGAACACCCCCTTCCCCCCCGCGCCCAGATTTGACCAGTACATCAGCTATTCCCTGCTCACAACTGCCCAGGTTGCCAGGAATTCCACAGGTCCACCAGGCTTGCTGCTGCCTCAGGAGCCATCAGGATCCATCCCAACCCCTGGTGCTCACCTCATGGGTGTGGGCGGTTTTGACAAAAACTTCCCCAAGGTTCAGGGTATCACAGCTGAGTTCAACCAAGGGTCCGTGGCCTTCCCCTCTGAGGCGCAGGGCCAGCCTGCTCTCACGGCCTGGGGAGAGATGTCCATTTCAGTACAATAATTCCCTCTGTTCTACTGGATTTTCCAGGCTGCCTCAATGCTAGACCCTGATTCTGAGCTGCATGCAACCAGCTCTTGATGCTGCAGCAGAAGATATGGACCCTTCTCTTCCCTCAGGAGATATCCCCTGGGGCTGACTTGCAATTTCTAACCCATTCCTTGGGCTGGTTTCCAATTTTAGCCACCAGTTTGCTGAGTTTAAAACATCTCTGGTGTCCTGTAGCAACAGGCCAAGGAGTGACAGGTATAAATTGAAAGAAAGGAAATTTAGGTTAGATATTGAGAAGAATTTTTTTACTGTGAGGTGGTGAGACGCTGGAGTAGGTTCCCCAGGGGAGTTGTGGAGGTTCCAGCCCTGAAAGTGTTGAAAGCCAGGCTGGATGGGGCTTGGAGCTACCTGGTCTAGTGGGAGGTGTCCCTGCCCATGGCAGGGGCCTTGGCACTAGACAGTCTTTGAGGTCCGTTCCATCCTTAACATACTATGACTCTAGGGTTTCCTCCCCATGCACTTAGAGGAGCTTTGAAATCCATTCGGTGAAGGCACAAAGCTCACGAAGACTTTGGCAATTGCTACCTGGCAAACTGCCAGGCAACAACTGCCAAACCACCTGGCCCAGCAGCACAGGACTGCTGTCCTCCACTTCTGACACTCGGCACTGTGTTCTGTTTGCACAGACTGAGAGCTGCAAGGTGACAATTCCCACACAGGGAGAGAAGCAGGTGCTGGCCAAGGGTGGTCCTTCTACCAACACCCTGGGCTCAGCGGGGCTCCGCCTCCGCTGGCCTGGTGGTGTCTGGAGGTGATCCAGGCTCAGGGAGCACATTTCTAACTCAGTTCCGACTGCCTGATGGTGGATCCACGTCAAATGGACCCATCCTGGAGGTCAGTGGTCTAGAGGGGCTTAGTGCTTGTTCACTAAAGCTGTTCTGCTCTGCAGCTCCTTGGCCTTTGAGGAAATGCTGGCAAAGCTGTGCCATGAAAACATCTCCCTGCACTGCCTGGGTTGTTCTGGGATCAGCAATCCAGACACAGGTGTTCCGAGCCCTGGCCTTGCATGGGAGACTCCCTGGAAGCTGCAGGGACACTGGGGATGTGCCAGCACTGCCCTGCTGACCAGGAACTCTTCCCAGCAGTTACATGGGAGCCCAGTGGGCTCAGGCTTGCTCCATGGCTTCACTGTGGGTGAGAGAAGCAGGGGAAAGGAGCTGTACCTGAGATGTCACAGTAGGCCACACTCTGATACTCCAGTGCTTCCAGGGGTTTAAAGGTCACCTTGATTTCAGCCGAACAACGTGGCCCAATCTCTCCCTCCTGAAACAGAAAGAGACAGAAAAAGATTTATCTTCAAACTTCACACTTCTTGTTTTCAACCACTCCTCTAAGCCTTTCTTTAGAGCATCAGTGATGAGCGAACAACATAAGGAGCCCAAGGAAACACTCTAAACCCAGCTCAACACACCACTGGGCGCTCTCAATGCTCAGCTGATCAGCCCCCACTCTCCACAATGTTCCTGCTGCTCTGACACAAGCTCCTGGTCACATCATGCTGCAGTCAGCTACAGTGGTACCTAACTGCCATTGTGCACTGGTGGCTCTTGGCCTTAGATGGGCCATAGGAGTAACCAAGAACACGATCCCCTTCCTTGGAAAGAAAAATATTAGTTTAACCTTTTTTCAAAGAAAGCAGAGGTTGGGATTATTCTAGGATTTACTCCAGGATGAGAAGGGATTTTGCACTGTGCAGACACCAGGCATTCATCATCTCTCACAATGCCAATACTCAGAATCAGGGCTCTGGCTGATGGGAGGACATGGGCGTTTGCTTGCATAAACAGAAAAAGAAAAGGTTTACTGTCCCCGTGTGCAAGAGAACTCAAAATGCCCATTATAACCTCCCACCCTTGTGTCCAGGCTCACAGATGACACTGGGAGACTCACAAACAGTGCGAGTCGTGGTTAGAGGAAGGGACAGGCATTTCTACGATTAACCTTGGGCTGAATTTGGCCTCCTTTTCCCAGCGAACCCTTGCATGCTTCAGGTCAATCCATGAACTGGCACTGCTCCAACACCCTCCGCTGAACCCCACGCAGCAGCACGTGTCGGGGGAGCCCCTACCTACAAAAACTGGTCCCTGTGGACACTTCAAGGACACGGAGTGCCCTGAGCTCGAGCCCTGGCAGCAGAGCTCAGCTTTGTCAGGCTCCCAGCCCTGCCTTGAGCCTGCAGGGCAGAAATACTTTCAGCAGTGAGCTCTGCAGCCGCACCAGAAACTCCATGTCCTCCCTCTGAGCACACCGAGCCAGCTGAGGACCTGCTGAGTGACCGCACCCGGGGGAAGGGGCGGGGGTAGGGTGGGCGGGAGGAGGAAGAGGAGGAGGAGGAGGAGAAGGAAGAGGAGGAGGAGGAGGAGGAGGAAGAGGAGGAGGAGGAAGAAGAGGAGGAGGAGGAGAAGGAGGAGGAGGAGGAGAAGGAGGAGAAGGAGGAGAAGGAGGAGAAGGAAGAGGAGGAGGACGAGGAGAAAGAGAAGGAAGAGAAGGAAGAGAAGGAAGAGAAGGAAGAGGAGGAAAATGAGGTTCTCAGCTATCACTTACCATTGGCTCAATGAAAACAAAAGTCATTGGAGAACAGCAGGGGGTCTTCTTGCACCTTTGCCTTCTCCTCCTGGACCTTTTGGCTCAGGAGGGCGGTGCGATTTTCACAAAAGCCCTTCACCTTCTTTATTTTTTTCTCCTCCATGAAGTCTTCCATCCAGACCTTTGGTGGTGGCTCCAGCAAATCACACTGCCTGCAGCCGCAGGGAGAGACAAAGCCAGCAGGTCATTTAAAGAGCCGCATATTTGCAGAGAGAAGCGGAAGTGCGGGAGAGCAAAGCACTTGGGGAGGAGCGGCAGCTCCCCAGCAAGGGCTGACCCCAAGCCACGAGGGTCCCAATTGGATCAGAAGATAACTTGTTGTGCACTAGCTCAGCAGGTAGCTTTACTCCACACTTGCAAGCTCAGGAGAGCTTTGGAAAGCCAGCATCCCTCAAGAGAGTCTCCTGCCTCAAAGCCTCTGCCAAAACTTAGGGAGAATCCACCAGCCACCTCAGCTGGCTTTTCCTACAACTGAGCTGCTCGGGGGAGGCAGATAAAGATCACGGAGCACCCACTGCAGGACTTCCCTGGGAAAGGGAGACGAAGCTGGGTTGTGGTTACGTGTTACCAACATCGCTCTTTTTTTCTTCCATTTTGGACCTGCCCTGTTCCCTACTCTGCCTTTCACAAGAGCATCCCAGAGCACTTCCAAAGGAAATTGATGAATTCAGGCACCGCATCCCTTCAGTGACATCCAAGGTTTTATATGCATGAAAACAGAGGCTCTGAGAGGGGAAGGGACTTCTTGGTGCAGGAGACAGACAGCAAACTCCTGGAGAGATCATCTTTTCAGGATCCAGAGCTTTTTGGGTCCCATCCCAGTGCATGGTAGTAGAATGGCCAGAGAGGGAAAGGATCCTGCACTAGCTCCTCTCATAAAAAAAAGTCCTCTCTGCTCTGAGATCTCAAAAGCATCTCTGACAGCAGGAGAGTAGGCCTTAGAGCTAACACCATCCCTAAGACTGGAAGTAAGGAAAAACAAAATGTCCTGGTGACAGGCTAGGACACAAACTGGCATGAAAATAAATGTAATTGGAAAAAAGTATTACGAAGAAAAGAAGGGTAGTGGTAGTAAGTGAATCCCTTCTAAGGGGAAATGAGGGCCCTGTATATCGAGCGGATCCGTTCCACAGGGAAGCCTGCTGCCTCCCTGGGATCCAGGTACTGGATATCACCAGGAGATTCCCTAAGAACTAAAAGAACTTCATCTGTTCACCACTGTCTGGGGGTACAGTGACTGTGAAATAACAGAGTTTTCAACATTCAGTGAAACAAGGAGGGGCATCAACAAAACTTCCACTCTGGTCTTCTGGAAGGCAGCCTTCGGCCTGTTCAAGAGATTGTTTTGGAGAGGACCTTGGGAAACAGCCTTTACAAACAAAGGGGTACAGGAAGGATGGACATACTTCAAGAAAGAAGTCTTGAAGGCACAGGAACAGACTGTCCCTGTGTGCTGAAAGATGAGCTGACAGGGAAGACAACGAGCCTGGATGGGCAAGGAGATTTGGAAGGAACTAAGGGGAAAAAAGAGGGCGTATCGCCTTTGCAAAGAGGGGCTGGCAACTCAGGAAACGTTTAAGGATGTTGCCAGGTCATGTAGGAAGAAGATTAGGGAGGCAAAAGCCCAATTAGAACTTGAGGAAATCCAGTCATTGCAATCAACCTTTCCTTCCCAAAATGCCATCCTTGGTTGGAGTATAAATGGAACTGGAATGCTGTGCTGAGCTCCTGAAGCCCAGGGACACACACCCTAAGGCCAGGGATGGTTTACTTGGCCTAAACCATTCAAAATCACCAACACCCCCCTGAGGCCATGCATTAGTTTCAGTCTTGGGCCATGTATCTCACTGAAACGTATCTTTCAAACCAACCTCCTCTTCTCTTCATTGTCGGCTTCCTCAGTAGGAAACATCTTCCACTGGAAGTGGGCTGTGATGTTACTCCTGTTTCTGATGAACATGCTTGTGTGGCTTGATGTGGTGATGAAAGTCTTCTCAACCTTCATGGAATATGTGCTCAATCCAATGTTGACATCTGCAGCTTCTGCGCGAAGGAATGTGAAGAAACTTTCTTCACCTGGAACAAAGCAGAGTCTTTGCTCAGCTAGCTCAGTTGCTGATGGAAGCACAAGGAACAAAGCAAACCACAGGTCACGGAAGAAAGTGTCATAGCTTTTAAATGTATTAGCAGTTCCATGGATCAGTACATTTATCACGTCCTGACAGCTCTGTGTGTACTGCGTGAGGATGTCCTGGGCACCTCCTTAACCACCTTATTTCCAAGGTGTTTGTAGAGATTTGGCCCCAAGGTGACAGTATGTACAGTGGGATTTGTCAGATGTGCTCAGGTGACCCACTCAGACCACTGGGATTTCTGCATCAAAGTCCTTCAGGTGACACTGAGGAGCCCTGGTCAATCCTGGCTTGCCGAGGTCTCCCCTGCGCATCCCACGAGACTCCTGCCCCTCCTGATCCCTTGGATCCCTTGTTGCTGACAAGCAAATACGCCTGGGGGCATGTGGGCAGAAAAAGGAGACCCAGAGGAACAGGTGAAGTGACAGCCCACAGCAGGAGGGGACACAGGAGAGGAAACACAACCAGCCTGGCTTTGCAATATGACAAACCACTACAAAATGAACACCATAAAAATCATCATCATCGTCATCTTCCTGTCCAAACCCACAGCCCCATCAGTCTTGAAATATTTTACATTGTCCTGATCTCAAAAACCAAGATGGAGCATTTCAGGTTAAATACAAAAGGACAAGGAAAGATTAATAAGTACAGAGCAGCTTCTATATGAAGTCTGAATGGGATTCCTCAGTCTAGAAATCAAATGGGAGATGTGAGAGGTTTGCAACAGCATGAACGGCCTGGGAAATGGGGACGAGGAAAAATTTGTCTTGATTTGTCACCATACAGGAACTTGAGGGCCTGAAGATGTTATTAGGCAAAAACTACATGGATGTGTAGAGGGCAACATAGTAAAAGGGTCTGTGACAAGCCAGTGGAGAAGCGGCATACAGGACAGAGGTGTGCAAGAAATACACTGCATTGGAGAGAGTCTGATGGAGACCTCGCAGCTCACATACAGCACTGCCCAGGAGTAAAATAAAACTTCACCCAGGCGTAGCCACACAGTAGTGGAGAATCAGGGTTCCTCCTTCCTCCACTCTGCAACACCCAGCAAAACAGAATTCCAAAAATCTCAGCCCTGTTAGAGGGGATCCACTTTTTCAACCATTTAAACACCAGCTATTTCAGTTTTCTTTGGGGCAGAGCTGGAACAGAGGAGGTACATCTAGAGGGAATTGAGAGGGATGAACAGGGAGTGATGGTGGAGAACTGTCCTGTGTCCCGTGCGTTGCCCAGCACTCACCTGTGCAGCGCGCCACCAGGGACCCAAAATGGTCACCGCACGTCAGCGGGTGAAATCCCACTGTCACCTGCATGGTGTGACCAGGGCCCAGAATTCCTTCGGCTGGAACCACGGAGAAAGGACTGCAACACAAAGAGAGGGATCAGGACTTGGGGGGACATCTGGCCATGACATTCCTTCTGCAGTGCAGGTCACTTCAGCTCACTTGGGCAAGCAGGGAGCAAACAAACTACGGCCAAGACAGATAGAACAGCCAGGATCAGAAACAGCTACTGACCCACTTCTGAGGAGATCCAGCCCTCAGAAGATCCTGTGGGATAAAACGACCTAATCTCCCCCATACTCTGCATCCAGCCTTCTGACTGCCAGCAATCCCATCAGAGAATGGTTTGTGAAAAGCACAGAGAGAGTTAAGAGCTATCTGCATGCATAACTCGACGCTGACTGCCTCAGGAATTTCTCATTTCCTGCTACCTATAAACTTCCTCTCAAGAGATGCAAATGTTAGGGCACTATCTCTCTTGTGAGATTACAGCCTAGGAATCAGACAGGGAGAAGGAACTTTCTATTGAAGACCACGGAATAACTACTGTTGAATTTGCAGCGTGGCTCTTTGGTTTATTTTACCTTGAAAAGATCCTGAATTAGCACATTTTGTCAGCATTTCAATGAAAGCTGCTCTACAAAAAGGAGCAATCAAAACTCTGAAAGAGTGCAAATGCAGATTAGAGCAATACAGTGACATGGAAACAAGACCCAAAAGGAGGATGCCATTTACAATCTGAAGGATCCAATCCCAGCCATATGAAGCACCATTAGCAGGAGCACATCGAGGAGGCAGAACAGGAGGGTTTTGTGTATTTACCAGCAGTGCAGTCTGGGGCCCTGGGTTGTCATCCAGGCTGGCAACTGTTTGCTTGGCTCACCAGACAAACTCTGCGCAATGTGTTGGAAATAATTACGCAAATGTCTTGGTGCACTTTGGATGTAACAGGAGCAATTAGGATTGGTCACCAGGTGAACAGTTCTTGCCTGACAAACACAAGACTCCGTGCTTTGATGCTCAGGGACAGCTCAGGTGAAATGTGCTTCTGCCCAGAAGTTGCTGGGCTTTGTGCTCTTCCACAGCCCCACTGAGGAAACAAAAGTTCCTCAGTGCTTTGCTGGTGGTCAATCTGTGCACAGAAAGGGTGTTCTGGGGAGTTTGGTGATGAACTTATCACACACAAAAATATAGAGAACATCTGGCAAGCTGAATTTCATTCATGTCAGTAGTGACAGCTGATGAACTTGCTTCAGGTTCTGCTCACTAAGGACCTATTGCTGCAGTTATGGGCCTGACCTGCTCCATTACCACTAGTGAGAACATCACTAGTGGCTGATGGAGAAGCCTTGGGCCAGCAATGTTTATGTGCTGGATGTGAGACTTTGGGGAGAGAGGAGGAAAGACAAGGCCCCAGCAGCCCCGGAGCCCGATTACTGTACGAGCTCCCACATCTGCCCCGAGGGTGAGCCAGCACTGCTGCAGGTCTCTGCTGGGGCTTGGGGGATCGGTGCCTGGTGTGGGCAAGGCACAGGATTTTTTTCTTATTGTTTTGTCAGGAATTTTGCCAGAAAGAGAAGCTGCCAGTTAAGGGAGTCCCTGGCCACACTTCAGCACTCCCTTCCCTTCCCTTCCCTTCCCTTCCCTTCCCTTCCCTTCCCTTCCCTTCCCTTCCCTTCCCTTCCCTTCCCTTCCCTTCCCTTCCCTTCCCTTCCCTTCCCTTCCCTTCCCTTCCCTTCCCTTCCCTTCCCTTCCCTTCCCTTCCCTTCCCTTCCCTTCCCTTCCCTTCCCTTCCCTTCCCTTCCCTTCCCTTCCCTTCCCTTCCCTTCCCTTCCCTTCCCTTCCCTTCCCTTCCCACTCCTGCCCCATGTTACATACTCCTGCCCTCAGATGGCAGGATGCGAATAACACTCCTGGGAGTGACCTCAGGGGTTGCGTGAGAAAGAAGATATCTTCTTATTTTCAAATTACCAGGAGAAGAGGATCCAGCCAAGTTTCAGTTGTCAGGGCTGAAAAACTGAGTGCAAATCAGCCCTTGCATCTCCTACATCCCACCCCAGGCTGTACCCACCAGACTCCCCTGTTCCTGCTGGAGCAGTCATCTCTCATATAGACCTGGCTCCCCAAGACCCAAGGACACAAGTTCTACAGTTAAACTTAACTCCTCTGAATTTCAGTCAACATCACTAAGCTGTTCCCTGAGCCCACAGATAAGAAGGACTGTGAAGGAGACATCCCTGACGCTATAATAACCAAATGAAAACCACTGCCAAGAGATGGGGCTGGCAGGATAAATTTTGGCCTTTTATGGCTTGATTAGAGCAATATAGTGAGTTAATTGTCAGCTGTTCCTTAAGATAGTTCTCATCCTGTTAGATCTACCCTTTCAATGAATCACTACTGCACCCGACAGGCAGAAAAGATAAGGTCATGGAGGGGTTTTAATAGGTCTTCTTCGGCTTTTTAACTAGTCCATTTGTATGTTTGTTTCCTTGTATGGCATCTAAAGACAACTCCAGATCTCCCAATGGCCCCTTGCAATCCCCGGACACTGGTCTTGCTTTGAGCAGCGTATTTGCTCGGACAATTTCCAGAGGTCCCCTCTAGAGAAAGTTATTCTATACTTTTATCTTCTAAATCAGCCCAATTGCTTTTCACATAGTCACTAAATGTCTCATGTTTCTAATACACCTGTGCCTATGCCTATGGGCATGTGGTGTATTGATAGGCCTTGGAGGAGCTTGACATTTATGAAAGTTCCCAATGAAGAATTCATGATCTTTTGGCAAACATTTAACACAAACCAAAATGAAAAAACAGCAGAAACACAGGAACTTCAGAATATATAAAATGAGATCTCAATGAAAGGGGGCACGACCTTATTCAGAGATTTAAAGCACGTGTTTGAAATTTTAAACCGGCTTTCAAAGGTTCATCGTGGAACAGAAGAGGGGACTGATGCCCTCAGCTGACAAGGGAAATCAGATCAGCTTTAAGTAACAGGAACTGCACCGGCTGCCTGCAACACAGCTCATGTTGGGCATCTGATGCAGGCACCACTGGAAAGCCATGTGCCTGTGTCCTCCCAGAGAATGGGTCTGTTTGGCTGACAGTGGTGAGTACCCATTTCAGAAGCTGCTTGTGCTCAGGAGGGCGCAAGCCAGCAACTAACATGTTCCAGCACCCCCCAGGAAATCTGGGGCAGAGAAAGCTCAAAGGCTGCATCCTGCTAAGAACACTGAAAGCAAGAGCAGATGCCATCCATCCTGCCCATTTCCAGCCGGCGACGCAGGGCAGCAGCTCCCATGCTCTGGTTCCTTTTGTTGTTCTTTCCCAACTCTGTTATCCCCCAAAGGTGTTTTGCACAAGGACAGATGAGCTGCCTCACCTCTCGGTGCTCAGCTGGTAATGAGCTGCCACACTACCACAATTCTGAATCAGCAGACTCTTGCGGGTGCTGCCCTTGACCGGACACTTTGAGAAGTCCAGCTCGTCTGGGAAGTCCAGGATAGCTCGGGCAGGGATGGCCCGAATTGGCACAACTATCCTTTCCTCTCCACTGACGCAGACGAGCTCATGGGAATAAACCTGCAGGAAAAGAAACTGTCTCAGCACAGGTCATTTGGTGCCATCTCCATGGCAGAAGAAAAGCCATTTCCTATATCCCTTCAAGGGTATCAATTTACCTATTCCACCCCCAAATGAACAATAAGTTCTACTAATATCTCACATTTTAAAGGCAGCAGTGCACTTTGCAAAACCTATCTCAGTGGCATTAAGCTCTTGTGTCACTTGGGTCATACAGACAAGTGCCCAGGGCCACCATAATTTTTACTCTCAATTTTAATGATGTTAAATAATTCCTAAGTCCCTTCTAAGGAACATGGAGCTAGGGAACACAGGACATTCCTCCTTAGGTTACTATATTCCCACTGATTGAGAATAGGACAAAGTGTTAAACTGAATCTAAGCAGCAAAAGGAAACTGAGAGAACAGCTGCACCCAAAGAGATCCTGGACCTCTGGCCTGGTGTAGAAATATCTGTTTGCTCAGAACTCCCCTCTAACTTTGCCTCTCCAACCAAGTCACGAGAAGAACAGTGCTAAGAGGTAGCAGGATGCTGTTGCAAAGAGCCTCTCTTTGTTTCCCTGCAAGGCCTCCTCCCTTCCATGCCATGTCCTAAACCCCTCTGTATGAACGAGCCTCCAGATCACAGCGCTGAGAGCAGACTTGCCAGGGCCTCGGCACTGGTGTTCAAACTATCACGCAAAAGCACAATTGGCATGGAATGGGCGCCAGCTGACAGAGCAGCCACAGTGACAGGCATGAAGACAGAGCCGCAGCAGTGTCGCTGCCACCGGCTCTGGGCCCACAGGTCTGCCTGCCTGCAGGCTGTACCTGCCCTACACGAGCTCTTTCAGGCAGGTGTCCAAGTCCCCTGCAGCTCACCAAGCTCCTGCTGACTAAGGGCACCTAGAGCTCAGTGTGCCTGTGCCAGGCTGGGCCCACGGGCACAGCACATCCTCTGCCCTGGCCTTGCAGCCGTATCATGGTCAGCTGTGCTCTGGGACAGCACAGCCGCAAGGCTGGAGAACAGAGGGTGTGAAAAAGCACCGTCCTTGCTCCAGCCCCGGGTGAGGCAGGGAAGCTGTTGCCCGTCAGGAAGGCGGAAAGCTCTCTGACCTCTTTGTTCCTCTAGTACTTTGCAGAATAATGAAACCCCTTCCACTATACCTAGAGATGGCCAGACATCTATCAACACCCCTCTACCGTTTGCCTACTGTTCCCTGGGCATCTTTCTTCCCTTGGGAATGCTCAGAGGAATGTGCAGCGAGGGGAAGCAGGGCCTGTCAGGCCTGGGTGCAGGGCCTGACAGCACATGCCAAGCTGGGACTGGCTGCAGGCTGCCTGCCCACGGCCTGGAGCCAAGCTCACAGCATGGGCTGTACCCAGAGTGCAGGGACAACAATGGCTTTGGAGATAATTCTGTGTTTTGGCTCCTCCAGTCTCACCTTGTTCTCGTCAGGAGTGAAGTGGACGCGCACATCGGTAATGGCGCCTCCTGGCACGGCACGGCATGCATCACTGGGGCCCGCCAGCTGGAAGTAAGGTGAGCTCTCCATGGAGACCTGCACCCCCTGAAGATTCTGCAGGAAAGACATGGAACCATGATTTTGCCACTTGAGGAAACAGGACAAGAGGAGACCTGTCCATGCCCTGGTGACGTCCTTCCTTGACCCCTTTTCCAAAGCCCTTTCTGCTGTGGAGGTACAGGCACAGAATTCCCAAGGGTGAACTTGAATCCCTTCTGTCTGGCTCCAGCATTTTGGCCAGGGGCAGTAGGGCAGTGCCTGGTGGGAAGGAAGGGCCGAGCAGGTCAGCACCGGCAGGATGGAGACAAGAGCACCTGAACCAAATCATCTGCATATTCAACAGGGCCAAAAACCTGCTGATTTCTGCCTGCACACAGCTATGCAGTCGTGTTCCACGGAGGGAATGGGCTACCTGAAAGCATAACAGCACATTCTCCTGCGGGGAGGAAGAAATTCCTTTCTAGCAGGTCAGCTTTGGATAGGGCAGTTCTGGGGGATACAGTCATGCAGGCAGAGCAGCAAGAGAGGAGACCAAACACTGTGGCCTTACTGGGAACAAATGCAAACCTGAAAAGCAAAAGAAGGAACACAGCAATCCCTAAAAAAGGGAGATGACAAAGAGAATTTAAAGCGCCAGTAAAGCAGCAAGGAAGAATCATCAACTGATTACAGCAATCACCTCCCCGAAAGTGATGGAAACACAGACAGGTTGTGCCTGTTGACTGCGGGCTTCAAAGGCATTTTCCTCCTGGAGAAACCTTGCAATTCTTTAGGGGAATGGTCTCTCGCCTTTTGACCCTTCTGGAATTTCCTCCCTACATGTCCACACCTAATTGGCTGAATGCCAGGACCCTCCCAAAATAGGAGACTAGATAAGACCCCTGGATTTCTTTGTTCTCTCTCTTTTGGCCCCTGGACCCCTTTGAGGAATAAACGACTTGGAATAATCTGGGGGTAAGAGCCTCTTTTGAAATCTTTTGTCCTGTCCCTTCGGAGATATTCCTCCAAAGCCTCTCCAGAGCTAGCCCTGGGGAGGGGGGCCGGGCCTGCGGGGGGAATATTTCAAAACATGACCAGCACTGACTCACAGTGTGGTTTCAGTATTAAAAGCCAACCTTGGCTCTCCAGGGGTTCTTGCTGCCTGTGCAGGCAAGCTGGGCTGCTGGGCATTCCCGCTTGCAGCCAGCAGGCCAAGTTCTGCTCTCTGGGATACACAGACACAGCAAACATGCATTTTCAACACATAGATATCAACCCCTGAGCACCAAAATGCTCTCAAAAAGTCTAAACCAGATGATTTTGAGTCCTTCCTGTCTCTTCCCACCAGCCCACTCTTGGCACAAGCCTCATTTAAGAAAATGTTTCCCTGACTGAAATTCAAATGGTCTCAGTTTTCCCCTTTAGAGTCCAACATGACTGCTGACGTTTTTCAACTTTTTCCCTCTCAGCTCTCTTGGGAAACTGCAAAACAGGAGCACATGGCTTTGGATGTGCTGTGGTTCTCCAAAGGGAAAGCAGAGCACCATGCTGCTTTTGGAAAACCTGAGCAGAGCTGGATGAAGCTTAGCAGGAGCCTGAAGTGGCACCTAAAGGCCTCCTACTGCTTCTGCTACATCAATCTGATTCCAGGGCTGTTTCAGAACATTTCCTGCCGTGCCAGTGCCACTAATGATAGTGATTCCAGCAGAAAGCGTAGACGACTCAGCCCCTGAGCTTTGACTGTGAGCTGCACAAAGGGAGCCAAACAGGCTGAGAGAGGCAGAAATTCCTACCAGGAACCAAGATTAACCAAGGAGACACAAGATGTGGTATAGACTCAAGCAAAGCATGAGAGCAGGTAAGAACTGTACAACCCTCAACATTCCTATCAATCAGAGCTTTCAAAAGAAGGAAACTCCTTTGGGATAGATACTGTCAGCCCATGGGCAAAATCAGGGGAGAGTTCCCAGCACAGGAAGATTTCCACCATCGTGCAGAACAAGATGCTGAGACATTTTCTTCTGGATGTGCTGCAGCAGATAACTTGCTTTGCTGTACACTATGGGAATTACACCACTCTTCCAGCACAGTGTTAACACTCCATGTCCCAGCACTTACCTCGCCCTTATTCATGAGAGACACCACCATTTCATAGACCTCATGAACGACAAAGTTCTGAAATACCACCTCTGGTGGGGAAACGCGAAACGATCTCTTTTTCCGGGGAGTTGATGACAGCTGGAGAGGCAAGAGAGAGCAGGGAGACGTTCAGCTGCTGGGAGGAAGGTTCATGAAGGAGAATCTTACACTGATCCCCACTGAAGTACAGACTCATGGCGAGCACCTCTGCCCAGGCCACACTAGGGAAACAGTAGCTCACCCACCTCTGCTCTCAGCTGATCAAGAGCTGCAGGGCCACAGAGAGCAGGCTCAAGCCAAGCTGCTCTTTTGGCACCTATTTCTCCGGGTTTCCTTCTCCAGAATGCCAGGCAGCACTTACCTTAAGCACTGCCCTGTGCCCATGAGGTCACAGAGCTCTGGGGCACTGACTGAGGACTCACGGAGGAAGTAAAACCCATAAATTTACATCAGACTCCATGGGAAACAATTTTGGGATGTCCGTTGTTCTGAGACAGGGAAACTGAGGCCCACACAACTGCAAATATCTTTTTTTCATCTAGAACTTAGACATCAGTAAGAAGAGAACAGTACCAGAGGAGGTGTGAGAGATGAGGTGATATTTTGCTGAACAATGTCAAAAGGTTATTGTGATGGATGAGAATTGTTATGGAGTTATAAGTTGTTGGCTATAGAGTTGGAATGTTTAGTTAAAATCAGTTCAAGAGTTATAATGCTGTTTAGCAGTTTTGTCCACTCTGTATCCCTTACCCCAAAATCCCACTTACCTGATTCCGTCGCCTTTCCGTCGGGTCAAGCCGTTGCTGCTCCCTGGCATCACTGCTCTCCATTTCTGCTGCTGCTCTACCTGCCTGCACCCAGCCTGTCCCACTGGCTCGTTCCCTGCTTGCTCCACTTCCTACTACCTGTCGGATCCTCTTCCTCCTTCCTGCTGACAACCGGCCTGTCAGTCAGGCTGCTGCTGCCACCCTTATGGAAATTGAAAGAGCCCAGCTGCATGATGGGACCATATCAACACCAAGAGCCCCTGGCCGAAACGAGCCAACTCAAAATTTAAATCTGCCAAGGACAGCACTGGACTGACCATACCCAAGGGTATTTATGCCGAGGGTATTCATAGACAAGCTCTTCTATCTCACCATAACTTCCAAAGGACTTAAAGAGCGAGAGACCCCTGGACTCTAGAAGCCAAGAGGAGTTCTTTGGAATTGCCGTGAGCCGACAAGTCCCGCTCTGCAGCGCAGGCAGCACAGTGGATTGCACCTCCTTCTCAGCGGTGTGGACGAAAGGGAGCAGCAGCAGCGGCGGCGTAGGCCACTCCTGAAGACCCCTGCTTATTAATAAAGGCATTTAAAGGAGGAAACTGTGTCTCCTGCCATTTGTAACAGTTATTAAGTTAAAGAATGAAAGTTGTTGGTTCTGTGTGTTGTTTGTGGTTTGGATTTTTTCAGGTTGGTCTGTTGCATGCTGCTGTGAGCTGGGAGAAGGACGTGGTTGAAGACCTGACCAAAAGGAAGTAGGAGGAGAGGGGAGGGGACAGAAAGGTTGGTGGTCAGAGCGAATGGAAGTTCCCGAGTACCGTCCAACGGGAAAGGGGCCGGGGGCCGCCCCAGGCAGGTATAAAGGGTATAGAAAGATTGCCATTTTGCTGGAGGGTGTCTTTGTTCGTCTCCGGGGAGAGGGAGACACGCCCAGCTCAGTTGAATCGTTACTAATAAACAGCTTTCTTTTGCTTGGATGATTTTGTCCCCTTTAATTGTATTTAAAAGTTAGTGCATTGCTAGCAGAGGTAAAGGCAAAAGTAAAGTAACACAGAAGTTAGGAAAAAGACAAATGAGGTGATTGCTGAATGAGGATAAGGGTCAGTTCTTTTCTCAGCAAGTTGGCATCTCCTTTTTAAACGGGTGCTTTCTTGTAACCTGTTACTGCCATCTTATTTAATACCGTTGTAGAGCACATCTGGAATGACACAACAGCAACAAATGCTTCTGGAGCAGAGACCTTGCTTTGAGAAAACTCTCCCCTGCTTTGTCTGCCCTCTCCAGACACACTGCTGTCACTCCAGAGACACAAGCAGGAATCCTCCGTGACTTGACAGGAGGCACACTCTGCCCAAGGGAGTGGCTGCAGCACGCTGTCCCCTTAGTGGTGCCCTTCTCTGAGGTGTTCCCAACCCCCCCTCTCCAGGGCGATCCTTAACCACTTTGTTACACATCTCATGCTGCCAATTTCCTGCTCAACTGCCCACCTCGGTCACCTACCCGTTTGGAGTGGGCTTTATACTGAGCCAGTCCTGCAAGAAAAGCAGCTTTAAACACACCTCTAAGTAGGCACTGATCCACATAAAGCACATCCATTCCCCTCTGCCCAGGGTGAGTCCCCTGTACATCTGGCAGCCTGCAAAATCTAACACCACGTCAGGGTTCCAACCCAAAGCATGAATGCAATGAGTTTTGTTAAATCTGAAGTAATTACTGCAGCTACTCGGCCTTCAAAGGCCAACGCTGCCACTGTGGAGGGAATCCTATGACCCCAAGCATTTGCTGGTGACCGCACCTAAGCAAGAGGCGGCTGTTTCAGCAGGAGAATGGCAAATGGTAATTTTGTGCCTTTGCGTCCCCAGCCTTCCCCCCCTTGTTTTAGCAATGGCAGCTACACTCCAGCAAAGCCCAGCAGCTTCAGCAGAGGTTATTTGTGTTGGCTTAGTGCAGATCAGGACTCCAAGTCCACCACAAGCAGCAGTTTGCAATGGCAGGACCTGGACACTGAGATGTTTTGCTGGAGGCGAGCCTGTCACAAGCACACATCCTCTTCAAACTTCACAACAAACAGAAAGAAAAAGAGCAGGAAAAGGCTACCTTTTGACGACTCAGTCTCAAGATTTGAAATGGGCTAATGCTGGGCAGAATAGGCCTCCCAGTCCTGGCCTGAACCTTCCCCCTCAGGAATGTAGATGGAAGCAGCTGAAAGGCAAAAAAAAAAAAAAAAAAAAAACCAACAAAAACAAACAAACAAAAAAAAAACCAAAAACAAAACAAAACAAAACAAAAAAACCAACAAAAAAAACCCACACGCAGCAAGAGCCTCAGAGATGCCACTGTTCACATAGACTTTCTCTTGAACAAGCGGCACTGGTGAATAATTTGTGATCGCATGTCTAGGACAGTCCTGGAAGCCCTGGAAGTTACTTGCTGAAATACTAAGCATCAGTAAATTAATAATACAGAGTAAAATACACATACTCCAACCACACGGCTCCGTCCCATTAGCTTCTCCATGATTTGATGTGACTTGTTTGGGGATTTCTGCTCTTTGGGCAATTTTTTCAGAAAGCTGCTCCTCCTCAGATAGCTTCGTCATGTCATTAGGGTCTATCTCCGGAAACTCTGCCTCGTCCTCATAAAACGGCTCCTCAGAAAACTCTTCCTCCTCCTCCTCCTCCTCCTCCTCTATGTAAAGCCACTCCTCCTCAGAAAGCTGCTGCTCCTCAGGCTGCTGCTGCTCCTTGGAATCCTCCTCCTCCTGCTGCTGCTGCTGCTGCTGCTCAGAATCGTGCTGCTCGGCAAGCTGCTGCAGCTGCCACAGCTCAGAAGGATGGATCTCAAAAGGATGGTCCTGCTCCCACCAGAAACGACTCACCAGCTTCTTCTGATGCCTTACAGTAGTAGAAGACAGGAACCGCCCTGCAGAGAGGAAGAGGACACCTTTCAAAGACAAAACCCTGTGTTCCCAGCAACTCTGCCTCCTGCTGCAGGTAGGTGGAAGAGAGCTGGGATGCACTTGGAGCATCTCTGGCCAAGTACTTTCAGCAGGAAATAGAGCGTCTGGGAGTAGGGTCCCTGCCTGCAGCACACACTCCCGTGCCAGAGCAGGAGAGCTGGTTTTAGACAATGACTTTGCATTTGCCCTGGAATGGGGAACTGCACACGGACAGGGGCTGTAGGGCAGCTCACGCATTACACCATTGTTTTTCCCAGTCTCAGACTTCTCTCAGAGATGACCTGATGTCCCCTTCCCAGCCCTGACCCAGGCACGTGGCTTTCCCCAGAGTCTGCCTCAGCTCCTTTGCAGAGCACAGGTGGCAGGGCGAGAACAAAAGGGGCTGAAAGGCAGAGGGGGGCAAGGAGAAAACTCCAGCTGCAGCTGGGAAGATGCTGATGAAAGTGGATGTGTGGACAAGGATGAAAAAGCAAGTCATGTTTTGGAGTGAAGTGGCAGGGTGTTCTCCCCAGGCCCTCAGCTACCGAGTGAAATGCCCTTACGCATCAGAGTGGTTGAGAATGGCTTCTTCACTGCTTCACTATCTGCAGCTTCCTCCCAGGAGTATTCCAGGGCTACCTTCCCTGCCTGTGTTGTGCATCCTGAAACTGAAAAGCAAGGAGGAGGAATAAAAAAAAAGTCCAATAAATA
Organism: Chamaea fasciata; assembly: GCF_029207755.1. NCBI lineage: Eukaryota > Metazoa > Chordata > Aves > Passeriformes > Sylviidae > Chamaea > Chamaea fasciata. The sequence continues at coordinate 21,470,470 of NW_027094097.1, read as the reverse complement.
CAAAGCAAATAGTACAGTAACATTGCCTGATGGACTCCTGGCATCAATTTCTCCTGAGGAGCATCTTCTTCCCCAGGCAACCCTGCCACGTTCCGCTGTCCTGGGTGGCCCAGAAATGTATTTCCAAGTCTGGAAGTTTAAGAGGAAAGGGCCAACATGGTGCCCAGGACACTGAAGCTGAGGGGCTTACTCTGGACTTTAGGTTTTGGTTTGACTGCAAACTTATTCTTGAGCAGATGAGGACAGGTGACAGGCAGTGAAAGCAAACCCACGGCTGTCCTCAGCAGAAGGGTGTGGCAGCACTGAACCTGTCCTGACCACCACCTCCTGCTTGGCTTTGTGTGCACGTGAATGGGCCTGTGCTGGTTTTGGCTGGGGTAGAGTTCTGGGAAGCAGGCACTGGGTCAGCCCTGGGCAAAGGCAGCTCCCGCTCACAGGGCCCTGCCTGGCCTCCAGCACTCACGTGGCTCTCCTTGTCTGGAAGGGCAAGGGATCCTTGAGCTGGACCACAGTCGTGTTCAGTTTTAACTGGCTGCAGGCAACAATGGCACTGAGGTACAGCTCGGCCTCCTGGCTGCTGTCCTCCAGCACAGCGTGAGCTGGTTCTGGGACTCTCTTGACCACCTGCAAACAGAGGAGGGAGGAATCACCGAGCAGAGCCCACAAAGTCAGGCTGAGAAGGGAGTCTTTTGGCCTCCGGGATCAGCCTCATAGAGGGACTGGAAAGGACCGTTCACTTTCACTTCCCGCCGCGTAGGGGGGGAACGGGGCGCCGGGATGGGCGCGGCTGATGGAGCCGCAGCACCAGCCCGCCCCGCCGCCTGAGACTCAACCGACAGCGGAGGAAGCGGCGCAGGCGGCGCGAGCGGGGAAGAACCCGCGGAGGGGGCGGGGCGCGGTGCAGGGCCGCTCGGGCCCGGCCCAGCCTCCCCAGCACGAGCAACATCACTCGCCGCGCCCGGCGGGGCTGACACGGGGAGGGGAGGGGAGGGGAGGGGAGGGGAGGGGCGGGGCGGGGCTGGCAGCGCCCCCAGCATGGCTCCGCCTGTGGCGCAGAGGCCCAGAGAGGGCCCCGCCCGCTCCACGCGGGGCGGGACGGACTGCCCGCCCACAGGGATCGGGTCCGACAGCAAGTCGATCAACGCTCCCCCCTCCGGGGCCCTCGCCGCTCGCGCGGGCGCCTTGCTCAGCGCATCGCCGGGCGGGGCTGCCCCCGGCTCCAGCGCCGTTCCGAGGGGGTATTTCGTGGCCCACACCGCGATGTGGACGCTGCGTCGTCACCGCGTCCGGCTCCGACAGAGGCGCCTGCGGAGCCCGCGACCCCTCGCTCCCCCCCGACGCCGGAAAGGCGCAGAGGGATTGAGAGCCGCCTCCGCTTCTCCGCCTCCTGGGCGTGGGGACGGGCGGAAGCAGCGCCGCGCTCCCCGCCAGCGCCGGGAGAGCGCCGGGGAGGGGGAAACCCCCCCGCTCTTCAGCCTCCTGGGCGCCGGAATGGGCGAAGCGGTCGGGGCCGGCACGGCCGGCTCCTCAAGAACTGGCGAGCCCCCGCTCAGCGGCTCGTCCGCGCCCCCCGGGGAACCTGGCTCGCCATCCACGAACGCAGCGTCCCGGGGGTCAACGGTAAGCTCCCCGCCCCATTCGGACCCTGAATCCACCTCGGCTTCCGAGGGGAGGACCTCCTCCTCAGCCTCAGCGTCCGAGCCCGACAGCCCCTCAAAAGAACTGCCGATACTCAACGGGGCCCCGGAGTCCCAATAACTCCTTAAAACAGTATCGCATCGTCTCCAGAGCACCGTCAGATTTACCATGTCTGCATCGTAATTCGCAGACAAAGCCCAAATCAGATAACCACCCAGGCGACCCCAGGCAGTTTCTGAGATAGCCATCCCAGCATGAATAAGGAAGCCTTTTGCCTTTCCAAAATAATATAAACACTGAAACTCTTCCTCAGAAACAAAACCCTGGTTCCGTTCCAGCAGATGGCGCCAGAAGGCGAAGACAGCAACCTCTGTCTTAGAGCTCCGGGATACCATATTCGCAGGCGGCTACCTACACACAACCCCCGTTACCTTGAAGACAATCTCACTGACTCCACACACTGTAATTCTCACGAGCGGGCACCAGATGTCGCCAGTAGGGACACGAAAGAACCACACTCACCCGACAGGTTGAAGTGAGGAAAGAAAAAAAAGCGCCGTTTATTGTCGGGTTTGGGTTTAAACAGGATTTGGAGTTTGGCCCAGGATTGGAGGACAAAGGGGACACCCCTCTGACCCCAATGGTCATCTCAGAAGTCCATCACATATTGGTATGTGAAAACAATCTACTTGTTTATGTTACATCCCTGAGAAACTCCACTGGAAATAGGTAAACAGTCATCAGAAGGCTGAAAATCGAGGCGACACTGAAGAGTTCTGGAAAGCACCTTTTTCTTCTTGTCTTAGGAGAAAGTGCTCTCCACATGTCACGTGTGGAGCAACAACCACACTGCAGGGAGCTGGCAACGGGCATTTTGGGATGTGAAAGATCTCACTGGGAAAGTCTCCAACTGCAGATGTTCTGATAGAAAAGAGGATGGTTTAGAGGCCTTAAAATGGTCCAGAAACTCAGAAAGAACCTTCACCCAAGACGAGTGTGTTTGGCAATAATGACAATAAAAGCAAGAGTCTCTGGAGATGATCCTTCTCCAGACTCCTCCATACTGTCATACAGTGCCTGGGCTACTCCATGATGAGATATCCCACACAATACAGAGATCACAACTAAAAACTCTGGTATCCATGCAGACAAAACTTGGAGTTCACCAGCACATGCAGGAGAAGTATACTTCTCTCCACTTCCAAAGAAGAGACAGAGTGCAGCAGACTTAACTCCTTGTTGGTGAAAAGGCACCAGATCAGATGAAGAGATTTCAACCACCATAAAGTGGGATAACATCATCAAACATTGTCTCCCATTCAACACGGGCTGCAACCCTTGTGCTTGTGGCACAGACTCGTAGTTTGTGTTGGCTAAAGGTCTCTTGTCAAAAGGCCTCCCCCTCTCACGTGAGTGTGTCCGGTCACTGTGCATCCACCTCTCCCCTAGAATGCACTGCTGGTGAACCTCACGGCTGTCCAATGTCCAGAGGAAGCAGGAGCTGCTCAGCCAGCAGTGATGGGGGTTACCGTGGCTCTTTTTGTAAAAGCTGGGCTGTCTTCTTTTGCCATTTTGCTTCTCGCCTTCCTTTTTCCAGGCCACCTGGCTGCCGGCTCTTCCCTGGTGGTTTGATTCCACGTGACAATGCGCATTTTGTTGTCGCAGTCCTGAACCTCCCCTCCTGGCAGCTCAAAGTTGATCTCGGTCACCTTACATTTCACAAGGTGCCTCCTGAAGGTGGCTGGGACATCTGATTTCAAGGTCACTGTGATGTCCTTGGCACAGCCAGGATGGAGATGTCCCACCTAGGGAGAATCAGGGAGTCAAAACCAAACCGGAAGCACTGCCAAGGGCAGGACTGACAGCAAAAGGGACTGATGTGGTGAGCTGCTGTGCCAGGAATCTGCGCGTCGGAGTGGATTTATGTGAAGTTTGATAGACAAAAGTATGAACAGAAGGTGCCACCTCCCATAACATGAAGCCGTTTCTGCAAGGCTGGCAGCCATTGCCAAGCCAGGGACTTGGCATCTCGGCATCTCCTACGTGGCACTGGAATGGGCTGTCACTGGTACGTGAGGACTGCCTGCCAGCTCCTGGGAACACCAGGGCAGGGCTTGAGCAATGGGGAAAGGCAGAGCCGTCCACGCTCACCTTGGGAGAGAACTGGAATGGTGCGTTTGCCTCCCACTCAAAGCGCATGACCTTCGTACAGGTGTGGTTGGTGATGGTGAAGGTCCTGTTGCAGGGCTCTCCAACAGAACAGTCCCCAAACTGGATGTGATTCGCTCTGACAGCTGCTGAGGAGGAGAACAAGGCAACCTCAGCATGCAGGGAGCTCCATCCACCCCCATTCACGTGCACAGACACCTGTATGTTCAATGCTTTCTTGCTCCAAGCCTTCCTCCCTCTGGAAGGGAGTTTCCCAGGCGGCTCCCCAGCCCACCACTTTCAGGGAAACACCCTGACACACCCCTAAGCCAGCCACATGAAGCACAGCACACATTGCTCTGCAGGCATGCCTGCCACGCCCACAGGCCACCAAGTCCGGTGGGTGACAGCCCAGGCCTGGCTAGAGAGAGGACACACATGATCAGACATTTCCCTCTTCCTTGCTCCACCTTGGCAGCCTCTCCTCTCTTACCATCAATGATGTCTTTCTTCAGAATGCTCTCAGCATTCCTCTCCTGTGTACCTTCCTCCAGTCCGTCGAGGGTGAATTCGTCCTTGTGGCCTTCACCCACCAGCTCCATTAGGGTCTTGTTAGAGTATTTGTCCCCCACTAACGCACGAATCCTCCCTTCCAGTCGTTGAGCCAGGGTGGGTTTGAAAATGACGTCGAACTTTGTCGATTCCCCAGGACGCAGAAGCAGGAAAGGCTTTGGGGGCTTACGCTCTGCACAGCAACGGAAATCAGAGTTAAGTGATACGGCGGTACAGAGGAAATATTTCCATAGGCTGTATGAGGAATGAGAGGTTGAAATCAGCTGCCTCCTAAGCACGGGTTCTACCCCCAGTGGTTCCAGACCCTCTTCCTGTGTTCGCAAGACTGCCACCTCCAGACACATCACCGCTTAAGCAGCTTAACCTCAGGTTGATGCCCAGCCCGCATTCCATCTGCTTCCAGCCAGCTCCAGCCGTATGGAAAGCGGAGCCAGAGAGTGCTTTTGGCTTCTGCTGGTTGTCTGTGTGCTCAAGGGCTGTGTCCATTCAGGCTGGTGCCTTCCCTCAAGCAGCAAATACCTCAGAGGGTCCACTGAGGTAGTGACAGTCCCCCACAACTCAACCCACCTTGTCTAGAGGAGCCAAAGAACTTCTTACAACTTGCTAGGAGAAAGTCCCCAAGAAAAGCTTGGGGGACAGAGAGCCCAAGAAAAGAAACTGTGTCTAACATCTGGCTGCTGCTCAGAGAAGCCAAGAGCAGGGCACACGTTTTCCCTCTGTGCAGGATCACACTTCACGGTTAATGAATTTACCGTGGACAGCAGAGTCGTCTTCCGCATCTTCAGTGTAGAATCTCTCAAGTGTGGAGCCCCTGCCTTTCAAGAGGAACGCTCCGTGCTCATCCTCCAGGTGTAACGTGAACTGAGAAAAGGGAGCACAGAGCACATTGACACTTGGTGTGAGTACAGGGTGGGAACACAGGGACTGACACCGCAGTGCTGCTGGTCCCGCATGGGAACCCAGCACCTCTCCCACTACAAACAGCACTTAGCACAAAAGTTAAGTCAAACCAGCTGGGAAAAAAGAGCGCTCAGAGGCATTTGGATGGACCTGACACAGAATCAAACAGGACAGAAAGTAATGAGCAGAATGTAATTAAGCCACAACTAAGTTTACTTAAAATGCAGTAAACTGGGATCGAAAACAATCTAATGGAGCTGGAAAATCACCCCATGTCCATGAGAACAAAAGGTGACCTGAGAGATGGGGGAAAATACTGCACCACCTTTCCTGTGTTCAACTTAAAGAAGAAAGGCTAGAGGCACGATTTCCAAGAACTCCCTTCTTGGAGAACAGATGTCAGTCACTTGCTTTAAAAGAATTTCTGACACCTCTTCCCAGGTCTGCCGTGTTTTCTGGGACCCTTCCCCTGTGCCACAAGCACTTGTTCCCAAACCAGACCATTCCTTGAGCAGGTCTTCACCTTGACAGGTATTATGCCCTTGTTTTGGATGACCAGGGGGAGCATCTCTGACTCCCCCAGCCGGAGCCTCTTGAAGCACAGCTCGGAATTTCCCCTCCTGCTGCAAGCACTTGGGCACACGACTGTCAGCTGCGGCTCATGCCCCTTCCCGCTGATGGTGAAGGTCAGGATTTGGGGTTTAAATTTCACAGGGCTGCAGGAGAGGCACAGAAACAATTTCAGCTGGCACTAACCCATTTCTCCCTGGGCGAGTGAGGCAGCAAGGGCCACCCACAGTGTTTTCCCTGCCTGAGGCTCCTGAACCACACAAGGCAGCCCCCACCAGGCTCTTCCCAATCCACTCAGGGCCATTCACAAGAGGACTCTGTTCCAAAGCGCCCTCCACAATAACAATTAAAAATAATTTCAGTTAATTGAATCATGCCATCCAGGAGGTAGATAATGAGGCACCAGATGAGGCATGGCAAATCTCCTGGCTGCAGTGAGATGAGACACATGCAACAAGCAAAAGCACAGCATGAAAGCAGTACAAAAGCAAGAAGGCAAAAATAAATCATTGTCACCATCAGTAAAGATCATTTCCAAGAACAGTAAGAAAGCAATTGCATATTAGCAATTAGACTTCTCTTGTTCCAATTCAGCCACTAAAAGGTTGAGGAAGGGCAGGTCAAAGCTGCACTACACAGGTCCCAGGGCAGAGGAACTGTGCTTCTCTTTCATACCAGCTCCAGTCCCTTACATAAAATAGCTTAATGAATACCAGGGAATCACAGTGATCAGAGGAGCACTTAATTTTACAGGTACACAGGAAATTGTGACTGCTGACCTGCTGGCACAGGAACTGCTTCATCTAGGCCTTTGTCCTTGGAAATCCCCAAGTCAGCTGCAGCACATCTCAGTAACTTTCAGCTGGCTACCTAATATTTCCATGTCTTCATAATTCCTCATAAAGGATAAACCATCAGTCTCATTTTTTGGCTTTGTCCAACGGTTACTGCCTCCCAGATCATCTCATGCCAAGTACTCTGCCTATGGCTACTGAAAGCATTAGAGCTAATAAGAGGCCTGTGCCTGCCCAGTGGAGAGGGAGCTATCACTGAAGCCTCCCCCAATATTTCACAGTCAGTTACCCTTCTGGGATGACAAGGGAAGCCTTGAAAGTGCAGTCGTAGGTCTGCTCATCTGGTGGGGTGAAGGTCACCGTAGCAACAGCACAGGATGAGCCCTGAATGGACATCTTGACTGCATACAACTTGAAAACGTTGTTGACAGGGCTTTTATCCTTGGGGGAACCCAGAGAGCAGTGTTAGGAGAAAACACCTTTCAACATGACACAGTTTTATTCATAAATGCGTTACTGAGAACAGCCCCAGGCAGTGTGTCCTCCTCCCTGTTTCCCTGGGCAGGCTCCCTCCCTCCCAGGGAACGCTGACCTTGTGCTAAAGCAGTTTGTGTTTTGAGCCCTGGCCGCTGCCCCAGCATACATGGGAGGTGGGCACTGCTTGGAAAACCCTGCAAATAACCTGGAACTGGCCTTCAAAGTGAAGGAAAAGCCAGGGAGCCTGAGGAAATGCCTCCTTTGAACCCTGGCATGTCAGTTCATGACAGCCCCTCTCTGAGTGTGCGTCCAGGAGAGGTTCAGAAGGATTCACTTCTCCCGCCAAAGGCCCAGAGGTGTGAGCCAGAACCTTGCCTGAGACATGCAAAATTCAACACAACTCTTCCCTGGCTCTGCTGCTCTCCCCTGCAGTTTGACCTGCACTGAGCTAGACTAGTCTGGGCCCCAGGAAGCAATGCATCTGGAGAACAAAACAGACTCTCACACTGCCTTTAGAGGGACACCATCACCTTGGCCTCCTGTTCTTACCTTTCCACGCAGGGGTCTGATGGAGAGCACCACATCACACGGCAGGCTGCTTGCATGGTAGATATTGAAATGAGCTTCAGCTTCTTGCGCAACCAGAACCTCGTTGAAGATGAATTTGTTCCCATCTCTGATGAACAAGCCCACGCCTTCCACTGACCGCAGCTTGCGGCTGAGGTCAGTGCTGCTGCAGATCGGGTACTCCTTGAAGATTGACAGGACATCCTCAACGAGTCCTGTGGATAGACCAGAGGGATGAGCATGGAGGAGAAGCCTCGCTGATGAATTTATCTGGACCCTGCTGGCCTCTCAGGAGGCTTTTCCTCTCAGTCATCCTTTCTGCCCTGGGTGACTGCTAAACCCAGCCTTGGGTGGGGGAGCTGGCTTTGAGGATGGAGCTCAGTCAACCTCGGTCTTAGAGAGCGCTGCTTTCCTTTTATCCTTCCATGCATCCCTCTCAGCCTGGGAAGGATGAGTCTGCTGGTGGACTTGAAGAGGGCTGGAACTTCTGAGGATTCAAAGGCGGGACACCAGGGCTAGCGTGCATCTCTATCCAAGCAGCAAGTTTAGGTGCTGATCAGCAGCAGGTGTGACCAAGGGAACCTGTGGGCAGTACGTACCTGGGAGGCAGGACTCGGCAGTCAGGGTAAAGGGAATGCCAAGGGGATTGTCCCTGGGGTCTCTGCCCGTGATGTCAATGTAGAGCTGCTCCTCACACGTCCCCTCCTGCCCTGCCAGGCATTCCACTGTGATCTTCTGCTGGCCCCACGGACTGATGGAGCCGGAGCAAGGGGACACCGTGAACATGCCAAGACTGAGGGGACCCTGCAGAAAAAGTTCCAGGAGAGGCTGATGGCTAACAGCTGTGCCTTGAGCACCCCAGCAAAGAGTGTGTCCCGCCTTGGCCTCCAGCTGGGCCCAAGCACCCCAGTCCCAGGGCAGGGAAGGATGACTCCATGGCCCAAGGGCAGCCCCAGGCTGAGACCAACAAGCCAAGAGGAGCTGCAAGCCTGTCCCAAGTAGCAGAGAGAAAGGAGTTTGAGTGTAAAGAATGAAGGTGGTAGCTGTGATCCTTCAGCCTCCAGAGGTAACACAGGAGAGCAGAAATAGCTGTGAGAAAGGACAGGAGAAAGGTAGGTGACTTGGAAGAAGAAAAAGCAATGTTGTCTGAGCTCTGCGGACTGGGAGTTCACTGAGGCGTGTTTTTGCTTCTGTGGTGTTCACAGACCTATGCTGGCTAGCAGCTACCAAACACAGGACCTGCTCCCCCCTGTTGATCCCACAAGTCCAGGTCAGAGCCAAAGTACAGGAGTGTCAGTGGGACTGAGCAGATACTGGGTTCCATCCTGTAGACCGTGTCCCACCCTATAGCCATGAGCCCCCAGCCAGGGCACAGCAGCATCTTCTCACATCCCCCGCGGCAGCAGCACTGTTGGGGAGCAGGAGTCACCCACCTGTCAAGGAGCTCGATTTCTTTCCTGTTGAGCGCTTTGCAGCTGATGGAGCAGATTGCTCTTGCTTTGAACTGAGAGGAGAAAGCAGAGGTATCTGTCATGCTGAGCTCCCCTGCCTTTCTCTGAGGCCAAAGCTGGCCTTCCTCCACACGGAGGGAAGCCTTCCTGCTCCTGATGGCTCCCAGAGTGCAGCACCCATTGCTGGACAGGAGCTCTATCACCAGCTTTGTACTACACCTGGGGACACTGCGGTGTTTTTTTGCTCCCTCTCCCCAAGCCAGGGATGCAAACGGACAACAGCCCAGGTCTCCTGGCTGCCTGCCACATACCAGCCGTGGGCTGGTGCCTCCTCAGACAGGAAAGGTGGTGCAGGGCTTCTCGTACCTTTGGCTTTCCCATGCAGATGCATCCTCGGGTGCTCGGTGGATGTAGAATTCGAAGCTGAGCATGCCTTTGTTCTCCAGGATGACAGTCTGGGTCTTCTTGGTGCCCTCGAGCATGGCACCGAAGTCGATGGGTGAGGCGGGCTCAATGCTGTACTTGCTGTACACAGCTCTCACCGACACCCTCAGTGGGATCTCGGCAACAGTCTGGCCTCCTTCCCCTGAGCTGCCGTCTATCACCTGTGTCCACAGGAAGGGGTGGTAAACACAGCAAAGAGGCCAGCCTCTACCCCAGTCCCCAGTCTCCACCCCAGGCCTCCATCAGTTTACCCCTCCCTGTTTAAGCACCTCCTCCGGAGTCAGAAGCTCAGCTCCACTTAAGAAGCCTCCCAAATGGTTTTGAAAGACTTTGTTTGTGTATGTAGGAGAGAGGATTCTCCAGTTAAAGCACTCCTTCCACTCGACACCTATCCTGTTTACACTCCCAAAATGTCGAGAGATAACACAGCCTGGCCCAAGCAGCTCACCTGGCAGTACAGGATGGGTTTGTTCTTGAGGAAGATTTCACTTGTGGGGTGGAAGAGCATCTCAATATTCACACCAGGCTGGGAGGCAGTCAGCATGCCCGACCGAGGCTCAACGCTGAAGTGGGATGCCAAGTTTTGCGTCCTGGGACCTGCACCCTTCAGCGTGAAGCTGGGGAGAAAGGGAAGGAATGGAGATCTCTGCAGTTAAAAGTACAGGCACCACCAGCACGGCCAGGACTTTGCATAGGACCAGAAAAAAAAAACAAAAAAAAAGGGAGAGTTCAGCTCTGCTCAGGGAATCCTGGATCTTGACAGAGAGTGCAGACAATCACAAGGTTAATGCATGAAACCTTGACACCAGAATTTTTCATTTGCTTCTTTACAGAGTCTCAGAAAGAGAAAGGAAGTGACCATCAAAGAAAAGCAATGAATCTCATCATTTCAGTGGCTGAAATTTTTGGGGCTCTCCTTTGGGTTCGTGCTGAGCTGTGAAGAATTGCTGGTTTGTGGCTGGATTCTCTAGTAAAATAGTTGAGATTAGAGAGTCCGGGTTTTGTATTTCCCATGAGGTAGCCAGCATGAAAACAGGTTCTAGCCATTGACAGAGGGAGAATGCAGGCCTGGGAATCTGAAGAAATGCTCACTACCAGGCAGCTGGACTCACCTGTACTCAATGTTGTATACCCCTTTGTTCTTTAGACTCAGGACTTTCTTCACCTTATCTAGGACATTAATGGTTCCAAATTCCAAACTTCCATCTGGACCTGCAGAAAACCCGCAGAGCCAGGTCAGAAATGGTATTTATCAGCTGCAGAACACGCCAGGTCACAAACTACATGGAGGTCTTGACACAAAACCCTTTCCAGCAAGTTTCTGTTCTTGACAGTATTTTCCAGCTATTTGTCTGCCTTTTCTCTTCCTACTCAAATTATCTGCAGGATTAGTAGCTACGGAAATTACTTTATATGCTGTGCTGAGCCCGTGGGAGTTGCCAACTGCCTGTTCCCGTCACTGTTGTTTCAAAGCCCCCAAATCCAATCTGCACGTGAAGCTGCACACTTCAAAGTTCAGAGGGGAGAGACTTAAGGCTGTCAATGCCCTGACAATGCATTATTCCACACCACTTGCAGGGTTTGTGCTTCATGTGTCCATGCCATCCTTGCATGCTATCCCATCCCATCCCATCCCATCCCATCCCATCCCATCCCATCCCATCCCATCCCATCCCATCCCATCCCATCCCATCCCATGCGCTTTGGTCGCCCGCCCCCCAAGGTAATGCAGTGCACCTGGACTGCTTTGTCTGGGAGGCGTCCACTGACCTTCAGGCATGTCGATCCTCAGAGAAACATCATAGACCTTTGCAGAGATTTTGATGTTTTCAGCCTGAACAATCCCCAGGATGTTTTCTGTGTCTGAAACCTGAGGCAGCAAGAAACAAACACTGTTCAGATCATTCTTTTGGTAGACAGCCTCCAAGTCCTTGTCTCTGCTGGCTGCTTCCCCTGTGGCCTCCCAGGCTTCACAAGCGTCGGTGGACTCCCAAGCTTTGCTAACCTGTTCATCTCATGGGCTGCCCCAGTGGGATTCAGCTGCAGTAAAAAACCCTATCAGCCCAGCTCTGTCTTCACCATAGAGAAGAAGATGTTCTACCTCAACAGAAGAAGGTCCTTCCTCCCTTGGGAGCCGGGGAGCTAAGAGTGGCCATCCCTGTGTTGCTTCTGGCCTTTGCTATCAAACACGTCTGAGCTCAGAGTCCTTGGAGCAGGGAGACCCTCCGGGGACACTACCCTGAGCAGGAACCCATGGAAGGCTTACTCGCCTCTCCCTCCGCATATGGTTCAATTCCCATATTATTTCATCCACGGCAGCTTTCTCCTCCTCAGGGAGGGCATCATACTCTTCCTCATCCATTCTCAAGGCACGTTCTCTGTTCCTCTGAAGAGCTTCCTCCCGCTGCAGTTCTTTAGCACAAACCAGAGGAGAAACCATGAGTGACAGCAAGCACAGCTGGGTGCTTTGGGAGTCAGCTGCAAGGACTCACAGCTTTTCCCAACCCAGCATATCACACCAGGAGACATTGGGGAGCTCATATCCCTGCTCCAAAATTCAGACAATCCCTCAAACGATGGCCAGGCAGTGAGTTCCTGTGCTTTTCCTGGCTTAAGTGCACCAGGGCTGAGGACAGTTGTTTGTCACTGAGCTACAACAGCTTGAACTTCTGCCCAAGCTTGAATGTTAGAGATTAAGGTGTCTTAAAGCCTCCAGTCTCCTGCAACTCTGAGATGAGTGTGGTTACAGAGGCAGAAGGTGGAAAGATGAATAAAAACACTTCTTACAAGCTCTGCTGCAAACCCAGACACACAGAGATAAGTCTGAGGGCTTGAGAGAGAAGATTTGAGAGGGACAGACATATCTCACCTTCCCTCTGTCTTTCATCTTCCTTCCTCTGTATTTCAGCTTCCTTCCTGGCTTTCCAAGAAGCATAATCCCGATGCACGTGCACCACGTAGATATAATGGCGATTCTTGACAGCTGTGAGTACACAGAGCAGAGAAGATTCCAGGCTTCTTGCAAAGAGGCTCTCCAAGCCATCAAAGACCACTCCCTTGCAGCAGTCTTCGTGCTGCAAATAAAGGGAAGAGTAAGTCAGCCATTGCACACAGGGAGCTCACAGCTGGACAGTAAACCCAGATGTCACAGGGCACCAGCTGTCCTTGTTCCAGGTGCATTAGCTAAGAGCAGCTTGTGTCTGTCCTTAGGCTCTGCCAACTAAGGGCATCTGCAGCTTCCCCCAGGGTTCCCTGCACACAGGCCAGGATCCTCCAAGAGCATGTACAGACCTCCTCCTCTCCGAGTTGTACCTCACTGCCTGTTCTCCGGAGCAGGAATGTCTCCTTTTCCCCACCCCACATACCTTCAGCCTCTCACAGAGGATCTCCACCAGCAGGTGCTCGGGCAGCACACAGCTCAGGCAGTTCAGCTCTTCCCCACAACTGCTGGTGATGTTCAGCTGCTGCGGTGCAGGAGCAGTGGAAACTGTGAACTGTAATGTGGACCATTGTAAGGAAAATACACCCCGGTGGAAAGCCCTGGACAACTCCCACTGCTGGGCTTGCAGCTGGGGTTCCTCACTAGTGGAGACTAGAACAACCCTGCAGTGCAGGCTGGGGGCTCCAGGGGATGGTCCTGGAGGGCCCATCCCCTGGCCAGCAGAGACCCAAGCCTGCAAACTCCTGGTGCAATGGATCCACATACCAGGCCCTGGCTGGCACAGAGCCTCCACTGTAAGCAGCCCCTGCCCATCTCACAGACAATGCAAAGGTCCCAGGCACCAACCCAGGCAGATCATGTTTACCTGGGGTTTGCTGGCTGGCTCCGTCTTCTTTTGCGCTGGTGTGCTCTTGCCTTTGGCATTCTTCTTGTTCATTTTCTCCTGAGAGGCTTGTCTTCTCTTGGCCAGAAGAGCGAGCTGACGCTTTTTAGCTGCATAGGGGACATATGGTTCAGGAGGGCTTTGAAAAGCAAGTAGGCACCTTTCACCACAATGGGCACAGCCTTGGACCCTGGAAGGAACGCGGCACTTTTTCCCCAGTCTGCCGGGCACTGGCAACACTCAGAAGCAGCTCCCTCCCTGCTTCTCTTACCAGCACGCTATCCCATCCTTGATTTTAAAGCCAGCACTATGTCCCTCCTAACAACTGTGCATGCAGGTGACACTGCTTGCACAGGAGTTCCCCTATGGATCAAGCCAAGGATTTGTCCTCCAGGACCATTGTTTCCATACACTGCACCCATCCTGCATTCTCCTGTGGAGACCTGCAGCCCTGCCCCGCTTGCACCACCCGTCTCTGCTGAAGCTAAATGCTCCTTGTGGGAAAACCCTGCTGGGACACAGACTCCTTTTCCTTCCGCCAGCTCCCAACCCAGCCAGGTTCAAAAGTGAGCAATGCAAAACTTCCCCCTGCACTGTGGCAGGTCTGGCCTCACCCTGCAGAGCTCAGGCTACCAGCTGCCCAGTAAGCTTCCTAAAAGTCTCTGGTCTCACATGGAGAACAGCCCAACATACACGAGCTGTGTAACCTGACAGTGAGCACAGGTAAATCCCGGGAGACAAGAGCTCATTTGTAGCATGTCTCTGATTGGAAACTCCTCTGGGAGGCTGTCCTTCCCTTCCTCTTGTTTGCAAGGTTACACTCATAGTCAGTCCTCTTGTGCTTAATGAGCCACTTCAGAAGGCTTTTTCCTTGGTAAAGTGGGCAGCAGTTCTGCCTGCTGCCCATGAGAAGCAAGCTTGATTCAGCTTTGAGGAAATAGAAAATATCTGGGAAAGAGACAGGCATGCTTCACCACCCTTAGAAAAATGAACACGTGCCAAGCATGGCAGCGAAGGGGGATATCAAAGAATCCCTGACTGAGCCCTTAAAATTGATTTTTTATTTTTTGAAGACCAGCCAGAGATGCACTTCACCCATGTTCCCTAAGAGACGCAAAGAATGAAAAACTGCTGCTCTGAGTGAGCAGAAGTGGACAGTCATGGTGGGTTTCTCAAGCACTGGCTCTGGGTCTGGCATTTCTCCTCACCAGCATTACCTTCGTTTTTGCTTTTCAGCTCCATGGCAGCCTCGGTGCAAAGCTCCCGGGCACGGAGCCCTGCCTGGCTGCCATCATTGGCAATGGCCTCTTTCACCACGGTGTCAAGGGACAAGGGAGCAGCGTCGTAATGGTGACACAGGGCCGCCGCCATCTCTGTCTTTCCTGAGAGAGAGAGGAGGACTGCTTGGTGACACGTGCACATGAGGCATTACAGGGACAGGCCCTGGAAAAATCTCCAACAAGATTTCAAAGTTAAAAGAACAGGGGGAAATCAAGCGTCCCTCCAGGGGAGGCCATGAGGGAGGCAGCTGGAGCGTGGTTGCCAGCTCTGAATTCTAGAGCCAGGAGGATCATCTCCACCTCCTGTTCGGCTGAGGTCTTTGCCTTAAGCACCAAGGTCCACCAGGATGTATTTCTCCTGCTTGCCCCTCTCCCTGCAGCCCAGGGCTGCAGCTCACATACCTGCCAGGGGTGGCCCGTGGACAATGACAACAATCCCTTTGTCCTGCTGTGCTTCACACCTCTCTGAAGACTGGTCAATGCCCAGGTGGCGAATGACAGCTCGAGAGACAGGATTCCCAGTCGCCTTCACCATGGCCTCAGGATAGAATGGGACAGCCCTGTGATGTGCTGCAGTGAAAAACCAGGGGAAAAGGTCAGCCTCCTGCCTACCTTTGATCCTCCTCATCCTCCCAATCTGCTCAGATCCCGGAAAAGGAGACTTGGTGAAAGCAACATGAGCTTGTTCTTTTGTTGCTAGGAAAGTGCAAATATAAAAGAGCCAGTGATATTAGACCTGGTTCTACTGGCTGAAGAACTCATCCAATCCTAGTCTTTGTGGAATATCCCGATTATTTCCCCAGTCTACGGCAGGCAGATAGGAGCTTGCTTTGGCTACACTCAGGGTTGGTAGAGGATGCCACAGTCCTTCACCCAAGAGTTCCTCCACCAAGCTGGGGAACAGGCAGTTTTTAAAAGCATGGGCTTTCCCCGAAGGTGACAGCGTTCAGGGTGTATGGGTGCTGCGACCACAGTCAAAACAGACGCTGCCAAACCCTCACTGTTTTTCTGACCTGCTTCTGCCTCGCCCATGGCCTCAGCCTCAGCCTCTGCCATGGCCTTGACCTCTCCCTGTTGAGCATTCAGCCTCTTCTGGGCTTCATAGTACTCCAGCAGCTCTGGGGGCAGCGTCTCGCCCACGGCACGGGGAGGCATTAGAAACTTCTTCTGGTACTCAGACCCCACTGCCGTCCGCAGGATCTGTGTGCGCAGGGAAGAGAAACCATACGCAAGATTCCTTCTCTGGCCTTTCATCACACACGCTCAACAAACCCATTTTCTGTCTCCTCTCTTCCTCCCAACAACACAAGCTATTGAAGTCCTCCCACAGCATGTCAGCAGAGTTGGCTTTCCCTGGGGATTGCCTCCGTCGCCCTGGCACAAGCCTGGGAATGCTGGAGTGCTGTGAAGCTTGGGCAGCATGTACATGGGGACCAGACCTGCCTTCTCACCTTCTCCTCCTCAAGGTACTGCTCATCAAAATCCAGGGAGTAAAACTCAATGGGGAAGTTGCATGGGATCTTCACCACCACTGTGGCCTCCACTCCGTCGCTGTCCACCAGCACCCATCCCATCTCTAGTGCCGGGGGGCTGAACTCCAGCCGTGGCTCCAGACCTTGTCCTGACAGGTGCAGCATTAAGCAATTGCTGCTCTCACAAACGTTAAGCTTCAGCTCATTCTTGTAAGACCTCTGAAAAGAGAAAAGTGAAGAAAACTCATCCATGAAGTCCCAGGTGACAGGACCCCAGATACAACGCTTTCTCCAAGGTCAGGGTGTTCCCAGTCCCTCCAAGGTGAATGGAAACCACCAGGTATTTACTGACGCCAGGGACTACAGCGTCTGTAGTAGTCTGGGGCCGAATAACTGGGATAAATCCTGGTGTGCACTGTAACTGGGTATTTGGGCATCAGATGGATCTACAATGGACTGTCAGATGTTTTCACCTAGTCATGCAGGAGTGCAGTGCTCATGAGAAGGGCCCTCGGGGTTACAGTGTCCAGACACAGTCCTGGCACTGCTGCATCAGGCAAACGCCAGCTCCAGGAGAGAGGCAAATGAGCTCTCACCGGCTAGAAATAAGGATCATCTTCACTGCTTAGTGTCTGGCTCTGGGCAAAGCCGGACACAAGATGGTTATGTCTCTTGAGCAATTAAAAGATCCCTGGGACTGTCTGCAGGCACAGAAGCACTTGTGTCCATACCGGTACAGGCCATCAGTTTCCAAGACCCAGCGGCCACAGGCAAACTACTTTTGGGAACGCTCCATCCTTTAAGTTGAATCCCCCGCTGCATGGGATTGTGCAGGCAGGCCAGAGCCCCAGGGACTGCTGGCAGCACAGCACTACAGGTGACTGTCCTGCTGTGCCCAGGAAGGTGTCTGGTGGCTGTTTTGTCTGTCAGTTCTGCAGCAGGATGAGCCTAGACGGACCATTCCAGGATTATCCTCTGCCGGTGTGCAGCTGCTCTGCACCGAGTGTCGCAGCTGCAAATACAGCCGGGCAAGGGGGAGGCTGAGGGGAGTTGGGCACATCCCTCCCGTGTGCCGAGAGGCAGCCACAGAGCCCCGATGCTCTCTGTGCAAGCTCCCTGTGGGCATTTCAAAGCACATCTCACGGCAATGCTCTGTGGGGTGAACTGAGCCAGGCTGAGTAGCTGAGTACGGGGCTTGCAGAAAGCTCCCTGCCAAGGCAGAGCTCAGAGCACACTCTCGGCACCAGGCCCTCCTTTCGGCCTCCTGGGCTGACACCTGCCAATCTCACGTCCTCGTTTGGTGTAAACCGGATTTTCAAGTCCTGCCAGCTTCCTGCCTCAAGGGTTCCTTCGGAGGGCATCACTTCAAAGGGACAGGGCTCATCCTCCAGTGCCTGCTTCTTCTGATGTAGGGCTGGTGTCCTGCGTTTGCGTTGATTGTTCCGGGCACAGAAACGAATCCTGTCAGGTCTCCTGGGTCTGCGAGGACAGAGCCTCAGTTCCTGCAGTGCTCTGAGACACTGATACGGTGCTGAGGGCACCCACAGCCACAACAAGCGTGGCCCCCATAGCCTAGAGCTGGAGGGAAAACCTGTAGACAGGGCAGGCAGAGAGGGAACTGGAGTCCTCAGAGGAGGGGGAATGGGTGAAGGTGCTAGAAAAGCAAAGCATCAGCTAATGGAACAGGTCCAGGCAAACCAGCCTTGATCTAGACCCTCAGAAGCTTCCTCAAACACGCTGTAGACCCAAGTGCTCAGGCAGCCACAGGAGTAGAAAGGGCAAGAGACACAAAGAAAACCCAACCAAGAAGTTACGTGTTCAGTGTTGCCCGTGCTTTACCTCCATTACAGGCTGGATGGCAGTAATAAACCAAGTGCAGGGGACATGGAACCAGTTGTAGAGCCGGACTGTCTCAGTCTGGCACTGCCCAACGAGGGTATCCGAGAACTCCAGAGTGTTCTTTGAAAGTCTGAGTGACAGTTCAATGACAGCGGCATGGAGGCGGATGTGAGACGTGGGGCCTTTTTCTACCTGGAGAAGGACAGGGAATTCAGCGGAGGGTGCAGGTGACAGCTGCTGCGGTGCCCAGCCTGCTGCCTGCCCCAAGAGCTGTGGTACCTTGATGGGCAGCAGCACATCCACGTCACCCTGTGGGCGGCAAGCACTTTCAAAGCACACTTCAAATGTCACGGTGTGTCTGGGAGGCAGGTCCTCCATTTGGTCCAGGTCCACACTGAAACCTTGAACAGATGAAAACAAAGCAGCTGAGATACACAAGAGACATGAAATGTGTCATAAGCATGTTTAAGGCCCTACAGGTGTCCTGGCTGAGAAGTCTGGGAAAACCCCCCTGCCGTGCGGTGACCTGGACAAAAACGTAAAAGAGTGCACCTGTGAACACCCCTCAGACACAGCGAGCCTCTGTGTGATGGAAGCACAGCCTTGCCTCAAGGCCACTTTTGGAAGCCTCTTTTCATCCACCAGAGGATCTGACAGGCTGTTTCCTCAATAAAGGCTTAACACAAGTGCGGTGACAGCGTGAACTCCAAACAAAGCACTTCCAAAACACAGCAGACCCCACTGGTTCACAAAACAAGTCCACAGAGTGCCCAAAGAAACTTCATGCTGGTGGGAGCCAAGGGCAGAAGATGCTGAGAGGTGACCGGGCTGATGAGCCCATCTGGCCCCTGCACTGAAGCGTTAGGGCAGTCACAGGCAGGCCAGGTCCTTGGGCATGGCTGGCCAGGAGAATTGAGACTCTGAAGCTCCCAGCAGGGCCACTGAGAAGAAAAAGCTCAGAAACGTCCCCAAGTTCAGTGGCTTAAGCTAATCTGTCTGAGACACCTTCTTCAAGCCCACAGGAAGTGTCTCCAGCACTGCTTACCTGTGTCCTGCAGGACAGACACATCCATCCGGAAGGACAAAAGCATCTCCCCAGGGTTGGTGATCTCCAGAGTGCGTCTCTCAGTGCAGCCCTTAAATACAGACCCCAGGTCCAGGACATACTCAAGCGGCTCAATGCTGGAAGAAGGAGTAAGGACAGTCCTTAAACCACAGCCTGGCTACAGTTTCAGGTGGATGGAAGATGCAAATAAAGTGGGTAATTCTGTATTCATTGCTGTAAAAACTCAGCTCAAGCATAGGAAACCCGAGGCCTGACCACCTGGCAACGACTTTGGGAAATCAGGAGGAGTGCAGGTCCTAGGTTTTATCAGCCACCCATGGTAGCTGAAACTAAAATTAGTTTAAAATGGACACTGGTTGCAGCTCCTCTGCCATGAAAAGCCAGTAGAGGTGAGTACACTGGGCCTCCACTGGTCTCAATGAAACTGCTTAGCCTCGTGTACAGCCTGAGCCTGAAATTGCCTCAGGGCCTAGAAGAAAGATTTGCCCGCACAGGAAATCTTCATTGCCCTGCAACCAGATCATATGATCTGTTCTGCAGAGCATCTTCCTCCTGAATGGAAGCCTCCTGTGCTTGTGCTGCATCATGATGGCGCAAAGGGAAGAGACCAAGGAACCTAGATAAGCCCTGCCACCCCACCAGGATTCGAGCCATCTGAGTTTGGATTTTAAAGTGTTTGCTGACACGTGCAGTTCCCTTCTCCGTTTGTCTAGTGTGCTCTGTTAGTTGGAACCAAGACGTCAGCTGGGAGTTGTCTCTTCTAGCGCTAGTCAGCAGGGACAGAATTTATGCGGCCTGGAAGGGCTTGAAGGTCTGCGCTGGGTCCCCTCAGCTGCAGGGACAGAACCCCACACCTGTGGGGAGCTGAGCAGTCCAAAGCTCAGCGTGGTGCTGGGGAAGGGAGGACACTCCTCTGCTCAGACGTAGCCTGTCAGCCACCGGGACCAGACCCTTTCTGAAGTCCCTGGCTATTCCCCAGTTGTGCAGACACAAGGATCTCTCAGGACAAGGAGACATTGCTAGATGTTCCCCACGGGGCACCTGGAGATGGGGATGGGAATCCTTACTCACTTGATAAGACTCTGGAGCAGCTCCTCGTCAGGGAACCCGCTCTTCAGGGGATGGGATGAGAGCTTTTGCTGCACCTCCAAACCAGCCTTCTCTGCCATTATTATCTGCAGCTGGGCGTCTGTCTCAGAAAGGATCCCACCCTGCTGCTGTTGAGAGGGGCTGTGGGGTCCTCCTGTCTTGCTGCTCAGTGTCCGTGACACCGCCTGCTCTTAGCCAGGACCTCATCTCCAGGGAAGTCACTCCCACACCTTTGCCTGCCCAGCCACTGTTGGCAAAGCTGATCTGGCCGGGCAGACAGACAAGCCAGGAACCTTCCAGAGCTCCAGACCCTTGCTTGCCCCCAGCCAGTACCAAGGCAGCTTGGACAAAAGCTGTCTTGAAAGGGAACCGGGAAAGCCTTGAAAGCTTTGTGTCTTGAAAAGCACAGCTTGGTAGCTGGTGCCTCGTGGAGATGAGCACGGCCAGCACAGTCCCAGGGCACAATCAGGCACCTACTGTTTGGGTCTGTAAATCTGACAGGGCTCGGGCTGGGACCAGCAAACTCCCCAGAAATGACCTGCATCTCCTTCAAAGCGCCATCAACTCCATCCCTTGAGCATGGCCTTCAGGATCTCTCCCTGGGGTAGCCAGGAAGCTGGTGCAACCCCAGAAGAGACCATGACCAGAGTGGCAGCCCTAGGGGCAATGCTGAGGTGACACATGGCTGTAAAGTGGGCAGGGAGGTCCCAAATGCCATCAGGGCACCAGGAAGCTGCTGTGGGCTGCAAGGGCCTCAGGTGACACGGAGAGGGTGGCGTGTGCCAAACTGGGCTGCAGCTGTTCTTACTGTATCGCCAGAGCCAAGCAAGCCGGGCTTCCGGTTCTGAGTCTTCCGATTCCGAGTCTTCGAGGTCTGAGTCTTTGAGGTCGGAGTCACCGGGGCCTGAGTTTTCAGGGTCTGAGTCACTGGGGGCTGAGACTTCAAGGTCTTAGTCTTCGGGCTCTGAGTCTTCTTCACAACAGCTGATTCTTTCCTTTGACTTGGTTGTTGCTGCTGTTTTACATGCCGTTCCAATGGCTCTTTATACTTTTCATTTCCTGAAGGAAGAAAACATCCACAAAGAGAAGTGTGAGCAAAGTGCCAATCCCATTAAAGCTGGGAAGTCCCTGCCTCCCACCACTGGTTCCTTCCAGAAAGAAATCCCTCAAGCCCTCTATGGAAAGTGGATGCTGCTGCTCCTCTCTGCATCCTCACCCATCTGCCTCCCCACAGAGGAGCATCTCATCCCCTGCAATGTCACACAAATCCAACCCTGCCAGAAGCCCTGCCAGCCTCTCCTAGAGCTTTCCCAAGCCTTTCAGTCTAGCCATCACCCTTCAGAACCCTGCCAGATGTGCTGGCAAGCTCTGCAGGATGGTTCCTGGGACAAAGACCACATGGGATCCTTGCTCAAGACTCATGAGGCAACCAGAGAGCTTGAGTTGGTCTGGGAGTCCTGCAACCCTCCAGGCTTGCTGGAGGTGGGCACGAGCTGCCCCGTGGGCATATGGTAGGGAACAAAACCAGAGGGGCCCCTCCTGGAGGCAGACAGGCAGTGCCCACCTTTGATGTTCCAGGGCAGGTTCACACTAAACATGGGAAAGGATGCTTCTCCTTTCAGACGGATACTTTCTGGCTCCAGGTCACCCACTTTGAGGTGGTAAGTCCTGCTGAAGGCTCCTGGTAATCCTGGCACGTAAGAAAAATTCAGCTCTTGCGTCTCGCCAGGTGCAATGGAGCCCTGCAGGGACAGGAGAAGAGAGAGGGGATGCATCAGAGTTTGATGGGGAATGGTTCAGGGGACAGACAGGCTGAGAAGACAGGTTCTCATCTACAAGAAGCCATCAAACCACACCACCATCATGATAAATACATTACAGTGTTGGCTTTTGCAATTGTTAGAGTAAACACTGTATGTTTTATAATGTTGACTTTTGTAAAAGAAGTTTTGCTGAAGTTTAGAGTTCTTTTAATTCAAATGTTTTGTTGTGATACCAATGCTGGTGAAGAATTGTTGTAATATTAACATTTAACCAATGAAGGAATTGAAGCCTGTTGAATGTGTCAAAAAGTAACAAAGGACCAGGACTAGGACAACCGCATATGCTCCAAAAAGGCCGGACGGAGAAGGAACTCTGTTAAAACGTTGGAATACAAAGAACTGCTTGTAAATACGCATTGGGCTGATGCAATACCCCGGCTATACAAGGGGTGTTGTGTTGACTGGTGTGTGCCTCTGGCTGCAGCTAATGTGGCTAAGCAGGCAGTGCTGTTCCTTCTGCTTTATTGACTTTGGCCCCTATTGTCTCATATTAAATTTTCTTGAAATTTTAACTGATGAGTGGGCTTTGCTTCTCACACCTCCTACCTTCCTTGTGCCCAAAAGATCGAGCCACTGACCCGGGGGGTGCAGTGTGTCCTCCCAAGAGCTCATCTGCCTGCAGCCCCAGCACAGCCTGATGTGATGTGAGCACAGCTCTGCTGCTCATGGGGTTCGCCCTCTGCCAGCAAGAGCCCGCCTCAACAAGAAAAGGCTTTTTTGGCTATGGAAGAGAAGCCCTCGCACTCAGCAGGGCCAGCAGCTCCTCCCATCCCTTGTAGGACAGGCATGAAGAAATGGGAAAGCCAATCGGCTCCCTCTTCCCACTGCAAGGAGGGACAAAGGCAGGAGTGCTGCTTCGGCTCAAAGACACCCAGGCAGGACTGAGAAGCTTGGACAAATGGTGGGATGACGCTGCAAATTTTTCTCATCGCTCCTCCAGCCCCGCTGCTCCCCGGCCCCCTCACTGCCCCACAAAGCCTCTGCACAGCACAAAGCTGCAGGAGGCAGGGACCAGCACGCCTACTGAAGGGCTATGTAAGTGGTTCTTAGCCCTGGCAGTGGGGAGGCAGGGCAAAGGACAATGTCCTGTGTGATCACACAGCCTGGGTAAGGCGACCCTCAGAAACGCTCCAGTGCCAGCAGCCTGACATCTCAGCCGTCGGGGTCCCCAGAGTGACTGTGAGGTGCGGTGGCGTGATCTTTATCATGAGTTTTAATGTAAGATAGTTGTTCTTTGTACCCTGGTTCAGTGCCGTTGTATTTTTAGGTCCCTTTTGTTACAAACTGTAAGCTTCTCCCTCAGCCTGCCCCACATACAACCCCTGTTTGGTTCACCTTTCCCGCCTTGGTTACCTGTCCACCATTCGTCGGGAAACCCTCCCACCCTGCCAGTCACCCAGGGCCTGTCCCCCGGGTCCAGAAGCTTCGAAGGGAGATCTCTGGCAACCGGCTGGATTGGAAGCTTTCCCCTCCTTCCTTCGGATCATTGGTATTTAATGTTAATGCTTGTTACGTCAGTAGACACTCCCCAGTTATACCCCACTGGTTGCACGTGGACCCACCCTGAGCTTCCAGCCACTGTATAAAACCCTCTCCCTCCTGAGATTCAGGGTCTCCCTGAAGCACCGGTCGCAGGCTGAGGGCTCCCTCCTTCCTACCAATAAACCCAAGTTGCAGTCAGGCCTCTTGAGAGTCCCGTCTTTCTTCCTCCGCACTCGCAACGTGGCAGGGCAGGTCGGCAGCCAAGATCCCACATTTCTATAGATCGTGCGGGGGCGTGTCGGGGCTAGCCGGCCGTGGGAGGACACGCACCGCCGCAGTGGGGAACCAATTCCATTTTTATTTGTGCCTCACCATATGTTATAAATCCATTTTCTGACACGGGGTGAAAAATTACTACAGGGGCTGCAGTCGCGTTGGGAGCCTTAACACACTCCAGGCGTGAAGGAGGTTGCAAGGAGAAGATGCAGGCAGGCCCCGTCTCGGGGGGGCTGCAAGCGACCTCTCCCTTGGGGGAGGGCAGACCGCGAAGCCCGGGCAAACTTTGCCCGTCTGACTAAGTCTTCCTAGAAGGGCTGAATTACGGGAGGAATCTCGGCGCACAAAAGCAGTTAACGCTGCCAATTTCCCCCCGCCATTTTTGGTTGTGGTCGTGCCGGGAGCACCTGGAGGGCCCGGCTCCCTGCAGAGCCGCTCCTTCCCCGCCTGCCTACCCCGCTGTCGCCGCTTCCCCGCCGGCCACGGCCCCGCAGCGCTCCGCCGTTGCCCCGCGGGAGCAGCCGCCGCGCCGGCCGTGCCCAGCCGCAGCTGCGGAGCCCGGACGCCGCAGCCCGCGGGACCGCCGCGCCTGCCGCGGGCGCGGAGCGCGCCCAGCCCGCCGCGGCAGCACGCTCGGGGCGCTGGCCGCACACGGGCTCCTGCTCCAGCCGCCGAGCAGGACGCCGACACAGCGCCCCAGGCTTCCAGCGGTACCGCTCTGTCCCTGGCTTCTGTTACTCCCTCTGTTGTTCATTCATTTTTCTCTCTCTGCTCTCTTTTCTGTCCCCTTCTGGTCGGGGCCGTACCCTTTCTTTACCAATTTCCAGATGTAATATTTGCTGCGTTTGTGCCTTATTTTCGCCCGAGAAATCTATCAAAAAGAATTCTCCTCTGCTCCCCTTACAGCGGGACGGGACAGTGACCAACACACTTGTGCCTTCCGCCGCTGTCTGCCGTGAGACAGCAGAGCCACCCGCCAGCCAAGGCCGTGGGGGAGTCTATCAGGACAGCACTTGTCTGACCTTCTCTGCTCCCAGCAGAAATCGCTCACACCCTTCTCTCTCTCATGGCTGGGTTTGGGGTATTCCCCTCTGACTTTTTTGTCCCCTTCCCCCCCCCCCCGCCCCCTCTTTTTTCCCCTTTCACACTCTCCTGGGCCACCCGACACAGGGCTGGGGTGAGTCACTTGTGCTACTTACTGCGGTGGGCTTGACCAGAAACACACCAGGCAGATCTTGGTCTGCAGTGCTAGGGTTTAGCACCCAGTTGAATTCCATATTGCAGGTGTTCTCCAGGGTGACCGTGGTGTGATGAATTTCATTAAACATCTGGAGAGAAAGCACAGGAGCAGGAAGTTACAGACCCGGGCCTGGTGCTGGGAATTTCCTTCCTCTCTCCCGGGGTTGAAAGCAGACCTGGGAGCAGGGACCAGGGAGGAGATACGGGCCCTTGGGAAGCTGGGCAAGCCCCAGGCACAGGGCACCTGCACAGGACCAGGGAGCTCTGGCAGCACACAGACATGTGGTGACGACCACGTGAGGGCCAGTAATAAATGAACCAGGGGACACAGGCCCTCTGTGCTCTCAGGGGTCACCAACTGCCAGGAGAAACAAAGGAGGTGGCACTGAGGTGCGTGAGATGAATCCAAGAGTTACGAGGTTAAAGAAAGAAAGTTGTTGGTTCTTGCGTGTTGTTGTTTGGATTGTTTGGATTTGTTCAGGTCGTGTTGTTGGGTGTTGCTGTGAGCTGGGAGAGGGGCAGGGTTGAAGACCTGACTAAAAGGCAGTAGGATGAGAGGGGAGGGGACAGAAGAGTTGGCGGTCAGAGAGAATGGAAGTTCCCGAGTACCATCCGATGGGAAGGAGGACAGGGACCACCCTGGCCGGGTAAAAAGAATAAAAGAAGCCGTTTTGGTGAAAGGGGTGTGTGTGCTGGGCTCCCGGCTCTCGGGGAGGGAGACACACCCGGCTCAGCTGAATTGTTACTAATGAACAGTTTTCTTTTGCTTCAATGACTTTGTCCCCATTGAATTGTATCTAAAAGCCAGTGCATTTCTAAGACAGGCATTCCAGAAGAAAAGGCACCTGCACGCAAGTATTGGCAAGCAACATACTGCAACAAGGAAGTCACACAGGGCTACACAGACAGGGCCAGCAGCTGAAAATACCTGTGGGCTTTCAACTGAAAAAGAGCGAAGTGGGGATTCTTCTGGGACAGTCTCTGCAACTGTAGTGACTGGAAGCCCAAATTCTTCCCCTGATTATTGTGTGGGTTAAGCAAGAGCTTTATACAAGAGCATCTCCTTGGAGGTCAGGCTTTGGGAATGGATCAGCAGAGGGATGTCTCAGGGACATGTCCTTCAGAGCATCCCCACTGGGACCCTGCCTGCCCCAGGAGGCAGTGTTTCTCAGGGTACCTTTCTCAACATTTTGGGGAGGCTTGGAGATGACCATTTGAAACCAGCTTGGATGCCAGATTTGTCCCTCAAAGGTTGTACTTCCAAGCCCCAGGCCAACAAAGGGGCTGGGAAGGGGAGGGAGGCCTGGACTGAGGCGGGCAGGAACCCGCTGGCCATGGTTGCAGGGCAGGGAGCTGTGCCAGGGGACATGTGGGGTACCTGTAAGCCACAGTCAATCTCCCGGGAGCTCAGCAAGTAGCTGACACGTGAGGCCTCCCCGGTCAGCTTCACCTTGTAGGTGGGGCCTCCCTCCACGTGGCACAGCGCCGTGACACGAGCGATGGTGTCGAGAAGGCCAAAGAAGGTGAAGGAGGCCTGCTGTGTCTCTCCTGGCTGCAGCACACCCGACATCGGCAGGGTACTGAAAACCTGGACGGAGGACAGGAGAGACTGAGGTGTTGAGCATGGAATTGGATGCAGAAGAGCTTCTTGGAGCAAAGTGCAGCTGTAGCCAGAGGGGACTGTTCCTCAAACACAGCCAGAATCATCCTAATCTCATCTTGTATCCATGCCACTGACCAGTGGAGGGACCATGGGGAAAATCTTCTCCCATACTCGCAGATCAATGCATTAATTAATACACTACATGAAAGTGAACTGGGATGTGTCCTGGCAGTAGAAATTCTCTCTGATGCACAACTTGCCCTTAAAAAGCATTTCTTACTGCTTTTAGAAAAGGAGGCGACTCAGAGCCAGAGCTCTTGGAGCTCAGGGAAGGATTCCAGCCCAGTTCATCTGACTCCTGATGCTTTCCCCGCCCCGCTCTGATTTCTATGCCGCTTTCTCAACGTGCTCCAGCAAAAATTTCCTATGGACCACCTGATGAGGTCCAAGGGGAGCAATGCCCTCCATCGGTGCTGCACAGCGTCCTTGGGCAGCCCTACAACATGTCCTGCACAGCCTCTCTAACAACCAGTTGCTTCAGCAGCACTTTGCGATGGGTCCGGAGGGATGTGAGGCCCCGCTGTGGGCAATGCTGAGGGCCACCAGTGGGACTGGGAGCTACAGCCCTGCTTGCCACACTGGAAAAGTGGGAGTGAGACAGATTCCCTCTTACCTTCTCAGTTTCGAGGGGAGTGTACCCTAAGTCCATGAAAAAGGTGACTCCCTCCAACCCTGGTGGGACGTAATACTTCTCCCAAGTACGTGGTGGCACCTGAAAAACAAGCCATTTTCTATGCTAGGAGGAAGAGACAGCCACTTTGCAAAGTCTCATTTTGTAAGACAGCTTCAGAGCCACCACTGCGATACCAGCTCTTGGGTGAAGAGAGAGATCTGGAAAGAGGTCGTCTGGCTGGGTCGGGAAGAGGGTACATGGAGATCAGGACTCATCACAGCTTGCTCTGGGAAGGAAGCTGGAGGTCCTATCATCATGATGCAGACAAAAGCCTCATCTTACATTGTGAAGAAAACAAGGCAAAAAACCCACACTCAACACAGCATCTGAGCAGGTTTCTCCAAGGAGAACTCTCCTGTTTCTCCCTCCCACACACCCCATGTCCAGCCACCGGCCCTGCTGCCCAGCCCGCTCTCAGGGCACAGGACAGCAGGGCGGCAAAAAGGGAGGTCAGCACGAGCAGGACTTGTTGGTGGCAAGCTAGGGAGGTAACGCAAGCAGTAGGTGTACAAGAAAATCTACCTCTGCTCCTGAAGATTGGCCAAGATCCCGTGATTCTTCCAGGGCTGTGGCTGGCTCCTCCGCTTTTCTAATCTTGAAGTGTCTCCACTGAGTTGCCGGCTTATCCAAAGGGAATGACACCGTCGTCGGTGGTTTGGGTTGGGATTTAGGTGGGCAAAGCTCATGTCTGGAAAAGAACGTAACTATGACCAGGGACCTGCAGTGGGAGGAAAGGACACCTGCACCAGTAGCTCCTGCTCAGGATGCAGCCCCTGGGTGGGTGCTGGTGCGTTGAACTGAGAAATGGTTTGATCCAGCCCTTCCCAATCCAGGCTGGAGCAGGTCCCATCTAAAGGTGGCCCAGGGCTGACACTGAGGTAGCAGTGGTGCAGGCAGCTGCTACTGCTCGCAGCGAGGAACTACAGTGGACACAGATTAACACCTTGTGGGGATGCAAAAAAACACAGTGGGAGAGGAAAAGACAGGGAAGGCAAGAAAAAGGGGAGATTTGAGGCACCAAGGGGCAGACCCAGCCAGTGATGAGCCGGCACAGCCCCCCCAGCGCCCAACGCCAGAAACTCTGCGGCTTTACCAGGTATTTATCACGAATGTTTCCCTGAGAGTGTTGGGGAGGTTGGCTGACATTTTCCAGCACTCCCGGGTGACTCAGGTCACATTCCCCATTTTAAATTGAAGCAGGTGCTCAGGGTAACTCTGCTTGTGTTTCTAATGCCACGTGAGGGACAAAGTTGTGCCATGCCTGCCTGTCACCCTGCTGAGATACAAGCGCTTCCCACGCAGTCAAACACAACCTGGATGCTCCATTCCCAGACAGGCATTCAGTGCCTGCTCCCCAGAGAAAAACTGTCTTTCGCTTTGTAGCTTGTTATCTAAGGCTGGGTTTCATTTCTGCATGAGGCGCTCTCTCACCATAACCCCCAAGAGATCCCTAATCATCTGTTCCACTGTCTTTAGTTTTAATGAATGGTTTGAGGCAACTTCACAGGACCATGGTGCCCAGACAACATTTTTCACTCTAAAGCAGTGGAGCGAGAGGCAGGGATAGGAGATGATGTGATGAACAAGTCCTGCTGTCAAGCAGTACAGAACCTATAAGGGACATGTTGCAGTGGGGAAAAGTCAACGTGAGTAACAAGTGTCACAAAAGAGGGTCGTGAGGAATCCAGGGTGTCCACTGAAAGCTGACCCCTGGGAAAGAATTTGTCCTGGCACTAAAGGAGTTGTCTCAGAAAAGAAGGAAAGGGAAGGTAACAAGAGGTTCAGCATCAGCCCAGTTGCTAAGTAGCTCTTTCTCTGGTGTTGGGACTTTCTGGGCGTCCTCCAGCACAGCGCAAGGGAGGAAGGCAAGGAGCAGAGAGCAGCTCCTGCAGAGAGGACCCATCCCAAAGCAAAGGGGCCAAAAGGGCCTCCAGCAGCACTGTGGCAGCTGGGACTAGGAGCCCTTCATCAGGGTGGACAGTGCCTCAGGCCACGGAGGTCTGAGAAAGCAGCCTTTGCCCCAGCTTTCCTTCCCAGGGGAAACCACAATGAGCACCAAATTGGTGGCAAACCTATTCCCTGAGCATCCAGCCTGACCGCAGCCGGTCAGTGTTATTTGCACAAGGACAAGGCAGAAGCAGTTTGTCAGCTCCTAGGCAAACAGCTTTGTTCTTTGCCAAGTACTAACAGGACACCAGGAAGAAGAGCTTCAAGGACAGGGCAAAGGTGCACATACCTCAACTTCTTCACATGGTCGTCCATCTGGAATGACCAGTGGTACTTGACGGGAAGTGGGCTGCAGTTGGTCATCTCCAGAGAACGCTCCTGTTTCGTGCCAGCCACGATGCCGCCAAATTCCAGGGTGCTGGGCTGGATTTGGAGATTTGGGAAGTGGGCTTCCCCGCAAAGGGTGATACGCTCCACATAAGGATGGCCCCTGACCATTTCTATCTTCAGGATCTTCATTGTTTTCCAGCTATTAAAATCCAGTCCATAAGCTGGGTCAAATGCGATGTAGAGGTGACAGGTCTGCCCTACGTCCACTGTCACAGGCTGCAAGCAGATGAACAATAATTAGTCACCTGTGGGATGACATCCCAAGGTCTGACAGCATGAACCAGTAAATGCTCCAAGTGTGACACCAGCATGGGCTTCTCAGTTCATCGTTCATTTCTTTACAGCAAGGGTCTGACTGCGGGCACCACACTCGAGTCCAGGATTCCCTCAGGCTCACGTTTCTGTGCTCAGCAGCAATACAAGGGGTGGCTGCTGGAGAGCTGGGATGCTTTCCAGGAGACACCTTCACGGCATGGCTTGCCCAGACCTAGTTGCCTGCTCCCTTCTCCCTGTGCCTGAAAGCCAGGGTGGATCTTCTCAACTCAGATAAGTTTTTGATTCCTTCAGCAGCTCTGCTGATGCAGTTCAGGCCATCCCACTGCTGACGCTACAGATTAAACTTCTTGACTTAAGGACGTCCCAACAGAAGTGCATCACCGCATCCCTCCTCTTCAAACCCCACTGCAGGAGTCCGGGGCTGCTCACCTGGCCATGTGGGAGTGGCTGCTGGTCCTCACTGCAGACCTGAAACGGCTGCTCCAAGTAGAGCATAAGGTCGAGTGGCAGCCGGCAGGTGTTCTTTATAGCCAAAGGCTGGTACTGCAGAGTCAGGACATCACTGGGTTTCTACACAAACAGGAGACAAGGAAAAACAACCTCAGCTAGCCACAGACCCAACCTCAGCTAGCCACAGACCTGCTTCTGCTGCATCTCGCAGTTTTCAGTCCCAGAAGTGCACGCATTTCTTTTTACCCTTTTTATTTGTTTCTACACTTCCAGGAGATTTTTCTTTACAGCAGATGCTTTTCATGTTTAGAAACCACAGCACCCTCTGGGGGACAGGGAAACACTCCCAGGTACAGATGAGCAAATGGGGCCCTGAGAGGAGGCAGCTGCTTGAACAAGATCTACACCAGAAAGGGAATCCAGACCATTTGTCTCCAGTTTTGTCTCTCTATTGCACAGAGCAGCACTAGATGATCTTCACTCACATACAGCCATTTCTTACAACCTTATTGGCTCATAAAGCAGCTTGTCTGCAGGATGCGTCCTGCAGTCCCTGCTACAGGGACAAGGTGTCTGTGGTCTCAAAGCTATGATCAGCCTAGGCTCTTCCTTCCTTGTCTGCATTCTGCTGGGCTTCCTGCATGGTTTAGAGAAACCAGGGAGTTTGGGAAACTAGTTCTGCATGTACTGGTATCAAATAGGTGCCATAGCATGCAATAAATCAGTTTGTGTGTGTGGCGTCAAGCAGAACCCAGGCAGAATCCGGGAGAGCTGAAAAGCTTCTAATTACATCGGAACTGCCTGTTCCAGGGATTCTGTACTTGAGTGGAAACCTGGGAACCAGAGGAGAGGCCTGAAACTACAGAAACCAACTAATGAAACATCTTCTCTTTTTCAGACAACTTGCAGGAGAGGGAAGCATGATGCTGGACTTGGGATCCCGAGATTAAAGGGCACCTGCTCTGCCTCAGTGTTATCATCACTGCAGCTGCAGGGTGTCTGGGGGTGCTTTGAAGCAGGTGAGGCTTAGGGAAATGCACAGAGCTATACCATATAGCTATACCATACAGCATTCATGCCAACAGCAGAGAAGGCAAAGAGACACAGGAGATGCTGGGTTTTTCCTTGTCAGCCTGAGGAATTCACAGGAATCTCCATTTTTTCCCTGCTTTCCTACAGCATCGGTGTACAGACATCACCGTGCCCTGGAGGATCCTCAGAAACCTCCCTTTACTGTGAGCAGAGAAACTGGCATTTCTCTGGAGGTGGCCACGATCCTCCTTGGCAGTGCAGCTGTAATTGCAATTTTACTTTGGGGACGTTAAATACCAGTCTCATCTCTAAAAGCATCTCCCCTCACTTTACAAAGTGCCTCAGGAAGGGTAAAGAGGGGCTTTTACACAAGCACACCCCGCCCTCAGCCATGCTGTTCAATGCCAGGATGCAATCCAGACACTTACTTACCTTCTCCACCTGGAAAGAGAATTGTCTGGCTGATAAATTTATAGTGGGATCAATAAACTCGCAGGTAATGGTTGCTTCTGTTATCTTCTTCATCGAGCCGCCTGTCCCAATGACAGCTTCGCAGATGGCGTAATTCTGCACCACCTGCATGCAAGAGTCACTTGTCACCAGGGGGTGGTGGCAGGGCATCCAGCAAATGCCCAGCATTGGCTCAGCACCCACCACCCACCACGCGCCCTATTCCTGCCACAGAGTTATGGTCACTGCCCGCTTTTCTTCCAGTGATGCAGCTTATTTATTTTGCACTCAACTGTCTGTAGCACTGCACCCCAATAACCACAAAAGGCACTTGTGATAAACTCCCCCCCTTCACATGGCTTTTGGTTTACTCTGTGCTTACCCCAGAAAAACCACTTGGCACTTGTTTAATTCACTTTCTTTTTGGGCTCCTAGTCTAAGTGGTACTAACTTATTTCTCTGCCCTTCTTTGCTGACAAAGCATGCAACGCTGTCTGCCCCAAAAGAGCAGTATTTCCTTCTACCCTTACTTCGGGATCAGCACTAGGTTTTGGTGGCTGTGGAATCACAATAAAGCTGTAGCTGGTCTGATGGTGACCAGCAAGGAAAATAAGTGGTGCTGCCACAGAAACGTGTGGTCTTAAACCAGTTTCTTGAAGGCCCCTGCTCATTTCCCCAGGCAAATGTCAAGGGACTGTGGAACGAGCCCAGGGGAGGGGATCTGATGCTTCCCCAGCTCAGCCCGTGGTGGGGACCTCACCTGCGCCTTGCGGGAGAAGCCTGGCAGCACCAAGTCCACAGACTCTCCTGGCTTCAGGTCCATTGACAGCGGCTCCAGCCCAAACACGGGGGCCGTACGTTTGGGCCTCTGGGAATCACGTTTGGCCTTGGGGCTACTGTGGGCTGAGGTGCTCTGGCCCTCCTTCCCAGCTGGCCTGTTACATTCCGCCTTCCAGAAGAGCTGATGGAAGTGGTGGCCCCCATCTGTTAGTCTGAACTGACGAGCACAGGGAAGGAGGCTAGAAGAGAAACCAGAATGGAAAATAGTATGGGAGAAGCTATTGTCCTGGTCATCAGATTGCTCCCAATGAGGATTCTGAGCTGTTAATAGCTTGGAGACCGTCTTCATTTGCAGCTCTTAATGTGGACTGGGAACAGTGTCTGATAAGCTGCCCTTCTGATGTCGTTATTGCAAAGAGGAATATGTTTCTAATGGTAATGTAGCATTTTCCAGGCCAGGCTAACAGGATCTGGTGTTTTCCTCCAAAATGTGTGTTCTGGGGTGATTCATACTGTTACTGTATTTTGCATTAATCTGCACCCGAAACTGTTATTGAATCTTTGAGATCCTGCACCTGAGGCCCTTGTGTGCGGGGGTATGATTGCAGGCATTTTTAAAAGCCAGCGCGGAGGAAGTTTCTGGACAATCCCAGCAAGCTGCTAGAAATCATCTGTCTGCTCTAGGAGAGGAAACCAGGGGAGCAGGGGCTCTCTCGTTCGTAGAAGCTTTGGTTTTGCACTGGTGGTCATTTGTAGAAACTTCATTTCGCAATCAGAAACTGTTTTGAAGTGAACTTTGCAAACTCTGCTGGCAACGGAAAAATGAGCAAGGTCCTGTGTAGAAGTGTACCTCACCTGGTAGGGTTTGCAGCCCCACAGTGGCAAGGAGGCTTCCATTTAAGGGAAGGATTTGGGTTCCATTCTTTGTTTCACTCATGAGGTAAAAACCAGAGGTTTTGATACCTTTTTTGGCCTTGTGCCAGGACGGACGCAGCCCTTGGATCTTTGAGACTGTGCCTCAAGCCCTGTTCCTATTTCTATTGGGCAGGATGCCAAGAATCCGGCCTGGATTGTTACATGCTTAAGAGAATAGAGGAAGATCCTCAGGGCATTTTTGGGGTGTTGTAGCAAGTGCAAAGGTCCTCCTTGCACTCGGCACAGCTTTTTCTCTTTTTTCTGCATGGCTTCTTATTTTCACCTTAATGAAAACAGTTTTGCTTTTCAAACACCTCTGATCATGCTGCCTCGCTAATATTTTAGGCCATCCTGAGGCTGCCGGTCAAACCCAGAGGTGATGCACCTGAGAGGGCACCCTAACATTCTGGCCTCCCGCACAAGCATCAGTCCTGGGCAGGCAGGGCAGCAGCAGAGCCCACGAGCAGCGTGAGGAAGCGTTGGCAGCGGCACTGCAGGCCCCACACAAACCAGCAAGTTTCCATCTGCCTCTGGAACTGCTCTGCGGGCTCCTGCCTTCCCAGGGGGATTGTCACCCTCCCGTCTCTTTGTTCCCAGGGCCCCTGCTTGCCTGGCAGGTGCCATTTTGGAAGGGAAGGGTGCGATGCCATCTTCCCTTGGTCCCGCAGCCACACGGAGGGCCCGCCTCATCCAGGCGCCATTTTGGGAACCTTTTGTTCTGGGGGAGCCTGCGAGATCATTACTTGACCAAGTGAGGACATAGATGTGTTAGAACTGAAGGCAATTCAGTGGCAATTGAGCAACTGGTTTCTCTTTCAGTGGTTTTTGAGGGTACCTAGCAACGCTCAACTGGCCATCACATGTCTCTAAAGGTATCTCTGCCTTCAGGGAAGGAGTCAGGGTCTTTGAACACTGAAGAAGATCGTGCCTGAAGGACTACAGCAAAACTGCTCCTTGTTGAGACAGAAGGAGAGGTGGGAGTGGGAGATCTCCTACCTGAATTGGTATCCCAAGTTGAGCTCCGGGGCAAGTGGTTTGTCTGTGACAATTGTGGTGCCAGTGCCAAAAGCCAGGAGGGTGGAGGTGGTCCAAAGTCTGTTCCCAATGAACAGCTGGAGAGCATCAGCAAAAACCCCAGTGTCATCCAGGGTTGCTGTGACAGTCACATGAACATCACCCCTGGCGGGGATCACTCCTTCCCTGGGTTCAATAACATAGCAGTGAGGTTTACAAGCCTGTAAGACACGCATAATGTGCATTTAGGATGGAAACCATACACCCTGGTCTCTTATGGGGTGTAAGAAAAGGAGAAGACTAAAGAGGGGAGGATAAAAATCCTAAAGGCCTAATTTCCCTAAATTTAAGCTGCAGTATTGGGGAACAGCAGAGCTTACACAACCTGTACTTTCCCCTCCTTTAACAGACTCTCACCTAATTAACCCAGTTTTGCCCAACCCAAGGGACGCTTATCCTCAGGAGAGTGTTCCTTCCCCAGTCCTTCTCTGGAGTGTGTGCCAAGGAAAGCTGCTTTCTCTCTCCTGGCTTCTCACAAAGGCTCAGGGCCAGAGGAAGTCATGACGGCTCAAATCCCACTCCAGAAACCACACAGCTGGAGGACACTGCTGAGAGCCTGAAGAATATCTCCGCAAAACCAGTTGAGCAAAACCCCAACACCAAACTATCCTTTCCCAAGAGGCCCTCGATGCTTTTCAACGTCCCCTAAAGGACCGAGGCCCTCACTTCCCACTGATCATCCGCTGTAGAGAGGTGCCCCAGGGCCTTCTGCTTTGGAAAAGTCACCTCTAAATGGTTATGGCAGAGCAGGAAAGCAGGAAGCAGAGGGAAAACTGGATGACATGTGCTCAGTGGGCATGGCCCACTCTTCCTAAGAACTCGTGTCCTCTGGTTTCTCATGGGCTTCACAGATTGGCCAAGAGAGCTGGAAGCTGCCCAAAGGAGGGAGGAAAGGCCCCGCACCAGCACAGCTGTACAGACACAGCTCTGCAGGTCCAGCCCTGGAACGAGCACGTGAAGCCCATCCTTTACACACCAGGCCCACCCAGCCAAGGTGCATTGCTCCCTGAAGAGGTGGAAGGCAGAATTTCATTGTGTAGTTCGAGAAAGCTGTCCTGGAAAAATCCCTCACTTTAAGGTTACATTTATCCCCCAAACTGCAGGAAAAGCAGCAAGAGGAAAAATCATGCCCCTCCTCCTTGGCTCAGGAGGCTGTGGCTGGACTTTCCCACATGGCCTGATGCTTTATCCACAGACACAAACAAGTCCACAGGATCAGGTTTTAACCAGCTCCAAGTTCAACACACCCAGCATGGAGAAGAACAGACCTCAAGCCCCTCAGAGATCTCCCCCTCCAGCAGACATCCCACCCAGCCCCAGGCCCAGCCTACAAGCCCTTCCTGGCTGCAGCAGCCCTGCTCTCCCTGCCAGGGGAGCAGCCCCAGCTCCTCTGCCCTATGCAGCCTTCACATATTAAACAGCCATTCTCTGCAGCCGGTCCCCAAAGATGCTCTTCAAAGGCACAGAGACCACAGGCTGGGGGGGTGCACAACCCCCACACATGTCTTTGTGTGGACAGCCCAACTGGCCTGACCCACAGCAGGTGTGAAAATTGCCTCCCCACCAGCAGTCTGAGGACAGACCTCACACCCTCTTCTCTACCATGAACAGCAGTTTGGCACAAAGCAAATGTAGATGGCACAGGGAAAGCACAGGGAAACCCATGCTCTCCGAGGAGCAAAGGACCACAGGTTTCTCTTGATCTCAGAGCTCAAAAACCGTGACACACACAGCTAAAGACCTTCCATAAAATTATGGGAGAACTCGTCAACACGATCCAGACGAATTTCTGCTCCAACATCTCTGCACCTGATTTCACTGAGGAGTGCCCCAGCTAAAACCACTCCAGAGCCAGGTTCCTTTTGCCTCACCCAGATGGAATCTTGGAGTATCTTGCTTCCTCTCACACAGGCCGATGCATATAAAGCACGTCATGGCAGCTTGTAATGTCAACCAGTCAATTTCCCTGGAAAACGGCCCCACAGATACTTACAATCTCTAGCCTGAAGTCTAAATCGACGAGATCTTCGTTGAAGAGGCCAAAAGCTTGTGAATTAGGCCTTAGCACTGGGATCCTGCCGAACTCTATCAGCCTTGGACTTATGTAGACTGCTGACAGCCGTCCAAGGCTCTGTAGTTCTGTTCTCTGTTACAGAAAGCAGGCAAGAAAGATTTAAAAAAAAAAAAAGAAATCAAACCCGAACAGGGAAACCTAAAAAAGCTTAAACAGCTCAACCCAGCTCAAGTTATTTCTTTAGGGACAGCTACCATTCTCCAGCTGAATTCCTGGGATTTTGGGGGGAAAAAAATAAAGCTTATGTATTCACCTCCAAATTGAAAAGGATTAAGTAAAGAGAAACTTTCAAACTACAAATTATTGGTCCAAAGGTAGAAGCTTTGCAAGAAATCTCTAGTTAAGATCAGGCTGACAGTTAAACAACTGGTTCTTCGGGTGGGGAGAAACTCTTCTCTTTAGGTAAGCAATCTGATAGTTGAAAGCAAGTGCTCAGTCAAACTTCAGGCTCCCTGGCACAGCCTGCACTGCCTGTCCTCCCTGTTGACTGGTTTACATGCAGTGCCACAATGGCCCAGGTTCAGATGTTTGGTGCCATCCAGGGAATTTGGCATCATCATTTCCATGTTTTAATGTAAGCTTAAATCCTTGCAACTACTCTTCAGATGCCAGCTTTCCTTTCTTTTACAGAAAGCCCAAGGTTCCCAGAAATCTTCTGACATCCTCTTTTGTGCTGTGAGGTAACATTTTAAAAAAGATGTTTCCAAAGTTAAGAGCATTTTAAAGAGTAATTAAAATGATCCTCAATTCCAGCTTAGATGAACTACCTTCTGGGTCAGACACTGACATTGCCACCTATAAGGCACGAGCTGTTTATGCCACCTGCCCCTGCTGTCCTTCTCCACAGCAGCCTGTGCCTCTTTTCCCCGGAAGAATCCCCGCACACTGTGCACCCTGCCAGGACCAGTTGCACGAAGGCACACACCTCCCCTTGCACTCACCAGTGGGTTTCTTGCATCCCCAAACACGCCGGTACAAACACTGGTGCAACGCTTGCCCAATCTTTGGATTTCAACTGTAACTGGAATCTCTGCAGCGCTCCGAGGCTGGAGAATCCCACAGGGTCTGGGGCTGGAGTAGAGCACAGGAGAGTCCTCCTCGGGTTCCTAGAAGGGACAGAATCAAATCCAGCTTCAGAGGGACCTCTGAAGAAACTTTAAACTCCTCAACATCCATCCCAACAGCAACTTACACACATTTTTAAAAATCCCCAGGACAAAGGTAAAAGGCACAAACAAGATCCAAGAATTGTAGGCTTAGCATTCTCAGGGGGTTCTGCAAGGAGGCTGCCAGCACAAGCACTGGTGTCTGTGGATGCAGCAGCTTTTCACAACCCTCGAAGATCTCCCACAAGAAAACACCCTGAAGACTAGAACGTAAGCCCTTTCCTCAAGAGATTAAACTGCATCCTAAAGCTAACATTCAGGTAGGATCCTGTTCTCAGCAGATCTTTAAGACTGAATAGAAACCGGCAAGGTCTTATCCAAACCCTCTTCCCCCCTAATAATCTCCACAGTAATATTTGAGAGGAGGAGGTGGATGCGATGCCAAACCTGGGGAATAAGCCCGTAGCAGCCAGTAAGGTGGGTGTTATTCCAAATGAAGAACTTCCTCACGAACGGCGCCTTCAGGTCGCACTCATGGATCCCCCGGTTTTGGGGGTACACTTGCAGCTCAGGAACGAAACATCTGGGCAAAGAGATGACCCCAAGGGAATCAGAGATACTGAGAGAATGGAGAACGTTTACCCCCAAAGATTGTGAAATGGAGCACAACACCTTTGTCACTGTCAAATACACATTTAACAGCCCTACGGTGAAAAATTGCCTTCAAAGTCTTCCCACTCAAACATGTCTTGTCGAGGAGGGGCAAAACCTGAGAGGCAGCACCCAGAGGCTGCCAAGTGCCCCAGGCAGAGCACTTGGTCCCACAGCTGCCTCAGCCCCTCCTTCACCCAAGAAGGTTTGCAAGAACTCCTGGAACAGTCCCAGTGATCCATGAGCTCTGGGGGAGCCTTCCCAACAGGGATCAGTGCTCAGTAAGGCTCCAGGAACACACGACTCTAGTGTCTCAGTAAAAAGGACTCCCTTCTCTCCCATGGTGCTGTTACCCTGCCTGAGAACTCAGCTGTTTGCTCCAGCCTTGGAGGGCATGAGACATCACCTGCCCCACAGAGTGGGAGATCACTCCCTCCCAGTTCCTACAACTCCCCTGGTCCTTCACTCCACAGGTCCAAATACTGACTGTCCCCAATTGCACTTGCTTTTCAAACATGGCAGCCCAGGCACTGACGAGATGGCTCTGCCTGGGAGTGGGAACAGCACCAGGGAACTGCATCCCTCTTGTCATTAAACTGACACCTAGAGCAGCACAGCAGGATGGAATTCTGCTGGAGCAAGAACAACTTTTGCTTTAAGCCTGAGAACATCAAAGCTCAAAACAGGAAGCAGAGAGAAGGGGAAAAAATAGAGCTGACCTGCCACATCAAGGACTGATTTCCCCTCTGAAGATCCTGCCCTCACCTCTCTTGCTGTGAGCCACTTCCCCACTGTCACGTGCCCTCGTTAACAGAACCAGACCCTGACCCTCAGCAGACTGCTTGGTGTGCCCCAAGCCAACGCGGGCTGGTTGCAACCCAGCACAACTCCACCTCTTGCAGGAAGACGGCGAGGAGGCCCTTGGGAAACTTGCTTCACCTCAAGCACCAGGTCAATAAATGATATCATTCCTGGTCCCTTTAGAAAACGACCCAGGACCACGCTGGGCTGTCAGCAGGGCTGCTTTTCACCACAGGCTGCTTTTCAAGCACTGCTGTTCTCATGTCCAGCTGGGCAGAACATGAGGTCATTAAACAACACGTCTCCTTGGGAGCTGCAGCCAGCACATCCTGTGCAAGGCAGCGCGCTGGGGGAGGCCAGGGAAGTGCTGGTACCTGGCCTTGATGATCAGTGATGCCACTCCCTTGCCAAACCACTCCAGGTCCACCAGCAATTTCCGGTTGTATTCCGTCACAGTGTTGGAACACAGGGTCACCTGGTGGAAGAGAAGAGCAGTAAATTCTTCTTTACAAAAGCTCATGACTCACGTGTGATGTCCTCCAGTTTTTGTGGTAAGTAAAGGGAGGATTTTGCCTTAATTCTTCTGCCGCTCCACGTGTAGAGCAGTCTCTAAGAGTGACAAAAGCCTTCTGGCAAATACCAGATTTGTTAAGCACACCTTGCTATCAGGGCATAGGTCAGCTAAATTAAAACATTAGACTAAAGCTCTGTGCAGCACTGTGTTCAAATTAAGGGGCAAATTTTCATCTGACTACAATGACATAAATGCAGTGGAAATCTGCTGACTTGAACAGAATGAGTTCAGCTTTACAGCAGGAAGCTGAAGACAAAGCGTGGGCCAGCAGGTGCTGGGCAGTTCATGGCCGCAGAGTTTTTTGCCTTCACTGGAGATCCCTGCAGTGAACACAAATCATTCTACTCCCCAGGACAGGAGAAATGAGACCAAGAAGAAAAGCAAATTGCTTTATATAATGACATCTGTCTAACAGCCACCTTTGGTCCTCGTCCGTCCTCTGCCCACTTGCAATCAAAGACATTGCTCTCAAAAACACCAAAATGCCTTCAGTACTTGACCATTATGGGACATGATTTCAGCTTGTGATTTTGGAAACAAATCAGTGCTCCTTCAGGAACGTCCCGAGTAACCCAGCTCACAGAGGCCCCACGCCAGTGCAGATCCTCGCTCACACGATGATCAGAGCTGGCATCAGAGCTAAAGCCCTCCCACACTCCCGTGAAGCGTCAGACCCGCTGCTGAAGTGTGTGTGGCTGGACTCTTCCCATACCTCGATATCCTGGTGTTCCTGGGATTGGAGGGTCCTTTCGCTGGGGTTCAGTGTAAACTCCCGTGGCTTCACAGAAAAATGAATTCCCTCCCTCCAGGAGGGCTCACTGTCGCTGAGTATTTGCTCAAAGCTGCTAACAGCAGGCTGAGTGCCATCGTCCGGCACCCGCGAGGTGTTAGTGAGGCGACAGGTCTTGGTGTAGGGAAAGCCTAGGAAAAGGACACAAATATCCATTTAGGCACCAGTTATGTCGTGACTCCTGGTGGGAATACCCTGGTAGCATGAAAGCGTGATTGGAGTTTAGCTCTTTATTATCTGAACTACAGATTACTGAGAAGCTGCAAGAGGAATTAGTCGTCACTTAGTTCCCTTTAACACTGATTCCAGACTGCAGCCTTGAAAATGCCTGCTCTTAGCCCTGCTCAACACTGCAAGCTTCTCTCTTTCTGATGGGGAGAAGCTCCCTCACCTGCCCCAAACCAGCACCAGTTATTTCTCCCTGATGACTGTGCACCCAGACCAAGCATTTCCTCTGAAAATTCAAACTGTAAAATTCCCTGTTAAGTCTGCCAACACTCCTACCCTTTTCAAGATACATAAAGAGTGAGTCGCCATTGAGAAGAAGCTACAGCAGAAGAAAGTGAGGATGAAATCAGGAACTAGAACGTGATGCAAAGCACCCTAATGCAGTTTCTCTCTGCAGAATTCTTAAGGCGTCTTTTGGTTTGGGCCAAACAGACTGGGCATGTGACAGCTCAGAGCCCACTCAGCTGGAGGCAAACCCGAGCCTTGACCCAACAAGCGGGGACATCGCACCCATACTACTCACTGTGATTGCTGCCTGCAAGGGTTTACCCCACCTTAACTCTGAGATTTGCTTTCCATATTGGAAAGCCAGAGATAGTGCCACGCATGGTGGGGATGTCCTGCAGAGCCCGGACACCAGCCACAACCCGCTCTGCAGTGGACTGGCTGGCCAGCTCTGTGGGGAGGAGACTTCTCCCCAGGCCTGCTCACCAAGAGTCATTTGAACACAGGTGGGGGAAAAAAACAACTGCAGGCGCAGCCCAGAGCTTCTCTGTGCCCATCAACAGTAATCACTGCCGGCTCCAGCAGTGACTCCAGCAGGGAGGCAAGAGAAGCACAAAAGGGACAAACACAGATGTCAAAACCTCAAATGAGACTGAGGTCACCACATGCAGACAACAGTCAACAACAGTTAAAAAGAAGCAAAGATACAACAGCTGCCTTCAGCTGAAGAGACCTTAGGAATGCGTTTCTACCTGTTGCCTTTCTTGTTTCATTTATTCAAAAGGCAACTTAACAAATGCCTCAGTGGTGATGCAGGGTGGCGAAGAAGCAGATCAGGAGAGGCAATTAGTTTTCTTAAAACGTTCAACAACTTCATTGTTATGAGTTTAGGTTTCGTAGTGAATTTTGGCCTCAGTCTGGGAAGGGAAATACAGGGGGTTTGGGGTGGTCTCGGCTGTGCGGGTGGGCTTTTCCATCCGGGGCTCTTTGGGAGCTGTGCCGTGATGCCGCGGGCGGTTGTGAAGTCGGAGCCGAGGTTTGCAGGGGGCAGACCTTTCCGTCCTTCCGCCGGGGCTCGGGAAGGTCGGCAGCGTGCTGCTGCGGGACGTCGTGCGCTTGACGCCGGGCTCAGCACCGTGATCGAACCTGCCCGCCGTCCCCGCTTCTGCCTGCTCCCGATTGCCAGTGCCCACATCTCCTGCTGCCCGTAGTTTGCAAAAGCAGCGATTTCCTCCTTCCCTCCCTGCCCGTGCCGGCTGGGAGGGAAATCACTGCCCTGCCAGAGCCCACCGCTCCTCCAGCCTGTGATCATAACCACACCAAAGGGGAAAACAGGACTCGGTGGGTTGGAAACTTCTGGCATTGCGTTGTTGTCTGTGCTGTCCGGATATACTCTAGTAACGAACTGCTATTCCTTTTCCATATTTTTGCCTGGAAGCCCTGTAATTTCAAAGGTATAGTAATTTGGAGAGAGGAGGGTCATCATTCCATTCCGTGAAGATTGCCACCTTCCTTGGCAGAATCTGTCTTTTAAACCAGGACAGAGACACCAGAAAATACTTGCTCCTATTTGATCCCACAATGGCAAAATGCTACCTGAGGCACCTGCAGTTCACACCCTGAAGAGGCTGTTGTGGCAGAACATGAGCAGTGCTGGATGCTTTTACGTTCAAGTGCTCCATTTTGGAGCACACAGATCCCTCCCGCTGTGTCCCAGCGCAGGGAACACTCACCAAAGGAGATGTCACCGAAGTCGAGCTCATCGGTGTCGAAGTGTAAAGTCGGCCCGACGACACACCCCCTGCGATGACAGGGACACAGGAGGAAATGGCTGCGTTAAAGGGAATTGCAAAGCCTCCGGCTGTCGTGGCTTGGGGGCACAAAACCTGGTGTCAGGGGCATCGTGGGTTTCAAATCAACACACCACCATGTGCTCAGCACAGTGTCCATGTGCACAGGAGGCAGCTAAAGCCAAGAGGCCAGCAGCCCACAGCCACTGATGGGGCTTTGGACGCAGGGCAGGCAGGAAAAGCCCCCAAGTTGCCGGTGGTCCCATGGGGGACCCTGAACACCTACCCAGATGTGTCTCCGTGCCTCAGTTTCCCCATCTGTAATGGGATGGACATAAAGGTGTCCCCACAAACTTCTGTAACCAGCCTTTCCAGCCACAGGTTCCCTGCTTTGCTACTTGGCTGTAACTGGTCTTCCCATGGAGGAGCTTTCTCAGGAGATTTTGACCCACACAATCATTACAGACAGAGTTTTGAGACATGAAGCCAGGGGAGCCCCAAACATCCTCCAAAAAGAGCATTAACAGTTCTACACAGTAGACAGATGAATCCTAGAGGAAAGGACCAGCTTGTCACTAGTGCACCAGCTGGCACAGCCAGGAGCAATAGCTTAAACAACCAAACATGGGTGTCCTGAATCTACCACACCTCCTCCCCTGGCCTTGAACTCAGCAGACAGGCACTAAAAGTCACCAACATCCACTGAAGGCAGCACTTGAAGCTGCCCAACACGAGTTTATTTCATGGTTGACGCCAATCAATGCGCACCCTGCCTTTTGGTTAAAAGTCAAGGACCAGTGAACTGTGTCTTCTACTGTGTTCACAGGACTGCCCCTGGCTCCGCTCTACACATCTCAACAAGAGACACCTTCTCTTGCTCAAGGAGAAAGCTGCTTATGGAATAACATCCCACGCATGACCAGTTTGGGGGAGGGACAGAGGAGAATCAATTATTTGATGGTGAAAGGTTCCCTCTTGATTTCCAAAATAAAAATAGCAGCACTTTTTCTCCAAAAGCAAAGCCAGTGTAGTTGTTTCTCTACTATGGGCAGACCTAGTCAACACTGTTCTCCTGCTAAGTAATAAGTTTCATGTTCTTTTTAATCCATCTCCCTTATCTTATTGGTATAATCAACTGCAGATTGCTTTCATTTCTTTATTGCCCTGATCCAGTGCCTCCCAACAGCAGCAGCCTAGCTCCAAAGCTCCAGAGCAGCCAGCATCAGCTTTCCTGCTTACACTACGTTATCCTACCAGCACACGCCTCAGGCTAGCAGGGACAAGCCCTCATGCTGCTGTGGTCCTGAGGACTGAGCTCTGCCTCCCCCATCATCACCCCTTCTCCCTTCTGCAGGGCCAGGATTATGGGATGAAGCCCATGTCCTTGGGACGGTTCCTGCTGCACAGTTCCCTGTCTCCCACATCAGCCTTTTCCTGGCTGTGGAAAGGAG
Source organism: Chamaea fasciata (assembly GCF_029207755.1). NCBI lineage: Eukaryota > Metazoa > Chordata > Aves > Passeriformes > Sylviidae > Chamaea > Chamaea fasciata. The sequence continues at coordinate 21,426,178 of NW_027094097.1, read as the reverse complement.
GTAGCAGAGCACTCTGCACAGGAGCTCGGAGCACAGCCTGCCTCCATGCATGGCCATGAGAGGTGAGCTGAGGCTGCTGCTGCCCGTTTGGGATGGATTATTAACAGAAGTTTTTCAAAACACTGCTGCTGGTGGAGAATCACCCAGGCTGGCCCATCTCCAAAGCCCTGGGGGCCTTGCTGGGTGCTCAGGGGGGACATCCCAGAGCAGCTACTGCCCAAAGCTGATCCATGCCACTGCCTGCCATGGCCCAAGGCAGAGGGACATCCCTGCAGGGAGGAGTCATTCCAGCTCCCGGGTACCACACAGGGCAGCAGGCACCCCCACACTAAGGCAATGCCAGGATCAGAGCAGAGATTAAGACCTCAGGAAACATCTTTTTTCTCTGCCCGACCCCAAAATGAGGTAGGTGGGGGATGTCCCAGAGACAGCTACAGATGTGCCCACCCAGAGTAAGCTCCCAGAGTCCTTACTCGATGGTCAGGATCACAGGCGTAGGAGATCCAGCCACACGGAACTGGAATGGTTCCTCAAACCGCCCCAACACGGCGGCATCCAAGGAGATCTGAATAGTCTGGATCCCACCTGGTGCAATGAGGCCCTCCTCGGGTACAAACTTGAAGCAGCAGCCCACTTCCGTGTTTGAAGGGATATAGGTGAAGGGAGCATCAAGAACTCCTTTGTTCATCAGTTTCACCTGCAGCAGCAAGAAAACAAAATGCAAGTACACGTGAAATCTTCCCTTCTTGGGAGTCATTTTCTAATGGCGCAATTAACACCCAGAAAAGGCAGAAGATGCTTTGTGCTGCTGGACGGCAGAAGTCAAAAAAATACAACAGGACAAGTTCTGCCTTTGGGTTTTCATGCGAAGCTCACATAACTCCACATAACTGGAGTCACCCTGGGGTTATCCCACGGACACAGAGCAGTCCACCTCTGGTCAGTAGCACCAAGCTCATTCAGACCTGGCCCTGAGAGCAACGTGGGGTGATTGCAGCTGCGTAGTGAATCACCACAGAGCTGCTGCTGCCCCAGTCAGCACAGCTCCAGCAGTACCGTATCTACGCATTTACCTTTTCCCATACCGTGAAAACAATACACTGAGAAGGAGGCATCAACATCAAAATGTACAGACAGCGCCATCTTTTGGTAAGAAAACTCAACGTGTCTTTCTCTTCCACAACCAAACTTCTGAAAGTGTCTGGCATGATGTAGTGCCTCGTTTTCTGCCTCTTTCAGTTGCTCTCTCTTTTTTTTTTGCAAACTTGACCGCCAACAGGGGGGAGGCAAATAGGTAGAAAAATCTTTTGCTTTATTCCCAGGAACACTTTTCTCTTTGTAGAGCCAGAGATGCACCAAGCCTGAAGTGTGGTGAGGGATTGGACAGCAAGGGAAAGAATCCTCAAGCCCTTTGCAAGGGCCTGCACTGAGCCAGGAGGCTGGATGGCTTTCCTGTGACTTCCAGGAATGAGCAGGAGACACTTGACTAAAAATTGTTTGCGGTGGACTGAAGCTCAAATGTAGCCAGCTTGTCCCAGCTGCTTCTGAAGAGCCCAGTACAAAGGTGCCTTGTGTCTGGTGCTGCCACAAAAGCCTCTGAACAGCTTTTTGACCCAGCGTTGGGTCAAAAGGGGTTGTTTTGCAGGAAGCCTCCCAGCTGATCCCTATGGAAGGCTGCCCAAAAGAAGGGACTGGGGCTTCATGAACAACAGACACATTTTTCTGGAACACCCCCTTCCCCCCCGCGCCCAGATTTGACCAGTACATCAGCTATTCCCTGCTCACAACTGCCCAGGTTGCCAGGAATTCCACAGGTCCACCAGGCTTGCTGCTGCCTCAGGAGCCATCAGGATCCATCCCAACCCCTGGTGCTCACCTCATGGGTGTGGGCGGTTTTGACAAAAACTTCCCCAAGGTTCAGGGTATCACAGCTGAGTTCAACCAAGGGTCTGCGGCCTTCCCCTCTGAGGTGCAGGGCCAGCCTGCTCTCACGGCCTGGGGAGAGATGTCCATTTCAGTACAATAATTCCCTCTGTTCTACTGGATTTTCCAGGCTGCCTCAATGCTAGACCCTGATTCTGAGCTGCATGCAACCAGCTCTTGATGCTGCAGCAGAAGATATGGACCCTTCTCTTCCCTCAGGAGATATCCCCTGGGGCTGACTTGCAATTTCTAACCCATTCCTTGGTCTGGTTTCCAATTTTAGCCACCAGTTTGCTGAGTTTAAAACATCTCTGGTGTCCTGTAGCGACAGGCCAAGGAGTGACAGGTATAAATTGAAAGAAAGGAAATTTAGGTTAGATATTGAGAAGAATTTTTTTACTGTGAGGTGGTGAGACGCTGGAGTAGGTTCCCCAGGGGAGTTGTGGAGGTTCCAGCCCTGAAAGTGTTGAAAGCCAGGCTGGATGGGGCTTGGAGCTACCTGGTCTAGTGGGAGGTGTCCCTGCCCATGGCAGGGGCCTTGGCACTAGACAGTCTTTGAGGTCCGTTCCATCCTTAACATACTATGACTCTAGGGTTTCCTCCCCATGCACTTAGAGGAGCTTTGAAATCCATTCGGTGAAGGCACAAAGCTCACGAAGACTTTGGCAATTGCTACCTGGCAAACTGCCAGGCAACAACTGCCAAACCACCTGGCCCAGCAGCACAGGACTGCTGTCCTCCACTTCTGACACTCGGCACTGTGTTCTGTTTGCACAGACTGAGAGCTGCAAGGTGACAATTCCCACACAGGGAGAGAAGCAGGTGCTGGCCAAGGGTGGTCCTTCTACCAACACCCTGGGCTCAGCGGGGCTCCGCCCCTGCTGGCCTGGTGGTGTCTGGAGGTGATCCAGGCTCAGGGAGCACATTTCTAACTCAGCTGCGACTGCCTGATGGTGGATCCATGTCAAATGGACCCATCCTGGAGGCCAGTGGTCTAGAGGGGCTTAGTGCTTGTTCACTAAAGCTGTTCTGCTCTGCAGCTGCTTGGCCTTTGAGGAAATGCTGGCAAAGCCGTGCCATGAAAACATCTCCCTGCACTGCCTGGGTTGTTCTGGGATCAGCAATCCAGACACAGGTGTTCCGAGCCGTGGCCTTGCATGGGAGACTCCCTGGAAGCTGCAGGGACACTGGGGATGTGCCAGCACTGCCCTGCTGACCAGGAACTCTTCCCAGCAGTTACATGGGAGCCCAGTGGGCTCAGGCTTGCTCCATGGCTTCACTGTGGGTGAGAGAAGCAGGGGAAAGGAGCTGTACCTGAGATGTCACAGTAGGCCACACTCTGATACTCCAGTGCTTCCAGGGGTTTAAAGGTCACCTTGATTTCAGCCGAACAACGTGGCCCAATCTCTCCCTCCTGAAACAGAAAGAGACAGAAAAAGATTTATCTTCAAACTTCACACTTCTTGTTTTCAACCACTCCTCTAAGCCTTTCTTCAGAGCATCAGTGATGAGTGAACAACATAAGGAGCCCAAGGAAACACTCTAAACCCAGCTCAACACACCACTGGGCGCTCTCAATGCTCAGCTGATCAGCCCCCACTCTCCACAATGTTCCTGCTGCTCTGACACAAGCTCCTGGTCACATCATGCTGCAGTCAGCTACAGTGGTACCTAACTGCCATTGTGCACTGGTGGCTCTTGGCCTTAGATGGGCCATAGGAGTAACCAAGAACACGATCCCCTTCCTTGGAAAGAAAAATATTAGTTTAACCTTTTTTCAAAGAAAGCAGAGGTTGGGATTATTCTAGGATTTACTCCAGGATGAGAAGGGATTTTGCACTGTGCAGACACCAGGCATTCATCATCTCTCACAATGCCAATACTCAGAATCAGGGCTCTGGCTGATGGGAGGACATGGGCGTTTGCTTGCATAAACAGAAAAAGAAAAGGTTTACTGTCCCCGTGTGCAAGAGAACTCAAAATGCCCATTATAACCTCCCACCCTTGTGTCCAGGCTCACAGATGACACTGGGAGACTCACAAACAGTGCGAGTCGTGGTTAGAGGAAGGGACAGGCATTTCTACGATTAACCTTGGGCTGAATTTGGCCTCCTTTTCCCAGCGAACCCTTGCATGCTTCAGGTCAATCCGTGAACTGGCACTGCTCCAACACCCTCCGCTGAACCCCACGCAGCAGCACGTGTCGGGGGAGCCCCTACCTACAAAAACTGCTCCCTGTGGACACTTCAAGGACACGGAGTGCCCTGAGCTCGAGCCCTGGCAGCAGAGCTCAGCTTTGTCAGGCTCCCAGCCCTGCCTTGAGCCTGCAGGGCAGAAATACTTTCAGCAGTTAGCTCTGCAGCCGCACCAGAAACTCCATGTCCTCCCTCTGAGCACACCGAGCCAGCTGAGGACCTGCTGAGTGACCGCACCCGGGGGAAGGGGCGGGGGTAGGGTGGGCTGGAGGAGGAAGAGGAGGAGGAGGAGGAGAAGGAAGAGGAGGAGGAAGAGGAGGAAGAAGAGGAGGAGGAAGAGGAGGAGGAGGAGAAGGAGGAGAAGGAGGAGAAGGAAGAGGAGGAGGACGAGGAGAAAGAGAAGGAGGAGAAGGAAGAGGAGGAGGACGAGGAGAAAGAGAAGGAAGAGAAGGAAGAGGAGGAAAATGAGGTTCTCAGCTATCACTTACCATTGGCTCAATGAAAAAAAAGTCATTGGAGAACAGCAGGGGGTCTTCTTGCACCTTTGCCTTCTCCTCCTGGACCTTTTGGCTCAGGAGGGCGGTGCGATTTTCACAAAAGCCCTTCACCTTCTTTATTTTTTTCTCCTCCATGAAGTCTTCCATCCAGACCTTTGGTGGTGGCTCCAGCAAATCACACTGCCTGCAGCCGCAGGGAGAGACAAAGCCAGCAGGTCATTTAATATATTTGCAGAGAGAAGCGGAAGTGCGGGAGAGCAAAGCACTTGGGGAGGAGCGGCAGCTCCCCAGCAAGGGCTGACCCCAAGCCACGAGGGTCCCAATCGGATCAGAAGATAACTTGTTGTGCACAAGCTCAGCAGGTAGCTTTACTCCACACTTGCAAGCTCAGGAGAGCTTTGGAAAGCCAGCATCCCTCAAGAGAATCTCCTGCCTCAAAGCCTCTGCCAAAACTGAGGGAGAATCCACCAGCCACCTCAGCTGGCTTTTCCTACCACTGAGCTGCTCGGGGGAAGCAGATAAAGATCACGGAGCACCCACTGCAGGACTTCCCTGGGAAAGGGAGACGAAGCTGGGTTGTGGTTACGTGTTACCAGCATCGCTCTTTGTTTCTTCCATTTTGGACCTGCCCTGTTCCCTACTCTGCCTTTCACAAGAGCATCCCAGAGCACTTCCAAAGGAAATTGATGAATTCAGGCACCGCATCCCTTCAGTGACATCCAAGGTTTTATATGCATGAAAACAGAGGCTGTGAGAGGGGAAGGGACTTCTTGGTGCAGGAGACAGACAGCAAACTCCTGGAGAGATCATCTTTTCAGGATCCAGAGCTTTTTGGGTCCCATCCCAGTGCATGGTAGTAGAATGGCCAGAGAGGGAAAGGATCCTGCACTAGCTCCTCTCATAAAAAAGAGTCCTCTCTGCTCTGAGATCTCAAAAGCATCTCTGACAGCAGGAGAGTAGGCCTTAGAGCTAACACCATCCCTAAGACAGGAGGTAAGGAAAAACAAAATGTCCTGGTGACAGGCTAGGACACAAACTGGCATGAAAATAAATGTAATTGGAAAAAAGTATTACGAAGAAAAGAAGGGTAGTGGTAGTAAGTGAATCCCTTCTAAGGGGAAATGAGGGCCCTGTATATCGAGCGGATCCGTTCCACAGGGAAGCCTGCTGCCTCCCTGGGATCCAGGTACTGGATATCACCAGGAGATTCCCTAAGAACTAAAAGAACTTCATCTGTTCACCACTGTCTGGGGGTACAGTGACTGTGAAATAACAGAGTTTTCAACATTCAGTGAAACAAGGAGGGGCATCAACAAAACTTACACTCTGGTCTTCTGGAAGGCAGCCTTCGGCCTGTTCAAGAGATTGTTTTGGAGAGGACCTTGGGGAGCAGCCTTTACAAACAAAGGGGTACAGGAAGGATGGACATACTTCAAGAAAGAAGTCTTGAAGGCACAGGAACAGACTGTCCCTGTGTGCTGAAAGATGAGCTGACAGGGAAGACAACGAGCCTGGATGGGCAAGGAGATTTGGAAGGAACTAAGGGGAAAAAAGAGGGCGTATTGCCTTTGCAAAGAGGGGCTGGCAACTCAGGAAACGTTTAAGGATGTTGCCAGGTCATGTAGGAAGAAGATTAGGGAGGCAAAAGCCCAATTAGAACTTGAGGAAATCCAGTCATTGCAATCAACCTTTCCTTCCCAAAATGCCATCCTTGGTTGGAGTATAAATGGAACTGGAATGCTGTGCTGAGCTCCTGCAGCCCAGGGACACACACCCTAAGGCCAGGGATGGTTTACTTGGCCTAAACCATTCAAAATCACCAACACGCCCCTGAGGCCATGCATTAGTTTCAGTCTTGGGCCATGTATCTCACTGAAACGTATCTTTCAAACCAACCTCCTCTTCTCTTCATTGTTGGCTTCCTCAGTAGGAAACATCTTCCACTGGAAGTGGGCTGTGATGTTACTCCTGTTTCTGATGAACATGCTTGTGTGGCTTGATGTGGTGATGAAAGTCTTCTCAACCTTCATGGAATATGTGCTCAATCCAATGTTGACATCTGCAGCTTCTGCGCGAAGGAATGTGAAGAAACTTTCTTCACCTGGAACAAAGCAGAGTCTTTGCTCAGCTAGCTCAGTTGCTGATGGAAGCACAAGGAACAAAGCAAACCACAGGTCACGGAAGAAAGTGTCATAGCTTTTAAATGTATTAGCAGTTCCATGGATCAGTACATTTATCACGTCCTGACAGCTCTGTGTGTACTGCGTGAGGATGTCCTGGGCACCTCCTTAACCACCTTATTTCCAAGGTGTTTGTAGAGATTTGGCCCCAAGGTGACAGTATGTACAGTGGGATTTGTCAGATGTGCTCAGGTGACCCACTCAGACCACTGGGATTTCTGCATCAAAGTCCTTCAGGTGACACTGAGGAGCCCTGGTCAATCCTGGCTTGCCGAGGTCTCCCCTGCGCATCCCACGAGACTCCTGCCCCTCCTGATCCCTTGGATCCCTTGTTGCTGACAAGCAAATACGCCTGGGGGCATGTGGGCAGAAAAAGGAGACCCAGAGGAACAGGTGAAGTGACAGCCCACAGCAGGAGGGGACACAGGAGAGGAAACACAACCGGCCTGGCTTTGCAATATGACAAACCACTACAAAATGAACACCATAAAAATCATCATCATCGTCATCTTCCTGTCCAAACCCACAGCCCCATCAGTCTTGAAATATTTCATATTGTCCTGATCTCAAAAACCAAGATGGAGCATTTCAGGTTAAATACAAAAGGACAAGGAAAGATTAATAAGTACAGAGCAGCTTCTATATGAAGTCTGAATGGGATTCCTCAGTCTAGAAATCAAATGGGAGATGTGAGAGGTTTGCAACAGCATGAACGGCCTGGGAAATGGGGACGAGGAAAAATTTGTCTTGATTTGTCACCATACAGGAACTTGAGGGCCTGAAGATGTTATTAGGCAAAAACTGCATGGATGTGTAGAGGGCAACATAGTAAAAGGGTCTGTGACAAGCCAGTGGAGAAGCGGCATACAGGACAGAGGTGTGCAAGAAATACACTGCATTGGAGAGAGTCTGATGGAGACCTCGCAGCTCACATACAGCACTGCCCAGGAGTAAAATAAAACTTCACCCAGGCGTAGCCACACAGTAGTGGAGAATCAGGGTTCCTCCTTCCTCCACTCTGCAACACCCAGCAAAACAGAATTCCAAAAATCTCAGCCCTGTTAGAGGGGATCCACTTTTTCAACCATTTAAACACCAGCTATTTCAGTTTTCTTTGGGGCAGAGCTGGAACAGAGGAGGTACATCTAGAGGGAATTGAGGGGGATGAACAGGGAGTGATGGTGGAGAACTGTCCTGTGTCCCATGCGTTGCCCAGCACTCACCTGTGCAGCGCGCCACCAGGGACCCGAAATGGTCACCGCACGTCAGCGGGTGAAATCCCACTGTCACCTGCATGGTGTGACCAGGGCCCAGAATTCCTTCGGCTGGAACCACGGAGAAAGGACTGCAACACAAAGAGAGGATCAGGACTTGGGGGGAATTCTGGCCATGACATTCTTTCTGCAGTGCAGGTCACTTCAGCTCACTTGGGCAAGCAGGGAGCAAACAAACTACGGCCAAGACAGACAGAACAGCCAGGATCAGAAACAGCTACTGACCCACTTCTGAGGAGATCCAGCCCTCAGAAGATCCTGTGGGATAAAACGACCTAATCTCCCCCATACTCTGCATCCAGCCTTCTGACTGCCAGCAATCCCATCAGAGAATGGTTTGTGAAAAGCACAGAGAGAGTTAAGAGCTATCTGCATGCATAACTTGACGCTGACTGCCTCAGGAATTTCTCATTTCCTGCTACCTATAAACTTCCTCTCAAGAGATGCAAATGTTAGGGCACTACCTCTCTTGTGAGATTACAGCCTAGGAATCAGACAGGGAGAAGGAACTTTCTCTTGAAGACCACGGAATAACTACTGTTGAATTTGCAGCGTGGCTCTTTGGTTTATTTTACCTTGAAAAGATCCTGAATTAGCACATTTTGTCAGCATTTCAATGAAAGCTGCTCTACAAAAAGGAGCAATCAAAACTCTGAAAGAGTGCAAATGCAGATTAGAGCAATACAGTGACATGGAAACAAGACCCAAAAGGAGGATGCCATTTACAATCTGAAGGATCCAATCCCAGCCATATGAAGCACCATTAGCAGGAGCACATCGAGGAGGCAGAACAGGAGAGTTTCGTGTATTTACCAGCAGTGCAGTCTGGGGCCCTGGGTTGTCATCCAGGCTGGTAACTGTTTGCTTGGCTCACCAGACAAACTCTGCGCAATGTGTTGGAAATAATTACGCAAATGTCTTGGTGCACTTTGGATGTAACAGGAGCAATTAGGATTGGTCACCAGGTGAACAGTTCTTGCCTGACAAACACAAGACTCCGTGCTTTGATGCTCAGGGACAGCTCAGGTGAAATGTGCTTCTGCCCAGAAGTTGCTGGGCTTTGTGCTCTTCCACAGCCCCACTGAGGAAACAAAAGTTCCTCAGTGCTTTGCTGGTGGTCAATCTGTGCACAGAAAGGGTGTTCTGGGGAGTTTGGTGATGAACTTATCACACACAAAAATATAGAGAACATCTGGCAAGCTGAATTTCATTCATGTCAGTAGTGACAGCTGATGAACTTGCTTCAGGTTCTGCTCACTAAGGACCTATTGCTGCAGTTATGGGCCTGACCTGCTCCATTACCACTAGTGAGAACATCACTAGTGGCTGATGGAGAAGCCTTGGGCCAGCAATGTTTATGTGCTGGATGTGAGACTTTGGGGAGAGAGGAGGAAAGACAAGGCCCCAGCAGCCCCGGAGCCCGATTACTGTACGAGCTCCCACATCTGCCCCGAGGGTGAGCCAGCACTGCTGCAGGTCTCTGCTGGGGCTTGGGGGATCGGTGCCTGGTGTGGGCAAGGCACAGGATTTTTTTCTTATTGTTTTGTCAGGAATTTTGCCAGAAAGAGAAGCTGCCAGTTAAGGGAGTCCCTGGCCACACTTCAGCACTCCCTTCCCTTCCCTTCCCTTCCCTTCCCTTCCCTTCCCTTCCCTTCCCTTCCCTTCCCTTCCCTTCCCTTCCCTTCCCTTCCCTTCCCTTCCCTTCCCTTCCCTTCCCTTCCCTTCCCTTCCCTTCCCTTCCCTTCCCTTCCCTTCCCTTCCCTTCCCTTCCCTTCCCTTCCCTTCCCTTCCCTTCCCTTCCCTTCCCTTCCCTTCCCTTCCCTTCCCTTCCCTTCCCTTCCCTTCCCTTCCCTTCCCTTCCCTTCCCTTCCCTTCCCTTCCCTTCCCTTCCCTTCCCTTCCCTTCCCTTCCCACTCCTGCCCCATGTTACATACTCCTGCCCTCAGATGGCAGGATGCGAATAACACTCCTGGGAGTGACCTCAGGGGTTGCGTGAGAAAGAAGATATCTTCTTATTTTCAAATTACCAGGAGAAGAGGATCCAGCCAAGTTTCAGTTGTCAGGGCTGAAAAACTGAGTGCAAATCAGCCCTTGCATCTCCTACATCCCACCCCAGGCTGTACCCACCAGACTCCCCTGTTCCTGCTGGAGCAGTCATCTCTCATATAGACCTGGCTCCCCAAGACCCAAGGACACAAGCTCTACAGTTAAACTTAACTCCTCTGAATTTCAGTCAACATCACTAAGCTGTTCCCTGAGCCCACAGATAAGAAGGACTGTGAAGGAGACATCCCTGACGCTATAATAACCAAATGAAAACCACTGCCAAGAGATGGGGCTGGCAGGATAAATTTTGGCCTTTTATGGCTTGATTAGAGCAATATAGTGAGTTAATTGTCAGCTGTTCCTTAAGATAGTTCTCATCCTGTTAGATCTACCCTTTCAATGAATCACTACTGCACCCGACAGGCAGAAAAGATAAGGTCATGGAGGGGTTTTAATAGGTCTTCTTCGGCTTTTTAACTAGTCCATTTGTATGTTTGTTTCCTTGTATGGCATCTAAAGACAACTCCAGATCTCCCAATGGCCCCTTGCAATCCCCGGACACTGGTCTTGCTTTGAGCAGCGTATTTGCTCGGACAATTTCCAGAGGTCCCCTCTAGAGAAAGTTATTCTATACTTTTATCTTCTAAATCAGCCCAATTGCTTTTCACATAGTCACTAAATGTCTCATGTTTCTAATACACCTGTGCCTATGCCTATGGGCATGTGGTGTATTGATAGGCCTTGGAGGAGCTTGACATTTATGAAAGTTCCCAATGAAGAATTCATGATCTTTTGGCAAACATTTAACACAAACCAAAATGAAAAAACAGCAGAAACACAGGAACTTCAGAATATGTAAAATGAGATCTCAATGAAAGGGGGGACGACCTTATTCAGAGATTTAAAGCACGTGTTTGAAATTTTAAACCGGCTTTCAAAGGTTCATCGTGGAACAGAAGAGGGGACTGATGCCCTCAGCTGACAAGGGAAATCAGATCAGCTTTAAGTAACAGGAACTGCACCGGCTGCCTGCAACACAGCTCATGTTGGGCATCTGATGCAGGCACCACTGGAAAGCCATGTGCCTGTGTCCTCCCAGAGAATGGGTCTGTTTGGCTGACAGTGGTGAGTACCCATTTCAGAAGCTGCTTGTGCTCAGGAGGGCGCAAGCCAGCAACTAACATGTTCCAGCACCCCCCAGGAAATCTGGGGCAGAGAAAGCTCAAAGGCTGCATCCTGCTAAGAACACTGAAAGCAAGAGCAGATGCCATCCATCCTGCCCATTTCCAGCCGGCGACGCAGGGCAGCAGCTCCCATGCTCTGGTTCCTTTTGTTGTTCTTTCCCAACTCTGTTATCCCCCAAAGGTGTTTTGCACAAGGACAGATGAGCTGCCTCACCTCTCGGTGCCCAGCTGGTAATGAGCTGCCACACTACCACAATTCTGAATCAGCAGACTCTTGCGGGTGCTGCCCTTGACCGGACACTTTGAGAAGTCCAGCTCGTCTGGGAAGTCCAGGATAGCTCGGGCAGGGATGGCCCGAATTGGCACAACTATCCTTTCCTCTCCACTGACGCAGACGAGCTCATGGGAATAAACCTGCAGGAAAAGAAACTGTCTCAGCACAGGTCATTTGGTGCCATCTCCATGGCAGAAGAAAAGCCATTTCCTATATCCCTTCAAGGGTATCAATTTACCTATTCCACCCCCAAATGAACAATAAGTTCTACTAATATCTCACATTTTAAAGGCAGCAGTGCACTTTGCAAAACCTATCTCAGTGGCATTAAGCTCTTGTGTCACTTGGGTCATACAGACAAGTGCCCAGGGCCACCATAATTTTTACTCTCAATTTTAATGATGTTAAATAATTCCTAAGTCCCTTCTAAGGAACATGGAGCTAGGGAACACAGGACATTCCTCCTTAGGTTACTATATTCCCACGGATTGAGAATAGGACAAAGTGTTAAACTGAATCTAAGCAGCAAAAGGAAACTGAGAGAACAGCTGCACCCAAAGAGATCCTGGACCTCTGGCCTGGTGTAGAAATATCTGTTTGCTCAGAACTCCCCTCTAATTTTGCCTCTCCAACCAAGTCACGAGAAGAACAGTGCTAAGAGGTAGCAGGATGCTGTTGCAAAGAGCCTCTCTTTGTTTCCCTGCAAGGCCTCCTCCCTTCCATGCCATGTCCTAAACCCCTCTGTATGAACGAGCCTCCAGATCACAGCGCTGAGAGCAGACTTGCCAGGGCCTCGGCACTGGTGTTCAAACTTGCACGCAAAAGCACAATTGGCATGGAATGGGCGCCAGCTGACAGAGCAGCCACAGTGACAGGCATGAAGACAGAGCCGCAGCAGTGTCGCTGCCACCGGCTCTGGGCCCACAGGTCTGCCTGCCTGCAGGCTGTACCTGCCCTACACGAGCTCTTTCAGGCAGGTGTCCAAGTCCCCTGCAGCTCACCAAGCTCCTGCTGACTAAGGGCACCTAGAGCTCAGTGTGCCTGTGCCAGGCTGGGCCCACGGGCACAGCACATCCTCTGCCCTGGCCTTGCAGCCGTATCATGGTCAGCTGTGCTCTGGGACAGCACAGCCGCAAGGCTGGAGAACAGAGGGTGTGAAAAAGCACCGTCCTTGCTCCAGCCCCGGGTGAGGCAGGGAAGCTGTTGCCCGTCAGGAAGGCGGAAAGCTCTCTGACCTCTTTGTTCCTCTAGTACTTTGCAGAATAACGAAACCCCTTCCACTATACCTAGAGATGGCCAGACATCTATCAACACCCCTCTACCGTTTGCCTACTGTTCCCTGGGCATCTTTCTTCCCTTGGGAATGCTCAGAGGAATGTGCAGCGAGGGGAAGCAGGGCCTGTCAGGCCTGGGTGCAGGGCCTGACAGCACATGCCAAGCTGGGACTGGCTGCAGGCTGCCTGCCCACGGCCTGGAGCCAAGCTCACAGCATGGGCTGTACCCAGAGTGCAGGGACAACAATGGCTTTGGAGATAAATCTGTGTTTTGGCTCCTCCAGTCTCACCTTGTTCTCGTCAGGAGTGAAGTGGACGTGCACATCGGTAATGGCGCCTCCTGGCACGGCACGGCATGCATCACTGGGGCCCGCCAGCTGGAAGTAAGGTGAGCTCTCCATGGAGACCTGCACCCCCTGAAGATTCTGCAGGAAAGACATGGAACCATGATTTTGCCACTTGAGGAAACAGGACAAGAGGAGACCTGTCCATGCCCTGGTGACGTCCTTCCTTGACCCCTTTTCCAAAGCCCTTTCTGCTGTGGAGGTACAGGCACAGAATTCCCAAGGGTGAACTTGAATCCCTTCTGTCTGGCTCCAGCATTTTGGCCAGGGGCAGTAGGGCAGTGCCTGGTGGGAAGGAAGGGCCGAGCAGGTCAGCACCGGCAGGATGGAGACAAGAGCACCTGAACCAAATCATCTGCATATTCAACAGGGCCAAAAACCTGCTGATTTCTGCCTGCACACAGCTATGCAGTCGTGTTCCACGGAGGGAATGGGCTACCTGAAAGCATAACAGCACATTCTCCTGCGGGGAGGAAGAAATTCCTTTCTAGCAGGTCAGCTTTGGATAGGGCAGTTCTGGGGGATACAGTCATGCAGGCAGAGCAGCAAGAGAGGAGACCAAACACTGTGGCCTTACTGGGAACAAATGCAAACCTGAAAAGCAAAAGAAGGAACACAGCAATCCCTAAAAAAGGGAGATGACAAAGAGAATTTAAAGCGCCAGTAAAGCAGCAAGGAAGAATCATCAACTGATTACAGCAATCACCTCCCCGAAAGTGATGGAAACACAGACAGGTTGTGCCTGTTGACTGTGGGCTTCAAAGGCATTTTCCTCCTGGAGAAACCTTGCAATTCTTTAGGGGAATGGTCTCTCGCCTTTTGACCCTTCTGGAATTTCCTCCCTACATGTCCACACCTAATTGCCTGAATGCCAGGACCCTCCCAAAATAGGAGACTAGATAAGACCCCTGGATTTCTTTGTTCTCTCTCTTTCGGCCCCTGGACCCCTTTGAGGAATAAACGACTTGGAATAATCTGGGGGTAAGAACCTCTTTTGAAATCTTTTGTCCTGTCCCTTCGGAGATATTCCTCCAAAGCCTCTCCAGAGCTAGCCCCGGGAAGGGGGGCCGGGCCTGCGGGGGGAATATTTCAAAACATGACCAGCACTGACTCACAGTGTGGTTTCAGTATTAAAAGCCAACCTTGGCTCTCCAGGGGTTCTTGCTGCCTGTGCAGGCAAGCTGGGCTGCTGGGCATTCCCGCTTGCAGCCAGCAGGCCAAGTTCTGCTCTCTGGGATACACAGACACAGCAAACATGCATTTTCAACACATAGATATCAACCCCTGAGCACCAAAATGCTCTCAAAAAGTCTAAACCAGATGATTTTGAGTCCTTCCTGTCTCTTCCCACCAGCCCACTCTTGGCACAAGCCTCATTTAAGAAAATGTTTCCCTGACTGAAATTCAAATGGTCTCAGTTTTCCCCTTTAGAGTCCAACACGACTGCTGACGTTTTTCAACTTTTTCCCTCTCAGCTCTCTTGGGAAACTGCAAAACAGGAGCACATGGCTTTGGATGTGCTGTGGTTCTCCAAAGGGAAAGCAGAGCACCATGCTGCTTTTGGAAAACCTGAGCAGAGCGGGATGAAGCTTAGCAGGAGCCTGAAGTGGCACCTAAAGGCCTCCTACTGCTTCTGCTACATCAATCTGATTCCAGGGCTGTTTCAGAACATTTCCTGCCGTGCCAGTGCCACTAATGATAGTGATTCCAGCAGAAAGCGTAGACGACTCAGCCCCTGAGCTTTGACTGTGAGCTGCACAAAGGGAGCCAAACAGGCTCATTTCCCCAGGCAAATGTCAAGGGACTGTGGAACGAGCCCAGGGGAGGGGATCTGATGCTTCCCCAGCTCAGCCCGTGGTGGGGACCTCACCTGCGCCTTGCGGGAGAAGCCTGGCAGCACCAAGTCCACAGACTCTCCTGGCTTCAGGTCCATTGACAGCGGCTCCAGCCCAAACACGGGGGCCGTACGTTTGCGCCTCTGGGAATCACGTTTGGCCTTGGGGCTACTGTGGGCTGAGGTGCTCTGGCCCTCCTTCCCAGCTGGCCTGTTACATTCCACCTTCCAGAAGAGCTGATGGAAGTGGTGGCCCCCATCTGTTAGTCTGAACTGATGAGCACAGGGAAGGAGGCTAGAAGAGAAACCAGAATGGAAAATAGTATGGGAGAAGCTATTGTCCTGGTCATCAGATTGCTCCCAATGAGGATTCTGAGCTGTTAATAGCTTGGAGACCGTCTTCATTTGCAGCTCTTAACGTGGACCGGGAACAGTGTCTGATAAGCTGCCCTTCTGATGTCGTTATTGCAAGGAGGAATATGTTTCTAATGGTAATGTAGCATTTTCCAGGCCAGGCTAACAGGATCTGGTGTTTTCCTCCAAAATGTGTGTGCTGGGGTGATTCATACTGTTACTGTATTTTGCATTAATCTGCACCCGAAACTGTTATTGAATCTTTGAGATCCTGCACCTGAGGCCCTTGTGTGCGGGGGTATGATTGCAGGCATTTTTAAAAGCCAGCGCGGAGGAAGTTTCTGGACGATCCCAGCAAGCTGCTAGAAATCATCTGTCTGCTCTAGGAGAGGAAACCAGGGGAGCAGGGGCTCTCTCGTTCATAGAAGCTTTGGTTTTGCACTGGTGGTCATTTGTAGAAACTTCATTTCGCAATCAGAAACTGTTTTGAAGTGAACTTTGCAAACTCTGCTGGCAACGGAAAAATGAGCAAGGTCCTGTGTAGAAGTGTACCTCACCTGGTAGGGTTTGCAGCCCCACAGTGGCAAGGAGGCTTCCATTTAAGGGAAGGATTTGGGTTCCATTCTTTGTTTCACTCATGAGGTAAAAACCAGAGGTTTTGATACCTTTTTTGGCCTTGTGCCAGGACGGACGCAGCCCTTGGATCTTTGAGACTGTGCCTCAAGCCCTGTTCCTATTTCTATTGGGCAGGATGCCAAGAATCCGGCCTGGATTGTTACATGCTTAAGAGAATAGAGGAAGATCCTCAGGGCATTTTTGGGGTGTTGTAGCAAGTGCAAAGGTCCTCCTTGCACTCGGCACAGCTTTTTCTCTTTTTTCTGCATGGCTTCTTATTTTCACCTTAATTAAAACAGTTTTGCTTTTCAAACACCTCTGATCATGCTGCCTCGCTAATATTTTAGGCCATCCTGAGGCTGCCGGTCAAACCCAGAGGTGATGCACCTGAGAGGGCACCCTAACATTCTGGCCTCCCGCACAAGCATCAGTCCTGGGCAGGCAGGGCAGCAGCAGAGCCCACGAGCAGCGTGAGGAAGCGTTGGCAGCGGCACTGCAGGCCCCACACAAACCAGCAAGTTTCCATCTGCCTCTGGAACTGCTCTGCGGGCTCCTGCCTTCCCAGGGGGGTCATCACCCTCCTGTCCATTTGCTCCCAGGGCCCCTGCTTGCCTGGCAGGTGCCATTTTGGAAGGGAAGGGTGCGATGCCATCTTCCCTTGGTCCCGCAGCCACACGGAGGGCCCGCCTCATCCAGGCGCCATTTTGGGAACCTTTTGTTCTGGGGGAGCCTGCGAGATCATTACTTGACCAAGTGAGGACATAGATGTGTTAGAACTGAAGGCAATTCAGTGGCAATTGAGCAACTGGTTTCTCTTTCAGTGGTTTTTGAGGGTACCTAGCAACGCTCAACTGGCCATCACATGTCTCTAAAGGTATCTCTGCCTTCAGGGAAGGAGTCAGGGTCTTTGAACACTGAAGAAGATCGTGCCTGAAGGACTACAGCAAAACTGCTCCTTGTTGAGACAGAAGGAGAGGTGGGAGTGGGAGATCTCCTACCTGAATTGGTATCCCAAGTTGAGCTCCGGGGCAAGTGGTTTGTCTGTGACAATTGTGGTGCCAGTGCCAAAAGCCAGGAGGGTGGAGGTGGTCCAAAGTCTGTTCCCAATGAACAGCTGGAGAGCATCAGCAAAAACCCCAGTGTCATCCAGGGTTGCTGTGACAGTCACATGAACATCACCCCTGGCGGGGATCACTCCTTCCCTGGGTTCAATAACATAGCAGTGAGGTTTACAAGCCTGTAAGACACGCATAATGTGCATTTAGGATGGAAACCATACACCCTGGTCTCTTATGGGGTGTAAGAAAAGGAGAAGACTAAAGAGGGGAGGATAAAAATCCTAAAGGCCTAATTTCCCTAAATTTAAGCTGCAGTATTGGGGAACAGCAGAGCTTACACAACCTGTACTTTCCCCTCCTTTAACAGACTCTCACCTAATTAACCCAGTTTTGCCCAACCCAAGGGACGCTTATCCTCAGGAGAGTGTTCCTTCCCCAGTCCTTCTCTGGAGTGTGTGCCAAGGAAAGCTGCTTTCTCTCTCCTGGCTTCTCACAAAGGCTCAGGGCCAGAGGAAGTCATGACGGCTCAAATCCCACTCCAGAAACCACACAGCTGGAGGACACTGCTGAGAGCCTGAAGAATATCTCCGCAAAACCAGTTGAGCAAAACCCCAACACCAAACTATCCTTTCCCAAGAGGCCATCAATGCTTTTCAACGTCCCCTAAAGGACCGAGGCCCTCACTTCCCACTGATCATCCGCTGTAGAGAGGTGCCCCAGGGCCTTCTGCTTTGGAAAAGTCACCTCTAAATGGTTATGGCAGAGCAGGAAAGAAGGAAGCAGAGGGAAAACTGGATGACATGTGCTCAGTGGGCATGGCCCACTCTTCCTAAGAACTCGTGTCCTCTGGTTTCTCATGGGCTTCACAGATTGGCCAAGAGAGCTGGAAGCTGCCCAAAGGAGGGAGGAAAGGCCCCGCACCAGCACAGCTGTACAGACACAGCTCTGCAGGTCCAGCCCTGGAACGAGCACGTGAAGCCCATCCTTTACACACCAGGCCCACCCAGCCAAGGTGCATTGCTCCCTGAAGAGGTGGAAGGCAGAATTTCATTGTGTAGTTCGAGAAAGCTGTCCTGGAAAAATCCCTCACTTTAAGGTTACATTTATCCCCCAAACTGCAGGAAAAGCAGCAAGAGGAAAAATCATGCCCCTCCTCCTTGGCTCAGGAGGCTGTGGCTGGACTTTCCCACATGGCCTGATGCTTTATCCACAGACACAAACAAGTCCACAGGATCAGGTTTTAACCAGCTCCAAGTTCAACACACCCAGCATGGAGAAGAACAGACCTCAAGCCCCTCAGAGATCTCCCCCTCCAGCAGACATCCCACCCAGCCCCAGGCCCAGCCTACAAGCCCTTCCTGGCTGCAGCAGCCCTGCTCTCCCTGCCAGGGGAGCAGCCCCAGCTCCTCTGCCCTATGCAGCCTTCACATATTAAACAGCCATTCTCTGCAGCCGGTCCCCAAAGATGCTCTTCAAAGGCACAGAGACCACAGGCTGGGGGGGTGCACAACCCCCACACATGTCTTTGTGTGGACAGCCCAACTGGCCTGACCCACAGCAGGTGTGAAAATTGCCTCCCCACCAGCAGTCTGAGGACAGACCTCACACCCTCTTCTCTACCATGAACAGCAGTTTGGCACAAAGCAAATGTAGATGGCACAGGGAAAGCACAGGGAAACCCATGCTCTCCGAGGAGCAAAGGACCACAGGTTTCTCTTGATCTCAGAGCTCAAAAACCGTGACACACACAGCTAAAGACCTTCCATAAAATTATGGGAGAACTCGTCAACACAATCCAGACGAATTTCTGCTCCAACATCTCTGCACCTGATTTCACTGAGGAGTGCCCCAGCTAAAACCACTCCAGAGCCAGGTTCCTTTTGCCTCACCCAGATGGAATCTTGGAATATCTCGCTTCCTCTCACACAGGCCGATGCATATAAAAACCACGTCATGGCAGCTTGTAATGTCAACCAGTCAATTTCCCTGGAAAACGGCCCCACAGATACTTACAATCTCTAGCCTGAAGTCTAAATCGACGAGACCTTCGTTGAAGAGGCCAAAAGCTTGTGAATTAGGCCTTAGCACTGGCATCCTGCCGAACTCTATCAGCCTTGGACTTATGTAGACTGCTGACAGCCGTCCAAGGCTCTGTAGTTCTGTTCTCTGTTACAGAAAGCAGGCAAGAAAGATTTAAAAAAAAAAAAAAAATCAAACCCGAACAGGGAAACCTAAAAAAGCTTAAACAGCTCAACCCAGCTCAAGTTATTTCTTTAGGGACAGCTACCATTCTCCAGCTGAATTCCTGGGATTTTGGGGGGAAAAAAATAAACTTATGTATTCACCTCCAAATTGAAAAGGATTAAGTAAAGAGAAACTTTCAAACTACAAATTATTGGTCCAAAGGTAGAAGCTTTGCAAGAAATCTCTAGTTAAGATCAGGCTGACAGTTAAACAACTGGTTCTTCGGGTGGGGAGAAACTCTTCTCTTTAGGTAAGCAATCTGATAGTTGAAAGCAAGTGCTCAGTCAAACTTCAGGCTCCCTGGCACAGCCTGCACTGCCTGTCCTCCCTGTTGACTGGTTTACATGCAGTGCCACAATGGCCCAGGTTCAGATGTTTGGTGCCATCCAGGGAATTTGGCATCACCATTTCCATGTTTTAATGTAAGCTTAAATCCTTGCAACTACTCTTCAGATGCCAGCTTTCCTTTCTTTTACAGAAAGCCCAAGGTTCCCAGAAATCTTCTGACATCCTCTTTTGTGCTGAGAGGTAACATTTTAAAAAAGATGTTTCCAAAGTTAAGAGCATTTTAAAGAGTAATTAAAATGATCCTCAATTCCAGCTTAGATGAACTACCTTCTGGGTCAGACACTGACATTGCCACCTATAAGGCACGAGCTGTTTATGCCACCTGCCCCTGCTGTCCTTCTCCACAGCAGCCTGTGCCTCTTTTCCCTGGAAGAATCCCCGCACACTGTGCACCCTGCCAGGACCAGTTGCACGAAGGCACACACCTCCCCTTGCACTCACCAGTGGGTTTCTTGCATCCCCAAACACGCCGGTACAAACACTGGTGCAACGCTTGCCCAATCTTTGGATTTCAACTGTAACTGGAATCTCTGCAGCGCTCCGAGGCTGGAGAATCCCACAGGGTCTGGGGCTGGAGTAGAGCACAGGAGAGTCCTCCTCGGGTTCCTAGAAGGGACAGAATCAAATCCAGCTTCAGAGGGACCTCTGAAGAAACTTCAAACTCCTTAACATCCATCCCAACAGCAACTTACACACATTTTTAAAAATCCCCAGGACAAAGGTAAAAGGCACAAACAAGATCCAAGAATTGTAGGCTTAGCATTCTCAGGGGGTTCTGCAAGGAGGCTGCCAGCACAAGCACTGGTGTCTGTGGATGCAGCAGCTTTTCACAACCCTCGAAGATCTCCCACAAGAAAACACCCTGAAGACTAGAACGTAAGCCCTTTCCTCAAGAGATTAAACTGCATCCTAAAGCTAACATTCAGGTAGGATCCTGTTCTCAGCAGATCTTTAAGACTGAATAGAAACCGGCAAGGTCTTATCCAAACCCTCTTCCCCCCTAATAATCTCCACAATAATATTTCAGAGGAGGAGGTGGATGCGATGCCAAACCTGGGGAATAAGCCCGTAGCAGCCAGGAAGGTGGGTGTTATTCCAAATGAAGAACTTCCTCACGAACGGGGCCTTCAGGTCGCACTCATGGAACCCCCGGTTTTGGGGGTACACTTGCAGCTCAGGAATGAAACATTTGGGCAAAGAGATGACCCCAAGGGAATCAGAGATACTGAGAGAATGGAGAACGTTTACCCCCAAAGATTGTGAAATGGAGCACAACACCTTTGTCACTGTCAAATACACATTTAACAGCCCTACGGTGAAAAATTGCCTTCAAAGTCTTCCCACTCAAACATGTCTTGTCGAGGAGGGGCAAAACCTGAGAGGCAGCACCCAGAGGCTGCCAAGTGCCCCAGGCAGAGCACTTGGTCCCACAGCTGCCTCAGCCCCTCCTTCACCCAAGAAGGTTTGCAAGAACTCCTGGAACAGTCCCAGTGATCCATGAGCTCTGGGGGAGCCTTCCCAACAGGGATCAGTGCTCAGTAAGGCTCCAGGAACACACGACTCTAGTGTCTCAGTAAAAAGGACTCCCTTCTCTCCCATGGTGCTGTTACCCTGCCTGAGAACTCAGCTGTTTGCCCCAGCCTTGGAGGGCATGAGACATCACCTGCCCCACAGAGTGGGAGATCACTCCCTCCCAGTTCCTACAACTCCCCTGGTCCTTCACTCCACAGGTCCAAACACTGACTGTCCCCAATGGCACTTGCTTTTCAAACATGGCAGCCCAGGCACTGACGAGATGGCTCTGCCTGGGAGTGGGAACACCACCAGGGAATTGCATCCCTCTTGTCATTAAACTGACACCTAGAGCAGCACAGCAGGATGGAATTCTGCTGGAGCAAGAACAACTTTTGCTTTAAGCCTGAGAACATCAAAGCTCAAAACAGGAAGCAGAGAGAAGGGGAAAAAGTAGAGCTGACCTGCCACATCAAGGACTGATTTCCCCTCTGAAGATCCTGCCCTCACCTCTCTTGCTGTGAGCCACTTCCCCACTGTCACGTGCCCTCGTTAACAGAACCAGACCCTGACCCTCAGCAGACTGCTTGGTGTGCCCCAAGCCAACGCGGGCTGGTTGCAACCCAGCACAACTCCACCTCTTGCAGGAAGAAGGCGAGGAGGCCCTTGGGAAATTTGCTTCACCTCAAGCACCAGGTCAATAAATGATATCATTCCTGGTCCCTTTAGAAAACGACCCAGGACCACGCTGGGCTGTCAGCAGGGCTGCTTTTCACCACAGGCTGCTTTTCAAGCACTGCTGTTCTCATGTCCAGCTGGGTAGAACATGAGGTCATTAAACAACACGTCTCCTTGGGAGCTGCAGCCAGCACGTCCTGTGCAAGGCAGTGCGCTGGGGGAGGCCAGGGAAGTGCTGGTACCTGGCCTTGATGATCAGTGATGCCACTCCCTTGCCAAACCACTCCAGGTCCACCAGCAATTTCCGGTTGTATTCCGTCACAGTGTTGGAACACAGGGTCACCTGGTGGAAGAGAAGAGCAGTAAATTCTTCTTTACAAAAGCTCATGACTCACGTGTGATGTCCTCCAGTTTTTGTGGTAAGAAAAGGGAGGATTTTGCCTTAATTCTTCTGCCGCTCCACGTGTAGAGCAGTCTCTAAGAGTGACAAAAGCCTTCTGGCAAATACCAGATTTGTTAAGCACACCTTGCTATCAGGGCATAGGTCAGCTAAATTAAAACATTAGACTAAAGCTCTGTGCAGCACTGTGTTCAAATTAAGGGGCAAATTTTCATCTGACTACAATGACATAAATGCAGTGGAAATCTGCTGACTTGAACAGAATGAGTTCAGCTTTACAGCAGGAAGCTGAAGACAAAGCGTGGGCCAGCAGGTGCTGGGCAGTTCATGGCCGCAGAGTTTTTTGCCTTCACTGGAGATCCCTGCAGTGAACACAAATCATTCTACTCCCCAGGACAGGAGAAATGAGACCAAGAAGAAAAGCAAACTGCTTTATATAATGACATCTCTCTAACAGCCACCTTTGGTCCTCGTCCGTCCTCTGCCCACTTGCAATCAAAGACATTGCTCTCAAAAACACCAAAATGCCTTCAGTACTTGACCATTATGGGACATGATTTCAGCTTGTGATTTTGGAAACAAATCAGTGCTCCTTCAGGAACGTCCCGAGTAACCCAGCTCACAGAGGCCCCACGCCAGTGCAGATCCTCGCTCACACGATGATCAGAGCTGGCATCAGAGCTAAAGCCCTCCCACACTCCCGTGAAGCTTCAGACCCGCTGCTGAAGTGTGTGTGGCTGGACTCTTCCCATACCTCGATATCCTGGTGTTCCTGGGATTGGAGGGTCCTTTCGCTGGGGTTCAGTGTAAACTCCCTTGGCTTCACAGAAAAATGAATTCCCTCCCTCCAGGAGGGCTCACTGTCGCTGAGTATTTGCTCAAAGCTGCTAACAGCAGGCTGAGTGCCATCGTCCGACACCCGCGAGGTGTTAGTGAGGCGACAGGTCTTGGTGTAGGGAAAGCCTAGGAAAAGGACACAAATATCCATTTAGGCACCAGTTATGTCGTGACTCCCGGTGGGAATACCCTGGTAGCATGAAAGCGTGATTGGAGTTTAGCTCTTTATTATCTGAACTACAGATTACTGAGAAGCTGCAAGAGGAATTAGTCGTCACTTAGTTCCCTTTAACACTGATTCCAGACTGTAGCCTTGAAAATGCCTGCTCTTAGCCCTGCTCAACACTGCAAGCTTCTCTCTTTCTGATGGGGAGAAGCTCCCTCACCTGCCCCAAACCAGCACCAGTTATTTCTCCCTGATGACTGTGCACCCAGACCAAGCATTTCCTCTGAAAATTCAAACTGTAAAATTCCCTGTTAAGTCTGCCAACACTCCTACCCTTTTCAAGATACATAAAGAGTGAGTCGCCATTGAGAAGAAGCTACAGCAGAAGAAAGTGAGGATGGAATCAGGAACTAGAACGTGATGCAAAGCACCCTAATGCAGTTTCTCTCTGCAGAATTCTTAAGGCGTCTTTTGGTTTGGGCCAAACAGACTGGGCATGTGACAGCTCAGAGCCCACTCAGCTGGAGGCAAACCCGAGCCTTGACCCAACAAGCGGGGACATCGCACCCATACTACTCACTGTGATTGCTGCCTGCAAGGGTTTACCCCACCTTAACTCTGAGATTTGCTTTCCATATTGGAAAGCCAGAGATAGTGCCACGCATGGTGGGGATGTCCTGCAGAGCCCGGACACCAGCCACAACCCGCTCTGCAGTGGACTGGCTGGCCAGCTCTGTGGGGAGGAGACTTCTCCCCAGGCCTGCTCACCAAGAGTCATTTGAACACAGGTGGGGGAAAAAAACAACTGCAGGCGCAGCCCAGAGCTTCTCTGTGCCCATCAACAGTAATCACTGCCGGCTCCAGCAGGGACTCCAGCAGGGAGGCAAGAGAAGCACAAAAGGGACAAACACAGATGTCAAAACCTCAAATGAGACTGAGGTCACCACATGCAGACAACAGTCAACAACAGTTAAAAAGAAGCAAAGATACAACAGCTGCCTTCAGCTGAAGAGACCTTAGGAATGCGTTTCTACCTGTTGCCTTTCTTGTTTCATTTATTCAAAAGGCAACTTAACAAGTGCCTCAGTGGTGATGCAGGGTGGCGAAGAAGCAGATCAGGAGAGGCAATTAGTTTTCTTAAAACGTTCAACAACTTCATTGTTATGAGTTTAGGTTTCGTAGTGAATTTTGGCCTCAGTCTGGGAAGGGAAATACAGGGGGTTTGGGGTGGTCTCGGCTGTGCGGGTGGGCTTTTCCATCCGGGGCTCTTTGGGAGCTGTGCCGTGATGCCGCGGGCGGTTGTGAAGTCGGAGCCGAGGTTTGCAGGGGGCAGACCTTTCCGTCCTTCCGCCGGGGCTCGGGAAGGTCGGCAGCGTGCTGCTGCGGGACGTCGTGCGCTTGACGCCGGGCTCAGCACCGTGATCGAACCTGCCCGCCGTCCCCGCTTCTGCCTGCTCCCGATTGCCAGTGCCCAGATCTCCTGCTGCCCGTAGTTTGCAAAAGCAGCGATTTCCTCCTTCCCTCCCTGCCCGTGCCGGCTGGGAGGGAAATCACTGCCCTGCCAGAGCCCACCGCTCCTCCAGCCTGTGATCATAACCACACCAAAGGGGAAAACAGGACTCGGCGGGTTGGAAACTTCTGGCATTGCGTTGTTGTCTGTGCTGTCCGGATATACTCTAGTAACGAACTGCTATTCCTTTTCCATATTTTTGCCTGGAAGCCCTGTAATTTCAAAGGTACAGTAATTTGGAGAGAGGAGGGTCATCATTCCATTCCGTGAAGATTGCCACCTTCCTTGGCAGAATCTGTCTTTTAAACCAGGACAGAGACACCAGAAAATACTTGCTCCTATTTGATCCCACAATGGCAAAATGCTACCTGAGGCACCTGCAGTTCACACCCTGAAGAGGCTGTTGTGGCAGAACATGAGCAGTGCTGGATGCTTTTACGTTCAAGTGCTCCATTTTGGAGCACACAGATCCCTCCCGCTGTGTCCCAGCGCAGGGAACACTCACCAAAGGAGATGTCACCGAAGTCGAGCTCATCGGTGTCGAAGTGTAAAGTCGGCCCGACGACACACCCCCTGCGATGACAGGGACACAGGAGGAAATGGCTGCGTTAAAGGGAATTGCAAAGCCTCCGGCTGTCGTGGCTTGGGGGCACAAAACCTGGTGTCAGGGGCATCGTGGGTTTCAAATCAACACACCACCATGTGCTCAGCACAGTGTCCATGTGCACAGGAGGCAGCTAAAGCCAAGAGGCCAGCAGCCCACAGCCACTGATGGGGCTTTGGACGCAGGGCAGGCAGGAAAAGCCCCCAAGTTGCCGGTGGTCCCATGAGGGACCCTGAACACCCACCCAGACCTGTCTCCGTGCCTCAGTTTCCCCATCTGTAATGGGATGGACATAAAGGTGTCCCCACAAACTTCTGTAACCAGCCTTTCCAGCCACAGGTTCCCTGCTTTGCTACTTGGCTGTAACTGGTCTTCCAATGGAGGAGCTTTCTCAGGAGATTTTGACCCACACAATCATTACAGACAGAGTTTTGAGACATGAAGCCAGGGGAGCCCCAAACATCCTCCAAAAAGAGCATTAACAGTTCTACACAGTGGACAGATGAATCCTAGAGGAAAGGACCAGCTTGTCACTAGTGCACCAGCTGGCACAGCCAGGAGCAATAGCTTAAACAACCAAACATGGGTGTCCTGAATCTACCACACCTCCTCCCCTGGCCTTGAACTCAGCAGACAGGCACTAAAAGTCACCAACATCCACTGAAGGCAGCACTTGAAGCTGCCCAACACGAGTTTATTTCATGGTTGACGCCAATTAATGCGCACCCTGCCTTTTGGTTAAAAGTCAAGGACCAGTGAACTGTGTCTTCTACTGTGTTCACAGGATTGTCCCTGGCTCTGCTCTACACATCTCAACAAGAGACACCTTCTCTTGCTCAAGGAGAAAGCTGCTTATGGAATAACATCCCACGCATGACCAGTTTGGGGAAGGACAGAGGAGAATCAATTATTTGATGGTGAAAGGTTCCCTCTTGATTTCCAAAATAAAAATAGCAGCACTTTTTCTCCAAAAGCAAAGCCAGTGTAGTTGTTTCTCTACTATGGGCAGACCTAGTCAACACTGTTCTCCTGCTAAGTAATAAGTTTCATGTTCTTTTTAATCCATCTCCCTTATCTTATTGGTATAATCAACTGCAGATTGCTTTCATTTCTTTATTGCCCTGATCCAGTGCCTCCCAACAGCAGCAGCCTAGCTCCAAAGCTCCAGAGCAGCCAGCATCAGCTTTCCTGCTTACACTACGTTATCCTACCAGCACACGCCTCAGGCTAGCAGGGACAAGCCCTCATGCTGCTGTGGTCCTGAGGACTGAGCTCTGCCTCCCCCATCATCACCCCTTCTCCCTTCTGCAGGGCCAGGATTATGGGACGGTTCCTGCTGCACAGTTCCCTGTCTCCCACATCAGCCTTTTCCTGGCTGTGGAAAGGAGGTAGCAGAGCACTCTGCACAGGAGCTCGGAGCACAGCCTGCCTCCATGCATGGCCATGAGAGGTGAGCTGAGGCTGCTGCTGCCCGTTTGGGATGGATTATTAACAGAAGTTTTTCAAAACACTGCTGCTGGTGGAGAATCACCCAGGCTGGCCCATCTCCAAAGCCCTGGGGGCCTTGCTGGGTGCTCAGGGGGGACATCCCAGAGCAGCTACTGCCCAAAGCTGATCCATGCCACTGCCTGCCATGGCCCAAGGCAGAGGGACATCCCTGCAGGGAGGAGTCATTCCAGCTCCCGGGTACCACACGGGGCAGCAGGCACCCCCACACTAAGGCAATGCCAGGATCAGAGCAGAGATTAAGACCTCAGGAAACATCTTTTTTCTCTGCCCGACCCCAAAATGAGGTAGGTGGGGGATGTCCCAGAGACAGCTACAGATGTGCCCACCCAGAGTAAGCTCCCAGAGTCCTTACTCGATGGTCAGGATCACAGGCGTAGGAGATCCAGCCACACGGAACTGGAATGGTTCCTCAAACCGCCCCAACACGGCGGCATCCAAGGAGATCTGAATAGTCTGGATCCCACCTGGTGCAATGAGGCCCTCCTCGGGTACAAACTTGAAGCAGCAGCCCACTTCCGTGTTTGAAGGGATATAGGTGAAGGGAGCATCAAGAACTCCTTTGTTCATCAGTTTCACCTGCAGCAGCAAGAAAACAAAATGCAAGTACACGTGAAATCTTCCCTTCTTGGGAGTCATTTTCTAATGGCGCAATTAACACCCAGAAAAGGCAGAAGATGCTTTGTGCTGCTGGACGGCAGAAGTCAAAAAAATACAACAGGACAAGTTCTGCCTTTGGGTTTTCATGCGAAGCTCACATAACTCCACATAACTGGAGTCACCCTGGGGTTATCCCACGGACACAGAGCAGTCCACCTCTGGTCAGTAGCACCAAGCTCATTCAGACCTGGCCCTGAGAGCAACGTGGGGTGATTGCAGCTGCGTAGTGAATCACCACAGAGCTGCTGCTGCCCCAGTCAGCGCAGCTCCAGCAGTACCGTATCTACGCATTTACCTTTTCCCATACCGTGAAAACAATACACTGAGAAGGAGGCATCAACATCAAAATGTACAGACAGCGCCATCTTTTGGTAAGAAAACTCAACGTGTCTTTCCCTTCCACAACCAAACTTCTGAAAGTGTCTGGCATGATGTAGTGCCTCGTTTTCTGCCTCTTTCAGTTGCTCTCTCTTTTTTTTTTGCAAACTTGACCCCCAACAGGGGGGAGGCAAATAGGTAGAAAAATCTTTTGCTTTATTCCCAGGAACACTTTTCTCTTTGTAGAGCCAGAGATGCACCAAGCCTGAAGTGTGGTGAGGGATTGGACAGCAAGGGAAAGAATCCTCAAGCCCTTTGCAAGGGCCTGCACTGAGCCAGGAGGCTGGATGGCTTTCCTGTGACTTCCAGGAATGAGCAGGAGACACTTGACTAAAAATTGTTTGCGGTGGACTGAAGCTCAAATGTAGCCAGCTTGTCCCAGCTGCTTCTGAACAGCCCAGTACAAAGGTGCCTTGTGTCTGGTGCTGCCACAAAAGCCTCTGAACAGCTTTTTGACCCAGCGTTGGGTCAAAAGGGGTTGTTTTGCAGGAAGCCTCCCAGCTGATCCCTATGGAAGGCTGCCCAAAAGAAGGGACTGGGGCTTCATGAACAACAGACACATTTTTCTGGACCCCCCCCCTTCCCCCCCCCCGCCCAGATTTGACCGGTACATCAGCTATTCCCTGCTCACAACTGCCCAGGTTGCCAGGAATTCCACAGGTCCACCAGGCTTGCTGCTGCCTCAGGAGCCATCAGGATCCATCCCAACCCCTGGTGCTCACCTCATGGGTGTGGGCGGTTTTGACAAAAACTTCCCCAAGGTTCAGGGTATCACAGCTGAGTTCAACCAAGGGTCTGCGGCCTTCCCCTCTGAGGTGCAGGGCCAGCCTGCTCTCACGGCCTGGGGAGAGATGTCCATTTCAGTACAATAATTCCCTCTGTTCTACTGGATTTTCCAGGCTGCCTCAATGCTAGACCCTGATTCTGAGCTGCATGCAACCAGCTCTTGATGCTGCAGCAGAAGATATGGACCCTTCTCTTCCCTCAGGAGATATCCCCTGGGGCTGACTTGCAATTTCTAACCCATTCCTTGGGCTGGTTTCCAATTTTAGCCACCAGTTTGCTGAGTTTAAAACATCTCTGGTGTCCTGTAGCGACAGGCCAAGGAGTGACAGGTATAAATTGAAAGAAAGGAAATTTAGGTTAGATATTGAGAAGAATTTTTTTACTGTGAGGTGGTGAGACGCTGGAGTAGGTTCCCCAGGGGAGTTGTGGAGGTTCCAGCCCTGAAAGTGTTCAAAGCCAGGCTGGATGGGGCTTGGAGCTACCTGGTCTAGTGGGAGGTGTCCCTGCCCATGGCAGGGGCCTTGGCACTAGACAGTCTTTGAGGTCCGTTCCATCCTTAACATACTATGACTCTAGGGTTTCCTCCCCATGCACTTAGAGGAGCTTTGAAATCCATTCATTGAAGGCACAAAGCTCACGAAGACTTTGGCAATTGCTACCTGGCAAACTGCCAGGCAACAACTGCCAAACCACCTGGCCCAGCAGCACAGGACTGCTGTCCTCCACTTCTGACACTCGGCACTGTGTTCTGTTTGCACAGACTGAGAGCTGCAAGGTGACAATTCCCACACAGGGAGAGAAGCAGGTGCTGGCCAAGGGTGGTCCTTCTACCAACACCCTGGGCTCAGCGGGGCTCCGCCTCCGCTGGCCTGGTGGTGTCTGGAGGTGATCCAGGCTCAGGGAGCACATTTCTAACTCAGCTGCGACTGCCTGATGGTGGATCCATGTCAAATGGACCCATCCTGGAGGCCAGTGGTCTAGAGGGGCTTAGTGCTTGTTCACTAAAGCTGTTCTGCTCTGTAGCTGCTTGGCCTTTGAGGAAATGCTGGCAAAGCCGTGCCATGAAAACATCTCCCTGCACTGCCTGGGTTGTTCTGGGATCAGCAATCCAGACACAGGTGTTCCGAGCCCTGGCCTTGCATGGGAAACTCCCTGGAAGCTGCAGGGACAACTGGGGATGTGCCAGCACTGCCCTGCTGACCAGGAACTCTTCCCAGCAGTTACATGGGAGCCCAGTGGGCTCAGGCTTGCTCCATGGCTTCACTGTGGGTGAGAGAAGCAGGGGAAAGGAGCTGTACCTGAGATGTCACAGTAGGCCACACTCTGATACTCCAGTGCTTCCAGGGGTTTAAAGGTCACCTTGATTTCAGCCGAACAACGTGGCCCAATCTCTCCCTCCTGAAACAGAAAGAGACAGAAAAAGATTTATCTTCAAACTTCACACTTCTTGTTTTCAACCACTCCTCTAAGCCTTTCTTCAGAGCATCAGTGATGAGCGAACAACATAAGGAGCCCAAGGAAACACTCTAAACCCAGCTCAACACACCACTGGGCGCTCTCAATGCTCAGCTGATCAGCCCCCACTCTCCACAATGTTCCTGCTGCTCTGACACAAGCTCCTGGTCACATCATGCTGCAGTCAGCTACAGTGGTACCTAACTGCCATTGTGCACTGGTGGCTCTTGGCCTTAGACGGGCCATAGGAGTAACCAAGAACACGATCCCCTTCCTTGGAAAGAAAAATATTAGTTTAACCTTTTTTCAAAGAAAGCAGAGGTTGGGATTGTTCTAGGATTTACTCCAGGATGAGAAGGGATTTTGCACTGTGCAGACACCAGGCATTCATCATCTCTCACAATGCCAATACTCAGAATCAGGGCTCTGGCTGATGGGAGGACGTGGGCGTTTGCTTGCATAAACAGAAAAAGAAAAGGTTTACTGTCCCCGTGTGCAAGAGAACTCAAAATGCCCATTATAACCTCCCACCCTTGTGTCCAGGCTCACAGATGACACTGGGAGACTCACAAACAGTGCGAGTCGTGGTTAGAGGAAGGGACAGGCATTTCTACGATTAACCTTGGGCTGAATTTGGCCTCCTTTTCCCAGCGAACCCTTGCATGCTTCAGGTCAATCCGTGAACTGGCACTGCTCCAACACCCTCCGCTGAACCCCACGCAGCAGCACGTGTCGGGGGAGCCCCTACCTACAAAAACTGCTCCCTGTGGACACTTCAAGGACACGGAGTGCCCTGAGCTCGAGCCCTGGCAGCAGAGCTCAGCTTTGTCAGGCTCCCAGCCCTGCCTTGAGCCTGCAGGGCAGAAATACTTTCAGCAGTGAGCTCTGCAGCCGCACCAGAAACTCCATGCCCTCCCTCTGAGCACACCGAGCCAGCTGAGGACCTGCTGAGTGACCGCACCCGGGGAAAGGGGCGGGGGTAGGGTGGGCGGGAGGAGGAAGAGGAGGAGGAGGAGGAGAAGGAAGAGGAGGAGGAAGAGGAGGAGGAGGAGAAGGAGGAGAAGGAGGAGAAGGAAGAGGAGGAGGACGAGGAGAAAGAGAAGGAGGAGAAGGAAGAGGAGGAGGACGAGGAGAAAGAGAAGGAAGAGAAGGAAGAGGAGGAAAATGAGGTTCTCAGCTATCACTTACCATTGGCTCAATGAAAAAAAAGTCATTGGAGAACAGCAGGGGGTCTTCTTGCACCTTTGCCTTCTCCTCCTGGACCTTTTGGCTCAGGAGGGAGGTGCGATTTTCACAAAAGCCCTTCACCTTCTTTATTTTTTTCTCCTCCATGAAGTCTTCCATCCAGACCTTTGGTGGTGGCTCCAGCAAATCACACTGCCTGCAGCCGCAGGGAGAGACAAAGCCAGCAGGTCATTTAATATATTTGCAGAGAGAAGCGGAAGTGCGGGAGAGCAAAGCACTTGGGGAGGAGCGGCAGCTCCCCAGCAAGGGCTGACCCCAAGCCACGAGGGTCCCAATCGGATCAGAAGATAACTTGTTGTGCACAAGCTCAGCAGGTAGCTTTACTCCACACTTGCAAGCTCAGGAGAGCTTTGGAAAGCCAGCATCCCTCAAGAGAATCTCCTGCCTCAAAGCCTCTGCCAAAACTGAGGGAGAATCCACCAGCCACCTCAGCTGGCTTTTCCTACCACTGAGCTGCTCGGGGGAAGCAGATAAAGATCACGGAGCACCCACTGCAGGACTTCCCTGGGAAAGGGAGACGAAGCTGGGTTGTGGTTACGTGTTACCAGCATCGCTCTTTGTTTCTTCCATTTTGGACCTGCCCTGTTCCCTACTCTGCCTTTCACAAGAGCATCCCAGAGCACTTCCAAAGGAAATTGATGAATTCAGGCACCGCATCCCTTCAGTGACATCCAAGGTTTTATATGCATGAAAACAGAGGCTGTGAGAGGGGAAGGGACTTCTTGGTGCAGGAGACAGACAGCAAACTCCTGGAGAGATCATCTTTTCAGGATCCAGAGCTTTTTGGGTCCCATCCCAGTGCATGGTAGTAGAATGGCCAGAGAGGGAAAGGATCCTGCACTAGCTCCTCTCATAAAAAAAAGTCCTCTCTGCTCTGAGATCTCAAAAGCATCTCTGACAGCAGGAGAGTAGGCCTTAGAGCTAACACCATCCCTAAGACTGGAAGTAAGGAAAAACAAAATGTCCTGGTGACAGGCTAGGACACAAACTGGCATGAAAATAAATGTAATTGGAAAAAAGTATTACGAAGAAAAGAAGGGTAGTGGTAGTAAGTGAATCCCTTCTAAGGGGAAATGAGGGCCCTGTATATCGAGCGGATCCGTTCCACAGGGAAGCCTGCTGCCTCCCTGGGATCCAGGTACTGGATATCACCAGGAGATTCCCTAAGAACTAAAAGAACTTCATCTGTTCACCACTGTCTGGGGGTACAGTGACTGTGAAATAACAGAGTTTTCAACATTCAGTGAAACAAGGAGGGGCATCAACAAAACTTCCACTCTGGTCTTCTGGAAGGCAGCCTTCGGCCTGTTCAAGAGATTGTTTTGGAGAGGACCTTGGGGAGCAGCCTTTACAAACAAAGGGGTCCAGGAAGGATGGACATACTTCAAGAAAGAAGTCTTGAAGGCACAGGAACAGACTGTCCCTGTGTGCTGAAAGATGAGCTGACAGGGAAGACAACGAGCCTGGATGGGCAAGGAGATTTGGAAGGAACTAAGGGGAAAAAAGAGGGCGTATTGCCTTTGCAAAGAGGGGCTGGCAACTCAGGAAACGTTTAAGGATGTTGCCAGGTCATGTAGGAAGAAGATTAGGGAGGCAAAAGCCCAATTAGAACTTGAGGAAATCCAGTCATTGCAATCAACCTTTCCTTCCCAAAATGCCATCCTTGGTTGGAGTATAAATGGAACTGGAATGCTGTGCTGAGCTCCTGCAGCCCAGGGACACACACCCTAATGCCAGGGATGGTTTACTTGGCCTAAACCATTCAAAATCACCAACACCCCCCTGAGGCCATGCATTAGTTTCAGTCTTGGGCCATGTATCTCACTGAAACGTATCTTTCAAACCAACCTCCTCTTCTCTTCATTGTCGGCTTCCTCAGTAGGAAACATCTTCCACTGGAAGTGGGCTGTGATGTTACTCCTGTTTCTGATGAACATGCTTGTGTGGCTTGATGTGGTGATGAAAGTCTTCTCAACCTTCATGGAATATGTGCTCAATCCAATGTTGACATCTGCAGCTTCTGCGCGAAGGAATGTGAAGAAACTTTCTTCACCTGGAACAAAGCAGAGTCTTTGCTCAGCTAGCTCAGTTGCTGATGGAAGCACAAGGAACAAAGCAAACCACAGGTCACGGAAGAAAGTGTCATAGCTTTTAAATGTATTAGCAGTTCCATGGATCAGTACATTTATCACGTCCTGACAGCTCTGTGTGTACTGCGTGAGGATGTCCTGGGCACCTCCTTAACCACCTTATTTCCAAGGTGTTTGTAGAGATTTGGCCCCAAGGTGACAGTATGTACAGTGGGATTTGTCAGATGTGCTCAGGTGACCCACTCAGACCACTGGGATTTCTGCATCAAAGTCCTTCAGGTGACACTGAGGAGCCCTGGTCAATCCTGGCTTGCCGAGGTCTCCCCTGCGCATCCCACGAGACTCCTGCCCCTCCTGATCCCTTGGATCCCTTGTTGCTGACAAGCAAATACGCCTGGGGGCATGTGGGCAGAAAAAGGAGACCCAGAGGAACAGGTGAAGTGACAGCCCACAGCAGGAGGGGACACAGGAGAGGAAACACAACCAGCCTGGCTTTGCAATATGACAAACCACTACAAAATGAACACCATAAAAATCATCATCATCGTCATCTTCCTGTCCAAACCCACAGCCCCATCAGTCTTGAAATATTTCATATTGTCCTGATCTCAAAAACCAAGATGGAGCACTTCAGGTTAAATACAAAAGGACAAGGAAAGATTAATAAGTACAGAGCAGCTTCTATATGAAGTCTGAATGGGATTCCTCAGTCTAGAAATCAAATGGGAGATGTGAGAGGTTTGCAACAGCATGAACGGCCTGGGAAATGGGGACGAGGAAAAATTTGTCTTGATTTGTCACCATACAGGAACTTGAGGGCCTGAAGATGTTATTAGGCAAAAACTGCATGGATGTGTAGAGGGCAACATAGTAAAAGGGTCTGTGACAAGCCAGTGGAGAAGCGGCATACAGGACAGAGGTGTGCAAGAAATACACTGCATTGGAGAGAGTCTGATGGAGACCTCGCAGCTCACATACAGCACTGCCCAGGAGTAAAATAAAACTTCACCCAGGCGTAGCCACACAGTAGTGGAGAATCAGGGTTCCTCCTTCCTCCACTCTGCAACACCCAGCAAAACAGAATTCCAAAAATCTCAGCCCTGTTAGAGGGGATCCACTTTTTCAACCATTTAAACACCAGCTATTTCAGTTTTCTTTGGGGCAGAGCTGGAACAGAGGAGGTACATCTAGAGGGAATTGAGGGGGATGAACAGGGAGTGATGGTGGAGAACTGTCCTGTGTCCCATGCGTTGCCCAGCACTCACCTATGCAGCGCGCCACCAGGGACCCGAAATGGTCACCGCACGTCAGCGGGTGAAATCCCACTGTCACCTGCATGGTGTGACCAGGGCCCAGAATTCCTTCGGCTGGAACCACGGAGAAAGGACTGCAACACAAAGAGAGGATCAGGACTTGGGGGGAATTCTGGCCATGACATTCTTTCTGCAGTGCAGGTCACTTCAGCTCACTTGGGCAAGCAGGGAGCAAACAAACTACGGCCAAGACAGACAGAACAGCCAGGATCAGAAACAGCTACTGACCCACTTCTGAGGAGATCCAGCCCTCAGAAGATCCTGTGGGATAAAACGACCTAATCTCCCCCATACTCTGCATCCAGCCTTCTGACTGCCAGCAATCCCATCAGAGAATGGTTTGTGAAAAGCACAGAGAGAGTTAAGAGCTATCTGCATGCATAACTTGACGCTGACTGCCTCAGGAATTTCTCATTTCCTGCTACCTATAAACTTCCTCTCAAGAGATGCAAATGTTAGGGCACTATCTCTCTTGTGAGATTACAGCCTAGGAATCAGACAGGGAGAAGGAACTTTCTCTTGAAGACCACGGAATAACTACTGTTGAATTTGCAGCGTGGCTCTTTGGTTTATTTTACCTTGAAAAGATCCTGAATTAGCACATTTTGTCAGCATTTCAATGAAAGCTGCTCTACAAAAAGGAGCAATCAAAACTCTGAAAGAGTGCAAATGCAGATTAGAGCAATACAGTGACATGGAAACAAGACCCAAAAGGAGGATGCCATTTACAATCTGAAGGATCCAATCCCAGCCATATGAAGCACCATTAGCAGGAGCACATCGAGGAGGCAGAACAGGAGGGTTTTGTGTATTTACCAGCAGTGCAGTCTGGGGCCCTGGGTTGTCATCCAGGCTGGTAACTGTTTGCTTGGCTCACCAGACAAACTCTGCGCAATGTGTTGGAAATAATTACGCAAATGTCTTGGTGCACTTTGGATGTAACAGGAGCAATTAGGATTGGTCACCAGGTGAACAGTTCTTGCCTGACAAACACAAGACTCCGTGCTTTGATGCTCAGGGACAGCTCAGGTGAAATGTGCTTCTTCCCAGAAGTTGCTGGGCTTTGTGCTCTTCCACAGCCCCACTGAGGAAACAAAAGTTCCTCAGTGCTTTGCTGGTGGTCAATCTGTGCACAGAAAGGGTGTTCTGGGGAGTTTGGTGATGAACTTATCACACACAAAAATATAGAGAACATCTGGCAAGCTGAATTTCATTCATGTCAGTAGTGACAGCTGATGAACTTGCTTCAGGTTCTGCTCACTAAGGACCTATTGCTGCAGTTATGGGCCTGACCTGCTCCATTACCACTAGTGAGAACATCACTAGTGGCTGATGGAGAAGCCTTGGGCCAGCAATGTTTATGTGCTGGATGTGAGACTTTGGGGAGAGAGGAGGAAAGACAAGGCCCCAGCAGCCCCGGAGCCCGATTACTGTACGAGCTCCCACATCTGCCCCGAGGGTGAGCCAGCACTGCTGCAGGTCTCTGCTGGGGCTTGGGGGATCGGTGCCTGGTGTGGGCAAGGCACAGGATTTTTTTCTTATTGTTTTGTCAGGAATTTTGCCAGAAAGAGAAGCTGCCACTTAAGGGAGTCCCTGGCCACACTTCAGCACTCCCCTTCCCTTCCCTTCCCTTCCCTTCCCTTCCCTTCCCTTCCCTTCCCTTCCCTTCCCTTCCCTTCCCTTCCCTTCCCTTCCCTTCCCTTCCCTTCCCTTCCCTTCCCTTCCCTTCCCTTCCCTTCCCTTCCCTTCCCTTCCCTTCCCTTCCCTTCCCTTCCCTTCCCTTCCCTTCCCTTCCCTTCCCTTCCCTTCCCTTCCCTTCCCTTCCCTTCCCTTCCCTTCCCTTCCCTTCCCTTCCCTTCCCTTCCCTTCCCTTCCCTTCCCTTCCCTTCCCTTCCCTTCCCACTCCTGCCCCATGTTACATACTCCTGCCCTCAGATGGCAGGATGCGAATAACACTCCTGGGAGTGACCTCAGGGGTTGCGTGAGAAAGAAGATATCTTCTTATTTTCAAATTACCAGGAGAAGAGGATCCAGCCAAGTTTCAGTTGTCAGGGCTGAAAAACTGAGTGCAAATCAGCCCTTGCATCTCCTACATCCCACCCCAGGCTGTACCCACCAGACTCCCCTGTTCCTGCTGGAGCAGTCATCTCTCATATAGACCTGGCTCCCCAAGACCCAAGGACACAAGCTCTACAGTTAAACTTAACTCCTCTGAATTTCAGTCAACATCACTAAGCTGTTCCCTGAGCCCACAGATAAGAAGGACTGTGAAGGAGACATCCCTGACGCTATAATAACCAAATGAAAACCACTGCCAAGAGATGGGGCTGGCAGGATAAATTTTGGCCTTTTATGGCTTGATTAGAGCAATATAGTGAGTTAATTGTCAGCTGTTCCTTAAGATAGTTCTCATCCTGTTAGATCTACCCTTTCAATGAATCACTACTGCACCCGACAGGCAGAAAAGATAAGGTCATGGAGGGGTTTTAATAGGTCTTCTTCGGCTTTTTAACTAGTCCATTTGTATGTTTGTTTCCTTGTATGGCATCTAAAGACAACTCCAGATCTCCCAATGGCCCCTTGCAATCCCCGGACACTGGTCTTGCTTTGAGCAGCGTATTTGCTCGGACAATTTCCAGAGGTCCCCTCTAGAGAAAGTTATTCTATACTTTTATCTTCTAAATCAGCCCAATTGCTTTTCACATAGTCACTAAATGTCTCATGTTTCTAATACACCTGTGCCTATGCCTATGGGCATGTGGTGTATTGATAGGCCTTGGAGGAGCTTGACATTTATGAAAGTTCCCAATGAAGAATTCATGATCTTTTGGCAAACATTTAACACAAACCAAAATGAAAAAACAGCAGAAACACAGGAACTTCAGAATATGTAAAATGAGATCTCAATGAAAGGGGGGACGACCTTATTCAGAGATTTAAAGCACGTGTTTGAAATTTTAAACCGGCTTTCAAAGGTTCATCGTGGAACAGAAGAGGGGACTGATGCCCTCAGCTGACAAGGGAAATCAGATCAGCTTTAAGTAACAGGAACTGCACCGGCTGCCTGCAACACAGCTCATGTTGGGCATCTGATGCAGGCACCACTGGAAAGCCATGTGCCTGTGTCCTCCCAGAGAATGGGTCTGTTTGGCTGACAGTGGTGAGTACCCATTTCAGAAGCTGCTTGTGCTCAGGAGGGCGCAAGCCAGCAACTAACATGTTCCAGCACCCCCCAGGAAATCTGGGGCAGAGAAAGCTCAAAGGCTGCATCCTGCTAAGAACACTGAAAGCAAGAGCAGATGCCATCCATCCTGCCCATTTCCAGCCGGCGACGCAGGGCAGCAGCTCCCATGCTCTGGTTCCTTTTGTTGTTCTTTCCCAACTCTGTTATCCCCCAAAGGTGTTTTGCACAAGGACAGATGAGCTGCCTCACCTCTCGGTGCCCAGCTGGTAATGAGCTGCCACACTACCACAATTCTGAATCAGCAGACTCTTGCGGGTGCTGCCCTTGACCGGACACTTTGAGAAGTCCAGCTCGTCAGGGAAGTCCAGGATAGCTCGGGCAGGGATGGCCCGAATTGGCACAACTATCCTTTCCTCTCCACTGACGCAGACGAGCTCATGGGAATAAACCTGCAGGAAAAGAAACTGTCTCAGCACAGGTCATTTGGTGCCATCTCCATGGCAGAAGAAAAGCCATTTCCTATATCCCTTCAAGGGTATCAATTTACCTATTCCACCCCCAAATGAACAATAAGTTCTACTAATATCTCACATTTTAAAGGCAGCAGTGCACTTTGCAAAACCTATCTCAGTGGCATTAAGCTCTTGTGTCACTTGGGTCATACAGACAAGTGCCCAGGGCCACCATAATTTTTACTCTCAATTTTAATGATGTTAAATAATTCCTAAGTCCCTTCTAAGGAACATGGAGCTAGGGAACACAGGACATTCCTCCTTAGGTTACTATATTCCCACGGATTGAGAATAGGACAAAGTGTTAAACTGAATCTAAGCAGCAAAAGGAAACTGAGAGAACAGCTGCACCCAAAGAGATCCTGGACCTCTGGCCTGGTGTAGAAATATCTGTTTGCTCAGAACTCCCCTCTAATTTTGCCTCTCCAACCAAGTCACGAGAAGAACAGTGCTAAGAGGTAGCAGGATGCTGTTGCAAAGAGCCTCTCTTTGTTTCCCTGCAAGGCCTCCTCCCTTCCATGCCATGTCCTAAACCCCTCTGTATGAACGAGCCTCCAGATCACAGCGCTGAGAGCAGACTTGCCAGGGCCTCGGCACTGGTGTTCAAACTTGCACGCAAAAGCACAATTGGCATGGAATGGGCGCCAGCTGACAGAGCAGCCACAGTGACAGGCATGAAGACAGAGCCGCAGCAGTGTCGCTGCCACCGGCTCTGGGCCCACAGGTCTGCCTGCCTGCAGGCTGTACCTGCCCTACACGAGCTCTTTCAGGCAGGTGTCCAAGTCCCCTGCAGCTCACCAAGCTCCTGCTGACTAAGGGCACCTAGAGCTCAGTGTGCCTGTGCCAGGCTGGGCCCACGGGCACAGCACATCCTCTGCCCTGGCCTTGCAGCCGTATCATGGTCAGCTGTGCTCTGGGACAGCACAGCCCAAGGCTGGAGAACAGAGGGTGTGAAAAAGCACCGTCCTTGCTCCAGCCCCGGGTGAGGCAGGGAAGCTGTTGCCCGTCAGGAAGGCGGAAAGCTCTCTGACCTCTTTGTTCCTCTAGTACTTTGCAGAATAACGAAACCCCTTCCACTATACCTAGAGATGGCCAGACATCTATCAACACCCCTCTACCGTTTGCCTACTGTTCCCTGGGCATCTTTCTTCCCTTGGGAATGCTCAGAGGAATGTGCAGCGAGGGGAAGCAGGGCCTGTCAGGCCTGGGTGCAGGGCCTGACAGCACATGCCAAGCTGGGACTGGCTGCAGGCTGCCTGCCCACGGCCTGGAGCCAAGCTCACAGCATGGGCTGTACCCAGAGTGCAGGGACAACAATGGCTTTGGAGATAATTCTGTGTTTTGGCTCCTCCAGTCTCACCTTGTTCTCGTCAGGAGTGAAGTGGACGTGCACATCGGTAATGGCGCCTCCTGGCACGGCACGGCATGCATCACTGGGGCCCGCCAGCTGGAAGTAAGGTGAGCTCTCCATGGAGACCTGCACCCCCTGAAGATTCTGCAGGAAAGACATGGAACCATGATTTTGCCACTTGAGGAAACAGGACAAGAGGAGACCTGTCCATGCCCTGGTGACGTCCTTCCTTGACCCCTTTTCCAAAGCCCTTTCTGCTGTGGAGGTACAGGCACAGAATTCCCAAGGGTGAACTTGAATCCCTTCTGTCTGGCTCCAGCATTTTGGCCAGGGGCAGTAGGGCAGTGCCTGGTGGGAAGGAAGGGCCGAGCAGGTCAGCACCGGCAGGATGGAGACAAGAGCACCTGAACCAAATCATCTGCATATTCAACAGGGCCAAAAACCTGCTGATTTCTGCCTGCACACAGCTATGCAGTCGTGTTCCACGGAGGGAATGGGCTACCTGAAAGCATAACAGCACATTCTCCTGCGGGGAAGAAGAAATTCCTTTCTAGCAGGTCAGCTTTGGATAGGGCAGTTCTGGGGGATACAGTCATGCAGGCAGAGCAGCAAGAGAGGAGACCAAACACTGTGGCCTTACTGGGAACAAAAGCAAACCTGAAAAGCAAAAGAAGGAACACAGCAATCCCTAAAAAAGGGAGATGACAAAGAGAATTTAAAGCGCCAGTAAAGCAGCAAGGAAGAATCATCAACTGATTACAGCAATCACCTCCCCGAAAGTGATGGAAACACAGACAGGTTGTGCCTGTTGACTGTGGGCTTCAAAGGCATTTTCCTCCTGGAGAAACCTTGCAATTCTTTAGGGGAATGGTCTCTCGCCTTTTGACCCTTCTGGAATTTCCTCCCTACATGTCCACACCTAATTGCCTGAATGCCAGGACCCTCCCAAAATAGGAGACTAGATAAGACCCCTGGATTTCTTTGTTCTCTCTCTTTCGGCCCCTGGACCCCTTTGAGGAATAAACGACTTGGAATAATCTGGGGGTAAGAGCCTCTTTTGAAATCTTTTGTCCTGTCCCTTCGGAGATATTCCTCCAAAGCCTCTCCAGAGCTAGCCCTGGGGAGGGGGGCCGGGCCTGCGGGGGGAATATTTCAAAACATGACCAGCACTGACTCACAGTGTGGTTTCAGTATTAAAAGCCAACCTTGGCTCTCCAGGGGTTCTTGCTGCCTGTGCAGGCAAGCTGGGCTGCTGGGCATTCCCGCTTGCAGCCAGCAGGCCAAGTTCTGCTCTCTGGGATACACAGACACAGCAAACATGCATTTTCAACACATAGATATCAACCCCTGAGCACCAAAATGCTCTCAAAAAGTCTAAACCAGATGATTTTGAGTCCTTCCTGTCTCTTCCCACCAGCCCACTCTTGGCACAAGCCTCATTTAAGAAAATGTTTCCCTGACTGAAATTCAAATGGTCTCAGTTTTCCCCTTTAGAGTCCAACACGACTGCTGACGTTTTTCAACTTTTTCCCTCTCAGCTCTCTTGGGAAACTGCAAAACAGGAGCACATGGCTTTGGATGTTCTGTGGTTCTCCAAAGGGAAAGCAGAGCACCATGCTGCTTTTGGAAAATCTGAGCAGAGCTGGATGAATCTTAGCAGGAGCCTGAAGTGGCACCTAAAGGCCTCCTACTGCTTCTGCTACATCAATCTGATTCCAGGGCTGTTTCAGAACATTTCCTGCCGTGCCAGTGCCACTAATGATAGTGATTCCAGCAGAAAGCGTAGACGACTCAGCCCCTGAGCTTTGACTGTGAGCTGCACAAAGGGAGCCAAACAGGCTCATTTCCCCAGGCAAATGTCAAGGGACTGTGGAACGAGCCCAGGGGAGGGGATCTGATGCTTCCCCAGCTCAGCCCGTGGTGGGGACCTCACCTGCGCCTTGCGGGAGAAGCCTGGCAGCACCAAGTCCACAGACTCTCCTGGCTTCAGGTCCATTGACAGCGGCTCCAGCCCAAACACGGGGGCCGTACGTTTGGGCCTCTGGGAATCACGTTTGGCCTTGGGGCTACTGTGGGCTGAGGTGCT
Source organism: Chamaea fasciata (assembly GCF_029207755.1). Lineage (NCBI taxonomy): Eukaryota > Metazoa > Chordata > Aves > Passeriformes > Sylviidae > Chamaea > Chamaea fasciata. The sequence continues at coordinate 21,384,261 of NW_027094097.1, read as the reverse complement.
CTGGCCCTCCTTCCCAGCTGGCCTGTTACATTCCACCTTCCAGAAGAGCTGATGGAAGTGGTGGCCCCCATCTGTTAGTCTGAACTGATGAGCACAGGGAAGGAGGCTAGAAGAGAAACCAGAATGGAAAATAGTATGGGAGAAGCTATTGTCCTGGTCATCAGATTGCTCCCAATGAGGATTCTGAGCTGTTAATAGCTTGGAGACCGTCTTCATTTGCAGCTCTTAATGTGGACCGGGAACAGTGTCTGATAAGCTGCCCTTCTGATGTCGTTATTGCAAGGAGGAATATGTTTCTAATGGTAATGTAGCATTTTCCAGGCCAGGCTAACAGGATCTGGTGTTTTCCTCCAAAATGTGTGTTCTGGGGTGATTCATACTGTTACTGTATTTTGCATTAATCTGCACCCGAAACTGTTATTGAATCTTTGAGATCCTGCACCTGAGGCCCTTGTGTGCGGGGGTATGATTGCAGGCATTTTTAAAAGCCAGCGCGGAGGAAGTTTCTGGACAATCCCAGCAAGCTGCTAGAAATCATCTGTCTGCTCTAGGAGAGGAAACCAGGGGAGCAGGGGCTCTCTCGTTCATAGAAGCTTTGGTTTTGCACTGGTGGTCATTTGTAGAAACTTCATTTCGCAATCAGAAACTGTTTTGAAGTGAACTTTGCAAACTCTGCTGGCAACGGAAAAATGAGCAAGGTCCTGTGTAGAAGTGTACCTCACCTGGTAGGGTTTGCAGCCCCACAGTGGCAAGGAGGCTTCCATTTAAGGGAAGGATTTGGGTTCCATTCTTTGTTTCACTCATGAGGTAAAAACCAGAGGTTTTGATACCTTTTTTGGCCTTGTGCCAGGACGGACGCAGCCCTTGGATCTTTGAGACTGTGCCTCAAGCCCTGTTCCTATTTCTATTGGGCAGGATGCCAAGAATCCGGCCTGGATTGTTACATGCTTAAGAGAATAGAGGAAGATCCTCAGGGCATTTTTGGGGTGTTGTAGCAAGTGCAAAGGTCCTCCTTGCACTCGGCACAGCTTTTTCTCTTTTTTTCTGCATGGCTTCTTATTTTCACCTTAATTAAAACAGTTTTGCTTTTCAAACACCTCTGATCATGCTGCCTCGCTAATATTTTAGGCCATCCTGAGGCTGCCGGTCAAACCCAGAGGTGATGCACCTGAGAGGGCACCCTAACATTCTGGCCTCCCGCACAAGCATCAGTCCTGGGCAGGCAGGGCAGCAGCAGAGCCCACGAGCAGCGTGAGGAAGCGTTGGCAGCGGCACTGCAGGCCCCACACAAACCAGCAAGTTTCCATCTGCCTCTGGAACTGCTCTGCGGGCTCCTGCCTTCCCAGGGGGATTGTCACCCTCCCGTCTCTTTGTTCCCAGGGCCCCTGCTTGCCTGGCAGGTGCCATTTTGGAAGGGAAGGGTGCGATGCCATCTTCCCTTGGTCCCGCAGCCACACGGAGGGCCCGCCTCATCCAGGCGCCATTTTGGGAACCTTTTGTTCTGGGGGAGCCTGCGAGATCATTACTTGACCAAGTGAGGACATAGATGTGTTAGAACTGAAGGCAATTCAGTGGCAATTGAGCAACGGGTTTCTCTTTCAGTGGTTTTTGAGGGTACCTAGCAACGCTCAACTGGCCATCACATGTCTCTAAAGGTATCTCTGCCTTCAGGGAAGGAGTCAGGGTCTTTGAACACTGAAGAAGATCGTGCCTGAAGGACTACAGCAAAACTGCTCCTTGTTGAGACAGAAGGAGAGGTGGGAGTGGGAGATCTCCTACCTGAATTGGTATCCCAAGTTGAGCTCCGGGGCAAATGGTTTGTCTGTGACAATTGTGGTGCCAGTGCCAAAAGCCAGGAGGGTGGAGGTGGTCCAAAGTCTGTTCCCAATGAACAGCTGGAGAGCATCAGCAAAAACCCCAGTGTCATCCAGGGTTGCTGTGACAGTCACATGAACATCACCCCTGGCGGGGATCACTCCTTCCCTGGGTTCAATAACATAGCAGTGAGGTTTACAAGCCTGTAAGACACGCATAATGTGCATTTAGGATGGAAACCATACACCCTGGTCTCTTATGGGGTGTAAGAAAAGGAGAAGACTAAAGAGGGGAGGATAAAAATCCTAAAGGCCTAATTTCCCTAAATTTAAGCTGCAGTATTGGGGAACAGCAGAGCTTACACAACCTGTATTTTCCCCTCCTTTAACAGACTCTCACCTAATTAACCCAGTTTTGCCCAACCCAAGGGACGCTTATCCTCAGGAGAGTGTTCCTTCCCCAGTCCTTCTCTGGAGTGTGTGCCAAGGAAAGCTGCTTTCTCTCTCCTGGCTTCTCACAAAGGCTCAGGGCCAGAGGAAGTCATGACGGCTCAAATCCCACTCCAGAAACCACACAGCTGGAGGACACTGCTGAGAGCCTGAAGAATATCTCCGCAAAACCAGTTGAGCAAAACCCCAACACCAAACTATCCTTTCCCAAGAGGCCATCAATGCTTTTCAACGTCCCCTAAAGGACCGAGGCCCTCACTTCCCACTGATCATCCGCTGTAGAGAGGTGCCCCAGGGCCTTCTGCTTTGGAAAAGTCACCTCTAAATGGTTATGGCAGAGCAGGAAAGAAGGAAGCAGAGGGAAAACTGGATGACATGTGCTCAGTGGGCATGGCCCACTCTTCCTAAGAACTCGTGTCCTCTGGTTTCTCATGGGCTTCACAGATTGGCCAAGAGAGCTGGAAGCTGCCCAAAGGAGGGAGGAAAGGCCCCGCACCAGCACAGCTGTACAGACACAGCTCTGCAGGTCCAGCCCTGGAACGAGCACGTGAAGCCCATCCTTTACACACCAGGCCCACCCAGCCAAGGTGCATTGCTCCCTGAAGAGGTGGAAGGCAGAATTTCATTGTGTAGTTCGAGAAAGCTGTCCTGGAAAAATCCCTCACTTTAAGGTTACATTTATCCCCCAAACTGCAGGAAAAGCAGCAAGAGGAAAAATCATGCCCCTCCTCCTTGGCTCAGGAGGCTGTGGCTGGACTTTCCCACATGGCCTGATGCTTTATCCACAGACACAAACAAGTCCACAGGATCAGGTTTTAACCAGCTCCAAGTTCAACACACCCAGCATGGAGAAGAACAGACCTCAAGCCCCTCAGAGATCTCCCCCTCCAGCAGACATCCCACCCAGCCCCAGGCCCAGCCTACAAGCCCTTCCTGGCTGCAGCAGCCCTGCTCTCCCTGCCAGGGGAGCAGCCCCAGCTCCTCTGCCCTATGCAGCCTTCACATATTAAACAGCCATTCTCTGCAGCCGGTCCCCAAAGATGCTCTTCAAAGGCACAGAGACCACAGGCTGGGGGGGTGCACAACCCCCACACATGTCTTTGTGTGGACAGCCCAACTGGCCTGACCCACAGCAGGTGTGAAAATTGCCTCCCCACCAGCAGTCTGAGGACAGACCTCACACCCTCTTCTCTACCATGAACAGCAGTTTGGCACAAAGCAAATGTAGATGGCACAGGGAAAGCACAGGGAAACCCATGCTCTCCGAGGAGCAAAGGACCACAGGTTTCTCTTGATCTCAGAGCTCAAAAACCGTGACACACACAGCTAAAGACCTTCCATAAAATTATGGGAGAACTCGTCAACACAATCCAGACGAATTTCTGCTCCAACATCTCTGCACCTGATTTCACTGAGGAGTGCCCCAGCTAAAACCACTCCAGAGCCAGGTTCCTTTTGCCTCACCCAGATGGAATCTTGGAATATCTTGCTTCCTCTCACACAGGCCGATACATATAAAAACCACGTCATGGCAGCTTGTAATGTCAACCAGTCAATTTCCCTGGAAAACGGCCCCACAGATACTTACAATCTCTAGCCTGAAGTCTAAATCGACGAGACCTTCGTTGAAGAGGCCAAAAGCTTGTGAATTAGGCCTTAGCACTGGCATCCTGCCGAACTCTATCAGCCTTGGACTTATGTAGACTGCTGACAGCCGTCCAAGGCTCTGTAGTTCTGTTCTCTGTTACAGAAAGCAGGCAAGAAAGATTTAAAAAAAAAAAAAATCAAACCCAAACAGGGAAACCTAAAAAAGCTTAAACAGCTCAACCCAGCTCAAGTTATTTCTTTAGGGACAGCTACCATTCTCCAGCTGAATTCCTGGGATTTTGGGGGGAAAAAAATAAAGCTTATGTATTCACCTCCAAATTGAAAAGGATTAAGTAAAGAGAAACTTTCAAACTACAAATTATTGGTCCAAAGGTAGAAGCTTTGCAAGAAATCTCTAGTTAAGATCAGGCTGACAGTTAAACAACTGGTTCTTCGGGTGGGGAGAAACTCTTCTCTTTAGGTAAGCAATCTGATAGTTGAAAGCAAGTGCTCAGTCAAACTTCAGGCTCCCTGGCACAGCCTGCACTGCCTGTCCTCCCTGTTGACTGGTTTACATGCAGTGCCACAATGGCCCAGGTTCAGATGTTTGGTGCCATCCAGGGAATTTGGCATCACCATTTCCATGTTTTAATGTAAGCTTAAATCCTTGCAACTACTCTTCAGATGCCAGCTTTCCTTTCTTTTACAGAAAGCCCAAGGTTCCCAGAAATCTTCTGACATCCTCTTTTGTGCTGAGAGGTAACATTTTAAAAAAGATGTTTCCAAAGTTAAGAGCATTTTAAAGAGTAATTAAAATGATCCTCAATTCCAGCTTAGATGAACTACCTTCTGGGTCAGACACTGACATTGCCACCTATAAGGCACGAGCTGTTTATGCCACCTGCCCCTGCTGTCCTTCTCCACAGCAGCCTGTGCCTCTTTTCCCCGGAAGAATCCCCGCACACTGTGCACCCTGCCAGGACCAGTTGCACGAAGGCACACACCTCCCCTTGCACTCACCAGTGGGTTTCTTGCATCCCCAAACACGCCGGTACAAACACTGGTGCAACGCTTGCCCAATCTTTGGATTTCAACTGTAACTGGAATCTCTGCAGCGCTCCGAGGCTGGAGAATCCCACAGGGTCTGGGGCTGGAGTAGAGCACAGGAGAGTCCTCCTCGGGTTCCTAGAAGGGACAGAATCAAATCCAGCTTCAGAGGGACCTCTGAAGAAACTTCAAACTCCTTAACATCCATCCCAACAGCAACTTACACACATTTTTAAAAATCCCCAGGACAAAGGTAAAAGGCACAAACAAGATCCAAGAATTGTAGGCTTAGCATTCTCAGGGGGTTCTGCAAGGAGGCTGCCAGCACAAGCACTGGTGTCTGTGGATGCAGCAGCTTTTCACAACCCTCGAAGATCTCCCACAAGAAAACACCCTGAAGACTAGAACGTAAGCCCTTTCCTCAAGAGATTAAACTGCATCCTAAAGCTAACATTCAGGTAGGATCCTGTTCTCAGCAGATCTTTAAGACTGAATAGGAACCGGCAAGGTCTTATCCAAACCCTCTTCCCCCCTAATAATCTCCACAATAATATTTCAGAGGAGGAGGTGGATGCGATGCCAAACCTGGGGAATAAGCCCGTAGCAGCCAGGAAGGTGGGTGTTATTCCAAATGAAGAACTTCCTCACGAACGGGGCCTTCAGGTCGCACTCATGGAACCCCCGGTTTTGGGGGTACACTTGCAGCTCAGGAATGAAACATTTGGGCAAAGAGATGACCCCAAGGGAATCAGAGATACTGAGAGAATGGAGAACGTTTACCCCCAAAGATTGTGAAATGGAGCACAACACCTTTGTCACTGTCAAATACACATTTAACAGGCCTACGGTGAAAAATTGCCTTTAAAGTCCTCCCACTCAAACATGTCTTGTCGAGGAGGGGCAAAACCTGAGAGGCAGCACCCAGAGGCTGCCAAGTGCCCCAGGCAGAGCACTTGGTCCCACAGCTGCCTCAGCCCCTCCTTCGCCCAAGAAGGTTTGCAAGAACTCCTGGAACAGTCCCAGTGATCCATGAGCTCTGGGGGAGCCTTCCCAACAGGGATCAGTGCTCAGTAAGGCTCCAGGAACACACGACTCTAGTGTCTCAGTAAAAAGGACTCCCTTCTCTCCCATGGTGCTGTTACCCTGCCTGAGAACTCAGCTGTTTGCCCCAACCTTGGAGGGCATGAGACATCACCTGCCCCACAGAGTGGGAGATCACTCCCTCCCAGTTCCTAAAACTCCCCTGGTCCTTCACTCCACAGGTCCAAACACTGACTGTCCCCAATGGCACTTGCTTTTCAAACATGGCAGCCCAGGAACTGACGAGATGGCTCTGCCTGGGAGTGGGAACAGCACCAGGGAATTGCATCCCTCTTGTCATTAAACTGACACCTAGAGCAGCACAGCAGGATGGAATTCTGCTGGAGCAAGAACAACTTTTGCTTTAAGCCTGAGAACATCAAAGCTCAAAACAGGAAGCAGAGAGAAGGGGAAAAAGTAGAGCTGACCTGCCACATCAAGGACTGATTTCCCCTCTGAAGATCCTGCCCTCACCTCTCTTGCTGTGAGCCACTTCCCCACTGTCACGTGCCCTCGTTAACAGAACCAGACCCTGACCCTCAGCAGACTGCTTGGTGTGCCCCAAGCCAACGCGGGCTGGTTGCAACCCAGCACAACTCCACCTCTTGCAGGAAGAAGGCGAGGAGGCCCTTGGGAAATTTGCTTCACCTCAAGCACCAGGTCAATAAATGATATCATTCCTGGTCCCTTTAGAAAACGACCCAGGACCACGCTGGGCTGTCAGCAGGGCTGCTTTTCACCACAGGCTGCTTTTCAAGCACTGCTGTTCTCATGTCCAGCTGGGTAGAACATGAGGTCATTAAACAACACGTCTCCTTGGGAGCTGCAGCCAGCACGTCCTGTGCAAGGCAGTGCGCTGGGGGAGGCCAGGGAAGTGCTGGTACCTGGCCTTGATGATCAGTGATGCCACTCCCTTGCCAAACCACTCCAGGTCCACCAGCAATTTCCGGTTGTATTCCGTCACAGTGTTGGAACACAGGGTCACCTGGTGGAAGAGAAGAGCAGTAAATTCTTCTTTACAAAAGCTCATGACTCACGTGTGATGTCCTCCAGTTTTTGTGGTAAGAAAAGGGAGGATTTTGCCTTAATTCTTCTGCCGCTCCACGTGTAGAGCAGTCTCTAAGAGTGACAAAAGCCTTCTGGCAAATACCAGATTTGTTAAGCACACCTTGCTATCAGGGCATAGGTCAGCTAAATTAAAACATTAGACTAAAGCTCTGTGCAGCACTGTGTTCAAATTAAGGGGCAAATTTTCATCTGACTACAATGACATAAATGCAGTGGAAATCTGCTGACTTGAACAGAATGAGTTCAGCTTTACAGCAGGAAGCTGAAGACAAAGCGTGGGCCAGCAGGTGCTGGGCAGTTCATGGCCGCAGAGTTTTTTGCCTTCACTGGAGATCCCTGCAGTGAACACAAATCATTCTACTCCCCAGGACAGGAGAAATGAGACCAAGAAGAAAAGCAAACTGCTTTATATAATGACATCTCTCTAACAGCCACCTTTGGTCCTCGTCCGTCCTCTGCCCACTTGCAATCAAAGACATTGCTCTCAAAAACACCAAAATGCCTTCAGTACTTGACCATTATGGGACATGATTTCAGCTTGTGATTTTGGAAACAAATCAGTGCTCCTTCAGGAACGTCCCGAGTAACCCAGCTCACAGAGGCCCCACGCCAGTGCAGATCCTCGCTCACACGATGATCAGAGCTGGCATCAGAGCTAAAGCCCTCCCACACTCCCGTGAAGCTTCAGACCCGCTGCTGAAGTGTGTGTGGCTGGACTCTTCCCATACCTCGATATCCTGGTGTTCCTGGGATTGGAGGGTCCTTTCGCTGGGGTTCAGTGTAAACTCCCGTGGCTTCACAGAAAAATGAATTCCCTCCCTCCAGGAGGGCTCACTGTCGCTGAGTATTTGCTCAAAGCTGCTAACAGCAGGCTGAGTGCCATCGTCCGACACCCGCGAGGTGTTAGTGAGGCGACAGGTCTTGGTGTAGGGAAAGCCTAGGAAAAGGACACAAATATCCATTTAGGCACCAGTTATGTCGTGACTCCCGGTGGGAATACCCTGGTAGCATGAAAGCGTGATTGGAGTTTAGCTCTTTATTATCTGAACTACAGATTACTGAGAAGCTGCAAGAGGAATTAGTCGTCACTTAGTTCCCTTTAACACTGATTCCAGACTGTAGCCTTGAAAATGCCTGCTCTTAGCCCTGCTCAACACTGCAAGCTTCTCTCTTTCTGATGGGGAGAAGCTCCCTCACCTGCCCCAAACCAGCACCAGTTATTTCTCCCTGATGACTGTGCACCCAGACCAAGCATTTCCTCTGAAAATTCAAACTGTAAAATTCCCTGTTAAGTCTGCCAACACTCCTACCCTTTTCAAGATACATAAAGAGTGAGTCGCCATTGAGAAGAAGCTACAGCAGAAGAAAGTGAGGATGGAATCAGGAACTAGAACGTGATGCAAAGCACCCTAATGCAGTTTCTCTCTGCAGAATTCTTAAGGCGTCTTTTGGTTTGGGCCAAACAGACTGGGCATGTGACAGCTCAGAGCCCACTCAGCTGGAGGCAAACCCGAGCCTTGACCCAACAAGCGGGGACATCGCACCCATACTACTCACTGTGATTGCTGCCTGCAAGGGTTTACCCCACCTTAACTCTGAGATTTGCTTTCCATATTGGAAAGCCAGAGATAGTGCCACGCATGGTGGGGATGTCCTGCAGAGCCCGGACACCAGCCACAACCCGCTCTGCAGTGGACTGGCTGGCCAGCTCTGTGGGGAGGAGACTTCTCCCCAGGCCTGCTCACCAAGAGTCATTTGAACACAGGTGGGGGAAAAAAACAACTGCAGGCGCAGCCCAGAGCTTCTCTGTGCCCATCAACAGTAATCACTGCCGGCTCCAGCAGTGACTCCAGCAGGGAGGCAAGAGAAGCACAAAAGGGACAAACACAGATGTCAAAACCTCAAATGAGACTGAGGTCACCACATGCAGACAACAGTCAACAACAGTTAAAAAGAAGCAAAGATACAACAGCTGCCTTCAGCTGAAGAGACCTTAGGAATGCGTTTCTACCTGTTGCCTTTCTTGTTTCATTTATTCAAAAGGCAACTTAACAAGTGCCTCAGTGGTGATGCAGGGTGGCGAAGAAGCAGATCAGGAGAGGCAATTAGTTTTCTTAAAACGTTCAACAACTTCATTGTTATGAGTTTAGGTTTCGTAGTGAATTTTGGCCTCAGTCTGGGAAGGGAAATACAGGGGGTTTGGGGTGGTCTCGGCTGTGCGGGTGGGCTTTTCCATCCGGGGCTCTTTGGGAGCTGTGCCGTGATGCCGCGGGCGGTTGTGAAGTCGGAGCCGAGGTTTGCAGGGGGCAGACCTTTCCGTCCTTCCGCCGGGGCTCGGGAAGGTCGGCAGCGTGCTGCTGCGGGACGTCGTGCGCTTGACGCCGGGCTCAGCACCGTGATCGAACCTGCCCGCCGTCCCCGCTTCTGCCTGCTCCCGATTGCCAGTGCCCACATCTCCTGCTGCCCGTAGTTTGCAAAAGCAGCGATTTCCTCCTTCCCTCCCTGCCCGTGCCGGCTGGGAGGGAAATCACTGCCCTGCCAGAGCCCACCGCTCCTCCAGCCTGTGATCATAACCACACCAAAGGGGAAAACAGGACTCGGCGGGTTGGAAACTTCTGGCATTGCGTTGTTGTCTGTGCTGTCCGGATATACTCTAGTAACGAACTGCTATTCCTTTTCCATATTTTTGCCTGGAAGCCCTGTAATTTCAAAGGTACAGTAATTTGGAGAGAGGAGGGTCATCATTCCATTCCGTGAAGATTGCCACCTTCCTTGGCAGAATCTGTCTTTTAAACCAGGACAGAGACACCAGAAAATACTTGCTCCTATTTGATCCCACAATGGCAAAATGCTACCTGAGGCACCTGCAGTTCACACCCTGAAGAGGCTGTTGTGGCAGAACATGAGCAGTGCTGGATGCTTTTACGTTCAAGTGCTCCATTTTGGAGCACACAGATCCCTCCCGCTGTGTCCCAGCGCAGGGAACACTCACCAAAGGAGATGTCACCGAAGTCGAGCTCATCGGTGTCGAAGTGTAAAGTCGGCCCGACGACACACCCCCTGCGATGACAGGGACACAGGAGGAAATGGCTGCGTTAAAGGGAATTGCAAAGCCTCCGGCTGTCGTGGCTTGGGGGCACAAAACCTGGTGTCAGGGGCATCGTGGGTTTCAAATCAACACACCACCATGTGCTCAGCACAGTGTCCATGTGCACAGGAGGCAGCTAAAGCCAAGAGGCCAGCAGCCCACAGCCACTGATGGGGCTTTGGACGCAGGGCAGGCAGGAAAAGCCCCCAAGTTGCCGGTGGTCCCATGAGGGACCCTGAACACCCACCCAGACCTGTCTCCGTGCCTCAGTTTCCCCATCTGTAATGGGATGGACATAAAGGTGTCCCCACAAACTTCTGTAACCAGCCTTTCCAGCCACAGGTTCCCTGCTTTGCTACTTGGCTGTAACTGGTCTTCCAATGGAGGAGCTTTCTCAGGAGATTTTGACCCACACAATCATTACAGACAGAGTTTTGAGACATGAAGCCAGGGGAGCCCCAAACATCCTCCAAAAAGAGCATTAACAGTTCTACACAGTGGACAGATGAATCCTAGAGGAAAGGACCAGCTTGTCACTAGTGCACCAGCTGGCACAGCCAGGAGCAATAGCTTAAACAACCAAACATGGGTGTCCTGAATCTACCACACCTCCTCCCCTGGCCTTGAACTCAGCAGACAGGCACTAAAAGTCACCAACATCCACTGAAGGCAGCACTTGAAGCTGCCCAACACGAGTTTATTTCATGGTTGACGCCAATTAATGCGCACCCTGCCTTTTGGTTAAAAGTCAAGGACCAGTGAACTGTGTCTTCTACTGTGTTCACAGGATTGTCCCTGGCTCTGCTCTACACATCTCAACAAGAGACACCTTCTCTTGCTCAAGGAGAAAGCTGCTTATGGAATAACATCCCACGCATGACCAGTTTGGGGGAGGGACAGAGGAGAATCAATTATTTGATGGTGAAAGGTTCCCTCTTGATTTCCAAAATAAAAATAGCAGCACTTTTTCTCCAAAAGCAAAGCCAGTGTAGTTGTTTCTCTACTATGGGCAGACCTAGTCAACACTGTTCTCCTGCTAAGTAATAAGTTTCATGTTCTTTTTAATCCATCTCCCTTATCTTATTGGTATAATCAACTGCAGATTGCTTTCATTTCTTTATTGCCCTGATCCAGTGCCTCCCAACAGCAGCAGCCTAGCTCCAAAGCTCCAGAGCAGCCAGCATCAGCTTTCCTGCTTACACTACGTTATCCTACCAGCACACGCCTCAGGCTAGCAGGGACAAGCCCTCATGCTGCTGTGGTCCTGAGGACTGAGCTCTGCCTCCCCCATCATCACCCCTTCTCCCTTCTGCAGGGCCAGGATTATGGGACGGTTCCTGCTGCACAGTTCCCTGTCTCCCACATCAGCCTTTTCCTGGCTGTGGAAAGGAGGTAGCAGAGCACTCTGCACAGGAGCTCGGAGCACAGCCTGCCTCCATGCATGGCCATGAGAGGTGAGCTGAGGCTGCTGCTGCCCGTTTGGGATGGATTATTAACAGAAGTTTTTCAAAACACTGCTGCTGGTGGAGAATCACCCAGGCTGGCCCATCTCCAAAGCCCTGGGGGCCTTGCTGGGTGCTCAGGGGGGACATCCCAGAGCAGCTACTGCCCAAAGCTGATCCATGCCACTGCCTGCCATGGCCCAAGGCAGAGGGACATCCCTGCAGGGAGGAGTCATTCCAGCTCCCGGGTACCACACGGGGCAGCAGGCACCCCCACACTAAGGCAATGCCAGGATCAGAGCAGAGATTAAGACCTCAGGAAACATCTTTTTTCTCTGCCCGACCCCAAAATGAGGTAGGTGGGGGATGTCCCAGAGACAGCTACAGATGTGCCCACCCAGAGTAAGCTCCCAGAGTCCTTACTCGATGGTCAGGATCACAGGCGTAGGAGATCCAGCCACACGGAACTGGAATGGTTCCTCAAACCGCCCCAACACGGCGGCATCCAAGGAGATCTGAATAGTCTGGATCCCACCTGGTGCAATGAGGCCCTCCTCGGGTACAAACTTGAAGCAGCAGCCCACTTCCGTGTTTGAAGGGATATAGGTGAAGGGAGCATCAAGAACTCCTTTGTTCATCAGTTTCACCTGCAGCAGCAAGAAAACAAAATGCAAGTACACGTGAAATCTTCCCTTCTTGGGAGTCATTTTCTAATGGCGCAATTAACACCCAGAAAAGGCAGAAGATGCTTTGTGCTGCTGGACGGCAGAAGTCAAAAAAATACAACAGGACAAGTTCTGCCTTTGGGTTTTCATGCGAAGCTCACATAACTCCACATAACTGGAGTCACCCTGGGGTTATCCCACGGACACAGAGCAGTCCACCTCTGGTCAGTAGCACCAAGCTCATTCAGACCTGGCCCTGAGAGCAACGTGGGGTGATTGCAGCTGCGTAGTGAATCACCACAGAGCTGCTGCTGCCCCAGTCAGCGCAGCTCCAGCAGTACCGTATCTACGCATTTACCTTTTCCCATACCGTGAAAACAATACACTGAGAAGGAGGCATCAACATCAAAATGTACAGACAGCGCCATCTTTTGGTAAGAAAACTCAACGTGTCTTTCCCTTCCACAACCAAACTTCTGAAAGTGTCTGGCATGATGTAGTGCCTCGTTTTCTGCCTCTTTCAGTTGCTCTCTCTTTTTTTTTTGCAAACTTGACCCCCAACAGGGGGGAGGCAAATAGGTAGAAAAATCTTTTGCTTTATTCCCAGGAACACTTTTCTCTTTGTAGAGCCAGAGATGCACCAAGCCTGAAGTGTGGTGAGGGATTGGACAGCAAGGGAAAGAATCCTCAAGCCCTTTGCAAGGGCCTGCACTGAGCCAGGAGGCTGGATGGCTTTCCTGTGACTTCCAGGAATGAGCAGGAGACACTTGACTAAAAATTGTTTGCGGTGGACTGAAGCTCAAATGTAGCCAGCTTGTCCCAGCTGCTTCTGAACAGCCCAGTACAAAGGTGCCTTGTGTCTGGTGCTGCCACAAAAGCCTCTGAACAGCTTTTTGACCCAGCGTTGGGTCAAAAGGGGTTGTTTTGCAGGAAGCCTCCCAGCTGATCCCTATGGAAGGCTGCCCAAAAGAAGGGACTGGGGCTTCATGAACAACAGACACATTTTTCTGGACCCCCCCCCTTCCCCCCCCCGCCCAGATTTGACCGGTACATCAGCTATTCCCTGCTCACAACTGCCCAGGTTGCCAGGAATTCCACAGGTCCACCAGGCTTGCTGCTGCCTCAGGAGCCATCAGGATCCATCCCAACCCCTGGTGCTCACCTCATGGGTGTGGGCGGTTTTGACAAAAACTTCCCCAAGGTTCAGGGTATCACAGCTGAGTTCAACCAAGGGTCTGCGGCCTTCCCCTCTGAGGTGCAGGGCCAGCCTGCTCTCACGGCCTGGGGAGAGATGTCCATTTCAGTACAATAATTCCCTCTGTTCTACTGGATTTTCCAGGCTGCCTCAATGCTAGACCCTGATTCTGAGCTGCATGCAACCAGCTCTTGATGCTGCAGCAGAAGATATGGACCCTTCTCTTCCCTCAGGAGATATCCCCTGGGGCTGACTTGCAATTTCTAACCCATTCCTTGGGCTGGTTTCCAATTTTAGCCACCAGTTTGCTGAGTTTAAAACATCTCTGGTGTCCTGTAGCGACAGGCCAAGGAGTGACAGGTATAAATTGAAAGAAAGGAAATTTAGGTTAGATATTGAGAAGAATTTTTTTACTGTGAGGTGGTGAGACGCTGGAGTAGGTTCCCCAGGGGAGTTGTGGAGGTTCCAGCCCTGAAAGTGTTCAAAGCCAGGCTGGATGGGGCTTGGAGCTACCTGGTCTAGTGGGAGGTGTCCCTGCCCATGGCAGGGGCCTTGGCACTAGACAGTCTTTGAGGTCCGTTCCATCCTTAACATACTATGACTCTAGGGTTTCCTCCCCATGCACTTAGAGGAGCTTTGAAATCCATTCATTGAAGGCACAAAGCTCACGAAGACTTTGGCAATTGCTACCTGGCAAACTGCCAGGCAACAACTGCCAAACCACCTGGCCCAGCAGCACAGGACTGCTGTCCTCCACTTCTGACACTCGGCACTGTGTTCTGTTTGCACAGACTGAGAGCTGCAAGGTGACAATTCCCACACAGGGAGAGAAGCAGGTGCTGGCCAAGGGTGGTCCTTCTACCAACACCCTGGGCTCAGCGGGGCTCCGCCTCCGCTGGCCTGGTGGTGTCTGGAGGTGATCCAGGCTCAGGGAGCACATTTCTAACTCAGCTGCGACTGCCTGATGGTGGATCCATGTCAAATGGACCCATCCTGGAGGCCAGTGGTCTAGAGGGGCTTAGTGCTTGTTCACTAAAGCTGTTCTGCTCTGTAGCTGCTTGGCCTTTGAGGAAATGCTGGCAAAGCCGTGCCATGAAAACATCTCCCTGCACTGCCTGGGTTGTTCTGGGATCAGCAATCCAGACACAGGTGTTCCGAGCCCTGGCCTTGCATGGGAAACTCCCTGGAAGCTGCAGGGACAACTGGGGATGTGCCAGCACTGCCCTGCTGACCAGGAACTCTTCCCAGCAGTTACATGGGAGCCCAGTGGGCTCAGGCTTGCTCCATGGCTTCACTGTGGGTGAGAGAAGCAGGGGAAAGGAGCTGTACCTGAGATGTCACAGTAGGCCACACTCTGATACTCCAGTGCTTCCAGGGGTTTAAAGGTCACCTTGATTTCAGCCGAACAACGTGGCCCAATCTCTCCCTCCTGAAACAGAAAGAGACAGAAAAAGATTTATCTTCAAACTTCACACTTCTTGTTTTCAACCACTCCTCTAAGCCTTTCTTCAGAGCATCAGTGATGAGCGAACAACATAAGGAGCCCAAGGAAACACTCTAAACCCAGCTCAACACACCACTGGGCGCTCTCAATGCTCAGCTGATCAGCCCCCACTCTCCACAATGTTCCTGCTGCTCTGACACAAGCTCCTGGTCACATCATGCTGCAGTCAGCTACAGTGGTACCTAACTGCCATTGTGCACTGGTGGCTCTTGGCCTTAGACGGGCCATAGGAGTAACCAAGAACACGATCCCCTTCCTTGGAAAGAAAAATATTAGTTTAACCTTTTTTCAAAGAAAGCAGAGGTTGGGATTGTTCTAGGATTTACTCCAGGATGAGAAGGGATTTTGCACTGTGCAGACACCAGGCATTCATCATCTCTCACAATGCCAATACTCAGAATCAGGGCTCTGGCTGATGGGAGGACATGGGCGTTTGCTTGCATAAACAGAAAAAGAAAAGGTTTACTGTCCCCGTGTGCAAGAGAACTCAAAATGCCCATTATAACCTCCCACCCTTGTGTCCAGGCTCACAGATGACACTGGGAGACTCACAAACAGTGCGAGTCGTGGTTAGAGGAAGGGACAGGCATTTCTACGATTAACCTTGGGCTGAATTTGGCCTCCTTTTCCCAGCGAACCCTTGCATGCTTCAGGTCAATCCGTGAACTGGCACTGCTCCAACACCCTCCGCTGAACCCCACGTAGCAGCACGTGTCGGGGGAGCCCCTACCTACAAAAACTGCTCCCTGTGGACACTTCAAGGACACGGAGTGCCCTGAGCTCGAGCCCTGGCAGCAGAGCTCAGCTTTGTCAGGCTCCCAGCCCTGCCTTGAGCCTGCAGGGCAGAAATACTTTCAGCAGTGAGCTCTGCAGCCGCACCAGAAACTCCATGCCCTCCCTCTGAGCACACCGAGCCAGCTGAGGACCTGCTGAGTGACCGCACCCGGGGAAAGGGGCGGGGGTAGGGTGGGCGGGAGGAGGAAGAGGAGGAGGAGGAGGAGAAGGAAGAGGAGGAGGAAGAGGAGGAGGAGGAGAAGGAGGAGAAGGAGGAGAAGGAAGAGGAGGAGGACGAGGAGAAAGAGAAGGAGGAGAAGGAAGAGGAGGAGGACGAGGAGAAAGAGAAGGAAGAGAAGGAAGAGGAGGAAAATGAGGTTCTCAGCTATCACTTACCATTGGCTCAATGAAAAAAAAGTCATTGGAGAACAGCAGGGGGTCTTCTTGCACCTTTGCCTTCTCCTCCTGGACCTTTTGGCTCAGGAGGGAGGTGCGATTTTCACAAAAGCCCTTCACCTTCTTTATTTTTTTCTCCTCCATGAAGTCTTCCATCCAGACCTTTGGTGGTGGCTCCAGCAAATCACACTGCCTGCAGCCGCAGGGAGAGACAAAGCCAGCAGGTCATTTAATATATTTGCAGAGAGAAGCGGAAGTGCGGGAGAGCAAAGCACTTGGGGAGGAGCGGCAGCTCCCCAGCAAGGGCTGACCCCAAGCCACGAGGGTCCCAATCGGATCAGAAGATAACTTGTTGTGCACAAGCTCAGCAGGTAGCTTTACTCCACACTTGCAAGCTCAGGAGAGCTTTGGAAAGCCAGCATCCCTCAAGAGAATCTCCTGCCTCAAAGCCTCTGCCAAAACTGAGGGAGAATCCACCAGCCACCTCAGCTGGCTTTTCCTACCACTGAGCTGCTCGGGGGAAGCAGATAAAGATCACGGAGCACCCACTGCAGGACTTCCCTGGGAAAGGGAGACGAAGCTGGGTTGTGGTTACGTGTTACCAGCATCGCTCTTTGTTTCTTCCATTTTGGACCTGCCCTGTTCCCTACTCTGCCTTTCACAAGAGCATCCCAGAGCACTTCCAAAGGAAATTGATGAATTCAGGCACCGCATCCCTTCAGTGACATCCAAGGTTTTATATGCATGAAAACAGAGGCTGTGAGAGGGGAAGGGACTTCTTGGTGCAGGAGACAGACAGCAAACTCCTGGAGAGATCATCTTTTCAGGATCCAGAGCTTTTTGGGTCCCATCCCAGTGCATGGTAGTAGAATGGCCAGAGAGGGAAAGGATCCTGCACTAGCTCCTCTCATAAAAAAAAGTCCTCTCTGCTCTGAGATCTCAAAAGCATCTCTGACAGCAGGAGAGTAGGCCTTAGAGCTAACACCATCCCTAAGACTGGAAGTAAGGAAAAACAAAATGTCCTGGTGACAGGCTAGGACACAAACTGGCATGAAAATAAATGTAATTGGAAAAAAGTATTACGAAGAAAAGAAGGGTAGTGGTAGTAAGTGAATCCCTTCTAAGGGGAAATGAGGGCCCTGTATATCGAGCGGATCCGTTCCACAGGGAAGCCTGCTGCCTCCCTGGGATCCAGGTACTGGATATCACCAGGAGATTCCCTAAGAACTAAAAGAACTTCATCTGTTCACCACTGTCTGGGGGTACAGTGACTGTGAAATAACAGAGTTTTCAACATTCAGTGAAACAAGGAGGGGCATCAACAAAACTTCCACTCTGGTCTTCTGGAAGGCAGCCTTCGGCCTGTTCAAGAGATTGTTTTGGAGAGGACCTTGGGAAACAGCCTTTACAAACAAAGGGGTCCAGGAAGGATGGACATACTTCAAGAAAGAAGTCTTGAAGGCACAGGAACAGACTGTCCCTGTGTGCTGAAAGATGAGCTGACAGGGAAGACAACGAGCCTGGATGGGCAAGGAGATTTGGAAGGAACTAAGGGGAAAAAAGAGGGCGTATTGCCTTTGCAAAGAGGGGCTGGCAACTCAGGAAACGTTTAAGGATGTTGCCAGGTCATGTAGGAAGAAGATTAGGGAGGCAAAAGCCCAATTAGAACTTGAGGAAATCCAGTCATTGCAATCAACCTTTCCTTCCCAAAATGCCATCCTTGGTTGGAGTATAAATGGAACTGGAATGCTGTGCTGAGCTCCTGCAGCCCAGGGACACACACCCTAATGCCAGGGATGGTTTACTTGGCCTAAACCATTCAAAATCACCAACACGCCCCTGAGGCCATGCATTAGTTTCAGTCTTGGGCCATGTATCTCACTGAAACGTATCTTTCAAACCAACCTCCTCTTCTCTTCATTGTCGGCTTCCTCAGTAGGAAACATCTTCCACTGGAAGTGGGCTGTGATGTTACTCCTGTTTCTGATGAACATGCTTGTGTGGCTTGATGTGGTGATGAAAGTCTTCTCAACCTTCATGGAATATGTGCTCAATCCAATGTTGACATCTGCAGCTTCTGCGTGAAGGAATGTGAAGAAACTTTCTTCACCTGGAACAAAGCAGAGTCTTTGCTCAGCTAGCTCAGTTGCTGATGGAAGCACAAGGAACAAAGCAAACCACAGGTCACGGAAGAAAGTGTCATAGCTTTTAAATGTATTAGCAGTTCCATGGATCAGTACATTTATCATGTCCTGACAGCTCTGTGTGTACTGCGTGAGGATGTCCTGGGCACCTCCTTAACCACCTTATTTCCAAGGTGTTTGTAGAGATTTGGCCCCAAGGTGACAGTATGTACAGTGGGATTTGTCAGATGTGCTCAGGTGACCCACTCAGACCACTGGGATTTCTGCATCAAAGTCCTTCAGGTGACACTGAGGAGCCCTGGTCAATCCTGGCTTGCCGAGGTCTCCCCTGCGCATCCCACGAGACTCCTGCCCCTCCTGATCCCTTGGATCCCTTGTTGCTGACAAGCAAATACGCCTGGGGGCATGTGGGCAGAAAAAGGAGACCCAGAGGAACAGGTGAAGTGACAGCCCACAGCAGGAGGGGACACAGGAGAGGAAACACAACCAGCCTGGCTTTGCAATATGACAAACCACTACAAAATGAACACCATAAAAATCATCATCATCGTCATCTTCCTGTCCAAACCCACAGCCCCATCAGTCTTGAAATATTTCATATTGTCCTGATCTCAAAAACCAAGATGGAGCATTTCAGGTTAAATACAAAAGGACAAGGAAAGATTAATAAGTACAGAGCAGCTTCTATATGAAGTCTGAATGGGATTCCTCAGTCTAGAAATCAAATGGGAGATGTGAGAGGTTTGCAACAGCATGAACGGCCTGGGAAATGGGGACGAGGAAAAATTTGTCTTGATTTGTCACCATACAGGAACTTGAGGGCCTGAAGATGTTATTAGGCAAAAACTGCATGGATGTGTAGAGGGCAACATAGTAAAAGGGTCTGTGACAAGCCAGTGGAGAAGCGGCATACAGGACAGAGGTGTGCAAGAAATACACTGCATTGGAGAGAGTCTGATGGAGACCTCGCAGCTCACATACAGCACTGCCCAGGAGTAAAATAAAACTTCACCCAGGCGTAGCCACACAGTAGTGGAGAATCAGGGTTCCTCCTTCCTCCACTCTGCAACACCCAGCAAAACAGAATTCCAAAAATCTCAGCCCTGTTAGAGGGGATCCACTTTTTCAACCATTTAAACACCAGCTATTTCAGTTTTCTTTGGGGCAGAGCTGGAACAGAGAAGGTACATCTAGAGGGAATTGAGGGGGATGAACAGGGAGTGATGGTGGAGAACTGTCCTGTGTCCCATGCGTTGCCCAGCACTCACCTATGCAGCGCGCCACCAGGGACCCAAAATGGTCACCGCACGTCAGCGGGTGAAATCCCACTGTCACCTGCATGGTGTGACCAGGGCCCAGAATTCCTTCGGCTGGAACCACGGAGAAAGGACTGCAACACAAAGAGAGGATCAGGACTTGGGGGGAATTCTGGCCATGACATTCTTTCTGCAGTGCAGGTCACTTCAGCTCACTTGGGCAAGCAGGGAGCAAACAAACTACGGCCAAGACAGACAGAACAGCCAGGATCAGAAACAGCTACTGACCCACTTCTGAGGAGATCCAGCCCTCAGAAGATCCTGTGGGATAAAACGACCTAATCTCCCCCATACTCTGCATCCAGCCTTCTGACTGCCAGCAATCCCATCAGAGAATGGTTTGTGAAAAGCACAGAGAGAGTTAAGAGCTATCTGCATGCATAACTTGACGCTGACTGCCTCAGGAATTTCTCATTTCCTGCTACCTATAAACTTCCTCTCAAGAGATGCAAATGTTAGGGCACTATCTCTCTTGTGAGATTACAGCCTAGGAATCAGACAGGGAGAAGGAACTTTCTCTTGAAGACCATGGAATAACTACTGTTGAATTTGCAGCGTGGCTCTTTGGTTTATTTTACCTTGAAAAGATCCTGAATTAGCACATTTTGTCAGCATTTCAATGAAAGCTGCTCTACAAAAAGGAGCAATCAAAACTCTGAAAGAGTGCAAATGCAGATTAGAGCAATACAGTGACATGGAAACAAGACCCAAAAGGAGGATGCCATTTACAATCTGAAGGATCCAATCCCAGCCATATGAAGCACCATTAGCAGGAGCACATCGAGGAGGCAGAACAGGAGGGTTTTGTGTATTTACCAGCAGTGCAGTCTGGGGCCCTGGGTTGTCATCCAGGCTGGTAACTGTTTGCTTGGCTCACCAGACAAACTCTGCGCAATGTGTTGGAAATAATTACGCAAATGTCTTGGTGCACTTTGGATGTAACAGGAGCAATTAGGATTGGTCACCAGGTGAACAGTTCTTGCCTGACAAACACAAGACTCCGTGCTTTGATGCTCAGGGACAGCTCAGGTGAAATGTGCTTCTGCCCAGAAGTTGCTGGGCTTTGTGCTCTTCCACAGCCCCACTGAGGAAACAAAAGTTCCTCAGTGCTTTGCTGGTGGTCAATCTGTGCACAGAAAGGGTGTTCTGGGGAGTTTGGTGATGAACTTATCACACACAAAAATATAGAGAACATCTGGCAAGCTGAATTTCATTCATGTCAGTAGTGACAGCTGATGAACTTGCTTCAGGTTCTGCTCACTAAGGACCTATTGCTGCAGTTATGGGCCTGACCTGCTCCATTACCACTAGTGAGAACATCACTAGTGGCTGATGGAGAAGCCTTGGGCCAGCAATGTTTATGTGCTGGATGTGAGACTTTGGGGAGAGAGGAGGAAAGACAAGGCCCCAGCAGCCCCGGAGCCCGATTACTGTACGAGCTCCCACATCTGCCCCGAGGGTGAGCCAGCACTGCTGCAGGTCTCTGCTGGGGCTTGGGGGATCGGTGCCTGGTGTGGGCAAGGCACAGGATTTTTTTCTTATTGTTTTGTCAGGAATTTTGCCAGAAAGAGAAGCTGCCACTTAAGGGAGTCCCTGGCCACACTTCAGCACTCCCCTTCCCTTCCCTTCCCTTCCCTTCCCTTCCCTTCCCTTCCCTTCCCTTCCCTTCCCTTCCCTTCCCTTCCCTTCCCTTCCCTTCCCTTCCCTTCCCTTCCCTTCCCTTCCCTTCCCTTCCCTTCCCTTCCCTTCCCTTCCCTTCCCTTCCCTTCCCTTCCCTTCCCTTCCCTTCCCTTCCCTTCCCTTCCCTTCCCTTCCCTTCCCTTCCCTTCCCTTCCCTTCCCTTCCCTTCCCTTCCCTTCCCTTCCCTTCCCTTCCCTTCCCTTCCCTTCCCTTCCCACTCCTGCCCCATGTTACATACTCCTGCCCTCAGATGGCAGGATGCGAATAACACTCCTGGGAGTGACCTCAGGGGTTGCGTGAGAAAGAAGATATCTTCTTATTTTCAAATTACCAGGAGAAGAGGATCCAGCCAAGTTTCAGTTGTCAGGGCTGAAAAACTGAGTGCAAATCAGCCCTTGCATCTCCTACATCCCACCCCAGGCTGTACCCACCAGACTCCCCTGTTCCTGCTGGAGCAGTCATCTCTCATATAGACCTGGCTCCCCAAGACCCAAGGACACAAGCTCTACAGTTAAACTTAACTCCTCTGAATTTCAGTCAACATCACTAAGCTGTTCCCTGAGCCCACAGATAAGAAGGACTGTGAAGGAGACATCCCTGACGCTATAATAACCAAATGAAAACCACTGCCAAGAGATGGGGCTGGCAGGATAAATTTTGGCCTTTTATGGCTTGATTAGAGCAATATAGTGAGTTAATTGTCAGCTGTTCCTTAAGATAGTTCTCATCCTGTTAGATCTACCCTTTCAATGAATCACTACTGCACCCGACAGGCAGAAAAGATAAGGTCATGGAGGGGTTTTAATAGGTCGTCTTCGGCTTTTTAACTAGTCCATTTGTATGTTTGTTTCCTTGTATGGCATCTAAAGACAACTCCAGATCTCCCAATGGCCCCTTGCAATCCCCGGACACTGGTCTTGCTTTGAGCAGCGTATTTGCTCGGACAATTTCCAGAGGTCCCCTCTAGAGAAAGTTATTCTATACTTTTATCTTCTAAATCAGCCCAATTGCTTTTCACATAGTCACTAAATGTCTCATGTTTCTAATACACCTGTGCCTATGCCTATGGGCATGTGGTGTATTGATAGGCCTTGGAGGAGCTTGACATTTATGAAAGTTCCCAATGAAGAATTCATGATCTTTTGGCAAACATTTAACACAAACCAAAATGAAAAAACAGCAGAAACACAGGAACTTCAGAATATGTAAAATGAGATCTCAATGAAAGGGGGGACGACCTTATTCAGAGATTTAAAGCACGTGTTTGAAATTTTAAACCGGCTTTCAAAGGTTCATCGTGGAACAGAAGAGGGGACTGATGCCCTCAGCTGACAAGGGAAATCAGATCAGCTTTAAGTAACAGGAACTGCACCGGCTGCCTGCAACACAGCTCATGTTGGGCATCTGATGCAGGCACCACTGGAAAGCCATGTGCCTGTGTCCTCCCAGAGAATGGGTCTGTTTGGCTGACAGTGGTGAGTACCCATTTCAGAAGCTGCTTGTGCTCAGGAGGGCGCAAGCCAGCAACTAACATGTTCCAGCACCCCCCAGGAAATCTGGGGCAGAGAAAGCTCAAAGGCTGCATCCTGCTAAGAACACTGAAAGCAAGAGCAGATGCCATCCATCCTGCCCATTTCCAGCCGGCGACGCAGGGCCGCAGCTCCCATGCT
Organism: Chamaea fasciata; assembly: GCF_029207755.1. Lineage (NCBI taxonomy): Eukaryota > Metazoa > Chordata > Aves > Passeriformes > Sylviidae > Chamaea > Chamaea fasciata. Next base: position 21,361,341 of record NW_027094097.1, on the reverse strand, counting down.
CTGGTTCCTTTTGTTGTTCTTTCCCAACTCTGTTATCCCCCAAAGGTGTTTTGCACAAGGACAGATGAGCTGCCTCACCTCTCGGTGCCCAGCTGGTAATGAGCTGCCACACTACCACAATTCTGAATCAGCAGACTCTTGCGGGTGCTGCCCTTGACCGGACACTTTGAGAAGTCCAGCTCGTCAGGGAAGTCCAGGATAGCTCGGGCAGGGATGGCCCGAATTGGCACAACTATCCTTTCCTCTCCACTGACGCAGACGAGCTCATGGGAATAAACCTGCAGGAAAAGAAACTGTCTCAGCACAGGTCATTTGGTGCCATCTCCATGGCAGAAGAAAAGCCATTTCCTATATCCCTTCAAGGGTATCAATTTACCTATTCCACCCCCAAATGAACAATAAGTTCTACTAATATCTCACATTTTAAAGGCAGCAGTGCACTTTGCAAAACCTATCTCAGTGGCATTAAGCTCTTGTGTCACTTGGGTCATACAGACAAGTGCCCAGGGCCACCATAATTTTTACTCTCAATTTTAATGATGTTAAATAATTCCTAAGTCCCTTCTAAGGAACATGGAGCTAGGGAACACAGGACATTCCTCCTTAGGTTACTATATTCCCACGGATTGAGAATAGGACAAAGTGTTAAACTGAATCTAAGCAGCAAAAGGAAACTGAGAGAACAGCTGCACCCAAAGAGATCCTGGACCTCTGGCCTGGTGTAGAAATATCTGTTTGCTCAGAACTCCCCTCTAATTTTGCCTCTCCAACCAAGTCACGAGAAGAACAGTGCTAAGAGGTAGCAGGATGCTGTTGCAAAGAGCCTCTCTTTGTTTCCCTGCAAGGCCTCCTCCCTTCCATGCCATGTCCTAAACCCCTCTGTATGAACGAGCCTCCAGATCACAGCGCTGAGAGCAGACTTGCCAGGGCCTCGGCACTGGTGTTCAAACTTGCACGCAAAAGCACAATTGGCATGGAATGGGCGCCAGCTGACAGAGCAGCCACAGTGACAGGCATGAAGACAGAGCCGCAGCAGTGTCGCTGCCACCGGCTCTGGGCCCACAGGTCTGCCTGCCTGCAGGCTGTACCTGCCCTACACGAGCTCTTTCAGGCAGGTGTCCAAGTCCCCTGCAGCTCACCAAGCTCCTGCTGACTAAGGGCACCTAGAGCTCAGTGTGCCTGTGCCAGGCTGGGCCCACGGGCACAGCACATCCTCTGCCCTGGCCTTGCAGCCGTGTCATGGTCAGCTGTGCTCTGGGACAGCACAGCCGCAAGGCTGGAGAACAGAGGGTGTGAAAAAGCCCCGTCCTTGCTCCAGCCCCGGGTGAGGCAGGGAAGCTGTTGCCCGTCAGGAAGGCGGAAAGCTCTCTGACCTCTTTGTTCCTCTAGTACTTTGCAGAATAACGAAACCCCTTCCACTATACCTAGAGATGGCCAGACATCTATCAACACCCCTCTACCGTTTGCCTACTGTTCCCTGGGCATCTTTCTTCCCTTGGGAATGCTCAGAGGAATGTGCAGCGAGGGGAAGCAGGGCCTGTCAGGCCTGGGTGCAGGGCCTGACAGCACATGCCAAGCTGGGACTGGCTGCAGGCTGCCTGCCCACGGCCTGGAGCCAAGCTCACAGCATGGGCTGTACCCAGAGTGCAGGGACAACAATGGCTTTGGAGATAAATCTGTGTTTTGGCTCCTCCAGTCTCACCTTGTTCTCGTCAGGAGTGAAGTGGACGTGCACATCGGTAATGGCGCCTCCTGGCACGGCACGGCATGCATCACTGGGGCCCGCCAGCTGGAAGTAAGGTGAGCTCTCCATGGAGACCTGCACCCCCTGAAGATTCTGCAGGAAAGACATGGAACCATGATTTTGCCACTTGAGGAAACAGGACAAGAGGAGACCTGTCCATGCCCTGGTGACGTCCTTCCTTGACCCCTTTTCCAAAGCCCTTTCTGCTGTGGAGGTACAGGCACAGAATTCCCAAGGGTGAACTTGAATCCCTTCTGTCTGGCTCCAGCATTTTGGCCAGGGGCAGTAGGGCAGTGCCTGGTGGGAAGGAAGGGCCGAGCAGGTCAGCACCGGCAGGATGGAGACAAGAGCACCTGAACCAAATCATCTGCATATTCAACAGGGCCAAAAACCTGCTGATTTCTGCCTGCACACAGCTATGCAGTCGTGTTCCACGGAGGGAATGGGCTACCTGAAAGCATAACAGCACATTCTCCTGCGGGGAAGAAGAAATTCCTTTCTAGCAGGTCAGCTTTGGATAGGGCAGTTCTGGGGGATACAGTCATGCAGGCAGAGCAGCAAGAGAGGAGACCAAACACTGTGGCCTTACTGGGAACAAAAGCAAACCTGAAAAGCAAAAGAAGGAACACAGCAATCCCTAAAAAAGGGAGATGACAAAGAGAATTTAAAGGGCCAGTAAAGCAGCAAGGAAGAATCATCAACTGATTACAGCAATCACCTCCCCGAAAGTGATGGAAACACAGACAGGTTGTGCCTGTTGACTGTGGGCTTCAAAGGCATTTTCCTCCTGGAGAAACCTTGCAATTCTTTAGGGGAATGGTCTCTCGCCTTTTGACCCTTCTGGAATTTCCTCCCTACATGTCCACACCTAATTGGCTGAATGCCAGGACCCTCCCAAAATAGGAGACTAGATAAGACCCCTGGATTTCTTTGTTCTCTCTCTTTCGGCCCCTGGACCCCTTTGAGGAATAAACGACTTGGAATAATCTGGGGGTAAGAGCCTCTTTTGAAATCTTTTGTCCTGTCCCTTCGGAGATATTCCTCCAAAGCCTCTCCAGAGGTAGCCCTGGGGAGGGGGGCCGGGCCTGCGGGGGGAATATTTCAAAACATGACCAGCACTGACTCACAGTGTGGTTTCAGTATTAAAAGCCAACCTTGGCTCTCCAGGGGTTCTTGCTGCCTGTGCAGGCAAGCTGGGCTGCTGGGCATTCCCGCTTGCAGCCAGCAGGCCAAGTTCTGCTCTCTGGGATACACAGACACAGCAAACATGCATTTTCAACACATAGATATCAACCCCTGAGCACCAAAATGCTCTCAAAAAGTCTAAACCAGATGATTTTGAGTCCTTCCTGTCTCTTCCCACCAGCCCACTCTTGGCACAAGCCTCATTTAAGAAAATGTTTCCCTGACTGAAATTCAAATGGTCTCAGTTTTCCCCTTTAGAGTCCAACACGACTGCTGACGTTTTTCAACTTTTTCCCTCTCAGCTCTCTTGGGAAACTGCAAAACAGGAGCACATGGCTTTGGATGTTTTGTGGTTCTCCGAGGGGAAAGCAGAGCACCATGCTGCTTTTGGAAAACCTGAGCAGAGCTGGATGAAGCTTAGCAGGAGCCTGAAGTGGCACCTAAAGGCCTCCTACTGCTTCTGCTACATCAATCTGATTCCAGGGCTGTTTCAGAACATTTCCTGCCGTGCCAGTGCCACTAATGATAGTGATTCCAGCAGAAAGCGTAGACGACTCAGCCCCTGAGCTTTGACTGTGAGCTGCACAAAGGGAGCCAAACAGGCTCATTTCCCCAGGCAAATGTCAAGGGACTGTGGAACGAGCCCAGGGGAGGGGATCTGATGCTTCCCCAGCTCAGCCCGTGGTGGGGACCTCACCTGCGCCTTGCGGGAGAAGCCTGGCAGCACCAAGTCCACAGACTCTCCTGGCTTCAGGTCCATTGACAGCGGCTCCAGCCCAAACACGGGGGCCGTACGTTTGGGCCTCTGGGAATCACGTTTGGCCTTGGGGCTACTGTGGGCTGAGGTGCTCTGGCCCTCCTTCCCAGCTGGCCTGTTACATTCCACCTTCCAGAAGAGCTGATGGAAGTGGTGGCCCCCATCTGTTAGTCTGAACTGATGAGCACAGGGAAGGAGGCTAGAAGAGAAACCAGAATGGAAAATGGTATGGGAGAAGCTATTGTCCTGGTCATCAGATTGCTCCCAATGAGGATTCTGAGCTGTTAATAGCTTGGAGACCGTCTTCATTTGCAGCTCTTAATGTGGACCGGGAACAGTGTCTGATAAGCTGCCCTTCTGATGTCGTTATTGCAAGGAGGAATATGTTTCTAATGGTAATGTAGCATTTTCCAGGCCAGGCTAACAGGATCTGGTGTTTTCCTCCAAAATGTGTGTTCTGGGGTGATTCATACTGTTACTGTATTTTGCATTAATCTGCACCCGAAACTGTTATTGAATCTTTGAGATCCTGCACCTGAGGCCCTTGTGTGCGGGGGTATGATTGCAGGCATTTTTAAAAGCCAGCGCGGAGGAAGTTTCTGGACGATCCCAGCAAGCTGCTAGAAATCATCTGTCTGCTCTAGGAGAGGAAACCAGGGGAGCAGGGGCTCTCTCGTTCATAGAAGCTTTGGTTTTGCACTGGTGGTCATTTGTAGAAACTTCATTTCGCAATCAGAAACTGTTTTGAAGTGAACTTTGCAAACTCTGCTGGCAACGGAAAAATGAGCAAGGTCCTGTGTAGAAGTGTACCTCACCTGGTAGGGTTTGCAGCCCCACAGTGGCAAGGAGGCTTCCATTTAAGGGAAGGATTTGGGTTCCATTCTTTGTTTCACTCATGAGGTAAAAACCAGAGGTTTTGATACCTTTTTTGGCCTTGTGCCAGGACGGACGCAGCCCTTGGATCTTTGAGACTGTGCCTCAAGCCCTGTTCCTATTTCTATTGGGCAGGATGCCAAGAATCCGGCCTGGATTGTTACATGCTTAAGAGAATAGAGGAAGATCCTCAGGGCATTTTTGGGGTGTTGTAGCAAGTGCAAAGGTCCTCCTTGCACTCGGCACAGCTTTTTCTCTTTTTTCTGCATGGCTTCTTATTTTCACCTTAATTAAAACAGTTTTGCTTTTCAAACACCTCTGATCATGCTGCCTCGCTAATATTTTAGGCCATCCTGAGGCTGCCGGTCAAACCCAGAGGTGATGCACCTGAGAGGGCACCCTAACATTCTGGCCTCCCGCACAAGCATCAGTCCTGGGCAGGCAGGGCAGCAGCAGAGCCCACGAGCAGCGTGAGGAAGCGTTGGCAGCGGCACTGCAGGCCCCACACAAACCAGCAAGTTTCCATCTGCCTCTGGAACTGCTCTGCGGGCTCCTGCCTTCCCAGGGGGGTCGTCACCCTCCCGTCTCTTTGTTCCCAGGGCCCCTGCTTGCCTGGCAGGTGCCATTTTGGAAGGGAAGGGTGCGATGCCATCTTCCCTTGGTCCCGCAGCCACACGGAGGGCCCGCCTCATCCAGGCGCCATTTTGGGAACCTTTTGTTCTGGGGGAGCCTGCGAGATCATTACTTGACCAAGTGAGGACATAGATGTGTTAGAACTGAAGGCAATTCAGTGGCAATTGAGCAACTGGTTTCTCTTTCAGTGGTTTTTGAGGGTACCTAGCAACGCTCAACTGGCCATCACATGTCTCTAAAGGTATCTCTGCCTTCAGGGAAGGAGTCAGGGTCTTTGAACACTGAAGAAGATCGTGCCTGAAGGACTACAGCAAAACTGCTCCTTGTTGAGACAGAAGGAGAGGTGGGAGTGGGAGATCTCCTACCTGAATTGGTATCCCAAGTTGAGCTCCGGGGCAAATGGTTTGTCTGTGACAATTGTGGTGCCAGTGCCAAAAGCCAGGAGGGTGGAGGTGGTCCAAAGTCTGTTCCCAATGAACAGCTGGAGAGCATCAGCAAAAACCCCAGTGTCATCCAGGGTTGCTGTGACAGTCACATGAACATCACCCCTGGCGGGGATCACTCCTTCCCTGGGTTCAATAACATAGCAGTGAGGTTTACAAGCCTGTAAGACACGCATAATGTGCATTTAGGATGGAAACCATACACCCTGGTCTCTTATGGGGTGTAAGAAAAGGAGAAGACTAAAGAGGGGAGGATAAAAATCCTAAAGGCCTAATTTCCCTAAATTTAAGCTGCAGTATTGGGGAACAGCAGAGCTTACACAACCTGTATTTTCCCCTCCTTTAACAGACTCTCACCTAATTAACCCAGTTTTGCCCAACCCAAGGGACGCTTATCCTCAGGAGAGTGTTCCTTCCCCAGTCCTTCTCTGGAGTGTGTGCCAAGGAAAGCTGCTTTCTCTCTCCTGGCTTCTCACAAAGGCTCAGGGCCAGAGGAAGTCATGACGGCTCAAATCCCACTCCAGAAACCACACAGCTGGAGGACACTGCTGAGAGCCTGAAGAATATCTCCGCAAAACCAGTTGAGCAAAACCCCAACACCAAACTATCCTTTCCCAAGAGGCCCTCAATGCTTTTCAACGTCCCCTAAAGGACCGAGGCCCTCACTTCCCACTGATCATCCGCTGTAGAGAGGTGCCCCAGGGCCTTCTGCTTTGGAAAAGTCACCTCTAAATGGTTATGGCAGAGCAGGAAAGAAGGAAGCAGAGGGAAAACTGGATGACATGTGCTCAGTGGGCATGGCCCACTCTTCCTAAGAACTCGTGTCCTCTGGTTTCTCATGGGCTTCACAGATAGGCCAAGAGAGCTGGAAGCTGCCCAAAGGAGGGAGGAAAGGCCCCGCACCAGCACAGCTGTACAGACACAGCTCTGCAGGTCCAGCCCTGGAACGAGCACGTGAAGCCCATCCTTTACACACCAGGCCCACCCAGCCAAGGTGCATTGCTCCCTGAAGAGGTGGAAGGCAGAATTTCATTGTGTAGTTCGAGAAAGCTGTCCTGGAAAAATCCCTCACTTTAAGGTTACATTTATCCCCCAAACTGCAGGAAAAGCAGCAAGAGGAAAAATCATGCCCCTCCTCCTTGGCTCAGGAGGCTGTGGCTGGACTTTCCCACATGGCCTGATGCTTTATCCACAGACACAAACAAGTCCACAGGATCAGGTTTTAACCAGCTCCAAGTTCAACACACCCAGCATGGAGAAGAACAGACCTCAAGCCCCTCAGAGATCTCCCCCTCCAGCAGACATCCCACCCAGCCCCAGGCCCAGCCTACAAGCCCTTCCTGGCTGCAGCAGCCCTGCTCTCCCTGCCAGGGGAGCAGCCCCAGCTCCTCTGCCCTATGCAGCCTTCACATATTAAACAGCCATTCTCTGCAGCCGGTCCCCAAAGATGCTCTTCAAAGGCACAGAGACCACAGGCTGGGGGGGTGCACAACCCCCACACATGTCTTTGTGTGGACAGCCCAACTGGCCTGACCCACAGCAGGTGTGAAAATTGCCTCCCCACCAGCAGTCTGAGGACAGACCTCACACCCTCTTCTCTACCATGAACAGCAGTTTGGCACAAAGCAAATGTAGATGGCACAGGGAAAGCACAGGGAAACCCATGCTCTCCGAGGAGCAAAGGACCACAGGTTTCTCTTGATCTCAGAGCTCAAAAACCGTGACACACACAGCTAAAGACCTTCCATAAAATTATGGGAGAACTCGTCAACACAATCCAGACGAATTTCTGCTCCAACATCTCTGCACCTGATTTCACTGAGGAGTGCCCCAGCTAAAACCACTCCAGAGCCAGGTTCCTTTTGCCTCACCCAGATGGAATCTTGGAATATCTTGCTTCCTCTCACATAGGCCGATGCATATAAAAACCACGTCATGGCAGCTTGTAATGTCAACCAGTCAATTTCCCTGGAAAACGGCCCCACAGATACTTACAATCTCTAGCCTGAAGTCTAAATCGACGAGACCTTCGTTGAAGAGGCCAAAAGCTTGTGAATTAGGCCTTAGCACTAGGATCCTGCCGAACTCTATCAGCCTTGGACTTATGTAGACTGCTGACAGCCGTCCAAGGCTCTGTAGTTCTGTTCTCTGTTACAGAAAGCAGGCAAGAAAGAGTAAAAAAAAAAAATCAAACCCAAACAGGGAAACCTAAAAAAGCTTAAACAGCTCAACCCAGCTCAAGTTATTTCTTTAGGGACAGCTACCATTCTCCAGCTGAATTCCTGGGATTTTGGGGGGAAAAAAATAAAGCTTATGTATTCACCTCCAAATTGAAAAGGATTAAGTAAAGAGAAACTTTCAAACTACAAATTATTGGTCCAAAGGTAGAAGCTTTGCAAGAAATCTCTAGTTAAGATCAGGCTGACAGTTAAACAACTGGTTCTTCGGGTGGGGAGAAACTCTTCTCTTTAGGTAAGCAATCTGATAGTTGAAAGCAAGTGCTCAGTCAAACTTCAGGCTCCCTGGCACAGCCTGCACTGCCTGTCCTCCCTGTTGACTGGTTTACATGCAGTGCCACAATGGCCCAGGTTCAGATGTTTGGTGCCATCCAGGGAATTTGGCATCACCATTTCCATGTTTTAATGTAAGCTTAAATCCTTGCAACTACTCTTCAGATGCCAGCTTTCCTTTCTTTTACAGAAAGCCCAAGGTTCCCAGAAATCTTCTGACATCCTCTTTTGTGCTGAGAGGTAACATTTTAAAAAAGATGTTTCCAAAGTTAAGAGCATTTTAAAGAGTAATTAAAATGATCCTCAATTCCAGCTTAGATGAACTACCTTCTGGGTCAGACACTGACATTGCCACCTATAAGGCACGAGCTGTTTATGCCACCTGCCCCTGCTGTCCTTCTCCACAGCAGCCTGTGCCTCTTTTCCCCGGAAGAATCCCCGCACACTGTGCACCCTGCCAGGACCAGTTGCACGAAGGCACACACCTCCCCTTGCACTCACCAGTGGGTTTCTTGCATCCCCAAACACGCCGGTACAAACACTGGTGCAACGCTTGCCCAATCTTTGGATTTCAACTGTAACTGGAATCTCTGCAGCGCTCCGAGGCTGGAGAATCCCACAGGGTCTGGGGCTGGAGTAGAGCACAGGAGAGTCCTCCTCGGGTTCCTAGAAGGGACAGAATCAAATCCAGCTTCAGAGGGACCTCTGAAGAAACTTCAAACTCCTTAACATCCATCCCAACAGCAACTTACACACATTTTTAAAAATCCCCAGGACAAAGGTAAAAGGCACAAACAAGATCCAAGAATTGTAGGCTTAGCATTCTCAGGGGGTTCTGCAAGGAGGCTGCCAGCACAAGCACTGGTGTCTGTGGATGCAGCAGCTTTTCACAACCCTCGAAGATCTCCCACAAGAAAACACCCTGAAGACTAGAACATAAGCCCTTTCCTCAAGAGATTAAACTGCATCCTAAAGCTAACATTCAGGTAGGATCCTGTTCTCAGCAGATCTTTAAGACTGAATAGGAACCGGCAAGGTCTTATCCAAACCCTCTTCCCCCCTAATAATCTCCACAATAATATTTCAGAGGAGGAGGTGGATGCGATGCCAAACCTGGGGAATAAGCCCGTAGCAGCCAGGAAGGTGGGTGTTATTCCAAATGAAGAACTTCCTCACGAACGGGGCCTTCAGGTCGCACTCATGGATCCCCCGGTTTTGGGGGTACACTTGCAGCTCAGGAACGAAACATCTGGGCAAAGAGATGACCCCAAGGGAATCAGAGATACTGAGAGAATGGAGAACGTTTACCCCCAAAGATTGTGAAATGGAGCACAACACCTTTGTCACTGTCAAATACACATTTAACAGGCCTACGGTGAAAAATTGCCTTTAAAGTCCTCCCACTCAAACATGTCTTGTCGAGGAGGGGCAAAACCTGAGAGGCAGCACCCAGAGGCTGCCAAGTGCCCCAGGCAGAGCACTTGGTCCCACAGCTGCCTCAGCCCCTCCTTCGCCCAAGAAGGTTTGCAAGAACTCCTGGAACAGTCCCAGTGATCCATGAGCTCTGGGGGAGCCTTCCCAACAGGGATCAGTGCTCAGTAAGGCTCCAGGAACACACGACTCTAGTGTCTCAGTAAAAAGGACTCCCTTCTCTCCCATGGTGCTGTTACCCTGCCTGAGAACTCAGCTGTTTGCCCCAGCCTTGGAGGGCATGAGACATCACCTGCCCCACAGAGTGGGAGATCACTCCCTCCCAGTTCCTACAACTCCCCTGGTCCTTCACTCCACAGGTCCAAATACTGACTGTCCCCAATTGCACTTGCTTTTCAAACATGGCAGCCCAGGCACTGACGAGATGGCTCTGCCTGGGAGTGGGAACAGCACCAGGGAACTGCATCCCTCTTGTCATTAAACTGACACCTAGAGCAGCACAGCAGGATGGAATTCTGCTGGAGCAAGAACAACTTTTGCTTTAAGCCTGAGAACATCAAAGCTCAAAACAGGAAGCAGAGAGAAGGGGAAAAAGTAGAGCTGACCTGCCACATCAAGGACTGATTTCCCCTCTGAAGATCCTGCCCTCACCTCTCTTGCTGTGAGCCACTTCCCCACTGTCACGTGCCCTCGTTAACAGAACCAGACCCTGACCCTCAGCAGACTGCTTGGTGTGCCCCAAGCCAACGCGGGCTGGTTGCAACCCAGCACAACTCCACCTCTTGCAGGAAGAAGGCGAGGAGGCCCTTGGGAAATTTGCTTCACCTCAAGCACCAGGTCAATAAATGATATCATTCCTGGTCCCTTTAGAAAACGACCCAGGACCACGCTGGGCTGTCAGCAGGGCTGCTTTTCACCACAGGCTGCTTTTCAAGCACTGCTGTTCTCATGTCCAGCTGGGCAGAACATGAGGTCATTAAACAACACGTCTCCTTGGGAGCTGCAGCCAGCACATCCTGTGCAAGGCAGCGCGCTGGGGGAGGCCAGGGAAGTGCTGGTACCTGGCCTTGATGATCAGTGATGCCACTCCCTTGCCAAACCACTCCAGGTCCACCAGCAATTTCCGGTTGTATTCCGTCACAGTGTTGGAACACAGGGTCACCTGGTGGAAGAGAAGAGCAGTAAATTCTTCTTTACAAAAGCTCATGACTCACGTGTGATGTCCTCCAGTTTTTGTGGTAAGAAAAGGGAGGATTTTGCCTTAATTCTTCTGCCGCTCCACGTGTAGAGCAGTCTCTAAGAGTGACAAAAGCCTTCTGGCAAATACCAGATTTGTTAAGCACACCTTGCTATCAGGGCATAGGTCAGCTAAATTAAAACATTAGACTAAAGCTCTGTGCAGCACTGTGTTCAAATTAAGGGGCAAATTTTCATCTGACTACAATGACATAAATGCAGTGGAAATCTGCTGACTTGAACAGAATGAGTTCAGCTTTACAGCAGGAAGCTGAAGACAAAGCGTGGGCCAGCAGGTGCTGGGCAGTTCATGGCCGCAGAGTTTTTTGCCTTCACTGGAGATCCCTGCAGTGAACACAAATCATTCTACTCCCCAGGACAGGAGAAATGAGACCAAGAAGAAAAGCAAACTGCTTTATATAATGACATCTCTCTAACAGCCACCTTTGGTCCTCGTCCGTCCTCTGCCCACTTGCAATCAAAGACATTGCTCTCAAAAACACCAAAATGCCTTCAGTACTTGACCATTATGGGACATGATTTCAGCTTGTGATTTTGGAAACAAATCAGTGCTCCTTCAGGAACGTCCCGAGTAACCCAGCTCACAGAGGCCCCACGCCAGTGCAGATCCTCGCTCACACGATGATCAGAGCTGGCATCAGAGCTAAAGCCCTCCCACACTCCCGTGAAGCTTCAGACCCGCTGCTGAAGTGTGTGTGGCTGGACTCTTCCCATACCTCGATATCCTGGTGTTCCTGGGATTGGAGGGTCCTTTCGCTGGGGTTCAGTGTAAACTCCCTTGGCTTCACAGAAAAATGAATTCCCTCCCTCCAGGAGGGCTCACTGTCGCTGAGTATTTGCTCAAAGCTGCTAACAGCAGGCTGAGTGCCATCGTCCGACACCGCGAGGTGTTAGTGAGGCGACAGGTCTTGGTGTAGGGAAAGCCTAGGAAAAGGACACAAATATCCATTTAGGCACCAGTTATGTCGTGACTCCCGGTGGGAATACCCTGGTAGCATGAAAGCGTGATTGGAGTTTAGCTCTTTATTATCTGAACTACAGATTACTGAGAAGCTGCAAGAGGAATTAGTCGTCACTTAGTTCCCTTTAACACTGATTCCAGACTGCAGCCTTGAAAATGCCTGCTCTTAGCCCTGCTCAACACTGCAAGCTTCTCTCTTTCTGATGGGGAGAAGCTCCCTCACCTGCCCCAAACCAGCACCAGTTATTTCTCCCTGATGACTGTGCACCCAGACCAAGCATTTCCTCTGAAAATTCAAACTGTAAAATTCCCTGTTAAGTCTGCCAACACTCCTACCCTTTTCAAGATACATAAAGAGTGAGTCGCCATTGAGAAGAAGCTACAGCAGAAGAAAGTGAGGATGGAATCAGGAACTAGAACGTGATGCAAAGCACCCTAATGCAGTTTCTCTCTGCAGAATTCTTAAGGCGTCTTTTGGTTTGGGCCAAACAGACTGGGCATGTGACAGCTCAGAGCCCACTCAGCTGGAGGCAAACCCGAGCCTTGACCCAACAAGTGGGGACATCGCACCCATACTACTCACTGTGATTGCTGCCTGCAAGGGTTTACCCCACCTTAACTCTGAGATTTGCTTTCCATATTGGAAAGCCAGAGATAGTGCCACGCATGGTGGGGATGTCCTGCAGAGCCCGGACACCAGCCACAACCCGCTCTGCAGTGGACTGGCTGGCCAGCTCTGTGGGGAGGAGACTTCTCCCCAGGCCTGCTCACCAAGAGTCATTTGAACACAGGTGGGGGAAAAAAACAACTGCAGGCGCAGCCCAGAGCTTCTCTGTGCCCATCAACAGTAATCACTGCCGGCTCCAGCAGTGACTCCAGCAGGGAGGCAAGAGAAGCACAAAAGGGACAAACACAGATGTCAAAACCTCAAATGAGACTGAGGTCACCACATGCAGACAACAGTCAACAACAGTTAAAAAGAAGCAAAGATACAACAGCTGCCTTCAGCTGAAGAGACCTTAGGAATGCGTTTCTACCTGTTGCCTTTCTTGTTTCATTTATTCAAAAGGCAACTTAACAAATGCCTCAGTGGTGATGCAGGGTGGCGAAGAATCAGATCAGGAGAGGCAATTAGTTTTCTTAAAACGTTCAACAACTTCATTGTTATGAGTTTAGGTTTCGTAGTGAATTTTGGCCTCAGTCTGGGAAGGGAAATACAGGGGGTTTGGGGTGGTCTCGGCTGTGCGGGTGGGCTTTTCCATCCGGGGCTCTTTGGGAGCTGTGCCGTGATGCCGCGGGCGGTTGTGAAGTCGGAGCCGAGGTTTGCAGGGGGCAGACCTTTCCGTCCTTCCGCCGGGGCTCGGGAAGGTCGGCAGCGTGCTGCTGCGGGACGTCGTGCGCTTGACGCCGGGCTCAGCACCGTGATCGAACCTGCCCGCCGTCCCCGCTTCTGCCTGCTCCCGATTGCCAGTGCCCACATCTCCTGCTGCCCGTAGTTTGCAAAAGCAGCGATTTCCTCCTTCCCTCCCTGCCCGTGCCGGCTGGGAGGGAAATCACTGCCCTGCCAGAGCCCACCGCTCCTCCAGCCTGTGATCATAACCACACCAAAGGGGAAAACAGGACTCGGCGGGTTGGAAACTTCTGGCATTGCGTTGTTGTCTGTGCTGTCCGGATATACTCTAGTAACGAACTGCTATTCCTTTTCCATATTTTTGCCTGGAAGCCCTGTAATTTCAAAGGTATAGTAATTTGGAGAGAGGAGGGTCATCATTCCATTCCGTGAAGATTGCCACCTTCCTTGGCAGAATCTGTCTTTTAAACCAGGACAGAGACACCAGAAAATACTTGCTCCTATTTGATCCCACAATGGCAAAATGCTACCTGAGGCACCTGCAGTTCACACCCTGAAGAGGCTGTTGTGGCAGAACATGAGCAGTGCTGGATGCTTTTACGTTCAAGTGCTCCATTTTGGAGCACACAGATCCCTCCCGCTGTGTCCCAGCGCAGGGAACACTCACCAAAGGAGATGTCACCGAAGTCGAGCTCATCGGTGTCGAAGTGTAAAGTCGGCCCGACGACACACCCCCTGCGATGACAGGGACACAGGAGGAAATGGCTGCGTTAAAGGGAATTGCAAAGCCTCCGGCTGTCGTGGCTTGGGGGCACAAAACCTGGTGTCAGGGGCATCGTGGGTTTCAAATCAACACACCACCATGTGCTCAGCACAGTGTCCATGTGCACAGGAGGCAGCTAAAGCCAAGAGGCCAGCAGCCCACAGCAACTGATGGGGCTTTGGACGCAGGGCAGGCAGGAAAAGCCCCCAAGTTGCCGGTGGTCCCATGGGGGACCCTGAACACCTACCCAGATGTGTCTCCGTGCCTCAGTTTCCCCATCTGTAATGGGATGGACATAAAGGTGTCCCCACAAACTTCTGTAACCAGCCTTTCCAGCCACAGGTTCCCTGCTTTGCTACTTGGCTGTAACTGGTCTTCCCATGGAGGAGCTTTCTCAGGAGATTTTGACCCACACAATCATTACAGACAGAGTTTTGAGACATGAAGCCAGGGGAGCCCCAAACATCCTCCAAAAAGAGCATTAACAGTTCTACACAGTAGACAGATGAATCCTAGAGGAAAGGACCAGCTTGTCACTAGTGCACCAGCTGGCACAGCCAGGAGCAATAGCTTAAACAACCAAACATGGGTGTCCTGAATCTACCACACCTCCTCCCCTGGCCTTGAACTCAGCAGACAGGCACTAAAAGTCACCAACATCCACTGAAGGCAGCACTTGAAGCTGCCCAACACGAGTTTATTTCATGGTTGACGCCAATCAATGCGCACCCTGCCTTTTGGTTAAAAGTCAAGGACCAGTGAACTGTGTCTTCTACTGTGTTCACAGGACTGCCCCTGGCTCCGCTCTACACATCTCAACAAGAGACACCTTCTCTTGCTCAAGGAGAAAGCTGCTTATGGAATAACATCCCACGCATGACCAGTTTGGGGGAGGGACAGAGGAGAATCAATTATTTGATGGTGAAAGGTTCCCTCTTGATTTCCAAAATAAAAATAGCAGCACTTTTTCTCCAAAAGCAAAGCCAGTGTAGTTGTTTCTCTACTATGGGCAGACCTAGTCAACACTGTTCTCCTGCTAAGTAATAAGTTTCATGTTCTTTTTAATCCATCTCCCTTATCTTATTGGTATAATCAACTGCAGATTGCTTTCATTTCTTTATTGCCCTGATCCAGTGCCTCCCAACAGCAGCAGCCTAGCTCCAAAGCTCCAGAGCAGCCAGCATCAGCTTTCCTGCTTACACTACGTTATCCTACCAGCACACGCCTCAGGCTAGCAGGGACAAGCCCTCATGCTGCTGTGGTCCTGAGGACTGAGCTCTGCCTCCCCCATCATCACCCCTTCTCCCTTCTGCAGGGCCAGGATTATGGGATGAAGCCCATGTCCTTGGGACGGTTCCTGCTGCACAGTTCCCTGTCTCCCACATCAGCCTTTTCCTGGCTGTGGAAAGGAGGTAGCAGAGCACTCTGCACAGGAGCTCGGAGCACAGCCTGCCTCCATGCATGGCCATGAGAGGTGAGCTGAGGCTGCTGCTGCCCGTTTGGGATGGATTATTAACAGAAGTTTTTCAAAACACTGCTGCTGGTGGAGAATCACCCAGGCTGGCCCATCTCCAAAGCCCTGGGGGCCTTGCTGGGTGCTCAGGGGGGACATCCCAGAGCCGCTACTGCCCAAAGCTGATCCATGCCACTGCCTGCCATGGCCCAAGGCAGAGGGACATCCCTGCAGGGAGGAGTCATTCCAGCTCCTGGGTACCACACGGGGCAGCAGGCACCCCCACACTAAGGCAATGCCAGGATCAGAGCAGAGATTGAGACTTCAGGAAACATCTTTTTTCTCTGCCCGACCCCAAAATGAGGTAGGTGGGGGATGTCCCAGAGACAGCTACAGATGTGCCCACCCAGAGTAAGCTCCCAGAGTCCTTACTCGATGGTCAGGATCACAGGCGTAGGAGATCCAGCCACACGGAACTGGAATGGTTCCTCAAACCGCCCCAACACGGCGGCATCCAAGGAGATCTGAATAGTCTGGATCCCACCTGGTGCAATGAGGCCCTCCTCGGGTACAAACTTGAAGCAGCAGCCCACTTCCGTGTTTGAAGGGATATAGGTGAAGGGAGCATCAAGAACTCCTTTGTTCATCAGTTTCACCTGCAGCAGCAAGAAAACAAAATGCAAGTACACGTGAAATCTTCCCTTCTTGGGAGTCATTTTCTAATGGCGCAATTAACACCCAGAAAAGGCAGAAGATGCTTTGTGCTGCTGGACGGCAGAAGTCAAAAAAATACAACAGGACAAGTTCTGCCTTTGGGTTTTCATGCGAAGCTCACATAACTCCACATAACTGGAGTCACCCTGGGGTTACCCCACGGACACAGAGCAGTCCACCTCTGGTCAGTAGCACCAAGCTCATTCAGACCTGGCCCTGAGAGCAACGTGGGGTGATTGCAGCTGCGTAGTGAATCACCACAGAGCTGCTGCTGCCCCAGTCAGCGCAGCTCCAGCAGTACCGTATCTACGCATTTACCTTTTCCCATACCGTGAAAACAATACACTGAGAAGGAGGCATCAACATCAAAATGTACAGACAGCGCCATCTTTTGGTAAGAAAACTCAACGTGTCTTTCCCTTCCACAACCAAACTTCTGAAAGTGTCTGGCATGATGTAGTGCCTCGTTTTCTGCCTCTTTCAGTTGCTCTCTCTTTTTTTTTTGCAAACTTGACCCCCAACAGGGGGGAGGCAAATAGGTAGAAAAATCTTTTGCTTTATTCCCAGGAACACTTTTCTCTTTGTAGAGCCAGAGATGCACCAAGCCTGAAGTGTGGTGAGGGATTGGACAGCAAGGGAAAGAATCCTCAAGCCCTTTGCAAGGGCCTGCACTGAGCCAGGAGGCTGGATGGCTTTCCTGTGACTTCCAGGAATGAGCAGGAGACACTTGACTAAAAATTGTTTGCGGTGGACTGAAGCTCAAATGTAGCCAGCTTGTCCCAGCTGCTTCTGAACAGCCCAGTACAAAGGTGCCTTGTGTCTGGTGCTGCCACAAAAGCCTCTGAACAGCTTTTTGACCCAGCGTTGGGTCAAAAGGGGTTGTTTTGCAGGAAGCCTCCCAGCTGATCCCTATGGAAGGCTGCCCAAAAGAAGGGACTGGGGCTTCATGAACAACAGACACATTTTTCTGGAACACCCCCTTCCCCCCCGCGCCCAGATTTGACCAGTACATCAGCTATTCCCTGCTCACAACTGCCCAGGTTGCCAGGAATTCCACAGGTCCACCAGGCTTGCTGCTGCCTCAGGAGCCATCAGGATCCATCCCAACCCCTGGTGCTCACCTCATGGGTGTGGGCGGTTTTGACAAAAACTTCCCCAAGGTTCAGGGTATCACAGCTGAGTTCAACCAAGGGTCTGCGGCCTTCCCCTCTGAGGTGCAGGGCCAGCCTGCTCTCACGGCCTGGGGAGAGATGTCCATTTCAGTACAATAATTCCCTCTGTTCTACTGGATTTTCCAGGCTGCCTCAATGCTAGACCCTGATTCTGAGCTGCATGCAACCAGCTCTTGATGCTGCAGCAGAAGATATGGACCCTTCTCTTCCCTCAGGAGATATCCCCTGGGGCTGACTTGCAATTTCTAACCCATTCCTTGGGCTGGTTTCCAATTTTAGCCACCAGTTTGCTGAGTTTAAAACATCTCTGGTGTCCTGTAGCGACAGGCCAAGGAGTGACAGGTATAAATTGAAAGAAAGGAAATTTAGGTTAGATATTGAGAAGAATTTTTTTACTGTGAGGTGGTGAGACACTGGAGTAGGTTCCCCAGGGGAGTTGTGGAGGTTCCAGCCCTGAAAGTGTTCAAAGCCAGGCTGGATGGGGCTTGGAGCTACCTGGTCTAGTGGGAGGTGTCCCTGCCCATGGCAGGGGCCTTGGCACTAGACAGTCTTTGAGGTCCGTTCCATCCTTAACATACTATGACTCTAGGGTTTCCTCCCCATGCACTTAGAGGAGCTTTGAAATCCATTCATTGAAGGCACAAAGCTCGCAAAGACTTTGGCAATTGCTACCTGGCAAACTGCCAGGCAACAACTGCCAAACCACCTGGCCCAGCAGCACAGGACTGCTGTCCTCCACTTCTGACACTCGGCACTGTGTTCTGTTTGCACAGACTGAGAGCTGCAAGGTGACAATTCCCACACAGGGAGAGAAGCAGGTGCTGGCCAAGGGTGGTCCTTCTACCAACACCCTGGGCTCAGCGGGGCTCCGCCCCTGCTGGCCTGGTGGTGTCTGGAGGTGATCCAGGCTCAGGGAGCACATTTCTAACTCAGCTGCGACTGCCTGATGGTGGATCCATGTCAAATGGACCCATCCTGGAGGCCAGTGGTCTAGAGGGGCTTAGTGCTTGTTCACTAAAGCTGTTCTGCTCTGCAGCTCCTTGGCCTTTGAGGAAATGCTGGCAAAGCCGTGCCATGAAAACATCTCCCTGCACTGCCTGGGTTGTTCTGGGATCAGCAATCCAGACACAGGTGTTCCGAGCCCTGGCCTTGCATGGGAGACTCCCTGGAAGCTGCAGGGACACTGGGGATGTGCCAGCACTGCCCTGCTGACCAGGAACTCTTCCCAGCAGTTACATGGGAGCCCAGTGGGCTCAGGCTTGCTCCATGGCTTCACTGTGGGTGAGAGAAGCAGGGGAAAGGAGCTGTACCTGAGATGTCACAGTAGGCCACACTCTGATACTCCAGTGCTTCCAGGGGTTTAAAGGTCACCTTGATTTCAGCCGAACAACGTGGCCCAATCTCTCCCTCCTGAAACAGAAAGAGACAGAAAAAGATTTATCTTCAAACTTCACACTTCTTGTTTTCAACCACTCCTCTAAGCCTTTCTTCAGAGCATCAGTGATGAGTGAACAACATAAGGAGCCCAAGGAAACACTCTAAACCCAGCTCAACACACCACTGGGCGCTCTCAATGCTCAGCTGATCAGCCCCCACTCTCCACAATGTTCCTGCTGCTCTGACACAAGCTCCTGGTCACATCATGCTGCAGTCAGCTACAGTGGTACCTAACTGCCATTGTGCACTGGTGGCTCTTGGCCTTAGACGGGCCATGGGAGTAACCAAGAACACGATCCCCTTCCTTGGAAAGAAAAATATTAGTTTAACCTTTTTTCAAAGAAAGCAGAGGTTGGGATTATTCTAGGATTTACTCCAGGATGAGAAGGGATTTTGCACTGTGCAGACACCAGGCATTCATCATCTCTCACAATGCCAATACTCAGAATCAGGGCTCTGGCTGATGGGAGGACATGGGCGTTTGCTTGCATAAACAGAAAAAGAAAAGGTTTACTGTCCCCGTGTGCAAGAGAACTCAAAATGCCCATTATAACCTCCCACCCTTGTGTCCAGGCTCACAGATGACACTGGGAGACTCACAAACAGTGCGAGTCGTGGTTAGAGGAAGGGACAGGCATTTCTACGATTAACCTTGGGCTGAATTTGGCCTCCTTTTCCCAGCGAACCCTTGCATGCTTCAGGTCAATCCGTGAACTGGCACTGCTCCAACACCCTCCGCTGAACCCCACGCAGCAGCACGTGTCGGGGGAGCCCCTACCTACAAAAACTGCTCCCTGTGGACACTTCAAGGACACGGAGTGCCCTGAGCTCGAGCCCTGGCAGCAGAGCTCAGCTTTGTCAGGCTCCCAGCCCTGCCTTGAGCCTGCAGGGCAGAAATACTTTCAGCAGTGAGCTCTGCAGCCGCACCAGAAACTCCATGCCCTCCCTCTGAGCACACCGAGCCAGCTGAGGACCTGCTGAGTGACCGCACCCGGGGAAAGGGGCGGGGGTACAGTGGGCGGGAGGAGGAAGAGGAGGAGGAGGAGGAGAAGGAAGAGGAGGAGGAAGAGGAGGAGGAAGAGGAGGAGGAGGAGAAGGAGGAGAAGGAGGAGAAGGAAGAGGAGGAGGACGAGGAGAAAGAGAAGGAGGAGAAGGAAGAGGAGGAGGACGAGGAGAAAGAGAAGGAAGAGAAGGAAGAGGAGGAAAATGAGGTTCTCAGCTATCACTTACCATTGGCTCAATGAAAAAAAAGTCATTGGAGAACAGCAGGGGGTCTTCTTGCACCTTTGCCTTCTCCTCCTGGACCTTTTGGCTCAGGAGGGAGGTGCGATTTTCACAAAAGCCCTTCACCTTCTTTATTTTTTTCTCCTCCATGAAGTCTTCCATCCAGACCTTTGGTGGTGGCTCCAGCAAATCACACTGCCTGCAGCCGCAGGGAGAGACAAAGCCAGCAGGTCATTTAATATATTTGCAGAGAGAAGCGGAAGTGCGGGAGAGCAAAGCACTTGGGGAGGAGCGGCAGCTCCCCAGCAAGGGCTGACCCCAAGCCACGAGGGTCCCAATCGGATCAGAAGATAACTTGTTGTGCACAAGCTCAGCAGGTAGCTTTACTCCACACTTGCAAGCTCAGGAGAGCTTTGGAAAGCCAGCATCCCTCAAGAGAATCTCCTGCCTCAAAGCCTCTGCCAAAACTGAGGGAGAATCCACCAGCCACCTCAGCTGGCTTTTCCTACCACTGAGCTGCTCGGGGGAAGCAGATAAAGATCACGGAGCACCCACTGCAGGACTTCCCTGGGAAAGGGAGACGAAGCTGGGTTGTGGTTACGTGTTACCAGCATCGCTCTTTGTTTCTTCCATTTTGGACCTGCCCTGTTCCCTACACTGCCTTTCACAAGAGCATCCCAGAGCACTTCCAAAGGAAATTGATGAATTCAGGCACCGCATCCCTTCAGTGACATCCAAGGTTTTATATGCATGAAAACAGAGGCTGTGAGAGGGGAAGGGACTTCTTGGTGCAGGAGACAGACAGCAAACTCCTGGAGAGATCATCTTTTCAGGATCCAGAGCTTTTTGGGTCCCATCCCAGTGCATGGTAGTAGAATGGCCAGAGAGGGAAAGGATCCTGCACTAGCTCCTCTCATAAAAAAAAGTCCTCTCTGCTCTGAGATCTCAAAAGCATCTCTGACAGCAGGAGAGTAGGCCTTAGAGCTAACACCATCCCTAAGACTGGAAGTAAGGAAAAACAAAATGTCCTGGTGACAGGCTAGGACACAAACTGGCATGAAAATAAATGTAATTGGAAAAAAGTATTACGAAGAAAAGAAGGGTAGTGGTAGTAAGTGAATCCCTTCTAAGGGGAAATGAGGGCCCTGTATATCGAGCGGATCCGTTCCACAGGGAAGCCTGCTGCCTCCCTGGGATCCAGGTACTGGATATCACCAGGAGATTCCCTAAGAACTAAAAGAACTTCATCTGTTCACCACTGTCTGGGGGTACAGTGACTGTGAAATAACAGAGTTTTCAACATTCAGTGAAACAAGGAGGGGCATCAACAAAACTTCCACTCTGGTCTTCTGGAAGGCAGCCTTCGGCCTGTTCAAGAGATTGTTTTGGAGAGGACCTTGGGGAGCAGCCTTTACAAACAAAGGGGTCCAGGAAGGATGGACATACTTCAAGAAAGAAGTCTTGAAGGCACAGGAACAGACTGTCCCTGTGTGCTGAAAGATGAGCTGACAGGGAAGACAACGAGCCTGGATGGGCAAGGAGATTTGGAAGGAACTAAGGGGAAAAAAGAGGGCGTATTGCCTTTGCAAAGAGGGGCTGGCAACTCAGGAAACGTTTAAGGATGTTGCCAGGTCATGTAGGAAGAAGATTAGGGAGGCAAAAGCCCAATTAGAACTTGAGGAAATCCAGTCATTGCAATCAACCTTTCCTTCCCAAAATGCCATCCTTGGTTGGAGTATAAATGGAACTGGAATGCTGTGCTGAGCTCCTGCAGCCCAGGGACACACACCCTAATGCCAGGGATGGTTTACTTGGCCTAAACCATTCAAAATCACCAACACGCCCCTGAGGCCATGCATTAGTTTCAGTCTTGGGCCATGTATCTCACTGAAACGTATCTTTCAAACCAACCTCCTCTTCTCTTCATTGTCGGCTTCCTCAGTAGGAAACATCTTCCACTGGAAGTGGGCTGTGATGTTACTCCTGTTTCTGATGAACATGCTTGTGTGGCTTGATGTGGTGATGAAAGTCTTCTCAACCTTCATGGAATATGTGCTCAATCCAATGTTGACATCTGCAGCTTCTGCGCGAAGGAATGTGAAGAAACTTTCTTCACCTGGAACAAAGCAGAGTCTTTGCTCAGCTAGCTCAGTTGCTGATGGAAGCACAAGGAACAAAGCAAACCACAGGTCACGGAAGAAAGTGTCATAGCTTTTAAATGTATTAGCAGTTCCATGGATCAGTACATTTATCATGTCCTGACAGCTCTGTGTGTACTGCGTGAGGATGTCCTGGGCACCTCCTTAACCACCTTATTTCCAAGGTGTTTGTAGAGATTTGGCCCCAAGGTGACAGTATGTACAGTGGGATTTGTCAGATGTGCTCAGGTGACCCACTCAGACCACTGGGATTTCTGCATCAAAGTCCTTCAGGTGACACTGAGGAGCCCTGGTCAATCCTGGCTTGCCGAGGTCTCCCCTGCGCATCCCACGAGACTCCTGCCCCTCCTGATCCCTTGGATCCCTTGTTGCTGACAAGCAAATACGCCTGGGGGCATGTGGGCAGAAAAAGGAGACCCAGAGGAACAGGTGAAGTGACAGCCCACAGCAGGAGGGGACACAGGAGAGGAAACACAACCAGCCTGGCTTTGCAATATGACAAACCACTACAAAATGAACACCATAAAAATCATCATCATCGTCATCTTCCTGTCCAAACCCACAGCCCCATCAGTCTTGAAATATTTCATATTGTCCTGATCTCAAAAACCAAGATGGAGCATTTCAGGTTAAATACAAAAGGACAAGGAAAGATTAATAAGTACAGAGCAGCTTCTATATGAAGTCTGAATGGGATTCCTCAGTCTAGAAATCAAATGGGAGATGTGAGAGGTTTGCAACAGCATGAACGGCCTGGGAAATGGGGACGAGGAAAAATTTGTCTTGATTTGTCACCATACAGGAACTTGAGGGCCTGAAGATGTTATTAGGCAAAAACTACATGGATGTGTAGAGGGCAACATAGTAAAAGGGTCTGTGACAAGCCAGTGGAGAAGCGGCATACAGGACAGAGGTGTGCAAGAAATACACTGCATTGGAGAGAGTCTGATGGAGACCTCGCAGCTCACATACAGCACTGCCCAGGAGTAAAATAAAACTTCACCCAGGCGTAGCCACACAGTAGTGGAGAATCAGGGTTCCTCCTTCCTCCACTCTGCAACACCCAGCAAAACAGAATTCCAAAAATCTCAGCCCTGTTAGAGGGGATCCACTTTTTCAACCATTTAAACACCAGCTATTTCAGTTTTCTTTGGGGCAGAGCTGGAACAGAGGAGGTACATCTAGAGGGAATTGAGGGGGATGAACAGGGAGTGATGGTGGAGAACTGTCCTGTGTCCCATGCGTTGCCCAGCACTCACCTATGCAGCGCGCCACCAGGGACCCGAAATGGTCACCGCACGTCAGCGGGTGAAATCCCACTGTCACCTGCATGGTGTGACCAGGGCCCAGAATTCCTTCGGCTGGAACCACGGAGAAAGGACTGCAACACAAAGAGAGGATCAGGACTTGGGGGGAATTCTGGCCATGACATTCTTTCTGCAGTGCAGGTCACTTCAGCTCACTTGGGCAAGCAGGGAGCAAACAAACTACGGCCAAGACAGACAGAACAGCCAGGATCAGAAACAGCTACTGACCCACTTCTGAGGAGATCCAGCCCTCAGAAGATCCTGTGGGATAAAACGACCTAATCTCCCCCATACTCTGCATCCAGCCTTCTGACTGCCAGCAATCCCATCAGAGAATGGTTTGTGAAAAGCACAGAGAGAGTTAAGAGCTATCTGCATGCATAACTTGATGCTGACTGCCTCAGGAATTTCTCATTTCCTGCTACCTATAAACTTCCTCTCAAGAGATGCAAATGTTAGGGCACTATCTCTCTTGTGAGATTACAGCCTAGGAATCAGACAGGGAGAAGGAACTTTCTCTTGAAGACCACGGAATAACTACTGTTGAATTTGCAGCGTGGCTCTTTGGTTTATTTTACCTTGAAAAGATCCTGAATTAGCACATTTTGTCAGCATTTCAATGAAAGCTGCTCTACAAAAAGGAGCAATCAAAACTCTGAAAGAGTGCAAATGCAGATTAGAGCAATACAGTGACATGGAAACAAGACCCAAAAGGAGGATGCCATTTACAATCTGAAGGATCCAATCCCAGCCATATGAAGCACCATTAGCAGGAGCACATCGAGGAGGCAGAACAGGAGAGTTTCGTGTATTTACCAGCAGTGCAGTCTGGGGCCCTGGGTTGTCATCCAGGCTGGTAACTGTTTGCTTGGCTCACCAGACAAACTCTGCGCAATGTGTTGGAAATAATTACGCAAATGTCTTGGTGCACTTTGGATGTAACAGGAGCAATTAGGATTGGTCACCAGGTGAACAGTTCTTGCCTGACAAACACAAGACTCCGTGCTTTGATGCTCAGGGACAGCTCAGGTGAAATGTGCTTCTGCCCAGAAGTTGCTGGGCTTTGTGCTCTTCCACAGCCCCACTGAGGAAACAAAAGTTCCTCAGTGCTTTGCTGGTGGTCAATCTGTGCACAGAAAGGGTGTTCTGGGGAGTTTGGTGATGAACTTATCACACACAAAAATATAGAGAACATCTGGCAAGCTGAATTTCATTCATGTCAGTAGTGACAGCTGATGAACTTGCTTCAGGTTCTGCTCACTAAGGACCTATTGCTGCAGTTATGGGCCTGACCTGCTCCATTACCACTAGTGAGAACATCACTAGTGGCTGATGGAGAAGCCTTGGGCCAGCAATGTTTATGTGCTGGATGTGAGACTTTGGGGAGAGAGGAGGAAAGACAAGGCCCCAGCAGCCCCGGAGCCCGATTACTGTACGAGCTCCCACATCTGCCCCGAGGGTGAGCCAGCACTGCTGCAGGTCTCTGCTGGGGCTTGGGGGATCGGTGCCTGGTGTGGGCAAGGCACAGGATTTTTTTCTTATTGTTTTGTCAGGAATTTTGCCAGAAAGAGAAGCTGCCAGTTAAGGGAGTCCCTGGCCACACTTCAGCACTCCCTTCCCTTCCCTTCCCTTCCCTTCCCTTCCCTTCCCTTCCCTTCCCTTCCCTTCCCTTCCCTTCCCTTCCCTTCCCTTCCCTTCCCTTCCCTTCCCTTCCCTTCCCTTCCCTTCCCTTCCCTTCCCTTCCCTTCCCTTCCCTTCCCTTCCCTTCCCTTCCCTTCCCTTCCCTTCCCTTCCCTTCCCTTCCCTTCCCTTCCCTTCCCTTCCCTTCCCTTCCCTTCCCTTCCCTTCCCTTCCCTTCCCTTCCCTTCCCTTCCCTTCCCTTCCCTTCCCTTCCCTTCCCTTCCCTTCCCTTCCCACTCCTGCCCCATGTTACATACTCCTGCCCTCAGATGGCAGGATGTGAATAACACTCCTGGGAGTGACCTCAGGGGTTGCGTGAGAAAGAAGATATCTTCTTATTTTCAAATTACCAGGAGAAGAGGATCCAGCCAAGTTTCAGTTGTCAGGGCTGAAAAACTGAGTGCAAATCAGCCCTTGCATCTCCTACATCCCACCCCAGGCTGTACCCACCAGACTCCCCTGTTCCTGCTGGAGCAGTCATCTCTCATATAGACCTGGCTCCCCAAGACCCAAGGACACAAGCTCTACAGTTAAACTTAACTCCTCTGAATTTCAGTCAACATCACTAAGCTGTTCCCTGAGCCCACATATAAGAAGGACTGTGAAGGAGACATCCCTGACGCTATAATAACCAAATGAAAACCACTGCCAAGAGATGGGGCTGGCAGGATAAATTTTGGCCTTTTATGGCTTGATTAGAGCAATATAGTGAGTTAATTGTCAGCTGTTCCTTAAGATAGTTCTCATCCTGTTAGATCTACCCTTTCAATGAATCACTACTGCACCCGACAGGCAGAAAAGATAAGGTCATGGAGGGGTTTTAATAGGTCTTCTTCGGCTTTTTAACTAGTCCATTTGTATGTTTGTTTCCTTGTATGGCATCTAAAGACAACTCCAGATCTCCCAATGGCCCCTTGCAATCCCCGGACACTGGTCTTGCTTTGAGCAGCGTATTTGCTCGGACAATTTCCAGAGGTCCCCTCTAGAGAAAGTTATTCTATACTTTTATCTTCTAAATCAGCCCAATTGCTTTTCACATAGTCACTAAATGTCTCATGTTTCTAATACACCTGTGCCTATGCCTATGGGCATGTGGTGTATTGATAGGCCTTGGAGGAGCTTGACATTTATGAAAGTTCCCAATGAAGAATTCATGATCTTTTGGCAAACATTTAACACAAACCAAAATGAAAAAACAGCAGAAACACAGGAACTTCAGAATATGTAAAATGAGATCTCAATGAAAGGGGGCACGACCTTATTCAGAGATTTAAAGCACGTGTTTGAAATTTTAAACCGGCTTTCAAAGGTTCATCGTGGAACAGAAGAGGGGACTGATGCCCTCAGCTGACAAGGGAAATCAGATCAGCTTTAAGTAACAGGAACTGCACCGGCTGCCTGCAACACAGCTCATGTTGGGCATCTGATGCAGGCACCACTGGAAAGCCATGTGCCTGTGTCCTCCCAGAGAATGGGTCTGTTTGGCTGACAGTGGTGAGTACCCATTTCAGAAGCTGCTTGTGCTCAGGAGGGCGCAAGCCAGCAACTAACATGTTCCAGCACCCCCCAGGAAATCTGGGGCAGAGAAAGCTCAAAGGCTGCATCCTGCTAAGAACACTGAAAGCAAGAGCAGATGCCATCCAT
Source organism: Chamaea fasciata (assembly GCF_029207755.1). Taxonomy (NCBI): domain Eukaryota; kingdom Metazoa; phylum Chordata; class Aves; order Passeriformes; family Sylviidae; genus Chamaea; species Chamaea fasciata. The sequence continues at coordinate 21,334,643 of NW_027094097.1, read as the reverse complement.
CCTGCCCATTTCCAGCCGGCGACGCAGGGCAGCAGCTCCCATGCTCTGGTTCCTTTTGTTGTTCTTTCCCAACTCTGTTATCCCCCAAAGGTGTTTTGCACAAGGACAGATGAGCTGCCTCACCTCTCGGTGCCCAGCTGGTAATGAGCTGCCACACTACCACAATTCTGAATCAGCAGACTCTTGCGGGTGCTGCCCTTGACCGGACACTTTGAGAAGTCCAGCTCGTCTGGGAAGTCCAGGATAGCTCGGGCAGGGATGGCCCGAATTGGCACAACTATCCTTTCCTCTCCACTGACGCAGACGAGCTCATGGGAATAAACCTGCAGGAAAAGAAACTGTCTCAGCACAGGTCATTTGGTGCCATCTCCATGGCAGAAGAAAAGCCATTTCCTATATCCCTTCAAGGGTATCAATTTACCTATTCCACCCCCAAATGAACAATAAGTTCTACTAATATCTCACATTTTAAAGGCAGCAGTGCACTTTGCAAAACCTATCTCAGTGGCATTAAGCTCTTGTGTCACTTGGGTCATACAGACAAGTGCCCAGGGCCACCATAATTTTTACTCTCAATTTTAATGATGTTAAATAATTCCTAAGTCCCTTCTAAGGAACATGGAGCTAGGGAACACAGGACATTCCTCCTTAGGTTACTATATTCCCACGGATTGAGAATAGGACAAAGTGTTAAACTGAATCTAAGCAGCAAAAGGAAACTGAGAGAACAGCTGCACCCAAAGAGATCCTGGACCTCTGGCCTGGTGTAGAAATATCTGTTTGCTCAGAACTCCCCTCTAACTTTGCCTCTCCAACCAAGTCACGAGAAGAACAGTGCTAAGAGGTAGCAGGATGCTGTTGCAAAGAGCCTCTCTTTGTTTCCCGGCAAGGCTTCCTCCCTTCCATGCCATGTCCTAAACCCCTCTGTATGAACCAGCCTCCAGATCACAGCGCTGAGAGCAGACTTGCCAGGGCCTCGGCACTGGTGTTCAAACTTGCACGCAAAAGCACAATTGGCATGGAATGGGCGCCAGCTGACAGAGCAGCCACAGTGACAGGCATGAAGACAGAGCCGCAGCAGTGTCGCTGCCACCGGCTCTGGGCCCACAGGTCTGCCTGCCTGCAGGCTGTACCTGCCCTACACGAGCTCTTTCAGGCAGGTGTCCAAGTCCCCTGCAGCTCACCAAGCTCCTGCTGACTAAGGGCACCTAGAGCTCAGTGTGCCTGTGCCAGGCTGGGCCCACGGGCACAGCACATCCTCTGCCCTGGCCTTGCAGCCGTATCATGGTCAGCTGTGCTCTGGGACAGCACAGCCGCAAGGCTGGAGAACAGAGGGTGTGAAAAAGAACCGTCCTTGCTCCAGCCCCGGGTGAGGCAGGGAAGCTGTTGCCCGTCAGGAAGGCGGAAAGCTCTCTGACCTCTTTGTTCCTCTAGTACTTTGCAGAATAATGAAACCCCTTCCACTATACCTAGAGATGGCCAGACATCTATCAACACCCCTCTACCGTTTGCCTACTGTTCCCTGGGCATCTTTCTTCCCTTGGGAATGCTCAGAGGAATGTGCAGCGAGGGGAAGCAGGGCCTGTCAGGCCTGGGTGCAGGGCCTGACAGCACATGCCAAGCTGGGACTGGCTGCAGGCTGCCTGCCCACGGCCTGGAGCCAAGCTCACAGCATGGGCTGTACCCAGAGTGCAGGGACAACAATGGCTTTGGAGATAATTCTGTGTTTTGGCTCCTCCAGTCTCACCTTGTTCTCGTCAGGAGTGAAGTGGACGCGCACATCGGTAATGGCGCCTCCTGGCACGGCACGGCATGCATCACTGGGGCCCGCCAGCTGGAAGTAAGGTGAGCTCTCCATGGAGACCTGCACCCCCTGAAGATTCTGCAGGAAAGACATGGAACCATGATTTTGCCACTTGAGGAAACAGGACAAGAGGAGACCTGTCCATGCCCTGGTGACGTCCTTCCTTGACCCCTTTTCCAAAGCCCTTTCTGCTGTGGAGGTACAGGCACAGAATTCCCAAGGGTGAACTTGAATCCCTTCTGTCTGGCTCCAGCATTTTGGCCAGGGGCAGTAGGGCAGTGCCTGGTGGGAAGGAAGGGCCGAGCAGGTCAGCACCGGCAGGATGGAGACAAGAGCACCTGAACCAAATCATCTGCATATTCAACAGGGCCAAAAACCTGCTGATTTCTGCCTGCACACAGCTATGCAGTCGTGTTCCACGGAGGGAATGGGCTACCTGAAAGCATAACAGCACATTCTCCTGCGGGGAAGAAGAAATTCCTTTCTAGCAGGTCAGCTTTGGATAGGGCAGTTCTGGGGGATACAGTCATGCAGGCAGAGCAGCAAGAGAGGAGACCAAACACTGTGGCCTTACTGGGAACAAAAGCAAACCTGAAAAGCAAAAGAAGGAACACAGCAATCCCTAAAAAAGGGAGATGACAAAGAGAATTTAAAGCGCCAGTAAAGCAGCAAGGAAGAATCATCAACTGATTACAGCAATCACCTCCCCGAAAGTGATGGAAACACAGACAGGTTGTGCCTGTTGACTGTGGGCTTCAAAGGCATTTTCCTCCTGGAGAAACCTTGCAATTCTTTAGGGGAATGGTCTCTCGCCTTTTGACCCTTCTGGAATTTCCTCCCTACATGTCCACACCTAATTGGCTGAATGCCAGGACCCTCCCAAAATAGGAGACTAGATAAGACCCCTGGATTTCTTTGTTCTCTCTCTTTCGGCCCCTGGACCCCTTTGAGGAATAAACGACTTGGAATAATCTGGGGGTAAGAGCCTCTTTTGAAATCTTTTGTCCTGTCCCTTCGGAGATATTCCTCCAAAGCCTCTCCAGAGCTAGCCCTGGGGAGGGGGGCCGGGCCTGCGGGGGGAATATTTCAAAACATGACCAGCACTGACTCACAGTGTGGTTTCAGTATTAAAAGCCAACCTTGGCTCTCCAGGGGTTCTTGCTGCCTGTGCAGGCAAGCTGGGCTGCTGGGCATTCCCGCTTGCAGCCAGCAGGCCAAGTTCTGCTCTCTGGGATACACAGACACAGCAAACATGCATTTTCAACACATAGATATCAACCCCTGAGCACCAAAATGCTCTCAAAAAGTCTAAACCAGATGATTTTGACTCCCTCCTGTCTCTTCCCACCAGCCCACTCTTGGCACAAGCCTCATTTAAGAAAATGTTTCCCTGACTGAAATTCAAATGGTCTCAGTTTTCCCCTTTAGAGTCCAACACGACTGCTGACGTTTTTCAACTTTTTCCCTCTCAGCTCTCTTGGGAAACTGCAAAACAGGAGCACATGGCTTTGGATGTTCTGTGGTTCTCCAAAGGGAAAGCAGAGCACCATGCTGCTTTTGGAAAACCTGAGCAGAGCTGGATGAAGCTTAGCAGGAGCCTGAAGTGGCACCTAAAGGCCTCCTACTGCTTCTGCTACATCAATCTGATTCCAGGGCTGTTTCAGAACATTTCCTGCCGTGCCAGTGCCACTAATGATAGTGATTCCAGCAGAAAGCGTAGACGACTCAGCCCCTGAGCTTTGACTGTGAGCTGCACAAAGGGAGCCAAACAGGCTCATTTCCCCAGGCAAATGTCAAGGGACTGTGGAACGAGCCCAGGGGAGGGGATCTGATGCTTCCCCAGCTCAGCCCGTGGTGGGGACCTCACCTGCGCCTTGCGGGAGAAGCCTGGCAGCACCAAGTCCACAGACTCTCCTGGCTTCAGGTCCATTGACAGCGGCTCCAGCCCAAACACGGGGGCCGTACGTTTGGGCCTCTGGGAATCACGTTTGGCCTTGGGGCTACTGTGGGCTGAGGTGCTCTGGCCCTCCTTCCCAGCTGGCCTGTTACATTCCACCTTCCAGAAGAGCTGATGGAAGTGGTGGCCCCCATCTGTTAGTCTGAACTGATGAGCACAGGGAAGGAGGCTAGAAGAGAAACCAGAATGGAAAATAGTATGGGAGAAGCTATTGTCCTGGTCATCAGATTGCTCCCAATGAGGATTCTGAGCTGTTAATAGCTTGGAGACCGTCTTCATTTGCAGCTCTTAATGTGGACCGGGAACAGTGTCTGATAAGCTGCCCTTCTGATGTCGTTATTGCAAGGAGGAATATGTTTCTAATGGTAATGTAGCATTTTCCAGGCCAGGCTAACAGGATCTGGTGTTTTCCTCCAAAATGTGTGTTCTGGGGTGATTCATACTGTTACTGTATTTTGCATTAATCTGCACCCGAAACTGTTATTGAATCTTTGAGATCCTGCACCTGAGGCCCTTGTGTGAGGGGGTATGATTGCAGGCATTTTTAAAAGCCAGCGCGGAGGAAGTTTCTGGACGATCCCAGCAAGCTGCTAGAAATCATCTGTCTGCTCTAGGAGAGGAAACCAGGGGAGCAGGGGCTCTCTCATTCATAGAAGCTTTGGTTTTGCACTGGTGGTCATTTGTAGAAACTTCATTTCGCAATCAGAAACTGTTTTGAAGTGAACTTTGCAAACTCTGCTGGCAACGGAAAAATGAGCAAGGTCCTGTGTAGAAGTGTACCTCACCTGGTAGGGTTTGCAGCCCCACAGTGGCAAGGAGGCTTCCATTTAAGGGAAGGATTTGGGTTCCATTCTTTGTTTCACTCATGAGGTAAAAACCAGAGGTTTTGATACCTTTTTTGGCCTTGTGCCAGGACGGACGCAGCCCTTGGATCTTTGAGACTGTGCCTCAAGCCCTGTTCCTATTTCTATTGGGCAGGATGCCAAGAATCCGGCCTGGATTGTTACATGCTTAAGAGAATAGAGGAAGATCCTCAGGGCATTTTTGGGGTGTTGTAGCAAGTGCAAAGGTCCTCCTTGCACTCGGCACAGCTTTTTCTCTTTTTTCTGCATGGCTTCTTATTTTCACCTTAATTAAAACAGTTTTGCTTTTCAAACACCTCTGATCATGCTGCCTCGCTAATATTTTAGGCCATCCTGAGGCTGCCGGTCAAACCCAGAGGTGAGGCACCTGAGAGGGCACCCTAACATTCTGGCCTCCCGCACAAGCATCAGTCCTGGGCAGGCAGGGCAGCAGCAGAGCCCACGAGCAGCGTGAGGAAGCGTTGGCAGCGGCACTGCAGGCCCCACACAAACCAGCAAGTTTCCATCTGCCTCTGGAACTGCTCTGCGGGCTCCTGCCTTCCCAGGGGGGTCGTCACCCTCCCGTCTCTTTGTTCCCAGGGCCCCTGCTTGCCTGGCAGGTGCCATTTTGGAAGGGAAGGGTGCGATGCCATCTTCCCTTGGTCCCGCAGCCACACGGAGGGCCCGCCTCATCCAGGCGCCATTTTGGGAACCTTTTGTTCTGGGGGAGCCTGCGAGATCATTACTTGACCAAGTGAGGACATAGATGTGTTAGAACTGAAGGCAATTCAGTGGCAATTGAGCAACTGGTTTCTCTTTCAGTGGTTTTTGAGGGTACCTAGCAATGCTCAACTGGCCATCACATGTCTCTAAAGGTATCTCTGCCTTCAGGGAAGGAGTCAGGGTCTTTGAACACTGAAGAAGATCGTGCCTGAAGGACTACAGCAAAACTGCTCCTTGTTGAGACAGAAGGAGAGGTGGGAGTGGGAGATCTCCTACCTGAATTGGTATCCCAAGTTGAGCTCCGGGGCAAGTGGTTTGTCTGTGACAATTGTGGTGCCAGTGCCAAAAGCCAGGAGGGTGGAGGTGGTCCAAAGTCTGTTCCCAATGAACAGCTGGAGAGCATCAGCAAAAACCCCAGTGTCATCCAGGGTTGCTGTGACAGTCACATGAACATCACCCCTGGCGGGGATCACTCCTTCCCTGGGTTCAATAACATAGCAGTGAGGTTTACAAGCCTGTAAGACACGCATAATGTGCATTTAGGATGGAAACCATACACCCTGGTCTCTTATGGGGTGTAAGAAAAGGAGAAGACTAAAGAGGGGAGGATAAAAATCCTAAAGGCCTAATTTCCCTAAATTTAAGCTGCAGTATTGGGGAACAGCAGAGCTTACACAACCTGTATTTTCCCCTCCTTTAACAGACTCTCACCTAATTAACCCAGTTTTGCCCAACCCAAGGGACGCTTATCCTCAGGAGAGTGTTCCTTCCCCAGTCCTTCTCTGGAGTGTGTGCCAAGGAAAGCTGCTTTCTCTCTCCTGGCTTCTCACAAAGGCTCAGGGCCAGAGGAAGTCATGACGGCTCAAATCCCACTCCAGAAACCACACAGCTGGAGGACACTGCTGAGAGCCTGAAGAATATCTCCGCAAAACCAGTTGAGCAAAACCCCAACACAAACTATCCTTTCCCAAGAGGCCCTCAATGCTTTTCAACGTCCCCTAAAGGACCGAGGCCCTCACTTCCCACTGATCATCCGCTGTAGAGAGGTGCCCCAGGGCCTTCTGCTTTGGAAAAGTCACCTCTAAATGGTTATGGCAGAGCAGGAAAGAAGGAAGCAGAGGGAAAACTGGATGACATGTGCTCAGTGGGCATGGCCCACTCTTCCTAAGAACTCGTGTCCTCTGGTTTCTCATGGGCTTCACAGATTGGCCAAGAGAGCTGGAAGCTGCCCAAAGGAGGGAGGAAAGGCCCCGCACCAGCACAGCTGTACAGACACAGCTCTGCAGGTCCAGCCCTGGAACGAGCACGTGAAGCCCATCCTTTACACACCAGGCCCACCCAGCCAAAGTGCATTGCTCCCTGAAGAGGTGGAAGGCAGAATTTCATTGTGTAGTTCGAGAAAGCTGTCCTGGAAAAATCCCTCACTTTAAGGTTACATTTATCCCCCAAACTGCAGGAAAAGCAGCAAGAGGAAAAATCATGCCCCTCCTCCTTGGCTCAGGAGGCTGTGGCTGGACTTTCCCACATGGCCTGATGCTTTATCCACAGACACAAACAAGTCCACAGGATCAGGTTTTAACCAGCTCCAAGTTCAACACACCCAGCATGGAGAAGAACAGACCTCAAGCCCCTCAGAGATCTCCCCCTCCAGCAGACATCCCACCCAGCCCCAGGCCCAGCCTACAAGCCCTTCCTGGCTGCAGCAGCCCTGCTCTCCCTGCCAGGGGAGCAGCCCCAGCTCCTCTGCCCTATGCAGCCTTCACATATTAAACAGCCATTCTCTGCAGCCGGTCCCCAAAGATGCTCTTCAAAGGCACAGAGACCACAGGCTGGGGGGGTGCACAACCCCCACACATGTCTTTGTGTGGACAGCCCAACTGGCCTGACCCACAGCAGGTGTGAAAATTGCCTCCCCACCAGCAGTCTGAGGACAGACCTCACACCCTCTTCTCTACCATGAACAGCAGTTTGGCACAAAGCAAATGTAGATGGCACAGGGAAAGCACAGGGAAACCCATGCTCTCCGAGGAGCAAAGGACCACAGGTTTCTCTTGATCTCAGAGCTCAAAAACCGTGACACACACAGCTAAAGACCTTCCATAAAATTATGGGAGAACTCGTCAACACAATCCAGACGAATTTCTGCTCCAACATCTCTGCACCTGATTTCACTGAGGAGTGCCCCAGCTAAAACCACTCCAGAGCCAGGTTCCTTTTGCCTCACCCAGATGGAATCTTGGAATATCTTGCTTCCTCTCACACAGGCCGATACATATAAAAACCACGTCATGGCAGCTTGTAATGTCAACCAGTCAATTTCCCTGGAAAACGGCCCCACAGATACTTACAATCTCTAGCCTGAAGTCTAAATCGACGAGACCTTCGTTGAAGAGGCCAAAAGCTTGTGAATTAGGCCTTAGCACTGGGATCCTGCCGAACTCTATCAGCCTTGGACTTATGTAGACTGCTGACAGCCGTCCAAGGCTCTGTAGTTCTGTTCTCTGTTACAGAAAGCAGGCAAGAAAGAGTAAAAAAAAAAAATCAAACCCAAACAGGGAAACCTAAAAAAGCTTAAACAGCTCAACCCAGCTCAAGTTATTTCTTTAGGGACAGCTACCATTCTCCAGCTGAATTCCTGGGATTTTGGGGGGAAAAAAATAAAGCTTATGTATTCACCTCCAAATTGAAAAGGATTAAGTAAAGAGAAACTTTCAAACTACAAATTATTGGTCCAAAGGTAGAAGCTTTGCAAGAAATCTCTAGTTAAGATCAGGCTGACAGTTAAACAACTGGTTCTTCGGGTGGGGAGAAACTCTTCTCTTTAGGTAAGCAATCTGATAGTTGAAAGCAAGTGCTCAGTCAAACTTCAGGCTCCCTGGCACAGCCTGCACTGCCTGTCCTCCCTGTTGACTGGTTTACATGCAGTGCCACAATGGCCCAGGTTCAGATGTTTGGTGCCATCCAGGGAATTTGGCATCATCATTTCCATGTTTTAATGTAAGCTTAAATCCTTGCAACTACTCTTCAAATGCCAGCTTTCCTTTCTTTTACAGAAAGCCCAAGGTTCCCAGAAATCTTCTGACATCCTCTTTTGTGCTGTGAGGTAACATTTTAAAAAAGATGTTTCCAAAGTTAAGAGCATTTTAAAGATTCATTAAAATGATCCTCAATTCCAGCTTAGATGAACTACCTTCTGGGTCAGACACTGACATTGCCACCTATAAGGCACGAGCTGTTTATGCCACCTGCCCCTGCTGTCCTTCTCCACAGCAGCCTGTGCCTCTTTTCCCCGGAAGAATCCCCGCACACTGTCCACCCTGCCAGGACCAGTTGCACGAAGGCACACACCTCCCCTTGCACTCACCAGTGGGTTTCTTGCATCCCCAAACACGCCGGTACAAACATTGGTGCAACGCTTGCCCAATCTTTGGATTTCAACTGTAACTGGAATCTCTGCAGCGCTCCGAGGCTGGAGAATCCCACAGGGTCTGGGGCTGGAGTAGAGCACAGGAGAGTCCTCCTCGGGTTCCTAGAAGGGACAGAATCAAATCCAGCTTCAGAGGGACCTCTGAAGAAACTTTAAACTCCTCAACATCCATCCCAACAGCAACTTACACACATTTTTAAAAATCCCCAGGACAAAGGTAAAAGGCACAAACAAGATCCAAGAATTGTAGGCTTAGCATTCTCAGGGGGTTCTGCAAGGAGGCTGCCAGCACAAGCACTGGTGTCTGTGGATGCAGCAGCTTTTCACAACCCTCGAAGATCTCCCACAAGAAAACACCCTGAAGACTAGAACGTAAGCCTTTTCCTCAAGAGATTAAACTGCATCCTAAAGCTAACATTCAGGTAGGATCCTGTTCTCAGCAGATCTTTAAGACTGAATAGAAACCGGCAAGGTCTTATCCAAACCCTCTTCCCCCCTAATAATCTCCACAGTAATATTTCAGAGGAGGAGGTGGATGCGATGCCAAACCTGGGGAATAAGCCCGTAGCAGCCAGGAAGGTGGGTGTTATTCCAAATGAAGAACTTCCTCACGAACGGGGCCTTCAGGTCGCACTCATGGAACCCCCGGTTTTGGGGGTACACTTGCAGCTCAGGAACGAAACATCTGGGCAAAGAGATGACCCCAAGGGAATCAGAGATACTGAGAGAATGGAGAACGTTTACCCCCAAAGATTGTGAAATGGAGCACAACACCTTTGTCACTGTCAAATACACATTTAACAGCCCTACGGTGAAAAATTGCCTTCAAAGTCTTCCCACTCAAACATGTCTTGTCGAGGAGGGGCAAAACCTGAGAGGCAGCACCCAGAGGCTGCCAAGTGCCCCAGGCAGAGCACTTGGTCCCACAGCTGCATCAGCCCCTCCTTCACCCAAGAAGGTTTGCAAGAACTCCTGGAACAGTCCCAGTGATCCATGAGCTCTGGGGGAGCCTTCCCAACAGGGATCAGTGCTCAGTAAGGCTCCAGGAACACACGACTCTAGTGTCTCAGTAAAAAGGACTCCCTTCTCTCCCATGGTGCTGTTACCCTGCCTGAGAACTCAGCTGTTTGCCCCAGCCTTGGAGGGCATGAGACATCACCTGCCCCACAGAGTGGGAGATCACTCCCTCCCAGTTCCTACAACTCCCCTGGTCCTTCACTCCACAGGTCCAAACACTGACTGTCCCCAATGGCACTTGCTTTTCAAACATGGCAGCCCAGGCACTGACGAGATGGCTCTGCCTGGGAGTGGGAACAGCACCAGGGAACTGCATCCCTCTTGTCATTAAACTGACACCTAGAGCAGCACAGCAGGATGGAATTCTGCTGGAGCAAGAACAACTTTTGCTTTAAGCCTGAGAACATCAAAGCTCAAAACAGGAAGCAGAGAGAAGGGGAAAAAATAGAGCTGACCTGCCACATCAAGGACTGATTTCCCCTCTGAAGATCCTGCCCTCACTTCTCTTGCTGTGAGCCACTTCCCCACTGTCACGTGCCCTCGTTAACAGAACCAGACCCTGACCCTCAGCAGACTGCTTGGTGTGCCCCAAGCCAACGCGGGCTGGTTGCAACCCAGCACAACTCCACCTCTTGCAGGAAGAAGGCGAGGAGGCCCTTGGGAAATTTGCTTCACCTCAAGCACCAGGTCAATAAATGATATCATTCCTGGTCCCTTTAGAAAACGACCCAGGACCACGCTGGGCTGTCAGCAGGGCTGCTTTTCACCACAGGCTGCTTTTCAAGCACTGCTGTTCTCATGTCCAGCTGGGCAGAACATGAGGTCATTAAACAACACGTCTCCTTGGGAGCTGCAGCCAGCACGTCCTGTGCAAGGCAGTGCGCTGGGGGAGGCCAGGGAAGTGCTGGTACCTGGCCTTGATGATCAGTGATGCCACTCCCTTGCCAAACCACTCCAGGTCCACCAGCAATTTCCGGTTGTATTCCGTCACAGTGTTGGAACACAGGGTCACCTGGTGGAAGAGAAGAGCAGTAAATTCTTCTTTACAAAAGCTCATGACTCACGTGTGATGTCCTCCAGTTTTTGTGGTAAGAAAAGGGAGGATTTTGCCTTAATTCTTCTGCCGCTCCACGTGTAGAGCACAGTCTCTAAGAGTGACAAAAGCCTTCTGGCAAATACCAGATTTGTTAAGCACACCTTGCTATCAGGGCATAGGTCAGCTAAATTAAAACATTAGACTAAAGCTCTGTGCAGCACTGTATTCAAATCAAGGGGCAAATTTTCATCTGACTACAATGACATAAATGCAGTGGAAATCTGCTGACTTGAACAGAATGAGTTCAGCTTTACAGCAGGAAGCTGAAGACAAAGCGTGGGCCAGCAGGTGCTGGGCAGTTCATGGCCGCAGAGTTGTTTGCCTTCACTGGAGATCCCTGCAGTGAACACAAATCATTCTACTCCCCAGGACAGGAGAAATGAGACCAAGAAGAAAAGCAAACTGCTTTATATAATGACATCTCTCTAACAGCCACCTTTGGTCCTCGTCCGTCCTCTGCCCACTTGCAATCAAAGACATTGCTCTCAAAAACACCAAAATGCCTTCAGTACTTGACCATATGGGACATGATTTCAGCTTGTGATTTTGGAAACAAATCAGTGCTCCTTCAGGAACGTCCCGAGTAACCCAGCTCACAGAGGCCCCACGCCAGTGCAGATCCTCGCTCACACGATGATCAGAGCTGGCATCAGAGCTAAAGCCCTCCCACACTCCCGTGAAGCTTCAGACCCGCTGCTGAAGTGTGTGTGGCTGGACTCTTCCCATACCTCGATATCCTGGTGTTCCTGGGATTGGAGGGTCCTTTCGCTGGGGTTCAGTGTAAACTCCCTTGGCTTCACAGAAAAATGAATTCCCTCCCTCCAGGAGGGCTCACTGTCGCTGAGTATTTGCTCAAAGCTGCTAACAGCAGGCTGAGTGCCATCGTCCGACACCTGGGAGGTGTTAGTGAGGCGACAGGTCTTGGTGTAGGGAAAGCCTAGGAAAAGGACACAAATATCCATTTAGGCACCAGTTATGTCGTGACTCCTGGTGGGAATACCCTGGTAGCATGAAAGCGTGATTGGAGTTTAGCTCTTTATTATCTGAACTACAGATTACTGAGAAGCTGCAAGAGGAATTAGTCGTCACTTAGTTCCCTTTAACACTGATTCCAGACTGCAGCCTTGAAAATGCCTGCTCTTAGCCCTGCTCAACACTGCAAGCTTCTCTCTTTCTGATGGGGAGAAGCTCCCTCACCTGCCCCAAATCAGCACCAGTTATTTCTCCCTGATGACTGTGCACCCAGACCAAGCATTTCCTCTGAAAATTCAAACTGTAAAATTCCCTGTTAAGTCTGCCAACACTCCTACCCTTTTCAAGATACATAAAGAGTGAGTCGCCATTGAGAAGAAGCTACAGCAGAAGAAAGTGAGGATGAAATCAGGAACTAGAACGTGATGCAAAGCACCCTAATGCAGTTTCTCTCTGCAGAATTCTTAAGGCGTCTTTTGGTTTGGGCCAAACAGACTGGGCATGTGACAGCTCAGAGCCCACTCAGCTGGAGGCAAACCCGAGCCTTGACCCAACAAGCGGGGACATCGCACCCATACTACTCACTGTGATTGCTGCCTGCAAGGGTTTACCCCACCTTAACTCTGAGATTTGCTTTCCATATTGGAAAGCCAGAGATAGTGCCACGCATGGTGGGGATGTCCTGCAGAGCCCGGACACCAGCCACAACCCGCTCTGCAGTGGACTGGCTGGCCAGCTCTGTGGGGAGGAGACTTCTCCCCAGGCCTGCTCACCAAGAGTCATTTGAACACAGGTGGGGGAAAAAAACAACTGCAGGCGCAGCCCAGAGCTTCTCTGTGCCCATCAACAGTAATCACTGCCGGCTCCAGCAGTGACTCCAGCAGGGAGGCAAGAGAAGCACAAAAGGGACAAACACAGATGTCAAAACCTCAAATGAGACTGAGGTCACCACATGCAGACAACAGTCAACAACAGTTAAAAAGAAGCAAAGATACAACAGCTGCCTTCAGCTGAAGAGACCTTAGGAATGCGTTTCTACCTGTTGCCTTTCTTGTTTCATTTATTCAAAAGGCAACTTAACAAGTGCCTCAGTGGTGATGCAGGGTGGCGAAGAATCAGATCAGGAGAGGCAATTAGTTTTCTTAAAACGTTCAACAACTTCATTGTTATGAGTTTAGGTTTCGTAGTGAATTTTGGCCTCAGTCTGGGAAGGGAAATACAGGGGGTTTGGGGTGGTCTCGGCTGTGCGGGTGGGCTTTTCCATCCGGGGCTCTTTGGGAGCTGTGCCGTGATGCCGCGGGCGGTTGTGAAGTCGGAGCCGAGGTTTGCAGGGGGCAGACCTTTCCGTCCTTCCGCCGGGGCTCGGGAAGGTCGGCAGCGTGCTGCTGCGGGACGTCGTGCGCTTGACGCCGGGCTCAGCACCGTGATCGAACCTGCCCGCCGTCCCCGCTTCTGCCTGCTCCCGATTGCCAGTGCCCAGATCTCCTGCTGCCCGTAGTTTGCAAAAGCAGCGATTTCCTCCTTCCCTCCCTGCCCGTGCCGGCTGGGAGGGAAATCACTGCCCTGCCAGAGCCCACCGCTCCTCCAGCCTGTGATCATAACCACACCAAAGGGGAAAACAGGACTCGGTGGGTTGGAAACTTCTGGCATTGCGTTGTTGTCTGTGCTGTCCGGATATACTCTAGTAACGAACTGCTATTCCTTTTCCATATTTTTGCCTGGAAGCCCTGTAATTTCAAAGGTATAGTAATTTGGAGAGAGGAGGGTCATCATTCCATTCCGTGAAGATTGCCACCTTCCTTGGCAGAATCTGTCTTTTAAACCAGGACAGAGACACCAGAAAATACTTGCTCCTATTTGATCCCACAATGGCAAAATGCTACCTGAGGCACCTGCAGTTCACACCCTGAAGAGGCTGTTGTGGCAGAACATGAGCAGTGCTGGATGCTTTTACGTTCAAGTGCTCCATTTTGGAGCACACAGATCCCTCCCGCTGTGTCCCAGCGCAGGGAACACTCACCAAAGGAGATGTCACCGAAGTCGAGCTCATCGGTGTCGAAGTGTAAAGTCGGCCCGACGACACACCCCCTGCTATGACAGGGACACAGGAGGAAATGGCTGCGTTAAAGGGAATTGCAAAGCCTCCGGCTGTCGTGGCTTGGGGGCACAAAACCTGGTGTCAGGGGCATCGTGGGTTTCAAATCAACACACCACCATGTGCTCAGCACAGTGTCCATGTGCACAGGAGGCAGCTAAAGCCAAGAGGCCAGCAGCCCACAGCCACTGATGGGGCTTTGGACGCAGGGCAGGCAGGAAAAGCCCCCAAGTTGCCGGTGGTCCCATGGGGGACCCTGAACACCTACCCAGATGTGTCTCCGTGCCTCAGTTTCCCCATCTGTAATGGGATGGACATAAAGGTGTCCCCACAAACTTCTGTAACCAGCCTTTCCAGCCACAGGTTCCCTGCTTTGCTACTTGGCTGTAACTGGTCTTCCCATGGAGGAGCTTTCTCAGGAGATTTTGACCCACACAATCATTACAGACAGAGTTTTGAGACATGAAGCCAGGGGAGCCCCAAACATCCTCCAAAAAGAGCATTAACAGTTCTACACAGTGGACAGATGAATCCTAGAGGAAAGGACCAGCTTGTCACTAGTGCACCAGCTGGCACAGCCAGGAGCAATAGCTTAAACAACCAAACATGGGTGTCCTGAATCTACCACACCTCCTCCCCTGGCCTTGAACTCAGCAGACAGGCACTAAAAGTCACCAACATCCACTGAAGGCAGCACTTGAAGCTGCCCAACACGAGTTTATTTCATGGTTGACGCCAATCAATGCGCACCCTGCCTTTTGGTTAAAAGTCAAGGACCAGTGAACTGTGTCTTCTACTGTGTTCACAGGACTGCCCCTGGCTCCGCTCTACACATCTCAACAAGAGACACCTTCTCTTGCTCAAGGAGAAAGCTGCTTATGGAATAACATCCCACGCATGACCAGTTTGGGGGAGGGACAGAGGAGAATCAATTATTTGATGGTGAAAGGTTCCCTCTTGATTTCCAAAATAAAAATAGCAGCACTTTTTCTCCAAAAGCAAAGCCAGTGTAGTTGTTTCTCTACTATGGGCAGACCTAGTCAACACTGTTCTCCTGCTAAGTAATAAGTTTCATGTTCTTTTTAATCCATCTCCCTTATCTTATTGGTATAATCAACTGCAGATTGCTTTCATTTCTTTATTGCCCTGATCCAGTGCCTCCCAACAGCAGCAGCCTAGCTCCAAAGCTCCAGAGCAGCCAGCATCAGCTTTCCTGCTTACACTACGTTATCCTACCAGCACACGCCTCAGGCTAGCAGGGACAAGCCCTCATGCTGCTGTGGTCCTGAGGACTGAGCTCTGCCTCCCCCATCATCACCCCTTCTCCCTTCTGCAGGGCCAGGATTATGGGATGAAGCCCATGTCCTTGAGACGGTTCCTGCTGCACAGTTCCCTGTCTCCCACATCAGCCTTTTCCTGGCTGTGGAAAGGAGGTAGCAGAGCACTCTGCACAGGAGCTCGGAGCACAGCCTGCCTCCATGCATGGCCATGAGAAGTGAGGGGAGGCTGCTGCTGCCCGTTTGGGATGGATTATTAACAGAAGTTTTTCAAAACACTGCTACTGCCCAAAGCTGATCCATGCCACTGCCTGCCATGGCCCAAGGCAGAGGGACATCCCTGCAGGGAGGAGTCATTCCAGCTCCCGGGTACCACACAGGGCAGCAGGCACCCCCACACTAAGGCAATGCCAGGATCAGAGCAGAGATTAAGACCTCAGGAAACATCTTTTTTCTCTGCCCGACCCCAAAATGAGGTAGGTGGGGGATGTCCCAGAGACAGCTACAGATGTGCCCACCCAGAGTAAGCTCCCAGAGTCCTTACTCGATGGTCAGGATCACAGGCGTAGGAGATCCAGCCACACGGAACTGGAATGGTTCCTCAAACCGCCCCAACACGGCGGCATCCAAGGAGATCTGAATAGTCTGGATCCCACCTGGTGCAATGAGGCCCTCCTCGGGTACAAACTTGAAGCAGCAGCCCACTTCCGTGTTTGAAGGGATATAGGTGAAGGGAGCATCAAGAACTCCTTTGTTCATCAGTTTCACCTGCAGCAGCAAGAAAACAAAATGCAAGTACACGTGAAATCTTCCCTTCTTGGGAGTCATTTTCTAATGGCGCAATTAACACCCAGAAAAGGCAGAAGATGCTTTGTGCTGCTGGACGGCAGAAGTCAAAAAAATACAACAGGACAAGTTCTGCCTTTGGGTTTTCATGCGAAGCTCACATAACTCCTCATAACTGGAGTCACCCTGGGGTTATCCCACGGACACAGAGCAGTCCACCTCTGGTCAGTAGCACCAAGCTCATTCAGACCTGGCCCTGAGAGCAACGTGGGGTGATTGCAGCTGCGTAGTGAATCACCACAGAGCTGCTGCTGCCCCAGTCAGCGCAGCTCCAGCAGTACCGTATCTACGCATTTACCTTTTCCCATACCGTGAAAACAATACACTGAGAAGGAGGCATCAACATCAAAATGTACAGACAGCGCCATCTTTTGGTAAGAAAACTCAACGTGTCTTTCTCTTCCACAACCAAACTTCTGAAAGTGTCTGGCATGATGTAGTGCCTCGTTTTCTGCCTCTTTCAGTTGCTCTCTCTTTTTTTTTGCAAACTTGACCCCCAACAGGGGGGAGGTAAATAGGTAGAAAAATATTTTGCTTTATTCCCAGGAACACTTTTCTCTTTGTAGAGCCAGAGATGCACCAAGCCTGAAGTGTGGTGAGGGATTGGACAGCAAGGGAAAGAATCCTCAAGCCCTTTGCAAGGGCCTGCACTGAGCCAGGAGGCTGGATGGCTTTCCTGTGACTTCCAGGAATGAGCAGGAGACACTTGACTAAAAGTTGTTTGCGGTGGACTGAAGCTCAAATGTAGCCAGCTTGTCCCAGCTGCTTCTGAACAGCCCAGTACAAAGGTGCCTTGTGTCTGGTGCTGCCACAAAAGCCTCTGAACAGCTTTTTGACCCAGCGTTGGGTCAAAAGGGGTTGTTTTGCAGGAAGCCTCCCAGCTGATCCCTATGGAAGGCTGCCCAAAAGAAGGGACTGGGGCTTCATGAACAACAGACACATTTTTCTGGAACACCCCCCCCCCCCGCGCCCAGATTTGACCAGTGCATCAGCTATTCCCTGCTCACAACTGCCCAGGTTGCCAGGAATTCCACAGGTCCACCAGGCTTGCTGCTGCCTCAGGAGCCATCAGGATCCATCCCAACCCCTGGTGCTCACCTCATGGGTGTGGGCGGTTTTGACAAAAACTTCCCCAAGGTTCAGGGTATCACAGCTGAGTTCAACCAAGGGTCCGCGGCCTTCCCCTCTGAGGCGCAGGGCCAGCCTGCTCTCACGGCCTGGGGAGAGATGTCCATTTCAGTACAATAATTCCCTCTGTTCTACTGGATTTTCCAGGCTGCCTCAATGCTAGACCCTGATTCTGAGCTGCATGCAACCAGCTCTTGATGCTGCAGCAGAAGATATGGACCCTTCTCTTCCCTCAGGAGATATCCCCTGGGGCTGACTTGCAATTTCTAACCCATTCCTTGGGCTGGTTTCCAATTTTAGCCACCAGTTTGCTGAGTTTAAAACATCTCTGGTGTCCTGTAGCGACAGGCCAAGGAGTGACAGGTATAAATTGAAAGAAAGGAAATTTAGGTTAGATATTGAGAAGAATTTTTTTACTGTGAGGTGGTGAGACACTGGAGTAGGTTCCCCAGGGGAGTTGTGGAGGTTCCAGCCCTGAAAGTGTTCAAAGCCAGGCTGGATGGGGCTTGGAGCTACCTGGTCTAGTGGGAGGTGTCCCTGCCCATGGCAGGGGCCTTGGCACTAGACAGTCTTTGAGGTCCGTTCCATCCTTAACATACTATGACTCTAGGGTTTCCTCCCCATGCACTTAGAGGAGCTTTGAAATCCATTCGGTGAAGGCACAAAGCTCACGAAGACTTTGGCAATTGCTACCTGGCAAACTGCCAGGCAACAACTGCCAAACCACCTGGCCCAGCAGCACAGGACTGCTGTCCTCCACTTCTGACACTCGGCACTGTGTTCTGTTTGCACAGACTGAGAGCTGCAAGGTGACAATTCCCACACAGGGAGAGAAGCAGGTGCTGGCCAAGGGTGGTCCTTCTACCAACACCCTGGGCTCAGCGGGGCTCCGCCTCCGCTGGCCTGGTGGTGTCTGGAGGTGATCCAGGCTCAGGGAGCACATTTCTAACTCAGCTCCTACTGCCTGATGATGGATCCACGTCAAATGGACCCATCCTGGAGGTCAGTGGTCTAGAGGGGCTTAGTGCTTGTTCACTAAAGCTGTTCTGCTCTGTAGCTGCTTGGCCTTTGAGGAAATGCTGGCAAAGCTGTGCCATGAAAACATCTCCCTGCACTTCCTGGGTTGTTCTGGGATCAGCAATCCAGACACAGGTGTTCCGAGCCCTGGCCTTGCATGGGAGACTCCCTGGAAGCTGCAGGGACACTGGGGATGTGCCAGCACTGCCCTGCTGACCAGGAACTCTTCCCAGCAGTTACATGGGAGCCCAGTGGGCTCAGGCTTGCTCCATGGCTTCACTGTGGGTGAGAGAAGCAGGGGAAAGGAGCTGTACCTGAGATGTCACAGTAGGCCACACTCTGATACTCCAGTGCTTCCAGGGGTTTAAAGGTCACCTTGATTTCAGCCGAACAACGTGGCCCAATCTCTCCCTCCTGAAACAGAAAGAGACAGAAAAAGATTTATCTTCCAACTTCACACTTCTTGTTTTCAACCACTCCTCTAAGCCTTTCTTCAGAGCATCAGTGATGAGCGAACAACATAAGGAGCCCAAGGAAACACTCTAAACCCAGCTCAACACACCACTGGGCGCTCTCAATGCTCAGCTGATCAGCCCCCACTCTCCACAATGTTCCTGCTGCTCTGACACAAGCTCCTGGTCACATCATGCTGCAGTCAGCTACAGTGGTACCTAACTGCCATTGTGCACTGGTGGCTCTTGGCCTTAGATGGGCCATAGGAGTAACCAAGAACACGATCCCCTTCCTTGGAAAGAAAAATATTTGTTTAACCTTTTTTCAAAGAAAGCAGAGGTTGGGATTATTCTAGGATTTACTCCAGGATGAGAAGGGATTTTGCACTGTGCAGACACCAGGCATTCATCATCTCTCACAATGCCAATACTCAGAATCAGGGCTCTGGCTGATGGGAGGACATGGGCGTTTGCTTGCATAAACAGAAAAAGAAAAGGTTTACTGTCCCCGTGTGCAAGAGAACTCAAAATGCCCATTATAACCTCCCACCCTTGTGTCCAGGCTCACAGATGACACTGGGAGACTCACAAACAGTGCGAGTCATGGTTAGAGGAAGGGACAGGCATTTCTACGATTAACCTTGGGCTGAATTTGGCCTCCTTTTCCCAGCGAACCCTTGCATGCTTCAGGTCAATCCGTGAACTGGCACTGCTCCAACACCCTCCGCTGAACCCCACGCAGCAGCACGTGTCGGGGGAGCCCCTACCTACAAAAACTGGTCCCTGTGGACACTTCAAGGACACGGAGTGCCCTGAGCTCGAGCCCTGGCAGCAGAGCTCAGCTTTGTCAGGCTCCCAGCCCTGCCTTGAGCCTGCAGGGCAGAAATACTTTCAGCAGTGAGCTCTGCAGCCGCACCAGAAACTCCATGTCCTCCCTCTGAGCACACCGAGCCACCTGAGGACCTGCTGAGTGACCGCACCCGGGGGAAGGGGCGGGGGTAGGGTGGGCTGGAGGAGGAAGAGGAGGAGGAGGAGGAGAAGGAAGAGGAGGAGGAGGAGGAGGAGGAAGAGGAGGAGGAGGAGAAGGAGGAGAAGGAGGAGAAGGAAGAGGAGGAGGACAAGGAGAAAGAGAAGGAAGAGAAGGAAGAGGAGGAAAATGAGGTTCTCAGCTATCACTTACCATTGGCTCAATGAAAACAAAAGTCATTGGAGAACAGCAGGGGGTCTTCTTGCACCTTTGCCTTCTCCTCCTGGACCTTTTGGCTCAGGAGGGCGGTGCAATTTTCACAAAAGCCCTTCACCTTCTTTATTTTTTCTCCTCCATGAAGTCTTCCATCCAGACCTTTGGTGGTGGCTCCAGCAAATCACACTGCCTGCAGCCGCAGGGAGAGACAAAGCCAGCAGGTCATTTAATGAGCCGCATATTTGCAGAGAGAAGCGGAAGTGCGGGAGAGCAAAGCACTTGGGGAGGAGCGGCAGCTCCCCAGCAAGGGCTGACCCCAAGCCACGAGGGTCCCAATCGGATCAGAAGATAACTTGTTGTGCACTAGCTCAGCAGGTAGCTTTACTCCACACTTGCAAGCTCAGGAGAGCTTTGGAAAGCCAGCATCCCTCAAGAGAATCTCCTGCCTCAAAGCCTCTGCCAAAACTGAGGGAGAATCCACCAGCCACCTCAGCTGGCTTTTCCTACCACTGAGCTGCTCAGGGGAAGCAGATAAAGATCACGGAGCACCCACTGCAGGACTTCCCTGGGAAAGGGAGACGAAGCTGGGTTGTGGTTACGTGTTACCAGCATCGCTCTTTGTTTCTTCCATTTTGGACCTGCCCTGTTCCCTACACTGCCTTTCACAAGAGCATCCCAGAGCACTTCCAAAGGAAATTGATGAATTCAGGCACCGCATCCCTTCAGTGACATCCAAGGTTTTATATGCATGAAAACAGAGGCTGTGAGAGGGGAAGGGACTTCTTGGTGCAGGAGACAGACAGCAAACTCCTGGAGAGATCATCTTTTCAGGATCCAGAGCTTTTTGGGTCCCATCCCAGTGCATGGTAGTAGAATGGCCAGAGAGGGAAAGGATCCTGCACTAGCTCCTCTCATAAAAAAAAGTCCTCTCTGCTCTGAGATCTCAAAAGCATCTCTGACAGCAGGAGAGTAGGCCTTAGAGCTAACACCATCCCTAAGACTGGAAGTAAGGAAAAACAAAATGTCCTGGTGACAGGCTAGGACACAAACTGGCATGAAAATAAATGTAATTGGAAAAAAGTATTACGAAGAAAAGAAGGGTAGTGGTAGTAAGTGAATCCCTTCTAAGGGGAAATGAGGGCCCTGTATATCGAGCGGATCCGTTCCACAGGGAAGCCTGCTGCCTCCCTGGGATCCAGGTACTGGATATCACCAGGAGATTCCCTAAGAACTAAAAGAACTTCATCTGTTCACCACTGTCTGGGGGTACAGTGACTGTGAAATAACAGAGTTTTCAACATTCAGTGAAACAAGGAGGGGCATCAACAAAACTTCCACTCTGGTCTTCTGGAAGGCAGCCTTCGGCCTGTTCAAGAGATTGTTTTGGAGAGGACCTTGGGGAGCAGCCTTTACAAACAAAGGGGTCCAGGAAGGATGGACATACTTCAAGAAAGAAGTCTTGAAGGCACAGGAACAGACTGTCCCTGTGTGCTGAAAGATGAGCTGACAGGGAAGACAACGAGCCTGGATGGGCAAGGAGATTTGGAAGGAACTAAGGGGAAAAAAGAGGGCGTATTGCCTTTGCAAAGAGGGGCTGGCAACTCAGGAAACGTTTAAGGATGTTGCCAGGTCATGTAGGAAGAAGATTAGGGAGGCAAAAGCCCAATTAGAACTTGAGGAAATCCAGTCATTGCAATCAACCTTTCCTTCCCAAAATGCCATCCTTGGTTGGAGTATAAATGGAACTGGAATGCTGTGCTGAGCTCCTGCAGCCCAGGGACACACACCCTAATGCCAGGGATGGTTTACTTGGCCTAAACCATTCAAAATCACCAACACGCCCCTGAGGCCATGCATTAGTTTCAGTCTTGGGCCATGTATCTCACTGAAACGTATCTTTCAAACCAACCTCCTCTTCTCTTCATTGTCGGCTTCCTCAGTAGGAAACATCTTCCACTGGAAGTGGGCTGTGATGTTACTCCTGTTTCTGATGAACATGCTTGTGTGGCTTGATGTGGTGATGAAAGTCTTCTCAACCTTCATGGAATATGTGCTCAATCCAATGTTGACATCTGCAGCTTCTGCGCGAAGGAATGTGAAGAAACTTTCTTCACCTGGAACAAAGCAGAGTCTTTGCTCAGCTAGCTCAGTTGCTGATGGAAGCACAAGGAACAAAGCAAACCACAGGTCACGGAAGAAAGTGTCATAGCTTTTAAATGTATTAGCAGTTCCATGGATCAGTACATTTATCATGTCCTGACAGCTCTGTGTGTACTGCGTGAGGATGTCCTGGGCACCTCCTTAACCACCTTATTTCCAAGGTGTTTGTAGAGATTTGGCCCCAAGGTGACAGTATGTACAGTGGGATTTGTCAGATGTGCTCAGGTGACCCACTCAGACCACTGGGATTTCTGCATCAAAGTCCTTCAGGTGACACTGAGGAGCCCTGGTCAATCCTGGCTTGCCGAGGTCTCCCCTGCGCATCCCACGAGACTCCTGCCCCTCCTGATCCCTTGGATCCCTTGTTGCTGACAAGCAAATACGCCTGGGGGCATGTGGGCAGAAAAAGGAGACCCAGAGGAACAGGTGAAGTGACAGCCCACAGCAGGAGGGGACACAGGAGAGGAAACACAACCAGCCTGGCTTTGCAATATGACAAACCACTAC
The DNA here is from genome assembly GCF_029207755.1 of Chamaea fasciata. Classification (NCBI taxonomy): domain Eukaryota; kingdom Metazoa; phylum Chordata; class Aves; order Passeriformes; family Sylviidae; genus Chamaea; species Chamaea fasciata. Next base: position 21,312,140 of record NW_027094097.1, on the reverse strand, counting down.
AAAATGAACACCATAAAAATCATCATCATCGTCATCTTCCTGTCCAAACCCACAGCCCCATCAGTCTTGAAATATTTCATATTGTCCTGATCTCAAAAACCAAGATGGAGCATTTCAGGTTAAATACAAAAGGACAAGGAAAGATTAATAAGTACAGAGCAGCTTCTATATGAAGTCTGAATGGGATTCCTCAGTCTAGAAATCAAATGGGAGATGTGAGAGGTTTGCAACAGCATGAACGGCCTGGGAAATGGGGACGAGGAAAAATTTGTCTTGATTTGTCACCATACAGGAACTTGAGGGCCTGAAGATGTTATTAGGCAAAAACTACATGGATGTGTAGAGGGCAACATAGTAAAAGGGTCTGTGACAAGCCAGTGGAGAAGCGGCATACAGGACAGAGGTGTGCAAGAAATACACTGCATTGGAGAGAGTCTGATGGAGACCTCGCAGCTCACATACAGCACTGCCCAGGAGTAAAATAAAACTTCACCCAGGCGTAGCCACACAGTAGTGGAGAATCAGGGTTCCTCCTTCCTCCACTCTGCAACACCCAGCAAAACAGAATTCCAAAAATCTCAGCCCTGTTAGAGGGGATCCACTTTTTCAACCATTTAAACACCAGCTATTTCAGTTTTCTTTGGGGCAGAGCTGGAACAGAGGAGGTACATCTAGAGGGAATTGAGGGGGATGAACAGGGAGTGATGGTGGAGAACTGTCCTGTGTCCCATGCGTTGCCCAGCACTCACCTATGCAGCGCGCCACCAGGGACCCGAAATGGTCACCGCACGTCAGCGGGTGAAATCCCACTGTCACCTGCATGGTGTGACCAGGGCCCAGAATTCCTTCGGCTGGAACCACGGAGAAAGGACTGCAACACAAAGAGAGGATCAGGACTTGGGGGGAATTCTGGCCATGACATTCTTTCTGCAGTGCAGGTCACTTCAGCTCACTTGGGCAAGCAGGGAGCAAACAAACTACGGCCAAGACAGACAGAACAGCCAGGATCAGAAACAGCTACTGACCCACTTCTGAGGAGATCCAGCCCTCAGAAGATCCTGTGGGATAAAACGACCTAATCTCCCCCATACTCTGCATCCAGCCTTCTGACTGCCAGCAATCCCATCAGAGAATGGTTTGTGAAAAGCACAGAGAGAGTTAAGAGCTATCTGCATGCATAACTTGATGCTGACTGCCTCAGGAATTTCTCATTTCCTGCTACCTATAAACTTCCTCTCAAGAGATGCAAATGTTAGGGCACTATCTCTCTTGTGAGATTACAGCCTAGGAATCAGACAGGGAGAAGGAACTTTCTCTTGAAGACCACGGAATAACTACTGTTGAATTTGCAGCGTGGCTCTTTGGTTTATTTTACCTTGAAAAGATCCTGAATTAGCACATTTTGTCAGCATTTCAATGAAAGCTGCTCTACAAAAAGGAGCAATCAAAACTCTGAAAGAGTGCAAATGCAGATTAGAGCAATACAGTGACATGGAAACAAGACCCAAAAGGAGGATGCCATTTACAATCTGAAGGATCCAATCCCAGCCATATGAAGCACCATTAGCAGGAGCACATCGAGGAGGCAGAACAGGAGAGTTTCGTGTATTTACCAGCAGTGCAGTCTGGGGCCCTGGGTTGTCATCCAGGCTGGTAACTGTTTGCTTGGCTCACCAGACAAACTCTGCGCAATGTGTTGGAAATAATTACGCAAATGTCTTGGTGCACTTTGGATGTAACAGGAGCAATTAGGATTGGTCACCAGGTGAACAGTTCTTGCCTGACAAACACAAGACTCCGTGCTTTGATGCTCAGGGACAGCTCAGGTGAAATGTGCTTCTGCCCAGAAGTTGCTGGGCTTTGTGCTCTTCCACAGCCCCACTGAGGAAACAAAAGTTCCTCAGTGCTTTGCTGGTGGTCAATCTGTGCACAGAAAGGGTGTTCTGGGGAGTTTGGTGATGAACTTATCACACACAAAAATATAGAGAACATCTGGCAAGCTGAATTTCATTCATGTCAGTAGTGACAGCTGATGAACTTGCTTCAGGTTCTGCTCACTAAGGACCTATTGCTGCAGTTATGGGCCTGACCTGCTCCATTACCACTAGTGAGAACATCACTAGTGGCTGATGGAGAAGCCTTGGGCCAGCAATGTTTATGTGCTGGATGTGAGACTTTGGGGAGAGAGGAGGAAAGACAAGGCCCCAGCAGCCCCGGAGCCCGATTACTGTACGAGCTCCCACATCTGCCCCGAGGGTGAGCCAGCACTGCTGCAGGTCTCTGCTGGGGCTTGGGGGATCGGTGCCTGGTGTGGGCAAGGCACAGGATTTTTTTCTTATTGTTTTGTCAGGAATTTTGCCAGAAAGAGAAGCTGCCAGTTAAGGGAGTCCCTGGCCACACTTCAGCACTCCCTTCCCTTCCCTTCCCTTCCCTTCCCTTCCCTTCCCTTCCCTTCCCTTCCCTTCCCTTCCCTTCCCTTCCCTTCCCTTCCCTTCCCTTCCCTTCCCTTCCCTTCCCTTCCCTTCCCTTCCCTTCCCTTCCCTTCCCTTCCCTTCCCTTCCCTTCCCTTCCCTTCCCTTCCCTTCCCTTCCCTTCCCTTCCCTTCCCTTCCCTTCCCTTCCCTTCCCTTCCCTTCCCTTCCCTTCCCTTCCCTTCCCTTCCCTTCCCTTCCCTTCCCTTCCCTTCCCTTCCCTTCCCTTCCCTTCCCTTCCCACTCCTGCCCCATGTTACATACTCCTGCCCTCAGATGGCAGGATGTGAATAACACTCCTGGGAGTGACCTCAGGGGTTGCGTGAGAAAGAAGATATCTTCTTATTTTCAAATTACCAGGAGAAGAGGATCCAGCCAAGTTTCAGTTGTCAGGGCTGAAAAACTGAGTGCAAATCAGCCCTTGCATCTCCTACATCCCACCCCAGGCTGTACCCACCAGACTCCCCTGTTCCTGCTGGAGCAGTCATCTCTCATATAGACCTGGCTCCCCAAGACCCAAGGACACAAGCTCTACAGTTAAACTTAACTCCTCTGAATTTCAGTCAACATCACTAAGCTGTTCCCTGAGCCCACATATAAGAAGGACTGTGAAGGAGACATCCCTGACGCTATAATAACCAAATGAAAACCACTGCCAAGAGATGGGGCTGGCAGGATAAATTTTGGCCTTTTATGGCTTGATTAGAGCAATATAGTGAGTTAATTGTCAGCTGTTCCTTAAGATAGTTCTCATCCTGTTAGATCTACCCTTTCAATGAATCACTACTGCACCCGACAGGCAGAAAAGATAAGGTCATGGAGGGGTTTTAATAGGTCTTCTTCGGCTTTTTAACTAGTCCATTTGTATGTTTGTTTCCTTGTATGGCATCTAAAGACAACTCCAGATCTCCCAATGGCCCCTTGCAATCCCCGGACACTGGTCTTGCTTTGAGCAGCGTATTTGCTCGGACAATTTCCAGAGGTCCCCTCTAGAGAAAGTTATTCTATACTTTTATCTTCTAAATCAGCCCAATTGCTTTTCACATAGTCACTAAATGTCTCATGTTTCTAATACACCTGTGCCTATGCCTATGGGCATGTGGTGTATTGATAGGCCTTGGAGGAGCTTGACATTTATGAAAGTTCCCAATGAAGAATTCATGATCTTTTGGCAAACATTTAACACAAACCAAAATGAAAAAACAGCAGAAACACAGGAACTTCAGAATATGTAAAATGAGATCTCAATGAAAGGGGGCACGACCTTATTCAGAGATTTAAAGCACGTGTTTGAAATTTTAAACCGGCTTTCAAAGGTTCATCGTGGAACAGAAGAGGGGACTGATGCCCTCAGCTGACAAGGGAAATCAGATCAGCTTTAAGTAACAGGAACTGCACCGGCTGCCTGCAACACAGCTCATGTTGGGCATCTGATGCAGGCACCACTGGAAAGCCATGTGCCTGTGTCCTCCCAGAGAATGGGTCTGTTTGGCTGACAGTGGTGAGTACCCATTTCAGAAGCTGCTTGTGCTCAGGAGGGCGCAAGCCAGCAACTAACATGTTCCAGCACCCCCCAGGAAATCTGGGGCAGAGAAAGCTCAAAGGCTGCATCCTGCTAAGAACACTGAAAGCAAGAGCAGATGCCATCCATCCTGCCCATTTCCAGCCGGCGACGCAGGGCAGCAGCTCCCATGCTCTGGTTCCTTTTGTTGTTCTTTCCCAACTCTGTTATCCCCCAAAGGTGTTTTGCACAAGGACAGATGAGCTGCCTCACCTCTCGGTGCCCAGCTGGTAATGAGCTGCCACACTACCACAATTCTGAATCAGCAGACTCTTGCGGGTGCTGCCCTTGACCGGACACTTTGAGAAGTCCAGCTCGTCTGGGAAGTCCAGGATAGCTCGGGCAGGGATGGCCCGAATTGGCACAACTATCCTTTCCTCTCCACTGACGCAGACGAGCTCATGGGAATAAACCTGCAGGAAAAGAAACTGTCTCAGCACAGGTCATTTGGTGCCATCTCCATGGCAGAAGAAAAGCCATTTCCTATATCCCTTCAAGGGTATCAATTTACCTATTCCACCCCCAAATGAACAATAAGTTCTACTAATATCTCACATTTTAAAGGCAGCAGTGCACTTTGCAAAACCTATCTCAGTGGCATTAAGCTCTTGTGTCACTTGGGTCATACAGACAAGTGCCCAGGGCCACCATAATTTTTACTCTCAATTTTAATGATGTTAAATAATTCCTAAGTCCCTTCTAAGGAACATGGAGCTAGGGAACACAGGACATTCCTCCTTAGGTTACTATATTCCCACGGATTGAGAATAGGACAAAGTGTTAAACTGAATCTAAGCAGCAAAAGGAAACTGAGAGAACAGCTGCACCCAAAGAGATCCTGGACCTCTGGCCTGGTGTAGAAATATCTGTTTGCTCAGAACTCCCCTCTAACTTTGCCTCTCCAACCAAGTCACGAGAAGAACAGTGCTAAGAGGTAGCAGGATGCTGTTGCAAAGAGCCTCTCTTTGTTTCCCGGCAAGGCTTCCTCCCTTCCATGCCATGTCCTAAACCCCTCTGTATGAACCAGCCTCCAGATCACAGCGCTGAGAGCAGACTTGCCAGGGCCTCGGCACTGGTGTTCAAACTTGCACGCAAAAGCACAATTGGCATGGAATGGGCGCCAGCTGACAGAGCAGCCACAGTGACAGGCATGAAGACAGAGCCGCAGCAGTGTCGCTGCCACCGGCTCTGGGCCCACAGGTCTGCCTGCCTGCAGGCTGTACCTGCCCTACACGAGCTCTTTCAGGCAGGTGTCCAAGTCCCCTGCAGCTCACCAAGCTCCTGCTGACTAAGGGCACCTAGAGCTCAGTGTGCCTGTGCCAGGCTGGGCCCACGGGCACAGCACATCCTCTGCCCTGGCCTTGCAGCCGTATCATGGTCAGCTGTGCTCTGGGACAGCACAGCCGCAAGGCTGGAGAACAGAGGGTGTGAAAAAGAACCGTCCTTGCTCCAGCCCCGGGTGAGGCAGGGAAGCTGTTGCCCGTCAGGAAGGCGGAAAGCTCTCTGACCTCTTTGTTCCTCTAGTACTTTGCAGAATAATGAAACCCCTTCCACTATACCTAGAGATGGCCAGACATCTATCAACACCCCTCTACCGTTTGCCTACTGTTCCCTGGGCATCTTTCTTCCCTTGGGAATGCTCAGAGGAATGTGCAGCGAGGGGAAGCAGGGCCTGTCAGGCCTGGGTGCAGGGCCTGACAGCACATGCCAAGCTGGGACTGGCTGCAGGCTGCCTGCCCACGGCCTGGAGCCAAGCTCACAGCATGGGCTGTACCCAGAGTGCAGGGACAACAATGGCTTTGGAGATAATTCTGTGTTTTGGCTCCTCCAGTCTCACCTTGTTCTCGTCAGGAGTGAAGTGGACGCGCACATCGGTAATGGCGCCTCCTGGCACGGCACGGCATGCATCACTGGGGCCCGCCAGCTGGAAGTAAGGTGAGCTCTCCATGGAGACCTGCACCCCCTGAAGATTCTGCAGGAAAGACATGGAACCATGATTTTGCCACTTGAGGAAACAGGACAAGAGGAGACCTGTCCATGCCCTGGTGACGTCCTTCCTTGACCCCTTTTCCAAAGCCCTTTCTGCTGTGGAGGTACAGGCACAGAATTCCCAAGGGTGAACTTGAATCCCTTCTGTCTGGCTCCAGCATTTTGGCCAGGGGCAGTAGGGCAGTGCCTGGTGGGAAGGAAGGGCCGAGCAGGTCAGCACCGGCAGGATGGAGACAAGAGCACCTGAACCAAATCATCTGCATATTCAACAGGGCCAAAAACCTGCTGATTTCTGCCTGCACACAGCTATGCAGTCGTGTTCCACGGAGGGAATGGGCTACCTGAAAGCATAACAGCACATTCTCCTGCGGGGAAGAAGAAATTCCTTTCTAGCAGGTCAGCTTTGGATAGGGCAGTTCTGGGGGATACAGTCATGCAGGCAGAGCAGCAAGAGAGGAGACCAAACACTGTGGCCTTACTGGGAACAAAAGCAAACCTGAAAAGCAAAAGAAGGAACACAGCAATCCCTAAAAAAGGGAGATGACAAAGAGAATTTAAAGCGCCAGTAAAGCAGCAAGGAAGAATCATCAACTGATTACAGCAATCACCTCCCCGAAAGTGATGGAAACACAGACAGGTTGTGCCTGTTGACTGTGGGCTTCAAAGGCATTTTCCTCCTGGAGAAACCTTGCAATTCTTTAGGGGAATGGTCTCTCGCCTTTTGACCCTTCTGGAATTTCCTCCCTACATGTCCACACCTAATTGGCTGAATGCCAGGACCCTCCCAAAATAGGAGACTAGATAAGACCCCTGGATTTCTTTGTTCTCTCTCTTTCGGCCCCTGGACCCCTTTGAGGAATAAACGACTTGGAATAATCTGGGGGTAAGAGCCTCTTTTGAAATCTTTTGTCCTGTCCCTTCGGAGATATTCCTCCAAAGCCTCTCCAGAGCTAGCCCTGGGGAGGGGGGCCGGGCCTGCGGGGGGAATATTTCAAAACATGACCAGCACTGACTCACAGTGTGGTTTCAGTATTAAAAGCCAACCTTGGCTCTCCAGGGGTTCTTGCTGCCTGTGCAGGCAAGCTGGGCTGCTGGGCATTCCCGCTTGCAGCCAGCAGGCCAAGTTCTGCTCTCTGGGATACACAGACACAGCAAACATGCATTTTCAACACATAGATATCAACCCCTGAGCACCAAAATGCTCTCAAAAAGTCTAAACCAGATGATTTTGACTCCCTCCTGTCTCTTCCCACCAGCCCACTCTTGGCACAAGCCTCATTTAAGAAAATGTTTCCCTGACTGAAATTCAAATGGTCTCAGTTTTCCCCTTTAGAGTCCAACACGACTGCTGACGTTTTTCAACTTTTTCCCTCTCAGCTCTCTTGGGAAACTGCAAAACAGGAGCACATGGCTTTGGATGTTCTGTGGTTCTCCAAAGGGAAAGCAGAGCACCATGCTGCTTTTGGAAAACCTGAGCAGAGCTGGATGAAGCTTAGCAGGAGCCTGAAGTGGCACCTAAAGGCCTCCTACTGCTTCTGCTACATCAATCTGATTCCAGGGCTGTTTCAGAACATTTCCTGCCGTGCCAGTGCCACTAATGATAGTGATTCCAGCAGAAAGCGTAGACGACTCAGCCCCTGAGCTTTGACTGTGAGCTGCACAAAGGGAGCCAAACAGGCTCATTTCCCCAGGCAAATGTCAAGGGACTGTGGAACGAGCCCAGGGGAGGGGATCTGATGCTTCCCCAGCTCAGCCCGTGGTGGGGACCTCACCTGCGCCTTGCGGGAGAAGCCTGGCAGCACCAAGTCCACAGACTCTCCTGGCTTCAGGTCCATTGACAGCGGCTCCAGCCCAAACACGGGGGCCGTACGTTTGGGCCTCTGGGAATCACGTTTGGCCTTGGGGCTACTGTGGGCTGAGGTGCTCTGGCCCTCCTTCCCAGCTGGCCTGTTACATTCCACCTTCCAGAAGAGCTGATGGAAGTGGTGGCCCCCATCTGTTAGTCTGAACTGATGAGCACAGGGAAGGAGGCTAGAAGAGAAACCAGAATGGAAAATAGTATGGGAGAAGCTATTGTCCTGGTCATCAGATTGCTCCCAATGAGGATTCTGAGCTGTTAATAGCTTGGAGACCGTCTTCATTTGCAGCTCTTAATGTGGACCGGGAACAGTGTCTGATAAGCTGCCCTTCTGATGTCGTTATTGCAAGGAGGAATATGTTTCTAATGGTAATGTAGCATTTTCCAGGCCAGGCTAACAGGATCTGGTGTTTTCCTCCAAAATGTGTGTTCTGGGGTGATTCATACTGTTACTGTATTTTGCATTAATCTGCACCCGAAACTGTTATTGAATCTTTGAGATCCTGCACCTGAGGCCCTTGTGTGAGGGGGTATGATTGCAGGCATTTTTAAAAGCCAGCGCGGAGGAAGTTTCTGGACGATCCCAGCAAGCTGCTAGAAATCATCTGTCTGCTCTAGGAGAGGAAACCAGGGGAGCAGGGGCTCTCTCATTCATAGAAGCTTTGGTTTTGCACTGGTGGTCATTTGTAGAAACTTCATTTCGCAATCAGAAACTGTTTTGAAGTGAACTTTGCAAACTCTGCTGGCAACGGAAAAATGAGCAAGGTCCTGTGTAGAAGTGTACCTCACCTGGTAGGGTTTGCAGCCCCACAGTGGCAAGGAGGCTTCCATTTAAGGGAAGGATTTGGGTTCCATTCTTTGTTTCACTCATGAGGTAAAAACCAGAGGTTTTGATACCTTTTTTGGCCTTGTGCCAGGACGGACGCAGCCCTTGGATCTTTGAGACTGTGCCTCAAGCCCTGTTCCTATTTCTATTGGGCAGGATGCCAAGAATCCGGCCTGGATTGTTACATGCTTAAGAGAATAGAGGAAGATCCTCAGGGCATTTTTGGGGTGTTGTAGCAAGTGCAAAGGTCCTCCTTGCACTCGGCACAGCTTTTTCTCTTTTTTCTGCATGGCTTCTTATTTTCACCTTAATTAAAACAGTTTTGCTTTTCAAACACCTCTGATCATGCTGCCTCGCTAATATTTTAGGCCATCCTGAGGCTGCCGGTCAAACCCAGAGGTGAGGCACCTGAGAGGGCACCCTAACATTCTGGCCTCCCGCACAAGCATCAGTCCTGGGCAGGCAGGGCAGCAGCAGAGCCCACGAGCAGCGTGAGGAAGCGTTGGCAGCGGCACTGCAGGCCCCACACAAACCAGCAAGTTTCCATCTGCCTCTGGAACTGCTCTGCGGGCTCCTGCCTTCCCAGGGGGGTCGTCACCCTCCCGTCTCTTTGTTCCCAGGGCCCCTGCTTGCCTGGCAGGTGCCATTTTGGAAGGGAAGGGTGCGATGCCATCTTCCCTTGGTCCCGCAGCCACACGGAGGGCCCGCCTCATCCAGGCGCCATTTTGGGAACCTTTTGTTCTGGGGGAGCCTGCGAGATCATTACTTGACCAAGTGAGGACATAGATGTGTTAGAACTGAAGGCAATTCAGTGGCAATTGAGCAACTGGTTTCTCTTTCAGTGGTTTTTGAGGGTACCTAGCAATGCTCAACTGGCCATCACATGTCTCTAAAGGTATCTCTGCCTTCAGGGAAGGAGTCAGGGTCTTTGAACACTGAAGAAGATCGTGCCTGAAGGACTACAGCAAAACTGCTCCTTGTTGAGACAGAAGGAGAGGTGGGAGTGGGAGATCTCCTACCTGAATTGGTATCCCAAGTTGAGCTCCGGGGCAAGTGGTTTGTCTGTGACAATTGTGGTGCCAGTGCCAAAAGCCAGGAGGGTGGAGGTGGTCCAAAGTCTGTTCCCAATGAACAGCTGGAGAGCATCAGCAAAAACCCCAGTGTCATCCAGGGTTGCTGTGACAGTCACATGAACATCACCCCTGGCGGGGATCACTCCTTCCCTGGGTTCAATAACATAGCAGTGAGGTTTACAAGCCTGTAAGACACGCATAATGTGCATTTAGGATGGAAACCATACACCCTGGTCTCTTATGGGGTGTAAGAAAAGGAGAAGACTAAAGAGGGGAGGATAAAAATCCTAAAGGCCTAATTTCCCTAAATTTAAGCTGCAGTATTGGGGAACAGCAGAGCTTACACAACCTGTATTTTCCCCTCCTTTAACAGACTCTCACCTAATTAACCCAGTTTTGCCCAACCCAAGGGACGCTTATCCTCAGGAGAGTGTTCCTTCCCCAGTCCTTCTCTGGAGTGTGTGCCAAGGAAAGCTGCTTTCTCTCTCCTGGCTTCTCACAAAGGCTCAGGGCCAGAGGAAGTCATGACGGCTCAAATCCCACTCCAGAAACCACACAGCTGGAGGACACTGCTGAGAGCCTGAAGAATATCTCCGCAAAACCAGTTGAGCAAAACCCCAACACAAACTATCCTTTCCCAAGAGGCCCTCAATGCTTTTCAACGTCCCCTAAAGGACCGAGGCCCTCACTTCCCACTGATCATCCGCTGTAGAGAGGTGCCCCAGGGCCTTCTGCTTTGGAAAAGTCACCTCTAAATGGTTATGGCAGAGCAGGAAAGAAGGAAGCAGAGGGAAAACTGGATGACATGTGCTCAGTGGGCATGGCCCACTCTTCCTAAGAACTCGTGTCCTCTGGTTTCTCATGGGCTTCACAGATTGGCCAAGAGAGCTGGAAGCTGCCCAAAGGAGGGAGGAAAGGCCCCGCACCAGCACAGCTGTACAGACACAGCTCTGCAGGTCCAGCCCTGGAACGAGCACGTGAAGCCCATCCTTTACACACCAGGCCCACCCAGCCAAAGTGCATTGCTCCCTGAAGAGGTGGAAGGCAGAATTTCATTGTGTAGTTCGAGAAAGCTGTCCTGGAAAAATCCCTCACTTTAAGGTTACATTTATCCCCCAAACTGCAGGAAAAGCAGCAAGAGGAAAAATCATGCCCCTCCTCCTTGGCTCAGGAGGCTGTGGCTGGACTTTCCCACATGGCCTGATGCTTTATCCACAGACACAAACAAGTCCACAGGATCAGGTTTTAACCAGCTCCAAGTTCAACACACCCAGCATGGAGAAGAACAGACCTCAAGCCCCTCAGAGATCTCCCCCTCCAGCAGACATCCCACCCAGCCCCAGGCCCAGCCTACAAGCCCTTCCTGGCTGCAGCAGCCCTGCTCTCCCTGCCAGGGGAGCAGCCCCAGCTCCTCTGCCCTATGCAGCCTTCACATATTAAACAGCCATTCTCTGCAGCCGGTCCCCAAAGATGCTCTTCAAAGGCACAGAGACCACAGGCTGGGGGGGTGCACAACCCCCACACATGTCTTTGTGTGGACAGCCCAACTGGCCTGACCCACAGCAGGTGTGAAAATTGCCTCCCCACCAGCAGTCTGAGGACAGACCTCACACCCTCTTCTCTACCATGAACAGCAGTTTGGCACAAAGCAAATGTAGATGGCACAGGGAAAGCACAGGGAAACCCATGCTCTCCGAGGAGCAAAGGACCACAGGTTTCTCTTGATCTCAGAGCTCAAAAACCGTGACACACACAGCTAAAGACCTTCCATAAAATTATGGGAGAACTCGTCAACACAATCCAGACGAATTTCTGCTCCAACATCTCTGCACCTGATTTCACTGAGGAGTGCCCCAGCTAAAACCACTCCAGAGCCAGGTTCCTTTTGCCTCACCCAGATGGAATCTTGGAATATCTTGCTTCCTCTCACACAGGCCGATACATATAAAAACCACGTCATGGCAGCTTGTAATGTCAACCAGTCAATTTCCCTGGAAAACGGCCCCACAGATACTTACAATCTCTAGCCTGAAGTCTAAATCGACGAGACCTTCGTTGAAGAGGCCAAAAGCTTGTGAATTAGGCCTTAGCACTGGGATCCTGCCGAACTCTATCAGCCTTGGACTTATGTAGACTGCTGACAGCCGTCCAAGGCTCTGTAGTTCTGTTCTCTGTTACAGAAAGCAGGCAAGAAAGAGTAAAAAAAAAAAATCAAACCCAAACAGGGAAACCTAAAAAAGCTTAAACAGCTCAACCCAGCTCAAGTTATTTCTTTAGGGACAGCTACCATTCTCCAGCTGAATTCCTGGGATTTTGGGGGGAAAAAAATAAAGCTTATGTATTCACCTCCAAATTGAAAAGGATTAAGTAAAGAGAAACTTTCAAACTACAAATTATTGGTCCAAAGGTAGAAGCTTTGCAAGAAATCTCTAGTTAAGATCAGGCTGACAGTTAAACAACTGGTTCTTCGGGTGGGGAGAAACTCTTCTCTTTAGGTAAGCAATCTGATAGTTGAAAGCAAGTGCTCAGTCAAACTTCAGGCTCCCTGGCACAGCCTGCACTGCCTGTCCTCCCTGTTGACTGGTTTACATGCAGTGCCACAATGGCCCAGGTTCAGATGTTTGGTGCCATCCAGGGAATTTGGCATCATCATTTCCATGTTTTAATGTAAGCTTAAATCCTTGCAACTACTCTTCAAATGCCAGCTTTCCTTTCTTTTACAGAAAGCCCAAGGTTCCCAGAAATCTTCTGACATCCTCTTTTGTGCTGTGAGGTAACATTTTAAAAAAGATGTTTCCAAAGTTAAGAGCATTTTAAAGATTCATTAAAATGATCCTCAATTCCAGCTTAGATGAACTACCTTCTGGGTCAGACACTGACATTGCCACCTATAAGGCACGAGCTGTTTATGCCACCTGCCCCTGCTGTCCTTCTCCACAGCAGCCTGTGCCTCTTTTCCCCGGAAGAATCCCCGCACACTGTCCACCCTGCCAGGACCAGTTGCACGAAGGCACACACCTCCCCTTGCACTCACCAGTGGGTTTCTTGCATCCCCAAACACGCCGGTACAAACATTGGTGCAACGCTTGCCCAATCTTTGGATTTCAACTGTAACTGGAATCTCTGCAGCGCTCCGAGGCTGGAGAATCCCACAGGGTCTGGGGCTGGAGTAGAGCACAGGAGAGTCCTCCTCGGGTTCCTAGAAGGGACAGAATCAAATCCAGCTTCAGAGGGACCTCTGAAGAAACTTTAAACTCCTCAACATCCATCCCAACAGCAACTTACACACATTTTTAAAAATCCCCAGGACAAAGGTAAAAGGCACAAACAAGATCCAAGAATTGTAGGCTTAGCATTCTCAGGGGGTTCTGCAAGGAGGCTGCCAGCACAAGCACTGGTGTCTGTGGATGCAGCAGCTTTTCACAACCCTCGAAGATCTCCCACAAGAAAACACCCTGAAGACTAGAACGTAAGCCTTTTCCTCAAGAGATTAAACTGCATCCTAAAGCTAACATTCAGGTAGGATCCTGTTCTCAGCAGATCTTTAAGACTGAATAGAAACCGGCAAGGTCTTATCCAAACCCTCTTCCCCCCTAATAATCTCCACAGTAATATTTCAGAGGAGGAGGTGGATGCGATGCCAAACCTGGGGAATAAGCCCGTAGCAGCCAGGAAGGTGGGTGTTATTCCAAATGAAGAACTTCCTCACGAACGGGGCCTTCAGGTCGCACTCATGGAACCCCCGGTTTTGGGGGTACACTTGCAGCTCAGGAACGAAACATCTGGGCAAAGAGATGACCCCAAGGGAATCAGAGATACTGAGAGAATGGAGAACGTTTACCCCCAAAGATTGTGAAATGGAGCACAACACCTTTGTCACTGTCAAATACACATTTAACAGCCCTACGGTGAAAAATTGCCTTCAAAGTCTTCCCACTCAAACATGTCTTGTCGAGGAGGGGCAAAACCTGAGAGGCAGCACCCAGAGGCTGCCAAGTGCCCCAGGCAGAGCACTTGGTCCCACAGCTGCATCAGCCCCTCCTTCACCCAAGAAGGTTTGCAAGAACTCCTGGAACAGTCCCAGTGATCCATGAGCTCTGGGGGAGCCTTCCCAACAGGGATCAGTGCTCAGTAAGGCTCCAGGAACACACGACTCTAGTGTCTCAGTAAAAAGGACTCCCTTCTCTCCCATGGTGCTGTTACCCTGCCTGAGAACTCAGCTGTTTGCCCCAGCCTTGGAGGGCATGAGACATCACCTGCCCCACAGAGTGGGAGATCACTCCCTCCCAGTTCCTACAACTCCCCTGGTCCTTCACTCCACAGGTCCAAACACTGACTGTCCCCAATGGCACTTGCTTTTCAAACATGGCAGCCCAGGCACTGACGAGATGGCTCTGCCTGGGAGTGGGAACAGCACCAGGGAACTGCATCCCTCTTGTCATTAAACTGACACCTAGAGCAGCACAGCAGGATGGAATTCTGCTGGAGCAAGAACAACTTTTGCTTTAAGCCTGAGAACATCAAAGCTCAAAACAGGAAGCAGAGAGAAGGGGAAAAAATAGAGCTGACCTGCCACATCAAGGACTGATTTCCCCTCTGAAGATCCTGCCCTCACTTCTCTTGCTGTGAGCCACTTCCCCACTGTCACGTGCCCTCGTTAACAGAACCAGACCCTGACCCTCAGCAGACTGCTTGGTGTGCCCCAAGCCAACGCGGGCTGGTTGCAACCCAGCACAACTCCACCTCTTGCAGGAAGAAGGCGAGGAGGCCCTTGGGAAATTTGCTTCACCTCAAGCACCAGGTCAATAAATGATATCATTCCTGGTCCCTTTAGAAAACGACCCAGGACCACGCTGGGCTGTCAGCAGGGCTGCTTTTCACCACAGGCTGCTTTTCAAGCACTGCTGTTCTCATGTCCAGCTGGGCAGAACATGAGGTCATTAAACAACACGTCTCCTTGGGAGCTGCAGCCAGCACGTCCTGTGCAAGGCAGTGCGCTGGGGGAGGCCAGGGAAGTGCTGGTACCTGGCCTTGATGATCAGTGATGCCACTCCCTTGCCAAACCACTCCAGGTCCACCAGCAATTTCCGGTTGTATTCCGTCACAGTGTTGGAACACAGGGTCACCTGGTGGAAGAGAAGAGCAGTAAATTCTTCTTTACAAAAGCTCATGACTCACGTGTGATGTCCTCCAGTTTTTGTGGTAAGAAAAGGGAGGATTTTGCCTTAATTCTTCTGCCGCTCCACGTGTAGAGCACAGTCTCTAAGAGTGACAAAAGCCTTCTGGCAAATACCAGATTTGTTAAGCACACCTTGCTATCAGGGCATAGGTCAGCTAAATTAAAACATTAGACTAAAGCTCTGTGCAGCACTGTATTCAAATCAAGGGGCAAATTTTCATCTGACTACAATGACATAAATGCAGTGGAAATCTGCTGACTTGAACAGAATGAGTTCAGCTTTACAGCAGGAAGCTGAAGACAAAGCGTGGGCCAGCAGGTGCTGGGCAGTTCATGGCCGCAGAGTTGTTTGCCTTCACTGGAGATCCCTGCAGTGAACACAAATCATTCTACTCCCCAGGACAGGAGAAATGAGACCAAGAAGAAAAGCAAACTGCTTTATATAATGACATCTCTCTAACAGCCACCTTTGGTCCTCGTCCGTCCTCTGCCCACTTGCAATCAAAGACATTGCTCTCAAAAACACCAAAATGCCTTCAGTACTTGACCATATGGGACATGATTTCAGCTTGTGATTTTGGAAACAAATCAGTGCTCCTTCAGGAACGTCCCGAGTAACCCAGCTCACAGAGGCCCCACGCCAGTGCAGATCCTCGCTCACACGATGATCAGAGCTGGCATCAGAGCTAAAGCCCTCCCACACTCCCGTGAAGCTTCAGACCCGCTGCTGAAGTGTGTGTGGCTGGACTCTTCCCATACCTCGATATCCTGGTGTTCCTGGGATTGGAGGGTCCTTTCGCTGGGGTTCAGTGTAAACTCCCTTGGCTTCACAGAAAAATGAATTCCCTCCCTCCAGGAGGGCTCACTGTCGCTGAGTATTTGCTCAAAGCTGCTAACAGCAGGCTGAGTGCCATCGTCCGACACCTGGGAGGTGTTAGTGAGGCGACAGGTCTTGGTGTAGGGAAAGCCTAGGAAAAGGACACAAATATCCATTTAGGCACCAGTTATGTCGTGACTCCTGGTGGGAATACCCTGGTAGCATGAAAGCGTGATTGGAGTTTAGCTCTTTATTATCTGAACTACAGATTACTGAGAAGCTGCAAGAGGAATTAGTCGTCACTTAGTTCCCTTTAACACTGATTCCAGACTGCAGCCTTGAAAATGCCTGCTCTTAGCCCTGCTCAACACTGCAAGCTTCTCTCTTTCTGATGGGGAGAAGCTCCCTCACCTGCCCCAAATCAGCACCAGTTATTTCTCCCTGATGACTGTGCACCCAGACCAAGCATTTCCTCTGAAAATTCAAACTGTAAAATTCCCTGTTAAGTCTGCCAACACTCCTACCCTTTTCAAGATACATAAAGAGTGAGTCGCCATTGAGAAGAAGCTACAGCAGAAGAAAGTGAGGATGAAATCAGGAACTAGAACGTGATGCAAAGCACCCTAATGCAGTTTCTCTCTGCAGAATTCTTAAGGCGTCTTTTGGTTTGGGCCAAACAGACTGGGCATGTGACAGCTCAGAGCCCACTCAGCTGGAGGCAAACCCGAGCCTTGACCCAACAAGCGGGGACATCGCACCCATACTACTCACTGTGATTGCTGCCTGCAAGGGTTTACCCCACCTTAACTCTGAGATTTGCTTTCCATATTGGAAAGCCAGAGATAGTGCCACGCATGGTGGGGATGTCCTGCAGAGCCCGGACACCAGCCACAACCCGCTCTGCAGTGGACTGGCTGGCCAGCTCTGTGGGGAGGAGACTTCTCCCCAGGCCTGCTCACCAAGAGTCATTTGAACACAGGTGGGGGAAAAAAACAACTGCAGGCGCAGCCCAGAGCTTCTCTGTGCCCATCAACAGTAATCACTGCCGGCTCCAGCAGTGACTCCAGCAGGGAGGCAAGAGAAGCACAAAAGGGACAAACACAGATGTCAAAACCTCAAATGAGACTGAGGTCACCACATGCAGACAACAGTCAACAACAGTTAAAAAGAAGCAAAGATACAACAGCTGCCTTCAGCTGAAGAGACCTTAGGAATGCGTTTCTACCTGTTGCCTTTCTTGTTTCATTTATTCAAAAGGCAACTTAACAAGTGCCTCAGTGGTGATGCAGGGTGGCGAAGAATCAGATCAGGAGAGGCAATTAGTTTTCTTAAAACGTTCAACAACTTCATTGTTATGAGTTTAGGTTTCGTAGTGAATTTTGGCCTCAGTCTGGGAAGGGAAATACAGGGGGTTTGGGGTGGTCTCGGCTGTGCGGGTGGGCTTTTCCATCCGGGGCTCTTTGGGAGCTGTGCCGTGATGCCGCGGGCGGTTGTGAAGTCGGAGCCGAGGTTTGCAGGGGGCAGACCTTTCCGTCCTTCCGCCGGGGCTCGGGAAGGTCGGCAGCGTGCTGCTGCGGGACGTCGTGCGCTTGACGCCGGGCTCAGCACCGTGATCGAACCTGCCCGCCGTCCCCGCTTCTGCCTGCTCCCGATTGCCAGTGCCCAGATCTCCTGCTGCCCGTAGTTTGCAAAAGCAGCGATTTCCTCCTTCCCTCCCTGCCCGTGCCGGCTGGGAGGGAAATCACTGCCCTGCCAGAGCCCACCGCTCCTCCAGCCTGTGATCATAACCACACCAAAGGGGAAAACAGGACTCGGTGGGTTGGAAACTTCTGGCATTGCGTTGTTGTCTGTGCTGTCCGGATATACTCTAGTAACGAACTGCTATTCCTTTTCCATATTTTTGCCTGGAAGCCCTGTAATTTCAAAGGTATAGTAATTTGGAGAGAGGAGGGTCATCATTCCATTCCGTGAAGATTGCCACCTTCCTTGGCAGAATCTGTCTTTTAAACCAGGACAGAGACACCAGAAAATACTTGCTCCTATTTGATCCCACAATGGCAAAATGCTACCTGAGGCACCTGCAGTTCACACCCTGAAGAGGCTGTTGTGGCAGAACATGAGCAGTGCTGGATGCTTTTACGTTCAAGTGCTCCATTTTGGAGCACACAGATCCCTCCCGCTGTGTCCCAGCGCAGGGAACACTCACCAAAGGAGATGTCACCGAAGTCGAGCTCATCGGTGTCGAAGTGTAAAGTCGGCCCGACGACACACCCCCTGCTATGACAGGGACACAGGAGGAAATGGCTGCGTTAAAGGGAATTGCAAAGCCTCCGGCTGTCGTGGCTTGGGGGCACAAAACCTGGTGTCAGGGGCATCGTGGGTTTCAAATCAACACACCACCATGTGCTCAGCACAGTGTCCATGTGCACAGGAGGCAGCTAAAGCCAAGAGGCCAGCAGCCCACAGCCACTGATGGGGCTTTGGACGCAGGGCAGGCAGGAAAAGCCCCCAAGTTGCCGGTGGTCCCATGGGGGACCCTGAACACCTACCCAGATGTGTCTCCGTGCCTCAGTTTCCCCATCTGTAATGGGATGGACATAAAGGTGTCCCCACAAACTTCTGTAACCAGCCTTTCCAGCCACAGGTTCCCTGCTTTGCTACTTGGCTGTAACTGGTCTTCCCATGGAGGAGCTTTCTCAGGAGATTTTGACCCACACAATCATTACAGACAGAGTTTTGAGACATGAAGCCAGGGGAGCCCCAAACATCCTCCAAAAAGAGCATTAACAGTTCTACACAGTGGACAGATGAATCCTAGAGGAAAGGACCAGCTTGTCACTAGTGCACCAGCTGGCACAGCCAGGAGCAATAGCTTAAACAACCAAACATGGGTGTCCTGAATCTACCACACCTCCTCCCCTGGCCTTGAACTCAGCAGACAGGCACTAAAAGTCACCAACATCCACTGAAGGCAGCACTTGAAGCTGCCCAACACGAGTTTATTTCATGGTTGACGCCAATCAATGCGCACCCTGCCTTTTGGTTAAAAGTCAAGGACCAGTGAACTGTGTCTTCTACTGTGTTCACAGGACTGCCCCTGGCTCCGCTCTACACATCTCAACAAGAGACACCTTCTCTTGCTCAAGGAGAAAGCTGCTTATGGAATAACATCCCACGCATGACCAGTTTGGGGGAGGGACAGAGGAGAATCAATTATTTGATGGTGAAAGGTTCCCTCTTGATTTCCAAAATAAAAATAGCAGCACTTTTTCTCCAAAAGCAAAGCCAGTGTAGTTGTTTCTCTACTATGGGCAGACCTAGTCAACACTGTTCTCCTGCTAAGTAATAAGTTTCATGTTCTTTTTAATCCATCTCCCTTATCTTATTGGTATAATCAACTGCAGATTGCTTTCATTTCTTTATTGCCCTGATCCAGTGCCTCCCAACAGCAGCAGCCTAGCTCCAAAGCTCCAGAGCAGCCAGCATCAGCTTTCCTGCTTACACTACGTTATCCTACCAGCACACGCCTCAGGCTAGCAGGGACAAGCCCTCATGCTGCTGTGGTCCTGAGGACTGAGCTCTGCCTCCCCCATCATCACCCCTTCTCCCTTCTGCAGGGCCAGGATTATGGGATGAAGCCCATGTCCTTGAGACGGTTCCTGCTGCACAGTTCCCTGTCTCCCACATCAGCCTTTTCCTGGCTGTGGAAAGGAGGTAGCAGAGCACTCTGCACAGGAGCTCGGAGCACAGCCTGCCTCCATGCATGGCCATGAGAAGTGAGGGGAGGCTGCTGCTGCCCGTTTGGGATGGATTATTAACAGAAGTTTTTCAAAACACTGCTACTGCCCAAAGCTGATCCATGCCACTGCCTGCCATGGCCCAAGGCAGAGGGACATCCCTGCAGGGAGGAGTCATTCCAGCTCCCGGGTACCACACAGGGCAGCAGGCACCCCCACACTAAGGCAATGCCAGGATCAGAGCAGAGATTAAGACCTCAGGAAACATCTTTTTTCTCTGCCCGACCCCAAAATGAGGTAGGTGGGGGATGTCCCAGAGACAGCTACAGATGTGCCCACCCAGAGTAAGCTCCCAGAGTCCTTACTCGATGGTCAGGATCACAGGCGTAGGAGATCCAGCCACACGGAACTGGAATGGTTCCTCAAACCGCCCCAACACGGCGGCATCCAAGGAGATCTGAATAGTCTGGATCCCACCTGGTGCAATGAGGCCCTCCTCGGGTACAAACTTGAAGCAGCAGCCCACTTCCGTGTTTGAAGGGATATAGGTGAAGGGAGCATCAAGAACTCCTTTGTTCATCAGTTTCACCTGCAGCAGCAAGAAAACAAAATGCAAGTACACGTGAAATCTTCCCTTCTTGGGAGTCATTTTCTAATGGCGCAATTAACACCCAGAAAAGGCAGAAGATGCTTTGTGCTGCTGGACGGCAGAAGTCAAAAAAATACAACAGGACAAGTTCTGCCTTTGGGTTTTCATGCGAAGCTCACATAACTCCTCATAACTGGAGTCACCCTGGGGTTATCCCACGGACACAGAGCAGTCCACCTCTGGTCAGTAGCACCAAGCTCATTCAGACCTGGCCCTGAGAGCAACGTGGGGTGATTGCAGCTGCGTAGTGAATCACCACAGAGCTGCTGCTGCCCCAGTCAGCGCAGCTCCAGCAGTACCGTATCTACGCATTTACCTTTTCCCATACCGTGAAAACAATACACTGAGAAGGAGGCATCAACATCAAAATGTACAGACAGCGCCATCTTTTGGTAAGAAAACTCAACGTGTCTTTCTCTTCCACAACCAAACTTCTGAAAGTGTCTGGCATGATGTAGTGCCTCGTTTTCTGCCTCTTTCAGTTGCTCTCTCTTTTTTTTTGCAAACTTGACCCCCAACAGGGGGGAGGTAAATAGGTAGAAAAATATTTTGCTTTATTCCCAGGAACACTTTTCTCTTTGTAGAGCCAGAGATGCACCAAGCCTGAAGTGTGGTGAGGGATTGGACAGCAAGGGAAAGAATCCTCAAGCCCTTTGCAAGGGCCTGCACTGAGCCAGGAGGCTGGATGGCTTTCCTGTGACTTCCAGGAATGAGCAGGAGACACTTGACTAAAAGTTGTTTGCGGTGGACTGAAGCTCAAATGTAGCCAGCTTGTCCCAGCTGCTTCTGAACAGCCCAGTACAAAGGTGCCTTGTGTCTGGTGCTGCCACAAAAGCCTCTGAACAGCTTTTTGACCCAGCGTTGGGTCAAAAGGGGTTGTTTTGCAGGAAGCCTCCCAGCTGATCCCTATGGAAAGCTGCCCAAAAGAAGGGACTGGGGCTTCATGAACAACAGACACATTTTTCTGGAACACCCCCCCCCCCGCGCCCAGATTTGACCAGTGCATCAGCTATTCCCTGCTCACAACTGCCCAGGTTGCCAGGAATTCCACAGGTCCACCAGGCTTGCTGCTGCCTCAGGAGCCATCAGGATCCATCCCAACCCCTGGTGCTCACCTCATGGGTGTGGGCGGTTTTGACAAAAACTTCCCCAAGGTTCAGGGTATCACAGCTGAGTTCAACCAAGGGTCCGCGGCCTTCCCCTCTGAGGCGCAGGGCCAGCCTGCTCTCACGGCCTGGGGAGAGATGTCCATTTCAGTACAATAATTCCCTCTGTTCTACTGGATTTTCCAGGCTGCCTCAATGCTAGACCCTGATTCTGAGCTGCATGCAACCAGCTCTTGATGCTGCAGCAGAAGATATGGACCCTTCTCTTCCCTCAGGAGATATCCCCTGGGGCTGACTTGCAATTTCTAACCCATTCCTTGGGCTGGTTTCCAATTTTAGCCACCAGTTTGCTGAGTTTAAAACATCTCTGGTGTCCTGTAGCGACAGGCCAAGGAGTGACAGGTATAAATTGAAAGAAAGGAAATTTAGGTTAGATATTGAGAAGAATTTTTTTACTGTGAGGTGGTGAGACACTGGAGTAGGTTCCCCAGGGGAGTTGTGGAGGTTCCAGCCCTGAAAGTGTTCAAAGCCAGGCTGGATGGGGCTTGGAGCTACCTGGTCTAGTGGGAGGTGTCCCTGCCCATGGCAGGGGCCTTGGCACTAGACAGTCTTTGAGGTCCGTTCCATCCTTAACATACTATGACTCTAGGGTTTCCTCCCCATGCACTTAGAGGAGCTTTGAAATCCATTCGGTGAAGGCACAAAGCTCACGAAGACTTTGGCAATTGCTACCTGGCAAACTGCCAGGCAACAACTGCCAAACCACCTGGCCCAGCAGCACAGGACTGCTGTCCTCCACTTCTGACACTCGGCACTGTGTTCTGTTTGCACAGACTGAGAGCTGCAAGGTGACAATTCCCACACAGGGAGAGAAGCAGGTGCTGGCCAAGGGTGGTCCTTCTACCAACACCCTGGGCTCAGCGGGGCTCCGCCTCCGCTGGCCTGGTGGTGTCTGGAGGTGATCCAGGCTCAGGGAGCACATTTCTAACTCAGCTCCTACTGCCTGATGATGGATCCACGTCAAATGGACCCATCCTGGAGGTCAGTGGTCTAGAGGGGCTTAGTGCTTGTTCACTAAAGCTGTTCTGCTCTGTAGCTGCTTGGCCTTTGAGGAAATGCTGGCAAAGCTGTGCCATGAAAACATCTCCCTGCACTTCCTGGGTTGTTCTGGGATCAGCAATCCAGACACAGGTGTTCCGAGCCCTGGCCTTGCATGGGAGACTCCCTGGAAGCTGCAGGGACACTGGGGATGTGCCAGCACTGCCCTGCTGACCAGGAACTCTTCCCAGCAGTTACATGGGAGCCCAGTGGGCTCAGGCTTGCTCCATGGCTTCACTGTGGGTGAGAGAAGCAGGGGAAAGGAGCTGTACCTGAGATGTCACAGTAGGCCACACTCTGATACTCCAGTGCTTCCAGGGGTTTAAAGGTCACCTTGATTTCAGCCGAACAACGTGGCCCAATCTCTCCCTCCTGAAACAGAAAGAGACAGAAAAAGATTTATCTTCCAACTTCACACTTCTTGTTTTCAACCACTCCTCTAAGCCTTTCTTCAGAGCATCAGTGATGAGCGAACAACATAAGGAGCCCAAGGAAACACTCTAAACCCAGCTCAACACACCACTGGGCGCTCTCAATGCTCAGCTGATCAGCCCCCACTCTCCACAATGTTCCTGCTGCTCTGACACAAGCTCCTGGTCACATCATGCTGCAGTCAGCTACAGTGGTACCTAACTGCCATTGTGCACTGGTGGCTCTTGGCCTTAGATGGGCCATAGGAGTAACCAAGAACACGATCCCCTTCCTTGGAAAGAAAAATATTTGTTTAACCTTTTTTCAAAGAAAGCAGAGGTTGGGATTATTCTAGGATTTACTCCAGGATGAGAAGGGATTTTGCACTGTGCAGACACCAGGCATTCATCATCTCTCACAATGCCAATACTCAGAATCAGGGCTCTGGCTGATGGGAGGACATGGGCGTTTGCTTGCATAAACAGAAAAAGAAAAGGTTTACTGTCCCCGTGTGCAAGAGAACTCAAAATGCCCATTATAACCTCCCACCCTTGTGTCCAGGCTCACAGATGACACTGGGAGACTCACAAACAGTGCGAGTCATGGTTAGAGGAAGGGACAGGCATTTCTACGATTAACCTTGGGCTGAATTTGGCCTCCTTTTCCCAGCGAACCCTTGCATGCTTCAGGTCAATCCGTGAACTGGCACTGCTCCAACACCCTCCGCTGAACCCCACGCAGCAGCACGTGTCGGGGGAGCCCCTACCTACAAAAACTGGTCCCTGTGGACACTTCAAGGACACGGAGTGCCCTGAGCTCGAGCCCTGGCAGCAGAGCTCAGCTTTGTCAGGCTCCCAGCCCTGCCTTGAGCCTGCAGGGCAGAAATACTTTCAGCAGTGAGCTCTGCAGCCGCACCAGAAACTCCATGTCCTCCCTCTGAGCACACCGAGCCACCTGAGGACCTGCTGAGTGACCGCACCCGGGGGAAGGGGCGGGGGTAGGGTGGGCTGGAGGAGGAAGAGGAGGAGGAGGAGGAGAAGGAAGAGGAGGAGGAGGAGGAGGAGGAAGAGGAGGAGGAGGAGAAGGAGGAGAAGGAGGAGAAGGAAGAGGAGGAGGACAAGGAGAAAGAGAAGGAAGAGAAGGAAGAGGAGGAAAATGAGGTTCTCAGCTATCACTTACCATTGGCTCAATGAAAACAAAAGTCATTGGAGAACAGCAGGGGGTCTTCTTGCACCTTTGCCTTCTCCTCCTGGACCTTTTGGCTCAGGAGGGCGGTGCAATTTTCACAAAAGCCCTTCACCTTCTTTATTTTTTCTCCTCCATGAAGTCTTCCATCCAGACCTTTGGTGGTGGCTCCAGCAAATCACACTGCCTGCAGCCGCAGGGAGAGACAAAGCCAGCAGGTCATTTAATGAGCCGCATATTTGCAGAGAGAAGCGGAAGTGCGGGAGAGCAAAGCACTTGGGGAGGAGCGGCAGCTCCCCAGCAAGGGCTGACCCCAAGCCACGAGGGTCCCAATCGGATCAGAAGATAACTTGTTGTGCACTAGCTCAGCAGGTAGCTTTACTCCACACTTGCAAGCTCAGGAGAGCTTTGGAAAGCCAGCATCCCTCAAGAGAATCTCCTGCCTCAAAGCCTCTGCCAAAACTGAGGGAGAATCCACCAGCCACCTCAGCTGGCTTTTCCTACCACTGAGCTGCTCAGGGGAAGCAGATAAAGATCACGGAGCACCCACTGCAGGACTTCCCTGGGAAAGGGAGACGAAGCTGGGTTGTGGTTACGTGTTACCAGCATCGCTCTTTGTTTCTTCCATTTTGGACCTGCCCTGTTCCCTACACTGCCTTTCACAAGAGCATCCCAGAGCACTTCCAGAGGAAATTGATGAATTCAGGCACCGCATCCCTTCAGTGACATCCAAGGTTTTATATGCATGAAAACAGAGGCTGTGAGAGGGGAAGGGACTTCTTGGTGCAGGAGACAGACAGCAAACTCCTGGAGAGATCATCTTTTCAGGATCCAGAGCTTTTTGGGTCCCATCCCAGTGCATGGTAGTAGAATGGCCAGAGAGGGAAAGGATCCTGCACTAGCTCCTCTCATAAAAAAAAGTCCTCTCTGCTCTGAGATCTCAAAAGCATCTCTGACAGCAGGAGAGTAGGCCTTAGAGCTAACACCATCCCTAAGACTGGAAGTAAGGAAAAACAAAATGTCCTGGTGACAGGCTAGGACACAAACTGGCATGAAAATAAATGTAATTGGAAAAAAGTATTACGAAGAAAAGAAGGGTAGTGGTAGTAAGTGAATCCCTTCTAAGGGGAAATGAGGGCCCTGCATATCGAGCGGATCCGTTCCACAGGGAAGCCTGCTGCCTCCCTGGGATCCAGGTACTGGATATCACCAGGAGATTCCCTAAGAACTAAAAGAACTTCATCTGTTCACCACTGTCTGGGGGTACAGTGACTGTGAAATAACAGAGTTTTCAACATTCAGTGAAACAAGGAGGGGCATCAACAAAACTTCCACTCTGGTCTTCTGGAAGGCAGCCTTCGGCCTGTTCAAGAGATTGTTTTGGAGAGGACCTTGGGGAGCAGCCTTTACAAACAAAGGGGTCCAGGAAGGATGGACATACTTCAAGAAAGAAATCTTGAAGGCACAGGAACAAACTGTCCCTGTGTGCTGAAAGATGAGCAGACAGGGAAGACAACGAGCCTGGATGGGCAAGGAGATTTGGAAGGAACTAAGGGGAAAAAAGAGGGCGTATCGCCTTTGCAAAGAGGGGCTGGCAACTCAGGAAACGTTTAAGGATGTTGCCAGGTCATGTAGGAAGAAGATTAGGGAGGCAAAAGCCCAATTAGAACTTGAGGAAATCCAGTCATTGCAATCAACCTTTCCTTCCCAAAATGCCATCCTTGGTTGGAGTATAAATGGAACTGGAATGCTGTGCTGAGCTCCTGAAGCCCAGGGACACACACCCTAATGCCAGGGATGGTTTACTTGGCCTAAACCATTCAAAATCACCAACACGCCCCTGAGGCCATGCATTAGTTTCAGTCTTGGGCCATGTATCTCACTGAAACGTATCTTTCAAACCAACCTCCTCTTCTCTTCATTGTCGGCTACCTCAGTAGGAAACATCTTCCACTGGAAGTGGGCTGTGATGTTACTCCTGTTTCTGATGAACATGCTTGTGTGGCTTGATGTGGTGATGAAAGTCTTCTCAACCTTCATGGAATATGTGCTCAATCCAATGTTGACATCTGCAGCTTCTGCGCGAAGGAATGTGAAGAAACTTTCTTCACCTGGAACAAAGCAGAGTCTTTGCTCAGCTAGCTCAGTTGCTGATGGAAGCACAAGGAACAAAGCAAACCACAGGTCACGGAAGAAAGTGTCATAGCTTTTAAATGTATTAGCAGTTCCATGGATCAGTACATTTATCACGTCCTGACAGCTCTGTGTGTACTGCGTGAGGATGTCCTGGGCACCTCCTTAACCACCTTATTTCCAAGGTGTTTGTAGAGATTTGGCCCCAAGGTGACAGTATGTACAGTGGGATTTGTCAGATGTGCTCAGGTGACCCACTCAGACCACTGGGATTTCTGCATCAAAGTCCTTCAGGTGACACTGAGGAGCCCTGGTCAATCCTGGCTTGCCGAGGTCTCCCCTGCGCATCCCACGAGACTCCTGCCCCTCCTGATCCCTTGGATCCCTTGTTGCTGACAAGCAAATACGCCTGGGGGCATGTGGGCAGAAAAAGGAGACCCAGAGGAACAGGTGAAGTGACAGCCCACAGCAGGAGGGGACACAGGAGAGGAAACACAACCAGCCTGGCTTTGCAATATGACAAACCACTACAAAATGAACACCATAAAAATCATCATCATCGTCATCTTCCTGTCCAAACCCACAGCCCCATCAGTCTTGAAATATTTTACATTGTCCTGATCTCAAAAACCAAGATGGAGCATTTCAGGTTAAATACAAAAGGACAAGGAAAGATTAATAAGTACAGAGCAGCTTCTATATGAAGTCTGAATGGGATTCCTCAGTCTAGAAATCAAATGGGAGATGTGAGAGGTTTGCAACAGCATGAACGGCCTGGGAAATGGGGACGAGGAAAAATTTGTCTTGATTTGTCACCATACAGGAACTTGAGGGCCTGAAGATGTTATTAGGCAAAAACTACATGGATGTGTAGAGGGCAACATAGTAAAAGGGTCTGTGACAAGCCAGTGGAGAAGCGGCATACAGGACAGAGGTGTGCAAGAAATACACTGCATTGGAGAGAGTCTGATGGAGACCTCGCAGCTCACATACAGCACTGCCCAGGAGTAAAATAAAACTTCACCCAGGCGTAGCCACACAGTAGTGGAGAATCAGGGTTCCTCCTTCCTCCACTCTGCAACACCCAGCAAAACAGAATTCCAAAAATCTCAGCCCTGTTAGAGGGGATCCACTTTTTCAACCATTTAAACACCAGCTATTTCAGTTTTCTTTGGGGCAGAGCTGGAACAGAGAAGGTACATCTAGAGGGAATTGAGGGGGATGAACAGGGAGTGATGGTGGAGAACTGTCCTGTGTCCCGTGCGTTGCCCAGCACTCACCTGTGCAGCGCGCCACCAGGGACCCAAAATGGTCACCGCACGTCAGCGGGTGAAATCCCACTGTCACCTGCATGGTGTGACCAGGGCCCAGAATTCCTTCGGCTGGAACCACGGAGAAAGGACTGCAACACAAAGAGAGGGATCAGGACTTGGGGGGACATCTGGCCATGACATTCTTTCTGCAGTGCAGGTCACTTCAGCTCACTTGGGCAAGCAGGGAGCAAACAAACTACGGCCAAGACAGACAGAACAGCCAGGATCAGAAACAGCTACTGACCCACTTCTGAGGAGATCCAGCCCTCAGAAGATCCTGTGGGATAAAACGACCTAATCTCCCCCATACTCTGCATCCAGCCTTCTGACTGCCAGCAATCCCATCAGAGAATGGTTTGTGAAAAGCACAGAGAGAGTTACGAGCTATCTGCATGCATAACTCGACGCTGACTGCCTCAGGAATTTCTCATTTCCTGCTACCTATAAACTTCCTCTCAAGAGATGCAAATGTTAGGGCACTATCTCTCTTGTGAGATTACAGCCTAGGAATCAGACAGGGAGAAGGAACTTTCTCTTGAAGACCACGGAATAACTACTGTTGAATTTGCAGCGTGGCTCTTTGGTTTATTTTACCTTGAAAAGATCCTGAATTAGCACATTTTGTCAGCATTTCAATGAAAGCTGCTCTACAAAAAGGAGCAATCAAAACTCTGAAAGAGTGCAAATGCAGATTAGAGCAATACAGTGACATGGAAACAAGACCCAAACGGAGGATGCCATTTACAATCTGAAGGATCCAATCCCAGCCATATGAAGCACCATTAGCAGGAGCACATCGAGGAGGCAGAACAGGAGGGTTTTGTGTATTTACCAGCAGTGCAGTCTGGGGCCCTGGGTTGTCATCCAGGCTGGCAACTGTTTGCTTGGCTCACCAGACAAACTCTGCGCAATGTGTTGGAAATAATTACGCAAATGTCTTGGTGCACTTTGGATGTAACAGGAGCAATTAGGATTGGTCACCAGGTGAACAGTTCTTGCCTGACAAACACAAGACTCCGTGCTTTGATGCTCAGGGACAGCTCAGGTGAAATGTGCTTCTGCCCAGAAGTTGCTGGGCTTTGTGCTCTTCCACAGCCCCACTGAGGAAACAAAAGTTCCTCAGTGCTTTGCTGGTGGTCAATCTGTGCACAGAAAGGGTGTTCTGGGGAGTTTGGTGATGAACTTATCACACACAAAAATATAGAGAACATCTGGCAAGCTGAATTTCATTCATGTCAGTAGTGACAGCTGATGAACTTGCTTCAGGTTCTGCTCACTAAGGACCTATTGCTGCAGTTATGGGCCTGACCTGCTCCATTACCACTAGTGAGAACATCACTAGTGGCTGATGGAGAAGCCTTGGGCCAGCAATGTTTATGTGCTGGATGTGAGACTTTGGGGAGAGAGGAGGAAAGACAAGGCCCCAGCAGCCCCGGAGCCCGATTACTGTACGAGCTCCCACATCTGCCCCGAGGGTGAGCCAGCACTGCTGCAGGTCTCTGCTGGGGCTTGGGGGATCGGTGCCTGGTGTGGGCAAGGCACAGGATTTTTTTCTTATTGTTTTGTCAGGAATTTTGCCAGAAAGAGAAGCTGCCAGTTAAGGGAGTCCCTGGCCACACTTCAGCACTACCTTCCCTTCCCTTCCCTTCCCTTCCCTTCCCTTCCCTTCCCTTCCCTTCCCTTCCCTTCCCTTCCCTTCCCTTCCCTTCCCTTCCCTTCCCTTCCCTTCCCTTCCCTTCCCTTCCCTTCCCTTCCCTTCCCTTCCCTTCCCTTCCCTTCCCTTCCCTTCCCTTCCCTTCCCTTCCCTTCCCTTCCCTTCCCTTCCCTTCCCTTCCCACTCCTGCCCCATGTTACATACTCCTGCCCTCAGATGGCAGGATGCGAATAACACTCCTGGGAGTGACCTCAGGGGTTGCGTGAGAAAGAAGATATCTTCTTATTTTCAAATTACCAGGAGAAGAGGATCCAGCCAAGTTTCAGTTGTCAGGGCTGAAAAACTGAGTGCAAATCAGCCCTTGCATCTCCTACATCCCACCCCAGGCTGTACCCACCAGACTCCCCTGTTCCTGCTGGAGCAGTCATCTCTCATATAGACCTGGCTCCCCAAGACCCAAGGACACAAGCTCTACAGTTAAACTTAACTCCTCTGAATTTCAGTCAACATCACTAAGCTGTTCCCTGAGCCCACAGATAAGAAGGACTGTGAAGGAGACATCCCTGACGCTATAATAACCAAATGAAAACCACTGCCAAGAGATGGGGCTGGCAGGATAAATTTTGGCCTTTTATGGCTTGATTAGAGCAATATAGTGAGTTAATTGTCAGCTGTTCCTTAAGATAGTTCTCATCCTGTTAGATCTACCCTTTCAATGAATCACTACTGCACCCGACAGGCAGAAAAGATAAGGTCATGGAGGGGTTTTAATAGGTCTTCGGCTTTTTAACTAGTCCATTTGTATGTTTGTTTCCTTGTATGGCATCTAAAGACAACTCCAGATCTCCCAATGGCCCCTTGCAATCCCCGGACACTGGTCTTGCTTTGAGCAGCGTATTTGCTCGGACAATTTCCAGAGGTCCCCTCTAGAGAAAGTTATTCTATACTTTTATCTTCTAAATCAGCCCAATTGCTTTTCACATAGTCACTAAATGTCTCATGTTTCTAATACACCTGTGCCTATGCCTATGGGCATGTGGTGTATTGATAGGCCTTGGAGGAGCTTGACATTTATGAAAGTTCCCAATGAAGAATTCATGATCTTTTGGCAAACATTTAACACAAACCAAAATGAAAAAACAGCAGAAACACAGGAACTTCAGAATATATAAAATGAGATCTCAATGAAAGGGGGCACGACCTTATTCAGAGATTTAAAGCACGTGTTTGAAATTTTAAACCGGCTTTCAAAGGTTCATCGTGGAACAGAAGAGGGGACTGATGCCCTCAGCTGACAAGGGAAATCAGATCAGCTTTAAGTAACAGGAACTGCACCGGCTGCCTGCAACACAGCTCATGTTGGGCATCTGATGCAGGCACCACTGGAAAGCCATGTGCCTGTGTCCTCCCAGAGAATGGGTCTGTTTGGCTGACAGTGGTGAGTACCCATTTCAGAAGCTGCTTGTGCTCAGGAGGGCGCAAGCCAGCAACTAACATGTTCCAGCACCCCCCAGGAAATCTGGGGCAGAGAAAGCTCAAAGGCTGCATCCTGCTAAGAACACTGAAAGCAAGAGCAGATGCCATCCATCCTGCCCATTTCCAGCCGGCGACGCAGGGCAGCAGCTCCCATGCTCTGGTTCCTTTTGTTGTTCTTTCCCAACTCTGTTATCCCCCAAAGGTGTTTTGCACAAGGACAGATGAGCTGCCTCACCTCTCGGTGCTCAGCTGGTAATGAGCTGCCACACTACCACAATTCTGAATCAGCAGACTCTTGCGGGTGCTGCCCTTGACCGGACACTTTGAGAAGTCCAGCTCGTCTGGGAAGTCCAGGATAGCTCGGGCAGGGATGGCCCGAATTGGCACAACTATCCTTTCCTCTCCACTGACGCAGACGAGCTCATGGGAATAAACCTGCAGGAAAAGAAACTGTCTCAGCACAGGTCATTTGGTGCCATCTCCATGGCAGAAGAAAAGCCATTTCCTATATCCCTTCAAGGGTATCAATTTACCTATTCTACCCCCAAATGAACAATAAGTTCTACTAATATCTCACATTTTAAAGGCAGCAGTGCACTTTGCAAAACCTATCTCAGTGGCATTAAGCTCTTGTGTCACTTGGGTCATACAGACAAGTGCCCAGGGCCACCATAATTTTTACTCTCAATTTTAATGATGTTAAATAATTCCTAAGTCCCTTCTAAGGAACATGGAGCTAGGGAACACAGGACATTCCTCCTTAGGTTACTATATTCCCACTGACTGAGAATAGGACAAAGTGTTAAACTGAATCTAAGCAACAAAAGGAAACTGAGAGAACAGCTGCACCCAAAGAGATCCTGGACCTCTGGCCTGGTGTAGAAATATCTGTTTGCTCAGAACTCCCCTCTAACTTTGCCTCTCCAACCAAGTCACGAGAAGAACAGTGCTAAGAGGTAGCAGGATGCTGTTGCAAAGAGCCTCTCTTTGTTTCCCTGCAAGGCTTCCTCCCTTCCATGCCATGTCCTAAACCCCTCTGTATGAACGAGCCTCCAGATCACAGCGCTGAGAGCAGACTTGCCAGGGCCTCGGCACTGGTGTTCAAACTTGCACGCAAAAGCACAATTGGCATGGAATGGGCGCCAGCTGACAGAGCAGCCACAGTGACAGGCATGAAGACAGAGCCGCAGCAGTGTCGCTGCCACCGGCTCTGGGCCCACAGGTCTGCCTGCCTGCAGGCTGTACCTGCCCTACACGAGCTCTTTCAGGCAGGTGTCCAAGTCCCCTGCAGCTCACCAAGCTCCTGCTGACTAAGGGCACCTAGAGCTCAGTGTGCCTGTGCCAGGCTGGGCCCACGGGCACAGCACATCCTCTGCCCTGGCCTTGCAGCCGTATCATGGTCAGCTGTGCTCTGGGACAGCACAGCCGCAAGGCTGGAGAACAGAGGGTGTGAAAAAGCACCGTCCTTGCTCCAGCCCCGGGTGAGGCAGGGAAGCTGTTGCCCGTCAGGAAGGCGGAAAGCTCTCTGACCTCTTTGTTCCTCTAGTACTTTGCAGAATAATGAAACCCCTTCCACTATACCTAGAGATGGCCAGACATCTATCAACACCCCTCTACCGTTTGCCTACTGTTCCCTGGGCATCTTTCTTCCCTTGGGAATGCTCAGAGGAATGTGCAGCGAGGGGAAGCAGGGCCTGTCAGGCCTGGGTGCAGGGCCTGACAGCACATGCCAAGCTGGGACTGGCTGCAGGCTGCCTGCCCACGGCCTGGAGCCAAGCTCACAGCATGGGATGTACCCAGAGTGCAGGGACAACAATGGCTTTGGAGATAATTCTGTGTTTTGGCTCCTCCAGTCTCACCTTGTTCTCGTCAGGAGTGAAGTGGACGTGCACATCGGTAATGGCGCCTCCTGGCACGGCACGGCATGCGTCACTGGGGCCCGCCAGCTGGAAGTAAGGTGAGCTCTCCATGGAGACCTGCACCCCCTGAAGATTCTGCAGGAAAGACATGGAACCATGATTTTGCCACTTGAGGAAACAGGACAAGAGGAGACCTGTCCATGCCCTGGTGACGTCCTTCCTTGACCCCTTTTCCAAAGCCCTTTCTGCTGTGGAGGTACAGGCACAGAATTCCCAAGGGTGAACTTGAATCCCTTCTGTCTGGCTCCAGCATTTTGGCCAGGGGCAGTAGGGCAGTGCCTGGTGGGAAGGAAGGGCTGAGCAGGTCAGCACCGGCAGGATGGAGACAAGAGCACCTGAACCAAATCATCTGCATATTCAACAGGGCCAAAAACCTGCTGATTTCTGCCTGCACACAGCTATGCAGTCGTGTTCCACGGAGGGAATGGGCTACCTGAAAGCGTAACAGCACATTCTCCTGCGGGGAGGAAGAAATTCCTTTCTAGCAGGTCAGCTTTGGATAGGGCAGTTCTGGGGGATACAGTCATGCAGGCAGAGCAGCAAGAGAGGAGACCAAACACTGTGGCCTTACTGGGAACAAAAGCAAACCTGAAAAGCAAAAGAAGGAACACAGCAATCCCTAAAAAAGGGAGATGACAAAGAGAATTTAAAGCGCCAGTAAAGCAGCAAGGAAGAATCATCAACTGATTACAGCAATCACCTCCCCGAAAGTGATGGAAACACAGACAGGTTGTGCCTGTTGACTGCGGGCTTCAAAGGCATTTTCCTCCTGGAGAAACCTTGCAATTCTTTAGGGGAATGGTCTCTCGCCTTTGGACCCTTCTGGAATTTCCTCCCTACATGTCCACACCTAATTGGCTGAATGCCAGGACCCTCCCAAAATAGGAGACTAGATAAGACCCCTGGATTTCTTTGTTCTCTCTCTTTTGGCCCCTGGACCCCTTTGAGGAATAAACGACTTGGAATAATCTGGGGGTAAGAACCTCTTTTGAAATCTTTTGTCCTGTCCCTTCGGAGATATTCCTCCAAAGCCTCTCCAGAGCTAGCCCCGGGGAGGGGGGCCGGGCCTGCGGGGGGAATATTTCAAAACATGACCAGCACTGACTCACAGTGTGGTTTCAGTATTAAAAGCCAACCTTGGCTCTCCAGGGGTTCTTGCTGCCTGTGCAGGCAAGCTGGGCTGCTGGGCATTCCCGCTTGCAGCCAGCAGGCCAAGTTCTGCTCTCTGGGATACACAGACACAGCAAACATGCATTTTCAACACATAGATATCAACCCCTGAGCACCAAAATGCTCTCAAAAAGTCTAAACCAGATGATTTTGAGTCCTTCCTGTCTCTTCCCACCAGCCCACTCTTGGCACAAGCCTCATTTAAGAAAATGTTTCCCTGACTGAAATTCAAATGGTCTCAGTTTTCCCCTTTAGAGTCCAACACGACTGCTGACGTTTTTCAACTTTTTCCCTCTCAGCTCTCTTGGGAAACTGCAAAACAGGAGCACATGGCTTTGGATGTTCTGTGGTTCTCCAAAGGGAAAGCAGAGCACCATGCTGCTTTTGGAAAACCTGAGCAGAGCTGGATGAAGCTTAGCAGGAGCCTGAAGTGGCACCTAAAGGCCTCCTACTGCTTCTGCTACATCAATCTGATTCCAGGGCTGTTTCAGAACATTTCCTGCCGTGCCAGTGCCACTAATGATAGTGATTCCAGCAGAAAGCGTAGACGACTCAGCCCCTGAGCTTTGACTGTGAGCTGCACAAAGGGAGCCAAACAGGCTGAGAGAGGCAGAAATTCCTACCAGGAACCAAGATTAACCAAGGAGACACAAGATGTGGTATAGACTCAAGCAAAGCATGAGAGCAGGTAAGAACTGTACAACCCTCAACATTCCTATCAATCAGAGCTTTCAAAAGAAGGAAACTCCTTTGGGATAGATACTGTCAGCCCATGGGCAAAATCAGGGGAGAGTTCCCAGCACAGGAAGATTTCCACCATCGTGCAGAACAAGATGCTGAGACATTTTCTTCTGGATGTGCTGCAGCAGATAACTTGCTTTGCTGTACACTATGGGAATTACACCACTCTTCCAGCACAGTGTTAACACTCCATGTCCCAGCACTTACCTCGCCCTTATTCATGAGAGACACCACCATTTCATAGACCTCATGAACGACAAAGTTCTGAAATACCACCTCTGGTGGGGAAACGCGAAACGATCTCTTTTTCCGGGGAGTTGATGACAGCTGGAGAGGCAAGAGAGAGCAGGGAGACGTTCAGCTGCTGGGAGGAAGGTTCATGAAGGAGAATCTTACACTGATCCCCACTGAAGTACAGACTCATGGCGAGCACCTCTGCCCAGGCCACACTAGGGAAACAGTAGCTCACCCACCTCTGCTCTCAGCTGATCAAGAGCTGCAGGGCCACAGAGAGCAGGCTCAAGCCAAGCTGCTCTTTTGGCACCTATTTCTCCGGGTTTCCTTCTCCAGAATGCCAGGCAGCACTTACCTTAAGCACTGCCCTGTGCCCATGAGGTCACAGAGCTCTGGGGCACTGACTGAGGACTCACGGAGGAAGTAAAACCCATAAATTTACATCAGACTCCATGGGAAACAATTTTGGGATGTCCGTTGTTCTGAGACAGGGAAACTGAGGCCCACACAACTGCAAATATCTTTTTTTCATCTAGAACTTAGACATCAGTAAGAAGAGAACAGTACCAGAGGAGGTGTGAGAGATGAGGTGATATTTTGCTGAACAATGTCAAAAGGTTATTGTGATGGATGAGAATTGTTATGGAGTTATAAGTTGTTGGCTATAGAGTTGGAATGTTTAGTTAAAATCAGTTCAAGAGTTATAATGCTGTTTAGCAGTTTTGTCCACTCTGTATCCCTTACCCCAAAATCCCACTTACCTGATTCCGTCGCCTTTCCGTCGGGTCAAGCCGTTGCTGCTCCCTGGCATCACTGCTCTCCATTTCTGCTGCTGCTCTACCTGCCTGCACCCAGCCTGTCCCACTGGCTCGTTCCCTGCTTGCTCCACTTCCTACTACCTGTCGGATCCTCTTCCTCCTTCCTGCTGACAACCGGCCTGTCAGTCAGGCTGCTGCTGCCACCCTTATGGAAATTGAAAGAGCCCAGCTGCATGATGGGACCATATCAACACCAAGAGCCCCTGGCCGAAACGAGCCAACTCAAAATTTAAATCTGCCAAGGACAGCACTGGACTGACCATACCCAAGGGTATTTATGCCGAGGGTATTCATAGACAAGCTCTTCTATCTCACCATAACTTCCAAAGGACTTAAAGAGCGAGAGACCCCTGGACTCTAGAAGCCAAGAGGAGTTCTTTGGAATTGCCGTGAGCCGACAAGTCCCGCTCTGCAGCGCAGGCAGCACAGTGGATTGCACCTCCTTCTCAGCGGTGTGGACGAAAGGGAGCAGCAGCAGCGGCGGCGTAGGCCACTCCTGAAGACCCCTGCTTATTAATAAAGGCATTTAAAGGAGGAAACTGTGTCTCCTGCCATTTGTAACAGTTATTAAGTTAAAGAATGAAAGTTGTTGGTTCTGTGTGTTGTTTGTGGTTTGGATTTTTTCAGGTTGGTCTGTTGCATGCTGCTGTGAGCTGGGAGAAGGACGTGGTTGAAGACCTGACCAAAAGGAAGTAGGAGGAGAGGGGAGGGGACAGAAAGGTTGGTGGTCAGAGCGAATGGAAGTTCCCGAGTACCGTCCAACGGGAAAGGGGCCGGGGGCCGCCCCAGGCAGGTATAAAGGGTATAGAAAGATTGCCATTTTGCTGGAGGGTGTCTTTGTTCGTCTCCGGGGAGAGGGAGACACGCCCAGCTCAGTTGAATCGTTACTAATAAACAGCTTTCTTTTGCTTGGATGATTTTGTCCCCTTTAATTGTATTTAAAAGTTAGTGCATTGCTAGCAGAGGTAAAGGCAAAAGTAAAGTAACACAGAAGTTAGGAAAAAGACAAATGAGGTGATTGCTGAATGAGGATAAGGGTCAGTTCTTTTCTCAGCAAGTTGGCATCTCCTTTTTAAACGGGTGCTTTCTTGTAACCTGTTACTGCCATCTTATTTAATACCGTTGTAGAGCACATCTGGAATGACACAACAGCAACAAATGCTTCTGGAGCAGAGACCTTGCTTTGAGAAAACTCTCCCCTGCTT
The DNA here is from genome assembly GCF_029207755.1 of Chamaea fasciata. Classification (NCBI taxonomy): domain Eukaryota; kingdom Metazoa; phylum Chordata; class Aves; order Passeriformes; family Sylviidae; genus Chamaea; species Chamaea fasciata. The sequence continues at coordinate 21,275,518 of NW_027094097.1, read as the reverse complement.
TGTCTGCCCTCTCCAGACACACTGCTGTCACTCCAGAGACACAAGCAGGAATCCTCCGTGACTTGACAGGAGGCACACTCTGCCCAAGGGAGTGGCTGCAGCACGCTGTCCCCTTAGTGGTGCCCTTCTCTGAGGTGTTCCCAACCCCCCCTCTCCAGGGCGATCCTTAACCACTTTGTTACACATCTCATGCTGCCAATTTCCTGCTCAACTGCCCACCTCGGTCACCTACCCGTTTGGAGTGGGCTTTATACTGAGCCAGTCCTGCAAGAAAAGCAGCTTTAAACACACCTCTAAGTAGGCACTGATCCACATAAAGCACATCCATTCCCCTCTGCCCAGGGTGAGTCCCCTGTACATCTGGCAGCCTGCAAAATCTAACACCACGTCAGGGTTCCAACCCAAAGCATGAATGCAATGAGTTTTGTTAAATCTGAAGTAATTACTGCAGCTACTCGGCCTTCAAAGGCCAACGCTGCCACTGTGGAGGGAATCCTATGACCCCAAGCATTTGCTGGTGACCGCACCTAAGCAAGAGGCGGCTGTTTCAGCAGGAGAATGGCAAATGGTAATTTTGTGCCTTTGCGTCCCCAGCCTTCCCCCCCTTGTTTTAGCAATGGCAGCTACACTCCAGCAAAGCCCAGCAGCTTCAGCAGAGGTTATTTGTGTTGGCTTAGTGCAGATCAGGACTCCAAGTCCACCACAAGCAGCAGTTTGCAATGGCAGGACCTGGACACTGAGATGTTTTGCTGGAGGCGAGCCTGTCACAAGCACACATCCTCTTCAAACTTCACAACAAACAGAAAGAAAAAGAGCAGGAAAAGGCTACCTTTTGACGACTCAGTCTCAAGATTTGAAATGGGCTAATGCTGGGCAGAATAGGCCTCCCAGTCCTGGCCTGAACCTTCCCCCTCAGGAATGTAGATGGAAGCAGCTGAAAGGCAAAAAAAAAAAAAAAAAAAAAACCAACAAAAACAAACAAACAAAAAAAAAAACCAAAAACAAAACAAAACAAAACAAAAAAACCAACAAAAAAAACCCACACGCAGCAAGAGCCTCAGAGATGCCACTGTTCACATAGACTTTCTCTTGAACAAGCGGCACTGGTGAATAATTTGTGATCGCATGTCTAGGACAGTCCTGGAAGCCCTGGAAGTTACTTGCTGAAATACTAAGCATCAGTAAATTAATAATACAGAGTAAAATACACATACTCCAACCACACGGCTCCGTCCCATTAGCTTCTCCATGATTTGATGTGACTTGTTTGGGGATTTCTGCTCTTTGGGCAATTTTTTCAGAAAGCTGCTCCTCCTCAGATAGCTTCGTCATGTCATTAGGGTCTATCTCCGGAAACTCTGCCTCGTCCTCATAAAACGGCTCCTCAGAAAACTCTTCCTCCTCCTCCTCCTCCTCCTCCTCTATGTAAAGCCACTCCTCCTCAGAAAGCTGCTGCTCCTCAGGCTGCTGCTGCTCCTTGGAATCCTCCTCCTCCTGCTGCTGCTGCTGCTGCTGCTCAGAATCGTGCTGCTCAGCAAGCTGCTGCAGCTGCCACAGCTCAGAAGGATGGATCTCAAAAGGATGGTCCTGCTCCCACCAGAAACGACTCACCAGCTTCTTCTGATGCCTTACAGTAGTAGAAGACAGGAACCGCCCTGCAGAGAGGAAGAGGACACCTTTCAAAGACAAAACCCTGTGTTCCCAGCAACTCTGCCTCCTGCTGCAGGTAGGTGGAAGAGAGCTGGGATGCACTTGGAGCATCTCTGGCCAAGTACTTTCAGCAGGAAATAGAGCGTCTGGGAGTAGGGTCCCTGCCTGCAGCACACACTCCCGTGCCAGAGCAGGAGAGCTGGTTTTAGACAATGACTTTGCATTTGCCCTGGAATGGGGAACTGCACACAGACAGGGGCTGTAGGGCAGCTCACGCATTACACCATTGTTTTTCCCAGTCTCAGACTTCTCTCAGAGATGACCTGATGTCCCCTTCCCAGCCCTGACCCAGGCACGTGGCTTTCCCCAGAGTCTGCCTCAGCTCCTTTGCAGAGCACAGGTGGCAGGGCGAGAACAAAAGGGGCTGAAAGGCAGAGGGGGGCAAGGAGAAAACTCCAGCTGCAGCTGGGAAGATGCTGATGAAAGTGGATGTGTGGACAAGGATGAAAAAGCAAGTCATGTTTTGGAGTGAAGTGGCAGGGTGTTCTCCCCAGGCCCTCAGCTACCGAGTGAAATGCCCTTACGCATCAGAGTGGTTGAGAATGGCTTCTTCACTGCTTCACTATCTGCAGCTTCCTCCCAGGAGTATTCCAGGGCTACCTTCCCTGCCTGTGTTGTGCATCCTGAAACTGAAAAGCAAGGAGGAGGAATAAAAAAAAAGTCCAATAAATACAAAGCAAATAGTACAGTAACATTGCCTGATGGACTCCTGGCATCAATTTCTCCTGAGGAGCATCTTCTTCCCCAGGCAACCCTGCCACGTTCCGCTGTCCTGGGTGGCCCAGAAATGTATTTCCAAGTCTGGAAGTTTAAGAGGAAAGGGCCAACATGGTGCCCAGGACACTGAAGCTGAGGGGCTTACTCTGGACTTTAGGTTTTGGTTTGACTGCAAACTTATTCTTGAGCAGATGAGGACAGGTGACAGGCAGTGAAAGCAAACCCACGGCTGTCCTCAGCAGAAGGGTGTGGCAGCACTGAACCTGTCCTGACCACCACCTCCTGCTTGGCTTTGTGTGCACGTGAATGGGCCTGTGCTGGTTTTGGCTGGGGTAGAGTTCTGGGAAGCAGGCACTGGGTCAGCCCTGGGCAAAGGCAGCTCCCGCTCACAGGGCCCTGCCTGGCCTCCAGCACTCACGTGGCTCTCCTTGTCTGGAAGGGCAAGGGATCCTTGAGCTGGACCACAGTCGTGTTCAGTTTTAACTGGCTGCAGGCAACAATGGCACTGAGGTACAGCTCGGCCTCCTGGCTGCTGTCCTCCAGCACAGCGTGAGCTGGTTCTGGGACTCTCTTGACCACCTGCAAACAGAGGAGGGAGGAATCACCGAGCAGAGCCCACAAAGTCAGGCTGAGAAGGGAGTCTTTTGGCCTCCGGGATCAGCCTCATAGAGGGACTGGAAAGGACCGTTCACTTTCACTTCCCGCCGCGTAGGGGGGGAACGGGGCGCCGGGATGGGCGCGGCTGATGGAGCCGCAGCACCAGCCCGCCCCGCCGCCTGAGACTCAACCGACAGCGGAGGAAGCGGCGCAGGCGGCGCGAGCGGGGAAGAACCCGCGGAGGGGGCGGGGCGCGGTGCAGGGCCGCTCGGGCCCGGCCCAGCCTCCCCAGCACGAGCAACATCACTCGCCGCGCCCGGCGGGGCTGACACGGGGAGGGGAGGGGAGGGGAGGGGAGGGGAGGGGCGGGGCGGGGCTGGCAGCGCCCCCAGCATGGCTCCGCCTGTGGCGCAGAGGCCCAGAGAGGGCCCCGCCCGCTCCACGCGGGGCGGGACGGACTGCCCGCCCACAGGGATCGGGTCCGACAGCAAGTCGATCAACGCTCCCCCCTCCGGGGCCCTCGCCGCTCGCGCGGGCGCCTTGCTCAGCGCATCGCCGGGCGGGGCTGCCCCCGGCTCCAGCGCCGTTCCGAGGGGGTATTTCGTGGCCCACACCGCGATGTGGACGCTGCGTCGTCACCGCGTCCGGCTCCGACAGAGGCGCCTGCGGAGCCCGCGACCCCTCGCTCCCCCCCGACGCCGGAAAGGCGCAGAGGGATTGAGAGCCGCCTCCGCTTCTCCGCCTCCTGGGCGTGGGGACGGGCGGAAGCAGCGCCGCGCTCCCCGCCAGCGCCGGGAGAGCGCCGGGGAGGGGGAAACCCCCCCGCTCTTCAGCCTCCTGGGCGCCGGAATGGGCGAAGCGGTCGGGGCCGGCACGGCCGGCTCCTCAAGAACTGGCGAGCCCCCGCTCAGCGGCTCGTCCGCGCCCCCCGGGGAACCTGGCTCGCCATCCACGAACGCAGCGTCCCGGGGGTCAACGGTAAGCTCCCCGCCCCATTCGGACCCTGAATCCACCTCGGCTTCCGAGGGGAGGACCTCCTCCTCAGCCTCAGCGTCCGAGCCCGACAGCCCCTCAAAAGAACTGCCGATACTCAACGGGGCCCCGGAGTCCCAATAACTCCTTAAAACAGTATCGCATCGTCTCCAGAGCACCGTCAGATTTACCATGTCTGCATCGTAATTCGCAGACAAAGCCCAAATCAGATAACCACCCAGGCGACCCCAGGCAGTTTCTGAGATAGCCATCCCAGCATCAATAAGGAAGCCTTTTGCCTTTCCAAAATAATATAAACACTGAAACTCTTCCTCAGAAACAAAACCCTGGTTCCGTTCCAGCAGATGGCGCCAGAAGGCGAAGACAGCAACCTCTGTCTTAGAGCTCCGGGATACCATATTCGCAGGCGGCTACCTACACACAACCCCCGTTACCTTGAAGACAATCTCACTGACTCCACACACTGTAATTCTCACGAGCGGGCACCAGATGTCGCCAGTAGGGACACGAAAGAACCACACTCACCCGACAGGTTGAAGTGAGGAAAGAAAAAAAAGCGCCGTTTATTGTCGGGTTTGGGTTTAAACAGGATTTGGAGTTTGGCCCAGGATTGGAGGACAAAGGGGACACCCCTCTGACCCCAATGGTCATCTCAGAAGTCCATCACATATTGGTATGTGAAAACAATCTACTTGTTTATGTTACATCCCTGAGAAACTCCACTGGAAATAGGTAAACAGTCATCAGAAGGCTGAAAATCGAGGCGACACTGAAGAGTTCTGGAAAGCACCTTTTTCTTCTTGTCTTAGGAGAAAGTGCTCTCCACATGTCACGTGTGGAGCAACAACCACACTGCAGGGAGCTGGCAACGGGCATTTTGGGATGTGAAAGATCTCACTGGGAAAGTCTCCAACTGCAGATGTTCTGATAGAAAAGAGGATGGTTTAGAGGCCTTAAAATGGTTCAGAAACTCAGAAAGAACCTTCACCCAAGACGAGTGTGTTTGGCAATAATGACAATAAAAGCAAGAGTCTCTGGAGATGATCCTTCTCCAGACTCCTCCATACTGTCATACAGTGCCTGGGCTACTCCATGATGAGATATCCCACACAATACAGAGATCACAACTAAAAACTCTGGTATCCATGCAGACAAAACTTGGAGTTCACCAGCACATGCAGGAGAAGTATACTTCACTTCCAAAGAAGAGACAGAGTGCAGCAGACTTAACTCCTTGTTGGTGAAAAGGCACCAGATCAGATGAAGAGATTTCAACCACCATAAAGTGGGATAACATCATCAAACATTGTCTCCCATTCAACACGGGCTGCAACCCTTGTGCTTGTGGCACAGACTCGTAGTTTGTGTTGGCTAAAGGTCTCTTGTCAAAAGGCCTCCCCCTCTCACGTGAGTGTGTCCGGTCACTGTGCATCCACCTCTCCCCTAGAATGCACTGCTGGTGAACCTCACGGCTGTCCAATGTCCAGAGGAAGCAGGAGCTGCTCAGCCAGCAGTGATGGGGGTTACCGTGGCTCTTTTTGTAAAAGCTGGGCTGTCTTCTTTTGCCATTTTGCTTCTCGCCTTCCTTTTTCCAGGCCACCTGGCTGCCGGCTCTTCCCTGGTGGTTTGATTCCACGTGACAATGCGCATTTTGTTGTCGCAGTCCTGAACCTCCCCTCCTGGCAGCTCAAAGTTGATCTCGGTCACCTTACATTTCACAAGGTGCCTCCTGAAGGTGGCTGGGACATCTGATTTCAAGGTCACTGTGATGTCCTTGGCACAGCCAGGATGGAGATGTCCCACCTAGGGAGAATCAGGGAGTCAAAACCAAACTGGAAGCACTGCCAAGGGCAGGACTGACAGCAAAAGGGACTGATGTGGTGAGCTGCTGTGCCAGGAATCTGCGCGTCGGAGTGGATTTATGTGAAGTTTGATAGACAAAAGTATGAACAGAAGGTGCCACCTCCCATAACATGAAGCCGTTTCTGCAAGGCTGGCAGCCATTGCCAAGCCAGGGACTTGGCATCTCGGCATCTCCTACGTGGCACTGGAATGGGCTGTCACTGGTACGTGAGGACTGCCTGCCAGCTCCTGGGAACACCAGGGCAGGGCTTGAGCAATGGGGAAAGGCAGAGCCGTCCACGCTCACCTTGGGAGAGAACTGGAATGGTGCGTTTGCCTCCCACTCAAAGCGCATGACCTTCGTACAGGTGTGGTTGGTGATGGTGAAGGTCCTGTTGCAGGGCTCTCCAACAGAACAGTCCCCAAACTGGATGTGATTCGCTCTGACAGCTGCTGAGGAGGAGAACAAGGCAACCTCAGCATGCAGGGAGCTCCATCCACCCCCATTCACGTGCACAGACACCTGTATGTTCAATGCTTTCTTGCTCCAAGCCTTCCTCCCTCTGGAAGGGAGTTTCCCAGGCGGCTCCCCAGCCCACCACTTTCAGGGAAACACCCTGACACACCCCTAAGCCAGCCACATGAAGCACAGCACACATTGCTCTGCAGGCATGCCTGCCACGCCCACAGGCCACCAAGTCCGGTGGGTGACAGCCCAGGCCTGGCTAGAGAGAGGACACACATGATCAGACATTTCCCTCTTCCTTGCTCCACCTTGGCAGCCTCTCCTCTCTTACCATCAATGATGTCTTTCTTCAGAATGCTCTCAGCATTCCTCTCCTGTGTACCTTCCTCCAGTCCGTCGAGGGTGAATTCGTCCTTGTGGCCTTCACCCACCAGCTCCATTAGGGTCTTGTTAGAGTATTTGTCCCCCACTAACGCACGAATCCTCCCTTCCAGTCGTTGAGCCAGGGTGGGTTTGAAAATGACGTCGAACTTTGTCGATTCCCCAGGATGCAGAAGCAGGAAAGGCTTTGGGGGCTTACGCTCTGCACAGCAACGGAAATCAGAGTTAAGTGATACGGCGGTACAGAGGAAATATTTCCATAGGCTGTATGAGGAATGAGAGGTTGAAATCAGCTGCCTCCTAAGCACGGGTTCTACCCCCAGTGGTTCCAGACCCTCTTCCTGTGTTCACAAGACTGCCACCTCCAGACACATCACCGCTTAAGCAGCTTAACCTCAGGTTGATGCCCAGCCCGCATTCCATCTGCTTCCAGCCAGCTCCAGCCGTATGGAAAGCGGAGCCAGAGAGTGCTTTTGGCTTCTGCTGGTTGTCTGTGTGCTCAAGGGCTGTGTCCATTCAGGCTGGTGCCTTCCCTCAAGCAGCAAATACCTCAGAGGGTCCACTGAGGTAGTGACAGTCCCCCACAACTCAACCCACCTTGTCTAGAGGAGCCAAAGAACTTCTTACAACTTGCTAGGAGAAAGTCCCCAAGAAAAGCTTGGGGGACAGAGAGCCCAAGAAAAGAAACTGTGTCTAACATCTGGCTGCTGCTCAGAGAAGCCAAGAGCAGGGCACACGTTTTCCCTCTGTGCAGGATCACACTTCACGGTTAATGAATTTACCGTGGACAGCAGAGTCGTCTTCCGCATCTTCAGTGTAGAATCTCTCAAGTGTGGAGCCCCTGCCTTTCAAGAGGAACGCTCCGTGCTCATCCTCCAGGTGTAACGTGAACTGAGAAAAGGGAGCACAGAGCACATTGACACTTGGTGTGAGTACAGGGTGGGAACACAGGGACTGACACCGCAGTGCTGCTGGTCCCGCATGGGAACCCAGCACCTCTCCCACTACAAACAGCACTTAGCACAAAAGTTAAGTCAAACCAGCTGGGAAAAAAGAGCGCTCAGAGGCATTTGGATGGACCTGACACAGAATCAAACAGGACAGAAAGTAATGAGCAGAATGTAATTAAGCCACAACTAAGTTTACTTAAAATGCAGTAAACTGGGATCGAAAACAATCTAATGGAGCTGGAAAATCACCCCATGTCCATGAGAACAAAAGGTGACCTGAGAGATGGGGGAAAATACTGCACCACCTTTCCTGTGTTCAACTTAAAGAAGAAAGGCTAGAGGCACGATTTCCAAGAACTCCCTTCTTGGAGAACAGATGTCAGTCACTTGCTTTAAAAGAATTTCTGACACCTCTTCCCAGGTCTGCCGTGTTTTCTGGGACCCTTCCCCTGTGCCACAAGCACTTGTTCCCAAACCAGACCATTCCTTGAGCAGGTCTTCACCTTGACAGGTATTATGCCCTTGTTTTGGATGACCAGGGGGAGCATCTCTGACTCCCCCAGCCGGAGCCTCTTGAAGCACAGCTCGGAATTTCCCCTCCTGCTGCAAGCACTTGGGCACACGACTGTCAGCTGCGGCTCATGCCCCTTCCCGCTGATGGTGAAGGTCAGGATTTGGGGTTTAAATTTCACAGGGCTGCAGGAGAGGCACAGAAACAATTTCAGCTGGCACTAACCCATTTCTCCCTGGGCGAGTGAGGCAGCAAGGGCCACCCACAGTGTTTTCCCTGCCTGAGGCTCCTGAACCACACAAGGCAGCCCCCACCAGGCTCTTCCCAGTCCACTCAGCGCCATTCACAAGAGGAATCTGTTCCAAAGAGCCCTCCACAATAACAATTAAAAATAATTTCAGTTAATTGAATCATGCCATCCAGGAGGTAGATAATGAGGCACCAGATGAGGCATGGCAAATCTCCTGGCTGCAGTGAGATGAGACACATGCAACAAGCAAAAGCACAGCATGAAAGCAGTACAAAAGCAAGAAGGCAAAAATAAATCATTGTCACCATCAGTAAAGATCATTTCCAAGAACAGTAAGAAAGCAATTGCATATTAGCAATTAGACTTCTCTTGCTCCAATTCAGCCACTAAAAGGTTGAGGAAGGGCAGGTCAAAGCTGCACTACACAGGTCCCAGGGCAGAGGAACTGTGCTTCTCTTTCATACCAGCTCCAGTCCCTTACATAAAATAGCTTAATGAATACCAGGGAATCACAGTGATCAGAGGAGCACTTAATTTTACAGGTACACAGGAAATTGTGACTGCTGACCTGCTGGCACAGGAACTGCTTCATCTAGGCCTTTGTCCTTGGAAATCCCCAAGTCAGCTGCAGCACATCTCAGTAACTTTCAGCTGGCTACCTAATATTTCCATGTCTTCATAATTCCTCATAAAGGATAAACCATCAGTCTCATTTTTTGGCTTTGTCCAACGGTTACTGCCTCCCAGATCATCTCATGCCAAGTACTCTGCCTATGGCTACTGAAAGCATTAGAGCTAACAAGAGGCCTGTGCCTGCCCAGTGGAGAGGGAGCTATCACTGAAGCCTCCCCCAATATTTCACAGTCAGTTACCCTTCTGGGATGACAAGGGAAGCCTTGAAAGTGCAGTCGTAGGTCTGCTCATCTGGTGGGGTGAAGGTCACCGTAGCAACAGCACAGGATGAGCCCTGAATGGACATCTTGACTGCATACAACTTGAAAACGTTGTTGACAGGGCTTTTATCCTTGGGGGAACCCAGAGAGCAGTGTTAGGAGAAAACACCTTTCAACATGACACAGTTTTATTCATAAATGCGTTACTGAGAACAGCCCCAGGCAGTGTGTCCTCCTCCCTGTTTCCCTGGGCAGGCTCCCTCCCTCCCAGGGAACGCTGACCTTGTGCTAAAGCAGTCTGTGTTTTGAGCCCTGGCCGCTGCCCCAGCATACATGGGAGGTGGGCACTGCTTGGAAAACCCTGCAAATAACCTGGAACTGGCCTTCAAAGTGAAGGAAAAGCCAGGGAGCCTGAGGAAATGCCTCCTTTGAACCCTGGCATGTCAGTTCATGACAGCCCCTCTCTGAGTGTGCGTCCAGGAGAGGTTCAGAAGGATTCACTTCTCCCGCCAAAGGCCCAGAGGTGTGAGCCAGAACCTTGCCTGAGACATGCAAAATTCAACACAACTCTTCCCTGGCTCTGCTGCTCTCCCCTGCAGTTTGACCTGCACTGAGCTAGACTAGTCTGGGCCCCAGGAAGCAATGCATCTGGAGAACAAAACAGACTCTCACACTGCCTTTAGAGGGACACCATCACCTTGGCCTCCTGTTCTTACCTTTCCACGCAGGGGTCTGATGGAGAGCACCACATCACACGGCAGGCTGCTTGCATGGTAGATATTGAAATGAGCTTCAGCTTCTTGCGCAACCAGAACCTCGTTGAAGATGAATTTGTTCCCATCTCTGATGAACAAGCCCACGCCTTCCACTGACCGCAGCTTGCGGCTGAGGTCAGTGCTGCTGCAGATCGGGTACTCCTTGAAGATTGACAGGACATCCTCAACGAGTCCTGTGGATAGACCAGAGGGATGAGCATGGAGGAGAAGCCTCGCTGATGAATTTATCTGGACCCTGCTGGCCTCTCAGGAGGCTTTTCCTCTCAGTCATCCTTTCTGCCCTGGGTGACTGCTAAACCCAGCCTTGGGTGGGGGAGCTGGCTTTGAGGATGGAGCTCAGTCAACCTCGGTCTTAGAGAGCGCTGCTTTCCTTTTATCCTTCCATGCATCCCTCTCAGCCTGGGAAGGATGAGTCTGCTGGTGGACTTGAAGAGGGCTGGAACTTCTGAGGATTCAAAGGCGGGACACCAGGGCTAGCGTGCATCTCTATCCAAGCAGCAAGTTTAGGTGCTGATCAGCAGCAGGTGTGACCAAGGGAACCTGTGGGCAGTACGTACCTGGGAGGCAGGACTCGGCAGTCAGGGTAAAGGGAATGCCAAGGGGATTGTCCCTGGGGTCTCTGCCCGTGATGTCAATGTAGAGCTGCTCCTCACACGTCCCCTCCTGCCCTGCCAGGCATTCCACTGTGATCTTCTGCTGGCCCCACGGACTGATGGAGCCGGAGCAAGGGGACACCGTGAACATGCCAAGACTGAGGGGACCCTGCAGAAAAAGTTCCAGGAGAGGCTGATGGCTAACAGCTGTGCCTTGAGCACCCCAGCAAAGAGTGTGTCCCGCCTTGGCCTCCAGCTGGGCCCAAGCACCCCAGTCCCAGGGCAGGGAAGGATGACTCCATGGCCCAAGGGCAGCCCCAGGCTGAGACCAACAAGCCAAGAGGAGCTGCAAGCCTGTCCCAAGTAGCAGAGAGAAAGGAGTTTGAGTGTAAAGAATGAAGGTGGTAGCTGTGATCCTTCAGCCTCCAGAGGTAACACAGGAGAGCAGAAATAGCTGTGAGAAAGGACAGGAGAAAGGTAGGTGACTTGGAAGAAGAAAAAGCAATGTTGTCTGAGCTCTGCGGACTGGGAGTTCACTGAGGCGTGTTTTTGCTTCTGTGGTGTTCACAGACCTATGCTGGCTAGCAGCTACCAAACACAGGACCTGCTCCCCCCTGTTGATCCCACAAGTCCAGGTCAGAGCCAAAGTACAGGAGTGTCAGTGGGACTGAGCAGATACTGGGTTCCATCCTGTAGACCGTGTCCCACCCTATAGCCATGAGCCCCCAGCCAGGGCACAGCAGCATCTTCTCACATCCCCCGCGGCAGCAGCACTGTTGGGGAGCAGGAGTCACCCACCTGTCAAGGAGCTCGATTTCTTTCCTGTTGAGCGCTTTGCAGCTGATGGAGCAGATTGCTCTTGCTTTGAACTGAGAGGAGAAAGCAGAGGTATCTGTCATGCTGAGCTCCCCTGCCTTTCTCTGAGGCCAAAGCTGGCCTTCCTCCACACGGAGGGAAGCCTTCCTGCTCCTGATGGCTCCCTGAGTGCAGCACCCATTGCTGGACAGGAGCTCTATCACCAGCTTTGTACTACACCTGGGGACACTGCGGTGTTTTTTTGCTCCCTCTCCCCAAGCCAGGGATGCAAACGGACAACAGCCCAGGTCTCCTGGCTGCCTGCCACATACCAGCCGTGGGCTGGTGCCTCCTCAGACAGGAAAGGTGGTGCAGGGCTTCTCGTACCTTTGGCTTTCCCATGCAGATGCATCCTCGGGTGCTCGGTGGATGTAGAATTCGAAGCTGAGCATGCCTTTGTTCTCCAGGATGACAGTCTGGGTCTTCTTGGTGCCCTCGAGCATGGCACCGAAGTCGATGGGTGAGGCGGGCTCAATGCTGTACTTGCTGTACACAGCTCTCACCGACACCCTCAGTGGGATCTCGGCAACAGTCTGGCCTCCTTCCCCTGAGCTGCCGTCTATCACCTGTGTCCACAGGAAGGGGTGGTAAACACAGCAAAGAGGCCAGCCTCTACCCCAGTCCCCAGTCTCCACCCCAGGCCTCCATCAGTTTACCCCTCCCTGTTTAAGCACCTCCTCCGGAGTCAGAAGCTCAGCTCCACTTAAGAAGCCTCCCAAATGGTTTTGAAAGACTTTGTTTGTGTATGTAGGAGAGAGGATTCTCCAGTTAAAGCACTCCTTCCACTCGACACCTATCCTGTTTACACTCCCAAAATGTCGAGAGATAACACAGCCTGGCCCAAGCAGCTCACCTGGCAGTACAGGATGGGTTTGTTCTTGAGGAAGATTTCACTTGTGGGGTGGAAGAGCATCTCAATATTCACACCAGGCTGGGAGGCAGTCAGCATGCCCGACCGAGGCTCAACGCTGAAGTGGGATGCCAAGTTTTGCGTCCTGGGACCTGCACCCTTCAGCGTGAAGCTGGGGAGAAAGGGAAGGAATGGAGATCTCTGCAGTTAAAAGTACAGGCACCACCAGCACGGCCAGGACTTTGCATAGGACCAGAAAAAAAAAAACAAAAAAAAAGGGAGAGTTCAGCTCTGCTCAGGGAATCCTGGATCTTGACAGAGAGTGCAGACAATCACAAGGTTAATGCATGAAACCTTGACACCAGAATTTTTCATTTGCTTCTTTACAGAGTCTCAGAAAGAGAAAGGAAGTGACCATCAAAGAAAAGCAATGAATCTCATCATTTCAGTGGCTGAAATTTTTGGGGCTCTCCTTTGGGTTCGTGCTGAGCTGTGAAGAATTGCTGGTTTGTGGCTGGATTCTCTAGTAAAATAGTTGAGATTAGAGAGTCCGGGTTTTGTATTTCCCATGAGGTAGCCAGCATGAAAACAGGTTCTAGCCATTGACAGAGGGAGAATGCAGGCCTGGGAATCTGAAGAAATGCTCACTACCAGGCAGCTGGACTCACCTGTACTCAATGTTGTATACCCCTTTGTTCTTTAGACTCAGGACTTTCTTCACCTTATCTAGGACATTAATGGTTCCAAATTCCAAACTTCCATCTGGACCTGCAGAAAACCCGCAGAGCCAGGTCAGAAATGGTATTTATCAGCTGCAGAACACGCCAGGTCACAAACTACATGGAGGTCTTGACACAAAACCCTTTCCAGCAAGTTTCTGTTCTTGACAGTATTTTCCAGCTATTTGTCTGCCTTTTCTCTTCCTACTCAAATTATCTGCAGGATTAGTAGCTACGGAAATTACTTTATATGCTGTGCTGAGCCCGTGGGAGTTGCCAACTGCCTGTTCCCGTCACTGTTGTTTCAAAGCCCCCAAATCCAATCTGCACGTGAAGCTGCACACTTCAAAGTTCAGAGGGGAGAGACTTAAGGCTGTCAATGCCCTGACAATGCATTATTCCACACCACTTGCAGGGTTTGTGCTTCATGTGTCCATGCCATCCTTGCATGCTATCCCATCCCATCCCATCCCATCCCATCCCATCCCATCCCATCCCATCCCATCCCATCCCATCCCATCCCATCCCATGCGCTTTGGTCGCCCGCCCCCCAAGGTAATGCAGTGCACCTGGACTGCTTTGTCTGGGAGGCGTCCACTGACCTTCAGGCATGTCGATCCTCAGAGAAACATCATAGACCTTTGCAGAGATTTTGATGTTTTCAGCCTGAACAATCCCCAGGATGTTTTCTGTGTCTGAAACCTGAGGCAGCAAGAAACAAACACTGTTCAGATCATTCTTTTGGTAGACAGCCTCCAAGTCCTTGTCTCTGCTGGCTGCTTCCCCTGTGGCCTCCCAGGCTTCACAAGCGTCGGTGGACTCCCAAGCTTTGCTAACCTGTTCATCTCATGGGCTGCCCCAGTGGGATTCAGCTGCAGTAAAAAACCCTATCAGCCCAGCTCTGTCTTCACCATAGAGAAGAAGATGTTCTACCTCAACAGAAGAAGGTCCTTCCTCCCTTGGGAGCCGGGGAGCTAAGAGTGGCCATCCCTGTGTTGCTTCTGGCCTTTGCTATCAAACATGTCTGAGCTCAGAGTCCTTGGAGCAGGGAGACCCTCCGGGGACACTACCCTGAGCAGGAACCCATGGAAGGCTTACTCGCCTCTCCCTCCGCATATGGTTCAATTCCCATATTATTTCATCCACGGCAGCTTTCTCCTCCTCAGGGAGGGCATCATACTCTTCCTCATCCATTCTCAAGGCACGTTCTCTGTTCCTCTGAAGAGCTTCCTCCCGCTGCAGTTCTTTAGCACAAACCAGAGGAGAAACCATGAGTGACAGCAAGCACAGCTGGGTGCTTTGGGAGTCAGCTGCAAGGACTCACAGCTTTTCCCAACCCAGCATATCACACCAGGAGACATTGGGGAGCTCATATCCCTGCTCCAAAATTCAGACAATCCCTCAAACGATGGCCAGGCAGTGAGTTCCTGTGCTTTTCCTGGCTTAAGTGCACCAGGGCTGAGGACAGTTGTTTGTCACTGAGCTACAACAGCTTGAACTTCTGCCCAAGCTTGAATGTTAGAGATTAAGGTGTCTTAAAGCCTCCAGTCTCCTGCAACTCTGAGATGAGTGTGGTTACAGAGGCAGAAGGTGGAAAGATGAATAAAAACACTTCTTACAAGCTCTGCTGCAAACCCAGACACACAGAGATAAGTCTGAGGGCTTGAGAGAGAAGATTTGAGAGGGACAGACATATCTCACCTTCCCTCTGTCTTTCATCTTCCTTCCTCTGTATTTCAGCTTCCTTCCTGGCTTTCCAAGAAGCATAATCCCGATGCACGTGCACCACGTAGATATAATGGCGATTCTTGACAGCTGTGAGTACACAGAGCAGAGAAGATTCCAGGCTTCTTGCAAAGAGGCTCTCCAAGCCATCAAAGACCACTCCCTTGCAGCAGTCTTCGTGCTGCAAATAAAGGGAAGAGTAAGTCAGCCATTGCACACAGGGAGCTCACAGCTGGACAGTAAACCCAGATGTCACAGGGCACCAGCTGTCCTTGTTCCAGGTGCATTAGCTAAGAGCAGCTTGTGTCTGTCCTTAGGCTCTGCCAACTAAGGGCATCTGCAGCTTCCCCCAGGGTTCCCTGCACACAGGCCAGGATCCTCCAAGAGCATGTACAGACCTCCTCCTCTCCGAGTTGTACCTCACTGCCTGTTCTCCGGAGCAGGAATGTCTCCTTTTCCCCACCCCACATACCTTCAGCCTCTCACAGAGGATCTCCACCAGCAGGTGCTCGGGCAGCACACAGCTCAGGCAGTTCAGCTCTTCCCCACAACTGCTGGTGATGTTCAGCTGCTGCGGTGCAGGAGCAGTGGAAACTGTGAACTGTAATGTGGACCATTGTAAGGAAAATACACCCCGGTGGAAAGCCCTGGACAACTCCCACTGCTGGGCTTGCAGCTGGGGTTCCTCACTAGTGGAGACTAGAACAACCCTGCAGTGCAGGCTGGGGGCTCCAGGGGATGGTCCTGGAGGGCCCATCCCCTGGCCAGCAGAGACCCAAGCCTGCAAACTCCTGGTGCAATGGATCCACATACCAGGCCCTGGCTGGCACAGAGCCTCCACTGTAAGCAGCCCCTGCCCATCTCACAGACAATGCAAAGGTCCCAGGCACCAACCCAGGCAGATCATGTTTACCTGGGGTTTGCTGGCTGGCTCCGTCTTCTTTTGCGCTGGTGTGCTCTTGCCTTTGGCATTCTTCTTGTTCATTTTCTCCTGAGAGGCTTGTCTTCTCTTGGCCGGAATGGCGTGCTGACGCTTTTTAGCTGCATAGGGGACATATGGTTCAGGAGGGCTTTGAAAAGCAAGTAGGCACCTTTCACCACAATGGGCACAGCCTTGGACCCTGGAAGGAACGCGGCACTTTTTCCCCAGTCTGCCGGGCACTGGCAACACTCAGAAGCAGCTCCCTCCCTGCTTCTCTTACCAGCACGCTATCCCATCCTTGATTTTAAAGCCAGCACTATGTCCCTCCTAACAACTGTGCATGCAGGTGACACTGCTTGCACAGGAGTTCCCCTATGGATCAAGCCAAGGATTTGTCCTCCAGGACCATTGTTTCCATACACTGCACCCATCCTGCATTCTCCTGTGGAGACCTGCAGCCCTGCCCCGCTTGCACCACCCGTCTCTGCTGAAGCTAAATGCTCCTTGTGGGAAAACCCTGCTGGGACACAGACTCCTTTTCCTTCCGCCAGCTCCCAACCCAGCCAGGTTCAAAAGTGAGCAATGCAAAACTTCCCCCTGCACTGTGGCAGGTCTGGCCTCACCCTGCAGAGCTCAGGCTACCAGCTGCCCAGTAAGCTTCCTAAAAGTCTCTGGTCTCACATGGAGAACAGCCCAACATACACGAGCTGTGTAACCTGACAGTGAGCACAGGTAAATCCCGGGAGACAAGAGCTCATTTGTAGCATGTCTCTGATTGGAAACTCCTCTGGGAGGCTGTCCTTCCCTTCCTCTTGTTTGCAAGGTTACACTCATAGTCAGTCCTCTTGTGCTTAATGAGCCACTTCAGAAGGCTTTTTCCTTGGTAAAGTGGGCAGCAGTTCTGCCTGCTGCCCATGAGAAGCAAGCTTGATTCAGCTTTGAGGAAATAGAAAATATTTGGGAAAGAGACGGGCATGCTTCACCACCCTTAGAAAAATGAACACGTGCCAAGCATGGCAGCGAAGGGGGATATCAAAGAATCCCTGACTGAGCCCTTAAAATTGATTTTTTATTTTTTGAAGACCAGCCAGAGATGCACTTCACCCATGTTCCCTAAGAGACGCAAAGAATGAAAAACTGCTGCTCTGAGTGAGCAGAAGTGGACAGTCATGGTGGGTTTCTCAAGCACTGGCTCTGGGTCTGGCATTTCTCCTCACCAGCATTACCTTCGTTTTTGCTTTTCAGCTCCATGGCAGCCTCGGTGCAAAGCTCCCGGGCACGGAGCCCTGCCTGGCTGCCATCATTGGCAATGGCCTCTTTCACCACGGTGTCAAGGGACAAGGGAGCAGCGTCGTAATGGTGACACAGGGCCGCCGCCATCTCTGTCTTTCCTGAGAGAGAGAGGAGGACTGCTTGGTGACACGTGCACATGAGGCATTACAGGGACAGGCCCTGGAAAAATCTCCAACAAGATTTCAAAGTTAAAAGAACAGGGGGAAATCAAGCGTCCCTCCAGGGGAGGCCATGAGGGAGGCAGCTGGAGCGTGGTTGCCAGCTCTGAATTCTAGAGCCAGGAGGATCATCTCCACCTCCTGTTCGGCTGAGGTCTTTGCCTTAAGCACCAAGGTCCACCAGGATGTATTTCTCCTGCTTGCCCCTCTCCCTGCAGCCCAGGGCTGCAGCTCACATACCTGCCAGGGGTGGCCCGTGGACAATGACAACAATCCCTTTGTCCTGCTGTGCTTCACACCTCTCTGAAGACTGGTCAATGCCCAGGTGGCGAATGACAGCTCGAGAGACAGGATTCCCAGTCGCCTTCACCATGGCCTCAGGATAGAATGGGACAGCCCTGTGATGTGCTGCAGTGAAAAACCAGGGGAAAAGGTCAGCCTCCTGCCTACCTTTGATCCTCCTCATCCTCCCAATCTGCTCAGATCCCGGAAAAGGAGACTTGGTGAAAGCAACATGAGCTTGTTCTTTTGTTGCTAGGAAAGTGCAAATATAAAAGAGCCAGTGATATTAGACCTGGTTCTACTGGCTGAAGAACTCATCCAATCCTAGTCTTTGTGGAATATCCCGATTATTTCCCCAGTCTACGGCAGGCAGATAGGAGCTTGCTTTGGCTACACTCAGGGTTGGTAGAGGATGCCACAGTCCTTCACCCAAGAGTTCCTCCACCAAGCTGGGGAACAGGCAGTTTTTAAAAGCATGGGCTTTCCCCGAAGGTGACAGCGTTCAGGGTGTATGGGTGCTGCGACCACAGTCAAAACAGACGCTGCCAAACCCTCACTGTTTTTCTGACCTGCTTCTGCCTCGCCCATGGCCTCAGCCTCAGCCTCTGCCATGGCCTTGACCTCTCCCTGTTGAGCATTCAGCCTCTTCTGGGCTTCATAGTACTCCAGCAGCTCTGGGGGCAGCGTCTCGCCCACGGCACGGGGAGGCATTAGAAACTTCTTCTGGTACTCAGACCCCACTGCCGTCCGCAGGATCTGTGTGCGCAGGGAAGAGAAACCATACGCAAGATTCCTTCTCTGGCCTTTCATCACACACGCTCAACAAACCCATTTTCTGTCTCCTCTCTTCCTCCCAACAACACAAGCTATTGAAGTCCTCCCACAGCATGTCAGCAGAGTTGGCTTTCCCTGGGGATTGCCTCCGTCGCCCTGGCACAAGCCTGGGAATGCTGGAGTGCTGTGAAGCTTGGGCAGCATGTACATGGGGACCAGACCTGCCTTCTCACCTTCTCCTCCTCAAGGTACTGCTCATCAAAATCCAGGGAGTAAAACTCAATGGGGAAGTTGCATGGGATCTTCACCACCACTGTGGCCTCCACTCCGTCGCTGTCCACCAGCACCCATCCCATCTCTAGTGCCGGGGGGCTGAACTCCAGCCGTGGCTCCAGACCTTGTCCTGACAGGTGCAGCATTAAGCAATTGCTGCTCTCACAAACGTTAAGCTTCAGCTCATTCTTGTAAGACCTCTGAAAAGAGAAAAGTGAAGAAAACTCATCCATGAAGTCCCAGGTGACAGGACCCCAGATACAACGCTTTCTCCAAGGTCAGGGTGTTCCCAGTCCCTCCAAGGTGAATGGAAACCACCAGGTATTTACTGACGCCAGGGACTACAGCGTCTGTAGTAGTCTGGGGCCGAATAACTGGGATAAATCCTGGTGTGCACTGTAACTGGGTATTTGGGCATCAGATGGATCTACAATGGACTGTCAGATGTTTTCACCTAGTCATGCAGGAGTGCAGTGCTCATGAGAAGGGCCCTCGGGGTTACAGTGTCCAGACACAGTCCTGGCACTGCTGCATCAGGCAAACGCCAGCTCCAGGAGAGAGGCAAATGAGCTCTCACCGGCTAGAAATAAGGATCATCTTCACTGCTTAGTGTCTGGCTCTGGGCAAAGCCGGACACAAGATGGTTATGTCTCTTGAGCAATTAAAAGATCCCTGGGACTGTCTGCAGGCACAGAAGCACTTGTGTCCATACCGGTACAGGCCATCAGTTTCCAAGACCCAGCGGCCACAGGCAAACTACTTTTGGGAACGCTCCATCCTTTAAGTTGAATCCCCCGCTGCATGGGATTGTGCAGGCAGGCCAGAGCCCCAGGGACTGCTGGCAGCACAGCACTACAGGTGACTGTCCTGCTGTGCCCAGGAAGGTGTCTGGTGGCTGTTTTGTCTGTCAGTTCTGCAGCAGGATGAGCCTAGACGGACCATTCCAGGATTATCCTCTGCCGGTGTGCAGCTGCTCTGCACCGAGTGTCGCAGCTGCAAATACAGCCGGGCAAGGGGGAGGCTGAGGGGAGTTGGGCACATCCCTCCCGTGTGCCGAGAGGCAGCCACAGAGCCCCGATGCTCTCTGTGCAAGCTCCCTGTGGGCATTTCAAAGCACATCTCACGGCAATGCTCTGTGGGGTGAACTGAGCCACGCTGAGTAGCTGAGTACGGGGCTTGCAGAAAGCTCCCTGCCAAGGCAGAGCTCAGAGCACACTCTCGGCACCAGGCCCTCCTTTCGGCCTCCTGGGCTGACACCTGCCAATCTCACGTCCTCGTTTGGTGTAAACCGGATTTTCAAGTCCTGCCAGCTTCCTGCCTCAAGGGTTCCTTCGGAGGGCATCACTTCAAAGGGACAGGGCTCATCCTCCAGTGCCTGCTTCTTCTGATGTAGGGCTGGTGTCCTGCGTTTGCGTTGATTGTTCCGGGCACAGAAACGAATCCTGTCAGGTCTCCTGGGTCTGCGAGGACAGAGCCTCAGTTCCTGCAGTGCTCTGAGACACTGATACGGTGCTGAGGGCACCCACAGCCACAACAAGCGTGGCCCCCATAGCCTAGAGCTGGAGGGAAAACCTGTAGACAGGGCAGGCAGAGAGGGAACTGGAGTCCTCAGAGGAGGGGGAATGGGTGAAGGTGCTAGAAAAGCAAAGCATCAGCTAATAGAACAGGTCCAGGCAAACCAGCCTTGATCTAGACCCTCAGAAGCTTCCTCAAACACGCTGTAGACCCAAGTGCTCAGGCAGCCACAGGAGTAGAAAGGGCAAGAGACACAAAGAAAACCCAACCAAGAAGTTACGTGTTCAGTGTTGCCCGTGCTTTACCTCCATTACAGGCTGGATGGCAGTAATAAACCAAGTGCAGGGGACATGGAACCAGTTGTAGAGCCGGACTGTCTCAGTCTGGCACTGCCCAACGAGGGTATCCGAGAACTCCAGAGTGTTCTTTGAAAGTCTGAGTGACAGTTCAATGACAGCGGCATGGAGGCGGATGTGAGACGTGGGGCCTTTTTCTACCTGGAGAAGGACAGGGAATTCAGCGGAGGGTGCAGGTGACAGCTGCTGCGGTGCCCAGCCTGCTGCCTGCCCCAAGAGCTGTGGTACCTTGATGGGCAGCAGCACATCCACGTCACCCTGTGGGCGGCAAGCACTTTCAAAGCACACTTCAAATGTCACGGTGTGTCTGGGAGGCAGGTCCTCCATTTGGTCCAGGTCCACACTGAAACCTTGAACAGATGAAAACAAAGCAGCTGAGATACACAAGAGACATGAAATGTGTCATAAGCATGTTTAAGGCCCTACAGGTGTCCTGGCTGAGAAGTCTGGGAAAACCCCCCTGCCGTGCGGTGACCTGGACAAAAACGTAAAAGAGTGCACCTGTGAACACCCCTCAGACACAGCGAGCCTCTGTGTGATGGAAGCACAGCCTTGCCTCAAGGCCACTTTTGGAAGCCTCTTTTCATCCACCAGAGGATCTGACAGGCTGTTTCCTCAATAAAGGCTTAACACAAGTGCGGTGACAGCGTGAACTCCAAACAAAGCACTTCCAAAACACAGCAGACCCCACTGGTTCACAAAACAAGTCCACAGAGTGCCCAAAGAAACTTCATGCTGGTGGGAGCCAAGGGCAGAAGATGCTGAGAGGTGACCGGGCTGATGAGCCCATCTGGCCCCTGCACTGAAGCGTTAGGGCAGTCACAGGCAGGCCAGGTCCTTGGGCATGGCTGGCCAGGAGAATTGAGACTCTGAAGCTCCCAGCAGGGCCACTGAGAAGAAAAAGCTCAGAAACGTCCCCAAGTTCAGTGGCTTAAGCTAATCTGTCTGAGACACCTCCTTCAAGCCCACAGGAAGTGTCTCCAGCACTGCTTACCTGTGTCCTGCAGGACAGACACATCCATCCGGAAGGACAAAAGCATCTCCCCAGGGTTGGTGATCTCCAGAGTGCGTCTCTCAGTGCAGCCCTTAAATACAGACCCCAGGTCCAGGACATACTCAAGCGGCTCAATGCTGGAAGAAGGAGTAAGGACAGTCCTTAAACCACAGCCTGGCTACAGTTTCAGGTGGATGGAAGATGCAAATAAAGTGGGTAATTCTGTATTCATTGCTGTAAAAACTCAGCTCAAGCATAGGAAACCCGAGGCCTGACCACCTGGCAACGACTTTGGGAAATCAGGAGGAGTGCAGGTCCTAGGTTTTATCAGCCACCCATGGTAGCTGAAACTAAAATTAGTTTAAAATGGACACTGGTTGCAGCTCCTCTGCCATGAAAAGCCAGTAGAGGTGAGTACACTGGGCCTCCACTGGTCTCAATGAAACTGCTTAGCCTCGTGTACAGCCTGAGCCTGAAATTGCCTCAGGGCCTAGAAGAAAGATTTGCCCGCACAGGAAATCTTCATTGCCCTGCAACCAGATCATATGATCTGTTCTGCAGAGCATCTTCCTCCTGAATGGAAGCCTCCTGTGCTTGTGCTGCATCATGATGGCGCAAAGGGAAGAGACCAAGGAACCTAGATAAGCCCTGCCACCCCACCAGGATTCGAGCCATCTGAGTTTGGATTTTAAAGTGTTTGCTGACACGTGCAGTTCCCTTCTCCGTTTGTCTAGTGTGCTCTGTTAGTTGGAACCAAGACGTCAGCTGGGAGTTGTCTCTTCTAGCGCTAGTCAGCAGGGACAGAATTTATGCGGCCTGGAAGGGCTTGAAGGTCTGCGCTGGGTCCCCTCAGCTGCAGGGACAGAACCCCACACCTGTGGGGAGCTGAGCAGTCCAAAGCTCAGCGTGGTGCTGGGGAAGGGAGGACACTCCTCTGCTCAGACGTAGCCTGTCAGCCACCGGGACCAGACCCTTTCTGAAGTCCCTGGCTATTCCCCAGTTGTGCAGACACAAGGATCTCTCAGGACAAGGAGACATTGCTAGATGTTCCCCACGGGGCACCTGGAGATGGGGATGGGAATCCTTACTCACTTGATAAGACTCTGGAGCAGCTCCTCGTCAGGGAACCCGCTCTTCAGGGGATGGGATGAGAGCTTTTGCTGCACCTCCAAACCAGCCTTCTCTGCCATTATTATCTGCAGCTGGGCGTCTGTCTCAGAAAGGATCCCACCCTGCTGCTGTTGAGAGGGGCTGTGGGGTCCTCCTGTCTGGCTGCTCAGTGTCCGTGACACCGCCTGCTCTTAGCCAGGACCTCATCTCCAGGGAAGTCACTCCCACACCTTTGCCTGCCCAGCCACTGTTGGCAAAGCTGATCTGGCCGGGCAGACAGACAAGCCAGGAACCTTCCAGAGCTCCAGACCCTTGCTTGCCCCCAGCCAGTACCAAGGCAGCTTGGACAAAAGCTGTCTTGAAAGGGAACCGGGAAAGCCTTGAAAGCTTTGTGTCTTGAAAAGCACAGCTTGGTAGCTGGTGCCTCGTGGAGATGAGCACGGCCAGCACAGTCCCAGGGCACAATCAGGCACCTACTGTTTGGGTCTGTAAATCTGACAGGGCTCGGGCTGGGACCAGCAAACTCCCCAGAAATGACCTGCATCTCCTTCAAAGCGCCATCAACTCCATCCCTTGAGCATGGCCTTCAGGATCTCTCCCTGGGGTAGCCAGGAAGCTGGTGCAACCCCAGAAGAGACCATGACCAGAGTGGCAGCCCTAGGGGCAATGCTGAGGTGACACATGGCTGTAAAGTGGGCAGGGAGGTCCCAAATGCCATCAGGGCACCAGGAAGCTGCTGTGGGCTGCAAGGGCCTCAGGTGACACGGAGAGGGTGGCGTGTGCCAAACTGGGCTGCAGCTGTTCTTACTGTATCGCCAGAGCCAAGCAAGCCGGGCTTCCGGTTCTGAGTCTTCCGATTCCGAGTCTTCGAGGTCTGAGTCTTTGAGGTCGGAGTCACCGGGGCCTGAGTTTTCAGGGTCTGAGTCACTGGGGGCTGAGACTTCAAGGTCTTAGTCTTCGGGCTCTGAGTCTTCTTCACAACAGCTGATTCTTTCCTTTGACTTGGTTGTTGCTGCTGTTTTACATGCCGTTCCAATGGCTCCTTATACTTTTCATTTCCTGAAGGAAGAAAACATCCACAAAGAGAAGTGTGAGCAAAGTGCCAATCCCATTAAAGCTGGGAAGTCCCTGCCTCCCACCACTGGTTCCTTCCAGAAAGAAATCCCTCAAGCCCTCTATGGAAAGTGGATGCTGCTGCTCCTCTCTGCATCCTCACCCATCTGCCTCCCCACAGAGGAGCATCTCATCCCCTGCAATGTCACACAAATCCAACCCTGCCAGAAGCCCTGCCAGCCTCTCCTAGAGCTTTCCCAAGCCTTTCAGTCTAGCCATCACCCTTCAGAACCCTGCCAGATGTGCTGGCAAGCTCTGCAGGATGGTTCCTGGGACAAAGACCACATGGGATCCTTGCTCAAGACTCATGAGGCAACCAGAGAGCTTGAGTTGGTCTGGGAGTCCTGCAACCCTCCAGGCTTGCTGGAGGTGGGCACGAGCTGCCCCGTGGGCATATGGTAGGGAACAAAACCAGAGGGGCCCCTCCTGGAGGCAGACAGGCAGTGCCCACCTTTGATGTTCCAGGGCAGGTTCACACTAAACATGGGAAAGGATGCTTCTCCTTTCAGACGGATACTTTCTGGCTCCAGGTCACCCACTTTGAGGTGGTAAGTCCTGCTGAAGGCTCCTGGTAATCCTGGCACGTAAGAAAAATTCAGCTCTTGCGTCTCGCCAGGTGCAATGGAGCCCTGCAGGGACAGGAGAAGAGAGAGGGGATGCATCAGAGTTTGATGGGGAATGGTTCAGGGGACAGACAGGCTGAGAAGACAGGTTCTCATCTACAAGAAGCCATCAAACCACACCACCATCATGATAAATACATTACAGTGTTGGCTTTTGCAATTGTTAGAGTAAACACTGTATGTTTTATAATGTTGACTTTTGTAAAAGAAGTTTTGCTGAAGTTTAGAGTTCTTTTAATTCAAATGTTTTGTTGTGATACCAATGCTGGTGAAGAATTGTTGTAATATTAACATTTAACCAATGAAGGAATTGAAGCCTGTTGAATGTGTCAAAAAGTAACAAAGGACCAGGACTAGGACAACCGCATATGCTCCAAAAAGGCCGGACGGAGAAGGAACTCTGTTAAAACGTTGGAATACAAAGAACTGCTTGTAAATACGCATTGGGCTGATGCAATACCCCGGCTATACAAGGGGTGTTGTGTTGACTGGTGTGTGCCTCTGGCTGCAGCTAATGTGGCTAAGCAGGCAGTGCTGTTCCTTCTGCTTTATTGACTTTGGCCCCTATTGTCTCATATTAAATTTTCTTGAAATTTTAACTGATGAGTGGGCTTTGCTTCTCACACCTCCTACCTTCCTTGTGCCCAAAAGATCGAGCCACTGACCCGGGGGGTGCAGTGTGTCCTCCCAAGAGCTCATCTGCCTGCAGCCCCAGCACAGCCTGATGTGATGTGAGCACAGCTCTGCTGCTCATGGGGTTCGCCCTCTGCCAGCAAGAGCCCGCCCCAACAAGAAAAGGCTTTTTTGGCTATGGAAGAGAAGCCCTCGCACTCAGCAGGGCCAGCAGCTCCTCCCATCCCTTGTAGGACAGGCATGAAGAAATGGGAAAGCAAATCGGCTCCCTCTTCCCACTGCAAGGAGGGACAAAGGCAGGAGTGCTGCTTCGGCTCAAAGACACCCAGGCAGGACTGAGAAGCTTGGACAAATGGTGGGATGACGCTGCAAATTTTTCTCATCGCTCCTCCAGCCCCGCTGCTCCCCGGCCCCCTCACTGCCCCACAAAGCCTCTGCACAGCACAAAGCTGCAGGAGGCAGGGACCAGCACGCCTACTGAAGGGCTATGTAAGTGGTTCTTAGCCCTGGCAGTGGGGAGGCAGGGCAAAGGACAATGTCCTGTGTGATCACACAGCCTGGGTAAGGCGACCCTCAGAAACGCTCCAGTGCCAGCAGCCTGACATCTCAGCCGTCGGGGTCCCCAGAGTGACTGTGAGGTGCGGTGGCGTGATCTTTATCATGAGTTTTAATGTAAGATAGTTGTTCTTTGTACCCTGGTTCAGTGCCGTTGTATTTTTAGGTCCCTTTTGTTACAAACTGTAAGCTTCTCCCTCAGCCTGCCCCACATACAACCCCTGTTTGGTTCACCTTTCCCGCCTTGGTTACCTGTCCACCATTCGTCGGGAAACCCTCCCACCCTGCCAGTCACCCAGGGCCTGTCCCCCGGGTCCAGAAGCTTCGAAGGGAGATCTCTGGCGACTGGCTGGATTGGAAGCTTTCCCCTCCTTCCTTCGGATCATTGGTATTTAATGTTAATGCTTGTTACGTCAGTAGACACTCCCCAGTTATACCCCACTGGTTGCACGTGGACCCACCCTGAGCTTCCAGCCACTGTATAAAACCCTCTCCCTCCTGAGATTCAGGGTCTCCCTGAAGCACCGGTCGCAGGCTGAGGGCTCCCTCCTTCCTACCAATAAACCCAAGTTGCAGTCAGGCCTCTTGAGAGTCCCGTCTTTCTTCCTCCGCACTCGCAACGTGGCAGGGCAGGTCGGCAGCCAAGATCCCACATTTCTATAGATCGTGTGGGGGCGTGTCGGGGCTAGCCGGCCGTGGGAGGACACGCACCGCCGCAGTGGGGAACCAATTCCATTTTTATTTGTGCCTCACCATATGTTATAAATCCATTTTCTGACACGGGGTGAAAAATTACTACAGGGGCTGCAGTCGCGTTGGGAGCCTTAACACACTCCAGGCGTGGAGGAGGTTGCAAGGAGAAGATGCAGGCAGGCCCCGTCTCGGGGGGGCTGCAAGCGACCTCTCCCTTGGGGGAGGGCAGACCGCGAAGCCCGGGCAAACTTTGCCCGTCTGACTAAGTCTTCCTAGAAGGGCTGAATTACGGGAGGAATCTCGGCGCACAAAAGCAGTTAACGCTGCCAATTTCCCCCCGCCATTTTTGGTTGTGGTCGTGCCGGGAGCACCTGGAGGGCCCGGCTCCCTGCAGAGCCGCTCCTTCCCCGCCTGCCTACCCCGCTGTCGCCGCTTCCCCGCCGGCCACGGCCCCGCAGCGCTCCGCCGTTGCCCCGCGGGAGCAGCCGCCGCGCCGGCCGTGCCCAGCCGCAGCTGCGGAGCCCGGACGCCGCAGCCCGCGGGACCGCCGCGCCTGCCGCGGGCGCGGAGCGCGCCCAGCCCGCCGCGGCAGCACGCTCGGGGCGCTGGCCGCACACGGGCTCCTGCTCCAGCCGCCGAGCAGGACGCCGACACAGCGCCCCAGGCTTCCAGCGGTACCGCTCTGTCCCTGGCTTCTGTTACTCCCTCTGTTGTTCATTCATTTTTCTCTCTCTGCTCTCTTTTCTGTCCCCTTCTGGTCGGGGCCGTACCCTTTCTTTACCAATTTCCAGATGTAATATTTGCTGCGTTTGTGCCTTATTTTCGCCCGAGAAATCTATCAAAAAGAATTCTCCTCTGCTCCCCTTACAGCGGGACGGGACAGTGACCAACACACTTGTGCCTTCCGCCGGTGTCTGCCGTGAGACAGCAGAGCCACCCGCCAGCCAAGGCCGTGGGGGAGTCTATCAGGACAGCACTTGTCTGACCTTCTCTGCTCCCAGCAGAAATCGCTCACACCCTTCTCTCTCTCATGGCTGGGTTTGGGGTATTCCCCTCTGACTTGTTTGTCCCTTTCCCCCCCCGCCCCCTCTTTTTTCCCCTTTCACACTCTCCTGGGCCACCCGACACAGGGCTGGGGTGAGTCACTTGTGCTACTTACTGCGGTGGGCTTGACCAGAAACACACCAGGCAGATCTTGGTCTGCAGTGCTAGGGTTTAGCACCCAGTTGAATTCCATATTGCAGGTGTTCTCCAGGGTGACCGTGGTGTGATGAATTTCATTAAACATCTGGAGAGAAAGCACAGGAGCAGGAAGTTACAGACCCGGGCCTGGTGCTGGGAATTTCCTTCCTCTCTCCCGGGGTTGAAAGCAGACCTGGGAGCAGGGACCAGGGAGGAGATACGGGCCCTTGGGAAGCTGGGCAAGCCCCAGGCACAGGGCACCTGCACAGGACCAGGGAGCTCTGGCAGCACACAGACATGTGGTGACGACCACGTGAGGGCCAGTAATAAATGAACCAGGGGACACAGGCCCTCTGTGCTCTCAGGGGTCACCAACTGCCAGGAGAAACAAAGGAGGTGGCACTGAGGTGCGTGAGATGAATCCAAGAGTTACGAGGTTAAAGAAAGAAAGTTGTTGGTTCTTGCGTGTTGTTGTTTGGATTGTTTGGATTTGTTCAGGTCGTGTTGTTGGGTGTTGCTGTGAGCTGGGAGAGGGGCAGGGTTGAAGACCTGACTAAAAGGCAGTAGGATGAGAGGGGAGGGGACAGAAGAGTTGGCGGTCAGAGAGAATGGAAGTTCCCGAGTACCATCCGATGGGAAGGAGGACAGGGACCACCCTGGCCGGGTAAAAAGAATAAAAGAAGCCGTTTTGGTGAAAGGGGTGTGTGTGCTGGGCTCCCGGCTCTCGGGGAGGGAGACACACCCGGCTCAGCTGAATTGTTACTAATGAACAGTTTTCTTTTGCTTCAATGACTTTGTCCCCATTGAATTGTATCTAAAAGCCAGTGCATTTCTAAGACAGGCATTCCAGAAGAAAAGGCACCTGCACGCAAGTATTGGCAAGCAACATACTGCAACAAGGAAGTCACACAGGGCTACACAGACAGGGCCAGCAGCTGAAAATACCTGTGGGCTTTCAACTGAAAAAGAGCGAAGTGGGGATTCTTCTGGGACAGTCTCTGCAACTGTAGTGACTGGAAGCCCAAATTCTTCCCCTGATTATTGTGTGGGTTAAGCAAGAGCTTTATACAAGAGCATCTCCTTGGAGGTCAGGCTTTGGGAATGGATCAGCAGAGGGATGTCTCAGGGACATGTCCTTCAGAGCATCCCCACTGGGACCCTGCCTGCCCCAGGAGGCAGTGTTTCTCAGGGTACCTTTCTCAACATTTTGGGGAGGCTTGGAGATGACCATTTGAAACCAGCTTGGATGCCAGATTTGTCCCTCAAAGGTTGTACTTCCAAGCCCCAGGCCAACAAAGGGGCTGGGAAGGGGAGGGAGGCCTGGACTGAGGCGGGCAGGAACCCGCTGGCCATGGTTGCAGGGCAGGGAGCTGTGCCAGGGGACATGTGGGGTACCTGTAAGCCACAGTCAATCTCCCGGGAGCTCAGCAAGTAGCTGACACGTGAGGCCTCCCCGGTCAGCTTCACCTTGTAGGTGGGGCCTCCCTCCACGTGGCACAGCGCCGTGACACGAGCGATGGTGTCGAGAAGGCCAAAGAAGGTGAAGGAGGCCTGCTGTGTCTCTCCTGGCTGCAGCACACCCGACATCGGCAGGGTACTGAAAACCTGGACGGAGGACAGGAGAGACTGAGGTGTTGAGCATGGAATTGGATGCAGAAGAGCTTCTTGGAGCAAAGTGCAGCTGTAGCCAGAGGGGACTGTTCCTCAAACACAGCCAGAATCATCCTAATCTCATCTTGTATCCATGCCACTGACCAGTGGAGGGACCATGGGGAAAATCTTCTCCCATACTCGCAGATCAATGCATTAATTAATACACTACATGAAAGTGAACTGGGATGTGTCCTGGCAGTAGAAATTCTCTCTGATGCACAACTTGCCCTTAAAAAGCATTTCTTACTGCTTTTAGAAAAGGAGGCGACTCAGAGCCAGAGCTCTTGGAGCTCAGGGAAGGATTCCAGCCCAGTTCATCTGACTCCTGATGCTTTCCCCGCCCCGCTCTGATTTCTATGCCGCTTTCTCAACGTGCTCCAGCAAAAATTTCCTAAGGACCACCTGATGAGGTCCAAGGGGAGCAATGCCCTCCATCGGTGCTGCACAGCGTCCTTGGGCAGCCCTACAACATGTCCTGCACAGCCTCTCTAACAACCAGTTGCTTCAGCAGCACTTTGCGATGGGTCCGGAGGGATGTGAGGCCCCGCTGTGGGCAATGCTGAGGGCCACCAGTGGGACTGGGAGCTACAGCCCTGCTTGCCACACTGGAAAAGTGGGAGTGAGACAGATTCCCTCTTACCTTCTCAGTTTCGAGGGGAGTGTACCCTAAGTCCATGAAAAAGGTGACTCCCTCCAACCCTGGTGGGACGTAATACTTCTCCCAAGTACGTGGTGGCACCTGAAAAACAAGCCATTTTCTATGCTAGGAGGAAGAGACAGCCACTTTGCAAAGTCTCATTTTGTAAGACAGCTTCAGAGCCACCACTGCGATACCAGCTCTTGGGTGAAGAGAGAGATCTGGAAAGAGGTCGTCTGGCTGGGTCGGGAAGAGGGTACATGGAGATCAGGACTCATCACAGCTTGCTCTGGGAAGGAAGCTGGAGGTCCTATCATCATGATGCAGACAAAAGCCTCATCTTACATTGTGAAGAAAACAAGGCAAAAAACCCACACTCAACACAGCATCTGAGCAGGTTTCTCCAAGGAGAACTCTCCTGTTTCTCCCTCCCACACACCCCATGTCCAGCCACCGGCCCTGCTGCCCAGCCCGCTCTCAGGGCACAGGACAGCAGGGCGGCAAAAAGGGAGGTCAGCACGAGCAGGACTTGTTGGTGGCAAGCTAGGGAGGTAACGCAAGCAGTAGGTGTACAAGAAAATCTACCTCTGCTCCTGAAGATTGGCCAAGATCCCGTGATTCTTCCAGGGCTGTGGCTGGCTCCTCCGCTTTTCTAATCTTGAAGTGTCTCCACTGAGTTGCCGGCTTATCCAAAGGGAATGACACCGTCGTCGGTGGTTTGGGTTGGGATTTAGGTGGGCAAAGCTCATGTCTGGAAAAGAACGTAACTATGACCAGGGACCTGCAGTGGGAGGAAAGGACACCTGCACCAGTAGCTCCTGCTCAGGATGCAGCCCCTGGGTGGGTGCTGGTGCGTTGAACTGAGAAATGGTTTGATCCAGCCCTTCCCAATCCAGGCTGGAGCAGGTCCCATCTAAAGGTGGCCCAGGGCTGACACTGAGGTAGCAGTGGTGCAGGCAGCTGCTACTGCTCGCAGCGAGGAACTACAGTGGACACAGATTAACACCTTGTGGGGATGCAAAAAAACACAGTGGGAGAGGAAAAGACAGGGAAGGCAAGAAAAAGGGGAGATTTGAGGCACCAAGGGGCAGACCCAGCCAGTGATGAGCCGGCACAGCCCCCCCAGCGCCCAACGCCAGAAACTCTGCGGCTTTACCAGGTATTTATCACGAATGTTTCCCTGAGAGTGTTGGGGAGGTTGGCTGACATTTTCCAGCACTCCCGGGTGACTCAGGTCACATTCCCCATTTTAAATTGAAGCAGGTGCTCAGGGTAACTCTGCTTGTGTTTCTAATGCCACGTGAGGGACAAAGTTGTGCCATGCCTGCCTGTCACCCTGCTGAGATACAAGCGCTTCCCACGCAGTCAAACACAACCTGGATGCTCCATTCCCAGACAGGCATTCAGTGCCTGCTCCCCAGAGAAAAACTGTCTTTCGCTTTGTAGCTTGTTATCTAAGGCTGGGTTTCATTTCTGCATGAGGCGCTCTCTCACCATAACCCCCAAGAGATCCCTAATCATCTGTTCCACTGTCTTTAGTTTTAATGAATGGTTTGAGGCAACTTCACAGGACCATGGTGCCCAGACAACATTTTTCACTCTAAAGCAGTGGAGCGAGAGGCAGGGATAGGAGATGATGTGATGAACAAGTCCTGCTGTCAAGCAGTACAGAACCTATAAGGGACATGTTGCAGTGGGGAAAAGTCAACGTGAGTAACAAGTGTCACAAAAGAGGGTCGTGAGGAATCCAAGGTGTCCACTGAAAGCTGACCCCTGGGAAAGAATTTGTCCTGGCACTAAAGGAGTTGTCTCAGAAAAGAAGGAAAGGGAAGGTAACAAGAGGTTCAGCATCAGCCCAGTTGCTAAGTAGCTCTTTCTCTGGTGTTGGGACTTTCTGGGCGTCCTCCAGCACAGCGCAAGGGAGGAAGGCAAGGAGCAGAGAGCAGCTCCTGCAGAGAGGACCCATCCCAAAGCAAAGGGGCCAAAAGGGCCTCCAGCAGCACTGTGGCAGCTGGGACTAGGAGCCCTTCATCAGGGTGGACAGTGCCTCAGGCCACGGAGGTCTGAGAAAGCAGCCTTTGCCCCAGCTTTCCTTCCCAGGGGAAACCACGATGAGCACCAAATTGGTGGCAAACCTATTCCCTGAGCATCCAGCCTGACCGCAGCCGGTCAGTGTTATTTGCACAAGGACAAGGCAGAAGCAGTTTGTCAGCTCCTAGGCAAACAGCTTTGTTCTTTGCCAAGTACTAACAGGACACCAGGAAGAAGAGCTTCAAGGACAGGGCAAAGGTGCACATACCTCAACTTCTTCACATGGTCGTCCATCTGGAATGACCAGTGGTACTTGACGGGAAGTGGGCTGCAGTTGGTCATCTCCAGAGAACGCTCCTGTTTCGTGCCAGCCACGATGCCGCCAAATTCCAGGGTGCTGGGCTGGATTTGGAGATTTGGGAAGTGGGCTTCCCCGCAAAGGGTGATACGCTCCACATAAGGATGGCCCCTGACCATTTCTATCTTCAGGATCTTCATTGTTTTCCAGCTATTAAAATCCAGTCCATAAGCTGGGTCAAATGCGATGTAGAGGTGACAGGTCTGCCCTACGTCCACTGTCACAGGCTGCAAGCAGATGAACAATAATTAGTCACCTGTGGGATGACATCCCAAGGTCTGACAGCATGAACCAGTAAATGCTCCAAGTGTGACACCAGCATGGGCTTCTCAGTTCATCGTTCATTTCTTTACAGCAAGGGTCTGACTGCGGGCACCACACTCGAGTCCAGGATTCCCTCAGGCTCACGTTTCTGTGCTCAGCAGCAATACAAGGGGTGGCTGCTGGAGAGCTGGGATGCTTTCCAGGAGACACCTTCACGGCATGGCTTGCCCAGACCTAGTTGCCTGCTCCCTTCTCCCTGTGCCTGAAAGCCAGGGTGGATCTTCTCAACTCAGATAAGTTTTTGATTCCTTCAGCAGCTCTGCTGATGCAGTTCAGGCCATCCCACTGCTGACGCTACAGATTAAACTTCTTGACTTAAGGACGTCCCAACAGAAGTGCATCACCGCATCCCTCCTCTTCAAACCCCACTGCAGGAGTCCGGGGCTGCTCACCTGGCCATGTGGGAGTGGCTGCTGGTCCTCACTGCAGACCTGAAACGGCTGCTCCAAGTAGAGCATAAGGTCGAGTGGCAGCCGGCAGGTGTTCTTTATAGCCAAAGGCTGGTACTGCAGAGTCAGGACATCACTGGGTTTCTACACAAACAGGAGACAAGGAAAAACAACCTCAGCTAGCCACAGACCCAACCTCAGCTAGCCACAGACCTGCTTCTGCTGCATCTCGCAGTTTTCAGTCCCAGAAGTGCACGCATTTCTTTTTACCCTTTTTATTTGTTTCTACACTTCCAGGAGATTTTTCTTTACAGCAGATGCTTTTCATGTTTAGAAACCACAGCACCCTCTGGGGGACAGGGAAACACTCCCAGGTACAGATGAGCAAATGGGGCCCTGAGAGGAGGCAGCTGCTTGAACAAGATCTACACCAGAAAGGGAATCCAGACCATTTGTCTCCAGTTTTGTCTCTCTATTGCACAGAGCAGCACTAGATGATCTTCACTCACATACAGCCATTTCTTACAACCTTATTGGCTCATAAAGCAGCTTGTCTGCAGGATGCGTCCTGCAGTCCCTGCTACAGGGACAAGGTGTCTGTGGTCTCAAAGCTATGATCAGCCTAGGCTCTTCCTTCCTTGTCTGCATTCTGCTGGGCTTCCTGCATGGTTTAGAGAAACCAGGGAGTTTGGGAAACTAGTTCTGCATGTACTGGTATCAAATAGGTGCCATAGCATGCAATAAATCAGTTTGTGTGTGTGGCGTCAAGCAGAACCCAGGCAGAATCCGGGAGAGCTGAAAAGCTTCTAATTACATCGGAACTGCCTGTTCCAGGGATTCTGTACTTGAGTGGAAACCTGGGAACCAGAGGAGAGGCCTGAAACTACAGAAACCAACTAATGAAACATCTTCTCTTTTTCAGACAACTTGCAGGAGAGGGAAGCATGATGCTGGACTTGGGATCCCGAGATTAAAGGGCACCTGCTCTGCCTCAGTGTTATCATCACTGCAGCTGCAGGGTGTCTGGGGGTGCTTTGAAGCAGGTGAGGCTTAGGGAAATGCACAGAGCTATACCATATAGCTATACCATACAGCATTCATGCCAACAGCAGAGAAGGCAAAGAGACACAGGAGATGCTGGGTTTTTCCTTGTCAGCCTGAGGAATTCACAGGAATCTCCATTTTTTCCCTGCTTTCCTACAGCATCGGTGTACAGACATCACCGTGCCCTGGAGGATCCTCAGAAACCTCCCTTTACTGTGAGCAGAGAAACTGGCATTTCTCTGGAGGTGGCCACGATCCTCCTTGGCAGTGCAGCTGTAATTGCAATTTTACTTTGGGGACGTTAAATACCAGTCTCATCTCTAAAAGCATCTCCCCTCACTTTACAAAGTGCCTCAGGAAGGGTAAAGAGGGGCTTTTACACAAGCACACCCCGCCCTCAGCCATGCTGTTCAATGCCAGGATGCAATCCAGACACTTACTTACCTTCTCCACCCGGAAAGAGAATTGTCTGGCTGATAAATTTATAGTGGGATCAATAAACTCGCAGGTAATGGTTGCTTCTGTTATCTTCTTCATCGAGCCGCCTGTCCCAATGACAGCTTCGCAGATGGCGTAATTCTGCACCACCTGCATGCAAGAGTCACTTGTCACCAGGGGGTGGTGGCAGGGCATCCAGCAAATGCCCAGCATTGGCTCAGCACCCACCACCCACCACGCGCCCTATTCCTGCCACAGAGTTATGGTCACTGCCCGCTTTTCTTCCAGTGATGCAGCTTATTTATTTTGCACTCAACTGTCTGTAGCACTGCACCCCAATAACCACAAAAGGCACTTGTGAGAAACTCCCCCCCTTCACATGGCTTTTGGTTTACTCTGTGCTTACCCCAGATGAACCACTTGGCACTTGTTTAATTCACTTTCTTTTTGGGCTCCTAGTCTAAGTGGTACTAACTTATTTCTCTGCCCTTCTTTGCTGACAAAGCATGCAACGCTGTCTGCCCCAAAAGAGCAGTATTTCCTTCTACCCTTACTTCGGGATCAGCACTAGGTTTTGGTGGCTGTGGAATCACAATAAAGCTGTAGCTGGTCTGATGGTGACCAGCAAGGAAAGTAAGTGGTGCTGCCACAGAAACGTGTGGTCTTAAACCAGTTTCTTGAAGGCCCCTGCTCATTTCCCCAGGCAAATGTCAAGGGACTGTGGAACGAGCCCAGGGGAGGGGATCTGATGCTTCCCCAGCTCAGCCCGTGGTGGGGACCTCACCTGCGCCTTGCGGGAGAAGCCTGGCAGCACCAAGTCCACAGACTCTCCTGGCTTCAGGTCCATTGACAGCGGCTCCAGCCCAAACACGGGGGCCGTACGTTTGCGCCTCTGGGAATCACGTTTGGCCTTGGGGCTACTGTGGGCTGAGGTGCTCTGGCCCTCCTTCCCAGCTGGCCTGTTACATTCCACCTTCCAGAAGAGCTGATGGAAGTGGTGGCCCCCATCTGTTAGTCTGAACTGACGAGCACAGGGAAGGAGGCTAGAAGAGAAACCAGAATGGAAAATAGTATGGGAGAAGCTATTGTCCTGGTCATCAGATTGCTCCCAATGAGGATTCTGAGCTGTTAATAGCTTGGAGACCGTCTTCATTTGCAGCTCTTAATGTGGACTGGGAACAGTGTCTGATAAGCTGCCCTTCTGATGTCGTTATTGCAAAGAGGAATATGTTTCTAATGGTAATGTAGCATTTTCCAGGCCAGGCTAACAGGATCTGGTGTTTTCCGCCAAAATGTGTGTTCTGGGGTGATTCATACTGTTACTGTATTTTGCATTAATCTGCACCCGAAACTGTTATTGAATCTTTGAGATCCTGCACCTGAGGCCCTTGTGTGCGGGGGTATGATTGCAGGCATTTTTAAAAGCCAGCGCGGAGGAAGTTTCTGGACAATCCCAGCAAGCTGCTAGAAATCATCTGTCTGCTCTAGGAGAGGAAACCAGGGGAGCAGGGGCTCTCTCGTTCGTAGAAGCTTTGGTTTTGCACTGGTGGTCATTTGTAGAAACTTCATTTCGCAATCAGAAACTGTTTTGAAGTGAACTTTGCAAACTCTGCTGGCAACGGAAAAATGAGCAAGGTCCTGTGTAGAAGTGTACCTCACCTGGTAGGGTTTGCAGCCCCACAGTGGCAAGGAGGCTTCCATTTAAGGGAAGGATTTGGGTTCCATTCTTTGTTTCACTCATGAGGTAAAAACCAGAGGTTTTGATACCTTTTTTGGCCTTGTGCCAGGACGGACGCAGCCCTTGGATCTTTGAGACTGTGCCTCAAGCCCTGTTCCTATTTCTATTGGGCAGGATGCCAAGAATCCGGCCTGGATTGTTACATGCTTAAGAGAATAGAGGAAGATCCTCAGGGCATTTTTGGGGTGTTGTAGCAAGTGCAAAGGTCCTCCTTGCACTCGGCACAGCTTTTTCTCTTTTTTCTGCATGGCTTCTTATTTTCACCTTAATGAAAACAGTTTTGCTTTTCAAACACCTCTGATCATGCTGCCTCGCTAATATTTTAGGCCATCCTGAGGCTGCCGGTCAAACCCAGAGGTGATGCACCTGAGAGGGCACCCTAACATTCTGGCCTCCCGCACAAGCATCAGTCCTGGGCAGGCAGGGCAGCAGCAGAGCCCACGAGCAGCGTGAGGAAGCGTTGGCAGCGGCACTGCAGGCCCCACACAAACCAGCAAGTTTCCATCTGCCTCTGGAACTGCTCTGCGGGCTCCTGCCTTCCCAGGGGGGTCGTCACCCTCCCGTCTCTTTGTTCCCAGGGCCCCTGCTTGCCTGGCAGGTGCCATTTTGGAAGGGAAGGGTGCGATGCCATCTTCCCTTGGTCCCGCAGCCACACGGAGGGCCCGCCTCATCCAGGCGCCATTTTGGGAACCTTTTGTTCTGGGGGAGCCTGCGAGATCATTACTTGACCAAGTGAGGACATAGATGTGTTAGAACTGAAGGCAATTCAGTGGCAATTGAGCAACTGGTTTCTCTTTCAGTGGTTTTTGAGGGTACCTAGCAACGCTCAACTGGCCATCACATGTCTCTAAAGGTATCTCTGCCTTCAGGGAAGGAGTCAGGGTCTTTGAACACTGAAGAAGATCGTGCCTGAAGGACTACAGCAAAACTGCTCCTTGTTGAGACAGAAGGAGAGGTGGGAGTGGGAGATCTCCTACCTGAATTGGTATCCCAAGTTGAGCTCCGGGGCAAGTGGTTTGTCTGTGACAATTGTGGTGCCAGTGCCAAAAGCCAGGAGGGTGGAGGTGGTCCAAAGTCTGTTCCCAATGAACAGCTGGAGAGCATCAGCAAAAACCCCAGTGTCATCCAGGGTTGCTGTGACAGTCACATGAACATCACCCCTGGCGGGGATCACTCCTTCCCTGGGTTCAATAACATAGCAGTGAGGTTTACAAGCCTGTAAGACACGCATAATGTGCATTTAGGATGGAAACCATACACCCTGGTCTCTTATGGGGTGTAAGAAAAGGAGAAGACTAAAGAGGGGAGGATAAAAATCCTAAAGGCCTAATTTCCCTAAATTTAAGCTGCAGTATTGGGGAACAGCAGAGCTTACACAACCTGTATTTTCCCCTCCTTTAACAGACTCTCACCTAATTAACCCAGTTTTGCCCAACCCAAGGGACGCTTATCCTCAGGAGAGTGTTCCTTCCCCAGTCCTTCTCTGGAGTGTGTGCCAAGGAAAGCTGCTTTCTCTCTCCTGGCTTCTCACAAAGGCTCAGGGCCAGAGGAAGTCATGACGGCTCAAATCCCACTCCAGAAACCACACAGCTGGAGGACACTGCTGAGAGCCTGAAGAATATCTCCGCAAAACCAGTTGAGCAAAACCCCAACACCAAACTATCCTTTCCCAAGAGGCCCTCAATGCTTTTCAACGTCCCCTAAAGGACCGAGGCCCTCACTTCCCACTGATCATCCGCTGTAGAGAGGTGCCCCAGGGCCTTCTGCTTTGGAAAAGTCACCTCTAAATGGTTATGGCAGAGCAGGAAAGAAGGAAGCAGAGGGAAAACTGGATGACATGTGCTCAGTGGGCATGGCCCACTCTTCCTAAGAACTCGTGTCCTCTGGTTTCTCATGGGCTTCACAGATTGGCCAAGAGAGCTGGAAGCTGCCCAAAGGAGGGAGGAAAGGCCCCGCACCAGCACAGCTGTACAGACACAGCTCTGCAGGTCCAGCCCTGGAACGAGCACGTGAAGCCCATCCTTTACACACCAGGCCCACCCAGCCAAGGTGCATTGCTCCCTGAAGAGGTGGAAGGCAGAATTTCATTGTGTAGTTCGAGAAAGCTGTCCTGGAAAAATCCCTCACTTTAAGGTTACATTTATCCCCCAAACTGCAGGAAAAGCAGCAAGAGGAAAAATCATGCCCCTCCTCCTTGGCTCAGGAGGCTGTGGCTGGACTTTCCCACATGGCCTGATGCTTTATCCACAGACACAAACAAGTCCACAGGATCAGGTTTTAACCAGCTCCAAGTTCAACACACCCAGCATGGAGAAGAACAGACCTCAAGCCCCTCAGAGATCTCCCCCTCCAGCAGACATCCCACCCAGCCCCAGGCCCAGCCTACAAGCCCTTCCTGGCTGCAGCAGCCCTGCTCTCCCTGCCAGGGGAGCAGCCCCAGCTCCTCTGCCCTATGCAGCCTTCACATATTAAACAGCCATTCTCTGCAGCCGGTCCCCAAAGATGCTCTTCAAAGGCACAGAGACCACAGGCTGGGGGGGTGCACAACCCCCACACATGTCTTTGTGTGGACAGCCCAACTGGCCTGACCCACAGCAGGTGTGAAAATTGCCTCCCCACCAGCAGTCTGAGGACAGACCTCACACCCTCTTCTCTACCATGAACAGCAGTTTGGCACAAAGCAAATGTAGATGGCACAGGGAAAGCACAGGGAAACCCATGCTCTCCGAGGAGCAAAGGACCACAGGTTTCTCTTGATCTCAGAGCTCAAAAACCGTGACACACACAGCTAAAGACCTTCCATAAAATTATGGGAGAACTCGTCAACACGATCCAGACGAATTTCTGCTCCAACATCTCTGCACCTGATTTCACTGAGGAGTGCCCCAGCTAAAACCACTCCAGAGCCAGGTTCCTTTTGCCTCACCCAGATGGAATCTTGGAGTATCTCGCTTCCTCTCACACAGGCCGATGCATATAAAAACCACGTCATGGCAGCTTGTAATGTCAACCAGTCAATTTCCCTGGAAAACGGCCCCACAGATACTTACAATCTCTAGCCTGAAGTCTAAATCGACGAGATCTTCGTTGAAGAGGCCAAAAGCTTGTGAATTAGGCCTTAGCACTGGGATCCTGCCGAACTCTATCAGCCTTGGACTTATGTAGACTGCTGACAGCCGTCCAAGGCTCTGTAGTTCTGTTCTCTGTTACAGAAAGCAGGCAAGAAAGATTTAAAAAAAAAAAAAAAAAATCAAACCCGAACAGGGAAACCTAAAAAAGCTTAAACAGCTCAACCCAGCTCAAGTTATTTCTTTAGGGACAGCTACCATTCTCCAGCTGAATTCCTGGGATTTTGGGGGGAAAAAAATAAAGCTTATGTATTCACCTCCAAATTGAAAAGGATTAAGTAAAGAGAAACTTTCAAACTACAAATTATTGGTCCAAAGGTAGAAGCTTTGCAAGAAATCTCTAGTTAAGATCAGGCTGACAGTTAAACAACTGGTTCTTCGGGTGGGGAGAAACTCTTCTCTTTAGGTAAGCAATCTGATAGTTGAAAGCAAGTGCTCAGTCAAACTTCAGGCTCCCTGGCACAGCCTGCACTGCCTGTCCTCCCTGTTGACTGGTTTACATGCAGTGCCACAATGGCCCAGGTTCAGATGTTTGGTGCCATCCAGGGAATTTGGCATCATCATTTCCATGTTTTAATGTAAGCTTAAATCCTTGCAACTACTCTTCAGATGCCAGCTTTCCTTTCTTTTACAGAAAGCCCAAGGTTCCCAGAAATCTTCTGACATCCTCTTTTGTGCTGTGAGGTAACATTTTAAAAAAGATGTTTCCAAAGTTAAGAGCATTTTAAAGAGTAATTAAAATGATCCTCAATTCCAGCTTAGATGAACTACCTTCTGGGTCAGACACTGACATTGCCACCTATAAGGCACGAGCTGTTTATGCCACCTGCCCCTGCTGTCCTTCTCCACAGCAGCCTGTGCCTCTTTTCCCCGGAAGAATCCCCGCACACTGTGCACCCTGCCAGGACCAGTTGCACGAAGGCACACACCTCCCCTTGCACTCACCAGTGGGTTTCTTGCATCCCCAAACACGCCGGTACAAACACTGGTGCAACGCTTGCCCAATCTTTGGATTTCAACTGTAACTGGAATCTCTGCAGCGCTCCGAGGCTGGAGAATCCCACAGGGTCTGGGGCTGGAGTAGAGCACAGGAGAGTCCTCCTCGGGTTCCTAGAAGGGACAGAATCAAATCCAGCTTCAGAGGGACCTCTGAAGAAACTTTAAACTCCTCAACATCCATCCCAACAGCAACTTACACACATTTTTAAAAATCCCCAGGACAAAGGTAAAAGGCACAAACAAGATCCAAGAATTGTAGGCTTAGAATTCTCAGGGGGTTCTGCAAGGAGGCTGCCAGCACAAGCACTGGTGTCTGTGGATGCAGCAGCTTTTCACAACCCTCGAAGATCTCCCACAAGAAAACACCCTGAAGACTAGAACGTAAGCCCTTTCCTCAAGAGATTAAACTGCATCCTAAAGCTAACATTCAGGTAGGATCCTGTTCTCAGCAGATCTTTAAGACTGAATAGAAACCGGCAAGGTCTTATCCAAACCCTCTTCCCCCCTAATAATCTCCACAGTAATATTTGAGAGGAGGAGGTGGATGCGATGCCAAACCTGGGGAATAAGCCCGTAGCAGCCAGTAAGGTGGGTGTTATTCCAAATGAAGAACTTCCTCACGAACGGCGCCTTCAGGTCGCACTCATGGATCCCCCGGTTTTGGGGGTACACTTGCAGCTCAGGAACGAAACATCTGGGCAAAGAGATGACCCCAAGGGAATCAGAGATACTGAGAGAATGGAGAACGTTTACCCCCAAAGATTGTGAAATGGAGCACAACACCTTTGTCACTGTCAAATACACATTTAACAGCCCTACGGTGAAAAATTGCCTTCAAAGTCTTCCCACTCAAACATGTCTTGTCGAGGAGGGGCAAAACCTGAGAGGCAGCACCCAGAGGCTGCCAAGTGCCCCAGGCAGAGCACTTGGTCCCACAGCTGCCTCAGCCCCTCCTTCACCCAAGAAGGTTTGCAAGAACTCCTGGAACAGTCCCAGTGATCCATGAGCTCTGGGGGAGCCTTCCCAACAGGGATCAGTGCTCAGTAAGGCTCCAGGAACACACGACTCTAGTGTCTCAGTAAAAAGGACTCCCTTCTC
The DNA here is from genome assembly GCF_029207755.1 of Chamaea fasciata. Classification (NCBI taxonomy): domain Eukaryota; kingdom Metazoa; phylum Chordata; class Aves; order Passeriformes; family Sylviidae; genus Chamaea; species Chamaea fasciata. The sequence goes on along the minus strand of NW_027094097.1, from coordinate 21,234,377 downwards.
TCCCATGGTGCTGTTACCCTGCCTGAGAACTCAGCTGTTTGCTCCAGCCTTGGAGGGCATGAGACATCACCTGCCCCACAGAGTGGGAGATCACTCCCTCCCAGTTCCTACAACTCCCCTGGTCCTTCACTCCACAGGTCCAAATACTGACTGTCCCCAATTGCACTTGCTTTTCAAACATGGCAGCCCAGGCACTGACGAGATGGCTCTGCCTGGGAGTGGGAACAGCACCAGGGAACTGCATCCCTCTTGTCATTAAACTGACACCTAGAGCAGCACAGCAGGATGGAATTCTGCTGGAGCAAGAACAACTTTTGCTTTAAGCCTGAGAACATCAAAGCTCAAAACAGGAAGCAGAGAGAAGGGGAAAAAATAGAGCTGACCTGCCACATCAAGGACTGATTTCCCCTCTGAAGATCCTGCCCTCACCTCTCTTGCTGTGAGCCACTTCCCCACTGTCACGTGCCCTCGTTAACAGAACCAGACCCTGACCCTCAGCAGACTGCTTGGTGTGCCCCAAGCCAACGCGGGCTGGTTGCAACCCAGCACAACTCCACCTCTTGCAGGAAGAAGGCGAGGAGGCCCTTGGGAAATTTGCTTCACCTCAAGCACCAGGTCAATAAATGATATCATTCCTGGTCCCTTTAGAAAACGACCCAGGACCACGCTGGGCTGTCAGCAGGGCTGCTTTTCACCACAGGCTGCTTTTCAAGCACTGCTGTTCTCATGTCCAGCTGGGCAGAACATGAGGTCATTAAACAACACGTCTCCTTGGGAGCTGCAGCCAGCACATCCTGTGCAAGGCAGTGCGCTGGGGGAGGCCAGGGAAGTGCTGGTACCTGGCCTTGATGATCAGTGATGCCACTCCCTTGCCAAACCACTCCAGGTCCACCAGCAATTTCCGGTTGTATTCCGTCACAGTGTTGGAACACAGGGTCACCTGGTGGAAGAGAAGAGCAGTAAATTCTTCTTTACAAAAGCTCATGACTCACGTGTGATGTCCTCCAGTTTTTGTGGTAAGTAAAGGGAGGATTTTGCCTTAATTCTTCTGCCGCTCCACGTGTAGAGCAGTCTCTAAGAGTGACAAAAGCCTTCTGGCAAATACCAGATTTGTTAAGCACACCTTGCTATCAGGGCATAGGTCAGCTAAATTAAAACATTAGACTAAAGCTCTGTGCAGCACTGTGTTCAAATTAAGGGGCAAATTTTCATCTGACTACAATGACATAAATGCAGTGGAAATCTGCTGACTTGAACAGAATGAGTTCAGCTTTACAGCAGGAAGCTGAAGACAAAGCGTGGGCCAGCAGGTGCTGGGCAGTTCATGGCCGCAGAGTTTTTTGCCTTCACTGGAGATCCCTGCAGTGAACACAAATCATTCTACTCCCCAGGACAGGAGAAATGAGACCAAGAAGAAAAGCAAATTGCTTTATATAATGACATCTGTCTAACAGCCACCTTTGGTCCTCGTCCGTCCTCTGCCCACTTGCAATCAAAGACATTGCTCTCAAAAACACCAAAATGCCTTCAGTACTTGACCATTATGGGACATGATTTCAGCTTGTGATTTTGGAAACAAATCAGTGCTCCTTCAGGAACGTCCCGAGTAACCCAGCTCACAGAGGCCCCACGCCAGTGCAGATCCTCGCTCACACGATGATCAGAGCTGGCATCAGAGCTAAAGCCCTCCCACACTCCCGTGAAGCGTCAGACCCGCTGCTGAAGTGTGTGTGGCTGGACTCTTCCCATACCTCGATATCCTGGTGTTCCTGGGATTGGAGGGTCCTTTCGCTGGGGTTCATTGTAAACTCCCGTGGCTTCACAGAAAAATGAATTCCCTCCCTCCAGGAGGGCTCACTGTCGCTGAGTATTTGCTCAAAGCTGCTAACAGCAGGCTGAGTGCCATCGTCCGGCACCCGCGAGGTGTTAGTGAGGCGACAGGTCTTGGTGTAGGGAAAGCCTAGGAAAAGGACACAAATATCCATTTAGGCACCAGTTATGTCGTGACTCCTGGTGGGAATACCCTGGTAGCATGAAAGCGTGATAGGAGTTTAGCTCTTTATTATCTGAACTACAGATTACTGAGAAGCTGCAAGAGGAATTAGTCGTCACTTAGTTCCCTTTAACACTGATTCCAGACTGCAGCCTTGAAAATGCCTGCTCTTAGCCCTGCTCAACACTGCAAGCTTCTCTCTTTCTGATGGGGAGAAGCTCCCTCACCTGCCCCAAACCAGCACCAGTTATTTCTCCCTGATGACTGTGCACCCAGACCAAGCATTTCCTCTGAAAATTCAAACTGTAAAATTCCCTGTTAAGTCTGCCAACACTCCTACCCTTTTCAAGATACATAAAGAGTGAGTCGCCATTGAGAAGAAGCTACAGCAGAAGAAAGTGAGGATGGAATCAGGAACTAGAACGTGATGCAAAGCACCCTAATGCAGTTTCTCTCTGCAGAATTCTTAAGGCGTCTTTTGGTTTGGGCCAAACAGACTGGGCATGTGACAGCTCAGAGCCCACTCAGCTGGAGGCAAACCCGAGCCTTGACCCAACAAGCGGGGACATCGCACCCATACTACTCACTGTGATTGCTGCCTGCAAGGGTTTACCCCACCTTAACTCTGAGATTTGCTTTCCATATTGGAAAGCCAGAGATAGTGCCACGCATGGTGGGGATGTCCTGCAGAGCCCGGACACCAGCCACAACCCGCTCTGCAGTGGACTGGCTGGCCAGCTCTGTGGGGAGGAGACTTCTCCCCAGGCCTGCTCACCAAGAGTCATTTGAACACAGGTGGGGGAAAAAAACAACTGCAGGCGCAGCCCAGAGCTTCTCTGTGCCCATCAACAGTAATCACTGCCGGCTCCAGCAGGGACTCCAGCAGGGAGGCAAGAGAAGCACAAAAGGGACAAACACAGACGTCAAAACCTCAAATGAGACTGAGGTCACCACATGCAGACAACAGTCAACAACAGTTAAAAAGAAGCAAAGATACAACAGCTGCCTTCAGCTGAAGAGACCTTAGGAATGCGTTTCTACCTGTTGCCTTTCTTGTTTCATTTATTCAAAAGGCAACTTAACCAGTGCCTCAGTGGTGATGCAGGGTGGCGAAGAAGCAGATCAGGAGAGGCAATTAGTTTTCTTAAAACGTTCAACAACTTCATTGTTATGAGTTTAGGTTTCGTAGTGAATTTTGGCCTCAGTCTGGGAAGGGAAATACAGGGGGTTTGGGGTGGTCTCGGCTGTGCGGGTGGGCTTTTCCATCCGGGGCTCTTTGGGAGCTGTGCCGTGATGCCGCGGGCGGTTGTGAAGTCGGAGCCGAGGTTTGCAGGGGGCAGACCTTTCCGTCCTTCCGCGCGGGGCTCGGGAAGGTCGGCAGCGTGCTGCTGCGGGACGTCGTGCGCTTGACGCCGGGCTCAGCACCGTGATCGAACCTGCCCGCCGTCCCCGCTTCTGCCTGCTCCCGATTGCCAGTGCCCACATCTCCTGCTGCCCGTAGTTTGCAAAAGCAGCGATTTCCTCCTTCCCTCCCTGCCCGTGCCGGCTGGGAGGGAAATCACTCCCCTGCCAGAGCCCACCGCTCCTCCAGCCTGTGATCATAACCACACCAAAGGGGAAAACAGGACTCGGCGGGTTGGAAACTTCTGGCATTGCGTTGTTGTCTGTGCTGTCCTGATATATTCTAGTAACGAACTGCTATTCCTTTTCCATATTTTTGCCTGGAAGCCCTGTAATTTCAAAGGTATAGTAATTTGGAGAGAGGAGGGTCATCATTCCATTCCGTGAAGATTGCCACCTTCCTTGGCAGAATCTGTCTTTTAAACCAGGACAGAGACACCAGAAAATACTTGCTCCTATTTGATCCCACAATGGCAAAATGCTACCTGAGGCACCTGCAGTTCACACTGTTATAAATGATCAGAGCCAATTTCCTAAATCAAAGATTTATTTAACAAATTTGAAAAGCAATTTCGGGAAACGCCACAATAAATCAGGACAACATCGATCGAAGGTTGGGTGGACAATCCGGGAGCAGCAAAGGGTGCTTCTCCGGAGTACTGCCCACAAATTCGGTGTCTCAGGGTAGGCGTTTTATACCATTTTTCTACCCTGAGGCGAAAACAAGACGGTAACAAAGAACCCGAAGAACATGACATCATGTACATAACAGAATCATTGAAATGTCTGGTGTCCGCAAGGGATATCTGAAAGAGTTTCCTGAGAAATTGAAAAGACGTCTGAATGAAAAGTCTCCGAATCTTCTGTCAGAAGGTTTTCTGCCGACCTCCGCCCAGATTGGGATCGGATCTCCTGATGAACTGTGAAGATGTGGTCAGCCCATGATTAATGGGCTGTTTCCCGGTTATCTCTCTGGCAGATGTCGAGGTTACACCTTTGGACTGTGAAAAGGCTGTGGTATGCAAAGAGATGCCCTGGAACTATTTCCAGGAATTCAGGGGTTTTTACATTCCACTGCAAAGTTTTAATACACACAATTTTAATCCACGAATTTAATAGTATGTATCTATTACAACACCCTGAAGAGGCTGTTGTGGCAGAACATGAGCAGTGCTGGATGCTTTTACGTTCAAGTGCTCCATTTTGGAGCACACAGATCCCTCCCGCTGTGTCCCAGCGCAGGGAACACTCACCAAAGGAGATGTCACCGAAGTCGAGCTCATCGGTGTCGAAGTGTAAAGTCGGCCCGACGACACACCCCCTGCGATGACAGGGACACAGGAGGAAATGGCTGCGTTAAAGGGAATTGCAAAGCCTCCGGCTGTCGTGGCTTGGGGGCACAAAACCTGGTGTCAGGGGCATCGTGGGTTTCAAATCAACACACCACCATGTGCTCAGCACAGTGTCCATGTGCACAGGAGGCAGCTAAAGCCAAGAGGCCAGCAGCCCACAGCCACTGATGGGGCTTTGGACGCAGGGCAGGCAGGAAAAGCCCCCAAGTTGCCGGTGGTCCCATGAGGGACCCTGAAAACCCATCCAGATGTGTCTCCGTGCCTCAGTTTCCCCATCTGTAATGGGATGGACATAAAGGTGTCCCCACAAACTTCTGTAACCAGCCTTTCCAGCCACAGGTTCCCTGCTTTGCTACTTGGCTGTAACTGGTCTTCCCATGGAGAAGCTTTCTCAGGAGATTTTGACCCACACAATCATTACAGACAGAGTTTTGAGACATGAAGCCAGGGGAGCCCCAAACATCCTCCAAAAAGAACATTAACAGTTCTACACAGTGGACAGATGAATCCTAGAGGAAAGGACCAGCTTGTCACTAGTGCACCAGCTGGCACAGCCAGGAGCAATAGCTTAAACAACCAAACATGGGTGTCCTGAATCTACCACACCTCCTCCCCTGGCCTTGAACTCAGCAGACAGGCACTAAAAGTCACCAACATCCACTGAAGGCAGCACTTGAAGCTGCCCAACACGAGTTTATTTCATGGTTGACGCCAATCAATGCGCACCCTGCCTTTTGGTTAAAAGTCAAGGACCAGTGAACTGTGTCTTCTACTGTGTTCACAGGACTGTCCCTGGCTCCGCTCTACACATCTCAACAAGAGACACCTTCTCTTGCTCAAGGAGAAAGCTGCTTATGGAATAACATCCCACGCATGATTGCGGCGGCGCATGTCTTCTCACGCCTGGCTAGCCCCGACACGTCCCCACAGGATCTTAGTGGGATCTTTGCTGCCGACTCGCCCTGCCGCTTTGCTATGGTGGAGGAATGAAAGGTGGGACTCTCGGAGGCAACTGGAACTTCGGCTTTATTGATGCGAGGGGACCCTCGTCCTAAAGCCTGAGCCTCGGAGAGACCCAGAGCCTTGGGAGGCAGGGGGTTTCACACAGGAGGTGGAGACTCGGGGTGGGTACGCATACGCCAGTAGGGTAGGAGAGGAGCGGATTCATTAACATAATAGACAAGGACAACGACCAGTAACCAAAAAGAGGCAGGGGAGGACCCTCCAATCAGCCAGTCACCTGGAAGCTCCTATCGAAGCTTCCAGACCTGGGGGACAGGCCCTGGGTGACTGGCAGGGAGGGGGAATCTCCCTGAGGGATGACAGACAGCTACACAAGGCGGGAAAGGGTAGCCGACCAGGGACTGTAACTGGGGAGACAAGGAGAGGCAGAGGGAGGCAGAGGGGGAGACGGCAACATGAGGGAGTTTAAAAATAGAACAGTATAGAACTGGGGTACATTGAACCAAAGTACAGAAAATCAAGGGTACACCATACAACTGTAATACATTTAATGTAATAGAAAACTTCCGCACCACTACACATGACGAGTTTGGGGGAGGGACAGAGGAGAATCAATTATTTGATGGTGAAAGGTTCCCTCTTGATTTCCAAAATAAAAATAGCAGCACTTTTCCTCCAAAAGCAAAGCCAGTGTAATTGTTTCTCTACTATGGGCAGACCTAGTCAACACTTTTCTCCTGCTAAGTAATAAGTTTCATGTTCTTTTTAATCCATCTCCCTTATCTTATTGGTATAATCAACTGCAGATTGCTTTCATTTCTTTATTGCCCTGATCCAGTGCCTCCCAACAGCAGCAGCCTAGCTCCAAAGCTCCAGAGCAGCCAGCATCAGCTTTCCTGCTTACACTACGTTATCCTACCAGCACACGCCTCAGGCTAGCAGGGACAAGCCCTCATGCTGCTGTGGTCCTGAGGACTGAGCTCTGCCTCCCCCATCATCACCCCTTCTCCCTTCTGCAGGGCCAGGATTATGGGATGAAGCCCATGTCCTTGGGACGGTTCCTGCTGCACAGTTCCCTGTCTCCCACATCAGCCTTTTCCTGGCTGTGGAAAGGAGGTAGCAGAGCACTCTGCACAGGAGCTCGGAGCACAGCCTGCCTCCATGCATGGCCATGAGAGGTGAGCTGAGGCTGCTGCTGCCCGTTTGGGATGGATTATTAACAGAAGTTTTTCAAAACACTGCTGCTGGTGGAGAATCACCCAGGCTGGCCCATCTCCAAAGCCCTGGGGGCCTTGCTGGGTGCTCAGGGGGGACATCCCAGAGCAGCTACTGCCCAAAGCTGATCCATGCCACTGCCTGCCATGGCCCAAGGCAGAGGGACATCCCTGCAGGGAGGAGTCATTCCAGCTCCCGGGTACCACACAGGGCAGCAGGCACCCCCACACTAAGGCAATGCCAGGATCAGAGCAGAGATTAAGACCTCAGGAAACATCTTTTTTCTCTGCCCGACCCCAAAATGAGGTAGGTGGGGGATGTCCCAGAGACAGCTACAGATGTGCCCACCCAGAGTAAGCTCCCAGAGTCCTTACTCGATGGTCAGGATCACAGGTGTAGGAGATCCAGCCACACGGAACTGGAATGGTTCCTCAAACCGCCCCAACACGGCGGCATCCAAGGAGATCTGAATAGTCTGGATCCCACCTGGTGCAATGAGGCCCTCCTCGGGTACAAACTTGAAGCAGCAGCCCACTTCCGTGTTTGAAGGGATATAGGTGAAGGGAGCATCAAGAACTCCTTTGTTCATCAGTTTCACCTGCAGCAGCAAGAAAACAAAATGCAAGTACACGTGAAATCTTCCCTTCTTGGGAGTCATTTTCTAATGGCGCAATTAACACCCAGAAAAGGCAGAAGATGCTTTGTGCTGCTGGACGGCAGAAGTCAAAAAAATACAACAGGACAAGTTCTGCCTTTGGGTTTTCATGCGAAGCTCACATAACTCCACATAACTGGAGTCACCCTGGGGTTACCCCACGGACACAGAGCAGTCCACCTCTGGTCAGTAGCACCAAGCTCATTCAGACCTGGCCCTGAGAGCAACGTGGGGTGATTGCAGCTGCGTAGTGAATCACCACAGAGCTGCTGCTGCCCCAGTCAGCGCAGCTCCAGCAGTACCGTATCTACGCATTTACCTTTTCCCATACCGTGAAAACAATACACTGAGAAGGAGGCATCAACATCAAAATGTACAGACAGCGCCATCTTTTGGTAAGAAAACTCAACGTGTCTTTCTCTTCCACAACCAAACTTCTGAAAGTGTCTGGCATGATGTAGTGCCTCGTTTTCTGCCTCTTTCAGTTGCTCTCTCTTTTTTTTTGCAAACTTGACCCCCAACAGGGGGGAGGCAAATAGGTAGAAAAATCTTTTGCTTTATTCCCAGGAACACTTTTCTCTTTGTAGAGCCAGAGATGCACCAAGCCTGAAGTGTGGTGAGGGATTGGACAGCAAGGGAAAGAATCCTCAAGCCCTTTGCAAGGGCCTGCACTGAGCCAGGAGGCTGGATGGCTTTCCTGTGACTTCCAGGAATGAGCAGGAGACACTTGACTAAAAATTGTTTGCGGTGGACTGAAGCTCAAATGTAGCCAGCTTGTCCCAGCTGCTTCCGAACAGCCCAGTACAAAGGTGCCTTGTGTCTGGTGCTGCCACAAAAGCCTCTGAACAGCTTTTTGACCCAGCGTTGGGTCAAAAGGGGTTGTTTTGCAGGAAGCCTCCCAGCTGATCCCTATGGAAGGCTGCCCAAAAGAAGGGACTGGGGCTTCATGAACAACAGACACATTTTTCTGGAACACCCCCTTCCCCCCCCGCCCAGATTTGACCAGTACATCAGCTATTCCCTGCTCACAACTGCCCAGGTTGCCAGGAATTCCACAGGTCCACCAGGCTTGCTGCTGCCTCAGGAGCCATCAGGATCCATCCCAACCCCTGGTGCTCACCTCATGGGTGTGGGCGGTTTTGACAAAAACTTCCCCAAGGTTCGGGGTATCACAGCTGAGTTCAACCAAGGGTCTGCGGCCTTCCCCTCTGAGGTGCAGGGCCAGCCTGCTCTCACGGCCTGGGGAGAGATGTCCATTTCAGTACAATAATTCCCTCTGTTCTACTGGATTTTCCAGGCTGCCTCAATGCTAGACCCTAAATCTGAGCTGCATGCAACCAGCTCTTGATGCTGCAGCAGAAGATATGGACCCTTCTCTTCCCTCAGGAGATATCCCCTGGGGCTGACTTGCAATTTCTAACCCATTCCTTGGGCTGGTTTCCAATTTTAGCCACCAGTTTGCTGAGTTTAAAACATCTCTGGTGTCCTGTAGCGACAGGCCAAGGAGTGACAGGTATAAATTGAAAGAAAGGAAATTTAGGTTAGATATTGAGAAGAATTTTTTTACTGTGAGGTGGTGAGACGCTGGAGTAGGTTCCCCAGGGGAGTTGTGGAGGTTCCAGCCCTGAAAGTGTTGAAAGCCAGGCTGGATGGGGCTTGGAGCTACCTGGTCTAGTGGGAGGTGTCCCTGCCCATGGCAGGGGCCTTGGCACTAGACAGTCTTTGAGGTCCGTTCCATCCTTAACATACTATGACTCTAGGGTTTCCTCCCCATGCACTTAGAGGAGCTTTGAAATCCATTCATTGAAGGCACAAAGCTCACAAAGACTTTGGCAATTGCTACCTGGCAAACTGCCAGGCAACAACTGCCAAACCACCTGGCCCAGCAGCACAGGACTGCTGTCCTCCACTTCTGACACTCGGCACTGTGTTCTGTTTGCACAGACTGAGAGCTGCAAGGTGACAATTCCCACACAGGGAGAGAAGCAGGTGCTGGCCAAGGGTGGTCCTTCTACCAACACCCTGGGCTCAGCGGGGCTCCGCCCCTGCTGGCCTGGTGGTGTCTGGAGGTGATCCAGGCTCAGGGAGCACATTTCTAACTCAGCTGCGACTGCCTGATGGTGGATCCATGTCAAATGGACCCATCCTGGAGGCCAGTGGTCTAGAGGGGCTTAGTGCTTGTTCACTAAAGCTGTTCTGCTCTGCAGCTCCTTGGCCTTTGAGGAAATGCTGGCAAAGCCGTGCCATGAAAACATCTCCCTGCACTGCCTGGGTTGTTCTGGGATCAGCAATCCAGACACAGGTGTTCCGAGCCCTGGCCTTGCATGGGAGACTCCCTGGAAGCTGCAGGGACACTGGGGATGTGCCAGCACTGCCCTGCTGACCAGGAACTCTTCCCAGCAGTTACATGGGAGCCCAGTGGGCTCAGGCTTGCTCCATGGCTTCACTGTGGGTGAGAGAAGCAGGGGAAAGGAGCTGTACCTGAGATGTCACAGTAGGCCACACTCTGATACTCCAGTGCTTCCAGGGGTTTAAAGGTCACCTTGATTTCAGCCGAACAACGTGGCCCAATCTCTCCCTCCTGAAACAGAAAGAGACAGAAAAAGATTTATCTTCAAACTTCACACTTCTTGTTTTCAACCACTCCTCTAAGCCTTTCTTTAGAGCATCAGTGATGAGTGAACAACATAAGGAGCCCAAGGAAACACTCTAAACCCAGCTCAACACACCACTGGGCGCTCTCAATGCTCAGCTGATCAGCCCCCACTCTCCACAATGTTCCTGCTGCTCTGACACAAGCTCCTGGTCACATCATGCTGCAGTCAGCTACAGTGGTACCTAACTGCCATTGTGCACTGGTGGCTCTTGGCCTTAGACGGGCCATAGGAGTAACCAAGAACACGATCCCCTTCCTTGGAAAGAAAAATATTAGTTTAACCTTTTTTCAAAGAAAGCAGAGGTTGGGATTATTCTAGGATTTACTCCAGGATGAGAAGGGATTTTGCACTGTGCAGACACCAGGCATTCATCATCTCTCACAATGCCAATACTCAGAATCAGGGCTCTGGCTGATGGGAGGACATGGGCGTTTGCTTGCATAAACAGAAAAAGAAAAGGTTTACTGTCCCCGTGTGCAAGAGAACTCAAAATGCCCATTATAACCTCCCACCCTTGTGTCCAGGCTCACAGATGACACTGGGAGACTCACAAACAGTGCGAGTCGTGGTTAGAGGAAGGGACAGGCATTTCTACGATTAACCTTGGGCTGAATTTGGCCTCCTTTTCCCAGCGAACCCTTGCATGCTTCAGGTCAATCCGTGAACTGGCACTGCTCCAACACCCTCCGCTGAACCCCACGCAGCAGCACGTGTCGGGGGAGCCCCTACCTACAAAAACTGGTCCCTGTGGACACTTCAAGGACACGGAGTGCCCTGAGCTCGAGCCCTGGCAGCAGAGCTCAGCTTTGTCAGGCTCCCAGCCCTGCCTTGAGCCTGCAGGGCAGAAATACTTTCAGCAGTGAGCTCTGCAGCCGCACCAGAAACTCCATGCCCTCCCTCTGAGCACAACGAGCCAGCTGAGGACCTGCTGAGTGACCGCACCCGGGGGAAGGGGCGGGGGTAGGGTGGGCGGGAGGAGGAAGAGGAGGAGGAGGAGGAGAAGGAAGAGGAGGAGGAGGAGGAGGAGGAAGAGGAGGAGGAGGAGAAGGAGGAGAAGGAGGAGAAGGAAGAGGAGGAGGACGAGGAGAAAGAGAAGGAGGAGAAGGAAGAGGAGGAAAATGAGGTTCTCAGCTATCACTTACCATTGGCTCAATGAAAAAAAAGTCATTGGAGAACAGCAGGGGGTCTTCTTGCACCTTTGCCTTCTCCTCCTGGACCTTTTGGCTCAGGAGGGAGGTGCGATTTTCACAAAAGCCCTTCACCTTCTTTATTTTTTTCTCCTCCATGAAGTCTTCCATCCAGACCTTTGGTGGTGGTTCCAGCAAATCACACTGCCTGCAGCCGCAGGGAGAGACAAAGCCAGCAGGTCATTTAATATATTTGCAGAGAGAAGCGGAAGTGCGGGAGAGCAAAGCACTTGGGGAGGAGCGGCAGCTCCCCAGCAAGGGCTGACCCCAAGCCACGAGGGTCCCAATCGGATCAGAAGATAACTTGTTGTGCACAAGCTCAGCAGGTAGCTTTACTCCACACTTGCAAGCTCAGGAGAGCTTTGGAAAGCCAGCATCCCTCAAGAGAGTCTCCTGCCTCAAAGCCTCTGCCAAAACTGAGGGAGAATCCACCAGCCACCTCAGCTGGCTTTTCCTACCACTGAGGTGCTCGGGGGAAGCAGATAAAGATCACGGAGCACCCACTGCAGGACTTCCCTGGGAAAGGGAGACGAAGCTGGGTTGTGGTTACGTGTTACCAGCATCGCTCTTTGTTTCTTCCATTTTGGACCTGTCCTGTTCCCTACTCTGTCTTTCACAAGAGCATCCCAGAGTACTTCCAAAGGAAATTGATGAATTCAGGCACCGCATCCCTTCAGTGACATCCAAGGTTTTATATGCATGAAAACAGAGGCTGTGAGAGGGGAAGGGACTTCTTGGTGCAGGAGACAGACAGCAAACTCCTGGAGAGATCATCTTTTCAGGATCCAGAGCTTTTTGGGTCCCATCCCAGTGCATGGTAGTAGAATGGCCAGAGAGGGAAAGGATCCTGCACTAGCTCCTCTCATAAAAAAAAGTCCTCTCTGCTCTGAGATCTCAAAAGCATCTCTGACAGCAGGAGAGTTGGCCTTAGAACTAACACCATCCCTAAGACTGGAAGTAAGGAAAAACAAAATGTCCTGGTGACAGGCTAGGACACAAACTGGCATGAAAACAAATGTAATTGGAAAAAAATCCAGAAAACCAAAACCAGGTTGAAGTTTACTTAAAGAAAACCCAGTTTCTTCTGAGGGAAAAGTGGATCACCTGGGATCCAGGCTGAGGCAGGCAAGTAGGAAAAAATGGAAATAAACAGCCCAGGGAAATAGCCAGAGAAGGTCATGGGATTTTCTTTTAACATACAGAGCTCGTATGGAAGTCAGACACTGTGTAAGTAGACAGAGAACAGTGGAGAACCAAGAAGCCCAGGGCACTAAAGGACCCTCTTGCCATCCATTCAAGCGGGTGAGGGTCGACCTCCTGTTCCTTTGCAGGTGATTTAAAATGGCTCTGGGGAGTGCAAGCGACCTGGCCCGCAGCAAACAGGCGCTTGCCGTGGCAGTTCTGGCACGGCAGTTTGGGCACGGCAGTTTGGGCACAGCAATTTGGGCACGGCAGTTTGGGCACGGCAGTTTGGGCTGGCAGTTTGGGCACGGCAGTTTGGGCTGGCAGTTTTGGCACGGCAGTTTTGGCACAGCAGTTTGGGCTGGCAGTTTGCACAGCATTTTTTCAGTTTTTGCGTGGCAGTTGATACAAGCAGGCTGAGCAGAAAGGCTGCAGCCACCCACCCTCCTTGTGTACTGGGCTGTGTCTTTTGGTTGGTTGTGAGGTGCTTGCCTTTTTTTTTTTCATTCGTCTTTCTGCTTTTTTTTTTTTTCCCCAGCAACAGTTTACAAATGATCCAAAGTCATTGCTGCTGCTGCCGCCAGCAAGAGTGTACTATCTCAAACAGAACCCCCCAGGAAGGACACAGCTGTCCAGGCCCCTGGCTGCAGGGAGGGTCTGAGCCTGGTGTTAATATCAGAGGATAATGTGAAAGACACCTGCGTGCAGTGTGAGCAGGTGAATGATCTGCTCTGTCTAGTGGCAGAAGGTAAGGAAGAAGCGGAAAGGCTGAGGAGCGTTAGGGAGAGCAAAACAAAACTAAACTGCTGGAGTTACACCCTTCCAAGCCCGAGAGAAGCTCAGCAGGAGTCAGAGGAGCCCTGCCCTTCTTGTGATCAGGCGGAAGGAGGAGACCTAGGAGACAGTGGGGAATGGAGATGGGCTTGTGCTGAGGAGGTAATAAAATCCTGTCCTGACCCCCATGACTGCACCCTGACAGAATAGGTATGAGGCCCTGGATCCAGAGGCTCAGACAGATGACACTAAAAGAGAAAATTCTGTCTGGAGACAGCTGCACTTTTTCTGCCAGACAGATCCCAGCCTCAAGTATTATGAAGAAAAGAAGGGTAGTGGTAGTAAGTGAACCCCTTCTAAGGGGAAATGAGGGCCCTGCATATCGAGCGGATCCATTCCACAGGGAAGCCTGCTGCCTCCCTGGGATCCAGGTACTGGATTCCCTAAGAACTAAAAGAACTTCATCTATTCACCACTGTCTGGGGGTACAGTGACTGTGAAATAACAGAGTTTTCAACATTCAGTGAAACAAGGAGGGGCATCAACAAAACTTCCACTCTGGTCTTCTGGAAGGCAGCCTTCGGCCTGTTCAAGAGATTGTTTTGGAGAGGACCTTGGGAAACAGCCTTTACAAACAAAGGGGTCCAGGAAGGATGGACATACTTCAAGAAAGAAGTCTTGAAGGCACAGGAACAGACTGTCCCTGTGTGCTGAAAGATGAGCTGACAGGGAAGACAACGAGCCTGGATGGGCAAGGAGATTTGGAAGGAACTAAGGGGAAAAAAGAGGGCGTATCGCCTTTGCAAAGAGGGGCTGGCAACTCAGGAAACGTTTAGGGATGTTGCCAGGTCATGTAGGAAGAAGATTAGGGAGGCAAAAGCCCAATTAGAACTTGAGGAAAACCAGTCATTGCAATCAACCTTTCCTTCCCAAAATGCCATCCTTGGTTGGAGTATAAATGGAACTGGAATGCTGTGCTGAGCTCCTGCAGCCCAGGGACACACACCCTAATGCCAGGGATGGTTTACTTGGCCTAAACCATTCAAAATCACCAACACCCCCCTGAGGCCATGCATTAGTTTCAGTCTTGGGCCATGTATCTCACTGAAACGTATCTTTCAAACCAACCTCCTCTTCTCTTCATTGTCGGCTTCCTCAGTAGGAAACATCTTCCACTGGAAGTGGGTTGTGATGTTACTCCTGTTCCTGATGAACATGCTTGTGTGGCTTGATGTGGTGATGAAAGTCTTCTCAACCTTCAGGGAATATGTGCTCAATCCAATGTTGACATCTGCAGCTTCTGCGCGAAGGAATGTGAAGAAACTTTCTTCACCTGGAACAAAGCAGAGTCTTTGCTCAGCTAGCTCAGTTGCTGATGGAAGCACAAGGAACAAAGCAAACCACAGGTCACGGAAGAAAGTGTCATAGCTTTTAAATGTATTAGCAGTTCCATGGATCAGTACATTTATCACGTCCTGACAGCTCTGTGTGTACTGCGTGAGGATGTCCTGGGCACCTCCTTAACCACCTTATTTCCAAGGTGTTTGTAGAGATTTGGCCCCAAGGTGACAGTATGTACAGTGGGATTTGTCAGATGTGCTCAGGTGACCCACTCAGACCACTGGGATTTCTGCATCAAAGTCCTTCAGGTGACACTGAGGAGCCCTGGTCAATCCTGGCTTGCCGAGGTCTCCCCTGCGCATCCCACGAGACTCCTGCCCCTCCTGATCCCTTGGATCCCTTGTTGCTGACAAGCAAATACGCCTGGGGGCATGTGGGCAGAAAAAGGAGACCCAGAGGAACAGGTGAAGTGACAGCCCACAGCAGGAGGGGACACAGGAGAGGAAACACAACCAGCCTGGCTTTGCAATATGACAAACCACTACAAAATGAACACCATAAAAATCATCATCATCGTCATCTTCCTGTCCAAACCCACAGCCCCATCAGTCTTGAAATATTTCATATTGTCCTGATCTCAAAAACCAAGATGGAGCATTTCAGGTTAAATACAAAAGGACAAGGAAAGATTAATAAGTACAGAGCAGCTTCTATATGAAGTCTGAATGGGATTCCTCAGTCTAGAAATCAAATGGGAGATGTGAGAGGTTTGCAACAGCATGAACGGCCTGGGAAATGGGGACGAGGAAAAATTTGTCTTGATTTGTCACCATACAGGAACTTGAGGGCCTGAAGATGTTATTAGGCAAAAACTGCATGGATGTGTAGAGGGCAACATAGTAAAAGGGTCTGTGACAAGCCAGTGGAGAAGCGGCATACAGGACAGAGGTGTGCAAGAAATACACTGCATTGGAGAGAGTCTGATGGAGACCTCGCAGCTCACATACAGCACTGCCCAGGAGTAAAATAAAACTTCACCCAGGCGTAGCCACACAGTAGTGGAGAATCAGGGTTCCTCCTTCCTCCACTCTGCAACACCCAGCAAAACAGAATTCCAAAAATCTCAGCCCTGTTAGAGGGGATCCACTTTTTCAACCATTTAAACACCAGCTATTTCAGTTTTCTTTGGGGCAGAGCTGGAACAGAGGAGGTACATCTAGAGGGAATTGAGGGGGATGAACAGGGAGTGATGGTGGAGAACTGTCCTGTGTCCCATGCGTTGCCCAGCACTCACCTATGCAGCGCGCCACCAGGGACCCGAAATGGTCACCGCGCGTCAGCGGGTGAAATCCCACTGTCACCTGCATGGTGTGACCAGGGCCCAGAATTCCTTCGGCTGGAACCACGGAGAAAGGACTGCAACACAAAGAGAGGATCAGGACTTGGGGGGAATTCTGGCCATGACATTCTTTCTGCAGTGCAGGTCACTTCAGCTCACTTGGGCAAGCAGGGAGCAAACAAACTACGGCCAAGACAGACAGAACAGCCAGGATCAGAAACAGCTACTGACCCACTTCTGAGGAGATCCAGCCCTCAGAAGATCCTGTGGGATAAAACGACCTAATCTCCCCCATACTCTGCATCCAGCCTTCTGACTGCCAGCAATCCCATCAGAGAATGGTTTGTGAAAAGCACAGAGAGAGTTAAGAGCTATCTGCATGCATAACTTGACGCTGACTGCCTCAGGAATTTCTCATTTCCTGCTACCTATAAACTTCCTCTCAAGAGATGCAAATGTTAGGGCACTACCTCTCTTGTGAGATTACAGCCTAGGAATCAGACAGGGAGAAGGAACTTTCTCTTGAAGACCACGGAATAACTACTGTTGAATTTGCAGCGTGGCTCTTTGGTTTATTTTACCTTGAAAAGATCCTGAATTAGCACATTTTGTCAGCATTTCAATGAAAGCTGCTCTACAAAAAGGAGCAATCAAAACTCTGAAAGAGTGCAAATGCAGATTAGAGCAATACAGTGACATGGAAACAAGACCCAAACAGAGGATGCCATTTACAATCTGAAGGATCCAATCCCAGCCATATGAAGCACCATTAGCAGGAGCACATCGAGGAGGCAGAACAGGAGGGTTTTGTGTATTTACCAGCAGTGCAGTCTGGGGCCCTGGGTTGTCATCCAGGCTGGTAACTGTTTGCTTGGCTCACCAGACAAACTCTGCGCAATGTGTTGGAAATAATTACGCAAATGTCTTGGTGCACTTTGGATGTAACAGGAGCAATTAGGATTGGTCACCAGGTGAACAGTTCTTGCCTGACAAACACAAGACTCCGTGCTTTGATGCTCAGGGACAGCTCAGGTGAAATGTGCTTCTGCCCAGAAGTTGCTGGGCTTTGTGCTCTTCCACAGCCCCACTGAGGAAACAAAAGTTCCTCAGTGCTTTGCTGGTGGTCAATCTGTGCACAGAAAGGGTGTTCTGGGGAGTTTGGTGATGAACTTATCACACACAAAAATATAGAGAACATCTGGCAAGCTGAATTTCATTCATGTCAGTAGTGACAGCTGATGAACTTGCTTCAGGTTCTGCTCACTAAGGACCTATTGCTGCAGTTATGGGCCTGACCTGCTCCATTACCACTAGTGAGAACATCACTAGTGGCTGATGGAGAAGCCTTGGGCCAGCAATGTTTATGTGCTGGATGTGAGACTTTGGGGAGAGAGGAGGAAAGACAAGGCCCCAGCAGCCCCGGAGCCCGATTACTGTACGAGCTCCCACATCTGCCCCGAGGGTGAGCCAGCACTGCTGCAGGTCTCTGCTGGGGCTTGGGGGATCGGTGCCTGGTGTGGGCAAGGCACAGGATTTTTTTCTTATTGTTTTGTCAGGAATTTTGCCAGAAAGAGAAGCTGCCAGTTAAGGGAGTCCCTGGCCACACTTCAGCACTCCCTTCCCTTCCCTTCCCTTCCCTTCCCTTCCCTTCCCTTCCCTTCCCTTCCCTTCCCTTCCCTTCCCTTCCCTTCCCTTCCCTTCCCTTCCCTTCCCTTCCCTTCCCTTCCCTTCCCTTCCCTTCCCTTCCCTTCCCTTCCCTTCCCTTCCCTTCCCTTCCCTTCCCTTCCCTTCCCTTCCCTTCCCTTCCCTTCCCTTCCCTTCCCTTCCCTTCCCTTCCCTTCCCTTCCCTTCCCTTCCCTTCCCTTCCCTTCCCTTCCCACTCCTGCCCCATGTTACATACTCCTGCCCTCAGATGGCAGGATGCGAATAACACTCCTGGGAGTGACCTCAGGGGTTGCGTGAGAAAGAAGATATCTTCTTATTTTCAAATTACCAGGAGAAGAGGATCCAGCCAAGTTTCAGTTGTCAGGGCTGAAAAACTGAGTGCAAATCAGCCCTTGCATCTCCTACATCCCACCCCAGGCTGTACCCACCAGACTCCCCTGTTCCTGCTGGAGCAGTCATCTCTCATATAGACCTGGCTCCCCAAGACCCAAGGACACAAGCTCTACAGTTAAACTTAACTCCTCTGAATTTCAGTCAACATCACTAAGCTGTTCCCTGAGCCCACATATAAGAAGGACTGTGAAGGAGACATCCCTGACGCTATAATAACCAAATGAAAACCACTGCCAAGAGATGGGGCTGGCAGGATAAATTTTGGCCTTTTATGGCTTGATTAGAGCAATATAGTGAGTTAATTGTCAGCTGTTCCTTAAGATAGTTCTCATCCTGTTAGATCTACCCTTTCAATGAATCACTACTGCACCCGACAGGCAGAAAAGATAAGGTCATGGAGGGGTTTTAATAGGTCGTCTTCGGCTTTTTAACTAGTCCATTTGTATGTTTGTTTCCTTGTATGGCATCTAAAGACAACTCCAGATCTCCCAATGGCCCCTTGCAATCCCCGGACACTGGTCTTGCTTTGAGCAGCGTATTTGCTCGGACAATTTCCAGAGGTCCCCTCTAGAGAAAGTTATTCTATACTTTTATCTTCTAAATCAGCCCAATTGCTTTTCACATAGTCACTAAATGTCTCATGTTTCTAATACACCTGTGCCTATGCCTATGGGCATGTGGTGTATTGATAGGCCTTGGAGGAGCTTGACATTTATGAAAGTTCCCAATGAAGAATTCATGATCTTTTGGCAAACATTTAACACAAACCAAAATGAAAAAACAGCAGAAACACAGGAACTTCAGAATATGTAAAATGAGATCTCAATGAAAGGGGGCACGACCTTATTCAGAGATTTAAAGCACGTGTTTGAAATTTTTAAACCGGCTTTCAAAGGTTCATCGTGGAACGGAAGAGGGGACTGATGCCCTCAGCTGACAAGGGAAATCAGATCAGCTTTAAGTAACAGGAACTGCACCGGCTGCCTGCAACACAGCTCATGTTGGGCATCTGATGCAGGCACCACTGGAAAGCCATGTGCCTGTGTCCTCCCAGAGAATGGGTCTGTTTGGCTGACAGTGGTGAGTACCCATTTCAGAAGCTGCTTGTGCTCAGGAGGGCGCAAGCCAGCAACGAACATGTTCCAGCACCCCCCAGGAAATCTGGGGCAGAGAAAGCTCAAAGGCTGCATCCTGCTAAGAACACTGAAAGCAAGAGCAGATGTCATCCATCCTGCCCATTTCCAGCCGGCGACGCAGGGCAGCAGCTCCCATGCTCTGGTTCCTTTTGTTGTTCTTTCCCAACTCTGTTATCCCCCAAAGGTGTTTTGCACAAGGACAGATGAGCTGCCTCACCTCTCGGTGCCCAGCTGGTAATGAGCTGCCACACTACCACAATTCTGAATCAGCAGACTCTTGCGGGTGCTGCCCTTGACCGGACACTTTGAGAAGTCCAGCTCGTCTGGGAAGTCCAGGATAGCTCGGGCAGGGATGGCCCGAATTGGCACAACTATCCTTTCCTCTCCACTGACGCAGACGAGCTCATGGGAATAAACCTGCAGGAAAAGAAACTGTCTCAGCACAGGTCATTTGGTGCCATCTCCATGGCAGAAGAAAAGCCATTTCCTATATCCCTTCAAGGGTATCAATTTACCTATTCCACCCCCAAATGAACAATAAGTTCTACTAATATCTCACATTTTAAAGGCAGCAGTGCACTTTGCAAAACCTATCTCAGTGGCATTAAGCTCTTGTGTCACTTGGGTCATACAGACAAGTGCCCAGGGCCACCATAATTTTTACTCTCAATTTTAATGATGTTAAATAATTCCTAAGTCCCTTCTAAGGAACATGGAGCTAGGGAACACAGGACATTCCTCCTTAGGTTACTATATTCCCACGGATTGAGAATAGGACAAAGTGTTAAACTGAATCTAAGCAGCAAAAGGAAACTGAGAGAACAGCTGCACCCAAAGAGATCCTGGACCTCTGGCCTGGTGTAGAAATATCTGTTTGCTCAGAACTCCCCTCTAATTTTGCCTCTCCAACCAAGTCACGAGAAGAACAGTGCTAAGAGGTAGCAGGATGCTGTTGCAAAGAGCCTCTCTTTGTTTCCCTGCAAGGCCTCCTCCCTTCCATGCCATGTCCTAAACCCCTCTGTATGAACGAGCCTCCAGATCACAGCGCTGAGAGCAGACTTGCCAGGGCCTCGGCACTGGTGTTCAAACTTGCACGCAAAAGCACAATTGGCATGGAATGGGCGCCAGCTGACAGAGCAACCACAGTGACAGGCATGAAGACAGAGCCGCAGCAGTGTCGCTGCCACCGGCTCTGGGCCCACAGGTCTGCCTGCCTGCAGGCTGTACCTGCCCTACACGAGCTCTTTCAGGCAGGTGTCCAAGTCCCCTGCAGCTCACCAAGCTCCTGCTGACTAAGGGCACCTAGAGCTCAGTGTGCCTGTGCCAGGCTGGGCCCACGGGCACAGCACATCCTCTGCCCTGGCCTTGCAGCCGTATCATGGTCAGCTGTGCTCTGGGACAGCACAGCCGCAAGGCTGGAGAACAGAGGGTGTGAAAAAGCACCGTCCTTGCTCCAGCCCCGGGTGAGGCAGGGAAGCTGTTGCCCGTCAGGAAGGCGGAAAGCTCTCTGACCTCTTTGTTCCTCTAGTACTTTGCAGAATAATGAAACCCCTTCCACTATACCTAGAGATGGCCAGACATCTATCAACACCCCTCTACCGTTTGCCTACTGTTCCCTGGGCATCTTTCTTCCCTTGGGAATGCTCAGAGGAATGTGCAGCGAGGGGAAGCAGGGCCTGTCAGGCCTGGGTGCAGGGCCTGACAGCACATGCCAAGCTGGGACTGGCTGCAGGCTGCCTGCCCACGGCCTGGAGCCAAGCTCACAGCATGGGCTGTACCCAGAGTGCAGGGACAACAATGGCTTTGGAGATAATTCTGTGTTTTGGCTCCTCCAGTCTCACCTTGTTCTCGTCAGGAGTGAAGTGGACGTGCACATCGGTAATGGCGCCTCCTGGCACGGCACGGCATGCATCACTGGGGCCCGCCAGCTGGAAGTAAGGTGAGCTCTCCATGGAGACCTGCACCCCCTGAAGATTCTGCAGGAAAGACATGGAACCATGATTTTGCCACTTGAGGAAACAGGACAAGAGGAGACCTGTCCATGCCCTGGTGACGTCCTTCCTTGACCCCTTTTCCAAAGCCCTTTCTGCTGTGGAGGTACAGGCACAGAATTCCCAAGGGTGAACTTGAATCCCTTCTGTCTGGCTCCAGCATTTTGGCCAGGGGCAGTAGGGCAGTGCCTGGTGGGAAGGAAGGGCCGAGCAGGTCAGCACCGGCAGGATGGAGACAAGAGCACCTGAACCAAATCATCTGCATATTCAACAGGGCCAAAAACCTGCTGATTTCTGCCTGCACACAGCTATGCAGTCGTGTTCCACGGAGGGAATGGGCTACCTGAAAGCATAACAGCACATTCTCCTGCGGGGAAGAAGAAATTCCTTTCTAGCAGGTCAGCTTTGGATAGGGCAGTTCTGGGGGATACAGTCATGCAGGCAGAGCAGCAAGAGAGGAGACCAAACACTGTGGCCTTACTGGGAACAAAAGCAAACCTGAAAAGCAAAAGAAGGAACACAGCAATCCCTAAAAAAGGAAGATGACAAAGAGAATTTAAAGCGCCAGTAAAGCAGCAAGGAAGAATCATCAACTGATTACAGCAATCACCTCCCCGAAAGTGATGGAAACACAGACAGGTTGTGCCTGTTGACTGTGGGCTTCAAAGGCATTTTCCTCCTGGAGAAACCTTGCAATTCTTTAGGGGAATGGTCTCTCGCCTTTTGACCCTTCTGGAATTTCCTCCCTACATGTCCACACCTAATTGGCTGAATGCCAGGACCCTCCCAAAATAGGAGACTAGATAAGACCCCTGGATTTCTTTGTTCTCTCTCTTTCGGCCCCTGGACCCCTTTGAGGAATAAACGACTTGGAATAATCTGGGGGTAAGAGCCTCTTTTGAAATCTTTTGTCCTGTCCCTTCGGAGATATTCCTCCAAAGCCTCTCCAGAGCTAGCCCTGGGGAGGGGGGCCGGGCCTGCGGGGGGAATATTTCAAAACATGACCAGCACTGACTCACAGTGTGGTTTCAGTATTAAAAGCCAACCTTGGCTCTCCAGGGGTTCTTGCTGCCTGTGCAGGCAAGCTGGGCTGCTGGGCATTCCCGCTTGCAGCCAGCAGGCCAAGTTCTGCTCTCTGGGATACACAGACACAGCAAACATGCATTTTCAACACATAGATATCAACCCCTGAGCACCAAAATGCTCTCAAAAAGTCTAAACCAGATGATTTTGAGTCCTTCCTGTCTCTTCCCACCAGCCCACTCTTGGCACAAGCCTCATTTAAGAAAATGTTTCCCTGACTGAAATTCAAATGGTCTCAGTTTTCCCCTTTAGAGTCCAACACGACTGCTGACGTTTTTCAACTTTTTCCCTCTCAGCTCTCTTGGGAAACTGCAAAACAGGAGCACATGGCTTTGGATGTTCTGTGGTTCTCCGAGGGGAAAGCAGAGCACCATGCTGCTTTTGGAAAATCTGAGCAGAGCTGGATGAATCTTAGCAGGAGCCTGAAGTGGCACCTAAAGGCCTCCTACTGCTTCTGCTACATCAATCTGATTCCAGGGCTGTTTCAGAACATTTCCTGCCGTGCCAGTGCCACTAATGATAGTGATTCCAGCAGAAAGCGTAGACGACTCAGCCCCTGAGCTTTGACTGTGAGCTGCACAAAGGGAGCCAAACAGGCTCATTTCCCCAGGCAAATGTCAAGGGACTGTGGAACGAGCCCAGGGGAGGGGATCTGATGCTTCCCCAGCTCAGCCCGTGGTGGGGACCTCACCTGCGCCTTGCGGGAGAAGCCTGGCAGCACCAAGTCCACAGACTCTCCTGGCTTCAGGTCCATTGACAGCGGCTCCAGCCCAAACACGGGGGCCGTACGTTTGCGCCTCTGGGAATCACGTTTGGCCTTGGGGCTACTGTGGGCTGAGGTGCTCTGGCCCTCCTTCCCAGCTGGCCTGTTACATTCCACCTTCCAGAAGAGCTGATGGAAGTGGTGGCCCCCATCTGTTAGTCTGAACTGATGAGCACAGGGAAGGAGGCTAGAAGAGAAACCAGAATGGAAAATAGTATGGGAGAAGCTATTGTCCTGGTCATCAGATTGCTCCCAATGAGGATTCTGAGCTGTTAATAGCTTGGAGACCGTCTTCATTTGCAGCTCTTAATGTGGACCGGGAACAGTGTCTGATAAGCTGCCCTTCTGATGTCGTTATTGCAAGGAGGAATATGTTTCTAATGGTAATGTAGCATTTTCCAGGCCAGGCTAACAGGATCTGGTGTTTTCCTCCAAAATGTGTGTTCTGGGGTGATTCATACTGTTACTGTATTTTGCATTAATCTGCACCCGAAACTGTTATTGAATCTTTGAGATCCTGCACCTGAGGCCCTTGTGTGCGGGGGTATGATTGCAGGCATTTTTAAAAGCCAGCGCGGAGGAAGTTTCTGGACGATCCCAGCAAGCTGCTAGAAATCATCTGTCTGCTCTAGGAGAGGAAACCAGGGGAGCAGGGGCTCTCTCGTTCATAGAAGCTTTGGTTTTGCACTGGTGGTCATTTGTAGAAACTTCATTTCGCAATCAGAAACTGTTTTGAAGTGAACTTTGCAAACTCTGCTGGCAACGGAAAAATGAGCAAGGTCCTGTGTAGAAGTGTACCTCACCTGGTAGGGTTTGCAGCCCCACAGTGGCAAGGAGGCTTCCATTTAAGGGAAGGATTTGGGTTCCATTCTTTGTTTCACTCATGAGGTAAAAACCAGAGGTTTTGATACCTTTTTTGGCCTTGTGCCAGGACGGACGCAGCCCTTGGATCTTTGAGACTGTGCCTCAAGCCCTGTTCCTATTTCTATTGGGCAGGATGCCAAGAATCCGGCCTGGATTGTTACATGCTTAAGAGAATAGAGGAAGATCCTCAGGGCATTTTTGGGGTGTTGTAGCAAGTGCAAAGGTCCTCCTTGCACTCGGCACAGCTTTTTCTCTTTTTTCTGCATGGCTTCTTATTTTCACCTTAATGAAAACAGTTTTGCTTTTCAAACACCTCTGATCATGCTGCCTCGCTAATATTTTAGGCCATCCTGAGGCTGCCGGTCAAACCCAGAGGTGATGCACCTGAGAGGGCACCCTAACATTCTGGCCTCCCGCACAAGCATCAGTCCTGGGCAGGCAGGGCAGCAGCAGAGCCCACGAGCAGCGTGAGGAAGCGTTGGCAGCGGCACTGCAGGCCCCACACAAACCAGCAAGTTTCCATCTGCCTCTGGAACTGCTCTGCGGGCTCCTGCCTTCCCAGGGGGGTCATCACCCTCCTGTCCATTTGCTCCCAGGGCCCCTGCTTGCCTGGCAGGTGCCATTTTGGAAGGGAAGGGTGCGATGCCATCTTCCCTTGGTCCCGCAGCCACACGGAGGGCCCGCCTCATCCAGGCGCCATTTTGGGAACCTTTTGTTCTGGGGGAGCCTGCGAGATCATTACTTGACCAAGTGAGGACATAGATGTGTTAGAACTGAAGGCAATTCAGTGGCAATTGAGCAACTGGTTTCTCTTTCAGTGGTTTTTGAGGGTACCTAGCAACGCTCAACTGGCCATCACATGTCTCTAAAGGTATCTCTGCCTTCAGGGAAGGAGTCAGGGTCTTTGAACACTGAAGAAGATCGTGCCTGAAGGACTACAGCAAAACTGCTCCTTGTTGAGACAGAAGGAGAGGTGGGAGTGGGAGATCTCCTACCTGAATTGGTATCCCAAGTTGAGCTCCGGGGCAAATGGTTTGTCTGTGACAATTGTGGTGCCAGTGCCAAAAGCCAGGAGGGTGGAGGTGGTCCAAAGTCTGTTCCCAATGAACAGCTGGAGAGCATCAGCAAAAACCCCAGTGTCATCCAGGGTTGCTGTGACAGTCACATGAACATCACCCCTGGCGGGGATCACTCCTTCCCTGGGTTCAATAACATAGCAGTGAGGTTTACAAGCCTGTAAGACACGCATAATGTGCATTTAGGATGGAAACCATACACCCTGGTCTCTTATGGGGTGTAAGAAAAGGAGAAGACTAAAGAGGGGAGGATAAAAATCCTAAAGGCCTAATTTCCCTAAATTTAAGCTGCAGTATTGGGGAACAGCAGAGCTTACACAACCTGTATTTTCCCCTCCTTTAACAGACTCTCACCTAATTAACCCAGTTTTGCCCAACCCAAGGGACGCTTATCCTCAGGAGAGTGTTCCTTCCCCAGTCCTTCTCTGGAGTGTGTGCCAAGGAAAGCTGCTTTCTCTCTCCTGGCTTCTCACAAAGGCTCAGGGCCAGAGGAAGTCATGACGGCTCAAATCCCACTCCAGAAACCACACAGCTGGAGGACACTGCTGAGAGCCTGAAGAATATCTCCGCAAAACCAGTTGAGCAAAACCCCAACACCAAACTATCCTTTCCCAAGAGGCCATCAATGCTTTTCAACGTCCCCTAAAGGACCGAGGCCCTCACTTCCCACTGATCATCCGCTGTAGAGAGGTGCCCCAGGGCCTTCTGCTTTGGAAAAGTCACCTCTAAATGGTTATGGCAGAGCAGGAAAGAAGGAAGCAGAGGGAAAACTGGATGACATGTGCTCAGTGGGCATGGCCCACTCTTCCTAAGAACTCGTGTCCTCTGGTTTCTCATGGGCTTCACAGATTGGCCAAGAGAGCTGGAAGCTGCCCAAAGGAGGGAGGAAAGGCCCCGCACCAGCACAGCTGTACAGACACAGCTCTGCAGGTCCAGCCCTGGAACGAGCACGTGAAGCCCATCCTTTACACACCAGGCCCACCCAGCCAAGGTGCATTGCTCCCTGAAGAGGTGGAAGGCAGAATTTCATTGTGTAGTTCGAGAAAGCTGTCCTGGAAAAATCCCTCACTTTAAGGTTACATTTATCCCCCAAACTGCAGGAAAAGCAGCAAGAGGAAAAATCATGCCCCTCCTCCTTGGCTCAGGAGGCTGTGGCTGGACTTTCCCACATGGCCTGATGCTTTATCCACAGACACAAACAAGTCCACAGGATCAGGTTTTAACCAGCTCCAAGTTCAACACACCCAGCATGGAGAAGAACAGACCTCAAGCCCCTCAGAGATCTCCCCCTCCAGCAGACATCCCACCCAGCCCCAGGCCCAGCCTACAAGCCCTTCCTGGCTGCAGCAGCCCTGCTCTCCCTGCCAGGGGAGCAGCCCCAGCTCCTCTGCCCTATGCAGCCTTCACATATTAAACAGCCATTCTCTGCAGCCGGTCCCCAAAGATGCTCTTCAAAGGCACAGAGACCACAGGCTGGGGGGGTGCACAACCCCCACACATGTCTTTGTGTGGACAGCCCAACTGGCCTGACCCACAGCAGGTGTGAAAATTGCCTCCCCACCAGCAGTCTGAGGACAGACCTCACACCCTCTTCTCTACCATGAACAGCAGTTTGGCACAAAGCAAATGTAGATGGCACAGGGAAAGCACAGGGAAACCCATGCTCTCCGAGGAGCAAAGGACCACAGGTTTCTCTTGATCTCAGAGCTCAAAAACCGTGACACACACAGCTAAAGACCTTCCATAAAATTATGGGAGAACTCGTCAACACAATCCAGACGAATTTCTGCTCCAACATCTCTGCACCTGATTTCACTGAGGAGTGCCCCAGCTAAAACCACTCCAGAGCCAGGTTCCTTTTGCCTCACCCAGATGGAATCTTGGAGTATCTCGCTTCCTCTCACACAGGCCGATGCATATAAAAACCACGTCATGGCAGCTTGTAATGTCAACCAGTCAATTTCCCTGGAAAACGGCCCCACAGATACTTACAATCTCTAGCCTGAAGTCTAAATCGACGAGACCTTCGTTGAAGAGGCCAAAAGCTTGTGAATTAGGCCTTAGCACTGGGATCCTGCCGAACTCTATCAGCCTTGGACTTATGTAGACTGCTGACAGCCGTCCAAGGCTCTGTAGTTCTGTTCTCTGTTACAGAAAGCAGGCAAGAAAGAGTAAAAAAAAAAAATCAAACCCAAACAGGGAAACCTAAAAAAGCTTAAACAGCTCAACCCAGCTCAAGTTATTTCTTTAGGGACAGCTACCATTCTCCAGCTGAATTCCTGGGATTTTGGGGGGAAAAAAATAAAGCTTATGTATTCACCTCCAAATTGAAAAGGATTAAGTAAAGAGAAACTTTCAAACTACAAATTATTGGTCCAAAGGTAGAAGCTTTGCAAGAAATCTCTAGTTAAGATCAGGCTGACAGTTAAACAACTGGTTCTTCGGGTGGGGAGAAACTCTTCTCTTTAGGTAAGCAATCTGATAGTTGAAAGCAAGTGCTCAGTCAAACTTCAGGCTCCCTGGCACAGCCTGCACTGCCTGTCCTCCCTGTTGACTGGTTTACATGCAGTGCCACAATGGCCCAGGTTCAGATGTTTGGTGCCATCCAGGGAATTTGGCATCACCATTTCCATGTTTTAATGTAAGCTTAAATCCTTGCAACTACTCTTCAGATGCCAGCTTTCCTTTCTTTTACAGAAAGCCCAAGGTTCCCAGAAATCTTCTGACATCCTCTTTTGTGCTGAGAGGTAACATTTTAAAAAAGATGTTTCCAAAGTTAAGAGCATTTTAAAGAGTAATTAAAATGATCCTCAATTCCAGCTTAGATGAACTACCTTCTGGGTCAGACACTGACATTGCCACCTATAAGGCACGAGCTGTTTATGCCACCTGCCCCTGCTGTCCTTCTCCACAGCAGCCTGTGCCTCTTTTCCCCGGAAGAATCCCCGCACACTGTGCACCCTGCCAGGACCAGTTGCACGAAGGCACACACCTCCCCTTGCACTCACCAGTGGGTTTCTTGCATCCCCAAACACGCCGGTACAAACACTGGTGCAACGCTTGCCCAATCTTTGGATTTCAACTGTAACTGGAATCTCTGCAGCGCTCCGAGGCTGGAGAATCCCACAGGGTCTGGGGCTGGAGTAGAGCACAGGAGAGTCCTCCTCGGGTTCCTAGAAGGGACAGAATCAAATCCAGCTTCAGAGGGACCTCTGAAGAAACTTCAAACTCCTTAACATCCATCCCAACAGCAACTTACACACATTTTTAAAAATCCCCAGGACAAAGGTAAAAGGCACAAACAAGATCCAAGAATTGTAGGCTTAGCATTCTCAGGGGGTTCTGCAAGGAGGCTGCCAGCACAAGCACTGGTGTCTGTGGATGCAGCAGCTTTTCACAACCCTCGAAGATCTCCCACAAGAAAACACCCTGAAGACTAGAACGTAAGCCCTTTCCTCAAGAGATTAAACTGCATCCTAAAGCTAACATTCAGGTAGGATCCTGTTCTCAGCAGATCTTTAAGACTGAATAGGAACCGGCAAGGTCTTATCCAAACCCTCTTCCCCCCTAATAATCTCCACAATAATATTTCAGAGGAGGAGGTGGATGCGATGCCAAACCTGGGGAATAAGCCCGTAGCAGCCAGGAAGGTGGGTGTTATTCCAAATGAAGAACTTCCTCACGAACGGGGCCTTCAGGTCGCACTCATGGATCCCCCGGTTTTGGGGGTACACTTGCAGCTCAGGAACGAAACATCTGGGCAAAGAGATGACCCCAAGGGAATCAGAGATACTGAGAGAATGGAGAACGTTTACCCCCAAAGATTGTGAAATGGAGCACAACACCTTTGTCACTGTCAAATACACATTTAACAGGCCTACGGTGAAAAATTGCCTTTAAAGTCCTCCCACTCAAACATGTCTTGTCGAGGAGGGGCAAAACCTGAGAGGCAGCACCCAGAGGCTGCCAAGTGCCCCAGGCAGAGCACTTGGTCCCACAGCTGCCTCAGCCCCTCCTTCGCCCAAGAAGGTTTGCAAGAACTCCTGGAACAGTCCCAGTGATCCATGAGCTCTGGGGGAGCCTTCCCAACAGGGATCAGTGCTCAGTAAGGCTCCAGGAACACACGACTCTAGTGTCTCAGTAAAAAGGACTCCCTTCTCTCCCATGGTGCTGTTACCCTGCCTGAGAACTCAGCTGTTTGCCCCAGCCTTGGAGGGCATGAGACATCACCTGCCCCACAGAGTGGGAGATCACTCCGTCCCAGTTCCTACAACTCCCCTGGTCCTTCACTCCACAGGTCCAAATACTGACTGTCCCCAATTGCACTTGCTTTTCAAACATGGCAGCCCAGGCACTGACGAGATGGCTCTGCCTGGGAGTGGGAACAGCACCAGGGAACTGCATCCCTCTTGTCATTAAACTGACACCTAGAGCAGCACAGCAGGATGGAATTCTGCTGGAGCAAGAACAACTTTTGCTTTAAGCCTGAGAACATCAAAGCTCAAAACAGGAAGCAGAGAGAAGGGGAAAAATTAGAGCTGACCTGCCACATCAAGGACTGATTTCCCCTCTGAAGATCCTGCCCTCACCTCTCTTGCTGTGAGCCACTTCCCCACTGTCACGTGCCCTCGTTAACAGAACCAGACCCTGACCCTCAGCAGACTGCTTGGTGTGCCCCAAGCCAACGCGGGCTGGTTGCAACCCAGCACAACTCCACCTCTTGCAGGAAGAAGGCGAGGAGGCCCTTGGGAAATTTGCTTCACCTCAAGCACCAGGTCAATAAATGATATCATTCCTGGTCCCTTTAGAAAACGACCCAGGACCACGCTGGGCTGTCAGCAGGGCTGCTTTTCACCACAGGCTGCTTTTCAAGCACTGCTGTTCTCATGTCCAGCTGGGCAGAACATGAGGTCATTAAACAACACGTCTCCTTGGGAGCTGCAGCCAGCACGTCCTGTGCAAGGCAGTGCGCTGGGGGAGGCCAGGGAAGTGCTGGTACCTGGCCTTGATGACCAGTGATGCCACTCCCTTGCCAAACCACTCCAGGTCCACCAGCAATTTCCGGTTGTATTCCGTCACAGTGTTGGAACACAGGGTCACCTGGTGGAAGAGAAGAGCAGTAAATTCTTCTTTACAAAAGTTCATGACTCACGTGTGATGTCCTCCAGTTTTTGTGGTAAGAAAAGGGAGGATTTTGCCTTAATTCTTCTGCCGCTCCACGTGTAGAGCACAGTCTCTAAGAGTGACAAAAGCCTTCTGGCAAATACCAGATTTGTTAAGCACACCTTGCTATCAGGGCATAGGTCAGCTAAATTAAAACATTAGACTAAAGCTCTGTGCAGCACTGTGTTCAAATTAAGGGGCAAATTTTCATCTGACTACAATGACATAAATGCAGTGGAAATCTGCTGACTTGAACAGAATGAGTTCAGCTTTACAGCAGGAAGCTGAAGACAAAGCGTGGGCCAGCAGGTGCTGGGCAGTTCATGGCCGCAGAGTTTTTTGCCTTCACTGGAGATCCCTGCAGTGAACACAAATCATTCTACTCCCCAGGACAGGAGAAATGAGACCAAGAAGAAAAGCAAACTGCTTTATATAATGACATCTCTCTAACAGCCACCTTTGGTCCTCGTCCGTCCTCTGCCCACTTGCAATCAAAGACATTGCTCTCAAAAACACCAAAATGCCTTCAGTACTTGACCATTATGGGACATGATTTCAGCTTGTGATTTTGGAAACAAATCAGTGCTCCTTCAGGAACGTCCCGAGTAACCCAGCTCACAGAGGCCCCACGCCAGTGCAGATCCTCGCTCACACGATGATCAGAGCTGGCATCAGAGCTAAAGCCCTCCCACACTCCCGTGAAGCTTCAGACCCGCTGCTGAAGTGTGTGTGGCTGGACTCTTCCCATACCTCGATATCCTGGTGTTCCTGGGATTGGAGGGTCCTTTCGCTGGGGTTCAGTGTAAACTCCCTTGGCTTCACAGAAAAATGAATTCCCTCCCTCCAGGAGGGCTCACTGTCGCTGAGTATTTGCTCAAAGCTGCTAACAGCAGGCTGAGTGCCATCGTCCGACACCCGCGAGGTGTTAGTGAGGCGACAGGTCTTGGTGTAGGGAAAGCCTAGGAAAAGGACACAAATATCCATTTAGGCACCAGTTATGTCGTGACTCCCGGTGGGAATACCCTGGTAGCATGAAAGCGTGATTGGAGTTTAGCTCTTTATTATCTGAACTACAGATTACTGAGAAGCTGCAAGAGGAATTAGTCGTCACTTAGTTCCCTTTAACACTGATTCCAGACTGCAGCCTTGAAAATGCCTGCTCTTAGCCCTGCTCAACACTGCAAGCTTCTCTCTTTCTGATGGGGAGAAGCTCCCTCACCTGCCCCAAACCAGCACCAGTTATTTCTCCCTGATGACTGTGCACCCAGACCAAGCATTTCCTCTGAAAATTCAAACTGTAAAATTCCCTGTTAAGTCTGCCAACACTCCTACCCTTTTCAAGATACATAAAGAGTGAGTCGCCATTGAGAAGAAGCTACAGCAGTAGAAAGTGAGGATGAAATCAGGAACTAGAACGTGATGCAAAGCACCCTAATGCAGTTTCTCTCTGCAGAAT
Organism: Chamaea fasciata; assembly: GCF_029207755.1. NCBI lineage: Eukaryota > Metazoa > Chordata > Aves > Passeriformes > Sylviidae > Chamaea > Chamaea fasciata. The sequence goes on along the minus strand of NW_027094097.1, from coordinate 21,202,728 downwards.
TCTTAAGGCGTCTTTTGGTTTGGGCCAAACAGACTGGGCATGTGACAGCTCAGAGCCCACTCAGCTGGAGGCAAACCCGAGCCTTGACCCAACAAGCGGGGACATCGCACCCATACTACTCACTGTGATTGCTGCCTGCAAGGGTTTACCCCACCTTAACTCTGAGATTTGCTTTCCATATTGGAAAGCCAGAGATAGTGCCACGCATGGTGGGGATGTCCTGCAGAGCCCGGACACCAGCCACAACCCGCTCTGCAGTGGACTGGCTGGCCAGCTCTGTGGGGAGGAGACTTCTCCCCAGGCCTGCTCACCAAGAGTCATTTGAACACAGGTGGGGGAAAAAAACAACTGCAGGCGCAGCCCAGAGCTTCTCTGTGCCCATCAACAGTAATCACTGCCGGCTCCAGCAGTGACTCCAGCAGGGAGGCAAGAGAAGCACAAAAGGGACAAACACAGATGTCAAAACCTCAAATGAGACTGAGGTCACCACATGCAGACAACAGTCAACAACAGTTAAAAAGAAGCAAAGATACAACAGCTGCCTTCAGCTGAAGAGACCTTAGGAATGCGTTTCTACCTGTTGCCTTTCTTGTTTCATTTATTCAAAAGGCAACTTAACAAATGCCTCAGTGGTGATGCAGGGTGGCGAAGAAGCAGATCAGGAGAGGCAATTAGTTTTCTTAAAATGTTCAACAACTTCATTGTTATGAGTTTAGGTTTCGTAGTGAATTTTGGCCTCAGTCTGGGAAGGGAAATACAGGGGGTTTGGGGTGGTCTCGGCTGTGCGGGTGGGCTTTTCCATCCGGGGCTCTTTGGGAGCTGTGCCGTGATGCCGCGGGCGGTTGTGAAGTCGGAGCCGAGGTTTGCAGGGGGCAGACCTTTCCGTCCTTCCGCCGGGGCTCGGGAAGGTCGGCAGCGTGCTGCTGCGGGACGTCGTGCGCTTGACGCCGGGCTCAGCACCGTGATCGAACCTGCCCGCCGTCCCCGCTTCTGCCTGCTCCCGATTGCCAGTGCCCACATCTCCTGCTGCCCGTAGTTTGCAAAAGCAGCGATTTCCTCCTTCCCTCCCTGCCCGTGCCGGCTGGGAGGGAAATCACTGCCCTGCCAGAGCCCACCGCTCCTCCAGCCTGTGATCATAACCACACCAAAGGGGAAAACAGGACTCGGCGGGTTGGAAACTTCTGGCATTGCGTTGTTGTCTGTGCTGTCCGGATATACTCTAGTAACGAACTGCTATTCCTTTTCCATATTTTTGCCTGGAAGCCCTGTAATTTCAAAGGTATAGTAATTTGGAGAGAGGAGGGTCATCATTCCATTCCGTGAAGATTGCCACCTTCCTTGGCAGAATCTGTCTTTTAAACCAGGACAGAGACACCAGAAAATACTTGCTCCTATTTGATCCCACAATGGCAAAATGCTACCTGAGGCACCTGCAGTTCACACCCTGAAGAGGCTGTTGTGGCAGAACATGAGCAGTGCTGGATGCTTTTACGTTCAAGTGCTCCATTTTGGAGCACACAGATCCCTCCCGCTGTGTCCCAGCGCAGGGAACACTCACCAAAGGAGATGTCACCGAAGTCGAGCTCATCGGTGTCGAAGTGTAAAGTCGGCCCGACGACACACCCCCTGCGATGACAGGGACACAGGAGGAAATGGCTGCGTTAAAGGGAATTGCAAAGCCTCCGGCTGTCGTGGCTTGGGGGCACAAAACCTGGTGTCAGGGGCATCGTGGGTTTCAAATCAACACACCACCATGTGCTCAGCACAGTGTCCATGTGCACAGGAGGCAGCTAAAGCCAAGAGGCCAGCAGCCCACAGCCACTGATGGGGCTTTGGACGCAGGGCAGGCAGGAAAAGCCCCCAAGTTGCCGGTGGTCCCATGGGGGACCCTGAACACCTACCCAGATGTGTCTCCGTGCCTCAGTTTCCCCATCTGTAATGGGATGGACATAAAGGTGTCCCCACAAACTTCTGTAACCAGCCTTTCCAGCCACAGGTTCCCTGCTTTGCTACTTGGCTGTAACTGGTCTTCCCATGGAGGAGCTTTCTCAGGAGATTTTGACCCACACAATCATTACAGACAGAGTTTTGAGACATGAAGCCAGGGGAGCCCCAAACATCCTCCAAAAAGAGCATTAACAGTTCTACACAGTGGACAGATGAATCCTAGAGGAAAGGACCAGCTTGTCACTAGTGCACCAGCTGGCACAGCCAGGAGCAATAGCTTAAACAACCAAACATGGGTGTCCTGAATCTACCACACCTCCTCCCCTGGCCTTGAACTCAGCAGACAGGCACTAAAAGTCACCAACATCCACTGAAGGCAGCACTTGAAGCTGCCCAACACGAGTTTATTTCATGGTTGACGCCAATCAATGCGCACCCTGCCTTTTGGTTAAAAGTCAAGGACCAGTGAACTGTGTCTTCTACTGTGTTCACAGGACTGCCCCTGGCTCCGCTCTACACATCTCAACAAGAGACACCTTCTCTTGCTCAAGGAGAAAGCTGCTTATGGAATAACATCCCACGCATGACCAGTTTGGGGGAGGGACAGAGGAGAATCAATTATTTGATGGTGAAAGGTTCCCTCTTGATTTCCAAAATAAAAATAGCAGCACTTTTTCTCCAAAAGCAAAGCCAGTGTAGTTGTTTCTCTACTATGGGCAGACCTAGTCAACACTGTTCTCCTGCTAAGTAATAAGTTTCATGTTCTTTTTAATCCATCTCCCTTATCTTATTGGTATAATCAACTGCAGATTGCTTTCATTTCTTTATTGCCCTGATCCAGTGCCTCCCAACAGCAGCAGCCTAGCTCCAAAGCTCCAGAGCAGCCAGCATCAGCTTTCCTGCTTACACTACGTTATCCTACCAGCACACGCCTCAGGCTAGCAGGGACAAGCCCTCATGCTGCTGTGGTCCTGAGGACTGAGCTCTGCCTCCCCCATCATCACCCCTTCTCCCTTCTGCAGGGCCAGGATTATGGGATGAAGCCCATGTCCTTGGGACGGTTCCTGCTGCACAGTTCCCTGTCTCCCACATCAGCCTTTTCCTGGCTGTGGAAAGGAGGTAGCAGAGCACTCTGCACAGGAGCTCGGAGCACAGCCTGCCTCCATGCATGGCCATGAGAGGTGAGCTGAGGCTGCTGCTGCCCGTTTGGGATGGATTATTAACAGAAGTTTTTCAAAACACTGCTGCTGGTGGAGAATCACCCAGGCTGGCCCATCTCCAAAGCCCTGGGGGCCTTGCTGGGTGCTCAGGGGGGACATCCCAGAGCAGCTACTGCCCAAAGCTGATCCATGCCACTGCCTGCCATGGCCCAAGGCAGAGGGACATCCCTGCAGGGAGGAGTCATTCCAGCTCCCGGGTACCACACAGGGCAGCAGGCACCCCCACACTAAGGCAATGCCAGGATCAGAGCAGAGATTAAGACCTCAGGAAACATCTTTTTTCTCTGCCCGACCCCAAAATGAGGTAGGTGGGGGATGTCCCAGAGACAGCTACAGATGTGCCCACCCAGAGTAAGCTCCCAGAGTCCTTACTCGATGGTCAGGATCACAGGCGTAGGAGATCCAGCCACACGGAACTGGAATGGTTCCTCAAACCGCCCCAACACGGCGGCATCCAAGGAGATCTGAATAGTCTGGATCCCACCTGGTGCAATGAGGCCCTCCTCGGGTACAAACTTGAAGCAGCAGCCCACTTCCGTGTTTGAAGGGATATAGGTGAAGGGAGCATCAAGAACTCCTTTGTTCATCAGTTTCACCTGCAGCAGCAAGAAAACAAAATGCAAGTACACGTGAAATCTTCCCTTCTTGGGAGTCATTTTCTAATGGCGCAATTAACACCCAGAAAAGGCAGAAGATGCTTTGTGCTGCTGGACGGCAGAAGTCAAAAAAATACAACAGGACAAGTTCTGCCTTTGGGTTTTCATGCGAAGCTCACATAACTCCACATAACTGGAGTCACCCTGGGGTTATCCCACGGACACAGAGCAGTCCACCTCTGGTCAGTAGCACCAAGCTCATTCAGACCTGGCCCTGAGAGCAACGTGGGGTGATTGCAGCTGCGTAGTGAATCACCACAGAGCTGCTGCTGCCCCAGTCAGCACAGCTCCAGCAGTACCGTATCTACGCATTTACCTTTTCCCATACCGTGAAAACAATACACTGAGAAGGAGGCATCAACATCAAAATGTACAGACAGCACCATCTTTTGGTAAGAAAACTCAACGTGTCTTTCCCTTCCACAACCAAACTTCTGAAAGTGTCTGGCATGATGTAGTGCCTCGTTTTCTGCCTCTTTCAGTTGCTCTCTCTTTTTTTTTGCAAACTTGACCCCCAACAGGGGGGAGGCAAATAGGTAGAAAAATCTTTTGCTTTATTCCCAGGAACACTTTTCTCTTTGTAGAGCCAGAGATGCACCAAGCCTGAAGTGTGGTGAGGGATTGGACAGCAAGGGAAAGAATCCTCAAGCCCTTTGCAAGGGCCTGCACTGAGCCAGGAGGCTGGATGGCTTTCCTGTGACTTCCAGGAATGAGCAGGAGACACTTGACTAAAAATTGTTTGTGGTGGACTGAAGCTCAAATGTAGCCAGCTTGTCCCAGCTGCTTCTGAACAGCCCAGTACAAAGGTGCCTTGTGTCTGGTGCTGCCACAAAAGCCTCTGAACAGCTTTTTGACCCAGCGTTGGGTCAAAAGGGGTTGTTTTGCAGGAAGCCTCCCAGCTGATCCCTATGGAAGGCTGCCCAAAAGAAGGGACTGGGGCTTCATGAACAACAGACACATTTTTCTGGAACACCCCCTTCCCCCCCGCGCCCAGATTTGACCAGTGCATCAGCTATTCCCTGCTCACAACTGCCCAGGTTGCCAGGAATTCCACAGGTCCACCAGGCTTGCTGCTGCCTCAGGAGCCATCAGGATCCATCCCAACCCCTGGTGCTCACCTCATGGGTGTGGGCGGTTTTGACAAAAACTTCCCCAAGGTTCAGGGTATCACAGCTGAGTTCAACCAAGGGTCTGCGGCCTTCCCCTCTGAGGTGCAGGGCCAGCCTGCTCTCACGGCCTGGGGAGAGATGTCCATTTCAGTACAATAATTCCCTCTGTTCTACTGGATTTTCCAGGCTGCCTCAATGCTAGACCCTGATTCTGAGCTGCATGCAACCAGCTCTTGATGCTGCAGCAGAAGATATGGACCCTTCTCTTCCCTCAGGAGATATCCCCTGGGGCTGACTTGCAATTTCTAACCCATTCCTTGGGCTGGTTTCCAATTTTAGCCACCAGTTTGCTGAGTTTAAAACATCTCTGGTGTCCTGTAGCAACAGGCCAAGGAGTGACAGGTATAAATTGAAAGAAAGGAAATTTAGGTTAGATATTGAGAAGAATTTTTTTACTGTGAGGTGGTGAGACGCTGGAGTAGGTTCCCCAGGGGAGTTGTGGAGGTTCCAGCCCTGAAAGTGTTCAAAGCCAGGCTGGATGGGGCTTGGAGCTACCTGGTCTAGTGGGAGGTGTCCCTGCCCATGGCAGGGGCCTTGGCACTAGACAGTCTTTGAGGTCCGTTCCATCCTTAACATACTATGACTCTAGGGTTTCCTCCCCATGCACTTAGAGGAGCTTTGAAATCCATTCATTGAAGGCACAAAGCTCACGAAGACTTTGGCAATTGCTACCTGGCAAACTGCCAGGCAACAATTGCCAAACCACCTGGCCCAGCAGCACAGGACTGCTGTCCTCCACTTCTGACACTCGGCACTGTGTTCTGTTTGCACAGACTGAGAGCTGCAAGGTGACAATTCCCACACAGGGAGAGAAGCAGGTGCTGGCCAAGGGTGGTCCTTCTACCAACACCCTGGGCTCAGCGGGGCTCCGCCCCTGCTGGCCTGGTGGTGTCTGGAGGTGATCCAGGCTCAGGGAGCACATTTCTAACTCAGCTGCGACTGCCTGATGGTGGATCCATGTCAAATGGACCCATCCTGGAGGCCAGTGGTCTAGAGGGGCTTAGTGCTTGTTCACTAAAGCTATTCTGCTCTGTAGCTCCTTGGCCTTTGAGGAAATGCTGGCAAAGCCGTGCCATGAAAACATCTCCCTGCACTGCCTGGGTTGTTCTGGGATCAGCAATCCAGACACAGGTGTTCCGAGCCCTGGCCTTGCATGGGAGACTCCCTGGAAGCTGCAGGGACACTGGGGATGTGCCAGCACTGCCCTGCTGACCAGGAACTCTTCCCAGCAGTTACATGGGAGCCCAGTGGGCTCAGGCTTGCTCCATGGCTTCACTGTGGGTGAGAGAAGCAGGGGAAAGGAGCTGTACCTGAGATGTCACAGTAGGCCACACTCTGATACTCCAGTGCTTCCAGGGGTTTAAAGGTCACCTTGATTTCAGCCGAACAACGTGGCCCAATCTCTCCCTCCTGAAACAGAAAGAGACAGAAAAAGATTTATCTTCAAACTTCACACTTCTTGTTTTCAACCACTCCTCTAAGCCTTTCTTCAGAGCATCAGTGATGAGCGAACAACATAAGGAGCCCAAGGAAACACTCTAAACCCAGCTCAACACACCACTGGGCGCTCTCAATGCTCAGCTGATCAGCCCCCACTCTCCACAATGTTCCTGCTGCTCTGACACAAGCTCCTGGTCACATCATGCTGCAGTCAGCTACAGTGGTACCTAACTGCCATTGTGCACTGGTGGCTCTTGGCCTTAGACGGGCCATAGGAGTAACCAAGAACACGATCCCCTTCCTTGGAAAGAAAAATATTAGTTTAACCTTTTTTCAAAGAAAGCAGAGGTTGGGATTATTCTAGGATTTACTCCAGGATGAGAAGGGATTTTGCACTGTGCAGACACCAGGCATTCATCATCTCTCACAATGCCAATACTCAGAATCAGGGCTCTGGCTGATGGGAGGACATGGGCGTTTGCTTGCATAAACAGAAAAAGAAAAGGTTTACTGTCCCCGTGTGCAAGAGAACTCAAAATGCCTATTATAACCTCCCACCCTTGTGTCCAGGCTCACAGATGACACTGGGAGACTCACAAACAGTGCGAGTCGTGGTTAGAGGAAGGGACAGGCATTTCTACGATTAACCTTGGGCTGAATTTGGCCTCCTTTTCCCAGCGAACCCTTGCATGCTTCAGGTCAATCCGTGAACTGGCACTGCTCCAACACCCTCCGCTGAACCCCACGCAGCAGCACGTGTCGGGGGAGCCCCTACCTACAAAAACTGCTCCCTGTGGACACTTCAAGGACACGGAGTGCCCTGAGCTCGAGCCCTGGCAGCAGAGCTCAGCTTTGTCAGGCTCCCAGCCCTGCCTTGAGCCTGCAGGGCAGAAATACTTTCAGCAGTGAGCTCTGCAGCCGCACCAGAAACTCCATGCCCTCCCTCTGAGCACACCGAGCCAGCTGAGGACCTGCTGAGTGACCGCACCCGGGGAAAGGGGCGGGGGTAGGGTGGGCGGGAGGAGGAAGAGGAGGAGGAGGAGGAGAAGGAAGAGGAGGAGGAAGAGGAGGAGGAGGAGAAGGAGGAGAAGGAGGAGAAGGAGGAGAAGGAAGAGGAGGAGGACGAGGAGAAAGAGAAGGAGGAGAAGGAAGAGGAGGAGGACGAGGAGAAAGAGAAGGAAGAGAAGGAAGAGGAGGAAAATGAGGTTCTCAGCTATCACTTACCATTGGCTCAATGAAAAAAAAGTCATTGGAGAACAGCAGGGGGTCTTCTTGCACCTTTGCCTTCTCCTCCTGGACCTTTTGGCTCAGGAGGGAGGTGCGATTTTCACAAAAGCCCTTCACCTTCTTTATTTTTTTCTCCTCCATGAAGTCTTCCATCCAGACCTTTGGTGGCGGCTCCAGCAAATCACACTGCCTGCAGCCGCAGGGAGAGACAAAGCCAGCAGGTCATTTAATATATTTGCAGAGAGAAGCGGAAGTGCGGGAGAGCAAAGCACTTGGGGAGGAGCGGCAGCTCCCCAGCAAGGGCTGACCCCAAGCCACGAGGGTCCCAATCGGATCAGAAGATAACTTGTTGTGCACAAGCTCAGCAGGTAGCTTTACTCCACACTTGCAAGCTCAGGAGAGCTTTGGAAAGCCAGCATCCCTCAAGAGAATCTCCTGCCTCAAAGCCTCTGCCAAAACTGAGGGAGAATCCACCAGCCACCTCAGCTGGCTTTTCCTACCACTGAGCTGCTCGGGGGAAGCAGATAAAGATCACGGAGCACCCACTGCAGGACTTCCCTGGGAAAGGGAGACGAAGCTGGGTTGTGGTTACGTGTTACCAGCATCGCTCTTTGTTTCTTCCATTTTGGACCTGCCCTGTTCCCTACTCTGCCTTTCACAAGAGCATCCCAGAGCACTTCCAAAGGAAATTGATGAATTCAGGCACCGCATCCCTTCAGTGACATCCAAGGTTTTATATGCATGAAAACAGAGGCTGTGAGAGGGGAAGGGACTTCTTGGTGCAGGAGACAGACAGCAAACTCCTGGAGAGATCATCTTTTCAGGATCCAGAGCTTTTTGGGTCCCATCCCAGTGCATGGTAGTAGAATGGCCAGAGAGGGAAAGGATCCTGCACTAGCTCCTCTCATAAAAAAAAGTCCTCTCTGCTCTGAGATCTCAAAAGCATCTCTGACAGCAGGAGAGTAGGCCTTAGAGCTAACACCATCCCTAAGACTGGAAGTAAGGAAAAACAAAATGTCCTGGTGACAGGCTAGGACACAAACTGGCATGAAAATAAATGTAATTGGAAAAAAGTATTACGAAGAAAAGAAGGGTAGTGGTAGTAAGTGAATCCCTTCTAAGGGGAAATGAGGGCCCTGTATATCGAGCGGATCCGTTCCACAGGGAAGCCTGCTGCCTCCCTGGGATCCAGGTACTGGATATCACCAGGAGATTCCCTAAGAACTAAAAGAACTTCATCTGTTCACCACTGTCTGGGGGTACAGTGACTGTGAAATAACAGAGTTTTCAACATTCAGTGAAACAAGGAGGGGCATCAACAAAACTTCCACTCTGGTCTTCTGGAAGGCAGCCTTCGGCCTGTTCAAGAGATTGTTTTGGAGAGGACCTTGGGAAACAGCCTTTACAAACAAAGGGGTCCAGGAAGGATGGACATACTTCAAGAAAGAAGTCTTGAAGGCACAGGAACAGACTGTCCCTGTGTGCTGAAAGATGAGCTGACAGGGAAGACAACGAGCCTGGATGGGCAAGGAGATTTGGAAGGAACTAAGGGGAAAAAAGAGGGCGTATTGCCTTTGCAAAGAGGGGCTGGCAACTCAGGAAACGTTTAAGGATGTTGCCAGGTCATGTAGGAAGAAGATTAGGGAGGCAAAAGCCCAATTAGAACTTGAGGAAATCCAGTCATTGCAATCAACCTTTCCTTCCCAAAATGCCATCCTTGGTTGGAGTATAAATGGAACTGGAATGCTGTGCTGAGCTCCTGCAGCCCAGGGACACACACCCTAATGCCAGGGATGGTTTACTTGGCCTAAACCATTCAAAATCACCAACACCCCCCTGAGGCCATGCATTAGTTTCAGTCTTGGGCCATGTATCTCACTGAAACGTATCTTTCAAACCAACCTCCTCTTCTCTTCATTGTCGGCTTCCTCAGTAGGAAACATCTTCCACTGGAAGTGGGCTGTGATGTTACTCCTGTTTCTGATGAACATGCTTGTGTGGCTTGATGTGGTGATGAAAGTCTTCTCAACCTTCATGGAATATGTGCTCAATCCAATGTTGACATCTGCAGCTTCTGCGCGAAGGAATGTGAAGAAACTTTCTTCACCTGGAACAAAGCAGAGTCTTTGCTCAGCTAGCTCAGTTGCTGATGGAAGCACAAGGAACAAAGCAAACCACAGGTCACGGAAGAAAGTGTCATAGCTTTTAAATGTATTAGCAGTTCCATGGATCAGTACATTTATCACGTCCTGACAGCTCTGTGTGTACTGCGTGAGGATGTCCTGGGCACCTCCTTAACCACCTTATTTCCAAGGTGTTTGTAGAGATTTGGCCCCAAGGTGACAGTATGTACAGTGGGATTTGTCAGATGTGCTCAGGTGACCCACTCAGACCACTGGGATTTCTGCATCAAAGTCCTTCAGGTGACACTGAGGAGCCCTGGTCAATCCTGGCTTGCCGAGGTCTCCCCTGCGCATCCCACGAGACTCCTGCCCCTCCTGATCCCTTGGATCCCTTGTTGCTGACAAGCAAATACGCCTGGGGGCATGTGGGCAGAAAAAGGAGACCCAGAGGAACAGGTGAAGTGACAGCCCACAGCAGGAGGGGACACAGGAGAGGAAACACAACCAGCCTGGCTTTGCAATATGACAAACCACTACAAAATGAACACCATAAAAATCATCATCATCGTCATCTTCCTGTCCAAACCCACAGCCCCATCAGTCTTGAAATATTTCATATTGTCCTGATCTCAAAAACCAAGATGGAGCACTTCAGGTTAAATACAAAAGGACAAGGAAAGATTAATAAGTACAGAGCAGCTTCTATATGAAGTCTGAATGGGATTCCTCAGTCTAGAAATCAAATGGGAGATGTGAGAGGTTTGCAACAGCATGAACGGCCTGGGAAATGGGGACGAGGAAAAATTTGTCTTGATTTGTCACCATACAGGAACTTGAGGGCCTGAAGATGTTATTAGGCAAAAACTGCATGGATGTGTAGAGGGCAACATAGTAAAAGGGTCTGTGACAAGCCAGTGGAGAAGCGGCATACAGGACAGAGGTGTGCAAGAAATACACTGCATTGGAGAGAGTCTGATGGAGACCTCGCAGCTCACATACAGCACTGCCCAGGAGTAAAATAAAACTTCACCCAGGCGTAGCCACACAGTAGTGGAGAATCAGGGTTCCTCCTTCCTCCACTCTGCAACACCCAGCAAAACAGAATTCCAAAAATCTCAGCCCTGTTAGAGGGGATCCACTTTTTCAACCATTTAAACACCAGCTATTTCAGTTTTCTTTGGGGCAGAGCTGGAACAGAGGAGGTACATCTAGAGGGAATTGAGGGGGATGAACAGGGAGTGATGGTGGAGAACTGTCCTGTGTCCCATGCGTTGCCCAGCACTCACCTATGCAGCGCGCCACCAGGGACCCGAAATGGTCACCGCACGTCAGCGGGTGAAATCCCACTGTCACCTGCATGGTGTGACCAGGGCCCAGAATTCCTTCGGCTGGAACCACGGAGAAAGGACTGCAACACAAAGAGAGGATCAGGACTTGGGGGGAATTCTGGCCATGACATTCTTTCTGCAGTGCAGGTCACTTCAGCTCACTTGGGCAAGCAGGGAGCAAACAAACTACGGCCAAGACAGACAGAACAGCCAGGATCAGAAACAGCTACTGACCCACTTCTGAGGAGATCCAGCCCTCAGAAGATCCTGTGGGATAAAACGACCTAATCTCCCCCATACTCTGCATCCAGCCTTCTGACTGCCAGCAATCCCATCAGAGAATGGTTTGTGAAAAGCACAGAGAGAGTTAAGAGCTATCTGCATGCATAACTTGACGCTGACTGCCTCAGGAATTTCTCATTTCCTGCTACCTATAAACTTCCTCTCAAGAGATGCAAATGTTAGGGCACTATCTCTCTTGTGAGATTACAGCCTAGGAATCAGACAGGGAGAAGGAACTTTCTCTTGAAGACCACGGAATAACTACTGTTGAATTTGCAGCGTGGCTCTTTGGTTTATTTTACCTTGAAAAGATCCTGAATTAGCACATTTTGTCAGCATTTCAATGAAAGCTGCTCTACAAAAAGGAGCAATCAAAACTCTGAAAGAGTGCAAATGCAGATTAGAGCAATACAGTGACATGGAAACAAGACCCAAACAGAGGATGCCATTTACAATCTGAAGGATCCAATCCCAGCCATATGAAGCACCATTAGCAGGAGCACATCGAGGAGGCAGAACAGGAGGGTTTTGTGTATTTACCAGCAGTGCAGTCTGGGGCCCTGGGTTGTCATCCAGGCTGGTAACTGTTTGCTTGGCTCACCAGACAAACTCTGCGCAATGTGTTGGAAATAATTACGCAAATGTCTTGGTGCACTTTGGATGTAACAGGAGCAATTAGGATTGGTCACCAGGTGAACAGTTCTTGCCTGACAAACACAAGACTCCGTGCTTTGATGCTCAGGGACAGCTCAGGTGAAATGTGCTTCTGCCCAGAAGTTGCTGGGCTTTGTGCTCTTCCACAGCCCCACTGAGGAAACAAAAGTTCCTCAGTGCTTTGCTGGTGGTCAATCTGTGCACAGAAAGGGTGTTCTGGGGAGTTTGGTGATGAACTTATCACACACAAAAATATAGAGAACATCTGGCAAGCTGAATTTCATTCATGTCAGTAGTGACAGCTGATGAACTTGCTTCAGGTTCTGCTCACTAAGGACCTATTGCTGCAGTTATGGGCCTGACCTGCTCCATTACCACTAGTGAGAACATCACTAGTGGCTGATGGAGAAGCCTTGGGCCAGCAATGTTTATGTGCTGGATGTGAGACTTTGGGGAGAGAGGAGGAAAGACAAGGCCCCAGCAGCCCCGGAGCCCGATTACTGTACGAGCTCCCACATCTGCCCCGAGGGTGAGCCAGCACTGCTGCAGGTCTCTGCTGGGGCTTGGGGGATCGGTGCCTGGTGTGGGCAAGGCACAGGATTTTTTTCTTATTGTTTTGTCAGGAATTTTGCCAGAAAGAGAAGCTGCCAGTTAAGGGAGTCCCTGGCCACACTTCAGCACTCCCCTTCCCTTCCCTTCCCTTCCCTTCCCTTCCCTTCCCTTCCCTTCCCTTCCCTTCCCTTCCCTTCCCTTCCCTTCCCTTCCCTTCCCTTCCCTTCCCTTCCCTTCCCTTCCCTTCCCTTCCCTTCCCTTCCCTTCCCTTCCCTTCCCTTCCCTTCCCTTCCCTTCCCTTCCCTTCCCTTCCCTTCCCTTCCCTTCCCTTCCCTTCCCTTCCCTTCCCTTCCCTTCCCTTCCCTTCCCTTCCCTTCCCTTCCCTTCCCTTCCCTTCCCTTCCCTTCCCACTCCTGCCCCATGTTACATACTCCTGCCCTCAGATGGCAGGATGTGAATAACACTCCTGGGAGTGACCTCAGGGGTTGCGTGAGAAAGAAGATATCTTCTTATTTTCAAATTACCAGGAGAAGAGGATCCAGCCAAGTTTCAGTTGTCAGGGCTGAAAAACTGAGTGCAAATCAGCCCTTGCATCTCCTACATCCCACCCCAGGCTGTACCCACCAGACTCCCCTGTTCCTGCTGGAGCAGTCATCTCTCATATAGACCTGGCTCCCCAAGACCCAAGGACACAAGCTCTACAGTTAAACTTAACTCCTCTGAATTTCAGTCAACATCACTAAGCTGTTCCCTGAGCCCACATATAAGAAGGACTGTGAAGGAGACATCCCTGACGCTATAATAACCAAATGAAAACCACTGCCAAGAGATGGGGCTGGCAGGATAAATTTTGGCCTTTTATGGCTTGATTAGAGCAATATAGTGAGTTAATTGTCAGCTGTTCCTTAAGATAGTTCTCATCCTGTTAGATCTACCCTTTCAATGAATCACTACTGCACCCGACAGGCAGAAAAGATAAGGTCATGGAGGGGTTTTAATAGGTCTTCTTCGGCTTTTTAACTAGTCCATTTGTATGTTTGTTTCCTTGTATGGCATCTAAAGACAACTCCAGATCTCCCAATGGCCCCTTGCAATCCCCGGACACTGGTCTTGCTTTGAGCAGCGTATTTGCTCGGACAATTTCCAGAGGTCCCCTCTAGAGAAAGTTATTCTATACTTTTATCTTCTAAATCAGCCCAATTGCTTTTCACATAGTCACTAAATGTCTCATGTTTCTAATACACCTGTGCCTATGCCTATGGGCATGTGGTGTATTGATAGGCCTTGGAGGAGCTTGACATTTATGAAAGTTCCCAATGAAGAATTCATGATCTTTTGGCAAACATTTAACACAAACCAAAATGAAAAAACAGCAGAAACACAGGAACTTCAGAATATGTAAAATGAGATCTCAATGAAAGGGGGGACGACCTTATTCAGAGATTTAAAGCACGTGTTTGAAATTTTAAACCGGCTTTCAAAGGTTCATCGTGGAACAGAAGAGGGGACTGATGCCCTCAGCTGACAAGGGAAATCAGATCAGCTTTAAGTAACAGGAACTGCACCGGCTGCCTGCAACACAGCTCATGTTGGGCATCTGATGCAGGCACCACTGGAAAGCCATGTGCCTGTGTCCTCCCAGAGAATGGGTCTGTTTGGCTGACAGTGGTGAGTACCCATTTCAGAAGCTGCTTGTGCTCAGGAGGGCGCAAGCCAGCAACTAACATGTTCCAGCACCCCCCAGGAAATCTGGGGCAGAGAAAGCTCAAAGGCTGCATCCTGCTAAGAACACTGAAAGCAAGAGCAGATGCCATCCATCCTGCCCATTTCCAGCCGGCGACGCAGGGCAGCAGCTCCCATGCTCTGGTTCCTTTTGTTGTTCTTTCCCAACTCTGTTATCCCCCAAAGGTGTTTTGCACAAGGACAGATGAGCTGCCTCACCTCTCGGTGCCCAGCTGGTAATGAGCTGCCACACTACCACAATTCTGAATCAGCAGACTCTTGCGGGTGCTGCCCTTGACCGGACACTTTGAGAAGTCCAGCTCGTCTGGGAAGTCCAGGATAGCTCGGGCAGGGATGGCCCGAATTGGCACAACTATCCTTTCCTCTCCACTGACGCAGACGAGCTCATGGGAATAAACCTGCAGGAAAAGAAACTGTCTCAGCACAGGTCATTTGGTGCCATCTCCATGGCAGAAGAAAAGCCATTTCCTATATCCCTTCAAGGGTATCAATTTACCTATTCCACCCCCAAATGAACAATAAGTTCTACTAATATCTCACATTTTAAAGGCAGCAGTGCACTTTGCAAAACCTATCTCAGTGGCATTAAGCTCTTGTGTCACTTGGGTCATACAGACAAGTGCCCAGGGCCACCATAATTTTTACTCTCAATTTTAATGATGTTAAATAATTCCTAAGTCCCTTCTAAGGAACATGGAGCTAGGGAACACAGGACATTCCTCCTTAGGTTACTATATTCCCACTGATTGAGAATAGGACAAAGTGTTAAACTGAATCTAAGCAGCAAAAGGAAACTGAGAGAACAGCTGCACCCAAAGAGATCCTGGACCTCTGGCCTGGTGTAGAAATATCTGTTTGCTCAGAACTCCCCTCTAATTTTGCCTCTCCAACCAAGTCACGAGAAGAACAGTGCTAAGAGGTAGCAGGATGCTGTTGCAAAGAGCCTCTCTTTGTTTCCCTGCAAGGCCTCCTCCCTTCCATGCCATGTCCTAAACCCCTCTGTATGAACGAGCCTCCAGATCACAGCGCTGAGAGCAGACTTGCCAGGGCCTCGGCACTGGTGTTCAAACTTGCACGCAAAAGCACAATTGGCATGGAATGGGCGCCAGCTGACAGAGCAGCCACAGTGACAGGCATGAAGACAGAGCCGCAGCAGTGTCGCTGCCACCGGCTCTGGGCCCACAGGTCTGCCTGCCTGCAGGCTGTACCTGCCCTACACGAGCTCTTTCAGGCAGGTGTCCAAGTCCCCTGCAGCTCACCAAGCTCCTGCTGACTAAGGGCACCTAGAGCTCAGTGTGCCTGTGCCAGGCTGGGCCCACGGGCACAGCACATCCTCTGCCCTGGCCTTGCAGCCGTGTCATGGTCAGCTGTGCTCTGGGACAGCACAGCCGCAAGGCTGGAGAACAGAGGGTGTGAAAAAGCACCGTCCTTGCTCCAGCCCCGGGTGAGGCAGGGAAGCTGTTGCCCGTCAGGAAGGCGGAAAGCTCTCTGACCTCTTTGTTCCTCTAGTACTTTGCAGAATAACGAAACCCCTTCCACTATACCTAGAGATGGCCAGACATCTATCAACACCCCTCTACCGTTTGCCTACTGTTCCCTGGGCATCTTTCTTCCCTTGGGAATGCTCAGAGGAATGTGCAGCGAGGGGAAGCAGGGCCTGTCAGGCCTGGGTGCAGGGCCTGACAGCACATGCCAAGCTGGGACTGGCTGCAGGCTGCCTGCCCACGGCCTGGAGCCAAGCTCACAGCATGGGCTGTACCCAGAGTGCAGGGACAACAATGGCTTTGGAGATAATTCTGTGTTTTGGCTCCTCCAGTCTCACCTTGTTCTCGTCAGGAGTGAAGTGGACGTGCACATCGGTAATGGCGCCTCCTGGCACGGCACGGCATGCATCACTGGGGCCCGCCAGCTGGAAGTAAGGTGAGCTCTCCATGGAGACCTGCACCCCCTGAAGATTCTGCAGGAAAGACATGGAACCATGATTTTGCCACTTGAGGAAACAGGACAAGAGGAGACCTGTCCATGCCCTGGTGACGTCCTTCCTTGACCCCTTTTCCAAAGCCCTTTCTGCTGTGGAGGTACAGGCACAGAATTCCCAAGGGTGAACTTGAATCCCTTCTGTCTGGCTCCAGCATTTTGGCCAGGGGCAGTAGGGCAGTGCCTGGTGGGAAGGAAGGGCCGAGCAGGTCAGCACCGGCAGGATGGAGACAAGAGCACCTGAACCAAATCATCTGCATATTCAACAGGGCCAAAAACCTGCTGATTTCTGCCTGCACACAGCTATGCAGTCGTGTTCCACGGAGGGAATGGGCTACCTGAAAGCATAACAGCACATTCTCCTGCGGGGAGGAAGAAATTCCTTTCTAGCAGGTCAGCTTTGGATAGGGCAGTTCTGGGGGATACAGTCATGCAGGCAGAGCAGCAAGAGAGGAGACCAAACACTGTGGCCTTACTGGGAACAAAAGCAAACCTGAAAAGCAAAAGAAGGAACACAGCAATCCCTAAAAAAGGGAGATGACAAAGAGAATTTAAAGCGCCAGTAAAGCAGCAAGGAAGAATCATCAACTGATTACAGCAATCACCTCCCCGAAAGTGATGGAAACACAGACAGGTTGTGCCTGTTGACTGTGGGCTTCAAAGGCATTTTCCTCCTGGAGAAACCTTGCAATTCTTTAGGGGAATGGTCTCTCGCCTTTTGACCCTTCTGGAATTTCCTCCCTACATGTCCACACCTAATTGGCTGAATGCCAGGACCCTCCCAAAATAGGAGACTAGATAAGACCCCTGGATTTCTTTGTTCTCTCTCTTTCGGCCCCTGGACCCCTTTGAGGAATAAACGACTTGGAATAATCTGGGGGTAAGAGCCTCTTTTGAAATCTTTTGTCCTGTCCCTTTGGAGATATTCCTCCAAAGCCTCTCCAGAGCTAGCCCTGGGGAGGGGGGCCGGGCCTGCGGGGGGAATATTTCAAAACATGACCAGCACTGACTCACAGTGTGGTTTCAGTATTAAAAGCCAACCTTGGCTCTCCAGGGGTTCTTGCTGCCTGTGCAGGCAAGCTGGGCTGCTGGGCATTCCCGCTTGCAGCCAGCAGGCCAAGTTCTGCTCTCTGGGATACACAGACACAGCAAACATGCATTTTCAACACATAGATATCAACCCCTGAGCACCAAAATGCTCTCAAAAAGTCTAAACCAGATGATTTTGAGTCCTTCCTGTCTCTTCCCACCAGCCCACTCTTGGCACAAGCCTCATTTAAGAAAATGTTTCCCTGACTGAAATTCAAATGGTCTCAGTTTTCCCCTTTAGAGTCCAACACGACTGCTGACGTTTTTCAACTTTTTCCCTCTCAGCTCTCTTGGGAAACTGCAAAACAGGAGCACATGGCTTTGGATGTTCTGTGGTTCTCCGAGGGGAAAGCAGAGCACCATGCTGCTTTTGGAAAATCTGAGCAGAGCTGGATGAATCTTAGCAGGAGCCTGAAGTGGCACCTAAAGGCCTCCTACTGCTTCTGCTACATCAATCTGATTCCAGGGCTGTTTCAGAACATTTCCTGCCGTGCCAGTGCCACTAATGATAGTGATTCCAGCAGAAAGCGTAGACGACTCAGCCCCTGAGCTTTGACTGTGAGCTGCACAAAGGGAGCCAAACAGGCTCATTTCCCCAGGCAAATGTCAAGGGACTGTGGAACGAGCCCAGGGGAGGGGATCTGATGCTTCCCCAGCTCAGCCCGTGGTGGGGACCTCACCTGCGCCTTGCGGGAGAAGCCTGGCAGCACCAAGTCCACAGACTCTCCTGGCTTCAGGTCCATTGACAGCGGCTCCAGCCCAAACACGGGGGCCGTACGTTTGCGCCTCTGGGAATCACGTTTGGCCTTGGGGCTACTGTGGGCTGAGGTGCTCTGGCCCTCCTTCCCAGCTGGCCTGTTACATTCCACCTTCCAGAAGAGCTGATGGAAGTGGTGGCCCCCATCTGTTAGTCTGAACTGACGAGCACAGGGAAGGAGGCTAGAAGACCAACCAGAATGGAAAATAGTATGGGAGAAGCTATTGTCCTGGTCATCAGATTGCTCCCAATGAGGATTCTGAGCTGTTAATAGCTTGGAGACCGTCTTCATTTGCAGCTCTTAATGTGGACCGGGAACAGTGTCTGATAAGCTGCCCTTCTGATGTCGTTATTGCAAGGAGGAATATGTTTCTAATGGTAATGTAGCATTTTCCAGGCCAGGCTAACAGGATCTGGTGTTTTCCTCCAAAATGTGTGTGCTGGGGTGATTCATACTGTTACTGTATTTTGCATTAATCTGCACCCGAAACTGTTATTGAATCTTTGAGATCCTGCACCTGAGGCCCTTGTGTGCGGGGGTATGATTGCAGGCATTTTTAAAAGCCAGCGCGGAGGAAGTTTCTGGACGATCCCAGCAAGCTGCTAGAAATCATCTGTCTGCTCTAGGAGAGGAAACCAGGGGAGCAGGGGCTCTCTCGTTCATAGAAGCTTTGGTTTTGCACTGGTGGTCATTTGTAGAAACTTCATTTCGCAATCAGAAACTGTTTTGAAGTGAACTTTGCAAACTCTGCTGGCAACGGAAAAATGAGCAAGGTCCTGTGTAGAAGTGTACCTCACCTGGTAGGGTTTGCAGCCCCACAGTGGCAAGGAGGCTTCCATTTAAGGGAAGGATTTGGGTTCCATTCTTTGTTTCACTCATGAGGTAAAAACCAGAGGTTTTGATACCTTTTTTGGCCTTGTGCCAGGACGGACGCAGCCCTTGGATCTTTGAGACTGTGCCTCAAGCCCTGTTCCTATTTCTATTGGGCAGGATGCCAAGAATCCGGCCTGGATTGTTACATGCTTAAGAGAATAGACCAAGATCCTCAGGGCATTTTTGGGGTGTTGTAGCAAGTGCAAAGGTCCTCCTTGCACTCGGCACAGCTTTTTCTCTTTTTTTCTGCATGGCTTCTTATTTTCACCTTAATTAAAACAGTTTTGCTTTTCAAACACCTCTGATCATGCTGCCTCGCTAATATTTTAGGCCATCCTGAGGCTGCCGGTCAAACCCAGAGGTGATGCACCTGAGAGGGCACCCTAACATTCTGGCCTCCCGCACAAGCATCAGTCCTGGGCAGGCAGGGCAGCAGCAGAGCCCACGAGCAGCGTGAGGAAGCGTTGGCAGCGGCACTGCAGGCCCCACACAAACCAGCAAGTTTCCATCTGCCTCTGGAACTGCTCTGCGGGCTCCTGCCTTCCCAGGGGGGTCGTCACCCTCCCGTCTCTTTGTTCCCAGGGCCCCTGCTTGCCTGGCAGGTGCCATTTTGGAAGGGAAGGGTGCGATGCCATCTTCCCTTGGTCCCGCAGCCACACGGAGGGCCCGCCTCACCCAGGCGCCATTTTGGGAACCTTTTGTTCTGGGGGAGCCTGCGAGATCATTACTTGACCAAGTGAGGACATAGATGTGTTAGAACTGAAGGCAATTCAGTGGCAATTGAGCAACTGGTTTCTCTTTCAGTGGTTTTTGAGGGTACCTAGCAACGCTCAACTGGCCATCACATGTCTCTAAAGGTATCTCTGCCTTCAGGGAAGGAGTCAGGGTCTTTGAACACTGAAGAAGATCGTGCCTGAAGGACTACAGCAAAACTGCTCCTTGTTGAGACAGAAGGAGAGGTGGGAGTGGGAGATCTCCTACCTGAATTGGTATCCCAAGTTGAGCTCCGGGGCAAATGGTTTGTCTGTGACAATTGTGGTGCCAGTGCCAAAAGCCAGGAGGGTGGAGGTGGTCCAAAGTCTGTTCCCAATGAACAGCTGGAGAGCATCAGCAAAAACCCCAGTGTCATCCAGGGTTGCTGTGACAGTCACATGAACATCACCCCTGGCGGGGATCACTCCTTCCCTGGGTTCAATAACATAGCAGTGAGGTTTACAAGCCTGTAAGACACGCATAATGTGCATTTAGGATGGAAACCATACACCCTGGTCTCTTATGGGGTGTAAGAAAAGGAGAAGACTAAAGAGGGGAGGATAAAAATCCTAAAGGCCTAATTTCCCTAAATTTAAGCTGCAGTATTGGGGAACAGCAGAGCTTACACAACCTGTATTTTCCCCTCCTTTAACAGACTCTCACCTAATTAACCCAGTTTTGCCCAACCCAAGGGACGCTTATCCTCAGGAGAGTGTTCCTTCCCCAGTCCTTCTCTGGAGTGTGTGCCAAGGAAAGCTGCTTTCTCTCTCCTGGCTTCTCACAAAGGCTCAGGGCCAGAGGAAGTCATGACGGCTCAAATCCCACTCCAGAAACCACACAGCTGGAGGACACTGCTGAGAGCCTGAAGAATATCTCCGCAAAACCAGTTGAGCAAAACCCCAACACCAAACTATCCTTTCCCAAGAGGCCATCAATGCTTTTCAACGTCCCCTAAAGGACCGAGGCCCTCACTTCCCACTGATCATCCGCTGTAGAGAGGTGCCCCAGGGCCTTCTGCTTTGGAAAAGTCACCTCTAAATGGTTATGGCAGAGCAGGAAAGAAGGAAGCAGAGGGAAAACTGGATGACATGTGCTCAGTGGGCATGGCCCACTCTTCCTAAGAACTCGTGTCCTCTGATTTCTCATGGGCTTCACAGATTGGCCAAGAGAGCTGGAAGCTGCCCAAAGGAGGGAGGAAAGGCCCCGCACCAGCACAGCTGTACAGACACAGCTCTGCAGGTCCAGCCCTGGAACGAGCACGTGAAGCCCATCCTTTACACACCAGGCCCACCCAGCCAAGGTGCATTGCTCCCTGAAGAGGTGGAAGGCAGAATTTCATTGTGTAGTTCGAGAAAGCTGTCCTGGAAAAATCCCTCACTTTAAGGTTACATTTATCCCCCAAACTGCAGGAAAAGCAGCAAGAGGAAAAATCATGCCCCTCCTCCTTGGCTCAGGAGGCTGTGGCTGGACTTTCCCACATGGCCTGATGCTTTATCCACAGACACAAACAAGTCCACAGGATCAGGTTTTAACCAGCTCCAAGTTCAACACACCCAGCATGGAGAAGAACAGACCTCAAGCCCCTCAGAGATCTCCCCCTCCAGCAGACATCCCACCCAGCCCCAGGCCCAGCCTACAAGCCCTTCCTGGCTGCAGCAGCCCTGCTCTCCCTGCCAGGGGAGCAGCCCCAGCTCCTCTGCCCTATGCAGCCTTCACATATTAAACAGCCATTCTCTGCAGCCGGTCCCCAAAGATGCTCTTCAAAGGCACAGAGACCACAGGCTGGGGGGGTGCACAACCCCCACACATGTCTTTGTGTGGACAGCCCAACTGGCCTGACCCACAGCAGGTGTGAAAATTGCCTCCCCACCAGCAGTCTGAGGACAGACCTCACACCCTCTTCTCTACCATGAACAGCAGTTTGGCACAAAGCAAATGTAGATGGCACAGGGAAAGCACAGGGAAACCCATGCTCTCCGAGGAGCAAAGGACCACAGGTTTCTCTTGATCTCAGAGCTCAAAAACCGTGACACACACAGCTAAAGACCTTCCATAAAATTATGGGAGAACTCGTCAACACAATCCAGACGAATTTCTGCTCCAACATCTCTGCACCTGATTTCACTGAGGAGTGCCCCAGCTAAAACCACTCCAGAGCCAGGTTCCTTTTGCCTCACCCAGATGGAATCTTGGAGTATCTCGCTTCCTCTCACACAGGCCGATGCATATAAAAACCACGTCATGGCAGCTTGTAATGTCAACCAGTCAATTTCCCTGGAAAACGGCCCCACAGATACTTACAATCTCTAGCCTGAAGTCTAAATCGACGAGACCTTCGTTGAAGAGGCCAAAAGCTTGTGAATTAGGCCTTAGCACTGGCATCCTGCCGAACTCTATCAGCCTTGGACTTATGTAGACTGCTGACAGCCGTCCAAGGCTCTGTAGTTCTGTTCTCTGTTACAGAAAGCAGGCAAGAAAGATTTAAAAAAAAAAAAAATCAAACCCAAACAGGGAAACCTAAAAAAGCTTAAACAGCTCAACCCAGCTCAAGTTATTTCTTTAGGGACAGCTACCATTCTCCAGCTGAATTCCTGGGATTTTGGGGGGAAAAAAATAAAGCTTATGTATTCACCTCCAAATTGAAAAGGATTAAGTAAAGAGAAACTTTCAAACTACAAATTATTGGTCCAAAGGTAGAAGCTTTGCAAGAAATCTCTAGTTAAGATCAGGCTGACAGTTAAACAACTGGTTCTTCGGGTGGGGAGAAACTCTTCTCTTTAGGTAAGCAATCTGATAGTTGAAAGCAAGTGCTCAGTCAAACTTCAGGCTCCCTGGCACAGCCTGCACTGCCTGTCCTCCCTGTTGACTGGTTTACATGCAGTGCCACAATGGCCCAGGTTCAGATGTTTGGTGCCATCCAGGGAATTTGGCATCATCATTTCCATGTTTTAATGTAAGCTTAAATCCTTGCAACTACTCTTCAGATGCCAGCTTTCCTTTCTTTTACAGAAAGCCCAAGGTTCCCAGAAATCTTCTGACATCCTCTTTTGTGCTGAGAGGTAACATTTTAAAAAAGATGTTTCCAAAGTTAAGAGCATTTTAAAGATTCATTAAAATGATCCTCAATTCCAGCTTAGATGAACTACCTTCTGGGTCAGACACTGACATTGCCACCTATAAGGCACGAGCTGTTTATGCCACCTGCCCCTGCTGTCCTTCTCCACAGCAGCCTGTGCCTCTTTTCCCCGGAAGAATCCCTGCACACTGTGCACCCTGCCAGGACCAGTTGCACGAAGGCACACACCTCCCCTTGCACTCACCAGTGGGTTTCTTGCATCCCCAAACACGCCGGTACAAACACTGGTGCAACACTTGCCCAATCTTTGGATTTCAACTGTAACTGGAATCTCTGCAGCGCTCCGAGGCTGGAGAATCCCACAGGGTCTGGGGCTGGAGTAGAGCACAGGAGAGTCCTCCTCGGGTTCCTAGAAGGGACAGAATCAAATCCAGCTTCAGAGGGACCTCTGAAGAAACTTCAAACTCCTTAACATCCATCCCAACAGCAACTTACACACATTTTTAAAAATCCCCAGGACAAAGGTAAAAGGCACAAACAAGATCCAAGAATTGTAGGCTTAGCATTCTCAGGGGGTTCTGCAAGGAGGCTGCCAGCACAAGCACTGGTGTCTGTGGATGCAGCAGCTTTTCACAACCCTCGAAGATCTCCCACAAGAAAACACCCTGAAGACTAGAACGTAAGCCCTTTCCTCAAGAGATTAAACTGCATCCTAAAGCTAACATTCAGGTAGGATCCTGTTCTCAGCAGATCTTTAAGACTGAATAGAAACCGGCAAGGTCTTATCCAAACCCTCTTCCCCCCTAATAATCTCCACAGTAATATTTCAGAGGAGGAGGTGGATGCGATGCCAAACCTGGGGAATAAGCCCGTAGCAGCCAGGAAGGTGGGTGTTATTCCAAATGAAGAACTTCCTCACGAACGGCGCCTTCAGGTCGCACTCATGGAACCCCCAGTTTTGGGGGTACACTTGCAGCTCAGGAACGAAACATCTGGGCAAAGAGATGACCCCAAGGGAATCAGAGATACTGAGAGAATGGAGAACGTTTACCCCCAAAGATTGTGAAATGGAGCACAACACCTTTGTCACTGTCAAATACACATTTAACAGCCCTACGGTGAAAAATTGCCTTCAAAGTCTTCCCACTCAAACATGTCTTGTCGAGGAGGGGCAAAACCTGAGAGGCAGCACCCAGAGGCTGCCAAGTGCCCCAGGCAGAGCACTTGGTCCCACAGCTGCCTCAGCCCCTCCTTCACCCAAGAAGGTTTGCAAGAACTCCTGGAACAGTCCCAATGATCCATGAGCTCTGGGGGAGCCTTCCCAACAGGGATCAGTGCTCAGTAAGGCTCCAGGAACACACGACTCTAGTGTCTCAGTAAAAAGGACTCCCTTCTCTCCCATGGTGCTGTTACCCTGCCTGAGAACTCAGCTGTTTGCCCCAGCCTTGGAGGGCATGAGACATCACCTGCCCCACAGAGTGGGAGATCACTCCCTCCCAGTTCCTACAACTCCCCTGGTCCTTCACTCCACAGGTCCAAACACTGACTGTCCCCAATGGCACTTGCTTTTCAAACATGGCAGCCCAGGCACTGACGAGATGGCTCTGCCTGGGAGTGGGAACAGCACCAGGGAATTGCATCCCTCTTGTCATTAAACTGACACCTAGAGCAGCACAGCAGGATGGAATTCTGCTGGAGCAAGAACAACTTTTGCTTTAAGCCTGAGAACATCAAAGCTCAAAACAGGAAGCAGAGAGAAGGGGAAAAAGTAGAGCTGACCTGCCACATCAAGGACTGATTTCCCCTCTGAAGATCCTGCCCTCACCTCTCTTGCTGTGAGCCACTTCCCCACTGTCACGTGCCCTCGTTAACAGAACCAGACCCTGACCCTCAGCAGACTGCTTGGTGTGCCCCAAGCCAACGTGGCCTGGTTGCAACCCAGCACAACTCCACCTCTTGCAGGAAGAAGGCGAGGAGGCCCTTGGGAAATTTGCTTCACCTCAAGCACCAGGTCAATAAATGATATCATTCCTGGTCCCTTTAGAAAACGACCCAGGACCACGCTGGGCTGTCAGCAGGGCTGCTTTTCACCACAGGCTGCTTTTCAAGCACTGCTGTTCTCATGTCCAGCTGGGCAGAACATGAGGTCATTAAACAACACGTCTCCTTGGGAGCTGGGGCCAGCACGTCCTGTGCAAGGCAGTGCGCTGGGGGAGGCCAGGGAAGTGCTGGTACCTGGCCTTGATGATCAGTGATGCCACTCCCTTGCCAAACCACTCCAGGTCCACCAGCAATTTCCGGTTGTATTCCGTCACAGTGTTGGAACACAGGGTCACCTGGTGGAAGAGAAGAGCAGTAAATTCTTCTTTACAAAAGCTCATGACTCACGTGTGATGTCCTCCAGTTTTTGTGGTAAGAAAAGGGAGGATTTTGCCTTAATTCTTCTGCCGCTCCACGTGTAGAGCACAGTCTCTAAGAGTGACAAAAGCCTTCTGGCAAATACCAGATTTGTTAAGCACACCTTGCTATCAGGGCATAGGTCAGCTAAATTAAAACATTAGACTAAAGCTCTGTGCAGCACTGTATTCAAATCAAGGGGCAAATTTTCATCTGACTACAATGACATAAATGCAGTGGAAATCTGCTGACTTGAACAGAATGAGTTCAGCTTTACAGCAGGGAGCTGAAGACAAAGCGTGGGCCAGCAGGTGCTGGGCAGTTCATGGCCGCAGAGTTTTTTGCCTTCACTGGAGATCCCTGCAGTGAACACAAATCATTCTACTCCCCAGGACAGGAGAAATGAGACCAAGAAGAAAAGCAAACTGCTTTATATAATGACATCTCTCTAACAGCCACCTTTGGTCCTCGTCCGTCCTCTGCCCACTTGCAATCAAAGACATTGCTCTCAAAAACACCAAAATGCCTTCAGTACTTGACCATTATGGGACATGATTTCAGCTTGTGATTTTGGAAACAAATCAGTGCTCCTTCAGGAACGTCCCGAGTAACCCAGCTCACAGAGGCCCCACGCCAGTGCAGATCCTCGCTCACACGATGATCAGAGCTGGCATCAGAGCTAAAGCCCTCCCACACTCCCGTGAAGCTTCAGACCCGCTGCTGAAGTGTGTGTGGCTGGACTCTTCCCATACCTCGATATCCTGGTGTTCCTGGGATTGGAGGGTCCTTTCGCTGGGGTTCAGTGTAAACTCCCTTGGCTTCACAGAAAAATGAATTCCCTCCCTCCAGGAGGGCTCACTGTCGCTGAGTATTTGCTCAAAGCTGCTAACAGCAGGCTGAGTGCCATCGTCCGACACCTGGGAGGTGTTAGTGAGGCGACAGGTCTTGGTGTAGGGAAAGCCTAGGAAAAGGACACAAATATCCATTTAGGCACCAGTTATGTCGTGACTCCCGGTGGGAATACCCTGGTAGCATGAAAGCGTGATTGGAATTTAGCTCTTTATTATCTGAACTACAGATTACTGAGAAGCTGCAAGAGGAATTAGTCGTCACTTAGTTCCCTTTAACACTGATTCCAGACTGCAGCCTTGAAAATGCCTGCTCTTAGCCCTGCTCAACACTGCAAGCTTCTCTCTTTCTGATGGGGAGAAGCTCCCTCACCTGCCCCAAACCAGCACCAGTTATTTCTCCCTGATGACTGTGCACCCAGACCAAGCATTTCCTCTGAAAATTCAAACTGTAAAATTCCCTGTTAAGTCTGCCAACACTCCTACCCTTTTCAAGATACATAAAGAGTGAGTCGCCATTGAGAAGAAGCTACAGCAGAAGAAAGTGAGGATGGAATCAGGAACTAGAACGTGATGCAAAGCACCCTAATGCAGTTTCTCTCTGCAGAATTCTTAAGGCGTCTTTTGGTTTGGGCCAAACAGACTGGGCATGTGACAGCTCAGAGCCCACTCAGCTGGAGGCAAACCCGAGCCTTGACCCAACAAGCGGGGACATCGCACCCATACTACTCACTGTGATTGCTGCCTGCAAGGGTTTACCCCACCTTAACTCTGAGATTTGCTTTCCATATTGGAAAGCCAGAGATAGTGCCACGCATGGTGGGGATGTCCTGCAGAGCCCGGACACCAGCCACAACCCGCTCTGCAGTGGACTGGCTGGCCAGCTCTGTGGGGAGGAGACTTCTCCCCAGGCCTGCTCACCAAGAGTCATTTGAACACAGGTGGGGGAAAAAAACAACTGCAGGCGCAGCCCAGAGCTTCTCTGTGCCCATCAACAGTAATCACTGCCGGCTCCAGCAGTGACTCCAGCAGGGAGGCAAGAGAAGCACAAAAGGGACAAACACAGATGTCAAAACCTCAAATGAGACTGAGGTCACCACATGCAGACAACAGTCAACAACAGTTTAAAAGAAGCAAAGATACAACAGCTGCCTTCAGCTGAAGAGACCTTAGGAATGCGTTTCTACCTGTTGCCTTTCTTGTTTCATTTATTCAAAAGGCAACTTAACAAATGCCTCAGTGGTGATGCAGGGTGGCGAAGAAGCAGATCAGGAGAGGCAATTAGTTTTCTTAAAATGTTCAACAACTTCATTGTTATGAGTTTAGGTTTCGTAGTGAATTTTGGCCTCAGTCTGGGAAGGGAAATACAGGGGGTTTGGGGTGGTCTCGGCTGTGCGGGTGGGCTTTTCCATCCGGGGCTCTTTGGGAGCTGTGCCGTGATGCCGCGGGCGGTTGTGAAGTCGGAGCCGAGGTTTGCAGGGGGCAGACCTTTCCGTCCTTCTGCCGGGGCTCGGGAAGGTCGGCAGCGTGCTGCTGCGGGACGTCGTGCGCTTGACGCCGGGCTCAGCACCGTGATCGAACCTGCCCGCCGTCCCCGCTTCTGCCTGCTCCCGATTGCCAGTGCCCACATCTCCTGCTGCCCGTAGTTTGCAAAAGCAGCGATTTCCTCCTTCCCTCCCTGCCCGTGCCGGCTGGGAGGGAAATCACTGCCCTGCCAGAGCCCACCGCTCCTCCAGCCTGTGATCATAACCACACCAAAGGGGAAAACAGGACTCGGTGGGTTGGAAACTTCTGGCATTGCATTGTTGTCTGTGCTGTCCGGATATACTCTAGTAACGAACTGCTATTCCTTTTCCATATTTTTGCCTGGAAGCCCTGTAATTTCAAAGGTACAGTAATTTGGAGAGAGGAGGGTCATCATTCCATTCCGTGAAGATTGCCACCTTCCTTGGCAGAATCTGTCTTTTAAACCAGGACAGAGACACCAGAAAATACTTGCTCCTATTTGATCCCACAATGGCAAAATGCTACCTGAGGCACCTGCAGTTCACACCCTGAAGAGGCTGTTGTGGCAGAACATGAGCAGTGCTGGATGCTTTTACGTTCAAGTGCTCCATTTTGGAGCACACAGATCCCTCCCGCTGTGTCCCAGCGCAGGGAACACTCACCAAAGGAGATGTCACCGAAGTCGAGCTCATCGGTGTCGAAGTGTAAAGTCGGCCCGACGACACACCCCCTGCGATGACAGGGACACAGGAGGAAATGGCTGCGTTAAAGGGAATTGCAAAGCCTCCGGCTGTTGTGGCTTGGGGGCACAAAACCTGGTGTCAGGGGCATCGTGGGTTTCAAATCAACACACCACCATGTGCTCAGCACAGTGTCCATGTGCACAGGAGGCAGCTAAAGCCAAGAGGCCAGCAGCCCACAGCCACTGATGGGGCTTTGGACGCAGGGCAGGCAGGAAAAGCCCCCAAGTTGCCGGTGGTCCCATGGGGGACCCTGAACACCTACCCAGATGTGTCTCCGTGCCTCAGTTTCCCCATCTGTAATGGGATGGACATAAAGGTGTCCCCACAAACTTCTGTAACCAGCCTTTCCAGCCACAGGTTCCCTGCTTTGCTACTTGGCTGTAACTGGTCTTCCCATGGAGGAGCTTTCTCAGGAGATTTTGACCCACACAATCATTACAGACAGAGTTTTGAGACATGAAGCCAGGGGAGCCCCAAACATCCTCCAAAAAGAGCATTAACAGTTCTACACAGTGGACAGATGAATCCTAGAGGAAAGGACCAGCTTGTCACTAGTGCACCAGCTGGCACAGCCAGGAGCAATAGCTTAAACAACCAAACATGGGTGTCCTGAATCTACCACACCTCCTCCCCTGGCCTTGAACTCAGCAGACAGGCACTAAAAGTCACCAACATCCACTGAAGGCAGCACTTGAAGCTGCCCAACACGAGTTTATTTCATGGTTGACGCCAATCAATGCGCACCCTGCCTTTTGGTTAAAAGTCAAGGACCAGTGAACTGTGTCTTCTACTGTGTTCACAGGACTGCCCCTGGCTCCGCTCTACACATCTCAACAAGAGACACCTTCTCTTGCTCAAGGAGAAAGCTGCTTATGGAATAACATCCCACGCATGACCAGTTTGGGGGAGGGACAGAGGAGAATCAATTATTTGATGGTGAAAGGTTCCCTCTTGATTTCCAAAATAAAAATAGCAGCACTTTTTCTCCAAAAGCAAAGCCAGTGTAGTTGTTTCTCTACTATGGGCAGACCTAGTCAACACTGTTCTCCTGCTAAGTAATAAGTTTCATGTTCTTTTTAATCCATCTCCCTTATCTTATTGGTATAATCAACTGCAGATTGCTTTCATTTCTTTATTGCCCTGATCCAGTGCCTCCCAACAGCAGCAGCCTAGCTCCAAAGCTCCAGAGCAGCCAGCATCAGCTTTCCTGCTTACACTACATTATCCTACCAGCACACGCCTCAGGCTAGCAGGGACAAGCCCTCATGCTGCTGTGGTCCTGAGGACTGAGCTCTGCCTCCCCCATCATCACCCCTTCTCCCTTCTGCAGGGCCAGGATTATGGGATGAAGCCCATGTCCTTGGGACGGTTCCTGCTGCACAGTTCCCTGTCTCCCACATCAGCCTTTTCCTGGCTGTGGAAAGGAGGTAGCAGAGCACTCTGCACAGGAGCTCGGAGCACAGCCTGCCTCCATGCATGGCCATGAGAGGTGAGCTGAGGCTGCTGCTGCCCGTTTGGGATGGATTATTAACAGAAGTTTTTCAAAACACTGCTGCTGGTGGAGAATCACCCAGGCTGGCCCATCTCCAAAGCCCTGGGGGCCTTGCTGGGTGCTCAGGGGGGACATCCCAGAGCAGCTACTGCCCAAAGCTGATCCATGCCACTGCCTGCCATGGCCCAAGGCAGAGGGACATCCCTGCAGGGAGGAGTCATTCCAGCTCCCGGGTACCACACAGGGCAGCAGGCACCCCCACACTAAGGCAATGCCAGGATCAGAGCAGAGATTAAGACCTCAGGAAACATCTTTTTTCTCTGCCCGACCCCAAAATGAGGTAGGTGGGGGATGTCCCAGAGACAGCTACAGATGTGCCCACCCAGAGTAAGCTCCCAGAGTCCTTACTCGATGGTCAGGATCACAGGCGTAGGAGATCCAGCCACACGGAACTGGAATGGTTCCTCAAACCGCCCCAACACGGCGGCATCCAAGGAGATCTGAATAGTCTGGATCCCACCTGGTGCAATGAGGCCCTCCTCGGGTACAAACTTGAAGCAGCAGCCCACTTCCGTGTTTGAAGGGATATAGGTGAAGGGAGCATCAAGAACTCCTTTGTTCATCAGTTTCACCTGCAGCAGCAAGAAAACAAAATGCAAGTACACGTGAAATCTTCCCTTCTTGGGAGTCATTTTCTAATGGCGCAATTAACACCCAGAAAAGGCAGAAGATGCTTTGTGCTGCTGGACGGCAGAAGTCAAAAAAATACAACAGGACAAGTTCTGCCTTTGGGTTTTCATGCGAAGCTCACATAACTCCACATAACTGGAGTCACCCTGGGGTTATCCCACGGACACAGAGCAGTCCACCTCTGGTCAGTAGCACCAAGCTCATTCAGACCTGGCCCTGAGAGCAACGTGGGGTGATTGCAGCTGCGTAGTGAATCACCACAGAGCTGCTGCTGCCCCAGTC
The DNA here is from genome assembly GCF_029207755.1 of Chamaea fasciata. NCBI lineage: Eukaryota > Metazoa > Chordata > Aves > Passeriformes > Sylviidae > Chamaea > Chamaea fasciata. Next base: position 21,171,903 of record NW_027094097.1, on the reverse strand, counting down.
AGCACAGCTCCAGCAGTACCGTATCTACGCATTTACCTTTTCCCATACCGTGAAAACAATACACTGAGAAGGAGGCATCAACATCAAAATGTACAGACAGCGCCATCTTTTGGTAAGAAAACTCAACGTGTCTTTCCCTTCCACAACCAAACTTCTGAAAGTGTCTGGCATGATGTAGTGCCTCGTTTTCTGCCTCTTTCAGTTGCTCTCTCTTTTTTTTTGCAAACTTGACCCCCAACAGGGGGGAGGCAAATAGGTAGAAAAATCTTTTGCTTTATTCCCAGGAACACTTTTCTCTTTGTAGAGCCAGAGATGCACCAAGCCTGAAGTGTGGTGAGGGATTGGACAGCAAGGGAAAGAATCCTCAAGCCCTTTGCAAGGGCCTGCACTGAGCCAGGAGGCTGGATGGCTTTCCTGTGACTTCCAGGAATGAGCAGGAGACACTTGACTAAAAATTGTTTGCGGTGGACTGAAGCTCAAATGTAGCCAGCTTGTCCCAGCTGCTTCTGAACAGCCCAGTACAAAGGTGCCTTGTGTCTGGTGCTGCCACAAAAGCCTCTGAACAGCTTTTTGACCCAGCGTTGGGTCAAAAGGGGTTGTTTTGCAGGAAGCCTCCCAGCTGATCCCTATGGAAGGCTGCCCAAAAGAAGGGACTGGGGCTTCATGAACAACAGACACATTTTTCTGGAACACCCCCTTCCCCCCCGCGCCCAGATTTGACCAGTGCATCAGCTATTCCCTGCTCACAACTGCCCAGGTTGCCAGGAATTCCACAGGTCCACCAGGCTTGCTGCTGCCTCAGGAGCCATCAGGATCCATCCCAACCCCTGGTGCTCACCTCATGGGTGTGGGCGGTTTTGACAAAAACTTCCCCAAGGTTCAGGGTATCACAGCTGAGTTCAACCAAGGGTCTGCGGCCTTCCCCTCTGAGGTGCAGGGCCAGCCTGCTCTCACGGCCTGGGGAGAGATGTCCATTTCAGTACAATAATTCCCTCTGTTCTACTGGATTTTCCAGGCTGCCTCAATGCTAGACCCTGATTCTGAGCTGCATGCAACCAGCTCTTGATGCTGCAGCAGAAGATATGGACCCTTCTCTTCCCTCAGGAGATATCCCCTGGGGCTGACTTGCAATTTCTAACCCATTCCTTGGGCTGGTTTCCAATTTTAGCCACCAGTTTGCTGAGTTTAAAACATCTCTGGTGTCCTGTAGCAACAGGCCAAGGAGTGACAGGTATAAATTGAAAGAAAGGAAATTTAGGTTAGATATTGAGAAGAATTTTTTTACTGTGAGGTGGTGAGACGCTGGAGTAGGTTCCCCAGGGGAGTTGTGGAGGTTCCAGCCCTGAAAGTGTTCAAAGCCAGGCTGGATGGGGCTTGGAGCTACCTGGTCTAGTGGGAGGTGTCCCTGCCCATGGCAGGGGCCTTGGCACTAGACAGTCTTTGAGGTCCGTTCCATCCTTAACATACTATGACTCTAGGGTTTCCTCCCCATGCACTTAGAGGAGCTTTGAAATCCATTCATTGAAGGCACAAAGCTCACAAAGACTTTGGCAATTGCTACCTGGCAAACTGCCAGGCAACAACTGCCAAACCACCTGGCCCAGCAGCACAGGACTGCTGTCCTCCACTTCTGACACTCGGCACTGTGTTCTGTTTGCACAGACTGAGAGCTGCAAGGTGACAATTCCCACACAGGGAGAGAAGCAGGTGCTGGCCAAGGGTGGTCCTTCTACCAACACCCTGGGCTCAGCGGGGCTCCGCCTCCGCTGGCCTGGTGGTGTCTGGAGGTGATCCAGGCTCAGGGAGCACATTTCTAACTCAGCTGCGACTGCCTGATGGTGGATCCATGTCAAATGGACCCATCCTGGAGGCCAGTGGTCTAGAGGGGCTTAGTGCTTGTTCACTAAAGCTGTTCTGCTCTGCAGCTCCTTGGCCTTTGAGGAAATGCTGGCAAAGCCGTGCCATGAAAACATCTCCCTGCACTGCCTGGGTTGTTCTGGGATCAGCAATCCAGACACAGGTGTTCCGAGCCCTGGCCTTGCATGGGAGACTCCCTGGAAGCTGCAGGGACACTGGGGATGTGCCAGCACTGCCCTGCTGACCAGGAACTCTTCCCAGCAGTTACATGGGAGCCCAGTGGGCTCAGGCTTGCTCCATGGCTTCACTGTGGGTGAGAGAAGCAGGGGAAAGGAGCTGTACCTGAGATGTCACAGTAGGCCACACTCTGATACTCCAGTGCTTCCAGGGGTTTAAAGGTCACCTTGATTTCAGCCGAACAACGTGGCCCAATCTCTCCCTCCTGAAACAGAAAGAGACAGAAAAAGATTTATCTTCAAACTTCACACTTCTTGTTTTCAACCACTCCTCTAAGCCTTTCTTCAGAGCATCAGTGATGAGCGAACAACATAAGGAGCCCAAGGAAACACTCTAAACCCAGCTCAACACACCACTGGGCGCTCTCAATGCTCAGCTGATCAGCCCCCACTCTCCACAATGTTCCTGCTGCTCTGACACAAGCTCCTGGTCACATCATGCTGCAGTCAGCTACAGTGGTACCTAACTGCCATTGTGCACTGGTGGCTCTTGGCCTTAGACGGGCCATAGGAGTAACCAAGAACACGATCCCCTTCCTTGGAAAGAAAAATATTAGTTTAACCTTTTTTCAAAGAAAGCAGAGGTTGGGATTATTCTAGGATTTACTCCAGGATGAGAAGGGATTTTGCACTGTGCAGACACCAGGCATTCATCATCTCTCACAATGCCAATACTCAGAATCAGGGCTCTGGCTGATGGGAGGACATGGGCGTTTGCTTGCATAAACAGAAAAAGAAAAGGTTTACTGTCCCCGTGTGCAAGAGAACTCAAAATGCCCATTATAACCTCCCACCCTTGTGTCCAGGCTCACAGATGACACTGGGAGACTCACAAACAGTGCGAGTCGTGGTTAGAGGAAGGGACAGGCATTTCTACGATTAACCTTGGGCTGAATTTGGCCTCCTTTTCCCAGCGAACCCTTGCATGCTTCAGGTCAATCCGTGAACTGGCACTGCTCCAACACCCTCCGCTGAACCCCACGCAGCAGCACGTGTCGGGGGAGCCCCTACCTACAAAAACTGCTCCCTGTGGACACTTCAAGGACACGGAGTGCCCTGAGCTCGAGCCCTGGCAGCAGAGCTCAGCTTTGTCAGGCTCCCAGCCCTGCCTTGAGCCTGCAGGGCAGAAATACTTTCAGCAGTGAGCTCTGCAGCCGCACCAGAAACTCCATGCCCTCCCTCTGAGCACACCGAGCCAGCTGAGGACCTGCTGAGTGACCGCACCCGGGGAAAGGGGCGGGGGTAGGGTGGGCGGGAGGAGGAAGAGGAGGAGGAGGAGGAGAAGGAAGAGGAGGAGGAAGAGGAGGAGGAAGAGGAGGAGGAGGAGAAGGAGGAGAAGGAGGAGAAGGAAGAGGAGGAGGACGAGGAGAAAGAGAAGGAGGAGAAGGAAGAGGAGGAGGACGAGGAGAAAGAGAAGGAAGAGAAGGAAGAGGAGGAAAATGAGGTTCTCAGCTATCACTTACCATTGGCTCAATGAAAAAAAAGTCATTGGAGAACAGCAGGGGGTCTTCTTGCACCTTTGCCTTCTCCTCCTGGACCTTTTGGCTCAGGAGGGAGGTGCGATTTTCACAAAAGCCCTTCACCTTCTTTATTTTTTTCTCCTCCATGAAGTCTTCCATCCAGACCTTTGGTGGCGGCTCCAGCAAATCACACTGCCTGCAGCCGCAGGGAGAGACAAAGCCAGCAGGTCATTTAATATATTTGCAGAGAGAAGCGGAAGTGCGGGAGAGCAAAGCACTTGGGGAGGAGCGGCAGCTCCCCAGCAAGGGCTGACCCCAAGCCACGAGGGTCCCAATCGGATCAGAAGATAACTTGTTGTGCACAAGCTCAGCAGGTAGCTTTACTCCACACTTGCAAGCTCAGGAGAGCTTTGGAAAGCCAGCATCCCTCAAGAGAATCTCCTGCCTCAAAGCCTCTGCCAAAACTGAGGGAGAATCCACCAGCCACCTCAGCTGGCTTTTCCTACCACTGAGCTGCTCGGGGGAAGCAGATAAAGATCACGGAGCACCCACTGCAGGACTTCCCTGGGAAAGGGAGACGAAGCTGGGTTGTGGTTACGTGTTACCAGCATCGCTCTTTGTTTCTTCCATTTTGGACCTGCCCTGTTCCCTACTCTGCCTTTCACAAGAGCATCCCAGAGCACTTCCAAAGGAAATTGATGAATTCAGGCACCGCATCCCTTCAGTGACATCCAAGGTTTTATATGCATGAAAACAGAGGCTGTGAGAGGGGAAGAGACTTCTTGGTGCAGGAGACAGACAGCAAACTCCTGGAGAGATCATCTTTTCAGGATCCAGAGCTTTTTGGGTCCCATCCCAGTGCATGGTAGTAGAATGGCCAGAGAGGGAAAGGATCCTGCACTAGCTCCTCTCATAAAAAAAAGTCCTCTCTGCTCTGAGATCTCAAAAGCATCTCTGACAGCAGGAGAGTAGGCCTTAGAGCTAACACCATCCCTAAGACTGGAAGTAAGGAAAAACAAAATGTCCTGGTGACAGGCTAGGACACAAACTGGCATGAAAATAAATGTAATTGGAAAAAAGTATTACGAAGAAAAGAAGGGTAGTGGTAGTAAGTGAATCCCTTCTAAGGGGAAATGAGGGCCCTGTATATCGAGCGGATCCGTTCCACAGGGAAGCCTGCTGCCTCCCTGGGATCCAGGTACTGGATATCACCAGGAGATTCCCTAAGAACTAAAAGAACTTCATCTGTTCACCACTGTCTGGGGGTACAGTGACTGTGAAATAACAGAGTTTTCAACATTCAGTGAAACAAGGAGGGGCATCAACAAAACTTCCACTCTGGTCTTCTGGAAGGCAGCCTTCGGCCTGTTCAAGAGATTGTTTTGGAGAGGACCTTGGGAAACAGCCTTTACAAACAAAGGGGTCCAGGAAGGATGGACATACTTCAAGAAAGAAGTCTTGAAGGCACAGGAACAGACTGTCCCTGTGTGCTGAAAGATGAGCTGACAGGGAAGACAACGAGCCTGGATGGGCAAGGAGATTTGGAAGGAACTAAGGGGAAAAAAGAGGGCGTATTGCCTTTGCAAAGAGGGGCTGGCAACTCAGGAAACGTTTAAGGATGTTGCCAGGTCATGTAGGAAGAAGATTAGGGAGGCAAAAGCCCAATTAGAACTTGAGGAAATCCAGTCATTGCAATCAACCTTTCCTTCCCAAAATGCCATCCTTGGTTGGAGTATAAATGGAACTGGAATGCTGTGCTGAGCTCCTGCAGCCCAGGGACACACACCCTAATGCCAGGGATGGTTTACTTGGCCTAAACCATTCAAAATCACCAACACCCCCCTGAGGCCATGCATTAGTTTCAGTCTTGGGCCATGTATCTCACTGAAACGTATCTTTCAAACCAACCTCCTCTTCTCTTCATTGTCGGCTTCCTCAGTAGGAAACATCTTCCACTGGAAGTGGGCTGTGATGTTACTCCTGTTTCTGATGAACATGCTTGTGTGGCTTGATGTGGTGATGAAAGTCTTCTCAACCTTCATGGAATATGTGCTCAATCCAATGTTGACATCTGCAGCTTCTGCGCGAAGGAATGTGAAGAAACTTTCTTCACCTGGAACAAAGCAGAGTCTTTGCTCAGCTAGCTCAGTTGCTGATGGAAGCACAAGGAACAAAGCAAACCACAGGTCACGGAAGAAAGTGTCATAGCTTTTAAATGTATTAGCAGTTCCATGGATCAGTACATTTATCACGTCCTGACAGCTCTGTGTGTACTGCGTGAGGATGTCCTGGGCACCTCCTTAACCACCTTATTTCCAAGGTGTTTGTAGAGATTTGGCCCCAAGGTGACAGTATGTACAGTGGGATTTGTCAGATGTGCTCAGGTGACCCACTCAGACCACTGGGATTTCTGCATCAAAGTCCTTCAGGTGACACTGAGGAGCCCTGGTCAATCCTGGCTTGCCGAGGTCTCCCCTGCGCATCCCACGAGACTCCTGCCCCTCCTGATCCCTTGGATCCCTTGTTGCTGACAAGCAAATACGCCTGGGGGCATGTGGGCAGAAAAAGGAGACCCAGAGGAACAGGTGAAGTGACAGCCCACAGCAGGAGGGGACACAGGAGAGGAAACACAACCAGCCTGGCTTTGCAATATGACAAACCACTACAAAATGAACACCATAAAAATCATCATCATCGTCATCTTCCTGTCCAAACCCACAGCCCCATCAGTCTTGAAATATTTCATATTGTCCTGATCTCAAAAACCAAGATGGAGCACTTCAGGTTAAATACAAAAGGACAAGGAAAGATTAATAAGTACAGAGCAGCTTCTATATGAAGTCTGAATGGGATTCCTCAGTCTAGAAATCAAATGGGAGATGTGAGAGGTTTGCAACAGCATGAACGGCCTGGGAAATGGGGATGAGGAAAAATTTGTCTTGATTTGTCACCATACAGGAACTTGAGGGCCTGAAGATGTTATTAGGCAAAAACTGCATGGATGTGTAGAGGGCAACATAGTAAAAGGGTCTGTGACAAGCCAGTGGAGAAGCGGCATACAGGACAGAGGTGTGCAAGAAATACACTGCATTGGAGAGAGTCTGATGGAGACCTCGCAGCTCACATACAGCACTGCCCAGGAGTAAAATAAAACTTCACCCAGGCGTAGCCACACAGTAGTGGAGAATCAGGGTTCCTCCTTCCTCCACTCTGCAACACCCAGCAAAACAGAATTCCAAAAATCTCAGCCCTGTTAGAGGGGATCCACTTTTTCAACCATTTAAACACCAGCTATTTCAGTTTTCTTTGGGGCAGAGCTGGAACAGAGGAGGTACATCTAGAGGGAATTGAGGGGGATGAACAGGGAGTGATGGTGGAGAACTGTCCTGTGTCCCATGCGTTGCCCAGCACTCACCTATGCAGCGCGCCACCAGGGACCCGAAATGGTCACCGCACGTCAGCGGGTGAAATCCCACTGTCACCTGCATGGTGTGACCAGGGCCCAGAATTCCTTCGGCTGGAACCACGGAGAAAGGACTGCAACACAAAGAGAGGATCAGGACTTGGGGGGAATTCTGGCCATGACATTCTTTCTGCAGTGCAGGTCACTTCAGCTCACTTGGGCAAGCAGGGAGCAAACAAACTACGGCCAAGACAGACAGAACAGCCAGGATCAGAAACAGCTACTGACCCACTTCTGAGGAGATCCAGCCCTCAGAAGATCCTGTGGGATAAAACGACCTAATCTCCCCCATACTCTGCATCCAGCCTTCTGACTGCCAGCAATCCCATCAGAGAATGGTTTGTGAAAAGCACAGAGAGAGTTAAGAGCTATCTGCATGCATAACTTGACGCTGACTGCCTCAGGAATTTCTCATTTCCTGCTACCTATAAACTTCCTCTCAAGAGATGCAAATGTTAGGGCACTATCTCTCTTGTGAGATTACAGCCTAGGAATCAGACAGGGAGAAGGAACTTTCTCTTGAAGACCACGGAATAACTACTGTTGAATTTGCAGCGTGGCTCTTTGGTTTATTTTACCTTGAAAAGATCCTGAATTAGCACATTTTGTCAGCATTTCAATGAAAGCTGCTCTACAAAAAGGAGCAATCAAAACTCTGAAAGAGTGCAAATGCAGATTAGAGCAATACAGTGACATGGAAACAAGACCCAAAAGGAGGATGCCATTTACAATCTGAAGGATCCAATCCCAGCCATATGAAGCACCATTAGCAGGAGCACATCGAGGAGGCAGAACAGGAGGGTTTTGTGTATTTACCAGCAGTGCAGTCTGGGGCCCTGGGTTGTCATCCAGGCTGGTAACTGTTTGCTTGGCTCACCAGACAAACTCTGCGCAATGTGTTGGAAATAATTACGCAAACGTCTTGGTGCACTTTGGATGTAACAGGAGCAATTAGGATTGGTCACCAGGTGAACAGTTCTTGCCTGACAAACACAAGACTCCGTGCTTTGATGCTCAGGGACAGCTCAGGTGAAATGTGCTTCTGCCCAGAAGTTGCTGGGCTTTGTGCTCTTCCACAGCCCCACTGAGGAAACAAAAGTTCCTCAGTGCTTTGCTGGTGGTCAATCTGTGCACAGAAAGGGTGTTCTGGGGAGTTTGGTGATGAACTTATCACACACAAAAATATAGAGAACATCTGGCAAGCTGAATTTCATTCATGTCAGTAGTGACAGCTGATGAACTTGCTTCAGGTTCTGCTCACTAAGGACCTATTGCTGCAGTTATGGGCCTGACCTGCTCCATTACCACTAGTGAGAACATCACTAGTGGCTGATGGAGAAGCCTTGGGCCAGCAATGTTTATGTGCTGGATGTGAGACTTTGGGGAGAGAGGAGGAAAGACAAGGCCCCAGCAGCCCCGGAGCCCGATTACTGTACGAGCTCCCACATCTGCCCCGAGGGTGAGCCAGCACTGCTGCAGGTCTCTGCTGGGGCTTGGGGGATCGGTGCCTGGTGTGGGCAAGGCACAGGATTTTTTTCTTATTGTTTTGTCAGGAATTTTGCCAGAAAGAGAAGCTGCCAGTTAAGGGAGTCCCTGGCCACACTTCAGCACTACCTTCCCTTCCCTTCCCTTCCCTTCCCTTCCCTTCCCTTCCCTTCCCTTCCCTTCCCTTCCCTTCCCTTCCCTTCCCTTCCCTTCCCTTCCCTTCCCTTCCCTTCCCTTCCCTTCCCTTCCCTTCCCTTCCCTTCCCTTCCCTTCCCTTCCCTTCCCTTCCCTTCCCTTCCCTTCCCTTCCCTTCCCTTCCCTTCCCTTCCCTTCCCTTCCCTTCCCTTCCCTTCCCTTCCCTTCCCTTCCCTTCCCTTCCCTTCCCTTCCCTTCCCTTCCCTTCCCTTCCCACTCCTGCCCCATGTTACATACTCCTGCCCTCAGATGGCAGGATGTGAATAACACTCCTGGGAGTGACCTCAGGGGTTGCGTGAGAAAGAAGATATCTTCTTATTTTCAAATTACCAGGAGAAGAGGATCCAGCCAAGTTTCAGTTGTCAGGGCTGAAAAACTGAGTGCAAATCAGCCCTTGCATCTCCTACATCCCACCCCAGGCTGTACCCACCAGACTCCCCTGTTCCTGCTGGAGCAGTCATCTCTCATATAGACCTGGCTCCCCAAGACCCAAGGACACAAGCTCTACAGTTAAACTTAACTCCTCTGAATTTCAGTCAACATCACTAAGCTGTTCCCTGAGCCCACATATAAGAAGGACTGTGAAGGAGACATCCCTGACGCTATAATAACCAAATGAAAACCACTGCCAAGAGATGGGGCTGGCAGGATAAATTTTGGCCTTTTATGGCTTGATTAGAGCAATATAGTGAGTTAATTGTCAGCTGTTCCTTAAGATAGTTCTCATCCTGTTAGATCTACCCTTTCAATGAATCACTACTGCACCCGACAGGCAGAAAAGATAAGGTCATGGAGGGGTTTTAATAGGTCTTCTTCGGCTTTTTAACTAGTCCATTTGTATGTTTGTTTCCTTGTATGGCATCTAAAGACAACTCCAGATCTCCCAATGGCCCCTTGCAATCCCCGGACACTGGTCTTGCTTTGAGCAGCGTATTTGCTCGGACAATTTCCAGAGGTCCCCTCTAGAGAAAGTTATTCTATACTTTTATCTTCTAAATCAGCCCAATTGCTTTTCACATAGTCACTAAATGTCTCATGTTTCTAATACACCTGTGCCTATGCCTATGGGCATGTGGTGTATTGATAGGCCTTGGAGGAGCTTGACATTTATGAAAGTTCCCAATGAAGAATTCATGATCTTTTGGCAAACATTTAACACAAACCAAAATGAAAAAACAGCAGAAACACAGGAACTTCAGAATATGTAAAATGAGATCTCAATGAAAGGGGGGACGACCTTATTCAGAGATTTAAAGCACGTGTTTGAAATTTTAAACCGGCTTTCAAAGGTTCATCGTGGAACAGAAGAGGGGACTGATGCCCTCAGCTGACAAGGGAAATCAGATCAGCTTTAAGTAACAGGAACTGCACCGGCTGCCTGCAACACAGCTCATGTTGGGCATCTGATGCAGGCACCACTGGAAAGCCATGTGCCTGTGTCCTCCCAGAGAATGGGTCTGTTTGGCTGACAGTGGTGAGTACCCATTTCAGAAGCTGCTTGTGCTCAGGAGGGCGCAAGCCAGCAACTAACATGTTCCAGCACCCCCCAGGAAATCTGGGGCAGAGAAAGCTCAAAGGCTGCATCCTGCTAAGAACACTGAAAGCAAGAGCAGATGCCATCCATCCTGCCCATTTCCAGCCGGCGACGCAGGGCAGCAGCTCCCATGCTCTGGTTCCTTTTGTTGTTCTTTCCCAACTCTGTTATCCCCCAAAGGTGTTTTGCACAAGGACAGATGAGCTGCCTCACCTCTCGGTGCCCAGCTGGTAATGAGCTGCCACACTACCACAATTCTGAATCAGCAGACTCTTGCGGGTGCTGCCCTTGACCGGACACTTTGAGAAGTCCAGCTCGTCTGGGAAGTCCAGGATAGCTCGGGCAGGGATGGCCCGAATTGGCACAACTATCCTTTCCTCTCCACTGACGCAGACGAGCTCATGGGAATAAACCTGCAGGAAAAGAAACTGTCTCAGCACAGGTCATTTGGTGCCATCTCCATGGCAGAAGAAAAGCCATTTCCTATATCCCTTCAAGGGTATCAATTTACCTATTCCACCCCCAAATGAACAATAAGTTCTACTAATATCTCACATTTTAAAGGCAGCAGTGCACTTTGCAAAACCTATCTCAGTGGCATTAAGCTCTTGTGTCACTTGGGTCATACAGACAAGTGCCCAGGGCCACCATAATTTTTACTCTCAATTTTAATGATGTTAAATAATTCCTAAGTCCCTTCTAAGGAACATGGAGCTAGGGAACACAGGACATTCCTCCTTAGGTTACTATATTCCCACGGATTGAGAATAGGACAAAGTGTTAAACTGAATCTAAGCAGCAAAAGGAAACTGAGAGAACAGCTGCACCCAAAGAGATCCTGGACCTCTGGCCTGGTGTAGAAATATCTGTTTGCTCAGAACTCCCCTCTAATTTTGCCTCTCCAACCAAGTCACGAGAAGAACAGTGCTAAGAGGTAGCAGGATGCTGTTGCAAAGAGCCTCTCTTTGTTTCCCTGCAAGGCCTCCTCCCTTCCATGCCATGTCCTAAACCCCTCTGTATGAACGAGCCTCCAGATCACAGCGCTGAGAGCAGACTTGCCAGGGCCTCGGCACTGGTGTTCAAACTTGCACGCAAAAGCACAATTGGCATGGAATGGGCGCCAGCTGACAGAGCAGCCACAGTGACAGGCATGAAGACAGAGCCGCAGCAGTGTCGCTGCCACCGGCTCTGGGCCCACAGGTCTGCCTGCCTGCAGGCTGTACCTGCCCTACACGAGCTCTTTCAGGCAGGTGTCCAAGTCCCCTGCAGCTCACCAAGCTCCTGCTGACTAAGGGCACCTAGAGCTCAGTGTGCCTGTGCCAGGCTGGGCCCACGGGCACAGCACATCCTCTGCCCTGGCCTTGCAGCCGTATCATGGTCAGCTGTGCTCTGGGACAGCACAGCCGCAAGGCTGGAGAACAGAGGGTGTGAAAAAGCACCGTCCTTGCTCCAGCCCCGGGTGAGGCAGGGAAGCTGTTGCCCGTCAGGAAGGCGGAAAGCTCTCTGACCTCTTTGTTCCTCTAGTACTTTGCAGAATAACGAAACCCCTTCCACTATACCTAGAGATGGCCAGACATCTATCAACACCCCTCTACCGTTTGCCTACTGTTCCCTGGGCATCTTTCTTCCCTTGGGAATGCTCAGAGGAATGTGCAGCGAGGGGAAGCAGGGCCTGTCAGGCCTGGGTGCAGGGCCTGACAGCACATGCCAAGCTGGGACTGGCTGCAGGCTGCCTGCCCACGGCCTGGAGCCAAGCTCACAGCATGGGCTGTACCCAGAGTGCAGGGACAACAATGGCTTTGGAGATAATTCTGTGTTTTGGCTCCTCCAGTCTCACCTTGTTCTCGTCAGGAGTGAAGTGGACGTGCACATCGGTAATGGCGCCTCCTGGCACGGCACGGCATGCATCACTGGGGCCCGCCAGCTGGAAGTAAGGTGAGCTCTCCATGGAGACCTGCACCCCCTGAAGATTCTGCAGGAAAGACATGGAACCATGATTTTGCCACTTGAGGAAACAGGACAAGAGGAGACCTGTCCATGCCCTGGTGACGTCCTTCCTTGACCCCTTTTCCAAAGCCCTTTCTGCTGTGGAGGTACAGGCACAGAATTCCCAAGGGTGAACTTGAATCCCTTCTGTCTGGCTCCAGCATTTTGGCCAGGGGCAGTAGGGCAGTGCCTGGTGGGAAGGAAGGGCCGAGCAGGTCAGCACCGGCAGGATGGAGACAAGAGCACCTGAACCAAATCATCTGCATATTCAACAGGGCCAAAAACCTGCTGATTTCTGCCTGCACACAGCTATGCAGTCGTGTTCCACGGAGGGAATGGGCTACCTGAAAGCATAACAGCACATTCTCCTGCGGGGAAGAAGAAATTCCTTTCTAGCAGGTCAGCTTTGGATAGGGCAGTTCTGGGGGATACAGTCATGCAGGCAGAGCAGCAAGAGAGGAGACCAAACACTGTGGCCTTACTGGGAACAAAAGCAAACCTGAAAAGCAAAAGAAGGAACACAGCAATCCCTAAAAAAGGGAGATGACAAAGAGAATTTAAAGCGCCAGTAAAGCAGCAAGGAAGAATCATCAACTGATTACAGCAATCACCTCCCCGAAAGTGATGGAAACACAGACAGGTTGTGCCTGTTGACTGTGGGCTTCAAAGGCATTTTCCTCCTGGAGAAACCTTGCAATTCTTTAGGGGAATGGTCTCTCGCCTTTTGACCCTTCTGGAATTTCCTCCCTACATGTCCACACCTAATTGGCTGAATGCCAGGACCCTCCCAAAATAGGAGACTAGATAAGACCCCTGGATTTCTTTGTTCTCTCTCTTTCGGCCCCTGGACCCCTTTGAGGAATAAACGACTTGGAATAATCTGGGGGTAAGAGCCTCTTTTGAAATCTTTTGTCCTGTCCCTTCGGAGATATTCCTCCAAAGCCTCTCCAGAGCTAGCCCTGGGGAGGGGGGCCGGGCCTGCGGGGGGAATATTTCAAAACATGACCAGCACTGACTCACAGTGTGGTTTCAGTATTAAAAGCCAACCTTGGCTCTCCAGGGGTTCTTGCTGCCTGTGCAGGCAAGCTGGGCTGCTGGGCATTCCCGCTTGCAGCCAGCAGGCCAAGTTCTGCTCTCTGGGATACACAGACACAGCAAACATGCATTTTCAACACATAGATATCAACCCCTGAGCACCAAAATGCTCTCAAAAAGTCTAAACCAGATGATTTTGAGTCCTTCCTGTCTCTTCCCACCAGCCCACTCTTGGCACAAGCCTCATTTAAGAAAATGTTTCCCTGACTGAAATTCAAATGGTCTCAGTTTTCCCCTTTAGAGTCCAACACGACTGCTGACGTTTTTCAACTTTTTCCCTCTCAGCTCTCTTGGGAAACTGCAAAACAGGAGCACATGGCTTTGGATGTTCTGTGGTTCTCCGAGGGGAAAGCAGAGCACCATGCTGCTTTTGGAAAATCTGAGCAGAGCTGGATGAATCTTAGCAGGAGCCTGAAGTGGCACCTAAAGGCCTCCTACTGCTTCTGCTACATCAATCTGATTCCAGGGCTGTTTCAGAACATTTCCTGCCGTGCCAGTGCCACTAATGATAGTGATTCCAGCAGAAAGCGTAGACGACTCAGCCCCTGAGCTTTGACTGTGAGCTGCACAAAGGGAGCCAAACAGGCTCATTTCCCCAGGCAAATGTCAAGGGACTGTGGAACGAGCCCAGGGGAGGGGATCTGATGCTTCCCCAGCTCAGCCCGTGGTGGGGACCTCACCTGCGCCTTGCGGGAGAAGCCTGGCAGCACCAAGTCCACAGACTCTCCTGGCTTCAGGTCCATTGACAGCGGCTCCAGCCCAAACACGGGGGCCGTACGTTTGCGCCTCTGGGAATCACGTTTGGCCTTGGGGCTACTGTGGGCTGAGGTGCTCTGGCCCTCCTTCCCAGCTGGCCTGTTACATTCCACCTTCCAGAAGAGCTGATGGAAGTGGTGGCCCCCATCTGTTAGTCTGAACTGACGAGCACAGGGAAGGAGGCTAGAAGAGAAACCAGAATGGAAAATAGTATGGGAGAAGCTATTGTCCTGGTCATCAGATTGCTCCCAATGAGGATTCTGAGCTGTTAATAGCTTGGAGACCGTCTTCATTTGCAGCTCTTAATGTGGACCGGGAACAGTGTCTGATAAGCTGCCCTTCTGATGTCGTTATTGCAAGGAGGAATATGTTTCTAATGGTAATGTAGCATTTTCCAGGCCAGGCTAACAGGATCTGGTGTTTTCCTCCAAAATGTGTGTTCTGGGGTGATTCATACTGTTACTGTATTTTGCATTAATCTGCACCCGAAACTGTTATTGAATCTTTGAGATCCTGCACCTGAGGCCCTTGTGTGCGGGGGTATGATTGCAGGCATTTTTAAAAGCCAGCGCGGAGGAAGTTTCTGGACGATCCCAGCAAGCTGCTAGAAATCATCTGTCTGCTCTAGGAGAGGAAACCAGGGGAGCAGGGGCTCTCTCGTTCATAGAAGCTTTGGTTTTGCACTGGTGGTCATTTGTAGAAACTTCATTTCGCAATCAGAAACTGTTTTGAAGTGAACTTTGCAAACTCTGCTGGCAACGGAAAAATGAGCAAGGTCCTGTGTAGAAGTGTACCTCACCTGGTAGGGTTTGCAGCCCCACAGTGGCAAGGAGGCTTCCATTTAAGGGAAGGATTTGGGTTCCATTCTTTGTTTCACTCATGAGGTAAAAACCAGAGGTTTTGATACCTTTTTTGGCCTTGTGCCAGGACGGACGCAGCCCTTGGATCTTTGAGACTGTGCCTCAAGCCCTGTTCCTATTTCTATTGGGCAGGATGCCAAGAATCCGGCCTGGATTGTTACATGCTTAAGAGAATAGACCAAGATCCTCAGGGCATTTTTGGGGTGTTGTAGCAAGTGCAAAGGTCCTCCTTGCACTCGGCACAGCTTTTTCTCTTTTTTCTGCATGGCTTCTTATTTTCACCTTAATGAAAACAGTTTTGCTTTTCAAACACCTCTGATCATGCTGCCTCGCTAATATTTTAGGCCATCCTGAGGCTGCCGGTCAAACCCAGAGGTGATGCACCTGAGAGGGCACCCTAACATTCTGGCCTCCCGCACAAGCATCAGTCCTGGGCAGGCAGGGCAGCAGCAGAGCCCACGAGCAGCGTGAGGAAGCGTTGGCAGCGGCACTGCAGGCCCCACACAAACCAGCAAGTTTCCATCTGCCTCTGGAACTGCTCTGCGGGCTCCTGCCTTCCCAGGGGGATTGTCACCCTCCCGTCTCTTTGTTCCCAGGGCCCCTGCTTGCCTGGCAGGTGCCATTTTGGAAGGGAAGGGTGCGATGCCATCTTCCCTTGGTCCCGCAGCCACACGGAGGGCCCGCCTCATCCAGGCGCCATTTTGGGAACCTTTTGTTCTGGGGGAGCCTGCGAGACCATTACTTGACCAAGTGAGGACATAGATGTGTTAGAACTGAAGGCAATTCAGTGGCAATTGAGCAACTGGTTTCTCTTTCAGTGGTTTTTGAGGGTACCTAGCAACGCTCAACTGGCCATCACATGTCTCTAAAGGTATCTCTGCCTTCAGGGAAGGAGTCAGGGTCTTTGAACACTGAAGAAGATCGTGCCTGAAGGACTACAGCAAAACTGCTCCTTGTTGAGACAGAAGGAGAGGTGGGAGTGGGAGATCTCCTACCTGAATTGGTATCCCAAGTTGAGCTCCGGGGCAAATGGTTTGTCTGTGACAATTGTGGTGCCAGTGCCAAAAGCCAGGAGGGTGGAGGTGGTCCAAAGTCTGTTCCCAATGAACAGCTGGAGAGCATCAGCAAAAACCCCAGTGTCATCCAGGGTTGCTGTGACAGTCACATGAACATCACCCCTGGCGGGGATCACTCCTTCCCTGGGTTCAATAACATAGCAGTGAGGTTTACAAGCCTGTAAGACAAGCACAACGTGCATTTAGGATGGAAACCATACACCCTGGTCTCTTATGGGGTGTAAGAAAAGGAGAAGACTAAAGAGGGGAGGATAAAAATCCTAAAGGCCTAATTTCCCTAAATTTAAGCTGCAGTATTGGGGAACAGCAGAGCTTACACAACCTGTATTTTCCCCTCCTTTAACAGACTCTCACCTAATTAACCCAGTTTTGCCCAACCCAAGGGACGCTTATCCTCAGGAGAGTGTTCCTTCCCCAGTCCTTCTCTGGAGTGTGTGCCAAGGAAAGCTGCTTTCTCTCTCCTGGCTTCTCACAAAGGCTCAGGGCCAGAGGAAGTCATGACGGCTCAAATCCCACTCCAGAAACCACACAGCTGGAGGACACTGCTGAGAGCCTGAAGAATATCTCCGCAAAACCAGTTGAGCAAAACCCCAACACCAAACTATCCTTTCCCAAGAGGCCATCAATGCTTTTCAACGTCCCCTAAAGGACCGAGGCCCTCACTTCCCACTGATCATCCGCTGTAGAGAGGTGCCCCAGGGCCTTCTGCTTTGGAAAAGTCACCTCTAAATGGTTATGGCAGAGCAGGAAAGAAGGAAGCAGAGGGAAAACTGGATGACATGTGCTCAGTGGGCATGGCCCACTCTTCCTAAGAACTCGTGTCCTCTGGTTTCTCATGGGCTTCACAGATTGGCCAAGAGAGCTGGAAGCTGCCCAAAGGAGGGAGGAAAGGCCCCGCACCAGCACAGCTGTACAGACACAGCTCTGCAGGTCCAGCCCTGGAACGAGCACGTGAAGCCCATCCTTTACACACCAGGCCCACCCAGCCAAGGTGCATTGCTCCCTGAAGAGGTGGAAGGCAGAATTTCATTGTGTAGTTCGAGAAAGCTGTCCTGGAAAAATCCCTCACTTTAAGGTTACATTTATCCCCCAAACTGCAGGAAAAGCAGCAAGAGGAAAAATCATGCCCCTCCTCCTTGGCTCAGGAGGCTGTGGCTGGACTTTCCCACATGGCCTGATGCTTTATCCACAGACACAAACAAGTCCACAGGATCAGGTTTTAACCAGCTCCAAGTTCAACACACCCAGCATGGAGAAGAACAGACCTCAAGCCCCTCAGAGATCTCCCCCTCCAGCAGACATCCCACCCAGCCCCAGGCCCAGCCTACAAGCCCTTCCTGGCTGCAGCAGCCCTGCTCTCCCTGCCAGGGGAGCAGCCCCAGCTCCTCTGCCCTATGCAGCCTTCACATATTAAACAGCCATTCTCTGCAGCCGGTCCCCAAAGATGCTCTTCAAAGGCACAGAGACCACAGGCTGGGGGGGTGCACAACCCCCACACATGTCTTTGTGTGGACAGCCCAACTGGCCTGACCCACAGCAGGTGTGAAAATTGCCTCCCCACCAGCAGTCTGAGGACAGACCTCACACCCTCTTCTCTACCATGAACAGCAGTTTGGCACAAAGCAAATGTAGATGGCACAGGGAAAGCACAGGGAAACCCATGCTCTCCAAGGAGCAAAGGACCACAGGTTTCTCTTGATCTCAGAGCTCAAAAACCGTGACACACACAGCTAAAGACCTTCCATAAAATTATGGGAGAACTCGTCAACACAATCCAGACGAATTTCTGCTCCAACATCTCTGCACCTGATTTCACTGAGGAGTGCCCCAGCTAAAACCACTCCAGAGCCAGGTTCCTTTTGCCTCACCCAGATGGAATCTTGGAATATCTTGCTTCCTCTCACACAGGCCGATGCATATAAAAACCACGTCATGGCAGCTTGTAATGTCAACCAGTCAATTTCCCTGGAAAACGGCCCCACAGATACTTACAATCTCTAGCCTGAAGTCTAAATCGACGAGACCTTCGTTGAAGAGGCCAAAAGCTTGTGAATTAGGCCTTAGCACTGGGATCCTGCCGAACTCTATCAGCCTTGGACTTATGTAGACTGCTGACAGCCGTCCAAGGCTCTGTAGTTCTGTTCTCTGTTACAGAAAGCAGGCAAGAAAGATTTAAAAAAAAAAAAAAAAATCAAACCCAAACAGGGAAACCTAAAAAAGCTTAAACAGCTCAACCCAGCTCAAGTTATTTCTTTAGGGACAGCTACCATTCTCCAGCTGAATTCCTGGGATTTTGGGGGGAAAAAAATAAAGCTTATGTATTCACCTCCAAATTGAAAAGGATTAAGTAAAGAGAAACTTTCAAACTACAAATTATTGGTCCAAAGGTAGAAGCTTTGCAAGAAATCTCTAGTTAAGATCAGGCTGACAGTTAAACAACTGGTTCTTCGGGTGGGGAGAAACTCTTCTCTTTAGGTAAGCAATCTGATAGTTGAAAGCAAGTGCTCAGTCAAACTTCAGGCTCCCTGGCACAGCCTGCACTGCCTGTCCTCCCTGTTGACTGGTTTACATGCAGTGCCACAATGGCCCAGGTTCAGATGTTTGGTGCCATCCAGGGAATTTGGCATCACCATTTCCATGTTTTAATGTAAGCTTAAATCCTTGCAACTACTCTTCAGATGCCAGCTTTCCTTTCTTTTACAGAAAGCCCAAGGTTCCCAGAAATCTTCTGACATCCTCTTTTGTGCTGAGAGGTAACATTTTAAAAAAGATGTTTCCAAAGTTAAGAGCATTTTAAAGAGTAATTAAAATGATCCTCAATTCCAGCTTAGATGAACTACCTTCTGGGTCAGACACTGACATTGCCACCTATAAGGCACGAGCTGTTTATGCCACCTGCCCCTGCTGTCCTTCTCCACAGCAGCCTGTGCCTCTTTTCCCCGGAAGAATCCCCGCACACTGTGCACCCTGCCAGGACCAGTTGCACGAAGGCACACACCTCCCCTTGCACTCACCAGTGGGTTTCTTGCATCCCCAAACACGCCGGTACAAACACTGGTGCAACGCTTGCCCAATCTTTGGATTTCAACTGTAACTGGAATCTCTGCAGCGCTCCGAGGCTGGAGAATCCCACAGGGTCTGGGGCTGGAGTAGAGCACAGGAGAGTCCTCCTCGGGTTCCTAGAAGGGACAGAATCAAATCCAGCTTCAGAGGGACCTCTGAAGAAACTTTAAACTCCTCAACATCCATCCCAACAGCAACTTACACACATTTTTAAAAATCCCCAGGACAAAGGTAAAAGGCACAAACAAGATCCAAGAATTGTAGGCTTAGCATTCTCAGGGGGTTCTGCAAGGAGGCTGCCAGCACAAGCACTGGTGTCTGTGGATGCAGCAGCTTTTCACAACCCTCGAAGATCTCCCACAAGAAAACACCCTGAAGACTAGAACGTAAGCCCTTTCCTCAAGAGATTAAACTGCATCCTAAAGCTAACATTCAGGTAGGATCCTGTTCTCAGCAGATCTTTAAGACTGAATAGGAACCGGCAAGGTCTTATCCAAACCCTCTTCCCCCCTAATAATCTCCACAATAATATTTCAGAGGAGGAGGTGGATGTGATGCCAAACCTGGGGAATAAGCCCGTAGCAGCCAGGAAGGTGGGTGTTATTCCAAATGAAGAACTTCCTCACGAACGGGGCCTTCAGGTCGCACTCATGGATCCCCCGGTTTTGGGGGTACACTTGCAGCTCAGGAACGAAACATCTGGGCAAAGAGATGACCCCAAGGGAATCAGAGATACTGATTTACCCCCAAAGATTGTGAAATGGAGCACAACACCTTTGTCACTGTCAAATACACATTTAACAGGCCTACGGTGAAAAATTGCCTTTAAAGTCCTCCCACTCAAACATGTCTTGTCGAGGAGGGGCAAAACCTGAGAGGCAGCACCCAGAGGCTGCCAAGTGCCCCAGGCAGAGCACTTGGTCCCACAGCTGCCTCAGCCCCTCCTTCACCCAAGAAGGTTTGCAAGAACTCCTGGAACAGTCCCAGTGATCCATGAGCTCTGGGGGAGCCTTCCCAACAGGGATCAGTGCTCAGTAAGGCTCCAGGAACACACGACTCTAGTGTCTCAGTAAAAAGGACTCCCTTCTCTCCCATGGTGCTGTTACCCTGCCTGAGAACTCAGCTGTTTGCCCCAGCCTTGGAGGGCATGAGACATCACCTGCCCCACAGAGTGGGAGATCACTCCCTCCCAGTTCCTAAAACTCCCCTGGTCCTTCACTCCACAGGTCCAAACACTGACTGTCCCCAATGGCACTTGCTTTTCAAACATGGCAGCCCAGGCACTGACGAGATGGCTCTGCCTGGGAGTGGGAACAGCACCAGGGAATTGCATCCCTCTTGTCATTAAACTGACACCTAGAGCAGCACAGCAGGATGGAATTCTGCTGGAGCAAGAACAACTTTTGCTTTAAGCCTGAGAACATCAAAGCTCAAAACAGGAAGCAGAGAGAAGGGGAAAAAGTAGAGCTGACCTGCCACATCAAGGACTGATTTCCCCTCTGAAGATCCTGCCCTCACCTCTCTTGCTGTGAGCCACTTCCCCACTGTCACGTGCCCTCGTTAACAGAACCAGACCCTGACCCTCAGCAGACTGCTTGGTGTGCCCCAAGCCAACGCGGGCTGGTTGCAACCCAGCACAACTCCACCTCTTGCAGGAAGAAGGCGAGGAGGCCCTTGGGAAATTTGCTTCACCTCAAGCACCAGGTCAATAAATGATATCATTCCTGGTCCCTTTAGAAAACGACCCAGGACCACGCTGGGCTGTCAGCAGGGCTGCTTTTCACCACAGGCTGCTTTTCAAGCACTGCTGTTCTCATGTCCAGCTGGGCAGAACATGAGGTCATTAAACAACACGTCTCCTTGGGAGCTGCAGCCAGCACGTCCTGTGCAAGGCAGTGCGCTGGGGGAGGCCAGGGAAGTGCTGGTACCTGGCCTTGATGATCAGTGATGCCACTCCCTTGCCAAACCACTCCAGGTCCACCAGCAATTTCCGGTTGTATTCCGTCACAGTGTTGGAACACAGGGTCACCTGGTGGAAGAGAAGAGCAGTAAATTCTTCTTTACAAAAGCTCATGACTCACGTGTGATGTCCTCCAGTTTTTGTGGTAAGAAAAGGGAGGATTTTGCCTTAATTCTTCTGCCGCTCCACGTGTAGAGCAGTCTCTAAGAGTGACAAAAGCCTTCTGGTAAATACCAGATTTGTTAAGCACACCTTGCTATCAGGGCATAGGTCAGCTAAATTAAAACATTAGACTAAAGCTCTGTGCAGCACTGTGTTCAAATTAAGGGGCAAATTTTCATCTGACTACAATGACATAAATGCAGTGGAAATCTGCTGACTTGAACAGAATGAGTTCAGCTTTACAGCAGGAAGCTGAAGACAAAGCGTGGGCCAGCAGGTGCTGGGCAGTTCATGGCCGCAGAGTTTTTTGCCTTCACTGGAGATCCCTGCAGTGAACACAAATCATTCTACTCCCCAGGACAGGAGAAATGAGACCAAGAAGAAAAGCAAACTGCTTTATATAATGACATCTCTCTAACAGCCACCTTTGGTCCTCGTCCGTCCTCTGCCCACTTGCAATCAAAGACATTGCTCTCAAAAACACCAAAATGCCTTCAGTACTTGACCATTATGGGACATGATTTCAGCTTGTGATTTTGGAAACAAATCAGTGCTCCTTCAGGAACGTCCCGAGTAACCCAGCTCACAGAGGCCCCACGCCAGTGCAGATCCTCGCTCACACGATGATCAGAGCTGGCATCAGAGCTAAAGCCCTCCCACACTCCCGTGAAGCTTCAGACCCGCTGCTGAAGTGTGTGTGGCTGGACTCTTCCCATACCTCGATATCCTGGTGTTCCTGGGATTGGAGGGTCCTTTCGCTGGGGTTCAGTGTAAACTCCCTTGGCTTCACAGAAAAATGAATTCCCTCCCTCCAGGAGGGCTCACTGTCGCTGAGTATTTGCTCAAAGCTGCTAACAGCAGGCTGAGTGCCATCGTCCGACACCGCGAGGTGTTAGTGAGGCGACAGGTCTTGGTGTAGGGAAAGCCTAGGAAAAGGACACAAATATCCATTTAGGCACCAGTTATGTCGTGACTCCCGGTGGGAATACCCTGGTAGCATGAAAGCGTGATTGGAGTTTAGCTCTTTATTATCTGAACTACAGATTACTGAGAAGCTGCAAGAGGAATTAGTCGTCACTTAGTTCCCTTTAACACTGATTCCAGACTGCAGCCTTGAAAATGCCTGCTCTTAGCCCTGCTCAACACTGCAAGCTTCTCTCTTTCTGATGGGGAGAAGCTCCCTCACCTGCCCCAAACCAGCACCAGTTATTTCTCCCTGATGACTGTGCACCCAGACCAAGCATTTCCTCTGAAAATTCAAACTGTAAAATTCCCTGTTAAGTCTGCCAACACTCCTACCCTTTTCAAGATACATAAAGAGTGAGTCGCCATTGAGAAGAAGCTACAGCAGAAGAAAGTGAGGATGGAATCAGGAACTAGAACGTGATGCAAAGCACCCTAATGCAGTTTCTCTCTGCAGAATTCTTAAGGCGTCTTTTGGTTTGGGCCAAACAGACTGGGCATGTGACAGCTCAGAGCCCACTCAGCTGGAGGCAAACCCGAGCCTTGACCCAACAAGCGGGGACATCGCACCCATACTACTCACTGTGATTGCTGCCTGCAAGGGTTTACCCCACCTTAACTCTGAGATTTGCTTTCCATATTGGAAAGCCAGAGATAGTGCCACGCATGGTGGGGATGTCCTGCAGAGCCCGGACACCAGCCACAACCCGCTCTGCAGTGGACTGGCTGGCCAGCTCTGTGGGGAGGAGACTTCTCCCCAGGCCTGCTCACCAAGAGTCATTTGAACACAGGTGGGGGAAAAAAACAACTGCAGGCGCAGCCCAGAGCTTCTCTGTGCCCATCAACAGTAATCACTGCCGGCTCCAGCAGTGACTCCAGCAGGGAGGCAAGAGAAGCACAAATGGGACAAACACAGATGTCAAAACCTCAAATGAGACTGAGGTCACCACATGCAGACAACAGTCAACAACAGTTAAAAAGAAGCAAAGATACAACAGCTGCCTTCAGCTGAAGAGACCTTAGGAATGCGTTTCTACCTGTTGCCTTTCTTGTTTCATTTATTCAAAAGGCAACTTAACAAGTGCCTCAGTGGTGATGCAGGGTGGCGAAGAAGCAGATCAGGAGAGGCAATTAGTTTTCTTAAAACGTTCAACAACTTCATTGTTATGAGTTTAGGTTTCGTAGTGAATTTTGGCCTCAGTCTGGGAAGGGAAATACAGGGGGTTTGGGGTGGTCTCGGCTGTGCGGGTGGGCTTTTCCATCCGGGGCTCTTTGGGAGCTGTGCCGTGATGCCGCGGGCGGTTGTGAAGTCGGAGCCGAGGTTTGCAGGGGGCAGACCTTTCCGTCCTTCCGCCGGGGCTCGGGAAGGTCGGCAGCGTGCTGCTGCGGGACGTCGTGCGCTTGACGCCGGGCTCAGCACCGTGATCGAACCTGCCCGCCGTCCCCGCTTCTGCCTGCTCCCGATTGCCAGTGCCCACATCTCCTGCTGCCCGTAGTTTGCAAAAGCAGCGATTTCCTCCTTCCCTCCCTGCCCGTGCCGGCTGGGAGGGAAATCACTGCCCTGCCAGAGCCCACCGCTCCTCCAGCCTGTGATCATAACCACACCAAAGGGGAAAACAGGACTCGGCGGGTTGGAAACTTCTGGCATTGCGTTGTTGTCTGTGCTGTCCGGATATACTCTAGTAACGAACTGCTATTCCTTTTCCATATTTTTGCCTGGAAGCCCTGTAATTTCAAAGGTACAGTAATTTGGAGAGAGGAGGGTCATCATTCCATTCCGTGAAGATTGCCACCTTCCTTGGCAGAATCTGTCTTTTAAACCAGGACAGAGACACCAGAAAATACTTGCTCCTATTTGATCCCACAATGGCAAAATGCTACCTGAGGCACCTGCAGTTCACACCCTGAAGAGGCTGTTGTGGCAGAACATGAGCAGTGCTGGATGCTTTTACGTTCAAGTGCTCCATTTTGGAGCACACAGATCCCTCCCGCTGTGTCCCAGCGCAGGGAACACTCACCAAAGGAGATGTCACCGAAGTCGAGCTCATCGGTGTCGAAGTGTAAAGTCGGCCCAACGACACACCCCCTGCGATGACAGGGACACAGGAGGAAATGGCTGCGTTAAAGGGAATTGCAAAGCCTCCGGCTGTCGTGGCTTGGGGGCACAAAACCTGGTGTCAGGGGCATCGTGGGTTTCAAATCAACACACCACCATGTGCTCAGCACAGTGTCCATGTGCACAGGAGGCAGCTAAAGCCAAGAGGCCAGCAGCCCACAGCCACTGATGGGGCTTTGGACGCAGGGCAGGCAGGAAAAGCCCCCAAGTTGCCGGTGGTCCCATGAGGGACCCTGAAAACCCATCCAGATGTGTCTCCGTGCCTCAGTTTCCCCATCTGTAATGGGATGGACATAAAGGTGTCCCCACAAACTTCTGTAACCAGCCTTTCCAGCCACAGGTTCCCTGCTTTGCTACTTGGCTGTAACTGGTCTTCCCATGGAGGAGCTTTCTCAGGAGATTTTGACCCACACAATCATTACAGACAGAGTTTTGAGACATGAAGCCAGGGGAGCCCCAAACATCCTCCAAAAAGAGCATTAACAGTTCTACACAGTGGACAGATGAATCCTAGAGGAAAGGACCAGCTTGTCACTAGTGCACCAGCTGGCACAGCCAGGAGCAATAGCTTAAACAACCAAACATGGGTGTCCTGAATCTACCACACCTCCTCCCCTGGCCTTGAACTCAGCAGACAGGCACTAAAAGTCACCAACATCCACTGAAGGCAGCACTTGAAGCTGCCCAACACGAGTTTATTTCATGGTTGACGCCAATCAATGCGCACCCAGCCTTTTGGTTAAAAGTCAAGGACCAGTGAACTGTGTCTTCTACTATGTTCACAGGATTGTCCCTGGCTCCGCTCTACACATCTCAACAAGAGACACCTTCTCTTGCTCAAGGAGAAAGCTGCTTATGGAATAACATCCCACGCATGACCAGTTTGGGGGAGGGACAGAGGAGAATCAATTATTTGATGGTGAAAGGTTCCCTCTTGATTTCCAAAATAAAAATAGCAGCACTTTTTCTCCAAAAGCAAAGCCAGTGTAGTTGTTTCTCTACTATGGGCAGACCTAGTCAACACTGTTCTCCTGCTAAGTAATAAGTTTCATGTTCTTTTTAATCCATCTCCCTTATCTTATTGGTATAATCAACTGCAGATTGCTTTCATTTCTTTATTGCCCTGATCCAGTGCCTCCCAACAGCAGCAGCCTAGCTCCAAAGCTCCAGAGCAGCCAGCATCAGCTTTCCTGCTTACACTACGTTATCCTACCAGCACACGCCTCAGGCTAGCAGGGACAAGCCCTCATGCTGCTGTGGTCCTGAGGACTGAGCTCTGCCTCCCCCATCATCACCCCTTCTCCCTTCTGCAGGGCCAGGATTATGGGATGAAGCCCATGTCCTTGGGACGGTTCCTGCTGCACAGTTCCCTGTCTCCCACATCAGCCTTTTCCTGGCTGTGGAAAGGAGGTAGCAGAGCACTCTGCACAGGAGCTCGGAGCACAGCCTGCCTCCATGCATGGCCATGAGAGGTGAGCTGAGGCTGCTGCTGCCCGTTTGGGATGGATTATTAACAGAAGTTTTTCAAAACACTGCTGCTGGTGGAGAATCACCCAGGCTGGCCCATCTCCAAAGCCCTGGGGGCCTTGCTGGGTGCTCAGGGGGGACATCCCAGAGCAGCTACTGCCCAAAGCTGATCCATGCCACTGCCTGCCATGGCCCAAGGCAGAGGGACATCCCTGCAGGGAGGAGTCATTCCAGCTCCCGGGTACCACACAGGGCAGCAGGCACCCCCACACTAAGGCAATGCCAGGATCAGAGCAGAGATTAAGACCTCAGGAAACATCTTTTTTCTCTGCCCGACCCCAAAATGAGGTAGGTGGGGGATGTCCCAGAGACAGCTACAGATGTGCCCACCCAGAGTAAGCTCCCAGAGTCCGTACTTGATGGTCAGGATCACAGGCGTAGGAGATCCAGCCACACGGAACTGGAATGGTTCCTCAAACCGCCCCAACACGGCGGCATCCAAGGAGATCTGAATAGTCTGGATCCCACCTGGTGCAATGAGGCCCTCCTCGGGTACAAACTTGAAGCAGCAGCCCACTTCCGTGTTTGAAGGGATATAGGTGAAGGGAGCATCAAGAACTCCTTTGTTCATCAGTTTCACCTGCAGCAGCAAGAAAACAAAATGCAAGTACACGTGAAATCTTCCCTTCTTGGGAGTCATTTTCTAATGGCGCAATTAACACCCAGAAAAGGCAGAAGATGCTTTGTGCTGCTGGACGGCAGAAGTCAAAAAAATACAACAGGACAAGTTCTGCCTTTGGGTTTTCATGCGAAGCTCACATAACTCCACATAACTGGAGTCACCCTGGGGTTATCCCACGGACACAGAGCAGTCCACCTCTGGTCAGTAGCACCAAGCTCATTCAGACCTGGCCCTGAGAGCAACGTGGGGTGATTGCAGCTGCGTAGTGAATCACCACAGAGCTGCTGCTGCCCCAGTCAGCACAGCTCCAGCAGTACCGTATCTACGCATTTACCTTTTCCCATACCGTGAAAACAATACACTGAGAAGGAGGCATCAACATCAAAATGTACAGACAGCGCCATCTTTTGGTAAGAAAACTCAACGTGTCTTTCTCTTCCACAACCAAACTTCTGAAAGTGTCTGGCATGATGTAGTGCCTCGTTTTCTGCCTCTTTCAGTTGCTCTCTCTTTTTTTTTTGCAAACTTGACCCCCAACAGGGGGGAGGCAAATAGGTAGAAAAATCTTTTGCTTTATTCCCAGGAACACTTTTCTCTTTGTAGAGCCAGAGATGCACCAAGCCTGAAGTGTGGTGAGGGATTGGACAGCAAGGGAAAGAATCCTCAAGCCCTTTGCAAGGGCCTGCACTGAGCCAGGAGGCTGGATGGCTTTCCTGTGACTTCCAGGAATGAGCAGGAGACACTTGACTAAAAATTGTTTGCGGTGGACTGAAGCTCAAATGTAGCCAGCTTGTCCCAGCTGCTTCCGAACAGCCCAGTACAAAGGTGCCTTGTGTCTGGTGCTGCCACAAAAGCCTCTGAACAGCTTTTTGACCCAGCGTTGGGTCAAAAGGGGTTGTTTTGCAGGAAGCCTCCCAGCTGATCCCTATGGAAGGCTGCCCAAAAGAAGGGACTGGGGCTTCATGAACAACAGACACATTTTTCTGGAACACCCCCTTCCCCCCCCCCGCCCAGATTTGACCGGTACATCAGCTATTCCCTGCTCACAACTGCCCAGGTTGCCAGGAATTCCACAGGTCCACCAGGCTTGCTGCTGCCTCAGGAGCCATCAGGATCCATCCCAACCCCTGGTGCTCACCTCATGGGTGTGGGCGGTTTTGACAAAAACTTCCCCAAGGTTCAGGGTATCACAGCTGAGTTCAACCAAGGGTCTGCGGCCTTCCCCTCTGAGGCGCAGGGCCAGCCTGCTCTCACGGCCTGGGGAGAGATGTCCATTTCAATACAATAATTCCCTCTGTTCTACTGGATTTTCCAGGCTGCCTCAATGCTAGACCCTGATTCTGAGCTGCATGCAACCAGCTCTTGATGCTGCAGCAGAAGATATGGACCCTTCTCTTCCCTCAGGAGATATCCCCTGGGGCTGACTTGCAATTTCTAACCCATTCCTTGGGCTGGTTTCCAATTTTAGCCACCAGTTTGCTGAGTTTAAAACATCTCTGGTGTCCTGTAGCAACAGGCCAAGGAGTGACAGGTATAAATTGAAAGAAAGGAAATTTAGGTTAGATATTGAGAAGAATTTTTTTACTGTGAGGTGGTGAGACGCTGGAGTAGGTTCCCCAGGGGAGTTGTGGAGGTTCCAGCCCTGAAAGTGTTGAAAGCCAGGCTGGATGGGGCTTGGAGCTACCTGGTCTAGTGGGAGGTGTCCCTGCCCATGGCAGGGGCCTTGGCACTAGACAGTCTTTGAGGTCCGTTCCATCCTTAACATACTATGACTCTAGGGTTTCCTC
Source organism: Chamaea fasciata (assembly GCF_029207755.1). Lineage (NCBI taxonomy): Eukaryota > Metazoa > Chordata > Aves > Passeriformes > Sylviidae > Chamaea > Chamaea fasciata. Next base: position 21,143,700 of record NW_027094097.1, on the reverse strand, counting down.
CCCATGCACTTAGAGGAGCTTTGAAATCCATTCGGTGAAGGCACAAAGCTCACGAAGACTTTGGCAATTGCTACCTGGCAAACTGCCAGGCAACAACTGCCAAACCACCTGGCCCAGCAGCACAGGACTGCTGTCCTCCACTTCTGACACTCGGCACTGTGTTCTGTTTGCACAGACTGAGAGCTGCAAGGTGACAATTCCCACACAGGGAGAGAAGCAGGTGCTGGCCAAGGGTGGTCCTTCTACCAACACCCTGGGCTCAGCGGGGCTCCGCCTCCGCTGGCCTGGTGGTGTCTGGAGGTGATCCAGGCTCAGGGAGCACATTTCTAACTCAGTTCCGACTGCCTGATGGTGGATCCACGTCAAATGGACCCATCCTGGAGGTCAGTGGTCTAGAGGGGCTTAGTGCTTGTTCACTAAAGCTGTTCTGCTCTGCAGCTCCTTGGCCTTTGAGGAAATGCTGGCAAAGCTGTGCCATGAAAACATCTCCCTGCACTGCCTGGGTTGTTCTGGGATCAGCAATCCAGACACAGGTGTTCCGAGCCCTGGCCTTGCATGGGAGACTCCCTGGAAGCTGCAGGGACACTGGGGATGTGCCAGCACTGCCCTGCTGACCAGGAACTCTTCCCAGCAGTTACATGGGAGCCCAGTGGGCTCAGGCTTGCTCCATGGCTTCACTGTGGGTGAGAGAAGCAGGGGAAAGGAGCTGTACCTGAGATGTCACAGTAGGCCACACTCTGATACTCCAGTGCTTCCAGGGGTTTAAAGGTCACCTTGATTTCAGCCGAACAACGTGGCCCAATCTCTCCCTCCTGAAACAGAAAGAGACAGAAAAAGATTTATCTTCAAACTTCACACTTCTTGTTTTCAACCACTCCTCTAAGCCTTTCTTTAGAGCATCAGTGATGAGCGAACAACATAAGGAGCCCAAGGAAACACTCTAAACCCAGCTCAACACACCACTGGGCGCTCTCAATGCTCAGCTGATCAGCCCCCACTCTCCACAATGTTCCTGCTGCTCTGACACAAGCTCCTGGTCACATCATGCTGCAGTCAGCTACAGTGGTACCTAACTGCCATTGTGCACTGGTGGCTCTTGGCCTTAGATGGGCCATAGGAGTAACCAAGAACACGATCCCCTTCCTTGGAAAGAAAAATATTAGTTTAACCTTTTTTCAAAGAAAGCAGAGGTTGGGATTATTCTAGGATTTACTCCAGGATGAGAAGGGATTTTGCACTGTGCAGACACCAGGCATTCATCATCTCTCACAATGCCAATACTCAGAATCAGGGCTCTGGCTGATGGGAGGACATGGGCGTTTGCTTGCATAAACAGAAAAAGAAAAGGTTTACTGTCCCCGTGTGCAAGAGAACTCAAAATGCCCATTATAACCTCCCACCCTTGTGTCCAGGCTCACAGATGACACTGGGAGACTCACAAACAGTGCGAGTCGTGGTTAGAGGAAGGGACAGGCATTTCTACGATTAACCTTGGGCTGAATTTGGCCTCCTTTTCCCAGCGAACCCTTGCATGCTTCAGGTCAATCCATGAACTGGCACTGCTCCAACACCCTCCGCTGAACCCCACGCAGCAGCACGTGTCGGGGGAGCCCCTACCTACAAAAACTGGTCCCTGTGGACACTTCAAGGACACGGAGTGCCCTGAGCTCGAGCCCTGGCAGCAGAGCTCAGCTTTGTCAGGCTCCCAGCCCTGCCTTGAGCCTGCAGGGCAGAAATACTTTCAGCAGTGAGCTCTGCAGCCGCACCAGAAACTCCATGTCCTCCCTCTGAGCACACCGAGCCAGCTGAGGACCTGCTGAGTGACCGCACCCGGGGGAAGGGGCGGGGGTAGGGTGGGCGGGAGGAGGAAGAGGAGGAGGAGGAGGAGAAGGAAGAGGAGGAGGAAGAGGAGGAGGAAGAGGAGGAGGAGGAAGAAGAGGAGGAGGAGGAGAAGGAGGAGAAGGAGGAGAAGGAGGAGAAGGAAGAGGAGGAGGACGAGGAGAAAGAGAAGGAAGAGAAGGAAGAGAAGGAAGAGAAGGAAGAGGAGGAAAATGAGGTTCTCAGCTATCACTTACCATTGGCTCAATGAAAACAAAAGTCATTGGAGAACAGCAGGGGGTCTTCTTGCACCTTTGCCTTCTCCTCCTGGACCTTTTGGCTCAGGAGGGCGGTGCGATTTTCACAAAAGCCCTTCACCTTCTTTATTTTTTTCTCCTCCATGAAGTCTTCCATCCAGACCTTTGGTGGTGGCTCCAGCAAATCACACTGCCTGCAGCCGCAGGGAGAGACAAAGCCAGCAGGTCATTTAATGAGCCGCATATTTGCAGAGAGAAGCGGAAGTGCGGGAGAGCAAAGCACTTGGGGAGGAGCGGCAGCTCCCCAGCAAGGGCTGACCCCAAGCCACGAGGGTCCCAATTGGATCAGAAGATAACTTGTTGTGCACTAGCTCAGCAGGTAGCTTTACTCCACACTTGCAAGCTCAGGAGAGCTTTGGAAAGCCAGCATCCCTCAAGAGAGTCTCCTGCCTCAAAGCCTCTGCCAAAACTTAGGGAGAATCCACCAGCCACCTCAGCTGGCTTTTCCTACAACTGAGCTGCTCGGGGGAGGCAGATAAAGATCACGGAGCACCCACTGCAGGACTTCCCTGGGAAAGGGAGACGAAGCTGGGTTGTGGTTACGTGTTACCAACATCGCTCTTTTTTTCTTCCATTTTGGACCTGCCCTGTTCCCTACTCTGCCTTTCACAAGAGCATCCCAGAGCACTTCCAAAGGAAATTGATGAATTCAGGCACCGCATCCCTTCAGTGACATCCAAGGTTTTATATGCATGAAAACAGAGGCTGTGAGAGGGGAAGGGACTTCTTGGTGCAGGAGACAGACAGCAAACTCCTGGAGAGATCATCTTTTCAGGATCCAGAGCTTTTTGGGTCCCATCCCAGTGCATGGTAGTAGAATGGCCAGAGAGGGAAAGGATCCTGCACTAGCTCCTCTCATAAAAAAAAGTCCTCTCTGCTCTGAGATCTCAAAAGCATCTCTGACAGCAGGAGAGTAGGCCTTAGAGCTAACACCATCCCTAAGACTGGAAGTAAGGAAAAACAAAATGTCCTGGTGACAGGCTAGGACACAAACTGGCATGAAAATAAATGTAATTGGAAAAAAGTATTACGAAGAAAAGAAGGGTAGTGGTAGTAAGTGAATCCCTTCTAAGGGGAAATGAGGGCCCTGTATATCGAGCGGATCCGTTCCACAGGGAAGCCTGCTGCCTCCCTGGGATCCAGGTACTGGATATCACCAGGAGATTCCCTAAGAACTAAAAGAACTTCATCTGTTCACCACTGTCTGGGGGTACAGTGACTGTGAAATAACAGAGTTTTCAACATTCAGTGAAACAAGGAGGGGCATCAACAAAACTTCCACTCTGGTCTTCTGGAAGGCAGCCTTCGGCCTGTTCAAGAGATTGTTTTGGAGAGGACCTTGGGAAACAGCCTTTACAAACAAAGGGGTCCAGGAAGGATGGACATACTTCAAGAAAGAAGTCTTGAAGGCACAGGAACAGACTGTCCCTGTGTGCTGAAAGATGAGCTGACAGGGAAGACAACGAGCCTGGATGGGCAAGGAGATTTGGAAGGAACTAAGGGGAAAAAAGAGGGCGTATTGCCTTTGCAAAGAGGGGCTGGCAACTCAGGAAACGTTTAAGGATGTTGCCAGGTCATGTAGGAAGAAGATTAGGGAGGCAAAAGCCCAATTAGAACTTGAGGAAATCCAGTCATTGCAATCAACCTTTCCTTCCCAAAATGCCATCCTTGGTTGGAGTATAAATGGAACTGGAATGCTGTGCTGAGCTCCTGAAGCCCAGGGACACACACCCTAAGGCCAGGGATGGTTTACTTGGCCTAAACCATTCAAAATCACCAACACCCCCCTGAGGCCATGCATTAGTTTCAGTCTTGGGCCATGTATCTCACTGAAACGTATCTTTCAAACCAACCTCCTCTTCTCTTCATTGTCGGCTTCCTCAGTAGGAAACATCTTCCACTGGAAGTGGGCTGTGATGTTACTCCTGTTTCTGATGAACATGCTTGTGTGGCTTGATGTGGTGATGAAAGTCTTCTCAACCTTCATGGAATATGTGCTCAATCCAATGTTGACATCTGCAGCTTCTGCGCGAAGGAATGTGAAGAAACTTTCTTCACCTGGAACAAAGCAGAGTCTTTGCTCAGCTAGCTCAGTTGCTGATGGAAGCACAAGGAACAAAGCAAACCACAGGTCACGGAAGAAAGTGTCATAGCTTTTAAATGTATTAGCAGTTCCATGGATCAGTACATTTATCACGTCCTGACAGCTCTGTGTGTACGGCGTGAGGATGTCCTGGGCACCTCCTTAACCACCTTATTTCCAAGGTGTTTGTAGAGATTTGGCCCCAAGGTGACAGTATGTACAGTGGGATTTGTCAGATGTGCTCAGGTGACCCACTCAGACCACTGGGATTTCTGCATCAAAGTCCTTCAGGTGACACTGAGGAGCCCTGGTCAATCCTGGCTTGCCGAGGTCTCCCCTGCGCATCCCACGAGACTCCTGCCCCTCCTGATCCCTTGGATCCCTTGTTGCTGACAAGCAAATACGCCTGGGGGCATGTGGGCAGAAAAAGGAGACCCAGAGGAACAGGTGAAGTGACAGCCCACAGCAGGAGGGGACACAGGAGAGGAAACACAACCAGCCTGGCTTTGCAATATGACAAACCACTACAAAATGAACACCATAAAAATCATCATCATCGTCATCTTCCTGTCCAAACCCACAGCCCCATCAGTCTTGAAATATTTCATATTGTCCTGATCTCAAAAACCAAGATGGAGCATTTCAGGTTAAATACAAAAGGACAAGGAAAGATTAATAAGTACAGAGCAGCTTCTATATGAAGTCTGAATGGGATTCCTCAGTCTAGAAATCAAATGGGAGATGTGAGAGGTTTGCAACAGCATGAACGGCCTGGGAAATGGGGACGAGGAAAAATTTGTCTTGATTTGTCACCATACAGGAACTTGAGGGCCTGAAGATGTTATTAGGCAAAAACTGCATGGATGTGTAGAGGGCAACATAGTAAAAGGGTCTGTGACAAGCCAGTGGAGAAGCGGCATACAGGACAGAGGTGTGCAAGAAATACACTGCATTGGAGAGAGTCTGATGGAGACCTCGCAGCTCACATACAGCACTGCCCAGGAGTAAAATAAAACTTCACCCAGGCGTAGCCACACAGTAGTGGAGAATCAGGGTTCCTCCTTCCTCCACTCTGCAACACCCAGCAAAACAGAATTCCAAAAATCTCAGCCCTGTTAGAGGGGATCCACTTTTTCAACCATTTAAACACCAGCTATTTCAGTTTTCTTTGGGGCAGAGCTGGAACAGAGGAGGTACATCTAGAGGGAATTGAGAGGGATGAACAGGGAGTGATGGTGGAGAACTGTCCTGTGTCCCGTGCGTTGCCCAGCACTCACCTGTGCAGCGCGCCACCAGGGACCCAAAATGGTCACCGCACGTCAGCGGGTGAAATCCCACTGTCACCTGCATGGTGTGACCAGGGCCCAGAATTCCTTCGGCTGGAACCACGGAGAAAGGACTGCAACACAAAGAGAGGGATCAGGACTTGGGGGGACATCTGGCCATGACATTCTTTCTGCAGTGCAGGTCACTTCAGCTCACTTGGGCAAGCAGGGAGCAAACAAACTACGGCCAAGACAGACAGAACAGCCAGGATCAGAAACAGCTACTGACCCACTTCTGAGGAGATCCAGCCCTCAGAAGATCCTGTGGGATAAAACGACCTAATCTCCCCCATACTCTGCATCCAGCCTTCTGACTGCCAGCAATCCCATCAGAGAATGGTTTGTGAAAAGCACAGAGAGAGTTAAGAGCTATCTGCATGCATAACTCGACGCTGACTGCCTCAGGAATTTCTCATTTCCTGCTACCTATAAACTTCCTCTCAAGAGATGCAAATGTTAGGGCACTATCTCTCTTGTGAGATTACAGCCTAGGAATCAGACAGGGAGAAGGAACTTTCTATTGAAGACCACGGAATAACTACTGTTGAATTTGCAGCGTGGCTCTTTGGTTTATTTTACCTTGAAAAGATCCTGAATTAGCACATTTTGTCAGCATTTCAATGAAAGCTGCTCTACAAAAAGGAGCAATCAAAACTCTGAAAGAGTGCAAATGCAGATTAGAGCAATACAGTGACATGGAAACAAGACCCAAACGGAGGATGCCATTTACAATCTGAAGGATCCAATCCCAGCCATATGAAGCACCATTAGCAGGAGCACATCGAGGAGGCAGAACAGGAGGGTTTTGTGTATTTACCAGCAGTGCAGTCTGGGGCCCTGGGTTGTCATCCAGGCTGGCAACTGTTTGCTTGGCTCACCAGACAAACTCTGCGCAATGTGTTGGAAATAATTACGCAAATGTCTTGGTGCACTTTGGATGTAACAGGAGCAATTAGGATTGGTCACCAGGTGAACAGTTCTTGCCTGACAAACACAAGACTCCGTGCTGTGATGCTCAGGGACAGCTCAGGTGAAATGTGCTTCTGCCCAGAAGTTGCTGGGCTTTGTGCTCTTCCACAGCCCCATTGAGGAAACAAAAGTTCCTCAGTGCTTTGCTGGTGGTCAATCTGTGCACAGAAAGGGTGTTCTGGGGAGTTTGGTGATGAACTTATCACACACAAAAATATAGAGAACATCTGGCAAGCTGAATTTCATTCATGTCAGTAGTGACAGCTGATGAACTTGCTTCAGGTTCTGCTCACTAAGGACCTATTGCTGCAGTTATGGGCCTGACCTGCTCCATTACCACTAGTGAGAACATCACTAGTGGCTGATGGAGAAGCCTTGGGCCAGCAATGTTTATGTGCTGGATGTGAGACTTTGGGGAGAGAGGAGGAAAGACAAGGCCCCAGCAGCCCCGGAGCCCGATTACTGTACGAGCTCCCACATCTGCCCCGAGGGTGAGCCAGCACTGCTGCAGGTCTCTGCTGGGGCTTGGGGGATCGGTGCCTGGTGTGGGCAAGGCACAGGATTTTTTTCTTATTGTTTTGTCAGGAATTTTGCCAGAAAGAGAAGCTGCCAGTTAAGGGAGTCCCTGGCCACACTTCAGCACTCCCTTCCCTTCCCTTCCCTTCCCTTCCCTTCCCTTCCCTTCCCTTCCCTTCCCTTCCCTTCCCTTCCCTTCCCTTCCCTTCCCTTCCCTTCCCTTCCCTTCCCTTCCCTTCCCTTCCCTTCCCTTCCCTTCCCTTCCCTTCCCTTCCCTTCCCTTCCCTTCCCTTCCCTTCCCTTCCCTTCCCTTCCCTTCCCACTCCTGCCCCATGTTACATACTCCTGCCCTCAGATGGCAGGATGCGAATAACACTCCTGGGAGTGACCTCAGGGGTTGCGTGAGAAAGAAGATATCTTCTTATTTTCAAATTACCAGGAGAAGAGGATCCAGCCAAGTTTCAGTTGTCAGGGCTGAAAAACTGAGTGCAAATCAGCCCTTGCATCTCCTACATCCCACCCCAGGCTGTACCCACCAGACTCCCCTGTTCCTGCTGGAGCAGTCATCTCTCATATAGACCTGGCTCCCCAAGACCCAAGGACACAAGTTCTACAGTTAAACTTAACTCCTCTGAATTTCAGTCAACATCACTAAGCTGTTCCCTGAGCCCACAGATAAGAAGGACTGTGAAGGAGACATCCCTGACGCTATAATAACCAAATGAAAACCACTGCCAAGAGATGGGGCTGGCAGGATAAATTTTGGCCTTTTATGGCTTGATTAGAGCAATATAGTGAGTTAATTGTCAGCTGTTCCTTAAGATAGTTCTCATCCTGTTAGATCTACCCTTTCAATGAATCACTACTGCACCCGACAGGCAGAAAAGATAAGGTCATGGAGGGGTTTTAATAGGTCTTCTTCGGCTTTTTAACTAGTCCATTTGTATGTTTGTTTCCTTGTATGGCATCTAAAGACAACTCCAGATCTCCCAATGGCCCCTTGCAATCCCCGGACACTGGTCTTGCTTTGAGCAGCGTATTTGCTCGGACAATTTCCAGAGGTCCCCTCTAGAGAAAGTTATTCTATACTTTTATCTTCTAAATCAGCCCAATTGCTTTTCACATAGTCACTAAATGTCTCATGTTTCTAATACACCTGTGCCTATGCCTATGGGCATGTGGTGTATTGATAGGCCTTGGAGGAGCTTGACATTTATGAAAGTTCCCAATGAAGAATTCATGATCTTTTGGCAAACATTTAACACAAACCAAAATGAAAAAACAGCAGAAACACAGGAACTTCAGAATATGTAAAATGAGATCTCAATGAAAGGGGGGACGACCTTATTCAGAGATTTAAAGCACGTGTTTGAAATTTTAAACCGGCTTTCAAAGGTTCATCGTGGAACAGAAGAGGGGACTGATGCCCTCAGCTGACAAGGGAAATCAGATCAGCTTTAAGTAACAGGAACTGCACCGGCTGCCTGCAACACAGCTCATGTTGGGCATCTGATGCAGGCACCACTGGAAAGCCATGTGCCTGTGTCCTCCCAGAGAATGGGTCTGTTTGGCTGACAGTGGTGAGTACCCATTTCAGAAGCTGCTTGTGCTCAGGAGGGCGCAAGCCAGCAACTAACATGTTCCAGCACCCCCCAGGAAATCTGGGGCAGAGAAAGCTCAAAGGCTGCATCCTGCTAAGAACACTGAAAGCAAGAGCAGATGCCATCCATCCTGCCCATTTCCAGCCGGCGACGCAGGGCAGCAGCTCCCATGCTCTGGTTCCTTTTGTTGTTCTTTCCCAACTCTGTTATCCCCCAAAGGTGTTTTGCACAAGGACAGATGAGCTGCCTCACCTCTCGGTGCTCAGCTGGTAATGAGCTGCCACACTACCACAATTCTGAATCAGCAGACTCTTGCGGGTGCTGCCCTTGACCGGACACTTTGAGAAGTCCAGCTCGTCTGGGAAGTCCAGGATAGCTCGGGCAGGGATGGCCCGAATTGGCACAACTATCCTTTCCTCTCCACTGACGCAGACGAGCTCATGGGAATAAACCTGCAGGAAAAGAAACTGTCTCAGCACAGGTCATTTGGTGCCATCTCCATGGCAGAAGAAAAGCCATTTCCTATATCCCTTCAAGGGTATCAATTTACCTATTCCACCCCCAAATGAACAATAAGTTCTACTAATATCTCACATTTTAAAGGCAGCAGTGCACTTTGCAAAACCTATCTCAGTGGCATTAAGCTCTTGTGTCACTTGGGTCATACAGACAAGTGCCCAGGGCCACCATAATTTTTACTCTCAATTTTAATGATGTTAAATAATTCCTAAGTCCCTTCTAAGGAACATGGAGCTAGGGAACACAGGACATTCCTCCTTAGGTTACTATATTCCCACTGATTGAGAATAGGACAAAGTGTTAAACTGAATCTAAGCAGCAAAAGGAAACTGAGAGAACAGCTGCACCCAAAGAGATCCTGGACCTCTGGCCTGGTGTAGAAATATCTGTTTGCTCAGAACTCCCCTCTAACTTTGCCTCTCCAACCAAGTCACGAGAAGAACAGTGCTAAGAGGTAGCAGGATGCTGTTGCAAAGAGCCTCTCTTTGTTTCCCTGCAAGGCCTCCTCCCTTCCATGCCATGTCCTAAACCCCTCTGTATGAACGAGCCTCCAGATCACAGCGCTGAGAGCAGACTTGCCAGGGCCTCGGCACTGGTGTTCAAACTATCACGCAAAAGCACAATTGGCATGGAATGGGCGCCAGCTGACAGAGCAGCCACAGTGACAGGCATGAAGACAGAGCCGCAGCAGTGTCGCTGCCACCGGCTCTGGGCCCACAGGTCTGCCTGCCTGCAGGCTGTACCTGCCCTACACGAGCTCTTTCAGGCAGGTGTCCAAGTCCCCTGCAGCTCACCAAGCTCCTGCTGACTAAGGGCACCTAGAGCTCAGTGTGCCTGTGCCAGGCTGGGCCCACGGGCACAGCACATCCTCTGCCCTGGCCTTGCAGCCGTATCATGGTCAGCTGTGCTCTGGGACAGCACAGCCGCAAGGCTGGAGAACAGAGGGTGTGAAAAAGCACCGTCCTTGCTCCAGCCCCGGGTGAGGCAGGGAAGCTGTTGCCCGTCAGGAAGGCGGAAAGCTCTCTGACCTCTTTGTTCCTCTAGTACTTTGCAGAATAATGAAACCCCTTCCACTATACCTAGAGATGGCCAGACATCTATCAACACCCCTCTACCGTTTGCCTACTGTTCCCTGGGCATCTTTCTTCCCTTGGGAATGCTCAGAGGAATGTGCAGCGAGGGGAAGCAGGGCCTGTCAGGCCTGGGTGCAGGGCCTGACAGCACATGCCAAGCTGGGACTGGCTGCAGGCTGCCTGCCCACGGCCTGGAGCCAAGCTCACAGCATGGGCTGTACCCAGAGTGCAGGGACAACAATGGCTTTGGAGATAATTCTGTGTTTTGGCTCCTCCAGTCTCACCTTGTTCTCGTCAGGAGTGAAGTGGACGCGCACATCGGTAATGGCGCCTCCTGGCACGGCACGGCATGCATCACTGGGGCCCGCCAGCTGGAAGTAAGGTGAGCTCTCCATGGAGACCTGCACCCCCTGAAGATTCTGCAGGAAAGACATGGAACCATGATTTTGCCACTTGAGGAAACAGGACAAGAGGAGACCTGTCCATGCCCTGGTGACGTCCTTCCTTGACCCCTTTTCCAAAGCCCTTTCTGCTGTGGAGGTACAGGCACAGAATTCCCAAGGGTGAACTTGAATCCCTTCTGTCTGGCTCCAGCATTTTGGCCAGGGGCAGTAGGGCAGTGCCTGGTGGGAAGGAAGGGCCGAGCAGGTCAGCACCGGCAGGATGGAGACAAGAGCACCTGAACCAAATCATCTGCATATTCAACAGGGCAAAAAACCTGCTGATTTCTGCCTGCACACAGCTATGCAGTCGTGTTCCACGGAGGGAATGGGCTACCTGAAAGCGTAACAGCACATTCTCCTGCGGGGAGGAAGAAATTCCTTTCTAGCAGGTCAGCTTTGGATAGGGCAGTTCTGGGGGATACAGTCATGCAGGCAGAGCAGCAAGAGAGGAGACCAAACACTGTGGCCTTACTGGGAACAAATGCAAACCTGAAAAGCAAAAGAAGGAACACAGCAATCCCTAAAAAAGGGAGATGACAAAGAGAATTTAAAGCGCCAGTAAAGCAGCAAGGAAGAATCATCAACTGATTACAGCAATCACCTCCCCGAAAGTGATGGAAACACAGACAGGTTGTGCCTGTTGACTGCGGGCTTCAAAGGCATTTTCCTCCTGGAGAAACCTTGCAATTCTTTAGGGGAATGGTCTCTCGCCTTTTGACCCTTCTGGAATTTCCTCCCTACATGTCCACACCTAATTGGCTGAATGCCAGGACCCTCCCAAAATAGGAGACTAGATAAGACCCCTGGATTTCTTTGTTCTCTCTCTTTTGGCCCCTGGACCCCTTTGAGGAATAAACGACTTGGAATAATCTGGGGGTAAGAACCTCTTTTGAAATCTTTTGTCCTGTCCCTTCGGAGATATTCCTCCAAAGCCTCTCCAGAGCTAGCCCCGGGGAGGGGGGCCGGGCCTGCGGGGGGAATATTTCAAAACATGACCAGCACTGACTCACAGTGTGGTTTCAGTATTAAAAGCCAACCTTGGCTCTCCAGGGGTTCTTGCTGCCTGTGCAGGCAAGCTGGGCTGCTGGGCATTCCCGCTTGCAGCCAGCAGGCCAAGTTCTGCTCTCTGGGATACACAGACACAGCAAACATGCATTTTCAACACATAGATATCAACCCCTGAGCACCAAAATGCTCTCAAAAAGTCTAAACCAGATGATTTTGAGTCCTTCCTGTCTCTTCCCACCAGCCCACTCTTGGCACAAGCCTCATTTAAGAAAATGTTTCCCTGACTGAAATTCAAATGGTCTCAGTTTTCCCCTTTAGAGTCCAACACGACTGCTGACGTTTTTCAACTTTTTCCCTCTCAGCTCTCTTGGGAAACTGCAAAACAGGAGCACATGGCTTTGGATGTGCTGTGGTTCTCCAAAGGGAAAGCAGAGCACCATGCTGCTTTTGGAAAACCTGAGCAGAGCTGGATGAAGCTTAGCAGGAGCCTGAAGTGGCACCTAAAGGCCTCCTACTGCTTCTGCTACATCAATCTGATTCCAGGGCTGTTTCAGAACATTTCCTGCCGTGCCAGTGCCACTAATGATAGTGATTCCAGCAGAAAGCGTAGACGACTCAGCCCCTGAGCTTTGACTGTGAGCTGCACAAAGGGAGCCAAACAGGCTGAGAGAGGCAGAAATTCCTACCAGGAACCAAGATTAACCAAGGAGACACAAGATGTGGTATAGACTCAAGCAAAGCATGAGAGCAGGTAAGAACTGTACAACCCTCAACATTCCTATCAATCAGAGCTTTCAAAAGAAGGAAACTCCTTTGGGATAGATACTGTCAGCCCATGGGCAAAATCAGGGGAGAGTTCCCAGCACAGGAAGATTTCCACCATCGTGCAGAACAAGATGCTGAGACATTTTCTTCTGGATGTGCTGCAGCAGATAACTTGCTTTGCTGTACACTATGGGAATTACACCACTCTTCCAGCACAGTGTTAACACTCCATGTCCCAGCACTTACCTCGCCCTTATTCATGAGAGACACCACCATTTCATAGACCTCATGAACGACAAAGTTCTGAAATACCACCTCTGGTGGGGAAACGCGAAACGATCTCTTTTTCCGGGGAGTTGATGACAGCTGGAGAGGCAAGAGAGAGCAGGGAGACGTTCAGCTGCTGGGAGGAAGGTTCATGAAGGAGAATCTTACACTGATCCCCACTGAAGTACAGACTCATGGCGAGCACCTCTGCCCAGGCCACACTAGGGAAACAGTAGCTCACCCACCTCTGCTCTCAGCTGATCAAGAGCTGCAGGGCCACAGAGAGCAGGCTCAAGCCAAGCTGCTCTTTTGGCACCTATTTCTCCGGGTTTCCTTCTCCAGAATGCCAGGCAGCACTTACCTTAAGCACTGCCCTGTGCCCATGAGGTCACAGAGCTCTGGGGCACTGACTGAGGACTCACGGAGGAAGTAAAACCCATAAATTTACATCAGACTCCATGGGAAACAATTTTGGGATGTCCGTTGTTCTGAGACAGGGAAACTGAGGCCCACACAACTGCAAATATCTTTTTTTCATCTAGAACTTAGACATCAGTAAGAAGAGAACAGTACCAGAGGAGGTGTGAGAGATGAGGTGATATTTTGCTGAACAATGTCAAAAGGTTATTGTGATGGATGAGAATTGTTATGGAGTTATAAGTTGTTGGCTATAGAGTTGGAATGTTTAGTTAAAATCAGTTCAAGAGTTATAATGCTGTTTAGCAGTTTTGTCCACTCTGTATCCCTTACCCCAAAATCCCACTTACCTGATTCCGTCGCCTTTCCGTCGGGTCAAGCCGTTGCTGCTCCCTGGCATCACTGCTCTCCATTTCTGCTGCTGCTCTACCTGCCTGCACCCAGCCTGTCCCACTGGCTCGTTCCCTGCTTGCTCCACTTCCTACTACCTGTCGGATCCTCTTCCTCCTTCCTGCTGACAACCGGCCTGTCAGTCAGGCTGCTGCTGCCACCCTTATGGAAATTGAAAGAGCCCAGCTGCATGATGGGACCATATCAACACCAAGAGCCCCTGGCCGAAACGAGCCAACTCAAAATTTAAATCTGCCAAGGACAGCACTGGACTGACCATACCCAAGGGTATTTATGCCGAGGGTATTCATAGACAAGCTCTTCTATCTCACCATAACTTCCAAAGGACTTAAAGAGCGAGAGACCCCTGGACTCTAGAAGCCAAGAGGAGTTCTTTGGAATTGCCGTGAGCCGACAAGTCCCGCTCTGCAGCGCAGGCAGCACAGTGGATTGCACCTCCTTCTCAGTGGTGTGGACGAAAGGGAGCAGCAGCAGCAGCAGCAGCGGCGTAGGCCACTCCTGAAGACCCCTGCTTATTAATAAAGGCATTTAAAGGAGGAAACTGTGTCTCCTGCCATTTGTAACAGTTATTAAGTTAAAGAATGAAAGTTGTTGGTTCTGTGTGTTGTTTGTGGTTTGGATTTTTTCAGGTTGGTCTGTTGCATGCTGCTGTGAGCTGGGAGAAGGACGTGGTTGAAGACCTGACCAAAAGGAAGTAGGAGGAGAGGGGAGGGGACAGAAAGGTTGGTGGTCAGAGCGAATGGAAGTTCCCGAGTACCGTCCAACGGGAAAGGGGCCGGGGGCCGCCCCAGGCAGGTATAAAGGGTATAGAAAGATTGCCATTTTGCTGGAGGGTGTCTTTGTTCGTCTCCGGGGAGAGGGAGACACGCCCAGCTCAGTTGAATCGTTACTAATAAACAGCTTTCTTTTGCTTGGATGATTTTGTCCCCTTTAATTGTATTTAAAAGTTAGTGCATTGCTAGCAGAGGTAAAGGCAAAAGTAAAGTAACACAGAAGTTAGGAAAAAGACAAATGAGGTGATTGCTGAATGAGGATAAGGGTCAGTTCTTTTCTCAGCAAGTTGGCATCTCCTTTTTAAACGGGTGCTTTCTTGTAACCTGTTACTGCCATCTTATTTAATACCGTTGTAGAGCACATCTGGAATGACACAACAGCAACAAATGCTTCTGGAGCAGAGACCTTGCTTTGAGAAAACTCTCCCCTGCTTTGTCTGCCCTCTCCAGACACACTGCTGTCACTCCAGAGACACAAGCAGGAATCCTCCGTGACTTGACAGGAGGCACACTCTGCCCAAGGGAGTGGCTGCAGCACGCTGTCCCCTTAGTGGTGCCCTTCTCTGAGGTGTTCCCAACCCCCCCTCTCCAGGGCGATCCTTAACCACTTTGTTACACATCTCATGCTGCCAATTTCCTGCTCAACTGCCCACCTCGGTCACCTACCCGTTTGGAGTGGGCTTTATACTGAGCCAGTCCTGCAAGAAAAGCAGCTTTAAACACACCTCTAAGTAGGCACTGATCCACATAAAGCACATCCATTCCCCTCTGCCCAGGGTGAGTCCCCTGTACATCTGGCAGCCTGCAAAATCTAACACCACGTCAGGGTTCCAACCCAAAGCATGAATGCAATGAGTTTTGTTAAATCTGAAGTAATTACTGCAGCTACTCGGCCTTCAAAGGCCAACGCTGCCACTGTGGAGGGAATCCTATGACCCCAAGCATTTGCTGGTGACCGCACCTAAGCAAGAGGCGGCTGTTTCAGCAGGAGAATGGCAAATGGTAATTTTGTGCCTTTGCGTCCCCAGCCTTCCCCCCCTTGTTTTAGCAATGGCAGCTACACTCCAGCAAAGCCCAGCAGCTTCAGCAGAGGTTATTTGTGTTGGCTTAGTGCAGATCAGGACTCCAAGTCCACCACAAGCAGCAGTTTGCAATGGCAGGACCTGGACACTGAGATGTTTTGCTGGAGGCGAGCCTGTCACAAGCACACATCCTCTTCAAACTTCACAACAAACAGAAAGAAAAAGAGCAGGAAAAGGCTACCTTTTGACGACTCAGTCTCAAGATTTGAAATGGGCTAATGCTGGGCAGAATAGGCCTCCCAGTCCTGGCCTGAACCTTCCCCCTCAGGAATGTAGATGGAAGCAGCTGAAAGGCAAAAAAAAAAAAAAAAAAAAAAAACCAACAAAAACAAACAAACAAAAAAAAAAACCAAAAACAAAACAAAACAAAACAAAAAAACCAACAAAAAAAACCCACACGCAGCAAGAGCCTCAGAGATGCCACTGTTCACATAGACTTTCTCTTGAACAAGCGGCACTGGTGAATAATTTGTGATCGCATGTCTAGGACAGTCCTGGAAGCCCTGGAAGTTACTTGCTGAAATACTAAGCATCAGTAAATTAATAATACAGAGTAAAATACACATACTCCAACCACACGGCTCCGTCCCATTAGCTTCTCCATGATTTGATGTGACTTGTTTGGGGATTTCTGCTCTTTGGGCAATTTTTTCAGAAAGCTGCTCCTCCTCAGATAGCTTCGTCATGTCATTAGGGTCTATCTCCGGAAACTCTGCCTCGTCCTCATAAAACGGCTCCTCAGAAAACTCTTCCTCCTCCTCCTCCTCCTCCTCCTCTATGTAAAGCCACTCCTCCTCAGAAAGCTGCTGCTCCTCAGGCTGCTGCTGCTCCTTGGAATCCTCCTCCTCCTGCTGCTGCTGCTGCTGCTGCTCAGAATCGTGCTGCTCGGCAAGCTGCTGCAGCTGCCACAGCTCAGAAGGATGGATCTCAAAAGGATGGTCCTGCTCCCACCAGAAACGACTCACCAGCTTCTTCTGATGCCTTACAGTAGTAGAAGACAGGAACCGCCCTGCAGAGAGGAAGAGGACACCTTTCAAAGACAAAACCCTGTGTTCCCAGCAACTCTGCCTCCTGCTGCAGGTAGGTGGAAGAGAGCTGGGATGCACTTGGAGCATCTCTGGCCAAGTACTTTCAGCAGGAAATAGAGCGTCTGGGAGTAGGGTCCCTGCCTGCAGCACACACTCCCGTGCCAGAGCAGGAGAGCTGGTTTTAGACAATGACTTTGCATTTGCCCTGGAATGGGGAACTGCACACGGACAGGGGCTGTAGGGCAGCTCACGCATTACACCATTGTTTTTCCCAGTCTCAGACTTCTCTCAGAGATGACCTGATGTCCCCTTCCCAGCCCTGACCCAGGCACGTGGCTTTCCCCAGAGTCTGCCTCAGCTCCTTTGCAGAGCACAGGTGGCAGGGCGAGAACAAAAGGGGCTGAAAGGCAGAGGGGGGCAAGGAGAAAACTCCAGCTGCAGCTGGGAAGATGCTGATGAAAGTGGATGTGTGGACAAGGATGAAAAAGCAAGTCATGTTTTGGAGTGAAGTGGCAGGGTGTTCTCCCCAGGCCCTCAGCTACCGAGTGAAATGCCCTTACGCATCAGAGTGGTTGAGAATGGCTTCTTCACTGCTTCACTATCTGCAGCTTCCTCCCAGGAGTATTCCAGGGCTACCTTCCCTGCCTGTGTTGTGCATCCTGAAACTGAAAAGCAAGGAGGAGGAATAAAAAAAAAGTCCAATAAATACAAAGCAAATAGTACAGTAACATTGCCTGATGGACTCCTGGCATCAATTTCTCCTGAGGAGCATCTTCTTCCCCAGGCAACCCTGCCACGTTCCGCTGTCCTGGGTGGCCCAGAAATGTATTTCCAAGTCTGGAAGTTTAAGAGGAAAGGGCCAACATGGTGCCCAGGACACTGAAGCTGAGGGGCTTACTCTGGACTTTAGGTTTTGGTTTGACTGCAAACTTATTCTTGAGCAGATGAGGACAGGTGACAGGCAGTGAAAGCAAACCCACGGCTGTCCTCAGCAGAAGGGTGTGGCAGCACTGAACCTGTCCTGACCACCACCTCCTGCTTGGCTTTGTGTGCACGTGAATGGGCCTGTGCTGGTTTTGGCTGGGGTAGAGTTCTGGGAAGCAGGCACTGGGTCAGCCCTGGGCAAAGGCAGCTCCCGCTCACAGGGCCCTGCCTGGCCTCCAGCACTCACGTGGCTCTCCTTGTCTGGAAGGGCAAGGGATCCTTGAGCTGGACCACAGTCGTGTTCAGTTTTAACTGGCTGCAGGCAACAATGGCACTGAGGTACAGCTCGGCCTCCTGGCTGCTGTCCTCCAGCACAGCGTGAGCTGGTTCTGGGACTCTCTTGACCACCTGCAAACAGAGGAGGGAGGAATCACCGAGCAGAGCCCACAAAGTCAGGCTGAGAAGGGAGTCTTTTGGCCTCCGGGATCAGCCTCATAGAGGGACTGGAAAGGACCGTTCACTTTCACTTCCCGCCGCGTAGGGGGGGAACGGGGCGCCGGGATGGGCGCGGCTGATGGAGCCGCAGCACCAGCCCGCCCCGCCGCCTGAGACTCAACCGACAGCGGAGGAAGCGGCGCAGGCGGCGCGAGCGGGGAAGAACCCGCGGAGGGGGCGGGGCGCGGTGCAGGGCCGCTCGGGCCCGGCCCAGCCTCCCCAGCACGAGCAACATCACTCGCCGCGCCCGGCGGGGCTGACACGGGGAGGGGAGGGGAGGGGAGGGGAGGGGAGGGGCGGGGCGGGGCTGGCAGCGCCCCCAGCATGGCTCCGCCTGTGGCGCAGAGGCCCAGAGAGGGCCCCGCCCGCTCCACGCGGGGCGGGACGGACTGCCCGCCCACAGGGATCGGGTCCGACAGCAAGTCGATCAACGCTCCCCCCTCCGGGGCCCTCGCCGCTCGCGCGGGCGCCTTGCTCAGCGCATCGCCGGGCGGGGCTGCCCCCGGCTCCAGCGCCGTTCCGAGGGGGTATTTCGTGGCCCACACCGCGATGTGGACGCTGCGTCGTCACCGCGTCCGGCTCCGACAGAGGCGCCTGCGGAGCCCGCGACCCCTCGCTCCCCCCCGACGCCGGAAAGGCGCAGAGGGATTGAGAGCCGCCTCCGCTTCTCCGCCTCCTGGGCGTGGGGACGGGCGGAAGCAGCGCCGCGCTCCCCGCCAGCGCCGGGAGAGCGCCGGGGAGGGGGAAACCCCCCCGCTCTTCAGCCTCCTGGGCGCCGGAATGGGCGAAGCGGTCGGGGCCGGCACGGCCGGCTCCTCAAGAACTGGCGAGCCCCCGCTCAGCGGCTCGTCCGCGCCCCCCGGGGAACCTGGCTCGCCATCCACGAACGCAGCGTCCCGGGGGTCAACGGTAAGCTCCCCGCCCCATTCGGACCCTGAATCCACCTCGGCTTCCGAGGGGAGGACCTCCTCCTCAGCCTCAGCGTCCGAGCCCGACAGCCCCTCAAAAGAACTGCCGATACTCAACGGGGCCCCGGAGTCCCAATAACTCCTTAAAACAGTATCGCATCGTCTCCAGAGCACCGTCAGATTTACCATGTCTGCATCGTAATTCGCAGACAAAGCCCAAATCAGATAACCACCCAGGCGACCCCAGGCAGTTTCTGAGATAGCCATCCCAGCATCAATAAGGAAGCCTTTTGCCTTTCCAAAATAATATAAACACTGAAACTCTTCCTCAGAAACAAAACCCTGGTTCCGTTCCAGCAGATGGCGCCAGAAGGCGAAGACAGCAACCTCTGTCTTAGAGCTCCGGGATACCATATTCGCAGGCGGCTACCTACACACAACCCCCGTTACCTTGAAGACAATCTCACTGACTCCACACACTGTAATTCTCACGAGCGGGCACCAGATGTCGCCAGTAGGGACACGAAAGAACCACACTCACCCGACAGGTTGAAGTGAGGAAAGAAAAAAAAGCGCCGTTTATTGTCGGGTTTGGGTTTAAACAGGATTTGGAGTTTGGCCCAGGATTGGAGGACAAAGGGGACACCCCTCTGACCCCAATGGTCATCTCAGAAGTCCATCACATATTGGTATGTGAAAACAATCTACTTGTTTATGTTACATCCCTGAGAAACTCCACTGGAAATAGGTAAACAGTCATCAGAAGGCTGAAAATCGAGGCGACACTGAAGAGTTCTGGAAAGCACCTTTTTCTTCTTGTCTTAGGAGAAAGTGCTCTCCACATGTCACGTGTGGAGCAACAACCACACTGCAGGGAGCTGGCAACGGGCATTTTGGGATGTGAAAGATCTCACTGGGAAAGTCTCCAACTGCAGATGTTCTGATAGAAAAGAGGATGGTTTAGAGGCCTTAAAATGGTTCAGAAACTCAGAAAGAACCTTCACCCAAGACGAGTGTGTTTGGCAATAATGACAATAAAAGCAAGAGTCTCTGGAGATGATCCTTCTCCAGACTCCTCCATACTGTCATACAGTGCCTGGGCTACTCCATGATGAGATATCCCACACAATACAGAGATCACAACTAAAAACTCTGGTATCCATGCAGACAAAACTTGGAGTTCACCAGCACATGCAGGAGAAGTATACTTCACTTCCAAAGAAGAGACAGAGTGCAGCAGACTTAACTCCTTGTTGGTGAAAAGGCACCAGATCAGATGAAGAGATTTCAACCACCATAAAGTGGGATAACATCATCAAACATTGTCTCCCATTCAACACGGGCTGCAACCCTTGTGCTTGTGGCACAGACTCGTAGTTTGTGTTGGCTAAAGGTCTCTTGTCAAAAGGCCTCCCCCTCTCACGTGAGTGTGTCCGGTCACTGTGCATCCACCTCTCCCCTAGAATGCACTGCTGGTGAACCTCACGGCTGTCCAATGTCCAGAGGAAGCAGGAGCTGCTCAGCCAGCAGTGATGGGGGTTACCGTGGCTCTTTTTGTAAAAGCTGGGCTGTCTTCTTTTGCCATTTTGCTTCTCGCCTTCCTTTTTCCAGGCCACCTGGCTGCCGGCTCTTCCCTGGTGGTTTGATTCCACGTGACAATGCGCATTTTGTTGTCGCAGTCCTGAACCTCCCCTCCTGGCAGCTCAAAGTTGATCTCGGTCACCTTACATTTCACAAGGTGCCTCCTGAAGGTGGCTGGGACATCTGATTTCAAGGTCACTGTGATGTCCTTGGCACAGCCAGGATGGAGATGTCCCACCTAGGGAGAATCAGGGAGTCAAAACCAAACCGGAAGCACTGCCAAGGGCAGGACTGACAGCAAAAGGGACTGATGTGGTGAGCTGCTGTGCCAGGAATCTGCGCGTCGGAGTGGATTTATGTGAAGTTTGATAGACAAAAGTATGAACAGAAGGTGCCACCTCCCATAACATGAAGCCGTTTCTGCAAGGCTGGCAGCCATTGCCAAGCCAGGGACTTGGCATCTCGGCATCTCCTACGTGGCACTGGAATGGGCTGTCACTGGTACGTGAGGACTGCCTGCCAGCTCCTGGGAACACCAGGGCAGGGCTTGAGCAATGGGGAAAGGCAGAGCCGTCCACGCTCACCTTGGGAGAGAACTGGAATGGTGCGTTTGCCTCCCACTCAAAGCGCATGACCTTCGTACAGGTGTGGTTGGTGATGGTGAAGGTCCTGTTGCAGGGCTCTCCAACAGAACAGTCCCCAAACTGGATGTGATTCGCTCTGACAGCTGCTGAGGAGGAGAACAAGGCAACCTCAGCATGCAGGGAGCTCCATCCACCCCCATTCACGTGCACAGACACCTGTATGTTCAATGCTTTCTTGCTCCAAGCCTTCCTCCCTCTGGAAGGGAGTTTCCCAGGCGGCTCCCCAGCCCACCACTTTCAGGGAAACACCCTGACACACCCCTAAGCCAGCCACATGAAGCACAGCACACATTGCTCTGCAGGCATGCCTGCCACGCCCACAGGCCACCAAGTCCGGTGGGTGACAGCCCAGGCCTGGCTAGAGAGAGGACACACATGATCAGACATTTCCCTCTTCCTTGCTCCACCTTGGCAGCCTCTCCTCTCTTACCATCAATGATGTCTTTCTTCAGAATGCTCTCAGCATTCCTCTCCTGTGTACCTTCCTCCAGTCCGTCGAGGGTGAATTCGTCCTTGTGGCCTTCACCCACCAGCTCCATTAGGGTCTTGTTAGAGTATTTGTCCCCCACTAACGCACGAATCCTCCCTTCCAGTCGTTGAGCCAGGGTGGGTTTGAAAATGACGTCGAACTTTGTCGATTCCCCAGGACGCAGAAGCAGGAAAGGCTTTGGGGGCTTACGCTCTGCACAGCAACGGAAATCAGAGTTAAGTGATACGGCGGTACAGAGGAAATATTTCCATAGGCTGTATGAGGAATGAGAGGTTGAAATCAGCTGCCTCCTAAGCACGGGTTCTACCCCCAGTGGTTCCAGACCCTCTTCCTGTGTTCGCAAGACTGCCACCTCCAGACACATCACCGCTTAAGCAGCTTAACCTCAGGTTGATGCCCAGCCCGCATTCCATCTGCTTCCAGCCAGCTCCAGCCGTATGGAAAGCGGAGCCAGAGAGTGCTTTTGGCTTCTGCTGGTTGTCTGTGTGCTCAAGGGCTGTGTCCATT